>NC_143191.1:54475000-55775000 GCF_051530095.1 Phoenix dactylifera
CTAGCAATATAAATAACATCATATATCTAAGCGAAACAAGCTAGGATAGTCACTGGCAGCTTCAGGTAGCTACTAACCTACCTGCTCCTCATGTTGAATGAAGGGAACCACATATATTTGTGTAGCACTACCATATTCAAGACATAATTCTTCACTTGTCTCATATACATTTTCAACAAAATTTGCAATGAAAGGTTTATCCAATGCAAGCATACTTCCAATACTGGTTATTGAAAAACTGATATGTCAATTGTCATATCTGAACAAGGAAACAAACTTTGAGTACCAAATTAAATAAATCACGGACCTGAAAAGATTGGCAAGGCGAACCTGCTCACCCCATAAAAGAAACTTTATGTGAATGCCATCATTATCAACAAGAGTAATCTGTTTTCTCAGTATATGTGCAGAAATTTCCAAAGATCCAATTGATTCAATCCTGGAAAGAAAAAAATGATGTCAGAATGTACAGTATATTACTAGAGATGGTCTTTGCTGAAGGATTAGAAGTACTAATACTATTAACAGATTAATAGAAATATTGAAAAGTTACCATTATATAGCAAAATGGAATAGATGTGGCATGCATGCTACGATACAGAAACAATCCAAAGACCTCAGGGCAATCTAATGGGAATAGCGATGTCAGTATCCCCATCCTAGCTCCATCACTCGATAAGCATTTAGTAGAATTTCAAAACTTTATCCACCATCATGTACATTGTAGTTTTCTTCCCTTAAAATGTACTTTTGTTGTATATAATACTCAAGCTTTTTACTAAAGCATGGTCTCTACTCTCTACACTGGTGGGCACACCTACATCAAGTCACCAAGATAAATGTTTTGTCTGTTCAGAACATAGTGAATATATGCAGGCTTGCAACTTTAAACTTCTGTTTCTTTAAGTAAACTTCTTTTTCTTTAAGTAACAGGGTGTTGGATCCATTATTTGGCTTTTCATGAGGACTCTGGATGATGCTTGTGTGTCTAGCTCATCTGAAAGACTCCTATTGGATAAGACCAGAGTTTGTCTGATATACACAAACTACTGGGATAAATCAGGTCCAGCTCCAGACCCAAATTTGTCAGGGGCCATTTAGATTACCCGTATTGCATCCCAATCTAAATGTGCATTTTAGAGCTAATTTAACAGTTCAACCAGATGAGTTCAAAGGGCCCCGTTAAGATTTTTCTTGATGATTATGTCCATCTCTTAGGATTTCCTAGTACGCTGTTCTAATTCCCTTCATTCCTTATTAAATGAACCCTAAGTGAGATTTTTTTTATAGCCTCCTTTTTCAATCAGCCTTCTTCAGATTTCCAAGTATTTGTCCCAATTGATCAAATCTTAGCTATGTTGCTATGTAGTTGGCCGGATGAACATTACCTATTATTACAATAGATTGTAGTAGATCCTTCGCTCCTCTACGACATCTGTCCACCCATTTCCTAATGACTTTTGTTTCTTTGTTCATCACGATCTATCCTTGAGAAAGAGCCTGTTTCATGGACCCACCACTAAGACTCGTTTAATCCTTCACTTCTACAGGATTCTAGACTATTCTAGTCTTCTACAATATTGTCTCTAAAATGTTTGGTCGAGGGTGTCGTCATGACGTGATGTTGTATAGGCTATGTTTTGTTGAGAGATAGAGATCAATGGTTTCAGGTTATGTTTTGTTGAGAAATAGCGAATGATTGTTTCAATAATTAAGGTCATATTTAAATTAACTGTCCATGTAATCTTGTTTTCTATAAGTGCAAAATAAAGTAAAGATATACATCAGGAACAAGGGGTCCTTCATCTATCTATCTGACAGTAATTATTGGTGTGCTTGTCAGGGTGAAAAACTTGACAAAATGCACAAATTCCCTTTGTGCAATAGATGACAATAGCACGTTTTGATATGGAAGGCCATGGGCATGATATGTTTCCTTACTTGCATAAACAACACTTGCTTTGTTACTTCTTTTGGGAAATCTTGAAGTATTTATTCTCAAATAGATGCTGACTAGCTGTTCAGCACCTCAGCTGTCCATTTATGCTATGAACTCTAGGTAGAGGATTTTGGAAAGGTTACATTCACTCCTCTTGGTTTGATGCAGTGCCTTGATTTTGTAAAAACTGAAACCTTGGTAATATTGCCCAATTGCAATAACACAAAATACCAATGTGATTATCATCTGTTTTCTTGCAGACCCTAGCAATTGTCTAGATAAGTATTCTTGATTCTCTTATTACTAACATTCGAGACCTAATCCTGACATGAACAAGATATTATGCAATGCAGCAGATAACTTTTAGGAGAAACAGAAAGTGCACTACCAGAAAACTAGAGCTATGACAATAACTACATAGCGATGGTCACAGCCATGACTAAAAAGCTTTTGCTAATTCACAACATGAATACATTGAAATATTGTCAAGGACACTGATTGTCAGTAGGATAGACATTTAGAAGCCCTCAAAGCATACAATATTATTATCCATAGGATTTCCTTAAGGAGGAACCATCATGGACTCATGCATCTATTCCTCCATCATTAGCATCATTGATTTGGCGTCACACCTTGGTATTTATTTTAAATCTTCTCACGACATAAGATGCTTACACAAAACAGGCAATATCTTGGTTCCCTCTTATATCTTGGTTTCTTACAGGTTGAAGGCAGCCTATGTGACAATACTATTTTCTGAAAATGAAAAGTGTTTGTGTCTACAATGATCTTGCCTTGCATAAAACGAATATGAAGCACCCTCTCTGACGGCATCAAGTGATATCGACGAGAAAGAATCTGAGCAAAACTGTGCACCCAGCAACATTGCATCTTCATCTTGATCCTAAAATATAACATGTATCAAATAATAAGTCAACTATGCATTAAAATCTAAGAAAGAGAGCTGGTAAAATTAAAGAAAAATAAAACACTTATTTTATGTTTTGATTTAAAATTACTAAAATAAGAGTTTCCTACATCTTTTTGATGAAGCAGGATCATAGCATAATCATGAAATTTATAATTCCAGGAAACAAATTGTTGTAAGAAAAATCAAGAAATTACTGCATTATCTAAATTCCTTTTGCAAAAAGCATGAAAATTGAAATTTTGTAAGTTTCAAAATGAATGCATGGATTTGGTGTATAAGCAAGCTCTAACTACTAAACACAGAAGACAAACTCAAAATCCAGTTTCAAATTATGGTAAAAATGTGGTTGTGAAAATCTCCAACAATTAAACATTCAATAACAGTCCTTACACTTAAACATTCAATAACAGTCCTTCGAGAAGATCGAACCAAACTGCCTGGTTGAACTTCATTGGCATGGTACAGTGCTGATTTAAAAGTAGTATGGAAGATTACTCTATAAACCATATGGAGCATCATGCAAGACTGAATGGATAATTAGGAGCAGAGAAAGAAAGAAATATAAAGAAAGGAGAAAGACAACGTCTGTTAAAAATAAAAGCAAGAAAAAGCTATAACTGAAGAAACAGAAAGAATTGTAGGTTCTGTATCTATTCAACAAAAATTGCGTCCACGCTCTTCCTTTCTACAATTCACACGATATATGTATATATTATGCAAATAGTTAATAGTTAATACCATAAAATCTTTTCATTTTAATATAATTTAGAATTATTTCTTGCATTTTTAAGTATAGAATTTTGTTGTTGTTGTTTTTGTTGCATTTTCAAATGTCGACTATGTGATTAGGATACTGTCCAAATAAGATTATAAACCAGCAATTAGGCAAGAAAAGAGCAAAGTGGACTTGGCCTGCTTTGAAAACTGCAATTAGCACAACCAATTTTTGAAGTTGTAAAAATTATCTGTACATATCAAAGAAAATGTAACCAACCAAATGAAAAATTAGTGGATATTATAATGTGATATCATGCATACCTCATCCAATAATATCACCAGATGTTCTGTTGGTAAAAGACGAGGTTTACCAGATCCTTCCATGGCAGTACGAAGACAACATCCTGTGAGTAAGACTTCACGCCCTTTCTTCAGAATTCCAATATGCGGGTCCACCAAATGATAGAATCTGACATGACAATTTCCATCTGATGTATTACAGTAGCATTATGTGACTTACAGGCTAAACAACTTAAAACTTTCAACTAGAAGTTAGTGATAGAAATTGTCTAATATAAACCCTTAGTCACAGTCAAGGCTAGTGACAGCTGTTGGAGCATAGCATAATGCAATGATTAGTAAGGAACAGTTTGGTAATTCTGGAAGAAGATTGAACAGAAAAGGGTCAACCAATGATGAAGAATGTTTCTATGATGCAAGTAGATCATCTTCCGACTTCGATGACAGGCAAAACTACTTATAACAGAAGCAAAATAGCTATTCAGGGAGCCAGTGACAAAAATGTTGTCCTGAAGTAAAGCATCTTGATGGAGATTCTTCAAAGTAACTTTCCACTCATTTATATCGATCAGAGTTTCCCTAGTTTTGACCTAAGTTCCTCGCATTCCATAAAGATACTTGAAGTGTCCCACTTGCAGCAATAACAAAAAAAAACAACATTTTTCCTTTCTTTGTCTGAATCAGCTTTAATTATCACGTGACACAATCTCATATGAAGAGTCATAGCAATTGCCAAGGCAAAATTTTAATGATTGCTCAAACATATGACCATGAAGATATTGCAAGTTCTAGGTCTTGGAAACCCAGCATATTCAATGCAGAGCCACATGCATGCACAGAAAAGTGGATAAAAACTAAATCAATTGCTAAATGACAATATAGGAGGTTACACATTAAAGAAACAGGGCAAAATCAAGCAAGTCAAATTGGCTTCAACTCTCACTCTTTGATCATCCATTGAAATCTTAACCAAAATGGATTAAGCAGTAATGTGCTTCAGATCAAACATCCAACAGGATACTATACAATGAATCAGAAATTAATCTAACCAAACTACCTTCATGAACAAAAGGTGGCTTACAAGCTTCACGAATATTACTCCAACTCCTTCGTGCACCTCAAGCCACGAATTAGCCTTTCCTATTTGTTATAGACAAGATCTTTTTTCATATTGGGTCATTGCATAAATGTGGGAAAATATTTCCATGAAAAGCACTGTGTTAAAATAAACAAAACCACTCAAAATATCTTTAATATTGTCAAGCTATCCTCTTTTGTTACTACTGCTCATGTCATAAGTCTTAATATTGAACTAACCTAAGTCATCCCAAGTGTTACAGACCACAGCAGGTGAATTGAATCTTAAAATTCAAGTTAGATGAACTTGGGAAGCGGGAAAAAAAGGTTGATGCCATCAAGATTTAACAGTGCAAAATATGGAGTCTCTAAAGAATTCACTATGATATATCCCGTGTAGCATGCAGCCTCTGTGCATGGAAAGTCACAATTGTTGTTCATAAATTGGATACAGTTCACTGCATATACAAAATATACTTCCTAGTGCCGTATTGTAGTTTGTCATACCTGCGGTGCAGATATAAATCAATGATACATGAGCTCCACATGTCTCCCAAGCTAAGCATGTATATGTCCGTACCTGAATAAAGATGTGAAAACAAGTATAACAGCGGCAAACACAGAATAACACAGTACTTATGGATTCCATAGTTAATATATTCCATGTTCAAAACAATTATTGTGTAAATATGTTTGGGTACTATTTCTTCAATCAGAAGACTGATATTCTGATTATATTAGGATTGGCCCTATTTGGACCTAGTTCCCCTATCTAGGAGAAAAGGAAAATGATAAGATTACCAATCAGACAAAAATTGCTGGTAGAATATGGCATAGAAATTGCTATGTTTCTGTTTTTATAATTTTAGAATATTATTATAAAAGAAAACATCTACTAAAAGAAAACTGGAAGATTGAAAAGATCCTATCTAGATCGAGATCTTGTCTGGATCGAGACGTATGATTAACACTGCCCTAAGAACGTGACTCGTCCCCTATTTGCAGGTCTGTGGCAATCTCATTCCCAAGGTACAACCTAGCTCAACCCGATCCTCCTCTAACAAGAACGATCACCAGCAAAAAGGTACACGGTACTAGGCATGGCATGGCCGGGCGTGCATCCACGTGGTCACCAGCCCACTTCCCTTAAAGCTCGCCTTGGGCTTCCTAAGAAAGGATTTCCATGTAAGCAAGAAAACTTGCTTTCACACATCCAATGTGGGAGAAAAAAAATGAAAGAGTTTAAAACATTTGAAACAACAAATAATTAGGGGATAAGATTGTTTTTTTTAAAAAAAAAATAATATTTTTTTTCAAATTAAAACTCTAACAAAAATGCCACTTGGAGCCAAGAATCTTAAAACACCAATGGACCCACTAAGCCAAAAATGCCTAAAAATTGGCAAGATATATTCTTGTGCATCAGGCTACTTCCGAAACAAAGATGCCTTGAGGGAGGAAATGAGAGATGATGCCTTGAGTTTAGGAACCCCAAAGGGGCAGTGAAAAAATAAAATCGGGATCAAAAACATTCTTCCCAGGAAGAATGAAGAAAAGAAATAATTCTGCAGCACCTGGAAGAACGAAGGCATCGACTACAACTGCTTCAAGAACACTACTCGGAGAAAGAAAATTCTTCTCACAAACCGAATCTATAGTGACAGTGTTAGGGAGCCTCGTTCTCCTCTGCCTCTTTTTCAGCGGAATCATGCAGTCCAGCTTCTTCTTTGAGGTCGCATACCTATGCTGATCGCTCCAAGCCTGCAAGAACTTATCCATCAACCATGGCACCCAAAGTAAACCCTTTTCCGTTCCTTCCTCTAGCTAAACTTCTCGACATACACAAATAGAAAAGGGCTAAACGAGCGCAAACCCTGGTGGAATCCAGGTGAGGAGATAAGAAAAATAATTCTATTTCCTTTTCCAGGCTAAATTTCTACAAAAATCTAGGCTAAAAACAGGATAATCGGACCAGGGGAAATCCGAATGAGGTGAATCAAGAATGAAGGGGAGAGAGAAAGAGGGGGGGGGAGGGATCAACCTGGAAGAGATCGGAAAGGAGGATCGCGGAGGTAACACCGCTGGGGTAGGCGACGCAGGTCTTGAGGATTCGGGAGACGACCCAGCTCCAGGGCGGAGCCGGCAGGTCTCCTTCACCGCCGCCGGCGTCGGAGTCGTCGTCCTCGGAGGAGAGCATGGACCTGGCGTACTCGATGAGTCCTGCGAAGGCGTCGTCATCCTCCTCGGCGATGGCGGCATCGCCAAGCGGGGAGGGAAGAGAGGACGACATCTCGAAGCGTAAGGAGGCCAAGGACTCGGAACCCTAGATCACTGGTTCCTGGGGTTTTGGGATTGCTAAGGGATGGGGCTTTTGGCGGGAGAAGCGGATTCTCTTTTCTCTCGACTCCCTTGAAATGAACAATATCTTTGTACGAGACCCGCAACCTGGGAGCCAATTACAATTAAAATGTAACTTGGGGACCTCCAAGTGATTCCCGTTGAAATATTTTTGAAGTCGGCAACTACATCGCCGACTATATTAATTTAGACTCTTGAAGACCAACCACCTATTTAACGGCTAGAATGATGTTGCAAGAACCATTTTACCTTTTTGGTCTATTATAAATTTCTAAGACCACTCAAAACTCTATAATTTTACTCCCAAGTTAATTCAAAGTGTTGAGGTGTGATGCAAGAAGCTTTGATTGCTTCCCTTCAAATGTCTTTCTTTGTTATAATTAATATTACAAGAAGTTTAACACTTGCAATGCACAAAAAATTGTATGAAGGGTTGTGCTCATCAGGTCCCACCACTGATTTATAATCTTTTTTTGTAAATATTTTTAATTTCCTAGGAAACCAACAAATATAATTGAAGAGTAAAAACAAAGAAATTGCATTTAGCTTGGCGTTACACGTTTGAATTTCACCATGACATATAGCACACATATTATAGCTATGAAGTAAACAAAAAAAAAATTATATAGTTCTTGCTCAGATGGAGTCATGGAGAGATGTAGTGACAGTGAAACTCCAGAGATTAAAAATGATTTTTTATTAAATCGGAGAATAATGGCCAACAAAATTAAATCACAGGGATTTTGTATCTCCATATTGCATCTCAGCATTTGTGGATCTGGTCAAGAAGGAACAATGGACAGAATAATTCCATAAATTGGTCCTCTCCAGCATCCAACCACTACCTCCAGCGCTGGTGGTGGCCATGGTTGCACAGCGCCGGAGCTTTTCTCAATCCCCGCCTTGTAGCACCTCGACCACCCTGGCGCCACTAATGGGGATGATAAGAGCAAACTAAGTCCACCTGATCTCCAACATGGCATCTTACGGAAGTGCCACCTGCGCATCCCGTTTCGCAGCTGCGCCAATGCAGGTAGTAATACTAATCCACAATATCAAAAACTTCTTGAACTCAGATCAATTCCACGCATTTGAAACAGCATCAACTCAAATCAAGTTGCAAATTGTGAAGTTATAGCACTCCAAAATATGTTATCTCCGTCCATTCTTCACAAATTTGAGCTGACTTTGTGTGCTTGCTCACAAAAACTCCAGATCTTCCTTCTGTTGCTCCAGAACAATTGTGGCCAGGGCACGTCGGTAAGCAGTAGATCTCATATTGCGGACCCAAACAAAGATTTCTGGTCTTGTTTCCTGTGTTTGATTCCATTGTTGTACTCTCAACATAGCAAGAAGCTTTGCTTCACAGAAAGCTACTGCCACCGGCTTGCTACTGTTGCAGAAAATAAAATATGGGTGCGTAAGTGGGGCACAAATATGCAAATAGAGAAGAACCGCAAAGAATTCCCAAAAACAAGCAACAAGGAAGAAGGGCTTGATACCTTCCATAAACAAACCCAGATGTTACGAAACCGATCGGCCACCTAAATGAATGAAGGGCAGAAGGATCTTCAGGCACCTGCAGCTTCCACTTCCCAGAATCCTGCTGTGTGAAACATGATCTTACGAAAGACTGGGTTACTGTTAGTTGTTCCTGTTCCTCTGACCTGCATTGCAAGATAATCCAAATTAGTCTGGCCCAAGACCAAGTGTCACTGCAAAGAGGGAGAAAAGGATCTAAATGTACTATCAGTACTTATACACCAATCTCAGTAGTTTATCTTCGTTTACAATACATTTGACTGGAGATCAACCAAATTCAGTCTTCCACTTTTCATTAGAACTAAAAAGAGCAGTTATGAACCTGCCCTTCCATCTTTTCAAACTAGACAGCTAATTAATATGAAAAACAGCAGTTCTTGAAAGAGGCAATAGAAAAAATTAATCACCTATGAATGAATTTCATGGGAGTTTGCACTGAAAAATCAATAGAAACAAAGGTTTTAGAAAATTTCTATGAGGTGTCAATAATCTAGTTCTGTTAATATTCGATATGCACTGGAAACATAGGCTCCACAAAACCATAAACTTAATTGCAGCATGCTCCTTTTCTTCAACTTGTCAGGCTTCCAATGAATGAAATTCCCACTATATCAGTAACAAATTGAAATTTAACCCTACACTAGCTAATAATTGTAGTAGCAAGGCTCCAAAAGACTACTTTGGAGAGTGATCGACAACAAACTTATATCTGTAGATAATTGGTTGCCATTGATTAAACTCCAACAAGATTCACATGTTCCAAGAGCTTTGCGTATCACTACAGATACTTCCAGGATTTCTCTTATTTTATTACAATTTCCTGGGAAATCAAAAAATGAGAAAGAAGCTTGAGTGGTTACGAACCTGGATGTCCATTGTGACAGGTCAGTCAGAATGGGCGCGCAAACAACCGCACCTTCTTCAAAAACACCTTCCTTATATGCATGAAGCAAAATTCTTACAAGGCACAGTTCTTTGTCAGCAGACATTTGGTGATCACTTCTAGTGACCCAATTGAATGGGTTCGGGTCAGAGAAGTCCTTTTCCATCATTGCCATGCTAGGAAATAAAAGGAACTTCCCATCACAGATCTTTTCTAAATACTCCTTCAAAATTTTGGGTGTTCTTGGTATAAAGCCTTGGAAGGATGCAGTAGCTTGGTCTAATGTTCCAACATTTTGGGAGGCTAAATTTACCAAAGAACATTCAGGGGCTACTCCACCAGAGCCTTGAACATCCTGTGTTTGAAAACCTTTTAATATAAAGGGTCCTTTTCCAACAGTAGACATTATACAATCCCAAGGAGGTGGTACGGGGACTTTTACAGGTCTAACTGCAAGAGGACGGAGTTCAGCTGCTCTATCAAATGAACTGGCTTCATTGGCCATGAATGACATGTAAGCTTTGCAATCAGGAAAATCAAATGGGAAGGATGGTAAGCCGCTCTGAAAAAAGAAGTTTTATCATGGGTCAATTAAAGAGAAATAGAAAATGATGATCATATTGAAAAGTCAAATGTCTGCTCAATTTATAAACATATCAGAGATCATAATGAACTCAAAAAATAAAAACAAAAATAAAACAAAAAAAAGACTGTGTATATAAGAAGATAGGAACTAAGCAAAGAACTTGCATACATGTTTTATTTGATGAATATGCCAAAGAAAGGGAAGAGGTGTTGATTTAAGAAGTTTATAAGCTAATAAAAAGAATGTTTCGAAATTTTAGAAATCCCTCACTGTGTTAAGTTTTCGGTATTTTTTTTTGTTTGAGATGTTTCCAGTGATTACAAAATTTATTTTATGAAGCAAGAATGTAAGACAAAACAAATGTCCACAGAATTGCAGCATTGACTTACATTGCATGCAATCCACCGCCTTTCTCTTAAACCTATCACATGAGCCCCGTGTAGGATGAGAGACATCCAGAAAGGCTTTATCCAACTCAAAGGTAGAATGATAGACCATCTGCAGGAGATTCAAAAATCTCTACTTAGGAAGAGAACTAAACTACAGAAATAACAAAATCCAGCACCATACTCCATACACTAGATGGCATAGACTAGCAAAGGCATGGACTTTTCAACAGGAGGTGTAAATTATATGATTTTGTTAAATGAAATATAGATATTCATTGTGTATCTTAATTCAAATTACTTATTCCAACAAGGAACTAATGACTTTGTAAATTTGAACAGGAAAAATTAGAAGGTATTTTTTCGAAAAAAAAATGTCGCTAAGTTCATAGTTCATACAACAGCAAGGATGGTAATGATAGAACATCCTACCCCTGCTTAGCATGTTTTAGAAGCAAAACAGGGCAAGATTGACTAAAATCATCTTTTGCTTCGGTAGCTGGCATTCCATAATTGGTAGGATCAAAGTGAAAGAATTTCAAACGTCTATGATGCTTCTCTGTGCAAAGAACATTTTCTGGAATTGGAGGACTCATCTTATCACTGGAATCCCATAAACTTCTACTGTCAGAAAGAAAAATGCCACTGGTTTCAGGTTCTGACCACAGTGACAACAATTTATCTTCATTCTTGGCTGATTCTCCAGAGACCAAAAGACTAGAATTTCTAATATCTTCTTCCTGCAAATTACTCTCCAGCCTATTATGAGCTTCAGACGCAGGCTCGGCTCCCTTAGATGGTAAATCCCGGGGATCATCAACTGTCAGAGATAGAATTGCATGGGATGGAAGGTGCTCCGCACGATTAAGGACACAGGCTTTCTGAAGCTGAGAGTTGGTGCTAGCAATCAAATATGGATGTGTTAGTTCAGAATGATCAGAAGTACTGCATGACCTGTCAATGTTATAACATATCTTGATTCATGAGAATAGACAAACAAACCATTCAGACTACAATGGCTTTGACAACAGATTTAATAACTCACTCTGTTAGAGGATGCAATGTCTTCTGAAGAACTTGTATTGCTTTAGAACCCATAATTTCCAACCTTGCTATGTGTCCCTCAAGAGTAAAACAACTAACACATTTACCAGATTCGTGCATCTGAAAAAATATGAAGAGAAGTGCTGCAATAGTCATAAAATCTAGCTGCAATATTCATAAAATCTAGGAATGTTAATACATGAAAAAAAAGGATATCATGCATTGCTTCTCCATTTGCACCTGAGTTCTAACAAGGTGCTACTTTAACCATGTTAATATGCCAAACTTGCAAACAGTTCTCTGATGAAGTTGCACAATGTACATAAGACATAAATAGAATACTTACTCATATGTGAACAGCAGCATAACTTGTACTCTGAAACCATATGATCCCAAGGCTTAAAAGTTTTATTGGAAGTTACTAGTCACCAATGCCTGAAAGATCCTACTATTTGGAGTTGATTCACCATGAACACATCATTTAGGATTGTTGGTACAACGTGGACAAATTAGGAAAAATAACAACCTCAAATTGATCATGAAATTGCTAAGCATATTTTTTAGAAGAGTGGTTGCATGATCATATATATAGAGATGAGTAAAACACCGTGTCATTTTCAATTGGCTGAACTGAAAGCCAAGTCCATACTTTTGCATTGAAGATGGGAGCAAGATTGCACCTCGATTGATGGAAATGGTAACCCCATTCTTTCAAATGGGATCAATTCATGGATGCAACTTCTGCGCTAGGATTCAGGAAGGGCTAAGCCCATGCTTTTGCATAAGATGAATCCAAAGCTACAACTTTTGCACGAAATCTAAACCCATTCCTTTGTGTTATTGGTGATGCTATGAGTTTAAAGATCTGTCACTTGTGCATGACTTATGATGAATAGTTTCTTTGGTTTTAATGACCATGCAATCTTTCTGTACTAAGTCCATCCTTGTCCATGAAATAATGATCCATCTCAGCTTTCCTTATCGCAAATGGAGAGAAAAGTCCATCATCTTCTTTATCATGAATACCTTATAAAGATGGAAGAATTGATGGGTTTACCTTGTTGTGATCTCAGCAGTCCAGGGTCCTAATAGGGGCGGACTAGAGATAGACCTCACATATGGCACTTTTTACACAGTTGTAGCCCAAAGACTCAAATCTGCACCCTTTCAAGACTCAAACTTGCGTCATTGCACTTGGTATCACTGCACCAAGCAATGGCCCCTAGGTTTTGAGGTGAGAGGATTACAAAGACAAGGAGGGATTATATAGATGGAGAAATAAGTAACCAACCCAGGAAGAATTATGTCTATATTAGGGGTGAAAATGAGCCAAGCCAAGCCAAGTATCAGGCTGCTCAAGCTCAGTTCAATATGCAAAGGTTTCTCAAGCTCAACCCAAGCTTAAGTTGTTCAGCCTCTTGTTATATAAGTTCTAAGCAAAGCTCTTATCGAATTGAGAATGAGCCGAACCCTTAAAACAGTTTGAGCTAAGATCATTTTCTGACTAAGCCGAGCCCAAACAAGTTGTTGTCAAGCCAATTTTGAGCTGCTCATAAGCAGCTCTGACCATTTGCAGCCCTAGGTTATGCAAACGAAAAGGTGGAGAGATTATGTACTGAAGAGAGAGGATTTCAATATATGAAAACATGCAGGACATGGGGGGAAATGAAGAAATTTGGACAATGAAAATAAGATATTGGAAGAATATGCAAACTGAGAAAGCTGCAATTTCACATTTCTTGTCTCTGCACGTAAGAGTGGCCACATGATATCCTTTTTAAATGGATAGAAAAGAGAAGATAGAGTGACGAAAAGGTAAGAGATAAAAATGGTGAAAAGTCATATGGTTTGCTCCTTTCTCTCTTTGTCCATCTATCTTTATTTGGTGGTGGTGGCAGTGGCGGTTGGCCTCTTCTTTTTCGAAGAGTGAGAGAGGATAGCCTCTACTCTCTTTCACGGAGCAACAAGAGGGAAGAGAGCCATACACTCCCTACTACGGATGAGTTCAGACACTCATCCCCTTCCAAGGAGAAAATAAAGTGGATTAGCCACTTAGCCTCCATACTCTACTAGGTGAATAGAGGAAAAGAGGATCTGGCTTCTCTACCATCTCGAAGAAAAACGAGGATAGGTAATAATTCTCACTTGGTTATTTACCTTTTGATCTGTCATAATCTCTCTCTCTCTCTCTTGCATGCTCTTACTCCTGCTGATAAGGTTCTGCACAAGGATGTTCCAACATGAAACAATGTTCATTTCCGGCAATCATTCCTCATTCGCAAACTTAAATGGCTACTTTTCCAGGTGCAAGCCAATCCAGTTCTTTCTACGTAGCATATATGCTTAAAATAAAGATTATGACATGAGGTTATGAAACTCACAGAGCACAAATACTTGCAAGAAAAGTGTGACATGTCAACACTGCATATTATAATTTCAATTTGCATGCTCATAGGTCATCTTTAGCAGCAATAATATCAGGAGCTTACTTCCGCCATTCTATATGGAAAAAAAAAATTGTTAGACCCCTTAAAGGAATTGCAGTTATTTGTTACTAGAGCCACTAACCACATAGCATGCAATAAAAGAATCAGATACCCTCTCTTGTCTAATCTCTTACATCAATTCTTTAACATTATTTATAATGATAGCACATGTTCACAATTTTTAGAAGCAAACATTTTGTTAGCTCTTCTTTTTTCCCCTCAAAGTCTAGGATCTCCATGGTTTCTATTGTTTGCTAACCTATGAGAAGCTAGCCTCCACTTTACAACCTTCAAATTGATTTCATGTTCATGAGTATAGAAGCCCACTTTGGTCCAGTCAGGTAAGCTACTTTATAAAGGACCACAAAAATGGAAACCTCTATCTTCTTATTTGACTCTAGATTTAAGCTACCAAAGAACTTGTTTGTTTATCTCCACTAGGAAAAGGGCATGTCAAATTCCTGATGAAAGAAAAATACCTAGAAAGAAAATTCAATATGTTAGCTTCTTATCGATGAAAATCAGAATAGGTGTAAAGACTAAATAAAAAATGTAGGTTTCAATTGTACAAATTTAAATAAAATTTTACCAGCAAAATTTAATGGTAGGTTGATTGTCATTTCTGTAACAAAACCTCCAAAACACTTTCCTTCCACATGTCAATTGGAAATTCAAGTTTTATCTTAAAAATAATAAGAGAGAGGGGAATCAAAGGAAACCAATCTAATGGTGCTTGCTGTATACCTTTAGTTCGGAACTAATTCTTAAATATTTGGTAGTTACTTGGCTACCATATATCCTTTGGTCCTCCTTTAGAATTTCGTAACTAAAAACAGAAAAGTGGAAGAATCGAACCATGGATATCGCCAAATACAGGTAATGAGATAAAAATAAATAAACAATTCTATTTAAAAAATAAATTAGAAGAAAACAATAAAACATATAACACTAAATATTAACTAAGAAAAAGAATCAATGGCAAGGCAACATGATGCAATAAAATAAAACAAATACTGTTCCTTCTTCCATTGCTAGAAACATTTAACACTAAAACCAAAAGAAATTTGCTAAACATAATAAAAAGCTAACAAAAGATTTCTAAAAATTAAAAGATAGAGCAAATAATCAAAAACAATCAAAAAGAAGAAATAGAATAAAAAATAGCATCAAGATTCTGTTTTTTATTTGTCTTCATAAAAAATTATAGGAAGAGAGAAAAAGTAGATATTAGAAGAAAAATGTAAACAACAGGGGAACCGCATTTTCACCTTGTTATGTTCGATAGAAGCTAAAAAAACAGATTAAGAAAAATCTTCTTGATATAAAAACTTTGACAACATAAATTAATCCCAAAAAAAGGTACATAAAGTGGTAAACTATAAGAAGAGGGTTAAGGAAGATTGTTCTTTTGTATCTTTCAAGAAAATACTATATAAAAAAACAAGAGAGAAAAAATAAAAGCGCTAAATATACATAATTAGTAGGGAAGAAAAGAAGATAAAGTGGTATTCACCACTTTCCCTAAAAGTAAAAATATGATAACAACTCCTTGACCAAGGATTTAAGTCCTGTTGGAATGGGATGGCACTGTTCCAACAGGAAACCGAAGCCCGGGGCACTTGAGAAATACTAGTTTTTTCTTGAACTAGGGCTCGGGCTCCCGGTCGCATCCTCACACTCAAGACTTGCTGGGACAGTAGGGACAAAATGGGTAGCAGATTTTCATTTTTTTCTTCTCTACTTGTTGTTATTGGCTATTTTGTATGTCTTGATCGTACATCGTACTACTCTGACTCGATACCATACCATCCCAATAGCAAACAGGTTCGGGGCCCAGTACCCAACTTTTAACCCTTGTCCTTGACTCCATTATTAGACATATTTAGAGAAAAGAGTCACAAATATAAAGAAAATAAAAAACAGAAAAGTTGAATGAGCTGAGAAATTATTTAGTATAAAAAAATATTGCAAATAAAAATATGAAAACAAAATAAAACCTAAAAACTAAGGGAAACGGCTAGGTGCTGCATTCTCTTCATTTTTTCAATGCTAAAAAATTATAATGTAAAAGCAGATAAGAAAGAAAAAAACATTAAACAAGGAAAAGATTTCCCAAGTCATTCCGAATTAATTAAAGCATAACAACATATTGAGGAATAAACAGAAGCAATTATATATATTACCCATCTAAAGTGAGGAAACCGAGGCCCAGGGCACTTAAGGAATACTAGTTTTCTTGAACTAGGGCTCCCGGTTGCATCCTCACACTCAAGACTTGCTGGGATGGTAGGGGCAAAATGGGTAGCAATTTTCATTTGTCTTTTCTACTTGTTGTTATTAGCTATTTTGTATGTCTTGATCGTACTACTCTGACTCAGTACCATACCATCCCAATAGCAAACAGGTTCAGGGCCAGTACCCAACTTTTAACCCTTGTCCTTGACTCCATTATTAGACATATTTAGAGAAAAGAGTCAAAAATATAAAGAAAATAAAAAACAGAAAAATTGAATGAGCTGAGAAATTATTTAGTATAAAAAAATACTGCAAATATAAATATGAAAACAAAAAAAAACCTAAAAACTAAGGGGAAACAGCTAGGTGCTGCATTCTCTTCGTTTCTTCAATGCTAAAAATAATAATGTAAAAGCAGATAAGAAAGAAAAAACATTAAACAAGGAAAAGATTTCCCAAGTCATTCCGAATTAATTAAAGCATAACAACATATTGAGAAAAGAAGGAAAAAGAATTATGGACTCATCTAAAGTGAGGGAATAAACAGAAGCAATTATATATATTTTACCCATGGTAAGCTGTATGAGACAAAGGAAAAGAACAAAACCAAAAATTTACAGTTAAGTTTAAAAAAAAATAAAAATTAAAAATGAAAATGATAGAAATTTGTGAATCAACTAGCATCTTGAAACATCTTTTTTTTATAGCATATTTCTAATGAAGTATAAAAGAAATTAAGTTTTTCTTTGGAGAAAATGACAGGAATTCCCACCAGATAAGTTAATTAAAGATTGCACTAGAAGAACAGAAAATGAAAAGGCTGAATGAATAGGCATGGAACTTATTTTTCATACAAATAGCGCGCAAAGATATAATAAAGGCATGCACACATATCAAAAAGGAACTACTCTGTCCTTGTGTCCTCCTCCAACTTATTCCAGAAAAACAACAGACCTTAATTCTGAAGTGCAACTGCAAGAAAGAGAAAGGACATACATACTTCTGGGTCGCAGTCATCAACATGAAACTGATGACATGGAATAAGGTTAAACCTCTCTGTGGTACTATGTAGATCAAAATTAATACAACTAAAAGATACAACAGGGAATATATCTCCTCCATACAGTATCATTTGAGTTAAATGTATCAGATTATTCTTCCCTTATGATAATGTTTTCCACTAGATAGATTTACATTGTCTTTCTTGCCAAATAAAAAAAAAGTAGACATCAAGCAAGAACAGAGTGACAAGTAACCAGCAAAGATATACTGCAACGATATTGATTATATAAAAGATATAACTGTATCTTGTAGCACAAAAAGGAGGAACTTGGTACTACCTGCTTTTGACATGCAAATCTCAGTGCATTGAATCCTTCATTAAAAGCTGCGGCATGTAACCATATCCATAACTGTCTGGGTGATGTACTGCTTCCATTTTTACCAGAGTTGCAACAGCCATTTGAAACATCATCTTGTTGAACACTATTACGATCATCACTTAAGAATGGTCGCCACATATAAATCACCGGAGCAATAAAATGGGAAAGAGGATTTCCAACATGATAAAGCTGAACAGAGAGGAAAAGTTACAGATGTATCAATATTACCCTCTTAACATAGAGAGAGACAACTATTCTCCATGATCTAACAACCTACCATAGCATATGCATAGCATACTCCATGAATTACCATCTGTGAATGTTTTTCTGAAATATCAGTGGGTCCTGAAGGTGATGGCAGTAAAACCATTCTCAAAATAGCCAGTATTGAATCCTGAAACACAAAAATAAGTTATAACCCATGGGATTATGGCAGTGTTTCCTTGTAATATTCAGTTGACACAAGACACAATGTCAAATGAATTATATCTTAGTTTATAAAACAGATCATCATTATAAGATCCTGAATTTGAATAAAAGTTATAACAAGAGGTTGTGAACCTAACAAATTATGTTGGCAAAAAAAAAAAAAAAGGAAGTGCCTGCCTCTGGCCCCTCTAGTTGGATTGGAAGGCTGTAGGATGCATCATGTATTAGTGCCCCATATTTTAACCACTTCAAAATGGCCCTCGAACCTCTTCCTCTGCGTAACGTTAAAATCAAAATGTTACAAAGTAAACATGATAATGTTTATCAAGCAACTATGCTCAACTCCTAAAACTCTGTATATCACCAAGAAGTAAACAAAGTAATAACCAATAAAATTGTCTGACATATATATGGATGTATATATGTATGTAAGTATCTGGATAACATAACATGACATTTCTTTAGCTGTGTTAGCACGGAAAAAAAAAAATCACATCAATTGAAACCCAACATACTTTGCCGCTGACACCCATCCAAAATGCAAAGATGTCTGAAATAGAAAACTACTTCAAACCAGGTATAACCACCTTCATCCAAATCTTCGTGGGTCCTTTCTCCTCATTTCTGACCATGGAAACCATGTTGGTCTCAGACTTATTTTGAACACCTTGAAACTATCTCAGACATTTCTTCCTCACTTTACCCTCCACTGGCACCACCATGAATTCCTAGCACTCCTCTAGTTATATATTCAGCCATTTCCAGTTGTACTATAAATATTTCTTCCCTCTATTAGAGTGATCATAGGTCCTAAACTTGACAGTGATACAAATAATGCAGTTCTTCTAACTGGTTTATATAGTATATATCAAATCCCAATGACATTTGACAGTCTGTACCTCTAGTTCTTCCACCTTCCCTGATCCCCATTACAGGCATTCACCTATACTCCATCCTCTTGTAAAAAACAGAACCAAGGTAGAGAATGTGATTTTGTTTGCGAAACCTTATTTCTACGTACAGAGAACAACCTTGACACCCCTTTCCCCCCCCCCCCCCAAAAAAAAAAAAAAAAATGTTCCTTTTGAGTTGGCACATGCATACTTTGTTTCAATAAACCATTACCTTCCGTTACCATATTTCCACTTATATCGCTTGCAAAGAACATGCATCTACGGGTCCTATGGATATCAAATTTTTGGTGCATATAGTAGAACAGCAGATGCTTGAAGATGATCAATAGCAGAGGCCTATTATCACTGGACACACCCTAATCAATCCACAGGAAGTCTGTGCACATACATCTCCTACTGCATAAATACATACTTTAAACATTGTAAAAATACTAATTTGAAATTCCTTTCTAGTCACCAGCCACAAAAGTTCTCCTAGTATTCTATTATAGTCTTTTCGGCAAACTGCTATAGTTGTGCAAGCCATAACCTTCTACTCCAAAACTTTTAGCCCATGAGCTTCACTAAGAAATTTGTCTTAACCGGTTGCCTTTAAAACATGAAACCAAAGCATATATTAAAAAGGGAGATTTCCATGGAACATATTTGGTTCTTTAGCGCATCTATCAGGAAGATTTTATGTCATCTTATGTCATCTTATAGCAAGTTCTGACAATACAGCCAGGCATTGCTTGATTTAATTATTTTCCAGCAGAGCAATAATGGTATTTATAGACAGTACCCAATATTTCGTTATTTATGAGAAAAGTCATATGTGCTAGAGATAAAGAACAAGTAGAAAGTTGAACTGCAACAGGAAAAAGATTTAATGAACAATTCTTCAGACCACTTTCTTTTCTGGAACTTATTTAAAAGACCTCAACCAATCAATCCCGTGAAATAAAATTTCCATTTTCCCTTGATGCCAGTTTATCAACCCTTTAGATCATCATCCAAGCACAAAAACATCAAACATCCTTAATATCTAAATATCCAACCACATTGTAAGACCACCGATGATATATTCACCTAAAACCAAAATCCGTAGGTCGACCTTCTCTCCCCCGCATATTTTCTTGAAAAAAACCCACAAAGATACAACCTTTGCTTCAAGAACTTCCAAATTCTCTACTTCCCTATCCGTGATGAGGAAGCAAAACCATAGAAACAAAAGAAGATTTTTACCTTCCATGAAGTCCTAGAGGGAGATAAAAACCCCACTGCTTGACCATGGCGAACCGCTTCGCGTGCCATAAGTGAGTCCTGAGCCTCCTCGTCCCGTCCCCTGACGTACAAAACCCCGAAGCCGGATTCTTCTGGAACTCAAATCTCCGGCGAGTCCTCCGGGACACCTTCTTCTTCCGATCATCCTCCGCACTCGTGCCCTCCGGCACGCCGCCGTCCCCGTCTCCGTCCCCAACCTTCTGCCGCTTCACGCGCCGGTTCCTGGTAACCTTGTGCCCGGTGGTGCGCCGCCTCTTGCTCCTTCGTATCCGGAAGTCATCGCCCAGCCGATTGGAGACGATCGCGTGGAGGGCTTCGAGCTCGGGGCCCCGCGATTCCGCGAATTTCTGAACGTTTAGGATTCGAGGAGGACGGGGTGGGGCGGAGGAGGAGGTCGGAGCGGGGTGGCCTCTCTCCGGCGCCATTGGGATGCGAGGGAGAACTCAACCCTAACCGTAAATCGAACTCTAACCCTAAAACCCTATACCCTCTCCCCTCGTTTCAGAGCCGAGTAGGGAACGGGAGGGCCGTATATGTAAAATTAATTGGAATTCCGATCTCAACTATCTTTATGCAGGCAACTCCCTATAAGACGTTAATATTGTACATAAGTCTTTTAAATTATTAGTTGACACATGAAAAAATTCAAGCAAACAATAAAAAAAAAAACATCAGCTTATTTATTAGAATAACTAGCATATCTTTGTCTCACATATGATAGCATCAGGTGGATAAGCACCTTGCATTCGGCTTGAGTGTCATAAAAATATTGTAGTGCTCAACCATGATTAGGTATATCGAAAATCGACCCACAAGTCTAGTTACATATCTCAAATATGGTAAAAAACAAACCTGATCAAATTAGAACCACTGGTTGTAATGCTTATACTCCAAGTAGACCAAGCTTCTTTCCTTCGGGTAAGGCACGTCTTAATGCACAAGACTCTCACTACTACAAAATCTGGGGTGGGTCAGAAATATGCTTCTTTGTTCCCTCAGTTAGGGAGGTTATTTCATGTTTCCTTTCCATCATGTATATTATTGATATTTCGAATGATCTTCAAATTGACAACTTATGCATCTCTTGTTCCCCTATCTTTACAATATACAACATCTAGGATAGAAGTAGTGGCATTTGGTCCTTCATGTGGGATAATGGTGATCGGAACCATACTCTACCGAAAACCTATTCTCAATGGGCGAACAAGTGCTTTTCTATCCTTGGCATAGACTTCAATGGCAGAAAAACTTAGCATTTGAAGATTTCGGTCAGCTTCAAGTGGTGGTCCGTGAGGTCTATCAAGTAGCAGTGCAACTTCAGCCAACGGATGGCCTTTTCACATGTTGAGGCTTGGAAGGGTATAAATTTTAGTCGGACCAGGTTCACTGCTGAGTTGGTGGATCCATCCAACCGTGAAGCAACACGCACAAATGTGCATGTATCACGCTCTTTTTCTTTTTGTCTGCCATTTTTTGTATTGTTGTATAGTTGGATTGGTCCACAAGCTCAGTAGTGAACCTAGTCTAACCAATAACCACTCCTTGGATGGTGCAAACTCTCCCTCGGTATCTACTTTCAAAAGAAAACCAATGTTGAACAAACTGCCATAAAGAGATCTTGCATTGCAGGATGTGGATAGAACACTACCAAGCCGAACATTAGAATAGTTTTCTGGACTCTCTCTGTTTCTCTCTCTGTGTGTATTTGTGTGTGTCATGGATATGAGGATTGTATGCCAAGGTCCCTTTCCTTCCCATTGGACTAGATATAGAACCCACCTCTGCCATACTGTTCTAAGATTTTCTTATCAATTTTTGATACCCTACTCAAAAAAATTGTACATGTTGGAATGGGGGAAAGGTGGTCAAATTATGTGTGGAGTGACTTGCTCGATCATAAGCAAACTATAAGAGGCAAGGTACTAGGCTTTAACAATAATAATAATGGTAGCCGTAACAAGTAACAATGATAGTACTTGTAATAGCAATAACTTTATTGATAATATTCAGCATCTTTCTCCTACTACCCCAGGTCGGGTGCCTTCAACCACGTGCTGGCGATGTGCTCACGTGCTTCGGGGCGATTCTTTTTTCTCCAACAGTTACCTTAGGTTATAATTTCATATAATAAAATATTAACATCATGTCTTCAATTTCCAAATTTTGAAGGTCCGAGTCAACTCAAATCCAACTTGAATTCCAACGAAACAATAGGCTTCCTTCAATCTAGGTAACCCAGAGTATAACCATTTAGATTATTTCTTAGGTTTGCTCTACCTAAACAAAACTGAACAACTTAATCATACTCGACCTGACCTAACTCGTCCCAGTCTACAATGCATTTAAACAAATTTAAAAAACTTTTACCATTGAATTGATTCATATAACTATCATTTTGCCGAACCCAACTTACCCAAATTGGCACCACCCTAGCAAGATACAATGATTCAGGTACATTCAACTGAACACAACCTAGATTTTGGCTTCTTGGCTGTTGCCTTTTCTGCTTCCTAGTTCTCCAAACGACCATAACATCCCTTGAAACATTGGAGAACAGCCCAAATTTTGAACCAAATACCACACCATTGTTGCAAAGTCTGGCGTTCGGCCAAATGGATGCACAAACCGTTTTTTTCCACGGTCTCTTGAATGAAGCATTTCTCGCCATTCAATACAAACCGAAGCCATCCGTTTTTCACTCTCCTCCCCTCAAATCTCTCAACGATCAAAGCACTGCGAACAAAAAGAAAAATAACCAACCAAAAAAAAAAAAAAAAAAAGCTCTCCCCTCTCCTCCATTCTCACCCAATCCATGGCTTAGTCCAATCCCAATTCCCAAAAAAGAGCCCTCGCCGGCGTACAGGAAAACTTTGACCCCCCATCGTTTCCTTGTTTTCCTGTACGCCATGAAATCCATGCACATTTCCTTGCTCGCTCTCTCCTCCTTCTCCCTCCTCCTCTCTGTTCTTTCCGCCCCGCTTCCGGACACCTACACTCCCACCGACTCCATCCTCCTGAACTGCGGCTCGTCCGCCGACGGCACCGACGCCGACAACCGGAAATGGGCCGCCGACAACGGCTCCAAACTCCGCCCCTCCGGCAATTCCGCCGCGGCGCAGGCCGCATTCCAGGATCCGTCCCTCCTGTCCCCGGTCCCTTACATGACCGCCCGGATCTTCACATCGGAGTCCACGTATAAGTTCGCCGTCTCCGACAAGGACCGCCATTGGATTCGCCTCCATTTCTATCCATCCACCTACAACAACCTCAACCCGGAGGATGCCTACTTCTCCGTCACCGTCTCCGGTGGGATCACTCTCCTCCGCAACTTCAGCGCGCACGTCACCGCTCAGGCACTGACGCAAGCCTACATTGTCAAAGAATTCTCGATCCCGCCTTCCTCCGATGGAGCTCTCAGCCTCACCTTCGCACCCTCCGACAAGCACCAGAACCCATACGCCTTCGTCAACGGAATCGAGATCATTTCGATGCCTGACATCTATTCCGAGCCGGCCGACTTGGTCGGCTTCTCCGATTCGACCGTGGATGTCGGCAGATCCGCGCTCGAAGTGATGTACAGATTGAATGTCGGTGGGCAGTACATTCCGGCGAGCAATGATTCCGGGCTTAGCCGGACTTGGTACGACGACTCGCCGTACATATACGGTGCGGGTTTCGGCATCTCCTTCGCCGCTGAAAAGGATCTCCAGATCAAGTACCCGTCGGATGATTCGAAGTACATCGCTCCCCTCGATGTCTACCGGACGGCGAGGTCGATGGGGGCCGATAACGCCATCAACCTGAACTACAATCTCTCATGGGTCTTCCAAGTGGATGGGAACTTCACCTATGTCGTCAGGCTGCATTTCTGCGAGCTTCAATTGGACAAGCCCAATCAGAGGGTGTTCGATATATTTGTCGACAACCAGACGGCGACTGCCGCCGCCGACGTTCTCGCATGGACGTCGGAGAAGGGCGTGCCGGTTTACAAGGACTACGCTGTGGCCGTCGCCGGCGGACCTGGGGACAAGCAGCTGTGGGTGGCACTGCATCCCTCGGTGGCGTCCAAGCCTGAGTACTACGACTCCATCTTGAACGGCTTGGAGATTTTCAAATTAAGCAACGCAGGAAACCTGGCGGGGCCGAATCCGGAGCCGTCTCCGATGTCCAGGGCGAAAGGGGAGCAAGATCGTGAGTTCGGGAAGGACTCATCGACCAGGACCAAGATGATCGGCGGGGCGGCCGGCGGCGCTGCGGCGATCGGGGTGCTCGCCGCCATCTGCTTCGCCATGTATCAGCGCAAGAAGAGGATCGACGGGGGCGGCTCTACGGGCGGCTCAGGTTGGTTGCCACTCTACGGAAACTCTCACACATCGACGATCTCCGGAAAGAGCTATGCCTCGAGCCATCTGTCGACGATGGCGGCAGGCCTATGCCGGCATTTCTCATTCGCCGAGATCAAGCAAGCCACCAAGAACTTCGAGGAGTCGCTGGTCATCGGCGTCGGAGGGTTCGGGAAGGTCTACAAGGGAGTCATCGACGGGGGGCTGAAAGTGGCGGTCAAAAGATCGAACCCGTCGTCCGAGCAAGGCGTTCACGAGTTCCAGACCGAGATCGAGATGCTCTCGAAGCTCAGGCATGTTGCTATCACCCCTTATTCCAAAAGTTTAAGTTTATAAAATTAAAATTTTTAATAATACAATTAAAGAGTCCCGAGACAATGTTCGAATTCAGGATCTTTACTTAGACATCAAGTTAAAATCATCACTTATTCCAAAAGGTTAAGTTTATGAAAGATTTATTTATATATTTTATATTTTCTTAAGGCACAAGCATCTAGTCTCGCTCATTGGGTACTGCGAGGATGACGGCGAGATGATCCTAGTCTACGACTACATGGCTCATGGAACGCTAAGGGAGCACCTGTACAAGAGCGGCAAGCCTCCGCTCTCATGGCGGCAGAGGCTGGAGATTTGTATAGGATCTGCGAGGGGGCTGCACTACTTGCACACGGGAGCTAAGTATCCAATTATCCACAGGGATGTGAAGACGACCAACATTCTTTTAGACGAGAAGTGGGTCGCCAAGGTCTCGGATTTCGGGCTGTCGAAGACCGGGCCGACGATGAGTCAGACTCATGTCAGCACAGTGGTGAAAGGTAGCTTCGGGTACTTGGATCCTGAGTACTTCAGAAGGCAGCAGCTGACGGATAAGTCTGATGTCTACTCCTTTGGGGTGGTTCTCTTTGAGGTCTTATGTGCGAGGCCAGCATTGAATCCAAGCCTTCCAAGGGAGCAGGTGAGTCTCGCTGATTGGGCTTTGCACTGCAAGAAGAAGGGATTTCTCGAGGATATTATTGATCCAGTTCTTGAAGGAAAGATAGATCCAGAATGCTTGAAGAAGTTTGCAGATACAGCAGAGAAGTGCCTCTCTGATCAAGGTGTTGATAGGCCTACTATGGGGGATGTGTTGTGGAATCTAGAGTTTGCTCTTCAGTTACAAGAACATTATGAAGGAGGGAAACCGATGCCGACCGGAATCGGTGCGGACTGTAATTCAGTTACCAGCAGCAGCAGCTTCAATGGCGGCAGCCATACTGAAAGCCTTGGTGGAAGGAGCGGAGCGAGCGATGAATCTGATGGCCTAAATGACAGTGTAGTGTTCTCTCAGCTCATCAATCCAACAGGGCGGTAATATGTTTCCATTGTGTTTCTCCCAGCTCATGAATCCAGGGGGATGATAAGAATATGTCTATATAATGCTTGGATAAATCAAGATTTATCTTCGACCAGTTTATGTGGATGATTTTACTGGGCGTATTAGAAAATCTTCGGTGGTTTGTATTTTCTTTTTGATACTTGTCCATTTTTTTCCTGCACCGTCAGGCTCTTGAAGCTGATAGCAACACGTATTTAATAGTATAAGCGAATTCAGACATTCCCATCTCAAGTCCTATTGGCATCTATTATTCATGCATACTCAGTAAAGTTCTCCCAAGTCTGTGTCTAATATTTTTTATCCTGTTTTACTTTTTAACACAATGTCTGTAACCTTGTGTTCTAAAGTTCGTCAGATTCTCATGAAGCATAATTAGTAGTTAGTTCATTGAAACATAATATTCCTACTAAGTACTGTAGCATCCCAAAGTGATTACAAACGATTACAGCTTATTGTTTCTTCATAACGCCATCAAAGGATGACAGCAATACCTCTTGAGTGGAAGGAAATATGTGGAAGAAACATAGCTGCATATATGTCACAGCTTTATGCTTTTGCGTATTGCTGATGTATAGTTCTCATGCTACAAATTCAGTTCTGGATTTTTCACAATTTCTTGTAGTGCAGGTATAGAAGGTAGAGGCTGACTTCATGGTTACTTATCCCTCAAAGCTTCACGATAAAAAAGAAAAAAAGAAAAAAAAAAGCAGCAGAATACAAATTCTCTTTCTGTTATGTTACAACTCCTGCATTGTGATTAGTATGAAAGCATTATGGAAGTCAGGTGCTCTGGAGAGAACAAAAATTTTCATGTGATTGGCTCTCTGTAATCGTCAAGGATAGGTTGGCTCGAAAGGGATCGCATGTGGATCAATGATTGGTCTACCTGTAAACATGAGGCACAAGCATGCCTTACAGAGAGCTTGTTCAAAACAGACTACTGTACAGATAAAGAATTTGAAACACACATCTGGTTCTGACAAAAGAATTATTTTTTGCATCGCATTTGTTTCCACAACTTTAGTTTACAAAAATGGTGATACATATAATTGTATGAAGACGACAATTTTTGAATTGGAGATCCAATTAAAATGTTGTGATATGCATGTAGGTTTGGTTTTACATCTATATTAGAAACTTTGGTGCGGTTAGAAACTTCCATAGCAACTGTGAGAACAACCACTGGAGTGATAGCTATCCATTTTAACTCCCCAGCTGAAGCAACAGCGGTTCTCAGATTAGCCTGACACACCTTTAGCATCATAGGCAACCTCTTGGTCAAATATCTAAAATCTGCCATTCTGCATGCAGTGAGGCCACAAGCATCCATGAAGGTAGTCAACTTTTGGTAGTCATAAATATAAGTCAGAAAATGAAAAGTATAAAAGCCGATAAAAAGGAATTGCAGCCCAAACTAAAATGACCTGTTTTGATGATTCCCAATGAGATAGCTACAAATGCATAATATTTTGACACTAAGGCCCTATTTGGATACCGGAGCAACTTATCAAGCAGTAACATATGCTCTAAACTATGTCTGAGAAAGGCAAGAGTTTGAAAGAAGGGGGGTGCTGGAGCAACTTTCTCAATGCATTCTAAGGGCGCCATTAGAATGAAAGAAACAGCAGAAATAAATCTTGCAGTTGCCACCAGCTCGCTTCCTACAGTCTGTGGCCTCTTCATCCAATGGACCTCTGCTGCCAGCCAAACAAGTGTCAAAGATTCAACCTGTCTGGCACACCATTGGCGGGCTTCAGTGAAGCTCCTTCCAATAAAATGACATCCTTGGCCATTTCATCTCTCATTGCCACCATCTCCCCTCTTCCCTCATCTCTTCTACTTCCTTTTTCACTGGCCTGTACTTTTTTATCTTCTTCTCTACTTCTCTCTCTTATAATCTTTGATGTCAAATTCCAAAGGAAATCATGGGGTGGGTCACGTTGACCCTCCTCTGTTTTCTACATACATACATACTATGTATGTACGTATGTAATATTGGTGATTCCCAATGAGACAATGCATCTGCTTAGTAACTTAGATACTAAAAGATGGCCAGATTATCAAAGCTAAGTTGGATGACACAGCATGCTCATCAACTACGAGTTCCAAGAATCTTTATAAGCTATTAGTGATTTATAATGAGACAGTCACATGCATCTGCATAATAGCTTGGATACTGAAAGATGACCAGATTATTAGGGCTCTGCAGTTTTGCAGTTGGGTGACATTCATATCCTCTTTAACAAGTTACGAACATCGTCATAAGTTATTAGCAAATAACCTCCTTTTGGTACTAACTTCGGCTGGAACATTTTTGAATGTAGAAATTTGGTAAGTTAAAACCAATCAACATGTCAGAAATATTTTGCAAGCATATTCTAATGGCATCAACAACTGCTACTACTTAATGCATGGTGAAAGCCAACATCCCTTTTGTTATTAATGGCAGCTTACCATTCTTAAATTTAAGAAGTAAGAGTTCCCTTAACATGAGTTTAACATCAATGCAAAAGAGAGCTTGGTGAGCTATATGCCAAGTCATTTTTTTTCAATAATCATGAATTAATACAAGTAAAAAGAGATAAAAGCTAACACAGCAATACCAAGAGCATGGAAGACTTTACTGTGCATTATGTCTGAGGATCAAAGGTGAAGAGTTTCCTATGCTCGTCTGTTGGATTAGCTACCCATTGACAGAACATCCATGCAGCCCCAGCTACCGAGGAAACAGAAAGCATGGCCAGAAAACCAAAATGGGAAACATCATTTGCGATTATAGCAACACCTAACATTACAAACTCGGCTAGGCTTGCAATTGAAACTTCCGTAGTCCCTATCAAATTTGCTTTGGCAGCAGGAATCCCAGTTTGAAGAATTTGTGTCCCTACAACATCATATGACATATGTCCCAGCCTTGATAATACCTGTAAAAAGATATAAAAATAATAAAATAAAATGACATTATCCTGGAAGATTTTAATTTAAGATAATTCAGGTGGTACTTTAAAAAATAAAAAAGAACACAAAAAATGTGATGGTTCTAGTCTATCGTTAAAAATGATGAAAAGTCTGCTTGTGGCAAAAACATCAAATACTGGAGAAAAGTTTGTGATGCTTACAATTAGAGAGAGGAAGATAAATAGTGGAGTTTGCTGGGAGATAGAACCAGTCCAATACATAACAACAGCTGCTGTTAGAAGTAAGGCTTGAAAAATTAATCCAGCTGCTCCAGCCTGTAAAATTAAGCTATTTGTTATTAATCAGCCTTGTTTGAAATCACAAATGACAGTATTTGGGGTGGGGTGGGAACAACCTTCAAAATGCCAAGCTTTTTCACTAGAGTAGCAGATATGCATGTTGCGGCAAAGCCCATGATGGAACATAATCCACTAAATCCACCAATAATAGATGGGTTTATCCCTGTTAGACATCAACAACATGAAAACAATGTGGTAAATATGAATTTTGGGTGAGAATTGAAACCAACCAGACTGATCCAACCTATAAAGATTTTGCTGGTCAAAGAACCAAAACAGGTATAAAAGACCAAATATAACATGAAGAAAATAATAGCAACAAGAATGCACATCCACCAATTTTTACCAAATCAATTCTACAAGAAAACATAACTAAGAAAACAATCCAAAGAATGCATGTACTGTCAACAGAATTCTGGTTTTAAAAACATAACTGGAACATGCTAAAATAGCTTTTGGTTAGAAGCAGGTCACTTTTTTACAGACAGTTACGATGACAACTGCTAGGAACCTGATCATCAAAAACTGAATCCTTGATATTCAACAATTCCAAGACAATACATGGAAAATGCACAGAAATTCAAGTATTTATTTCTTACAAAAATCATCATGCATGAGAAATAGCGATTCCAATAAACAATGAGACATCAAATTATGATTAATGTCCAAGCCAGATTACAGCCAGAAGGACAAGACAGAATGATAAAAAGGGAAAATTTACCATGATGCATTAGGAGTGCTGTCATAATAGCACCCGGTGCAAGAGCTATATTGAAATAAAGAAGCACATATGCAATACTTGCGGGAAGAACAGGCTGATGCTTATATTCCTTCCAGCCTTGTCTGATGGCATCCATTCCATTTTTCACTGAAAAGTTAAAGAGCATTAGAAATATGATCTCTAATTTTATTTTGGAAAAGCACACATTTTCGGTTAACTAGATTCACCTATCTTCCCAGCATCAGGCGGAGGTCTAGCTCTGTCAGACTTATCACTAGGATATCTAGAGCAATTAAGAACATCACCAGAAAACCTATTGACTAATTGCCCCAGTATAACCTGCAAGAATAAACGTGATGAATAGGAACCCAAGGATGCTATTATAGCATTGAAATATCACGCAAGAAAGCCAGAAAATATTTACCAGAACAGGCAGCGAGCATATCATTAAACAACAAGCAATCTTTAAGCAGCTCACAGGATTGTGCTTGGACAATAAAATGCCAAAAAGTGAAGCACCAGCTATCTGTAGGCATGCATATAAATGACATTATATATGAGGGATTAATCATCTAAGACAAATCTGCAGTTAACTATTTTGAATCTGGAGGACGGGAAATGACAGAAGGGAAGATATCAAATCAAGTACAAGTCAAATTACGAAAGAAACATTACAAAAAAAAATCAGCGCACGATATCAAATGCGATACCAAAATTTCATATGGTATTGTCTGTTGCCACCAGAATATTACAGGGAGGACCAGCCGGACAGAACATGAATAATTTCTTTGAGAGGCCAATCCAGCAATTTATTTTGAGGAGTAACATATTTAAATAATAATATTTGGAAATGTGTGTCAATGGAAAGAAGCATGCATGGACAAGTTAAAGACACCACCATAATTACTAGCAGCATAATTAGCATTTCCTCACAGCATAAATGCCCCAAGCATGAGGAATATGCCACTTAACTCAGAGATTCCTAAAAAAAATCCAAATAAAGCCATTTATGCATGGAAGTCACCAAAACGAAAATCTTTTTTTCAGATTCATTTGTGAATAATTACCCAAAAAATTAAAAGCGGTACATTCTTGATATCTAAATACTAAATATATCTATTAAATAAAAGGTGAAGAAGACAGCAATAATTGGCGAACCTAGGAATTTCCAAAGAATAAACCAAACAAGTAACTTTATGTCAACTATTGTCACCATGCATCATGCAGCAAAATGATAAAAGATCAAACAAGCCAAGCATTTAAAGAATTAGCAAAACCATACAAATATTGGGCTTTTGCAGTTTACCATATAATAATTACATTGTAAAGGCAAATTTAATCTCTGCGAGTACAAAATGCATGGCAAAAGTCATAAGCCTCGATTCTTTTAAGTGTCTGAAGGCATTTTAAATATATAATGAGGTATGGCCATCGAACAAATATTTTCATAGAAATTGCATTTAGAGCTGAAAAGATCTATGGCAGGATGAGCCCTTGAAAAATATAACAGCATTGGTTTAACTAATTATAAGCAGCAGCGAATTTTTCACCTCAGAAAGAAGATCGATCCGACAAAGCATGGCATTTGCTTGGGCTAGCGCAACTGGCCTGTTTGTGCCTGCTAACTTCACAGAGAAACAGGGCATAACATAAACATAATTACAGCTAAAAATATTGATTTAGGCAGCAGCGAAGGTAAAAACATCTAATTACCAGCACAACCCAATCACGCTCCATGGAAACCCCTAATGCCAATCCTGCAAGCCTTTCTACTGCCCCAGCTACTACCAGTACAATAAACCAAGGTTGGAGAAGCACAGCAGACGTAGTAATGCGGCGTGTGGTGGTGAGAGCATATATGATCATTGCAGCTGACAATAACTGAGCAGCTGTCTGACAGAATGAGGTTGTTAACAAACACATTATCCTTGTGAGGAACCATAAACAGTGGCTCAACATTAACAAAAAATTATAACTAAGCGCATGTAATTTATGGAAGCTCGCTAACCTAAAGGCATGAGATACAAGAATATTTAGAAGGAAATTAGCATACCTGGAAAAAATTTAAACTGAGATATGCTGGAACTCTAGGAAAATGATCCATAAGTTTGCCAACCATTGGAGCCCCGATGAAGATTGAAAGCTGTGTATCATGAAATTTGTAACCACCTTCTTTTCAAAATTCAAATAAGTTAAATGACTTGTATACCTTTGTGAAGAAACCCACAACAGCCACAGGCAACAAACTTGGATGAAGAATTGCAACAGAAGCAGGCCAAGCAAAGTTCCACAGTTGTTCCACCAAATTTCCAACCGAGCAGCTAGCATACAAAGCTGAAACGACCCTTTATATATTACAAGAATGTTGTGACAAAAGATGCCATATGGCATGACTAGAACACTTACAAGTCATGTATATCTATGATGATAAAAGTTAATATTAGGTGAGCTAGAGGGGAAAATAAGAACATTTACTATAGTGCACTTAGGAAATGTTTATTGCATAGAGAGTTGTACACTTGTAATTTATTATGTTTCAGCTATAACTATATATATGCATATGATGTTTAGAAACTTAGCTGTGAAATTTACTAAAAGAGGAGATTTCACCTTTTTTTCCTTGGCCTTCCATATGGCTGCTCCTAGGGTGGCAGTGAAGAGTGGTACATCTGGATCTGGTATTAACTTCTGCTACAAGTTAATACCAGATATACCACCCATCACTGCTGCCTAGGAACAGCCGAACAGAAGGCCAAAGAAATTCTAAAACTAATATTAAATAGATGCCAAGGTTGGTCATGATTAAATGAATTTTTGCCAATTCCTGACGTTAAATCTTCTCAAGAAAATTAAAAGTGATTTTAGATAGATGCTGAGGTATTGGTTATGAACTTATAATTAAATGATTTTTCACTATTTCTCAATATATCTTTCCAGAATAAAAGTAGTAGGGAAGGGGCTTATAGCCAATAAAAAATATAACAATAACATAAGTTACTTTAACTGAAAATTTTTCCTACCATATAAAGCTGCAGGGTGAGCTGGAGTGGCTGCTAGTGTTTCCTGTTCCCTTTCAGACAAAACCTGAGGAGTGAAATTTTAAATATGAATGAATTGTGTTAAGCTACTGACTAGCAAATCACATCAGCTAAATGTGCTCTGATTTTTTAGAAAAGATGTAATTAATGTGAATATAAATAAGAACACCATACCGGCAATGTTTTAAAATGGGATTTTACATGGGTCTCTTCCGTTGCTAATAAGGGCTTGGAATCAAGAATATCTGGTGCGACATGTATATATGGAATGGTGCAACCTGATGGAAGGGATGGAAGGCATCGAAGGTCTTCTGAGACCTCATCCTCAGTTGCCGCATTTTCAAAATCGATGTCAACATTCGTGATAGAGCACTTTGAAATGAAGTTGCCCAACCTGGTAAAAAACTCCAGAGATGTCCATCAAATGCTCTGAAATCATATGTTATTGCAACAAGGATACAGAACAACATCAGACATGTTCAGACAGATGTACGATACATCAATAAGGTGCTAATCATTATTTTCTAGAAATTAAATCCAAGAGACATTCAGGTAGAAAATGTCAAATCCACAAATATGTAAAAAAATAAAAGAGATTTTTATTTTATTTTAGAATGGCCTCCCTGTTCCATATAATAGCCTGACTGGTGAAAAGAGTGCACTCGATCCCTTTCTTGCCAAAAACATCTTTCTACTCTCTCTTTAATTCAACTTCATTCTCTATACGATAATCTCCTCTCATCCTATTTCAGCCACTCGAATCAAAACTCTTTTCTTTCCCCTTATCTTCTTCTTTATCTACTATTCCTCCTGCTCTACCAATTTATTACAGTTCTATATATTCTTGCTTACAAACTCATCTAAGAAAACATTCAATAAATTGATAGTTCTTTCCCAAATTTTAGATAATTCTTTCCAACTTTCCAACTACTTGTCCAATTCTTGATCCATGAAAGTAGAACTATCCATGGGCTAATGTATTGGAAATTATTATGACACAACAGCAGCTACATCAACGTTTAAATCAAAATAAGGAGGCAAGCTTCCAAACGATCCGTCAGGGTCAGGCCTTATACATGGAACTGGGAACTGGGAAATGAATGCTGAAACATTTCAAAGTAAGTCAAGAAAGCCTATAAATAAATACAATGACGGATTATAGAACTTCACTTGATCACAAGCACCTTGACGCCCAATCAGAGTGGCCTCCATACTATCCAAAAACAAAAATCTAATAACTTTACAGTTCCACCGAATTTGGAGCATAAACCATGGTTGGATATGCATTAATCCTGTACAAGAACTAGTTCCACATAATACCCCAACCCCGAACCCAAAAAATAAAAATAAAAAGAAAAGATTTTTCCAGCTCAAAACTATAAAACAATCGGAAACCATCGATTCGATGACAGAGACTCACCTGTAAATCGAGCACCCGGGGGGCCTCGGCCTCAGCCGTCGGAGGGATATAAGCCGGCGGCGAGGCGGAGCTCCAGAAGAGAGGAAGGAGGGGCGCGGCGAATGCGGCGGCAGAGCAGAAGTAGAGCATGAGGAGGACAGGATAACCAACCCCATGGGAACTTGAGGAACCTGGGATCGCCGCCGTGCTCGTCTTCTTCCTGCCTACTCATGCAGCCCTCGCCGGCGAGCAGTGGCCACGGTATCCACACTTGTTCCACTCCCACCTAGGTTTAGGGTTTCGTTCTTCCCCTCTCTGAGATCTCTCCTTCGATCTACCCTCATCTAATCGCAAGCAAGAGAGAATGAGGCGCCAACGGAGATGCCGAGAAGGCCCAACCGCCCAAGACTGGTATAGGATACCTTCCGTGCCCTCGGAGCATTTTAATCCGTCAGATAATGATCAGACGGTTGACATTTTGGAAGTTCTTTGGAAACTTGATCACGCTAATGCTGTGTGGCGACAGCCAAAGAGATTTACGGTGTGAACGCATAGACATTGTATGCGGATAAATCGTGTCCACCTATATATTACGTCCCGTAAGGGCAACGCTGTCTCTTATTAATTAACGGATGAGACAATGTGTCGCATATAAAATGTTATGCGCGGGGACGAAAGAAATGGTTGTCCGTGCGTGCACCGGGAGGAGGGTTGGGGTAGGCGTTGCCGTTCTCGAGTCCAGGAGTTTGGCGAGCCGAGATGGTTGGTCGGATTCGGTGTTCCCTGTGTGAGAGTTTAGCTTGAGGTAGTCCGCGAGATGGAACAAAATAATATTACAGACATACAACTACAAATTTAGCCTATTTAAATTTAGAAGTTTAAAAACTGTCCATTAGCTACCAAAAGTTTAAATTCGTGAAGTTTCGAGGACTGCCCTTATTTTAGCATAAATTAAAAATGAGTGCTTTGAGATCTATGTAGATAGATAAATAATAAAAGATGGAATGCTTTGAGATTTGTATAAGTATATGGATGATAAAAGATATGGTGTTTTGAGATTTGTGCAAATGGATGGATGAAAAAAGATGGAGCGTTTTGAAATCTAGATGCATGATAGAGGTAGAGTGCTTTGATATCTATGTAGGTGATAGATGAGAGAGGATGGAGCGCCTTGAAATATGTATAGAAGAATGTATTATAAAGGATGAAGCAGTTTAAAATCTATGCATGTGGGCTTTAAACAGAGTGTAGGTGACAATCCAAATGGATCGGGTTGGATAGTCAAATGCTAATTAAGTCAACAATTTACCAATCCAAATACGGCTAGTTTATTGAATAAGTCAAAAATATAGATCTTTACCTCACCTATTTATTAAATAGGTAAACCAGTGAACTGAACATGTTAAATCAAATTAAATATATTGAATAGGTTAAGTGGATTTAAACTAATTAAACACGTTAAATGAATCAAGCTAAATGGAGTAGACATGGGTTAAGTAAGTTTTAAATATGCTAAATATATCTTAAATAGATTAAACAGGTCAGGTCATGATCTAGTCTAATTATTAAACAGATTAAAATAGGTTAAATGGTTCAAAAGTCTAAATTTTTGACCTAATCCACTTAACAAACAGGTTTGCACAAGTTAATTTGTTTACGACCTAAATCCATTCATACCAGACTTGTAGATGTTTAAAGCAGGTCGATTTGATAGATCGGGTGATAAATTACCACCCTTGGATAAACTTGAGCTTGGACATGTGCTTTGTTGGAAAAAAACCAAGTGGTTTGGGTGGGTGAGTTATATAACAGCTTTGTATGCTTTCATATCGATGCAACGAATCATATCTTTCTTTTTTTTCCCAAAGATATATATAAAGGTATTTGTCCTTACTTTCAACATCTCTATATAAATTCTCCATTCAGCGGCAATGGCGAATACAAGATAGAACGGATAGGGATTGGCCTCTCTTAACCTAAAAAACAATCATGCAATGCAATCCTGACCGAATTCTTTTTCATATATGATATATGCATAAGCATATTCATCATGCCAATACCAGTTTTTTTTTTTTATAGGTTCGAATTTGGGGTTGGATATGAACATTAAAGACTTATATTATCCTTTATATATCTTATTTTTTTACCAATCATATATGCAAGCATATATATATTCATCATGTGTGTGTATATATATCATTAACATAATTCTTATACTATTAATGATATATGGATTTTAATACCTTGCTTTCTTTCTCTCTTTCCTTTGAGATGGGTAGACGGGGCTATAGAAAAAGTTTGTCGTAGCAATTATTTAACAAATAAATTTTTTATTGATTTTCTAAATTTATGTTTGCCGTATTTTTTATTTTTGCTTAGGAAAATAGAAGAGAGGGGTGAGGAAAACCTCACCCGCGTAGCAACCCCCACTGGTTCTGTAACAATCCAGGACCTCACCCAAAATAGCTAGCCGGAAGGTATTATTTGGGTTCCTTGACCTGTATAAGTACCCAAGATCTATCCAGCGAATAACCGAAGTGGGACTAAACACACGCCCGCACGGGTCCTCACATACTCCCCCCGTTCAAGCCCTGACGTCCTTGTCAGGCTAAGGGTTCAAATCTATTCAAATCTAATCACAAACACCACGATTGGCCCGTGGTCAGCTCCGATGGATCCGTGTTGTAGTGTCCCCTAGTCCACATAGATTATGGGCTGGGTCCGCTCTGATACCATTTGTAACAACCTAGAACCTCACCCAAAATGGCTAGCCGGAAGGTATTATTTGGATTCTCTGATCCTATATAAGTACCCAAAATCTATCCAGCGAATGACCAATGTGCGATTAAACAGACGCCCGCATGGGTCCTCACAGGTTCGATGCGGATAGACAGAATAGCCATCCTTACTAATACACTTTCCGACCCATGGGTTACTCCACGTGTAAGTACGTCACCCCAGCACCACCTCAGTACCGGCGGACCAAATAGCGACTCTACCGAGCAAACCAGGTGGAGAGCATCCGGTCTCCATATTTAATTGACGCCCATGTGTTTCGAACCTAGGCCACCCAGTGTAATCAAAGCTTCGTTTTCGCTCGTGCTACCACCTCGGTGGTCATATCATATTCATTCCATAAATATTGTCTATGTACGTGTAATTATTTAAAGAGGATATGGAAATCAATAGTATTGCGTGGAAGTCCCCGGGAGGAAGCTTGAGGAAGGGGTAATTTGTATCTTACATCGGTTGACCAAGGCTACGTGTGCATATTCCGAATCTCCTTTCCAACATTCGGCCAAAGAACAGCGGAGCAACACCTACCTACCTACAGGCTACGAATACCTCCAAACCCATCCCTCCCTCTTCCCGCAATAGCCTCCAATTCTCCCCTCTCTGTATATTTTCTTTTTTTGGTCATATCCTCTCCAAATCTTCCACCCACCAATGGGCATACTTTTTAATCCTCGGTGCCCCTCTTATCTCCTTCTTCTTTTTTTTTTTTTTTTTTTTTTTTTTTTTTTTTTTTTTTTTTTTTTTTCCGAGTCCCGCCTCACGATTGAAAATAATATGGGGCGAGCACCAGAAAAAAAAAATATTGGTCTCATAATTTTAAAAAAAACCCAAAAAGGAAAAAAAATTATGCACAACATTCTCATTTCTTTCTCATCAAGCCTCTCTATCTATCCTCTTCTTTGTCAAGCTGTCTCTTCTATATGTGAGATCTTTCTTTTTCTTTTTGAGTCCACTTCTCTTTCTACAAATTCCTCTATAATTTATAAAATCTTTGCATCTAAAAGTTTATGGAATCTAAAGATAGGTATGCATGTAATTTCTTACGCTAAATAAAGCTAAAAAACGGTGCGCTATGTACTGATATTGATGAACACCATTTTACGAAAACAATGCATTGATTTATCTAAAGATATGCATTAGCCTACTAGATGTTGGACCCAGACCCAAATCCAACCTAATAGAAGATCGGGTCGGGTCCATGTATAACCTGGTCCCAACCTAAAAAATTCGAGTCCGGGTCGAGTCTAGGTCGGGTCCGAGTTAGATCCTTGTATTTGTCATTTTATATACTTGGTTTTTTTTGCAATGAGTAAAAACTATAGAAAGCAGATTATGCAAGACCATACAAGTGAAAGTGCCTAAATATCAAGAATCGATGCCATTGCAAACTAACCTAATAATGATAGACTCAACCTTATTAGCTTTTAAAAAAAAAATTATGTTCATATATGCAATATTTTTTTTAGTAGAAAAGAATTGCATCTATGCTAATCCTTTTTACTCAGCAGTAATATCTTCTGAATTTGTTAAAAATTATCTACTACTATTTTTTCTAAACATACTATCAAAAAAACATACATGGACCAAAATAAGGAATATAGTTTTGATAATGACACATGACAAAGTTTAATAGCTACAAAGGACTCATCATAAACTTATTTTCTTCTATATGGCAAAATTAACTCTATTTTGTCTTCATTAGTTTGAACTTCCTTTATAGAGGAACAATGCTCCTATTTAATACAATCAACTTAAGGTTTAATATAAAATTCATGCCATTTGATTGTACATAGAAGACAATCTCTTCATTCCTCTCGTCTTCAAACACAAGAAGAGATTAAAAGAATGAAGAGTTAGAAACCTTTGAGCACCCTTGTGGGCCTTAATGGTGTATCGGGTTTAGGTTGGATCAGTTTAGGTCATAAAGTAAGAAACTAAAATTGTCCCAAAAATCCAATAGGTCGGGTCAGAATTTGGCAACCCCAAATCCGATCCGAAAAATAGAACGAGTCTAATTTTAGAACTTGACCCGACCCGACCCCATAGGTCCTTTAAATCATATTGGATCGGGTCTAAACGAGTCTGGCCGTATCGGATCACGGATCAACCCGACCCATTTGTAGCCTTATATATATTAAAGAAACTTGTATTATATATCAGAAAGTCGACGAGTGTATATCATCTGGCTATATAGTACGTACTAATAAAAATGATATTCTAAAAATTGTGTATCAATTTACTTTGAGGTATGCATTAGATAGTTTAATGACTAATTTGCAAAATGTCTATTACCTGATTATGTACAATATATACACTTCACCTATATGTATTGTATACAAACGAACACTATATTTTAAAAATTGTACCGATTTATCAAGAAGTATGTATTGGCTTATCATCTAGTCATATAATATGTACCGATAAAAAAAAAAAAAAAAAAAAAAAAAGCATACTCTCAAAGCAAGCAAGGAAGAAAATGTTGTATTTTTTTATTATTTTTTTTAATCACGAGTTTGACGATCCGGCTGGTAGAAGATGTTTAAAATTTTTGAGTTTTTTTTTTAAATGGGCACTAAACAAAATATAATAAAATAAAAAATTAGTGTTATATTTTTCTTCTCTCGTGCTTGTCCCTCTCGTTCCTTCCCCTTTCCCAATCTCTCTATCGCTCATTAGTCATTAATTTTTCATCCCTTATTTCTCCTTTTTATTGTACCACCTTTAATTCAAATACATGCATACATGTTTTTTAACGCAAGTTTCCCATTCTCTCCAAACTTCTCTCTCTCCAAATACATGCATACACGTCACCTAGTCACCTTATCTTCATCTCATCCCCAAAGCCCTTCCCTCCATGCCATCTCCTATCTTCTTCTCTCCACTTCTCTTCTCTGCATCCCATAACGTTCATTAGCCTCCATCCTCTATTCCCTCCATATCCTCTCTCTCTCTCTCTCTCTCCCCCCCTCCCCACCCATATGCCCCCTTATCTCCTTCCCCTCCAAATCCCTCTTCCTCCTCCAATCCTATAATCCCCAACCTCTCCCATGGCCTCTCCCACTCCCCCCCCTCACTACTCCCTCACCTCTTCCAAATCCCTGCAAAGCCCCCAACCCACTCCCCAAAGCCCCCTTCAAAACCCCCCCAAACCCACCTATAGACTCCACTCCTCCTCTTCCACCACCACCGCCGCCGCCGCCGCCGCCGCCGCCGCCGCTACTAACACTGCGCCCACTCCTACCATAACCACCACCACCACCACCACCTCCCCCGGCGGTGCCACCAATGCCTCCACTCCTTCCCCCTCCCCTCAAAACCCAATCTTGCAGCGAAACCCAGCCTTCTTGCCCTACTGCCCCCGCCCCAGAGCTGGGCTGAGCCCCGAATTCCGGCGGACTCGCACCACCCGTGTCATCTCCAAGAGGAATCTCTCGTCCTCGAGGCCCTCCCCCGACAACGCCCGCACCGCCTCACCCGCCGCCGCCCATTGCCTCTCCCAAATCCTGCGGTCGCCCCCCAATGACCGGGCCCTCGCCAATATCCTCTCCAGCTTCCGGTCCTCCCTCGCCATCCCCGAAGACTATTGCTTCATTCTCCATGAGCTCGGCGACCGCGACAAGTGCCCGCCGAAGGCCCTGCGGTTCTTCCACTCCGCCATGCCTCTCATGCGAAGCCGGATCGAGCAGGGGAAGTTGCTGACGGCCGCCATTTGTGGGCTCGGCAAGATGGGCCGCCCCGAGCTCGCAAGACAGGTTTTTGATGCCGGCGTCGCCCGTGGTTATGGTAATACCGTCTTCGCCTACTCCTCTCTTATCTCCGCTTATGCCAGGAGTGGGCTTGCTGCTGAGGCCACGGGTGTTTTCGAGTCGATGAAGGCGACCGGCCTGAGGCCCACCACCATATCATACAATGCCGTAATTGATGCCTGTGGGAAGGGCGGCGTTGACCTCCAGTTCACGCTTGGGTTCTTCCGGGAGATGCTCCACGATGGGCTCTGTCCTGATAGGAAGACATTCAACTCTCTTCTAGCTGCCTGTAGTCGTGCTGGGCACTTGGAAGATGCACGTATGATGTTTGATGAAATGATCCGTCTGGGTATTGGTCGCGATATCTACACCTACAACACCTTCATTGATGCCATCTGCAAGTGTGGGAATGTGGAGCTTGCAGTGGAGGTCATGTTGGATATGCCTACGAACAATGTGTGCCCGAATGTCGTTACGTATAGTACGTTGATGGATGGATACTCTAAATTGGAGCAATTTGATGAGGCTCTGAAGATCTATGAAAAGATGAAATCTTTGAAGATTCGGTTGGATCGGGTGTGTTACAATACACTACTCTCAATCTATGTGAAGACCGGGAGGTATGGGGAGATTGCGAGAGTGTGTGAAGAGATGGATGTTATGGGAGTTGACAAGGATACAGTTACTTACAATTCTTTGATCAATGGGTATGGGAAGCAAGGCAGGTTAGACATTGTTGCTTACTTGATTCAGGATATGAGGGAGCGGGGAGTCGCCCCGAGTGTGCTAACATACTCGACTTTGATAGATATTTACTCAAAGGCGGGCATGTATGGAGATGCTGCAAATGTCTTCTTGGAGTTCAAGGGGTCAGGGTTGAAGGCAGATGTGGTTTTATACAGCTCTTTTATTGACACATTGGCTAAAAATGGGTTGGTGGAGTGTGCTGTGTCGTTGCTTGACGAGATGACAAGGGCAGGGATCGAGCCTAATGTGGTCACTTTCAATACTATAATTGATGCTTTTGGTAAGTCTAGGATCATTGTTGAGGAGGATGGTGTTGCGAGTAACATGGTGGGTGTTGAGGGAGGTGGTGGCCAGATTGTCAGGGCTTTCAGTCAGCTAGCAAGGGGAATTGGGCGGCCTGTGGCAGAAGAGGTCAGGAGGAGGTCTGAAGAACTGTTTTGCATCTTAGGATTGTTTCAGAAGATGATACAGCAGGGCGTGAGGCCCAATGTCGTGACTTTCTCGGCTATTTTGAATTCTTGCAGGTGATGTCCTATTTTGCCCTCAAGTTACCAATCTTCAACTTAGATTGTTAGGGGTTTAAGCTTTTGGGAATGATATTCTGAAAAGTATATTATTTATTACATTGTTAGAGCATTGAAATGGAAAATAAACTATAACCAAATATGTACCACTTAAGCCTTCTCCAAAGAATTGAAAAGTATGAAATTAAATACCAATTTCTGGGTCTCTGAAGATTATAGAAAACATATATCGATTGTGATATTACACCAAAAATGTAGAAAAATTTTGGTGATGTAAACAACTTCATTTTACCTTATACATAAGCTGGTTTCGTGCCATTAATAACAGTTGATCAAATGATGGACTTTGTTGTATCGTGAGTGAAACATATTTATATATTCTATGCAGTATATTGTTCAGAATGAAACATATTGCTTCTTTAGAATCAAGCATATGAATTCAAGTCATCATTTTTTAACAAAGTTTCTCTAACACATTTTTGGTCACTTGCTTCTCCATATCCTTGTTCTAGATGAGCTATAACCCTGTTCATTTTGTGCTTGAATTTTATATTGCAGTCGTTGCAATTCATTTGAAGATGCATCATTGTTATTGGAGCAGCTTCGGTTGTTTGATAACTTTGTCTATGGGGTTGCACATGGGCTTTTAATGGGCTGCAGAGAGGTTTGGGTGCAAGCTCAGTCACTTTTCGATGACTTGAGGCAAATGGATCTGCCAACATCATCTGCCTTTTACAATGCTCTAACTGATATGCTATGGCATTTTGGTCAGGTGATGAAGCATATTTTGTTACTCTTTAGTTAATGATCATGCGGTTGTTAAGGAATAATATCCCTTTGTAAGTAGTCATTAGTGATTTTAGCACTATTTGTGCACCATTTCTCTATTTTTTTTTCACATAGATTTAATTAGTCATAGAGGTGAACCAACAGAAGGGAATCAAGATAGTTATTTCTGTTATTTCTTTAATCTACTTTCAATAGCTCTCCATAAATTTACAGCTTATATGTCATTTTGGAGTTTAGTATTAGAACGTAGGGTCGGACCTTGGCGCAACAGTAAGGTTGCGGCATTGTGACCCGGCTGGCTATCACATGTTTGAAACACAAAAACAGCCTCTTTAATGTGAGGATAAGGCTGCATACATCTGACCCTCCTTAAACCCTGCAGTGACAGAAGTCTCAGGCATTGGGACACCCTTTTTAGTGTTCAAAGTGTTGGGTAATCAGGCTTGCTTCTTCCATCTTGCTCCCAAAAAGGTTGTATTGGTTGTTGTAGTTCAATGGTCTCTTGTTTTTGATCAATTTTTCCCCATATGGAATTGAATGAGCTGTTATGGTGCTGTTGAGGTTGAGGTCCCCTGGATTTCAGAGAGTTAACTTTTTGTTTATTTTATTATTGTTTTTTTTTACAGAAACGAGGAGCTCAGCAGGTTGTGCTTGAGGGGGTACAGCGGCATGTTTGGGAGAATGCGTGGAGTGAATTCAGTTTGGATCTGCACCTGATGTCTTGTGGTGCTGCTCAAGCCATGGTTTATGCATGGCTTCTCAGTGTACGCTCAATTGTTTTTGCAGGGCGTAAACCACCCGAGTTTGTTAGGTATGAAATCCTTTTTTTAGCTATGACACCTGAAGGGTTACAAGCTTGAGGTTAATGTGCCAAGCACTAAGACACTATTGTATGACACCAGCACTTAATAATATAAGGGGAATATATCATGAGATTGATTCCTTATAAGAAGAGCACAGACATCAAAATTAGTGCATGACTATATGTCATGTCTTTGACATTTAATTCTTCAACATATGCAATCATATATGAAATTGTTGTCTAGGATTTCTGGACCCCTCCTGGTACTTGTCTAGATCAAGGAAAGGCTGAATCACCTCTTTGAAACTTGTATCAAGTTCATATGCATGCCCATACGAGGGCTGATCAGGTTAGCTACCTCCAAGGACATAGAGCAGAGAACCTTTCTTATTCTTTTCTTTGGTTCATATCCTGGAAGATTAATCAGAATGTTGAAGTATACATTGTCAGAAATATTCCAGTTAATGCCTTTGTTTACAAGACTCATGTTGAGATGATAAGATGAAATTTGACGGTATTTTTCACTTTGATTTTGTTGGATATGCAAACTACGAAGCAGATTTTTTTTTTTAATAAGTATCATACCAAACATTCCAGCAGAAAAAAATTGGCTTCTGGTGATCACTGCCTTTTTTTGGCCTAACCAAAAAAGTTTAATATCACCACAATCTTATCTGCTAAATCCACTGTTTCTGTTCAGCATCTTGACAGGCTGGGGCAAACACAGCAAGATAGCTGGTGCTAGCACCCTCCGTCATGTCATCGGGGCGCTGCTTGACTCAATTGGAGCCCCATTCAATTTGGAAAGGTTCAACATTGGTCGGTTTGTATCACCAGGTGCAATGGTGGCTGCCTGGTTGAGGGAACCAGGGACAATAAGCATCCTTCTGCTTCGTGATGAGCGAGTGCAACATTCTAGTTCATCAACTCTGCTTCCAAGATTGCAGGCATTGCAATTGTAGTTTCAGAGCATATCCAGGTTGCTTCATCAGCCAGTTGTATCTGTTTAGTAATATTAATGTTTATTGTGAGAATAAAACAGCGATTTGTTCTTATTTTGTAAAATTGTATCATATTTTTGTCCTGAAATCGCTAGCACCTGCATTGTACTTAAAAGTCCTGCCTTTTTTTTTGGTTATTTGCCTGCATTACTGCTTAAAGATAGAACAGATTTATTCTATATATTAAAAAAGAAAAAATATAAATTTTCGAGGTGTGATCCATTTTTCGAGTCAGTGATATGATGTCACACAATCAAAGCATTCTTTTGGTTCCTACAAGAAAATAGGTTCCTTTCTTCCAAGCACCTCTTTCTCCTTGAGCAGCCCATGAAATGGACACTCTAGCCAAGGAAGACCTTGCACTGTGTTGCTTCATAGACTGTTTGGTTAGATGTTCATGTGCTTGCTTTGCAAAATTGAAAGATGGTATCATGCTTGATCTTGTTGAGACTGGTTGCCATGTTGGAAACAATCATATTCATTTGTTAAGTAGCAAATGGAGACAGCTATGATGTGCTGGAAGCTTTCTTGTTTTCAGTCCTCTTTGTCAGAGATGTTCTTAGACTTTAGTGGCACCTTCCCCTTATTAGTTTTAGGGGATGGAATTTATTGATTTCTCTCTATGTACATAATTGATGAATGCGCATTAAGTATGAGATCGATACCCTTTATATTATCATTGATGTGCTAAAGTTAGGTTTTCTTCCCCATTCCTTTAAATTGATAGGTTGTGGGATTCCAAATCTACTAGGGATGTCAAAGGGCTGACTCAAAGTTATAGTCTTATATTGACTTAGGTCAGCTCATTGAATCAAGACTATCTAAGATTATGGATATGCTTTAGACCCCTCATCCTTTCACATCTCAAGAATCTTTTCTGAATTCCTTAAATTCTTTCTATGTATATTTTTTTGTTCTTTTAAGTGAGTAGATTAAGGCTTACTCTCTGAAGGTGTCCTCAGCTTGTCTTGGTTGGTGAAAGGGCTCTTTGGGTGTTTTGAGTTTGATAACTAGTATATGTGTATATTATGTAATTGTCTTGTGCTCAAAACTAGATTAAAGAGAAGAACGGCTAAGGGTTATTTCTTGGATCCAATACAAATGAGTTTTTGTCTTAAGGAAGCTTTGCTAGCTAACCTACATCTGCACGCATCTTAAATTGCATTGTTGTTCCATTACCATTCGACTCTATATATGTTGTTTTATTACGGTCATCGTTGCAACAACGTTTTCGACCATAAGAAAATCGAGGCCATTACAAATTATTCAAATTATTTTTTCTACCATAATTCTTAGTTATTGTAGAGCTGTGCCTTCGGAGTTACATAAACACAGAAGATTTAAGGTGGTTCTCCTTTGCTTAATTCTCATGGTTTTTCATGTTTAATGAATCATTATTGCTAGCGTCGAGCATTTGTAATTCGCATGGGAGAAAGGCGATTATAATCTCTTGATTGGTATATGTTTTCTCTATTTATGTCCTGATAAACAATTACAAAACTTTTAGCTAAAAGATGTACTTCTTCTTCTATTTCGCAGAAATTAAAAAAAAAGAAATTCTATTTAATAAAAATGAGAATGTCTTTAAATTCATGAAATATGTATGCAGGCATTTGCCCACGCTTCATGTAATAGAGTTTGTATCCATCTCATTGTATTATTTATCATTGAAATAATATCATTTAACAAAAAAGAGTCTCATGCTTTTTCAGTGTAGATATGGCGCTCAATGAGTGGCCCGACTCATATGAATGATGTATGGCACCCATCTCTTACCTTCTTTTACTTGCACCAATCCATAATTGCCAAGTGAGATCTAAAATTATTGGGATATAGACGACTGATTAAGGCTCCAAATGGGTCGGATTGACTTGTGACCTATCCCGACTCGCTTAGACCCGGCCAACCCATTTTGGGGGACATGTGGTGTCGGATCCTAAAAATGGATCTATTCCATTTTTCAGATCGGATTTAGATTTATTGAATTCAGACCCGATCCGACCCATTTGAAATTTGGATAATTTTGAGTTTTCAATCCTACGACCCGACCTAATCCGTTCCGACCTGAATCTGTAAAATTACTTGGCCTGCGGGCCGTAGCCCGCGGGGGTGCAAACAAGTTTTGAAATCATGGAAGAGTTGACTCGAACCGAACCCGAACTGGACTCGAATTTTTTGAATTGGGTCCGGATTATACATGGACTCGACCGACTCGAATGACCCGTTAGGTCAAAATTTGCAGCGATGGATCTGACCCGATCCGACTCGATATTCTATTGGGTTGGGTCTGGGTCTAAAATTAGGACCCGAATACGGAACCTCGTTGGGTTGGGGTCACTTATGACCCGACCCGACCCAACCCATCCCATTTGCACCCCTATTGCTGATCAACAACAATATTTGTAAATATAAACTACTATTTTGTTCATGTTACGCATGCATCTATAAATAAAATGGAGGGGAGTCAGACAGAAACGAGAATTGGTGTAAAAAAAAAAATTGTATCTCTCATAGGAGTTTAGATGGTAGGTGATCTAGGAGAATTATAGAATCGATGTAGACCATTTTAGCTGGATAGAATTGAGGAGTGAGATTCGATATATAGAAAGTTTAATCACATACTAAACTTTCGGAGGCATGCTCAATTGAGATAATTTCTTTTTTCAAAAAAGATAATCTTTTGAGATCTGTAACGCCCCTCCTAAAAGGAGCCATGCAGTTAATAATCAAGTCTAAATTACATCATTTAGGCCTCAAAATGTACTAGTCCAACAGAAAATTTTCTTTTTAGAAAAGATATTGATTGGGTGTATCTTCCAATATAGAAAGGATTAGGTGAAGTGATAGAAAGCAAAATCGATGCAATAGTGAAATCTACCTTTTATAGAATTTTAGTTTTTCATGTTAATTTCTACTAATCGTATTTATTTTTGAAAAAGCTAATCTTATTCAAATTAGGTATAAAAGGAATCTAATCCGAATTCTGAAGAGCGGATCTTATTATTATAAATAGTAAAGGCTCTATACACTAATTTTTAAATTATCAATGAAATAAAATAAGACTTAAATCCTATTTTTACCCTTTTTTATTTTTTTAGAAATTATTTTTAATAATTTGAATTGAGCGAGTTGCCGAAATTTTTCTTCTTTCCACTCCAATCTGTAGGCCTAAAATACAAGATATTATGTGTTGCCCAAGGTGACAAGCCAAGAGGGGGGGGGGGGGTGAATTGGTTTCTTTTAATTTTAACTATCTTACTTGTGTTAAATGATGAGTTAGTGAACTTAAACAAATCACAATGCAAACAACAAGAAGTATAGTGGTTCGGTGCTCTCTTTGGCACCTACGTCCACTCCCCAAGCGACCCCTTGGGAATTCACTATAATCCCGCGGATTACAGTTGGATTGTTTTCCGGGCTCACAATCCAAAAACCTTTACACTTTGGTTTTCCGGGTTCACCAAAAACCTATGTTGGTTTTACGGGCTCACCAACGAACCTATGTTGGTTTACGGGCTCACCAACGAACCTATACAATTGGTTTTACGGGTTCACCAACAACCTACGTTGGTTTTACGGGCTTACCAACAACCTATGTTGGTTTTACGGGCTCACCAACGAACCTTTACAATTGGTTTTTCGGGTTCACCAATCAACCTATTCCGTTGGTTTTGCGGGCTAACCAACCAACCTTTACAAGTAGTTTAATAAACAAAGGAAGAAGATTTAAACTCCTAGATGAGCAAATATAACAATATAATCTACAAAGAAGAGTTTAGAGAATATTTATCGCTTGATGTGACTTCTCTCTTCTTTGTCAAGGATGCTTCACTCTTCAAGGGTGGATGGAGCTCTTGATGACTCTTTGAATCTGCTCAACTACTTTCTTTTGATTCTTGAATGAAGCACTTGGATGAAGCTTGCCTTGCTAGGGTTCTCTCTTGAATGCACTTGATGTATTTTCCAAAGCTTACTTCCTCTGATGAATACTCCCTCTTAAATACTTCTCCAACCTCCAAATAGTCCTTCCTGACCGTTGGATTGAAGAAACTAGCCGTTTATAGCCGTTGGGAGTCCAAAAAGCACTTCTGCACAACTAGCCATTATGCTTCTGCTCGTGCTTGGGTCGACCCAAACTTTTCTTGGGTCGACCCAAACCTTGGGTCAGCTCAAACTTTTTCTTAGGTCGGCCCTCTCAGAAAATTCAGAACCTTGAATTTCAGCCTTTCTTCACTTGGGTCGACTCAACCTTTCTTTGGGTCAACTCAAGCTTGGGTCGACTCAACTTCATCTTGGGTCGACCCTCTCAGTAAATCCAGAGAACCATTTTTTGAGTTGTTTGAGGATCTTGAAGTTTGGATCGACTCATGCTTTCCTTGGGTCGACCCAACTCACTGTTCATCTGTGCCATTTTTGCAGAAGTGTGCCAAATGATTTCTTGATGTGCCGGGGTCGACCCAATCATCCTTTGGGTCGACTCAATCCACACTTTGCTGCATCTCAAGGTTAGATTCATTCATATAAACAATGAAATGTATCTATATCAATTTATACAAATATACTGAGAGTAACAGACTTATAAATGAAGTATCGTTTTAACTTATAACATACTCTTGTTAAATGCTTGTTAATCATCAAAATAACACTATCATTCTCAATCTCCCCCCTTTTTGATGATTACAAAATAAAGAGTATGAGCCTATTGATACTTATTTTAAAATCAGTTTTTGAAAGGGCTTAACTTGCTGAATTTCAGCTTTTCATATATAAGAGTGAAGTCTCCCCCTATATCATTCAAATGTTGCCAATTTGACTTTTTGAATTGCTCCCCCTTTTATTTATAATTCATTAAAGATGAAACTCCAAAAATTTGAGATAAAACATGAGTTTCAGGTTATGTATCGAGGTGTGAAAGGTGCGTGCCAAATTCTGAAATTCTATGTGCCAAATTCTGAAATTTGATAGAAATTTTTGACTTGATCATTTTCATTGTTGCAAATTGCTCCCCCTTGGATGCATATGCTTTCCTATATGATTTTCAAGTTGTTTTACAAGTTATTTCGTTATTTCTCCTTCTTTCTTTACTTCTCCTCTTATTACTCTATCTTTACTTCTCCCCTATTACTCTTTCTTTACTTCTCCCCCTTTTTGTTACTCTATTTACTCTATCTTTACTTCTCCCCTATTACTCTTTCTTTACTTCTCTCCCTTTTTGTTATCATCAAATAGGTACATGGGAAAAGACACAATAAATAACAAACATTCAAACTTCATTGATCAAAATAGGAACATTTTGGTACAATCATGCCAAAAACAAAAGCAAATACAATGTTCCTCAATCAAGGTTCAAAATACATGATCAACACAAAATACATATGAGAACTAGATACATATCCTAGGCTCTAAACAAGATCGTGAGACTCTCCCGGATCGCTTGGCTACGGCTCTCTTGGGTCCCATTTCTCCAAGATATTGAAGTAATCTACTATTTGGAGATGATTGGAGAAGATTTGAGAGTGGGAAATAGGGTTTTCGGAAGAGGACAAAGGGTAAACAGTGCCCTAGATAGCTCACGGGTCCCCCTTTTAACAGTGGGGTCCTGACGTTGGGTCGACTCAAGAATTTTCTTGGGTCGACTCAACGTTGGGTCGACCCTATTCTGGGTTGGGTCGACCCAAGTTCAGAAATTTTTCCTTTCTCTTCCTTTTCGCTTCTAAAAATTTTCCTTGCTTCCAATCCTTACAAATTCTTTCTGGGACAATGATACATGAGTAAGGAATCTATAGATTACAAGTTTGACTCATGTTTCATAGGTTTTTAGAAATGGGAGGAATGTATCATGAGACTGCTTGCTCCTTTTTATATCTCTTCAATAAAAAGGATCACATATGCCTAATTCCCTCCTTAGCGTGCAGAATCTATCTTCACTCAAGGGTTTTGTGAATATGTCGGCTAATTATTTTTCAGTGCATATATGCTCAATACATATGTTTCCATTTTGCACACGATCCCTAATAAAATGATATTTTATTTCTATGTGTTTGGCTTTAGGAATGAGATATTAAGGATGTAAGCCAGAAGTGATCTCTAAATGTAGATTCCAAAGATAGTTTTGAAATCAAGTGTAGATGGAATCTTTTTCAAGTTATTTCAAGGAGTATCAAGAATAATATTCAAAGAAAGCACGAATGAAAATCCAATACCTTTTTTTTTTAATATATTAAGTATATAGCAACATGAGAGCAATCTAATTAATTTTTAGAGTATAGTATAAGAGCAGATAAAGATCAAAACTTATATACTCGAAAAACATAAGATTATGTGGAATCCTTAATTCTTAATAACTTCAAAGTTCTTTCATGATATAAAAGTATTAGAGCATAGATACCAAAATATGAATTTATGCAATGTAGGATACATAAAATTCAGGGCTTTGAAAGTTCTTTTAAAGCTCTCTTAAAGACTTTCTTTTACTCCTTTAAAGATTATAGAATCAAAATCAATTAAAATGAATTGGCTCAGGATTGAAACACTAAAGTGCAAGCCAATAAGAACTCATAAGTAGATTCCAAGATAAATTTTCGAAACTAAGACAGATGGAATCCTTTTCAATTAAATTTTCAGAAATAAATGATTTACCGATGAATACAGATGGAAATCTAACTTTCAAAAGATATTCAATGAAGCACAAAGTTTAATACCACTTTACATTTAGTATTCTTTGTCTCATCTTTAGATGTGAATTTATACGATTAAGTTCTATATGATCTCTCACTCTGAAATTTTCTTTCTCCTCCTTAATTAATCATTCCATTTGAGAGTTTAGAGTTTGAAGATAATTTTCAATAAAGAGATTGAGTATTTAAAGCTCCCCCTCAAAAGATGCATTTTCTTTCAAACCTTTTTTTTTGTTCTTCTATAATATCAAGAATGTAGAGTGATCTAGAATTTTTCAAAATTTATAGCAATCACTCTTTTTAATCTTTCAAGAATAAATTATATTTCCTCTTATTTTTTTATAAATATGTATGGAAATATTAATCAGAAAATAATTCTTTTGAAGCTCAAATTTCTTCCAAAAGTAATTACATTTTCTTTCCTATAAGAATTATTGAAGTGAGTTGAAATATTCTAAGCTTTAGGATCATTAACTCTCTTCTTAAAAATAGCTTTTCTTTTTAATGATAGAAGCATTTAATTATGTAGGAGTGTATATTCAAAATATTAATTTCTTAGTCATAGTTTTTCAGCAATGTATATATGAAGCACCATAAATCTTTTTAATATCAAAATAATATCATATGTTTAGAACCATTTATTTGCAATCAAGATCATTGAAAAACGCATCATTTAGACTAATTTTAATAAACTTATAAGATAGAAAATGATATGTTTCAGATGCGTATCGCAGCAAACAATCAAGGCATCAAAATTAATTCTATTTTTCTTAGACCGTAGTTTTCATCCAGGAATCATATTGAGTTATTCCTCAAAATGATGCAATCATTGAAGCATATAATGAAAGTTACAAAAATGCAATGATAGAAGCATTTTTTAAATTAAGTTTAAGCTTTTATACAAAATCAGATTCTGAATTTCATAAAAATTTTCAAGGAGGCTTTCATGATTATAATTTGAGATATGCATCTTCTACATTGTAGCTTATCTTAAATTATTAAGATTGAAAACACATATTTCAAGAACATTAGAGCACATCCAGAATTTTTGTAATTCATATTGAATTTTGGTACAAATTGGAGGATATTATGTACTAATATTAGGCAAGATAAAAGATAAATCGGAATCAATTCATTTTGCCTAATTTGCAAATTCAAATTATTCTTTTCTTTTATTTTTCAAAATATATTCATTAAAACAAAATGATGTTGTTGTTGGTAATAACATGTTTCAATCAAATTTTATAGGCATGAAGCATTACAAGTTATATTTAGGAAAGATCTTTGTTATTTGAATATTGAAAACATATAATTCAAAACATCATGTGACATGCAAAATATATTATGCATTAAAATATTAAGAACAAGCATGTCAAGGATCAAAATCAATTTTTTTCAAATAAACTCCCCCTATTTAAATATAATCTTGTACTGATTTCATCCTTAAAGTGTGTTTTCAAGTGATTAAAAAATTTGACTTGATTCTTCTTATATACTTTCATTTACTTTGTCTTTCATTTTTACCTTCTTATGCTCTATACTCTATTTGCTCCCTATCCGGTGGAGTTGGAAGGGGCACGAGGTATTACCACTAGCCTCCCTCTTGTGCCGTCCCTAATATACCCTACACCGAATAGTTGGGTCAAATAGTGCCGGGTACTACCACTAGCCTCCCCATTGGCACCATCCCTATGATGAGAAAAATAGAAATGTTAAAATGTTTACTTCAAACTCTCCCTGTTTAAGTGTAATTAATTACGGATTTTATCCCTTTCACAAGTCTCACAAATATGCCGAATGTATTATGCTTGTTTTTCTTTTCCTTAAGATTGAAGTATTTGCCTTTACTTAGATTTTACTTCTCTTGAATAAGATCCATTTTCTTTTCTTTATCTCTCTCTCTTTTTGTTATTCTCAAGTAATTTACATGAAAGAGCAGAATAAAGAAATAATCTTATGTATCATATAGATGTATATCATGCAAACAACATTTTCATTATGCTCAAGAATTCATAGCTTCTCACAAGTCAATTCAAATCAGCATTTTAAGCATATACTTGTGTATTTGATGGTTATGATATAGGCAAAGGAACATTTTAGTTTGAGCAAACCATGAATCAATTTCTAAAAGCATAAGTCAATTAATACATATATAGACATGATATCAAGAAATTAATAATTAAAGATTTTAACCATGCCACAATAAGATTTAAGTTATAGACTTTGCTCAGCTAATTTATGAGAGAGGTATCTAAAATTACCGATTCATTCTATATTCTTCAAGTCAAACTAGATTTCTTATGTGTGAACGTTTGGCTGAAGAAGGTCCTCTCTCTTGTTTGCATGTGAATGTTTATTGTATCTTATGTGGAGGTGTCCTTCAAGTTGAAATCTCTCATTTTCTTGCTCAAGGATCCTGCATTATTAACAAACTTCTTTTCTTTCTTGAAAGAAAGTCATTAGTTGCTTCAAGATACAAAACATTCATACAACATATTTCTTAACTAGATGACTCAACATAAGATATGACAATAATTGAATGTTGAGTCACTTTACTCAAGAGATTGGCTAAATATAAGCAAGCACATGTCACTTGAACTAAAGAGATAGTTTCATTAACCAAGATGGTTCAAGAACAAGCATGTGAGGCAATAGGAAGATTCATCAAGGTCAAATCAATTTCTTGTTTTCAGAATCAATTTAGCTTAGATTCTATTTGCATAAGATAATTATCAATAAAGTATACAAGTTGAATTTTAATCAGATTATCTTAAGTAGTTGTTTCCATCAAAATTATGATTATGATTTAGCTTTCAACACAGATACTCTTGTTTCAGGAAGACAAGCAATCTTCTTGTAGAAAAAAATAAGAAATATTTTTGACTTATGAGAGATAGCTCAAGAAAATTAATATTCATGCTTTAACAGATTTTTATGCTCAAATTAAACATGATGAGTTAAAATTAATCAGTGAAATTTGAGATCTTTTTAGGAAAAGATATTAATCATGGATACAATGATTATGCTCAATGAAATATTTTTTTTTTTAATGATCAGATTTATTGATTTTGAATTTTAGAATAGTCTTGAGCATTACTTATAAGAGGGAAGACGATTTGTTATTATAGAAACTTTTAAGTAAGTTTCTTATTATGATCATAACACATTAATCATTTATGATTGAACCAATTTGAAATGATTATGATTTAACCTATGATGCATATATGAGACTTATAAAGTAAATCATAATACATTTCAGATAATCATATAAGAAATGAATGGTATAATAACATGATGAATTACATTCATACCTTCACGAAGGATAACCTAAGATTTCATAAGTATTATGCTCAATAAAGTTTTAGCATGAAATCAGCATCAACCATTTATATTAGAGAAGAAATTTAGATTTTGAAAAACTTAAAGGAGAAGGTTATACATATTCATTCATTGTTTTCTTATTATCATGCAAGCACTAGAAAAATTTTATGCTAAGATCGTTGAGATAAAAATTCAACATATGAGGCATTTAAGAACTTTGATGCAGAGAGTATCGTAATTTCATAAAAAGATAATTTTGATACACGATGTAGAATGTTAAACCTTATACTAGATTTAATGAATAAATTGAGACTTATTTTTAATTATGTGTCAATGCACCCATTTGTATGAAGGTTTCATTTGTTCCATGGGTAGCTTGGCACACTTATATCTACACCCTCATATTTTCATTTTGGGTACCCAAGCTTGCTTGGGTCCTTGAGGGTTAGTGCATATGGTTCCTTTTGGAACCCAAATCTGTTTAAACGTAATAACTTTACCATTTGATTTATTCGTATTGGAACCATAGGTAAAGTTTTTATGCCCAATCTTTTTATGTTTGAAATAAGTTATCTTATTTAATGGTTTGCTTGGCGAATTGATAACATTTTTCTTTAGGGGTTTATTGTTGAGCAAAGAAATCCAGCCAAGTCTTGATTTATCAAAAACAGCATGTTGACTTTCAAACATCGTTTTTAATCTTTCTGAACTTACAGTGAATTTGTTAATAAAAGATTTCAATTGGTTAACTTCTTCGCTTAAGTTTTGATTTTCTTTAATTAAATTCTGATTTTTCTGAATCAATTCTTCTGAATTTAATCTTAAGCGTTCATTCTCAGAATTTAATTTGTCTTTCATTTCAGCAGTAGAATTTCTTTCCTCTGACATTTTCAGATGTAGCCTTTTATTCTTTAAACTAAGCTTCTTATTCTTTAAATTAAGCTTCTTGTATTCTAAGTATAAATCAGAAAATGCATCATGAAGTTCATCAAATGTAAAATCAGATTGAGCTTCAGTATGTACTTGATTTTTGAATGAGAAATCACTTTGTATTCGAGTACATACCTCATCTTCATGTGCCACAAAGCATAGATTTTCAATTTCAGTTTGCTGCTTTTCTTCTTCGGAGCTAGTTTCAAATTCACTAGAAATATTAGTGCATTTATATTTAACTTCAAGCATACTCCATATTTCCTTAGCAGTCATGCAAAAAGATATGTTATTAAGTTCACTATCATCCAATGCACAATATAGAATATTCATGGCTTTTGCATTTTGCTGAGCCATTTTCTTATCATGATTAGCATTTGTATGTAGCCCATTGACTATGATACTCCATAAATCGTAGTCATGTGCTTGAATGAAAATGCGCATGCGTGCTTTCCAATGTGTGTAGTTTATACCATTAAATAGTGGAGGTCTATCTGTGGATTGCCCCTCACTCATAGAACATCCTACTTGGATTGTCATGATCTTTAACTCTTGATTGTGAGATCAATGAGTACTATTGGAGCACCTTGCTCTGATACCACTTGTTGCCCAAGGTGACAAGCCAAGAGGGGGGGGGTGAATTGGTTTCTTTTAATTTTAACTATCTTACTTGTGTTAAATGATGAGTTAGTGAACTTAAACAAATCACAATGCAAACAACAAGAACTATAGTGGTTCGGTGCTCTCCTTAGCACCTACGTCCACTCCCCAAGCGACCCCTTGGGAATTCACTATAATCCCGCGGATTACAGTTGGATTGTTTTCCGGGCTCACAATCCAAAAACCTTTACACTTTGGTTTTCCGGGTTCACCAAAAACCTTTGTTGGTTTTACGGGCTCACCAACGAACCTATGTTGGTTTACGGGCTCACCAACGAACCTATACAATTGGTTTTACGGGTTCACCAACAACCTACGTTGGTTTTACGGGCTTACCAACAACCTATGTTGGTTTTACGGGCTCACCAACGAACCTTTACAATTGGTTTTCCGGGTTCACCAATCAACCTATTCCGTTGGTTTTGCGGGCTAACCAACCAACCTTTACAAGTAGTTTAATAAACAAAGGAAGAAGATTTAAACTCCTAGATGAGCAAATATAACAATATAATCTACAAAGAAGAGTTTAGAGAATATTTATCGCTTGATGTGACTTCTCTCTTCTTTGTCAAGGATGCTTCACTCTTCAAGGGTGGATGGAGCTCTTGATGACTCTTTGAATCTGCTCAACCACTTTCTTTTGATTCTTGAATGAAGCACTTGGATGAAGCTTGCCTTGCTAGGGTTCTCTCTTGAATGCACTTGATGTATTTTCCAAAGCTTACTTCCTCTGATGAATACTCCCTCTTAAATACTTCTCCAACCTCCAAATAGTCCTTCCTGACCGTTGGATTGAAGAAACTAGCCGTTTATAGCCGTTGGGAGTCCAAAAAGCACTTCTGCACAACTAGCCGTTATGCTTCTGCCCGTGCTTGGGTCGACCCAAACTTTTCTTGGGTCGACCCAAACCTTGGGTCAGCTCAAACTTTTTCTTGGGTCGGCCCTCTCAGAAAATTCAGAACCTTGAATTTCAGCCTTTCTTCACTTGGGTCGACTCAACCTTTCTTTGGGTCGACTCAAGCTTGGGTCGACTCAACTTTATCTTTGGTCGACCCTCTCAGTAAATCCAGAGAACCATTTTTTGAGTTGTTTGAGGATCTTGAAGTTTGGGTCGACTCATGCTTTCCTTGGGTCGACCCAACTCACTGTTCATCTGTGCCATTTTTGCAGAAGTGTGCCAAATGATTTCTTGATGTGCCGGGGTCGATCCAATCATCCTTTGGGTCGACTCAATCTACACTTTGCTGCATCTCAAGGTTAGATTCATTCATATAAACAATGAAATGTATCTATATCAATTTATACAAATATACTGAGAGTAACAGACTTATAAATGAAGTATCGTTTTAACTTATAACATACTCTTGTTAAATGCTTGTTAATCATCAAAATAACACTATCATTCTCATTATGCGATTTTTTTCCAATTATTGATGTCTTGGCTTCGCATGTCAAATTTTTATAATTTTATTATTATAATAAAAGAGTAAGTTATAATAAAAAAAAGTTAATAATAACATATATAGATTTTGTGGGAGCTAATGGCTAGCAGAGTTTGCTTATTACAATCCTCTCTCTCTCTCTCTCTCTCTCTCTCTCTCCCCTAAAAAAAGTTTGGCACTCTCCCCACCTGCTCCTCCCCAGATTGTCCGCTTTGCGTGATTCAGAAGTTTGAGATCCGGACGATGTTTCTCCCCAACTATGCGCATATTGATTGTATGCGATTGCTAAATCCGCCGTCCATCACCCCATCGTGAAGCCATGCCATGCGCTCATCTAAAGCGTCAATATTTAACGTGAAGGACGCCTTTAGTCGACGGGACAACGGCGCTCTGTTATTTGGCGTGGCCCCCTGTTCAGCCAATACTAACATGACACGTCATGCTCCAAAACTGGTTGCTGTTCGAGTTGATACAACAGATCGCACCATCTGATTCGGAGCTAGCGGGGGAATAGAAGAGAATTGATATTCTCACCCCACCTTTTTTTTGCTTACCAGAGGCTGCATTGTTGATGTATTCCCAAACAACAAAACCTCAAGAAACATTATTTCTATTATAATAGAAAACATTTTTTTTTTTTGGTTAGGATGGAGGTATTATACCTTCCTTGTATAAATACATTTGTGAGAGGATAGTATAAAAGATCTAATAACTGAGTTTGAAAATATAAAAGATCTAATAACTGAGTTTGAACGGTGGAAATGGAGTCCCATAATATAGTTTATATGATTAGCCACAACCATTCAAACGACAATGCTATTAACTTCTCTATAAATATACTTTACCTTAAAGGATTGAAAATTAGACACCATCCACTGACAGTTTTAAAGTAGAGGGTGATGACTGACACGATAATGCACCGACATTAGTAACCATTTCACTACTGCAGAGGAATCCCTTCTAGAAGAATGTGGAAAGCTTTCAAAGTCTATATAGTATACACTAATCCTTCCCATGCTCCACACAATTGGAATAGTTGAATCAAAAACTCGGGTGTGCTGCCAGCTATGATTTATGATGACAAAGTCATTTCTAATATACGCCTCTCTATTATACACATTGCCATCGAAGTTGATTTTGAGGAATTAGAGGAATGGTGGCTCTCAACTAAAGAAAACTACTTGATAGGATGCAATACTTGTAGAAGAAGAGCGATTGGTTTCCCAAGCTTTCAATAATTGATTGGATGAGCTCATGACTCTGTGTGGAGATTTCTTCTAAAAGATTTTTCTTTGGTAGATTGAAGAAAAGCATCAAGGGATCACTTTAGTATGGTGGATGATTCCAGAAGAGGAAACATCCTCCAAACTTGAGCCACTAGCCCCCACTCTAAAATGATTTTTGGGTGGCTATCAATTTTTTAGGACGAATCAGTAACAAATAAAAAAAATCTATAACAATCAGCTATTTCGACAGCCATGCCGGAAAATGGCCCCCACCCCATCATATCAGAATCGTCTCTGCTTGGCCTTGCCATAAATAAAATTTTACCAGCCAAATCCTCCTTGAACAACCATCAAACTAAGGGATAGTTCTAGCCCCTCTCTTTAGCCATCTTGAGGTCTTTCACTAACAAGCCATTCAAGGTATTAGAGTCCATGAGTCGGCCATCGGGCAAGACGAGTGGAGGATATCCAAGGGTAATAGATCACATTAATGGAAGTAACACCATCGATGTATCACTCAAGATGCGAGTAGATGAGGGGAGCACAGGAGTACAGTTTCCTTCCTCCACAGTCCACATGGAGGAGCAATTCGAGATGTTCTAGTTTATTTGAAAATCAAATTTGAGCTTATATCATTACCTTATTACGAATAATGATGAACTGATAAATGATATCTTTTGGCCAAAATTATTTACATATTTAAAAATATTTTTTTTGCAAGTACATGCAAGTTTATATTTTAAAATATTATTTTATTGAGAGAAACACTAACTATCATAAAAATTAGGCAAGTACAATGTATTTTGTTGAATGTTTAAATAGAAATAATTTATATTTTAGAAAGGAAATATTTTATTTTATAACTGTTTGGGACCTCGGCCATGATACTCTAATATTTAATATGTGCCAATATATATAAAAAGCACAAATAACTTTCCCTACAACAGAACAACTATTTTTAAAAATTTCATTATTAATATAGCAAAACACAATGCGGATACATTTAATTTTATGGAGTAGCGTACCTTTCCATAGAAATGAGGTTGAAATATCATTACCCACCATTCACAACCTAGGCACCCCTCACGTACTACTCCTCACCTAAACCCACTTTCACCAGCGTTGCTACCGTCCAAGAACTATTCCGCATAAAAATTTCCATGCAAATAACCTCATCAACGGTCCAAATATACCACGAAATATACGGACGGACATGATTACTCCGATCTGAACTAACCGACGGCGGATGCTATATTGTCGTATAGAGTTAAACTGCGACGAGTTGTAGACCCGGTCCGCACGCTTCGTCGCGGGCGTTGGGGAGTGGTTCCCCACTCTCTCCCTCGGCAACGCTATATAAACCCCCAACGGTTCGAAGAATGCTCGCTCGCTCGCCCTTTCGCTCGCGCTCTCTCTCTCTCTCGGGACTCGCGGGAGCTCCTGTATCGCAGGTAGATTTGCCCTCCTCCTTTCTCGCTCTTTATCTTCTCCGTATCGCTGTGGTTTCGGCTGTCGGGTTGGGATCTTTGAGCTGCTGAGTGGATCTGATGACGTGATCCGTGTTCTTTTGGCTGCATTGATGCGATTTCTCATGATTCAGTTCGTTTTTTCAATTTGTAGGCATGATCTTTACCTCTGACTGTTAGATCTTGAATCTTTCTGAATCATTTTGGTTAAAATTTGTAAAGATCTGGGTTTTTGACGGGTTAGCTGATGCTGAGGATCTGTTATATGGGGGGATTTATCTCTTGGTTTGACTGACTGGATGGAGTTGGAGTGTTTCTATGATGAAAATATGAGTGGTTGCGTATGAGCCAATTATTTTGTTGTTCTGATGGTGTTGCTGCCGAAGCTGTTTTTATCTGAGAGGGGAAAATGCCGCAGCGGTCTTGCTGATCCTTGGCAAAGTTCTCTCTCTTCCGATTTCTATACTTAGGTGATGATTTTAGATGATGACTTTATTTGTGGAAGATGACTTTTGATCTGGCTAGTGAGTCTTACTAAATGCTTCTTTTTTAGGTGCTTGCAAAAGGTGATTTTTAGCAGAGAGCATTAGTTCATATTTTCTACTTGGCATGAGATGGATGATTCTAAATGGTGAATATTGTGATGCGCCTGTTTATGTGTGGAGTGTTTCCAGAAGCTAAGGAGCAGTAGTTTCTTTCGAGAAAGTGCACAATTTTGTACGGCATTTTTTTTTCTTCATATTTTCAAGATACTGTGGTTATGAAAACCTGTGAGGAGGTAAAAAGAATTGTTTTTATTTATTTATTTATTGGGTTGGATATGGGGGGCGGGGGAGGTGGGCGTGGGTGGTTGAGGTGGGGATGAGAATGGGGTTGTATAGTGTAGATGAACTATTCTGTGTTGAGGCTGTCTTCCTCATTAACAATAATTCTCAATTAACCTTGTCAGTTGTCTTTAGGACAATAACTAAAGAAAATTCTGGTCTTCTCGACATTTATGTTCTTGCCAAAGCGTAAAAGAGAACGGAAAGCACATTTCTTTTTCATTTTCAGATGCTAATAATGTCAAGTCCCAAGTGTCAAAAATGACAAAGTCATATTGCAACTCACTAATATACACATAGATACATGTCCATTTAAATGGTTTTATGTCATTTTTAATTCTTTTTTTCATTGTTGTGCACATCAAGTAATGATACTTGCCGAAGCACTCTGAATCAACTACTGCTTGCACCATTTTTTTTTCTATTCTGAATATTTCATATATCTCTAAGTAGCTGCTATTTGTTCTAGTTCTGAATGTTAATTCATTACTTTATGCAGACTAGTCAATCATCCTTTTACACCATGGCTGCGGGACAACTTTTTTCACGGAATACCCAGGCATTATTCTACAATTATAAGCAACTACCCATTCAGAGGATGCTTGATTTTGACTTCCTTTGTGGTGCGCATTGCTTTAACTTTCCATGAATTAGTCATAGGTTTAACTGCCAATGTTGCAGACTGTATGGTGAATCACACATCCAATTTGGTACTAATTTCTATCTCAACATTTAGGGAGGGAAACACCTTCTGTTGCTGGAATAATAACTCCTGGATCCGAGGGATTTCAAAAACTATTTTTTGGTCAGGAGGAGATTGCTATTCCAGTTCATTCAACGTGAGTTTCACTATTTGTATTTAATAATTAACTAAACTGAAGCTGTTTCAGAATTTCTGGTGAGAATGGGCTGTTGGATTAATTCTCATAGAATCAATATTTTGATGGTTGTTATCATGCATCTCATCTGAAGATATCTGTTTAATACATCTTCAGAATAACAAGATAAGCATACTCCATCTATCATATATTGTGATACAATATGTTGTTAATGTACTAAAAATATTAATTTCAAATATTCACTCTAGTGGTGCTACATGTTATGAGCATCACGAGTAAGCAAAAAGACATCCATAAAGCTCCATTGTAGTTGATGTAATTATCGAACCCATGAATTCAAGATTTTTGAAATTATCTGAATATGATATAATGATACCTTGTGTGGGTCCAACTTCTTATGCTCCTTAGAGTAGAAGAGGTGTACAAACCTAGGTCAACTATGGCATCTTATTTCGATAGAGAACCTCCTTTAAGTTTCAGTATTAACGGTCAGACATAAACTAATATATTCAAGTTTCAGGGGTGTTAGTTACAATGGAACCTGTTAAGCTAAATAATATCACTACCTTCAATGTACAAACTATATTTATGAGGTCTTTCACATGCGTCAAACTGTCAAAGTAATTGTTTAACTGTAACCACTATTAATGTGACCATTAAGACTCGAGAATGGAAGACATCGAGAACCTTAGCAGTAAGTTTATAAGTGTTATTTACTTTAAATATGGACTATTGAATTACAAGTTCCTTTGATAATTAGACTTTTCTCATCAGATTTAATTTATCACATCATGCAGCTCAAATGTTTATTCATTTAAATTATCTTTCTAGCAATTTACCATATAATAGATGATAATTAAGGTGTGCGTGTGCATAACAGTTCAATCAGGATAGTTTTTCGAATTTGCAATGAATGCACTAGCCAATTATCAAATTTTAGTGTTCTTTGGTAAAATGCATACTTGAATCAGGTTTCAAATTATATACTGATGCCCTTTCTCTTTTTGATGTTCTATTTTAGCATTGAAGCAGCTTGCAAGGCACATCCAACTGCTGATGTTTTCATCAACTTTGCATCATTTAGGAGGTCAGCTTTCTCCATATACATGCCCCTAAATCCGAAAACTGTCCACTACTCGCATGTGGAAACGTATAGCTAACATAGTTGTTGTATCTACAGTGCAGCTGCTTCATCCATGTCTGCTCTGAAACAACCAACAATCAGAGTAGTGGCTATTATAGCCGAAGGTGTTCCAGAGTCGGACACGAGACAGTTAATTGCATATGCACGGTCTAATAGCAAGGTAAGATACTGTTGATAAAATCACACGATGAGTGTTTTTTTTTTTTTTTTTGGTTTAAAGGTTTGATAATGAGATTTAGCATATTTGAGGGGATTGAAGTTGAACTCTAAAAGGATATCTTGGTGGTCGGTTCTCTCAAATGTTCAGTATATAGAGAGCTAGTTATTATTATAATTGTTTTACAAAGGTGTCCCAGTGCATGTGGTTCCCACCAGTGCAGGAATTGGGGATGGCTAGATATATGCAACCTTACCCTCTCATGTAGAGAGGCTATTTTTGTGTCTTGAACATGTGACACCCAATTCACAAATGTTGCAACCTTACCGTTGTGCCAAGGCCCAGCCGCTTATTACTATAATTGACTTAATTAACAAATAAGTTTCAGTTGCTTTGGTGAATAAGTGTTAGGTGCTTTTGGTAAAAGATATCTGCTGGGCCAGTATACGCAGCATTGGTCTAAAAGAGCCTCTATCAAAAATTATTACTCTTACTGCTTTCACTTGATAACAAATCTTTGTGCTGGTCTAAATTAGGTCATTATTGGTCCTGCCACTGTTGGTGGTATTCAAGCTGGAGCTTTTAAAATTGGTGACACTGCTGGAACTATTGACAATATTGTTCACTGCAAGCTTTACAGGCCTGGATCTGTTGGATTTGTATCCAAATCGGTATGTTTCTACAAGTTTTTAGTCAGAGTATATTTTACTCTATTATTAGTTTCACTTTGCTGCTTTGCTAGTTTTTGCTATAGTGTGGCAATGTGAAACTATTTCTATTCATGATAATTTTAAATCTTTTATTAAGTAGAGATTACTACATCATGACTGCCCTGATCATAAAAAGCAATCCAGTCCAGATGTCTGTCCCGTTTCTTACATAATTATTCTTATTCTTTGTTACCTATTTTGTACAAACAAGAGCCTAAAATATATCGAGTCTTACAGGACACACATCTTATTAGTATGAGAATGCACTGATTTGATTTTATGATCACAGGGAGGCATGTCAAATGAACTTTACAACACAATTGCACGCGTAACAGATGGAATTTATGAAGGTACTTTTGTATAAAATTAGCCAACAACTTAGATCGACATTTTTCTCTGCATTGGTAGGGATCTGGCAACCCCCCATCCTGACACAGGTGGATTTCAAAGGGTAGAAAAGGAAAATACAGTCTTTTTCCTTAGCCTCTGAATATTAGTCTAAATTTTGGATACTTGTTGGATTTTCCTAGGCATTGCAATTGGAGGAGATGTTTTTCCTGGTTCAACTCTTTCTGATCATATTCTGCGGTTTAATAACATCCCACAGGTAAATCATGATTCACATAACTATATATATTTGGTTGTTTCCTTCAGGTATTTATTTATTTGGAAAAGGTACATATGACTGTAAATTTCTCAAAATAAGCAATCTATTCCAATATTGTTATTGTCATTGAGCCATAACCAATTATGCTAACAACTTTTGTATCAGGCCTAACTTGCAATTCTTTATCTGTTAAAAGAGGTGTATGCATGTCGTCAGTTGTGCAACATCATCAATTAAATCTGGTCACTACTTAAATATTTTTTTCTCCTTCTTTTGAATAACTGTCATAATCTCATATCAGAACCTGGGTGTCAGATTAAGGTGCTTGGATCTTCCAGTTGTTGGACTAAGCTGTTCCTAAATGTTTTGCTGTATAATTTTCCATGTAGACCCTGAATCTGCTATCCATGCTGCCATCATAAACACATCTGCCAATATACGGTGTCCACATTTTTTTGGGCGACATCATAGTGGCTAGTGGGCAGCACTGTCTTCACTTTTTAAAAGAGCAAGATGGATGGCAAATCTGGAAGTCACTTGGATATTTTGAGTTGTACTTCCAGAGATAGCATTTCTCCTATATGATACGCTATGGCGAGCAGCAGGTTCTCATGAAGAATTTTTTTTTTCTAGATTCATCATATTGGCTTGCGTATCAATAGCTAAAACATTTAGTGCCAAACCTAAGCTGAGCTACTGCACACAATTTCTTCACGCACTACCTCACAAGAACATAAAAGAGTTATAAGTGTTTACTTGATATACTAATTTGTTCTTTCTTTAATATTATTGTTTCGTCTAACTTAGGTCAAAATGATGGTTGTGCTTGGGGAACTTGGTGGGAGGGATGAATACTCCCTGGTTGAGGCCCTGAAAGAGGGAAAGGTTCATAAACCAGTGGTTGCTTGGGTTAGCGGAACTTGTGCACGGCTGTTCAAGTCTGAAGTGCAATTTGGTCATGCTGTGAGTTACATCTGAACTTCTTGTTTTCCATATTTATGAATAGCACCATAACTATCTGTATTGTTGTTTAGCTCATTCTTTTCTAACCACGAGTTGCATTACCAAATCAGGGTGCTAAAAGTGGAGGCGAGTTGGAATCAGCTCAGGCAAAAAATCAGGCACTAAGGGAAGCTGGAGCAGTTGTTCCCACTTCATATGAATCCCTAGAGGATGCAATCAAGGAGACTTTCGAGAAACTTGTATGCATTTGTTTTGCTGACATTTATTTCTTACATATTGATGTCTTTTTTGGGTTTGGAATGCATGTATTATACACAATTCCAATATAAGTTTGACATATTTTATGGTGATTGTTAAGTTAACCCTTTATTGAAGATTAACCTTTCTAAATATTTTGAGAAACGTTTATCCTTCTAAATAAACATATTATTTTTATCTCGTAGGTTGAAGAAGGGAAGATTACACCCGTATCTGAAACCAAGCCCCCTCAAATACCTGAGGATCTCAAGGTTGTAATTAAGAATGGGAGGGTCCGTGCACCAACACATATCATCTCTACCATATCTGATGACAGAGGTTTGGTTATTGATTTACTCAACCTCTCATTTAAGGTTATATGAAATACAGAAACTTTCTTAAGTGCAGTTATTTATGCATCCATGTCCAGGTGAAGAGCCTTCTTATGCTGGTGTACCAATGTCTACCATTGTTGAACGAGGTTATGGTGTTGGGGACGTCATCTCCCTTTTGTGGTTCAAGCGTAGCCTACCCCCTTATTGTACAAAGTTCATTGAGGTGGGTGGGATTTGATTTTTACAAGCTAGCTTTTGTGATAGATAACTGTAGCTTAAAGAGGATGATTTAACTTGATCTATCTATTTTCATTCTTTTATATTCCCATTGACTCTTAAATCATAAACATATAATTCTTGCTTATATTTTTTTTTAGTTTCCATTAGACAAAGCTTTAGCTTAGAATTTCTTTAGAGCCTGAAGAGACTGTATACTTTGGGTGCCCTTCCCTTTAAGGAGTTCTAACAGAAGGGGAACCTAAGGAGCCCTCATTTATATCCAAGGTCACCTTTTATCTCTTGAAGATTATGATAGAGAATTTGGAAGCTGAAGGCCTTGAGAGGCTTTTCTTGCTATGTGTCATCAATGGAAAAAATCTAATTTTTATTCACAGAAGATGATTTAGAACTTTTGATTTTTAGAAAGATTCACTTCTTATTTATGCAATGATGATTGCACAATTAGTTTGTAACTCATCCAGCCCCTGAAGGGTCTTCGTACTCCTTGAAGCATTTCATGGACTTCTTAGGAAAATAAGGTCATTAATATCGGATTAATTTACATGAACCTTGTTCAACTAGGGTGCATAATAAAAATTCAGGGTACCTTTCTTGTTTGTCATATGGTGTATAAAGAAAAGTAGCAGACAAGGTGTTAGACAAGTGATTAGCTGGAGGTTGAAATATTTCCTTACTTCTTGTTTCCTCCTTATTGTGGAAATTATGGATAGGGTCCTGTCTGATTTCTGTAAGAGAGACTCATTGTTGTATAATTTGCTGTTTTATTGTTCTTGGTCCCATACTTCCGCTCATATAACTTAACTTCTCTAATCTTTGTTGCCCTCACCAGTTAGTCAGTGAAAGGCTCTTTGGAATCTTAGATATATTTTTGATTTCTAGGGTCTAGCTTACTAACACAATCTGGAGATGGACAGATTTGCATCATGTTATGTGCCGATCACGGGCCTTGCGTCTCGGGTGCTCATAACGCTATAGTTACAGCAAGAGCTGGAAAGGATCTTGTTTCTAGCCTTGTCTCAGGTAATTTATTACGACAAAGTGGTGCATCATATCATCTAATTTTTCAATTACTTCAATGCATCTTACAATCAAGCTGCAGCAAAATTGCTAATGTTTCTGAAACAGGTTTGCTTACGATTGGTCCTCGGTTTGGTGGTGCTGTTGATGATGCTGCTCGATATTTTAAGGATGCATATGACAGGGTGAGTTGGTTTAATACCCTATAGTTGAATCTTTGTAATTGTATAAACAACAATACTTTTCTGGTTTTAGTTACCGGTTTAAAAGCAAATCTAATTACATTTTTTTCCAGGGTCTCACTCCTTATGAGTTTGTTGAAGGTATGAAAAAGAAGGGTATTCGTGTACCAGGAATTGGACACAGGTATATACCTTTTTTTCTAATTTATAAGATCTTCATATTGAGGCTGTATTAGTTTTATTTACATTTATTATCCTGGCAGAGATTTAGATATTAGCTGGCCATGCATACGATCAATGCCCTAGACTACTCCTAGTTGTTTCCTGGTTACATCATTTATCCACAGATGCAAATACTATGTATTCTTAGTGCTGCAGGCTATAGGAGACAAAAATACCAAACTACTATGTCTGAGATATCGACAGAAAATTTTCTAGTAATGTTTAATTCACGACGTCCTTTGTATGGCATGGAACCAGTCGACCTTTTAAATGCTTCTAGATGAGTATTAGTAAAATGTTTAGGTTCAGTTGCTTTTCCTTAATATACCATTGTAAATTATGGTCCTGAGCCAAATCCTTTGGAAATGATATAGATTTTTAAATCAATGCAAAAAAAATTGCTAAATAGCTATTACTTTTGCCTCTGCATGGTGTTATTGTTACTCTGGTAGCATGTCCTATCAAAACAATTTTGTGGGCTGAATCATCCAATACTAGTTTAATCCTAAAAGCTAACATACTATATGCTTAAGATCTAGAACTTCATTTCATGTATGTTGGCATGCTTGTATATATCCGGAAACTGATGCACCTAAAAAAATTGTTTATTAATATCTATGTTTTAATGCAAGCGAATGTGCATATATTTGTGTTGCGTATTTTGAAATATTTTATCTGAGACATTCATAATCGCTTGATATTGAATGTCTCAAATAAACTATTTCAAAATATGGCTTGATATTGCTTCAAAAAAAACATAATGGCTTGATATTGTTTCACTGTTCCTCTTTAGCCTTGAACTACTTGAAATTTTGGCATATTTGATTTACTTCGCTCATTGTTGATAGGATCAAGAGAGGAGACAACAAAGACAGGAGAGTGCAACTACTGCAACAATATGCTTACTCTCATTTCCCTTCCACAAAATACATGGATTATGCTGTCCAAGTTGAAACCTATACTCTATCAAAGGCAAATAACTTGGTTCTTAATGTTGATGGTGCAATCGGGTCTCTATTCTTGGATCTCCTTGCTGGTAGTGGAATGTTTAACAAACAAGAGATTGATGAGATTGTTGAAATTGGATATCTGAATGGACTGTTTGTGTTGGCACGCTCAGTTGGTCTGATTGGGTGAGTTCTGAGTTGAATGATCCTTGCAATTTAATTTGTTCTATATATTACAAACTTGTTGAATTATCTCCTAATTGCATCCATTTAATATAATGCGTTGCACATTTTTTGTAATAACTGACAAGTCTTATCACAACTATTTTCTGTGGGCATGTTGAGTTTTGTTTTGCCCTCTATTTATATCCCAAATTGCACAACCTTTTCAAGTGCATGTGTGAAATCAAATTCTTGCCTCCAACTCCTATCTGAGATATCTTTAGTTTCACAATTATCCTGGTTCTTTGGCACAACACATAGCCCCATGTGTTACCTCCTATTCCAGCTATCAGATGGACATTGCTTCAGCTAGTCATTTGGCTTATGAGCTTGAAATTCTAGTTAGTCTCTTGCTGTCTTTGCTGACTGTTTATTGTTTAGCTAGTGTTTGGTTTAATTTCTTTGTTTAACTTTTCCTCTGTCTGGAACTCACAGGCATACCTTCGACCAGAAGAGATTGAAGCAGCCACTGTACCGTCATCCATGGGAAGATGTTCTCTACACAAAGTGATCAATTTTGGATACAAGGTTTCAGTTCCAATTTTTATCCCATGCATTTGCCACTATATCAGGGGTTGAGAAGCCAAGTTACGAGCTGCTCTTTTGGAACCATGAGAACTACAGTAAATCAGAGGGATTTGATTTATTTAACCGGTCCATAATCTTACCAAATAGTCACAAGCTTTGACGGGCAACAAGCAGTTTTCCTGTGTATCTTTGATGCTGGGGTGGACTATAAATTGTTGATTGCTACCTTGTTTCAGTTACAAAATAGTTAGAGGTTGAGCTGATGAATAACTCATCAGTATTTGATTCATTTAGTATTCAAATTTTGAGTTCACCACATTTAGCATGTGTATTCACCAAGTAGCAGCCCTGCATTTAAGCATTGCTGTTGTTGCTGCTGCTGTCTGGTTTGAGGATAAATATTGCTTTGCTTAGTCTTTATTCCCCTCTCTCCTCTTGATTTGATTGGGCGAGTGTTTTTAACCATGGCATCTCTTCAGTCACATAAATAACATCCATTCCGCTGAATTCTGCTCCAAATTTGACTCTCCTTGTACTTATATAGCAAGTAAAATGTTTTTCATTAGCCTAGAAAGTTTCCCTGAATGTCAGGAAAATGATGAGACTTAATGGAAAATTGAATTTGAATGTTCTACATAAATATAGGTTCTAAAGTTCTGTTTTAGTTCTGTGAGGAGTAAAGTTCTGTTTTAGTTACTTGGTTTGACTGAGCTAATCCTTTATGCTTTCGTGCGGTTAGTCACAAGTTCTACTTATTATGCATCTCATTCTCTACCTGGGACATATATAACATTTAACTTTGAGGTGCATAAATTGAGTTATGGTTTGTTGTCCTTTTTGTAATCATGTAGACTTTCTCTGGACCTATGCTGGATGGATAGAGTCAGAATGATTAATGTTTCTTCATATACCTGAGATAGGATTTGCGATATTCACCCTTATGTTATTCATGGTCTGACTACTATCAGTAGCATTTCAGAATCTGATAAATTTAATGAAATTTTTCACATGTAATATTATGTGATTTAGTGCTAAATGACTAAGAGAATCTTTGAGACTGGTCTACAAATAGTCCGTGTCTTCCAGTTCTGGTGCTTCAGCACTATGTTTCCATTGCAATGGTGATACAGATTAGATATATTGTGCATCTAATTACTTACTGTTCAACATGTGGAACTGTATTTGCATAATAATTGTTGCTTTTATTGTAAACTACCATAGATTAGGTAGATTTTTAAGTTTGACTCTTGAACGGTGTCCCTTTCAGATTACATTATCAAATGACCATTTTTCTGGGTCTCTCATTTCACATTGTAAATAATGATTTGGCCTCTTCATTCACTTTTATCTTTGGTTGTTGATATTATATATGTTGCATGTTGATGATTGTTCCGTTATCACTTTGCATCCATCTTGCGGCAAATATATATGGAGTCTACCAGAACCTTGTGGCATCTCATAAAATGGTCACTGTAGGGCCTGGAAACTAGATCAAATATAGATCAATTCTCCATCTGGATGGGCATGGACTATGGATTTGTCAAAATTAGATTCAGTATGGGTTAGACTTGATAAGTAAAAATATCAATTGATATGTTTTGTGTGGGGTGCATAATTAAATTATGATCCTGCCTAGGCAAAATTGTAAACAAAAGCAATTTGGGTCTGGCTGAGGTATTAGAACTGTGCTTGTATATTGTATACAGCCTTGGACCAACACAAGCTCTTGACTCCTTTGTGTTCCTGTAAACCATTTCAATTCTTTAAATTGCATGTTATTGGACTATCTGGAATTTGGCTATTGCAGTTACAGGAACAAATCTCATTCTTGGATTTTATACAGAATATTCCTGAATCAAAATCATGTAAGTATCCTATTGTAGGAGGAAAAAACAAACATAACTTAAGACATTTATATTTATATTTTTCATCATATTATGGTAAAATTATTAATATAAAGCATTGATTTGATTGCTTGTAACAGAAAATGTATTTATCCTATCTACTAAAATGTTTGTCATTTTGGGTTTCATTGTTTTTGCAAAATTTTGAAATACATTGGAAGATTTTCCAAAAATTAGGGACGTCTGTAATGATGCTTTACTTGGTGCTTTCCTCAACCATATACACTTCCCCACTAAATAAGGGTGACAGTGATATTATTTCCTCATTTCCAGGCTATTATCTCCCCGCTTCTTTGCAAGGGGAACTGAGTGAACTGAACTGACCCTTGCTTACACTGAACATCATCTCTTTAGAAGTGCGTTGAAGTGCATGCTAAACCCTCAAGAGAAAAAGCTCAGACTGGTGATGACAAAGGCAACCAGTTAAGATCTCGGACATTCTTCCATTTATGCTGAAGTTCCAACCTACCAACATACAACACACATATGTACGCATACATATATACATACATACATACTTCCTCATATATATATATATATATATATATATATATATATATATATATATATGAGGATGTAATTTATTATGACGATTAAGTTTTATCGTTATAACTTGTTTAAATCCTTGGATGACATTGAAGGTGTGCATGTATTTCTTTCTTGTTTAGTTGTTACTGTTGAGGCTTGTGAGTAGGTGATGGCTTCATAATTTATATTGTGTATGCTTTGGATGTTTCAATTATCTGAGACGTTTTAAGATTCTTGCCTCTATTGGGATGCCAACTAGAGATGTACCTGAGACAGTGATCTGAAACAAATAGTTGGTGCATTGTAATATTGTATAGCCAACACTGTTGTTCAGGTCAACTCCTAGACAGCTTTGACATCGTCTGGCTTAGATTGTGATGGAAATTCTAAGTAGATAAACCAATCAACCATATATTAATAGATAGTTATATATTACAGTAAATTCAATGATCATTTGGTTCAGTTGTTTTTCCTCTTCGAAGTCTTTTTATAGTGCTGAGTTGTTAGATTGTGATGGATATTGATCGAACAGTTTTTTTTTATGTCAGTGTTTAAGGATAACCATTGTATTTTTTATACATAAAAAAACAGAAAATTCTTAGAAGAAAAACTTAAGGTCTCGTGAACTTTTCTTTTTCATTTGAAAGGCAAACATTTGAAGCAAGTTCCTATCTCTATATTACAATGCAAATGTTCCTAGGCCACCCATCCATTGGCTTAGCAACGCTTGAGTTCTTTTTTTCTGCTCCTCTTAGTCCCAAACAAAACCAAAAGGAAAAAGGTTATCCTAATGAAAGGTAGGAGTGGATGTATCTTTTTTTATTATACCTATATTTTGATTAACATTTGCTAACAAAACCCTCAAGAACTACTACACAATATTCTCCCTTTCTTAAAAATATATACTCTTTTCCATGCTCCTTATGATACAAAATGAGGAAGCAAGAGAAGTGCATAAGATAGGATGTTTCATTTTCTTTTATTATACCAGCCTTGTTCAATTTAATCCTCTATATACAATGATTGCTGTTGATGCAAGCACCTATTGAAGGATAGATCAATTGATTTCTTCTAATAAGAAGGTTCAACAGGTGAGTGGATATCCACTCAGACAATTGAAGGCTCCAGCTATATGTCGATAATGTCGTAATATCTTGTTATACTGGACATAGGAGAATAAACATAGCAGTCCTCTTCAGTTTTTTGTTTATCTTAAGCATCACTGTCCATGTGCTAACTTGCATGCTCTCTAACTAACATTATTTAATGTTAGCTTAATAGTAATATATGAACATGGTTGTCACTACCAACATTATAACTATGTATACATATCTATCTTGACTAGGACTAAGTAAAATAAATATCCATGACCATCATGTGGTCTATTATATATAAAAGTAGCCATCTCTGACTATGTGACTGTAGGCATCCTGGTTATAGTCCCACCTTTTGGCACTTTCTTCCCATCAAAGGGGAGGTCATAAATTGCAATCTATGTGGTTAGTATGGCCAAAACTAGGGTTAGTAAGGGGTTCATTTCAAAGGATGTGCATTGGTGTGATTTTGAATACATGTTTCAAGGGCTATTTGGAAATATCCTTGATAGTTACATTTCCAAACAAAAAGGAGAGAAAATATTTGTACTAGTTTGGCACCATCTAGTTGTAGGATATTTAGGGTCATAAACAAGCTGAGTCAAGGAGCAATCTACTCATGCTCAATTAGATATATCTATTTGCTGCTTGAACTCAGCTCAGCATGAGCTGAGCATGACTTCACCTATTCAAGCTCTGCTCATAGAAGCTCTAAATTGAGCATCTCTTTTTGTTTTTTACAACCGACTCATATTTATGTTCAGCTCATTTAATTAGCTAAGCTTCAAAAATTGTTTGAACTCTATTCATTTTTTTTACCCGAGCCAAACTTAGACCTAGCCGAGTTTGAATCGAGCTTAGACCGAGTCGAGCCCTCCTTGCTCATGTGCAGCTTAAATTGTTTGCAACCCTTGGTATAGCACCAGCTATGGCTATTTATTCACCATATAACATATGTGTACATGTATAGCAGGCTCACCATATCGGGAAAAATAATTACTACAAATCAATATCATGAATCCCATCAAGAAAGACTGGATGGATCCCTATGATAGAAGGATCTAAGATAGGTTTTCCAAATAAAAGATCACTATATGAGACAGAATAAATGAATTAACTTATATAAAAAAAAGATATAATAATGAAACACACAGCACTATGGATTCCTTCAATTTATGAGGGCCATGTTGGAGTCACTATTGAAGGCGGATACATATGCACGAGTCTGGACTATAAAGGTAAAAGTTAAAATAATCTTCTTTTTTTTCTGAAATGAAAGGAGATAATTCACCTCATTTCTTTAAAATATATATATATATATAATTATTAAATAGTATCAAAAAGTCTTTTTCGCTTTCTTTTCTTTATTTTGGGATTAGGAGGCATCAAAGCAGTTGAATCGAAGCAAAAGGCCATGCATGTGAAGCTCCAAAAAGTCTAATTCTTTTTCCACAAATCATGTCACCACCTATACTTAACTTATGGCTGACATAGAAAGAAGGTTTCAAAAGCATAAGAAATCAACTAAAATAGTAATACTCTTTCCTAATAGGTGGACCACAATGTCCACTTGCTTGCAAGCAAACAAAAATCCTTCAGGGCGAAAGAAAAAGGAAAGATGAGATATCCAAACACTGTGATCAGCGCGGGCTTATATTTAGTCTCATGTTAGTTATTTATTAGCTATATTTTAGATACGTAGAACTAAAAAATTTAAATAATATTTTCGAGTTAGTCTTTTTGGACGAGATCCTAATTATGATAAAATAGTATCAAAATAAATCCGGCCATGATCTATATGGACTAAAAGATACAGTAGCATTGGTATATTTGTGCATACTACAAGATGACAGTGATGCTTGTGATTGGATTTGGATCTCTCGAGAATACTAGAATTTAAATGGAGGAAGTATGAGTTTTAAATCAATTATTCACATCTTGGGTATTTATATTGGACCAAAGAACTCAAATAATATCCCTAGCTAGTCTTTTTGGATGAGATTTTGGGTGAAAACAAAGCTATACAAGGTTATTTAACATATTGGTACTCCAAGGTCTCACTGACATAAGAAATTGTGAACTCTAAACTTCAAATCAAGAGAGGAGTGTGAAAAAAATTAGAAAAAAAAAGGTCATAAAGGTAAACTCATAGGGATAACTACACAACTATAACAACAATGTTTAGCTTTTAAAGAAGAAAACTCGAAGAAGTGTCCAAGCCGACTTGTTGAGTATAAAAACAGAAGAAACAACCCATCCAAATCCATTTGCCTCCAAGAAGGCCTACAAAACAAAGCAAAGATAGATAAAATAAAAGCTTAGAAGACAAGGTCATGATTGTCCTTTCTCCATTAGGGTTGTTTGCAAGACATTCTTTTACCATCTTCAGCTGTGAGACTCACAATCTATTTGTGTCATAATTGACAATTACTTCTCAATATATTGTATACCATATGCTACACTAACTTATGTTCTATGTCAATGCCTAAAACTTGATTTATATTAGTAACACTGACTTCTTATTAACAAATCAAGTGTTTTTTTTTCTTAAAAAAGAAGAGAATTTAACCTGATCTCCCCATAATTAAAATAAGAATGCTAGTCAAACTACAATTAAAGATTTAACAGCTCCAAAAAAGTGGAATACTTCAACTTGGAGCACATTTTGAAGTGCAGCTAGTATTACTACTCAATCAATAAGCCGTGGTGAGGTAACATGCTCATCCATTTGCCACATCTGCATGCATAAAATAATGAAATATTGCTAAACAATTTTTTTGTATAATGGATAGAATATTTATTATTTCAATATTTAACCACTCTAACATATAATATTATTTATTTCATGCATGCATGATGTCACGCCTCCATCAGCGCAGGCACATGAGGTACCCAGTGCTCACGTAGGGGCTACATGAGGGGGGAACATGGGGCTCTCCTGCCATATATTGTCCGGTTCCGGAGCCCGCACGCGCACGCGCACCACTTAGACCCCTTCCGGATTTTGTTTTTCACCCAAAATGCATATGCAGAATTTGGAGACACCCGCCTCATATGCCTAGGCTTTGAAACGAGTCTAGCCGATGTGAGATCTTTCATTCACCCACTTTCAGATTAGAATCGTCCTCGACTCTGATACCAAATGTCACGCCCCTGCCTGCGCGGGGTACGTAAGGCATCCATTGTCCACGTGAGGGCCACATGAGAGAGAAAAATGGAGCTCTCCTGCCAGATATTGTCCGGTTTCGGAGCCTGCACACGCGCCGCTCAGATCATTTTTCGGTTTTGTTTTTTATTCAAAATGCGTCTGCAGGATTTGGAGATACCTGCCTCATATGCCCAGACTTTGAAACGAGTCTAGCAGGATCTTTCACATGATTGCTTTAACAAGTGCCAAACATCAAATACTTGAGTACAAGTCAGACTTAGCACTACCCACAATTTGTTAACAACTTCAATATCCATCAAAATGGATACAAACTTTAATTAAACTAATTTAGTAGTCATCAACTTCAAATTAATGACACTCTTTTTTCCCCAAGAAGATCTCGGAAACGGTTGCCTTGGGAATATCTCGGCGTTTAGGTAGCCTTTATTTAGCGGACAACGTTGTTGTAGTCATGAGTTTAATCCATGCACAATCATCCTTGATAAAAAATAAAATTTTTTAGAATAAATATCCTCCTAAATATTAAAATTTTTATGAATATCTTTTCAAAATTAATATTTACATCTACCTCTTCATAAAACACTTATTTTATTATTTTATTATTTTTTTATATATACCCAAACAATCTAACATCATGATAGAAAAAAAAATAATTTCAAAATTTTATTTTATTTTTAATTAAAATACTTATAGTTTTATTAATGATGTTAAAAAAATCGTTATATTAGAGGTATTTGTGAAAAAACATTGTTTTATGAGGCACAGAATAAAATATAAATTTTAAGAAGATATTTATGCAAATTTAAATTTTTAGAAGGATATTCATGAAAAAAATCCAAAAAGTAATTACAATTTTTTTTAAGTTACATATAGTAATTAAAAAAACAACAAAAAATTATATATTTTTATATAATTTTCGAAAAAAATAATATTTTCTTATTTTTATAGTAAAATAATTCATCCAAAAATATATGTTGAAAGGCCACAACGGTCAATTTCAGAGAGGACAGGGAAGAAGTGTGGAGTGTGATCTTTGACGAAAAGATGTGGCCTCAAACTCTCAAATAAAACCTAACCCCGCCTGCACCCACATATAATATTAACACCGCCGCCAACGGGAGGAGGAGGAGAGTCGAGTAAAAGCTTCACAAGAGGCTGCAATCACCATGTAATAATAATAAAAAAATGAAATAAAAGCTTACAGAGACTCCTCCCACGCAAGAAACCGCCCACAGAAAGAAAGGTAGAGATCACAGAGAGAGAGAGAGAGAGAGAGAGAGAGAGAGAAAGAGGGAAATAAAGAGGAAAAAGAAGTAGAGGAGGCTACTTTGAGCTTAAAATCCCCCTTCTCTTCTATTGTTCTCCATTCTCTCTAGAGATAGAGAGGAAAAAAGGAGCCACCTTTGAGGTAAATAGTCCATCTTTTCTCCATTCCCTCGAGAAGAATTCATTAAGCTTTTTTGTCGGATTGCTTTCCTGTCCGTCTTCCGCTCCTCCTATGAAGCATTCTTGGCCATGGGGACGCCGGCGGAGGAGCTCTTGAAGAAGGTCCAAGAGCTGGAGGTGGGGCACGCGCTGTTGAAGCAGGAGATGTCGAAGCTGATGCCGAGCGAGGGCGGCGGCGGGGGCGGGGGGGACCGCCGGCGGTCCCACTCGGTGTCGCCGCAGCGCTCTGGGGCGACGCCGTCGAGGCGGCGGAGCGAGTGGAGCGGCCGGCGGGCGTGGCGGCGGGGGTCGGCCTCGTTGGGGCACTCGTCGAGGTTGCAACGAGAGAGCCGGGAGCCTGGCGACGCCTCGAAGGGAGGAGGGCATGGGGAGCTGCAGGCTGGCTCCGGGCTGTCCGAAAGGCAGTACCTGAATGTATTGCAATCAATGGGGCAGTCGGTGCATATCTTCAATCTTGAAGGCCGGATAATCTACTGGTCGGTTGTGAGAATTCTGCTTCCTTGCTTGTTCCGTTTGGATGTTTGATTCACTTGTTCTCTCTTTTGTCTCTGACTTTTTCTGGTGTTCTGTTGGTTTTCCTTGACATTGTTGTTAGCTTTTGATTTCCTTTAGGGCATTGAGGCCTTTTATAGCTCCTTATCTAGGATTTGGTAAAAGTTTTTCCTTTATCTTTTAGTGGATGACATGAAGTTTTGGATGTGATGGATTGCAGTGAATCTTTCACTATATTGCCATTTTTGGTAAGGATCAATGGTATGAGATGCTTACTGAGGCTTCAAGATGATTTCTTCAAATTTTGGTTGATAGTTGAGGAAGGATTTACTGCTGATTTTTTGAGATTTGAGGCATAGAAGTCATTGTTGCAGTTCAACAGTCGGCGAAGCTTCCCTGGTATCCTACCAGGGAGTCAACGGGGCTGGTCCTCTGTATTTTTTAAGCATCAGGATTCCCTGGATTCTTCGCATTGTTGCTATTGCCATAAGTCTACTGAAACAATTAGCATGCATCAGGGCAGCCCTAGTCACGAACCATGGATCAGCGATCTGTTCATACATGTCTTACTTCTGATGGTCAGCCATATTGTACATTATAGCGTGGTGTTTGTTATTTTTAGCTTTGTTGCAGTTAGATAAATATGTCAATATGCAAGAATTGGGTTAGTTCCTAAATGCAAGATATATCAGTAGGGATCCATTATTTATCTTGAAACTAAAATTAAGAATGCATAGTCTTGGTGGATTGGCAATTTTGGGTTGTAAGATGAGAATATTAACCCTCGAAGTGAGTTCTAGAAAATGGATGGAAACATGTATCTTTTCTCGAAAATTTTATCATACTTAAATGTGTTTGTTTTGAAGTTGTAGGGACATGCTTGCCCTTTTTGGCCTCCCTTTTGTTGGAGTCAATGTGTTTGAGTAGGATGATGAATATGAGCAAGTTTTCATCTTAGCTGAGATATCATTTTCTAGTCTGTACTAGTATCTGTCCCTTACCAGTACAATATTATCTAAATTCTCAGCCCTTATTAGCCAGGCTCATAGATACCTCTCCATACTAAGATAATGGCAGATATGATATGTATATATTTTCTATGATTTAATCAGTATTTTATGTGTTAAATTGGTTCTTTTAATGTTATATATTAAAAATAATGTCGTAATGCAGCAGTTAATCTCTATGTTATCCTATATGTTGGCTGAGATATCAGAATAATTTGAGACTTTCCAAATTTTCTTGACCTTCAATTTCACTTGACACAGAGTAAGTTCTTACTTCTTGGCTCATCTCCATATTGACCATCCATGAAGATGACCCAGATCTCGTCTTAAAAACCTGGATAATGTGTAGTGAATAATACTTAATAGCAGGCTTCAAAGTTAGGACAGGAACAATCTTGGCTGTTCAATTCAGGGTCTTGTGAATTTTCCATAATGTGTTATATGATAGGTTTGAGCAAGGCTGTCTACAATGGGTTAACTTCAATTAATTCATGATGTGGGGTGTTTTTATCAGTGCAAATGAAAATATAGGCAAGAAGAAATTCAACTGGTCAATTTGAAGCTATGTGGACTTTCTAAATCACTTTCTTGATGATTTGATTCCAATATGTTAACATGCTCCAGCTATACCCTTAAATCCGACTGAGAAGCTTTTACATGATTCGAATTCTAAAGAATGATTATCTTTTCATTCCTTTTAGAGAATACAACCATCAAGGATTCAAATATAGGAAGATAGGGAACGTAAATGGAAGAAAGTATTCTAGTTGATTAGCAGGCTGTTGTTGGAATGGAAATGGTCGTGCATATCTGGCATCGATCACCAAGGAACCTTGCAACTCATTTGATCTTAATGTTCATCCTAATGAATCAACACATTGGTGATCTGCATGAATATGCTAGGCAAAATTATTTCTAGCAGGTTCATATTAGGGATGGTAAAAACTCCCCCCCCCTCCTCCTCCTCAAAATAAAAAGAAGAAGAAGAAAACACTTTACAAGATGGTCAAATCTATTGAATATAAGTTGGAAAGCTGCCAGTCAAGAGCATTGCCATGAGGAAGAATAGATCACCTGAAAATGAGATTGTTAAATAATTTTTAACTAGAGAAAATATATGATGACTAGCGTCTTGCATGTGTCATGCATGTAGTCATGGAAACGAAAGAGGGGGGTGTGTAAGGTGCTTTTTTGTTGATTTTTTTTTTTTTGAATCTGATAATTTAGATTGATGCCACAGCCAAAATCTAGTAAGCATGATAGAAGAAGGGAAACATGGTGCTTAAGGTCCAGGATCAAGAGGGTTAGCACATGTGGCATGAGGAAAAAAAGAGTTCCCACTATGAATTGGACCCACATGAGGTATGGAGTAGAGAGATATTGGCAATACAGAGTGTTATCTTGTGAGTCCTGCAATGGTGTCTCATGGATGGAAGAGGGAAAAACTGAAGAGAGGTGGAGTTATTTTATGCGGGGAGTCAGGATAGTTTTGGAATTTATCAAATTGTGGAGTCAATTGAAATGGAGTCTTACCACCCTGAGTTCCTATCATAATAGATAGATATTTTTTATCTAATAAATTATTTTACCAGGAATAGTGTTCCAATACCATAGATAGAAATTTGGCAAATATAAACATCATCATAAGTTTTTCTTTCTACTAACCACTCAAATAGTTCTTTTCTGACTAATGGAAGCCAATTCTTGGCTGAACAATTGAACAGCATATAGCCTGAGCTATTGTTAACTAGGACATTAGTTGGGGGATAAGGAAGAGTAAGAAAAGGCTCTTTCGATTATTGAATAGACAATATAAGTCTAAGACATTAACGTTAGCAATATGATTAATGTAATGGATGTGCATACGCAATTACCAATTATATATGGAAGCTTAATATCTTATAGTGTCCATAGCATATACATAAACAAATATTTCAGTTCTTTGAAAAAGGGAATTCATCACAGGTTCTTGATAATCATTACCAGAACAAAAATAGTTTTTGTGTGGAACCATTGTATTTTATGTCAGCAGGGTTCGGTGGGAGGGGGGAGTATATATGAGCTAATATTTCTAACCTGTAGTGGTTAGACAGAGAATCATTAGGCTATTTGAGCATAGCCCAGTCATTATGCAGTGAACCAAGTATCTATCCATGCATAACCAATTGTTATTCATCATACAGGAAGCCAAATGGCTATATGTGAATTTACCCAAATGTGCTGTCATGAGTAGCCTTCAACAAATTTATCCAAGCTAATTGGCCCTGTCTATAGCAAGGCAGTAAGCTATAACAAAGAGAAAGCAAGTAGAAAAAAGAACAGAATGAGAGAGAGAGAGCGAGAGAGAGACCTGGCTGATGCCTAGAGATGGGCTTTAACTCTTGAAGTCAAAAAGAAATTGATCTTGATTTAAGTTGTAGCACCATCATCAACACCATCATGTGGAGTCAATGGTGTTACTAGCACCACGATCCCTTCCAAATATTGGAAGAGGTGATGCCCATTTTTCAGAAGTCTGCTTATCTTCGGCACATGAACATGGATAAGGGATACGGATACAATATGATATGGATAGCTGGCATAGCAAATCTTGGGAGAATCAGATACTATGCAGTTAATATATACATATTACATTTATATATACACACACAGAGAGAGAGAGAAATACATGTATATGTGTCAGTAAAAAAAGTATCTATAAAGCATAGTAGGTTATGAAGATAACACAGTCCATTTCTTTACGATAGCATCAACTTTTACTAGTTCATCATTTACTCATCCTTCGATCTATAGACTAAAGTCCATACTTAATAAGTTAATATTTTAATAATAATATCATAGACTACAAAATTGACCTTCTCCCTTATTGTTAGACTTATGGGGAAGTATCTGACATATATCCGAGAAGTATCCAGAGTTTTTTTTTTCAATTTTGAAAAGCGCGATACTAAATACAAGTATTAGACATGTATCCAAGAAGTATCCAATGTGAATTAGATAAGGACATGGCATGTGATTTTAAGCACCAGTGCTTCCTAGGGTTGTCATGCTTGGTAGTTAGATAATTTTGACCTACTCATTGATCTCCAATGTACTTGTAAGCCTAAGCTTCATGCATTCATCCCCATAAATTTATAATTAGTCATTTTTTGTGCAACATACTTATTCAAGAAATTGATTCCCAAATTCTTTTAATTTGTTTTGATTCAATTTCATTTTTAATTTATTTTTAACCAAAAGTAGTTACTGTTCATCCCCCAAATGATGCCTATTTGTTTTGATTCTATCTCATTCTTATTCTAAACTACTTGCATTTCCAACTCTTTAATTGTCATTACCAAAAAAGTCAGCGTATTGTCGGATTACCCTCGCACGCGTTGTGACGATCGCAACGGAAAGACATGTGCGGAGTTGTTCATCTCATGAACGTTCTAGGAAACGTAGATTTCAAAAATTTTCTAGAGTTCTCTAACTCAGATTTATGAAATCTAAAGGAAAGATTAAAATTAAAAGACTAGATTAATTTTAGATTTATTACAATTCTTAATTGTATAGAATTTATAAAGACCTAATCTTTATCTTTGAGTGGGTAGAACTTCACCACTGTCTGATGATCATAGGATTTCTGGTTCTCTTGAAGCCGCACAAGCGTCCGGCCTCTACAGGTATCTACACGAGGTACAGATTGCTCCAAGATCTCACCGGGGTGCTAGCTTCCTTGCAGATATCACCTTTGATGGCTGAATTCCTCTCTTTTAATCAACTCCTTGATTACTTTGAGAGGAAGAAGAAGGAAGACGACGAACGTCAAAGGGGAGGAAGAAGAAGACGACTCTTCTTCTTCTTTCTCTCTTGCTCACGCCAAAGGGAAGAAGGATGGAGAGGGTGGCAGCAACAGAGGGGCTTCAATACTCTTATGCTTCACGCAAGGGCCCTTTAAATAGGCATCTCATGCCCGTACGAACAAGGAATAATTTCAGAGATCAATCACTCCTTGATTCATCCCTCCAGAATCTGCAACACCCCTTACTTAATTCTATCACAACCCTTACTTAAAAGAGTTTGAAGAGAATCTAAGGGATGTGCTCATACCATCTGGCAATCCGCGTGAACCAGGAGGAGGAGGAGATCCACCCCTCCACATGGCGTGGAGACCATGAAAGGAAAGGAGGGGCTGACGCCTCTCCTTTCTTGGTGCGTGTGAGAAGGAGGGGCGGACGCCCCTTCCTCTTTCCTTCTTTGCTCCACACGCATGGAGGGAGGGTTCCCTCCCTTCCTTCCATGCGTGGGTCTCCTAATCCAATTAGGATTTACATGGTCCCACCTGACCAATTGAATTCTAATCCAATTAGAACCCAATGTGTCCTCCAAATTGATTTATATGAATCCTAATCCAATTAGGACTTGAATTGGACTTCATGAATTAAGTTCCTTATCTAATAAGAAGTTCTAATTAATTAGGCCTTTCCATCCTTATCCAATAAGGTTAAGCCTAATTTAATTAGGTCCAATTAAATCAATTAAATTGCAATCCAATTGCAATTCCTTCTTCTTTAACTCACTAACTCTTAGCGGGTTAAATCAAATTGATAATCAATTTTAATTTCGATTCCAAATCGTAATCCAAGCTTCGGAACGATCAAAACCTCTAATATGTGGGACCCTGTAGGTTCTATTCTGTCTGGTAGTGAGATATATTATGATCTCTATCATAATATCATCGAAACTCCTTTCAATGGGTTGAAACGATTTCAACTCTACTCTTAGGGTTCACTGATCACCAAATAAATGCCTTCGAGTCTCACAATCCACTAGTGACACCTAGCAGCATATAGTGACAACCCAGCATAATGGAAGGTATGAACCTCTAGGTGCAGTTAGCGTATGATACAATACCTTTATCATGGATCCCGACATGACGGAGGTTATGGATAACTCGTCAAACCCCATCGTCTGTCTTATGTCGGATTTATTTGACTCAAGTTCGAGATTGGAAAACTCCTTTTTCAGAACTGCCCTGGCCAAGGTCTTCCGAACTTAGTATCATAAATCACATAGGATCTCTCCTAATTTATCAAGGTTGATAGATCCCATCTAGATGCAGCCCTAATCCGACAGTGAATCTACCGTAGCCAATCTGCACCACAAGAATCCTTAGGGCCAATGTTTATGTGAAACAACAGCAACCTCACCGTGATTAGCTGAGGCATCGCAAGTCTAAGCACTAGTCATACAACTGCAACATCAAGTAAGTCACTGATGAGTGGATAGACATCCAAGTGACTTCTTGCTTTTGTCACGCCCAGTACCCTTGTTCTCTAACAAGCACTTGCACAATCACCCCAGTGTCGCCACACTGTGGACTTAAGACTCGTCTATCAAGAAAAGTGATCTGTGCACTAATCTTATCGGATCGATCACCGTCCTTCGTGATGATCCTTCAATCAGGAGTAGTTCAGGAATTACATAATGATACATGTCTTAAATTCTCAACTCTTGAGAATATGTGTTATTATCTCATTAATTCTTAGGACGATTCATGGACACATAATAACATGAATGAAAAGAAGATCCAATTTTATTGATGAATAAAATGATCAAGTACAGTTGTTATGTCCTAGAATTAATACAATGCGTCTGCCATATTGGCTTCTAGGGCATACTTCTAACAATCTCCCACTTGCACTAAAGCCAATTAGACATGTATCTTAGCCCCATCTTCTCAAGATGTGCTTCCGTCTTTTGCTGACTCAGCTGCTTAGTGAGCGGGTCCGCCATATTGTCCGTGGAGTCTACTTTTTGTACCTTTGCATATTTCTTTTCGAGGTAGTCGCGTATCAGATGATATCGTCGCTCTATGTGCTTGGACTTCTGGTGAAACCTCGGCTCCTTAGCTAGTACTATGGCGCCATTATTGTCGCAGTAGAGTGTAATGGCATCTGATGACATCATGCCTAACTCTTCAACAAATTTCTTGTACCAGAATGCTTCCTTTGCAGCTTTCGATGCGGCAATATATTCAGCTTCCATGGTAGAATCTATAATGATCGGTTTGGAACTTTTCCAATTTATCGATCCACTATTGCTCAAGAACACATATCCTGATGTAGACTTTCTATCATCAGGGTCAGTCATAAAGTCTGAATCTGTGTATCCTTCTACCTTTAACTCAGATCCTCCTACAAAAAGCAAGAACATATCCTTAGTCCTTCTCAAGTACTTAAGAATGTTCTTCACAGCTATCCAGTGCTTTTCGCCTGGATTCGACTGATATCTGCTCGCGACACTCACAACATGTGCTATATCAGGTCGTGTACATAGCATGGCATACATGAGGCTCCCTATAGCCGAAGCATAAGGGATCTTGCTCATTCGTTCAATCTCTTCAGATGTTTTGTGGCACATCTTCTTGGAGAGATTAATCCCATGCCTAAGGGGTAACAATCTCCTCTTAGAATTTTCCATACTGAACCTCTTCAGTACTTCCTCTATGTACATTTTTTGTGACAGGCCAAGGATTCTTTTAGATCTATCTCTATAGACCTTAATCCCCAAAATATAGGATGCTTCCTCTAAGTCTTTCATGGAGAATTTCTTAGACAACCATACCTTGACCGAAGTTAGCATGGAAATATCATTCCCTATTAGGAGAATATCATCCACGTACAAGATGAGGAATATGATAGCCCTCCCACTAACCTTCTTATATACACAAGGTTCCTCTTCGTTTTTTATGAAATCAAACGATTTGATTACATCATTAAAACGAGTGTTCCAACTTCGAGATGCTTGCTTTAGTCCATAAATGGATCTTTGCAGTTTGCAGACCTTGTGATCTCCATCACTGAAAGTGAAACCTTGAGGCTGCTTCATATAGATATCTTCCTCAAGATATCCATTTAAGAAAGCAGTTTTCACATCCATCTGCCAGATTTCATAATCATGAAATGCTGCAATGGCAAGCAATGTTCGAATGGACTTCAGCATGGCTACAGGTGAAAAGGTTTTCTGATAGTCAATGCTTTCGCGCTGACTATAACCTTTCCCCACTAGCCTAGCTTTATAGGTCTCTACCTTGCCATCCGAACTTAATTTTCTCTTGTAGATCCATTTACACCCAATCGGAACTATACCTTCTGGCGGATCTATTAAGGTCCAGACTTGGTTGGAGTGCATGGAGTCTATCTCTGACTTCATTGCTTCCAGCCATTTCTTGGAATCGATGTCTAACATCGCCTCGTCGTAGGTATTGGGATCTTTATTATGATCTCTATTTCCCATGAGGAACACTTCCTCTACTTCCTCTGTAAGCATACCTAAGTATCTTTCAGTAGGATGAGAAATCTTACTAGATCTACGAGATGAAGGAGGTTCTACATGTACTGGCTCTATATGAATAGGTTCTACTGGGAGAGTGGCCCGTTGCTTTTCAGAGACTTTCTCTTCGAGCTTAATTTTCCTCCCACTGCCTCTATCAAGGATAAACTGTTTTTCCAAGAAGACAGCATGTCGGCTCACAAACACTTTGTGATCGTCTGGGACGTAAAAATTGTATCCTAATGACTCTTTAAGATATTCTATAAAACAAGCACTAATTGTCCTAGCCTCTAACTTGTGCGCCTGTTGTCGCTTGACGTGGGCTGGACATCCCCAAATCTTGAGATGACCAAGACTTAGCTTCTTACCATGCCATATCTCATACGGTGTGTGTTGTCCAGTTCCTGTTTACCTAAAAATACGCTAAACAGATCGTTGTTAGAACCGACAAACAAAGTTTAATTTAATTATACTCTTACCTTTTCTACTCGAAGAATAGTGGTCGTAAGAGGTCGATCCACAGGGAGGCGATTGGAGTTGCATAAAAATTAAAACGTTCACTCGGATTCAAAATTGATTTTTGAATAACAAAAGAAAAACATTACGTCAGGGATGTTGACTGATTCTCTGGTCTATCAGAAAATGTTTTCTATTTGAGATTAACTAAAAGGCAGGTATAGATTTGAAAAGCATTTATATATTTAATGAAATATTTAACTATTCAGAGGAAAACTTGGGCATGGATGAAAACAGTGGTTAAGAAAATTGAAACTTAGAACATAGAGTGCATAAAAATAAATTTATGGATTGCATAAAAGGACAATTACAAAAAAAATAAAATGAAGTTTGGAAGCCTAGTGCCTCCTACAAAATAAAGCATAAAAACAAATGAAGAAATAAAAGAAATTAGAAAACTCCTCTGTGGCATGCTCGGTGGCTATATTTTTTTTATTTCTCTTTCTTCCAAAACAGAGGATGCTCTGTTTTCTTTCTTTCTTCTCTCCCCCAACCGAACCCTCTCCTCCCCTCTTCTTCAACCGAACACCTCCCTCCTCCCTGGTTCTTAGCCTCCACCCCGCACACCTCCCTCCTCGTCTTCCCCTCTTTATATAGCCAACTCTCCCCCGGCTCACACCTGATCTCACGGGATGCTGGAAGGATTGCTTCGGACGACTTCCTTCTTTGGACCACGGACGCAGGATCGCCAGACGGCTGATACGGAAGGCGCGGAGGATTGGGATGCGGTGGTTGCTGGGACGGTGGCTGGCACGGAATGCTTGATTCGTGGAGACAATTGGGCGCTAATCCGCTCTGTGAACGCGGACAGATGAAGCTGGAGGGAGCTGATCGCTGGCTCACGGACGGCTGGGATTGGATCCGGATGCGTCACGGGCGGAAGCAGAGGCGGAGGAGCTGCAAACGGACGCTGGGAACGTGGACTTCCTTCTTTGGCCACGGGATGATTTAGAATGGAGCTTGGAATCGCTCAGAATGGCAGCTGGGCTGGCATGCGGAGACATGCTGGAATGGAAGGTTGCTACGGCTGGAGGTGCGGACGGATCGCGGGATTCCGGACGGTGGATCCGGATGATGGGTGCTGGGATCACGGACTTGGGAAGATGCCGAGGATGAAACGGGAGATGGGACGCTGGGATGGAATATGCCACGGGATGCTGTGGGCGTTGAAGATGTTGATCCGTGGAAGATGGACGTGGGAGGTTGGATCACGGAAGTGGAGGAGAACTTTTTGGAATGGACGGTTGGTGGCTCCTTGATGGAAAGAAACAGAGGATGACGTGGCTTGAGGCGTTGGGATTGAAGGCTGAAGATGAAGATGCTAATTTGGAAGGTGCATGCGGACGGGATGCCGGGAGCTGAAACGGAAGGTAATCCGATGGACGGTGCGGATGCTGGGACATCGCAACGTGTTGAAGACGTGATGCTGATGATGAACCGTGGGATGGCTAGCACAATGTGGGGAATCACTTGGGGGCAAATGTGTTCGACCAGGTTATGGTAGGATTGGGCCTGCGCAATCTGTACCAAATGCGCATTTAAACTTTAATTTGTAATAACCTGTACCAAACGAAAATATAATATTAAACTGGTGAATTTATCATTATCAGTTAATAATAGCACTAATTTAGGTGATATGTAGATCGCACTTTTGTGCTCTCATCGCACCCCCCAACTAGTTTATTGCTAGTCTCTAGCAATTAACAAGCAAGCGATTAAATGAGGGCACAAAAAGATGTAGTCTAACTTATAGCTTTTTCTTTTTTTTTTTTAATTGAAGCTAAATACACAAAACTAAGATATGTACCCATTTTCGTAGGGAATCACGATTGCACTTAGCATGTGCGACAAGCCTTTAAACCCCTAGGTTATCCTAGTGGACGAGTGTTGTCTCGTGAGGGTTTACAGTGAAGTTATCCACAAACTTCATCAGTCAGGGATTTCCAATTTTTAACTCGAAATTTGAATAAGTATTACTGTATGAAACTAGAATTGCAAGGACCATAGAGACTTGTTGCTATCATATTTAAGCAGAGTCTAACTCAAGTTTCATTACATCCTATCTGTCTGCTAACAAGTCAAGAATGTAGTGAGGTGCAAGATAGTATTATATAAATGAATGGCTTTCACTTACTTCCAACATGATCACTTCAATTTTCAAGATTTCTAGAGTTAGCTGGTAAAGAACATCCTAGATTTATTAATTTTTATTTTTTTTATTTTTATTTATTTTATTATTTATTTTATTATTTTTTTTCAATCAGATTGAATGCTAAGAAGAATGACTTGTGCAATATCTAGCCTTATTAAGCTTTCTAGCTAACCCATGTAGCGAGTGTTAGGCCAATAACTCCCGATCCAGATGGCTCAGGGCATTAGGTGTAAAGACACCCTAACAGGCTTAATAACTCAAGTCAACTAGGCTCCAAAGCTAAATTAGTCAACTAGGCTCCAAAGACACCCCACTATTTATGTGCTTACGTGTAGGTGCTAAATCATCTTCTATCATATTAGTAGAGGATAGGTGGGACGAAAACTCAAGCTAGAACTACTATCATATTATTTAACTCAAAGCTATTGTCAAAGCAATTCCTAGTTTATACGGCCAAAAAGATTAGAATTTGAGTTAAAAATTTGAAATCCCCCTTTTTTTTTTAAATCTTTTTTATTTTTATTTTTATTTTTTTTAAGGTAGAAAAATCAAAAATATTCTCACCCCCATACCTAAATCTAATATTGTCCCCAATGTTAAAGAAATTTTAAAGCAGTAATAGGACAGAGGAGAAGTTACCTGACATTGGTAGGTAAATTGACAATTGGGGTAAAAACCCCCAAACCTGCATGTTAGTAATTTATTGAATTATTATTATTATTATTATTATTATTTATTTATTTTTTTTATATATAATATTAACATGTTGGGTTGCCTCCCAAGAGCGCTAAGTTTTATGTTTTCAGCCAGACAATTCTAATTCATTCATGATAGACAGGGTCGGTCAGAAGTGTCTCCTCAACTTCTGGACTCAGATACTCAAGGTATGGTTTTAAACGATGTCCATTGACTTAAAAGGATCTACCATCCTTGGTATTGCATATTACTACTGCACCATGCGGATGCACTTTCTCTACCGTGTATGGGCCAGTCCAGCAAGATTTAAGTTTTTCAGGGAATAGATGTAATCGAGAATCATATAGAAGGACTTTTTGTCCTTGGTGAAATTCCTTACGAATGATCATTTTATCATTTTATCATGCATGATCTTCATGCGATCTTTGTACTTCTTGGCACACTCGTAAGCATCGTTTCTAATTTCTTCAAGCTCATCGAGTTGAAGTTTCCTATGTTCTCCTGCTTTGTCAAGATCGAAATTTAAATTTTTAATCGCCCAATAGGCCTTGTGCTCTAACTCGACAGGTAAATGGCAGGCCTTGCCATAGACAGTTCTATAAGGTCTCGGGTTCGAAAACAGAGATCAAAGATTCTGTCCTCGCTTCTTGATTGTTTTCATATTGAGCGATTAGTCTGCCATCAGTGGTAGCGGTCTAGACTGGGGAATCAGGCCGAGTGGATGCTTTCCAGCAAAAGTCAACATGACGTAGACTGTCATCATGCCTAACAGAGTGGAGACATTCCAATTGGTGTTTTGTAAGCCGTCCGATATGCCCATAGTGCATCTGTTAGCCTAAGAGACCAATCCTTCCGAGATGTATTAACAATTTTTTCAAGGATGGTCTTGATTTTCCGATTGGAAATTTCGACTTGTCCACTTGTTTGTGGATAATATGGTGTACTGACCTTGTGATTAATGTTGTACTTTCTCATAAGGAATTTAAAAATTTTATTACAAAAATGTTTCCCCCCATCACTAATGATAGCACGAGGGGTGCCAAAACGAGCAAGATAGATTCTTTAAGGAACTTGTTCACCACTTTGTGATCATTGGTCTTACACGCGATAGCCTCAATCTATTTTGATATATAGTCAACTGTCACAAGAATGTACTGATGCCCAAACGACATAGGAAAAGGACCCATAAAATCAATACCCCAAACATCGAAGATTTCTATAATTAAGATAGGGTTCAGGGGCATCTCATTTTTTCTTGAAATTTTTCCTAGTCTTTGACATCGGTCACATGCTTTGCAATACTCGTGTGAGTCATGAAATAGTGTGGGCCAATAGAATCCGCACTGCAAAACCTTTGCAGTCGTTTTTTTTACCACTGAAATGACCACCACAAGCGTGGTCATGACAAAAGGAAAGGACTTTCCTTTGTTCGTATTCAGGGATACACCGTCGGATGATCTGATCAGGGCAATATTTAAATAGGTATGGTTCATCCCAAAAATACCACTTCACACGAGCTAGGAAGCGAAATTGCTCCTGTTTGGTCCAAGAGCTGGGCATTTGTTCAGTAACGAGGTAGTTGACTATGTCAGCATACCATGAAACATTGGTATGGAAAATCATCATTAGTTGTTCATCCGAAAAAGTTTCGGATACAGGTAATGATTCTGCAGATGACTCAACAATCAGTCTGGACAAGTGGTCAGCTACTACATTTTCAGATCTCTTTTAATCTCGAATTTCGAGATCAAATTCTTGGAGCAATAGGATCCAACGAATGAGCCTTGCCTTAGCATCCTTCTTAGTGAGAAGGTACTTAAGGGCGGCATGATCAGAATAAACAAAGACCTTGGATCCTATCAGATAGGGACGAAATTTGTCAAGAGCAAAGACAACAGCCTACAACTCTTTTTCAGTGGTAGAATAGTTGAGTTGGGCATCATTCATAGTTTTGCTCGCATAATGAATCACATGGGGAAGCTTCCCCACTCGCTGACCTAGGACGGCACCTATTGCATAATCAGATGCATCACACATAATTTCAAATGGTAGATTCCAATCAGGGGATCTTATGATGCGTGCTGAGGTTAGTTCAGACTTTAGTCTTTCGAAAACAGTTATACAAGTTGGCAAAAAATTAAAAATAGCATCTTTGGCCAACAAATCACATAAGGATTTTGATATTTTGCTGAAATCCTTAATAAAGCGACGGTAAAAACCTGCATGCCCTGAAAATGATCGAATTTTCCTAATAGTCTTGGAAGGTGGCAATTTAGCAATTAATTCTATTTTGGCCTTATCCACCTCAATTCCCCTTTGTGACACAATGTGTCCTAAAACAATACCTGATTCTACCATGAAATGACACTTCTCCCAGTTAAGAACTAAGTTTTTCTCTTTACAGCGTTCTACAACAAGTGTCAAGTGGTGTAGACATTCATCAAAATTGGATCCAAATACAGAAAAATCATCCATGAAAACTTCTAAAAATTTCTCCACCATGTCGGAGAAAATACTCATCATACACCGCTGGAATGTAGCCGGTGCATTGCATAACCCAAAAGGCATGCGACGATAGGCAAAAGTGCCATAAGGATAGGCGAATATGGTTTTCTCTTGATCCTCACGTGCAATTGGAACTTGGTTATATCCAGAATAACCATTAAGAAAACAGTAATGAGAGTGGCTAGCTAGACGTTCTAACATTTGGTCAATGAAGGATAGTGGGAAGTGGTCTTTCCTAGTCATGGCGTTCAGCTTTCTGTAGTCGATGCACACTCGCCATCCAGTTTGGACTCGAGTAGGGACTAACTCATTGTGATCATTTTTTACCACAGTGATGCCAGACTTTTTGGGTACAACTTGAACTGGGCTTACCCACTGACTATCAGAAATAGGATATATAATCCCTGCATCTAAAAGCTTGATGACCTCGGCTCGAACTACGTCCTTCATGATTGGATTAAGTCGCCTTTGTGGTTCTCTAGAGATTTTTGCATCTTCTTCTAGATGGATTTTATATTGGACCACAGAAGGACTAATCCCTTTAATATCAGCTATAGACCAACCGATAGCTTCCTGATTCTTCCGAAGGATACTTAACAACTTCTCTTCCTGTTCTTTAGTCAGATTCGATGCAATTATAACAGGTAAGGTCTTGTTGTCTCCAAGAAATGCATACTTTAAGTTCTCGGGAAGGTCTTTAAGTTCTAGCTGGGGAGGCTTGACATTGGATGGCACTAGCTGAGATTCCGAAATAGGCAATGATTCAAACTTGGTGGCCCATCTGCTAGTATCCATCACAGGAATGGAATCAACAATGCATTAACCTCCTGACTTGATTCACAATATTGACCGAAATTAGCCAAACATCTTTCTAATGGATCAGAATAACTCGACTCTTCAAAAGAACTGCTAATTATGTTCTCAATAATGTGAATTTCTTCCAAATCGTCCATCTCAGTTGACTGACTACTACTGTGAAAAATATTGAGCTGGACAGTCATGTTCCCAAAGGCTAGAGTCATTATTCCATTTCGGCAACTAATCACAGCATTTGTAGTGGCCAAAAATGGTCTACCTAGGATTACCGGGATGTGACTTTCTGGATTTTTTACTGGTTCAGTTTCAAGGATTACAAAATCCACAGGATAGTAGAACTCATTAAGTTTTACAATCACATCCTCCATAATTCCTTTGGGGTACTTTACAGTCCTATCTGCTAACGAAAGAGTGATGTTTGTGGGTTTTAATTCCCCCAAACCCAACTCTGTGTAAATAGAATAGGTAACAGGTTCACACTAGCTCCTAAATCTAGGAGAGCTCTCCGAATGATGGTTTCTCCTATTTTAATTTCAACAGTGGGGCAACCAGGGTCCTTGTATTTTGGGGCAATCTGTTGTTGAATAAGAGTTGCGGCTTGTGTCGCCATCACAGCTTGCCTAGGAATACTGGTTTTCCTTTTCACCGTGGTTAGGTCTTTTAAGAATTTTGTAGTGGAGGGGATCTGTCTGATGGCATCTAGGAAGGGTAAATTTATTTGGACATTTTTAAAGACTTCCATGATTTCATCGTACTGAGATTTTTTCTTTGAGTATTGTAGTCTACTAGGAAAGGGAGCCTTGGGTGTGTACGTCTCTATTGGTTTCTCCTCTATTCCTTGTGTTCCCTGTTCTTATGTCTTTTTCTGAGTGGGGTTCGGTTTCTGCTTTTCTTCTTTTTCTTGTGCAGGAAGTTGGACTTTGTTGTCCACTTGCTTGCCAGACCGTAAAGTGGTAATTGCCTGTACTTCATGGGTAGGGTTTCCATTAGAATCAATCTGAAACTGGCCTCTCGGCCCTTGATTCTGTTGCTTTCTAGGGTTAGGCACTGGTTGACTGGGCAATTCACCTCTCTTCCTATCCCTTAGAGAGTTAGCTATTTGGCTCAGACTAACCTCAATCGCTTGCGCATGAAATTGGTTAGTCTGGGTTTGAGCCATGTTGGTCTGTTGTTGCTGTTGGATGAAGTCTTATTGCTGCTTCATCATGTTAGCCATCATGGCTTCTAATGATGTAGTTTGCTGAGGGATAGGGGTACTATAAGTAGGAATAGGTGGTGCCAATGATTGGTTTATTTGTAATGGACCTATCCTGGAAAAATTCTTCTAAAAACCTGGTGGACCACCTTGATGCTGAATAGGTTCATTTTGCTTGTATGAGAAATTTGGGTGGAACCTATTATCAGGGTGGTAGACTGGGCTGAATGAATTGGGAATGGGTTTCTTAAAGGCATTATATAAATTAAGAGCATTTGCCTGCTCAGCCTTAATGTTGGGTAAACTAGGACAACACTCCACTAGATGCTCAGAACTGTTACACAAGATACATAAGCCTTGTGGCTCGTGTTCCACTTTCATAATGGGATTTGACTCTTTGTGTGAGTTCGAGTTAGTGGAAACAGTAAAAGCATCCAACTTTTTGCTTAGATTGTTCACCCCATTCACCAGATTGGACATAACATTCTTGAGTTCTGGGTCTGTTTTTATTCCGTAGGTACTTGGTTCTCTAGACCCATAATCATCTCTATCTACCTCCTGACCGTAGCTACTCCAATTTTGAGCATTTTCAGCTAAGTCCACAAGGAACTCAGGCTTGATCAGGGGTTTAGTTCATGAACCTACCCTTATGCATGGATTCAATCATGTTCCTATGTGCTGGAGGTAATCCTTTGTAAAAGAAATGTACTAGATCAGCCTTGTCAAGCCCATGGTGCGGGCACTTGACCAAAAGATCATGGAATCTTTCCCAAAGTTGGAAAAATTCCTCCTTAGATTTTCCTCTAAAAGTTCTAATGGCATCCTTAATTTTTTCAGTCTTTACCATGGGATAGAACTTAGCCATGAACTTCCTAGATAGTTGTTCCCATGATGCGATGGAATTAGAAGCAAGAGAATACAACCATGCAGCGGCACGATCATCTAAAGTCATGGGAAACAACCTTAATTTAATACCTTATTCATCTAAGTTTTGATTTCTAAACGTTTGATAGATTGTCAAAAATTTGTTTAGATGAATATACGGTTGTTCACTCTCAAACCCATGAAATTTGGGTAACATGTTTATTGTTGCAGCCGGAATCTCGAATTGGACTGCATTATTAATTGGTAATACTATGCAAGTAGGGGGACTAGTGGATGCGGGTGCGAACAACTCATTCAAAGTTCTAATATGTTCACCCATTGTAGAGATTGACGGTTGGCTTACAATTCGCTGATTGTGATGAAAAGTTCTATCAATCTCAGGATCAAATGGTGTTAACTTACCCCTTAATGACCTTCTACCATGCATACATTATCAACAATTCATTAGATTTGACTCCTAAAATGAACGAAATCCTAAGAGAAAATAAGGGCTAGACATAGATGACCACAACCAACACCACACAAAAATTTGACCCTATTAGTCTTAGAATTAAGTGAGGTTTAGTAGCTTCTTAAATCTAGTTGCACAGAGATTTATCAGGTTAAAAAGTTTCTGAAATTCTCTCTAGATTAGACAGCTCCTAATCTCCATTTCAGATTAAGCTTGAGCTTACCAGTTAAGCGATCCAGTAACCAGTGATCAGGAAAGTTCCGGGATGTGTGGTGGTGCCAGAAGGGATACACCGATACCACAATACCCGTAACAGTTCTTACTATTGTAAAACTTTCATAGACATCACCAATTACTAAATTCTCACTGGAGTGGCTTTCAGCCGCTTCTTTCCAAGAGCCTAATTGAGCTCGAAAATCCTAAGGCAAACGTCTAATTGATTTTAATTTAATTTGGCTTAGGATATGTATGCAAGGTGGTGATTTTTGGGCTAAGGACAGGTAATGATTTTCCGACCTTATCTTTTTAATGGGTTTTGCCTTAAATTATTTTATGCAAATGCTTAATACTAAATGCAGCAAATAATCAATGATTTTTTTTAAAGTTTATGCAATGTCATTAGGTTGTACTGATTAAATGAGCAAGCAATTTTTTTATATATATATATTTATTTTTTTTAAATTTTATGTTATATATATAGGAATAACTTGAATGTAAACTAAAAACTAATTCTTATGCGTTAGTCAATCTCCGAATGCCCGTTGAATAAGCTCTGGAGATTACTCCGTGAGGAGCCCCAATAGAGGCATGATAACCTCGGGGGATTGCACCCTATCAATTACTAACAATTTTAATAATAATTTTTTTATTTTTTTATTTTTAATTTAATTAATTTTTTTTAACTTTTTTTTATATTTCAAATTTCGAATTTCAGAATTCAAATTTTGAATCTAAATTTTTGAATTTTAATATTTTTGGATTTTTTTATTTTTTTTGAATTTGATTTTTTTTCAAAATTTTAAATTTCGAATTTCAAATTTCAGAATTTAATAACTACGAAATTATTAACTAAAAATAATCAAAACAAGAAAAATTAATAGAAATAAACAAAAACTTACTACCGGAGTGTGTTCACTCCGGGCATCCAAAATTTGATTTGATCTTCGTGATCGTTATTGCTTCTCAATTTGCCTCCCCGGTAACGACGCCAAAATTTTGTTGTCCAGTTCCTGTTTACCTAAAAATACGCTAAACAGATCGTTGTTAGAACCGACAAACAAAGTTTAATTTAATTATACTCTTACCTTTTCTACTCGAAGAATAGTGGTCGTAAGAGGTCGATCCACAGGGAGGCGATTGGAGTTGCATAAAAATTAAAACGTTCACTCGGATTCAAAATTGATTTTTGAATAACAAAAAAAAATCATTACGTCGGGGATGTTGACTGATTCTCTAGTCTACCAGAAAATATTTTCTATTTGAGATTAACTAAAAGACAAGTATAGATTCGAAAAGCATTTATATATTTAATGAAATATTTAACTATTCAGAGGAAAACTTAGGCATGGATGAAAACAGTGTTTAAGAAAATTGAAACTTAGAACATAGGTTGCATAAAAATAAATTTATGGATTGCATAAAAGGACAATTACAAAAAAAATAAAATGAAGTTTGGAAGCCTAGTGCCTCCTCCTTCTACAAAATAAAACATAAAAATAAAGGAAGAAATAAAAGAAATTAGAAAACTCCTCTGTGGCATGCTCGGTGGCTATATTTTTTTATTTCTCTTTCTTCCAAAAGAGAGGATGCTCTGTTTTCTTTCTTTCTTCTCTCCCCCAACCGAACCTCTCCTCCCCTCTTCTTCAACCGAACACCTCCCTCCCTGGTTCTTAGCCTCCACCCCGCACACCTCCCTCCTCGTCTTCCCCTCTTTATATAGCCAACTCTCCCCCGGCTCACACCTGATCTCACGGGATGCTGGAAGGATTGCTTCGGACGATTTCCTTCTTTGGACCACGGACGCGGGATCGCCGGACGGCTGATACGGAAGGCGCGGAGGATTGGGATGCGGTGGTTGCTGGCACGGTGGCTGGCACGAGATGCTTGATTCGTGGAGACGATTGGGCGCTAATCCGCTCTGTGAACGCGGACGGATGAAGCCGGAGGGAGCTGATCGCTGGCTCACAGATGGCTAAGATTGGATCCGGATGCATCACGGGCGGAAGCAGAGGCGGAGGAGCTGCAAACGGACGCTGGGAACGTGGACTTCCTTCTTTGGCCACGGGATGATTTGGAATGGAGCTTGGAATCACTCAGAATGGCAGCTGGGCTAGCATACGGAGACGTGCTGGAATGGAAGGTTGCTACGGCTAGAGGTACGGACGGATCGCGGGATTCAGGACGGTGGATCCGGATGATGGGTGCTGGGATCACGGACTTGGGAAGATGCCGGTGATGAAGCGGGAGATGGGATGCTGGGATGGAATATGCCACGGGATGCTGTGGGCGTTGAAGATGGAAGATGTTGATCCGTGGAAGATGGACGTGGGAGGTTGGATCACGGAAGTGGAGGAGAACATTTTGGAATGGACGGTTGGTGGCTCCTTGATGGCAAAAAATAGAGGATGACATGGCTTGAGGCGTTGGGATTGAAGGCTGAAGATGAAGATGCTAATTTGGAAGGTGCATGCGAATGGGATGCCGGGAGCTGAAACGAAAGGTAATCCGATGGACAGCGCGGATGCTGGGACATTGCAACGTGTTGAAGACGTGATGCTGATGATGAACCGTGGGATGGCTAGCACAATGTGGGGAATCACTCGGGGGCAAATGTGTTCGACCAGGTCATGGTAGGATTGGGCCTGCGCAATCTGTACCAAATGCGCATTTAAACTTTAATTTGTAATAACCTGTACCAAACGAAAATATAATATTAAACCGGTGAATTTATCATTATCAGTTAACAATAGCACTAATTTAGGTGATATGTAGATCGCACTTTTGTGCTCTCATCAGTATGGTAGGAACAGATTTAGAGGGAACTCTATTCAATATGTATATTGCTGAAAGTAGGGCATCTCCTCAAAGAAATAAGGGTAAATCAGTGAAGCTCATCATGGACCTGACCATATCCAATAGGGTCCGATTCCTCCTCTCTGACACTCCGTTGAGTTGAGGTGTACAAGGAGGGGTCCATTGTGAAACTATACCATTTTCTTTGAGATAATCTCGGAACTCTCTCCTAAGGTGTTAGCCTTCTCGATCTGATCGAAGAACCTTAATGAGTTTTTCTGTTTGTTTTTCTACTTCAGATCTGAACTCTTTGAACTTTTCAAAAGTTTCAGACTTGTGTTTCATAAGATACACATACCCATACCGAAAACAATCATTGGTAAATGTTATGAAGTAAGAATAACCTTTTCTAGCTTGCACATCGAATGGGCCGCACACATCAGTGTGTACTAGGGTAAGTATTTCAGTGGATCTCTCCCGTGTCCTACAAAGGGTAATTTGGCCATTTTTTCTTGAAGGCAGGATTCATAAATCGGATATAACTCGGAAGTTAATGAGCCTAGAAGCCCATGTTTCTCCAATTTGTTTATTCTGTCTTCTCCTATATGACCAAACCTGAGGTGCCAATTTGAATTCAAAATCTTTCTATGCTAGAAAAGATACAGAAATCAATTTTCTGCTAGCAACATGTACAAAATAACAGTCCCTAAGTATCAAACTAAATCTAGACGGCATTCGCAGAGGGTAGGTGCCCACAGCAACAGCAGCAACTTTTGCTCCATTGCTAACCCGGAGGGTTATCGCACCTTCCGTAAGCCTTCTACTTTCCTTTAGATCCTGCATAGTAGTGCACAAGTGAGCACTAGAACCAGAATCTATAACCCAACTGGAAGTAGAAGAAACCGTTAGATTAGTTTCAATAATGAGCATATCTGACATACCTTCAGAAGGCGTGTCACCCTTCTTGCTCTTTATGCTCCCCATGTAGATAGGACAGTTCCTCTTCCAATGACCGTCTTCGTTGCAATGAAAACACTTTTCCTTGTCTGCGGTCTTTTTCTTTGGACATCCTTCTTTGGCTTATTCTCGGTCTTCTGCTTCTTTGCAGATTTCTTCTTTCAAGCAGACTTTCTCTTGAAAGTAGAAGTCAACTCGGCAGCGTTCACTATGCTCCTTGAACTCTTCAAGGCTCCCTCAGTTGTTACCAATATATTTAACAATTCAAGTTTGGTGCTTTCAATCTTGTTCATGTGGTAGTTTACAATAAACTGCCCATATGAAGAAGGAAGGGATTGCAGGATCAAATCAGTTTGCAATTCATTATGCATGTTCATGCCGAGCTTCTCAAACTCTTCCAAGTCCTTTATCATGGTCAGACCATGATCATGGACAGACTGCCCTTCGCGCATCTTGGTCTTGAAGAGCCTCTTGGACACTTCAAACCGAGCTGTGCGACTCTGCTCACCATACAACTCTTGTAGGTGACGCAATGTCCCTGGCAGTCCTCATGTTCTTATGCTGGCATTATAGTTCATTGGACATAGATGCCATTATGTAGCACCTAACTTTATTGTCGTCGTCCGTCCACTTGGCATGTGTCTTACGCTGTTCAGCAGTCGGACGGGTTGGTAACACAAGGATGTCATGGTCTAGCACATACCCTAATTTCTCACAACTCAAAACAATCTTCAAGTTGCGGAGCCAATCCTTATTGGGTCTGGTTAATCGGTTGTTCTCAAGGATGCGGGTCAAAGGATTAGAGGCTGACATTTTATCTGCAGAGAGTAAAGATTCTAATTAGAATTTTGTACTTGAATTTTTATTTGTTTTAGGGACCTTTTAAAACAAAACAGGATCAAATCCTTCCACTATTTCTCGAATCTCTCACACTCTTCTGGTAAGGATACAGAAATCTGCGACTCTAGGTTTCAAATGGGGTGCTATGGTCCTATCAATTTATATGCCACCTCACCTAACAGTTATTGGTGACACATAAACGATGAGTGTACAACTCTTTGTACAATGCCTCTCAAGCAAGTTGTAGCCTACTTGGTCTCCAAGTCATAAGAACCTCACCTAATAGTTATTGGTCCCGTTCCTTGGTTAAGTCAGATCCACTGTAATTCCCGCAGAAGTAAAGTCGTCATTGAGCCCTCACCTAACAGTTATTGGTACTCAACCCCACCTCTACCCTACAACATCTCATGCCAATAGAAAGATCCAGTCCCCCGATGCAACTTGCCCGCTGTGTCCAGCCGAGACAAATCAACGCCGGAAAGATCTTAGCAACTCTACTATGGTGGAAGACCTCTAGACTTAATATTGGGTAATCTAGTCTTAGTGATTCCAACTTTGAGCTATTCATAGGAGATAATCGATCAATTGGCCAGGTAAGCAGGTGGGAGGCTCCCCTTACTCAGAGAGTAAGGTCCTAATTAAGTAACCATCTTTAATGCTTTCCTAGACACCAATTAGATCAATTAATCAAATATGGCTAGCTCAATATATCGTTCACTTTCGACTGATTGAGGAGGTTTTAGGTCTCAAAGGATTTACATCTAATGTAATAATCTATCCCAAACCAAATGTTATATTATTACATCTTATGCAAATGTCACATTGGTTCAAGTTTACATCCTATGTAAATATGAAACTCTTTTATAGATTATGTGATTACATCTTTTGTAAATGACATAATTGTTTCAGTTTACATCTTATGTAAATGTTCTATTGTTTAAGAATTTTATTTACATCTCATGCAAATAAATTCTGTTTAACTAATACATACATCTCATGCATACATTTTAAACACATCCTCAAACAGGGATCGACTCATGTATGCTTGGAGTCGACTCGAGTTAACTTTGAGTCGACTCGAGTTGACGTAGAGTCGACTCGGGTGGACTTCAGTTAACCCGAGAGCTCCTGAGTCTCTTGGAGTCGATTCGAGTATACTTGGGGTCGACTCGAATAGAATTGGAGTCGACTCGAGTATGCTTGGAGTCGACCCGATTAGTCTTGGAGTCGACTCGAGTGTGTTTGGGTCGACTCAGCTAGTCTTGGAGTCGACTCGAGTATGCTTGGGGTCGACTCGAATAGGATTGGAGTCGACTCGAGCATGCTTGGGGTCGACTCTTCTCACGTGAATTCTGAATTTTGATTCCATTAGATGCATCTCATGCATCTAATTTCCGATCTAAAAAATTTAGATATGCTATCAACTGAAATTATGATCATGCAAGACATGTTTTTATTATTTGCAATCTCATTGTTTTAATTAAAACAACGTGCAAGATCAAGATTTAAAAAAAAATCTGCATGCTAAAATTTCAGCAAGCATATAAAAATTTCAGATCTAAATTAAATCCTAATCATGCCTATTAATCTTAATTTAAATTTCTTAAACGCAGCTCTGATACCACTGTCGGATTACCCCCGCACGCGTTGCGACGATCGCAGCGGAAAGACACGCGCGGGGTTGTTCATCTCATGAACGTTCTAGGAAACATAGATTTCAAAAATTTTCTAAAGTTCTCTATCCCAGATTTATGAAATCTAAAGGAAAGATTAAAATTAAAAGACTAGATTAATTTCAGATCTACTACAATTCCTAATTGTATAGAATTTATAAACACTTAATCTTTACCTTTGAGTGGGTAGAACTTCACCGCTGTCTAATGATCGTAGGTTTTCTGGTTCTCTTGAAGCCGCACAAGCGTCCGACTTCTACAGGTATCCACACGAGGTACAAATGCTCCAAGATCTCACCGGGGTGCTAGCTCCCTTGCAGAGATCACCTTTGATGGTTGAATTCCTCTCTTTTAATCAACTCCTTGATTACTTTGAGAGGAAGAAGAAGGAAGACGACGAACGTCGAAGGGGAGGAAGAAGAAGACGGCGGCTCTTCTTCTTTCTCTCTTGCTCACGCCAAAGGGAAGAAGGAGGGAGAGGATGGCGGCAGCAAAGGGGCTTCAATACTCTTATGCTTCATGCCAAGGCCCTTTAAATAGGCATCTCATGCCCATACAAACAAGAAATAATTTCAGAGATCAATCACTCCTTGATTCATCCATCCAAAATCTGCAACACCCCTTAATTCTATCACAACCTTTACTTAAAAGAGTTTGAAGAGAATCCAAGAGATGTGCTCATGCCATGTGGCAATCCGCGTGAACCAGGAGGAGGAGGAGATCCACCCCTCCACATGGCGTGGAGACCATGAAAGGAAAGGAGGGGCGGACGCCCCTCCTTTCTTGGTGCGTGTGTGAGGAGGGGCGGATGCCTGTCCCTCTATCATGGATCCCGACATGACGGAGGTTATAGATAACTCGTCAAACCCCATTGTTTGTCTTATGTCGGATTTATTTGACTCAAGTTCGAGAGTGGAAAACTCCTTTTCTAGAACTGCTCTGGCCAAGGTCTTTCGAACTTAGTCTCATAAATCACATAGGATCTCTCCTAATCTATCAAGGTTCCCATCTAGATGCAGCCCTAATCCGACAGTGAACTTACCGCAGCTAAGCTGCACCACAAGGACCATTAGGGCAAATGTTTATGTGCTCGTCAAACTACAGCAACCTCACCGTGATTAGCTGAGGCATCACAGGTCTAAGTACTAGTCATACAACTGCAGCATCAAGTAAGTCACCGACGAGTGGATAGACATCCAAGTGACTTCTTGCTTTGGTCACGCTCAGTATCTTTGTTCTTTAACAAGCACTTGCACAATCATCCCAGTGTTGCCACATGTTGGACTTAAGACTCGTCCATCAAGAAAAGTGATCTGTGCACTAATCTTATCGGATCGATCACCGTCCTTCGTGATGATCCTTCGATCAGGAGCAGTTCAGGAATTACCTAATGAGACATGTCTTAAATTCTCAACTCTTGAGAATATGTGTTATTATCTCATTAATTCCTAGGACGATTCATGAACACATAATAACATTAATGAAAAGAAGACCCAATTTTATTGATGAATAAAATGATCAAGTACAGTTGTTATGTCCTAGAATTAATACAATGCATCTGCCATATTGGCTTCTAGGGCATACTTCTAACACGTATACCTCCTCATATGATTTCTATTAAAAACTTGTTCCTATCTCATTCTTATACCAAGAATAGTTAGTCTTTTATTTGTATGAATATGCATGTAGTTCATGCATGAGTGCAGTTAAATGCTCCGAATCTACACATAAACCTACCATTATCTGCATGTTTCCAGTTTAGAGTTGAAAATGTGTTTGATCTACTAACATTGTTATGCGGTAGACTTAACCACATCATGCTTTAGCTGTTAGATGGTCATTGTTTCTTGATATAGATATACATGAGTGTAGTTGAATGCTCTGAATCTACACTTAAACCTACCATTATCTGCATGTTTCCAGTTTAGAGTTGAAAATGTGTTTGATCTACTAACATTGTTATGCGGTAGACTTAACCACATCATGCTTTAGCTGTTAGATGGTCATTGTTTCTTGATATATATATATATATATATATATATATATATACACAAGCTAATTTTGTCACCTCCCTCTCATTTGTATATATTTGTAAACTTCATTTTGTACAGTGTCATTGACATGACCCACTTGACCCACACACTCGACATTATACACAGTTTGATACGTTGGTTTTAACTACTCATGGGCTGTAGATCATGGCTAAGGAGAATGAGCACTTTGCAGTTATACCCGTAATGGTGAATTATGGGTTGTTTGACCTTAAATCATATCTAGCTGTTATGGTAATCTGAGACATGCAAATTAGATATGCTTAGGTCATTTCTGCGGGTCCAGTCAGATGTTGCCACTTTTTACGGATGCCATCAAAAGTCATGACTGAAACCATAGCATTCGTGGTCATGCATTTACTCTACATGATAGCTACGTCATACAAGAAGTTTAAAGGTCACAGTGTTAGGCAAGTTGAGTATGTTATTCATACAATATACAGTGAATAGTTACAATTGCCATGCAACTGGTGAGTGAGTCAGTTAATCCACTTTTTGGAGTGATCTTAAGTTGAGACTAGCATGGAATGACTTATGAAAAAAAAATGAAAAACTTGGGATTTTCCCCTCTTATTCCCTTCCAAAAAACAAAAATTTATGAATGACAACTCTAGTGAGTGTTTAGACACCTCTAAAATGTTCCCTATACCATCAGCTTGTTGATAATAGCTAAATTAAATTCATGGCCTTAACTGAGTTAAGTCAAATAGCTGATCTAATTTCAGCGGTCACCTTGTTTCTTGGTGAAGAAATAAGCTATCACCTTTCGGGGATTCTTTTGTTTCATTTATTCTTCATTTTTTCTGTGCTTTGATTGTGAAGCTTATGCTCTTAAGGACACTCCAGTGTATATGGGAGCAATAATTTGGAGCATGGTTTTAACTTCCTACCTTGCTGGCTGGCATGTACCATGCCGAACCAGTAACACACTTGGCAAAGGTTGACAGGCATGTATTATTTTTAGTATTTCTAATTAAGAAAAGGCTTTTTTCTTCTCTTTCTTGCTCTCTTGTGTTTCAGCATGGAACAGCTGGTTTGCTAAAATGGCATGGTATGATACATGTTGTGCCATGCTGGCCATTGGCTGATATGTTTTGTGTAGATGGAAGTTACATCTTTGTTTTGGAGTAAATGTGCCATACTTAAAGCAGCATATATTAGGCATATGCGTCATACCTTATATTGTGTATCTTATTAGAGGTGGATGTATCATTGTTGAACTCTTAGCAGCTGATATCTTCTCCTTATTAGCTGATAAAAGAAGGTTACCTTGGCCTTGGGTAAGGCTACCGTAACTAGTAATTACTATAGCTAATAAAGTTTGAGTGAATAATATAATTAACTATGATAATTTGGGCCTCGGAAATATTAGAGAAAAAGGAAAGAAAAATGATTCTGTTTGTTTTGATGATCTTCAATCTTCACAAATATGAAGCTCAAGGTTTTAAATACCATGGTGTCCCAATTTCTCCACGGAAGGGGACAGCTTGTCCTAGTTGCCGTCTCGGTCGAGTGTCTTGGTAGGTACCTTTCATCTCTTTCCCCTTCTTCTTTTTTTCTTTCTTTCTTTCTCATTTATTTATTTTTCTTCTTTTTTTCTTCCTCTCTTTCCTTTTTCTTCTTTTTTTCTTTTTCCTTCATTCATTTCTTTCTTTCTTCCTTTTTTTTCTCCCTTCCTTTCCTTTTTTTTTTCTTTTTTCCCCTTCCTTTGTTCTTTCCTTCCTTTCTTTTTCTTCTTCTCTTCCTTCCTTTCTTTCCTTTTCCTTCTTCTTTCCTTTCTTTCTTTCTTTCCTCTTTCATCTTCTTCCCCATGTGGATGTCCCTTTCCTGGTCCCATTTTCTCATATGAACGGACTGAATGGCCGGGAGTCCCCCATCTTGCCATGACCTAAAACCTTGATGAAGATACACTTCCAACCTATGTCAATTCCTGAATCATATACTTAAAGGTTGTGATCTGTGCATTTTTTCCAGAATTTGAATTGTCATTTTACCTAGCCCGTTTTCAATGTTATCATCTTTTCTTGATCTTCTTTACCATTCAGTATATGATTAAAAAATTTACTGATTGTCTCACACTAGCAAGAACTTATAGGCTTTTCCTGTTGCTTCTATCCTTTATTCACGAGATGTTACATGACAATAAATCATGATTCAAACTCTGTTTTATGCTGTGTGTGATGTATCCATGGATTTGAAAATATGGATATGTGGAGCTTCAAAAATGCCCTCCACTCTGGAGTTTTGGTTATATGGCAGTGGCGATGTCACTTTTTGGACAAGTGTACAGTGACCATAAATATTGCCTTGAAAAAAGGAATGACAATAAATGATTTATGCATTCAACAAGCAAATAGTTGGGTTAAGGCTTATTGGATATTGATTTATTTACCAGGAAACAGTTAGTGGTGCAATTCGAAGGGATAGGTGTTATGAGGTTCCTATTTGGGAATTTGGACGATAGAACTCCCGCTATAGCTCTGCTAATAGAGTGATAATGGCGCTTAATGATGGAGATTGGTCATAATAAATGGATGGGAGTTACGGAAAGCATGAGAAATTAATTTGGGTGGCTGTGAGTTCAAATCCGTCAAAGGAGCAAAGGGGTGTGCATATGATGGTGCAAGTGCCATATTTTAAAAAAGGTAGGTTGGTTTTGGAGGTTGGAAGCTCATAATGGCCCACCATTTTCCCTCTAGAAGGAGTGAATAATTGTTTGCATGCGAAGTTCTTGGGGATTATATTAAATTGATGGCATGTTTTTGTCTCTTTAATAAAGGCGAAGCAGATAAACTTGTTTGGAGCAAAAACTTCACGTCTAAGTATGTTTTCATCTCACTAGCTATATACCTTTACTTTTGTGTAGATATAGTGTTTTGGTAGAGAAAACTGGACAATACAAAGTCATTGTCTCTGCTGCTGCTTCTTAGTTGTTTCTTCAAAAATATTATTGCTTTTGGATATGCAGTGGACATAGTCAGCCTCCACTGTCTTCTTAATGAAGTTGCACTTAATACAAAGACAAGGTATAATATATAATTCATTTGAGGCGAGCGATGGCTTCGAGATTTTGTTGAGAGAGGAGTGGTAAACCATGTGCAAGTAAATTTATGTGGATGCTTATCTTTATCTGTATAAGAATAGTATTTGATCACATGCATTAGATGTTGGTTTAAAAGGTTGACATTATTTTTATTCATATATAAATTATATAAACAATTGTAATGAAAATTTTTTATAAAAGAGATAAAGTTATGTACAGGATATTGCTTTAGAATGGACAATTATCCTTTTGGATTTTCTATAATTTTGCAAAATCAGTATACGTTAAAAATTTATGATGGCACATTAATCTATTGCCTTTTCATTACTTCCTGTTATAATGGTTAGAAGTGCTTGTTATAACAGCCATTATTATATTTTAAGAAATATCAGGTCAATGGTTTGATTTGGTTAATTATCGCCCATTTTTTTAGTATGACAGTAAATAAGATTTTTGAATGTGGTCCATTAACAGGGATGTTGATCTAATTGAAATCTTGATTTATGCATAGTAACATTCTCAAATAAAAAATGAATCTAACTGATCGTTAGCTTTTCTTCTTTCCATGAGTTTTCTGTTACCTTTTTCTTGTGTTACACATTACAAATCTTGCCTTTCTGGTGATTTCTGTTTTAGGCGGTTACATGAAACTATATGCCTTGATTCGGGGATTTGTGGATCCTAAGAAAGGATCAATTTTGGAGTATATCGTGGGCAGTTTTTAGCAGGATAAGATAGTGAACGATAAGTGTTTGGTAAGGCATTAGTGGTTTTCATCAAAGGTATTTTGGAGAAAAAAGTGAGATGGTGTCTTCCTTGAATACTCAAATCCAAAAGTCTCATTTTTTAATGTATGAGAGGCACTGACACAAGCTATTTTTTAATTGCAGGGGATAAGAATTGGTGATATTATATGGCAGAAAACATGACAATCAACTGGTCAGTAGAGAATTTTGATGTTGAACAGTTACTGGATGTAGATAAAATTGTGGTTGATTAGTTGTTTAGGGACCTTTCAAGATTGGTTACATGGTTCTTCACACTCTTCAAGACATGTTGGCTATCAATAAAATAGATCAACATGGAATTTTGTTCCAAGAATGCCACCGATTGATGACCTAATTGTTAGCTAGCTCATTTTGTCTTGCTTTCTGTTAAGAAGTTCTGAAATCAAGAATATTGCGTGGTTCTTTCACATGAAAAAGATATCATGAGGATGCATTGCAGCATTAGTTTCTGTTTAGTTTTCCAACAGTATTAATGGCTAAGATCTTGGCATATTCTTTTTGGTCTTTTTGACCCTGATTGTTTGTTTTCTAATATGTTTTATGCTCTATCTGCTGCTGATTTTCTTTATGGCCATGGGTGCTTTTATCAATATATATATATATATATATATATATATAATCATTCTTTTGATGGCGTTCTGTAGGTTTACTAATATGCAGAAATTCTGCTTTACTGTTGCTAGTAATTTAATGTTACGGCTATAGTTTGATCAGCAACACACAGAATCCTTTTTCTTTAAAAAATGAGAAATGAGGGCTATTTGTTCCACTCTTTGCCCCTGTTGCTATTAGCCTGCACACTAGCCGTAACTGATCATATCATTTCATGTAGGAACCAGTTTGCAGAACATCTTTATGGTTATCCTGCATCAGAAGCCATTGGTCAGGATGCCATTGAGCTACTGGTTGATGCCTGTAATTTCAACATTGCAAGCAACATAATCCAACGTATAACCATGGGGGAGAGCTGGACAGGCAAATTCCCTGTCAAGAACAAGTCAGGAGAGCAATTTTTAGCTATTGCCACAAACACACCTTTTTATGATGATGATGGTAGTTTGGTTGGCATCATTTGTGTGTCAAGTGATTCACGGTGCTTTCAGGAGACGACATCCCCTCCAAGCTGTACAAAACCCCAATCAACTGTCCGGAGTACGGCAAGTCAGACTAGAATCAGTTTAACAAGTAAAGGCAGTTCTGATTCTGAGCAACCTTTCCAAGCTGCTATTGCATCCAAAATAACCAATCTGGTAAGTTAATTTCTATTACAATTTCATGCAACTAGAAGGAAGGTGGTAGAATGTAGTATATGTCATAAAAGCATCTGGCGATGTATTTCATAATTAGAGAAATCTGGAATATATTGTGAATTTATCTTTTCTAGTGTATTCTTTCTTAATTTTTTGCAATGCCAAACAGGCTACTAAGGTCACAAACAAAGTTCGTTCTCGGATAAGGACAGGTGAAAGCAGTATGGAACGTGAATGTGGGAATGGAGAGAGCCAATATTCTGACCACGATGCTGTTTCATCAGAGCACAAGGAGGATGCTACTTCAAGTGGAGTTAGCTCACCGAGAGGTGACATACCACCTTATGCCTTATGTACATCTTCTTCTGCGGCCACGGAGGAAAAATCTCCTGGAAAAGTAACTAAAGGTAATAATGAAGAGGTTGAAGGAAAGACAGGGTTTCATAAGATCATAAGCTCGAAGGCAGAGGCATTGTTAGCTAAGAAGGGGATATCATGGCCCTGGAAAGGGTATGAGTATGATGGTGCGGATGTGAAGAATCGCTTTGTCTGGCCATGGGTGCACGGTGATCAGGAAACTAGCTTGACTCATCAAAGGGCTTTTGAATCTAGTGTAAAGCCAGAAAGCCAAGTGATTGAAAGCAACAGAACTGGCAATAATGAGGTTTCAGGATCCGGGTCCTCTTTCAATGTTAACAGTACAAGTAGTGTTAGCAGCAGTGGAAGTACCAATAGCAGTGCTATTCACAAAGCGGATATGGATACTGACTGCTTAGACTATGAGATCTTATGGGAAGACCTCACAATTGGAGAACAAATAGGTCAAGGTAGTTATCTTCCCCTATCATGAAAACAACGGCATTTATTTCTTTGAGCACTATTAGTTTAACCAGAAATCATGCAATAGATGATTGCAACAAGCGTTCCTCTCTTGTTTTATGATCCTAGATACGTATTTTAGCTGTTGCTTTCTTTATTCTTGTGGTCTCTTTATTATGGTTGCGAGCAAAAATGTACTTTGTGATGGTAACTTATGGCCGTCGATATTTTACAATGGATTTGCGATTCTTCTGTCACTTGTATCTTATATTCATTCCATTGCTTTTTGTTCTTACTATTATTTCTTAGAATAATTTCAGAAGCAATATTGGCATTACCTGCTTAGCCTCTTTTATAATTGATAAGCACTTCACTGCAAGATATGCCGTACCGGCCCGTACCGAGTGGTTCGGGGCGTACCATACTGGTTCCGCACTGGTAGCCAGTACGGGTGGCGTACTGATATTTGTTATGCCAAAAAAAATTTATACTGTACCATACCAATACTGTGCTAGTGTGACACCTATGGGGTCTGATATCGAGACGGCGAACCTTGCTTCACTGCCTGTACAGATAGATTGAGTATCCTTGATGTATTGTTTGCTTATATTTGGTTAGTAGGTTCTTGGGTTATACATACACACACATATGTTACATGCATAAAAACATATGTTTGTGTGTATGTGGAAGCTGGTTCATGGTTAATTTTCATGTTTTGATATCGACTTTTTCCCAATTGTCAGCCAGCTAGTCCTGGACATCTGCCTGATTAATCAAACCTGCTCCATAAGGTACCAGTACCTGGCAATTTCTCTATACAATTACAGATTTTCTGAAACACAATTTCTATGGTACTTTCTCAAGCTTTATATTCTGAAGTCCTGCAATAGAGTTTTGGCTTACATATATTTTGTTTAACTTTTTATTGTGTTATCAGTTATCACGCTTTATAATGACTTTTGTAACTTTTATTTTGTCACAGAATTTTGCATAAAGGTGATGACTCTGTGCTTTTTTTAATTAATTCAAAAGTTCTCATTGAGCTTCTTGTTTTAAGCAATTTGATTTCTATGAAAGCTTGGAGCTATGGATTTTGGTCCAGTGTGAAAGTCAAAATCTGAACGACTGCTGGAAGTTAATTGTAGTCTGTTATGTTAATAATTAATTACTTCATCTTAGGATTTCTATTGCATGCCTATGTTTGTCATTCTCTTGCTAGAGGGAACAAGAAGTACATGCTGAAGAGTGGATATTTAGTGAAGAGGCAGTCAGGTTCTTGGCTTTTCAACTGGAATTTTACTCTACCATGATAACCAAAGACCCCCTAATCCAGGAGTATGAAATTTATGTTCTGCAGTTTTTTCATTATACAAATTGAATCAGTGATCCAGTGTGTCATTTTGAAGAAGGTTTTAGAATATCATACTCCGAAGTAAAATGGATGATGTTGTGGAAGGCATTCACATAGTCACATCTGATGAATTTTCTCAAATTTCGGATGCCATCTGGGGCTAGTTACTGAAGCCCAAAAGATATTTGAAGAAGTTTTGGTGGTGCTTGCTTTCATTACTTTTTGCTCCTCCTATAAGATGAATATCATGACCCCCTTTCTCCACAGCCCCCACACAACAAACATGCAGACATGGGTAAAAGGAAGAATTAGGTTGTGGAGGTTTGTTAATAGGAGGAATTTGGCCAACTTTAGCATTTTTGAGCTTTGTATGTCCTTATTTATCTAATAAACTTTCTTGCTTCCTTGATTGAAATTGTGTTTGAAGGATTTAATAGTGTTAGATCCGAGTTTACAGATTTCATATCCTCTGCTGCTGGTTTCTTTTTAATCTACTTTTCTTTGTTTTTTTGTCAATATGCGCCGATGATATGGCTGGTAAACTGTTTTATGTATGTTGTACATTTTCAGCAAAATCCTTTGTTTCACAGGGCTTTAATTTATTTGTGAAAGAACTTTACATTTAGCAATATATAGTAGACTTGGTTCTGGTGGAATCCATACCGGCTGTTTACTTGGTCCCTAGATTGCATATCTGCCCTCTTTGAGAATCTTTTTTTATATATAATTTATGTTTTTCATGAATGCTTTGAGGAAGTTTAATTGCTTTCCACTTTGCTTGATTTCTTCAAGTTCTTTAATTATAATTAATTTTGGCTCTCACAAAAAATAAAAAACTGGTGCCATATAATTTTTGGATTTGTTTTAAATGAAAAGAAGGAAAAAAAGGGGATCATGTGATGTTATACCATCTGCCAGTTTATCTTTTCATCATTATGCTAGAATCTTGGCCCTTGTGGAGTGTCAAATGATGAAAGATCTCTTAAGAACTATCATTATCTAGATAGGAACATCATTTTGCATTGAGCTTTTAGATATTTCAGGTAAGCGGACAGGTGCAGGTTTCCTTCTTCCCTAATCATGTTGAATGATTACAATACAACTAACTTTAAAATAGATTACTGATGAAGACTACTGTCTCAAGATTTCTTAGAAGATATTGCCATATGCTTTGCATGCTTATGGTTTTGTTATCTTATACTTGTTCTGTTTTTCTGCTTTCACAGGTTCTTGTGGAACTGTATATCATGCTCTGTGGTATGGCTCGGTATGTTTATTGTATTGCTTTTCACTGAATGAGGATTCTCTTGTGAGGAGCGCAGTCCATCCCGTATATATATACACATATATATATACACATATATATATAGACATATATACATAAATACATACATATATATATATACATACGTACATATATACACACACACACACACACACGTATATATACACACACACACACACACGTGTATATATATATACACACACACACACATACACATATACATACACACACATATACATACACATATACATATATATACATACACATATACATATATATACATACACATATACATATATATATACATACACATATACATATATATACATACACATATACATATATATATATACACACATATATATATACACATATACATATATATATATATATATACACATATATATATACATATATAGGACTGATGCCTTATGAGTGTGATTCCATACTGGGAGTTGCATGCATACCTTAAGATAAGATTGGAAGAATACATTCAAGCAACCTATTGATCATGTATTGGCTATAACACATAGTCACATACACAATAAGCTAGGGTTGTGTCTGTCTTTATCACCATATGGCCTTTCTTGGAGTTAAAACAAAAATGATCCCAACCCTTTCAGATAGCTTATACACGGTTCTACTTGATTAAGCAATCGTAGTACAGGTGTCAGTCTAAAATGGCAATTTTCCATAGGACCATTTGGAATGAACTTTATGGTATATGTCTTATACCAATGCATGCTTGCATATATAGTTTCATACGTTAGTACAGGATTGCCGAGCAAATTTTTTCCTGTCATACAAAATGTTTTGAATATGAACTGCACTGATCAGTCAAGACAAGATAGGATTTCACAATGATGAGCTCTAGCATCCTTCAATAGTATATATGTCTTCGTTAAAGATAAAATGTCAAAAGCCAAGACGAACTTTCTCTTGCATACTTAGAGAAAAGTTAAAAGTCAGGATGAAATCAACCATTGCTCCGACATCAAATCTAGATTTTCTCCATAAATACAGAAAACCCTATCCCCTAAAATTGACAACCTTTTTTTTTTTGGTGTTAGACATTGCATCATCCAATCTCTTGCTTCCAGCTGTGTAGAATCACTATTCCTTTCCAAATCTCACCCTATCTTCGGTTTCTACCTCAAGTGTAAGTCCTGCGAATGATCCCATCCTTCATAATCTCTTCAAATGGGATAGAATTAACTGGCTAGCATGACCCAACCTCTCAAAATATTATTTAGATCAATAGCTGAAGTTTCTACTTCGGTGCTTTGCTTTAGAAACTCTTTAGAACTTTGCTCCCTCACTCACTTTCCAGGTGCTTCCTTATATATAATTTCTTTGAGAATTCTGCTGCTCTGCTCCTGCATACACTCCAAATCTTCGCAACCAAATGTTAAGTGATCATCACTCCCTCCAAACACCCTGTAGGAAAAAAAAAGAACGTTAGGCTGGTAGGCTCCGTTAAGAAAGTATCTTACAGCTTCTCTGACTTTTTAGGTACCTTAATGAGGGTTAAAGATGCACACAAGTGCAAGATTAACAAGAATGGATTGGTCTGTCATAATTTTCTTTCACATGTTAAGAGATTGCCCTTTCGCTCTTCATCTTTTGTCAAACGTCTCAGTTGTTGACTAATAACGTGGGCTTATAAACTTGGATGCCGGTGATATGAAGCATCCCTACCAAATCATCTGATTGTAGATTTCACTGCCTAATTAGCCTAGACGTCCAACTTTTTTCTCGACATAGGTCTCTTTAGTTTCACTAAGGCCTATAAGGACTCTCTAGGGTTCACTTGTAGACCTATAACCACTCTAAGCATTTGAGCTGGAATGTAGGATTAGTTGGCAAAATGGAAAAGATGTAAAGGAACTCACTTAAGACCATGGTCGGCAGAACCGTCCCGAATCGGGCGGTTCCGCCCGTTTCGAGCCGTACCGGGCGGTTCCGCCCGTTTCGAGCCTTACTGGTGGCTCATCGGTACGGTTTGGGCTGTAAAAATGGAATGCTGCTAGAGCTGGAGAAGGAGAAGAGAAAGAGAGAGCGAGCGGGGGAGGGAGGGAGGAGAGGCAGCGGACGACAGCCGAAGCCGCGGCCTGTTCCCCTGTTTCGCTGCCGTGGCCTCTGCCAGCGTCCACCACCTCTCCTCCCTTTCTTCCTGCTCTCTCTCTCTCTCTCTTCTCCTTCTCCGGATCCAGCAGCGTGCCCTCTCTCGGTACGGGCCCGTTACGGCCTGTACCGAGTCGTCCAGCCGAAGAACCGGTACAGTGCCCGGTACCGGTTCCTCCGACCTTGCTTAAGACAGGATGCAATCAAACTGGTTGAAATTAGTTATATATCAATGACGTCTACAAAATGTGCACACCATCTAATTTTGCAACAAAATTGCCAGGCTTACAATCAAAGATACTTCATGCTTGTTAGTGCTATGTAAGGGTAACATGGACTTGCAATGAAGCAGTTATACTGGTTGAATTGTTGTTAACCTTACACTATGGAGCTAAAGTATCTTATTTCATTGCAGGATGTGGCCGTTAAAGTATTCTCAAAGCAGGAATATTCTGATGAAGTCATACTTTCCTTTAGACAAGAGGTAACTTTCAAAACTAAGCTTGCATCTCTCAAAGAATAAGGATCTGTGATTACCTTTACGATTCGACATATTTAAGAAGCTGAATCTTGGTTTTAAAACATCATCTTCTAGCATGTTATTTAAGTTATAACATTGATACATGAATCATTTAGGGGTTACAAGTGATTCGTCTAATAGAGAGATACTCAATTTGTTCAAGAAGTTGCTATGTCGTTACTTGCACCTGTGTGCATCTTACATGTGAATGCATGTCAAAGAGAAGGATAGTATCACACCTGAATTGATTTGTTAATTTTACAGATTCAAGCCTAAGCCTGTTGGAATTTAGACTTCTGTCTACCAGCATATCTATAGCAGTTCATAGCGGTATTCCATCCTTGAAGATTAAAACTATCTGCTGATTCTGATAGCTTTTGATTTTACCTGTACTTTCAGCTGCTGAGATTAATTTTCATCGTCGTTGATGGCTTTTGTGCAGCCACTCTTTTTTGATGGCTCAGTTTATCATTCTCTCTTTTCCCCAGAAGTGCTAATATAAAATAACGAAACTATAATTTTCATTATCTAGTTCACATAATACAATCACAAAGAGCTTTGAAGGATTCGTATCCTTCAAAATGAAAAAAATTGATTCACTTATAATTTGCATTTATCTTAGACATGTAAAGTTTGCAATTTGAAAATTGAAAACTTGAGCTTTAACCTAGAAAGCTGACATGTGGAATCTCAAGTTAGATTAATGTGAGAGCACAGCCATTGTAGCTCTGGGTATTATTGAATTCAACATGGACAATCTATCTGGATCATTATCCATAAGGGTTCCTCTTCATCAGACATCAATCCTCCAAGGAGTATTTACATTAGGCTCTAAAAATATTTTTATTTTTAAGTTTTAGATGAATTTAATTCTATAAGAACATGATGCTATTTTTTGGTGGATGGAGAATTGATTGTATGCCCCTTCTACGATATAAGTAAATTGACCATGATCAACCATTTACATTTATTGCTTCATGCAAGGTTTGCCGTCTTTGTATCCGATTTCATACTGGTACCCATGTTGGTACGATATTAGTATACTTAGTACAGGGGTCTGTTTGGCATACTGAGACTCCATACACCTTTCCGTACCAAGTCTCGGTTCAGTACCAGTACAGTACAATATGGTATGCCTAGTACAGAGCAGTAGGCGTGGTACGGAGCGGTGAGCACCGTTACGGCGAGCTATTATATGCATTGTTGTGGAATAATTTTGCTTTAAAACCATCTTCAAATCTCAAAATTTAGTAGCCAATAGCTCATGTTGCTGGTATCATCTAAATATAGTTTTATGGGTGAAGGTATCGCTGATGAAGAGGCTAAGGCATCCAAATATACTACTCTTTATGGGTGCAGTTACATCTCCTCAGAGACTATGCATTGTGACAGAGTTCCTTCCACGGTTTGTTCTTCACTTCACCTATAAATTTCAAAAAGAAAACAACCTGAACTCCATCTTTGGGATTGCTTGGTATTTTTTTTTCCTGTTAGCTATATACTTGGGACTGTTTGAGAAGACACTTCAGCTTGTTTATAAATCAGAACTTAAATTTAGTTGCAACAGAAGGTGTCAGGTCGTGTCTTTATCTTAACAAATGAAATTTGTTATTCCTTTTAGAAAAGGTTCCGAGTCTAGGTAAATGGATAACCCTTCATCACAGCTCTGTTGTGAAGTAAAGCAGTTTGTCCTGGTTACCTAAAGTTTCTAATTAGGGATCTATTTTGATGAGTATAATTTGAACCAATTTCTTTCCACTCTAATATTATTATGAAGTTGTCCTAAGATCTATTGTGTAATGAGCATGAAACCAGTATAGGTATTCTAAATTGGTCAGTTCAAAATAACTTTGAGCTCTTTTCATATAGCAAGGTCATTATGGTTTTAATTTTTACCTTTATCTCCTAGAGATCAATGTAGTATAGCATAATTGTATTATATTTCATTTTGACAAGTTTTAAGAAGTAGCGAGTATTTGAATTGAAAACAGTGTATGCACGATTTAAAGCTGGGTACAGAGCCCAGACACCCACCCCTATCCCTCTTAAACCAAAATCTGAAAAAAAAAAAAAAACCTGAAACAGATCACTGTTGTCATTTGTCCTTGACTCATGGCCAAATCTGGGGTCAGCTATAGAGCAAAACTCTAAGTTAAGAAGGTTACATGGAAGGGTGAGGCAGGTTTTATAGTCGATTGTAAGCTTGATGCCAATCGTTAGCAGCAGGAAACTTCAACTTGCAGTGGATAACCTCCTTCCAAATTTCTCCAGAAACTCATCCTATACTCAATTCCTTTGTGTTCCTTATTCATTTCTCTTAAGAAACTCACTTCCCCATACCATCATCCAAATCTGCTTCTTCACCTGCTTCTGGTAGCTAAGCATTGACCCTCTACAACGGTGCTGAATTCCTAGCTAAGGGAAATAAGGCAAGAGGGGGGCCTTCCATTAAACTTGTATGGCTACTTGTTGATAAGGAGGTTTACCTTGTTAGGTTCAGTTTAAGCTCATGCAACCATGAGCAAACCCTTTAAAATTCCTTTAGACTTGCAAAGAGTCTAGATGAAGGACAAGATGATAACTTCTGATAGAGTGAAGGAGTTGTTCACCCTAAATGAACAAAAGAACCAAATAGTCAAATGAAACACAATGATATGACATAGGCACAGACAAATATATGTAAGATAGGCCTGTCAAGGAAGTCTATGGAGTTGCCTTAATATGAAAAGCAACTTCATTGCTCAAGAGGTGCTCCAACCATCTGAATGTTTCTAACATGATATCAGGCCAAGTTTTCAGGATCAAGCTTAGTCTTCTTCAGCACTCTTGAAGTTCTTGTTTTGCAAGCCATCCACAATAGTGTTTGTGGAATAATAACTGAGCTCTTGCAATGGAGGACAGTGTAGATGGCAGGGGTCTATAGGCCTATAGGGTCTAGGGAATAGGGTCAAGGGAAGCAAGGCATAAATCTATAGGTTGCTGGAAATTCCAGTTTGGCAGCAAGTTTAGAGTTTTAAATGCAGCAAAGCAATCAGCCATGTTTTTGGATGGAAAGAGGGGTCAGTTGGTGGCTTATAAGGATATATGGAGGAGAAATAACAAAGATGGTAACAGCAGATTTGTTTTTGCAATAATACGGATCTCAGAAGCAAGTGGTGTTAGGGGCTGCAGGTTAAGGTTTTTCAGGGATTAACCATGGGTTGTGATGGAAGGCTGTTAGGCTCACCGCAATACTAGAACAGGGTGTACTGTGATGACAGTCCTGATCTGACCTGAAAATAGACCCTGATAGGTAGCTGTTTGCCTTAACACAGATGGCTAGCGGTGGCAAAAAGGCAAGGGAATAGCTTTCTTTGTTATTAGATCTGCAAGCTATGATTGTCTAAGATGGTTCTACTGCAGATTTAGTTGACAGCAGTAACAACAGAGCAACCAGGCCACAGAAAATAATGAATAGAAGCAAAACTGAAAGTAGCAGCAAGTAGTGAAAGGATAGGAAAGATGCTACCAGACTCCAAGATGTAGGAACCAGATTTAGGGTTTGAAGGTCTCACACCGTCGTTGCAGAATCACACGACAAGAGGGAAAAAGCTGATTATGTCTAAGACCCAAACTTAAAAGAAAAGGAAACCCTAACAATCTTTTGTAATCCCAAAACTATCCCCCATATGGCATGGTTGCGGCTCACAGTTACTGTAGTGCAAACAGTGCCATGAACTGTACTGATACAGTAATTTGGTTCATACAGCTATCAAATAAAACCAGAGATCATTTGATCTGAGCCCTTGATTTCAAATGACCCACTAAAGGCTAAAACTAACCAAAAAATAGAAGAAAATCTAAAACTTGACTACAGAAATGACTACAACCAGATCAAGTAAATTCCTAAGATTCATAGCCCTCGGCACATCATGACATGATGTCCGATCATCATCCATGAAAAATTATTCTTCTCCTAAACTCTACAGAAACAATATCTTCACAATTCTCAAGCAGTATCACCCAGTTTCGGTCTTATCATTTTAGCTGCAAAGTGATCAAAAGCAATATTCTTGTGCATGCTAATTGCAAAAAAAAAAAAAAAAAAAACTTTCACTTGCCGTGGGGACTGACCCTTGTAAGGATATTTGCATTTACTTGTGTGGCTACTTAGATGGCATGTTCATTGTAACTGCGTCAAACTGCAGCCCACGAGGTGAAAGTTATTGATTGAACAAATAAGTATTAACCATTTAAATAGTGATTGGCATAACAAAAGGTCAATAAATATTCATTGTTAACCCCACATGTATAAACCTTCAGAGTAGTTCAGAGTGTAGCTACATCAGATGATATGGTCTGGAAATTCAGCATTGAGATGTACATGGTAGATTGGGTGATTACAGTTATAGACTTCATTTTCAAGAAGACAGCTATTATCTGTATCTAACTTATGATTGAATAGAAAAGTTTCTACATTATTGCTCTTTGGTTGATATCTATTCCAAATGCAGTGGGAGTTTGTTTCGGTTGCTTCAAAGAAACAGCAAAAGATTGGATTGGAAACGACGCATTCACATGGCTTTAGATATTGTGAGTATATTTTTATATATAGATTAGAAAAGGATTTACTGACATTTAATTCTATTTATAGATCTGGTTTAAGAATATTGATCAAGGAATCAAACTGTTAAACTTCGAAAAGGGTATTCTTATCACTCCAAAATTTTATTTTCCTTTGGTCATTTCCCAGACTACTGCATGTGTTGAACTAGACATTTAGAAGATAGATTTGTTAAGAGGATGAAAAAGGTCTTTTTTTTGCAGCAAAGCCACCTTGGCATTCGAAGTTTCAGTTTGATTTTGCTTATGTTGCAATGAATTATGTAGCTTGAAATTGCAAACCATTATTGATTATAATATGTTCTTTCTTATCCTTCAACAGGCAAGGGGCATGAATTATCTTCATCATTGCAACCCGCTTATTATTCATCGTGATTTGAAGTCATCAAATCTGTTAGTTGATAAGAATTGGACTGTGAAGGTGTGTTTTTACTTCTTAAAGATATAGGTGTACCACATCGTATGTATATTATATCCTCATTTTGCTTTGTTTGTGGTGAACAGGTTGGGGATTTTGGTCTTTCACGTCTGAAGCGTGAAACATATCTGACAACAAGAACCGGGAAAGGAACGGTATTTGCACAAACAGCTCATACTAGTTTCGTTATTTCGAGTCTTCTTTGGTACCAAATTAATTATCAGCCAATGATAACTTCTGGACATCTAATTATTTATCTTAAGCTAAAAACTGACCATTTTCCTATTTTCAGCCACAATGGATGGCTCCAGAAGTTCTACGAAATGAGCCTTCAGATGAAAAGTAGGTTGAGATCTCAATATTATCTTAGCATGTCGTTGGTTCAATGTTCCACTTGTTGCTTGAACGGGGTCTTTCTTTTCTCTTTTTTTTCTTTTTTCTGGAAAACAGGTCTGATGTGTATAGCTATGGGGTAATACTGTGGGAACTTGTCACCGAGAAGATTCCTTGGGAAAATCTCAATTCAGTGCAGGTAATTCCCTGCTGAAGTTCTGCCATTTGTCCTAATATCAAGTAGCTTGCGTTTACTTTCATCCAACTAACAAGAATTTTTTTTTTTTTTTTTTTTGCTTTAACGGATTAATCATACAATGCATGTACGAATACACCCTAAATTTTTACATATTTGACATCATAATTTACTATCAATCATGACTTGGTACAGTATCTTTTTGTTTTTTTTCATTGTTTGGGAGCTTATTGATATCTTCAGAATAATTACAAAAAACATATTGCATATTTGCTGATCTAAGATGCCTCTTCTATGCTATTGGCTAGATGCTTCCTTATATTCTGATTACATCTCTGGTTCACTTTGCATTCAATTCTTATCTTTGACTGTTATAATATTTAGACTAAATCACAAATCCAGGCTTTGTTCTTGTCCATATATTGTTGATTGAAAGAGCACTATCTAAAAGAGGACAAATCAAAAATTTGTCGTAATGTTGTATTACATAATCTTCATCTGATTTCACCTAGAATGGTAAGGCAACATGCAGAAATATGCTGCAATTTTGCTAACTTCGATATTAAACTGTTTTTCTTATTCATAACATGCAATTCTAGGGAAACAAATTTGACCTGCATATAGTTTTGAAATCAATTGCTGCCGGATAAATTCAATTAAGAAGTTAGGGTCCTAGACCTTGTTTAAAGGCTTGTACATTGCAATTCTGATTCTTTTGCCTTTTGAATGACTTCATCATCCAGGTCATTGGAGCAGTAGGTTTTATGAACCAAAGGTTGGAGCTCCCGAAGGACCTGGATCCACAGTGGGTGTCAATTATTGAGAGTTGTTGGCATAGGTTTGCTTTCCTTTTCTATGAACAAAATTTGCCCAGATGCTCTCTCTCTCTCTCTCAAAATTACCTGCTTTTTTGTACTTCTGCAAACAGTGAACCAAACTTGCGGCCAAGTTTCCAGGAGCTGCTAGAAAGATTTAAAGATTTGCAGAGGCAGTATGCTGTCCAATCTCAAGTGCAACGCTCTGTACCTAGCAACACTAACCAGGGTAATGCAAGAGTGAGTGTTCAGGAATGAGGTTATCAAACTGAAAGATTTATTTGCCAGTCCGTGCATCAGCCATGGATCTAATGAGAAGCATTGTTCATTCCATCATCGCATGCAACTACAGTGAGCTACAGATCCTATGAGTGCTGCAGGACTGTCTTCATTAGTGAGCACAGCTCAGCTGTGTACATTCTAATCAAGCAGCATGCAGCTAGCTCTGTGACTGCCGAATTGCTGTGCTGACCTGTCACTTTTTGTGAAAAATTAATCAGCCAATTGTAAAATTGCCTTGGATCAACCATAACACGAGATGAGGCTTTTTAAAAAAAAATTATCTTCGCATAAGTTACGCCTTAGGCTAGTGAGTTTTGGTGGTTGGGCTGCTTGTAAAGAAGATCCATCAGAGCCCTACGTAAATATTGTATTATAGCATGGTACAAGCTTTACTGCAATTTTTAAATTTTCTTTTCTTTCCTCCATGAATTTGTCATGAGGAAGAATAGTAATGTGTGCATTGTTGGGGCTATCTAGAATAGGTTTAATTGATTGCAAGCAGCATTTTTAGGACTCGTTTGATTCGTGGGAAGAATTTTATTTCACCAGTGTATTTTTTGAAAAATTGATGTATGAATATATAATACTTGAGAAAGTAGTTTTTACATATTTGGATAATCATGAAAAAATGACATAGGAAACACTTTTTAGAGTGCATGTTTGGTTGAGTATTTGCTTTTCTAGAAAAATTATTTAAAATATTTGTCACGCCTTTAATAAAGTTGTGTAGAATATCTATAAAACATCATATGCATAATTTTTAATAGCTATTTAAATTTTTTTAAAAATATGCATTAAAAATATTTATTGGGTTGAATTTTTAGTAGTTATACAACTTTTTTATATTGTGGTACTTTTTAATAGTTATTATTATATTTTTATATTAAAATTACCATAATTTTATATTTTACTAATTTTTGATAGTTTAAAATTAATTATTAAAAATAGATATTAAGGAAATCAGGACAGCTTAAAGGTATTTTCGGTAAAAAAAATACCACAATATTCAATTTGTGGGAAAATGGTTTTTTCGTATTTTACATGGGTTTTTTAATAAAATGTAGGAAATTTTTTATTTCCTACATTTTTTAATAAAAAATGTATATTCTCCTTTCACAAAAAAAAGATATACTTTATTTTTTTATTTGAATATTTTCAAACTTCATTATTTAAAATAACTTAAATTGATATGTTTTAGTTATTTTAAAATAAAATTAATATGTTTAGCATTAAAAATTTGAAGCTATCCATAAGCAAAATGAACTATATTTAGTTTTATCTTTTTATCAATGAAAAAATATATATAGCTATAAATTTTATTTTAATTGTTAATTTGAAATTGCCTGGATCTACATTTTAAATTAATATATTTCAAATATTGTAAATAGTAAAGCTTTGAAAATTTTTAAACGAATAAAATGATGAATATGTTTTGTCAAATTTTGTCAAAAAGGGAAAATTTCAAAAAGTAAAATAAATCATTGTTTCTATTTATCACTAAATATTTTAATTTTTTAGTGCTAGTTCCATGAGGGTAAAAATACCATTTTATAAATTTAATAACACTTTAATGATGCTTTCTAATAGAGAGTGATAACAGGGACAAATATATAAAAAGAACTTGATCTAGGAATAAATGTATAAATTGCAATTTTGCAGAGATAAATACATAATTAGGCATGTTATAAGGTTGTACATGCAGAAATCTGAAAAAAAAAAGTCTCATGGAGCATACAGGCATATTTCTGAAATTAATTTCTTTGGAGGCACCTGTTTACCAACTTGCGAGCTACTCGAATAGGCATATCAGAGATAAATGACAAGAATTGAGACATCCAGTCAGAGGTCCAAGAATATCAGGAGAATAGGCTTAAGCCCCAATACATGGAATCTAGACTGAGCTTCAAGTAAAACAGATTCAGCTATAGAAACTAACAAACCCCAAAATTTGAAGTTTGACAGAAATCAACAAGTACAGAGAAACTAAACAAAATATATAGTCACTTCATATTTCCCGGTACAAGAGATTGATGTTTCGTGCAAAAAAAAATGGAGTAAATACTGGAGCAAGAAACTAGTTCTTTTCCCATATAAATTTAAAATATCAGGATTTATAGCCGATTGCCTGACCATATTGCGTGATTACAAAAATGGAACCAAAGGAATGTGTCATGCAAACTTCTAGTGCAGTAAAGAGCGAATGGCAGCAACAGCATCGCCTTTGTGCTCCCTCAGTGTTCTCTCTGCCACTTTCTTGTCCAACTGCATAGAATGGTGGGGTATTACTGGCAAGGTCATCAGCTAAGAAGTGAGAATGAGAAAGGAAAGGTTTTCACCTCAAGCTCATTGGCGATGATGTCTACATCGGTCAGATTGATCTTGACAGCAGCCAGTTCCTTCTCCCTGAAAGCAAGTTACATCAGTTTAGACTGAATTCATGGTATATTATGAAGAATTACCCAGTGCACCGTGAATAAGACTGGCCATACAGGCACATTTTGCAAATCTGGTAGGACAGTATAAATTGAATGATCTGTACCTTCAATTGTTCAGGTATCTCAAATTTATCTGGCGAGGAGATTCTTCCAGTTTAAATAGCAGTAGGCTGGGAACGAACATAAGTCTGGGCCTAAATTAATTGTTTTCAATTTATCTCGCCTACACTTGCTCCTAAATCAAAGAATTGAAATTCTATTATTCTAGTAACATTTCAGTCAAACACTGAGGCCAGCATACCCAATGTCAGTATGCTTCCTAGTAAAAGTAAGGTTATTTAGAGGGGAAATGCTATATTAAAAATCTGCAAAACAAGGAGCTTAGCTCAATATTGGAAGACCAGGTTGCCGGCAATCTAAAGGGCATCTTAATTGTCATTATTGGAAGTAGCGAAGAATAAATCCATAACCAACAAGCAGTCATCAGAACCAAGCAACCATGGGACCAGTACCATATCATAGTTACCATGTTTCAGCACTCAATTGGGAGGCATGTTGTTAGCCTGTTTACTGGTCTTCCTTCTTGTTAGTTAATAAGGGAAGATCAAGGAAAATGAAGTAATGGTGACATCACTAGCCAGATTCACATCATAGAAGGCAAAGACTTAAGGTAGAGAATTTTTTGCACGTTGCAGTCATTGAAAGCAAAGGCCTGAGGTAGAGATTTTTTTTTTTTTTTTTTTTTTTTTTTGCACATTGCAGCCATTGGCTGCATCAACTCCATCAAGACTCGTGTTGGATGTTGGACAGAGTTTGACTTATTAGAAGGTGAAGAGCTAGAGATTCTGGGGCTTCATGAAATAGTTTGAAAGCTAAGGATTTGGAGAATAATAAAAGCAAGATGCAAGGCAACGATGGTACCAATAATATTAATCTCAAAATGCTTGGTTCACTCATAGAAGAGAAACACCCATATCAACAAGAAGTCACCAAAACCTTGGTACAATATTACGATTAATCCACTCTTGAAAGACAAGGTTGCCAACAATCTAACTGACACTTCAATAATCATATTATATATTACCCAAAGAAATAAAATTAGTAATATTTGTTGAACATAGTGAGTACGAGAAGTCAGACATTTGTTTTTTTGCTACAACAAATGACATATTGTTTCTTGGTTTTTCTAGTCTTCTAAAAGACTAACAAATAAAGATGGACATGTCGGTGAGATCACTAGCCTATTTAGCATCATAGTAGGAGAGATGACCAGAAGAGAAGACAAGCAACATTTAGAAAAAACATACAATGATATCATTAATAAACTAGTGAATTAGTTCCAATGTGGAGATAATGAATGAAAAACATGCAACAACAAAAAATCCAGCAAGGACTAAAGTTCCCATCCGTACCATATAGATCTAAAACATGAATCATGCTTGCAGGTTTTCAGCATGGTACAAGGGTGCATAACTTTGTAGCATCTGTGCCAGTTAGTATCAATGTACATCAACTTGTACTCATATATTTGAAGTGATAAGCATCAATATGTACCAAAGATTATAACATTAGGCATACCGGCTGTGAGGACTTGTGTAAGCATATGTTTAGTCTCATATTGTTGTGCACTAGAGAGATCTTGGACTCTTATATACGGCCAAGAAACCCGAATAATAACTTCTGACTAAGCTTTACGGGTGAGCTTATGGATCGTTATAAATGCTAAACAGAGCAAAGCCAACCCATGGCCCATGTTGATAGGTCCCAATCAGAGTTAGGAAATGACAAATAGATAATTGGATAAAGCTCTCTTCGGGTGAGAGACAGATAAAGCTCTCTTCGGGTGAGAGACAAACCTCAAGTACTTTGATTAAAAATTGCCTGCCTCTACATTCCTACATAGGAAATATAAATAAGAAAAAATATAACAACCTTGCCTACAAACTCGATATCATACTTCGAAATTAAAGGACCCTACTAACAGTAACAATTAGAACCGAAACACTCTCTAACAGCTAGTAAGACTTATTCTTCACTGCACGCATCCGTTAGCTTCATGAAGGTCTCGGCACTTGACCAGGCCAGCTCCCAACAGCTCAACAGCCAGCCCACGTTTTCCATGCAAAGCTCTCCCCTCGCCACGTCATGCATGCAGCTCCTTTCCCATGCTTCTACTCACCCCACGTACTTAGGATTCTTGTTAGGCACCCTTATGGAGCGACGTAGCTTATCATTACCCCCTTCTTCGGGTGGAACCTTGTCCCCAAGGTCCACACCAGGAAATTGATTCACCAATTCCACAACATCTTCCCACGTAGCATCTTCAGTTGGCAGCCGCTTCCTTTTGACCAAACTCTCCTCGATGAACTTAGGCCCCCGTTTAACCCAATGTGTGTCGAGAATAAACTCCAAGACAACCGCTCCATCATCAGTGATAGGTGGCAATTCAGTGCTTGCCGTCGATCCTTCGCCAATCATTTTTTTAAGCAATGACACATGGAAGACTGGATGCACCCGTGTGCCTTCAGGAAGCTTTAACTTATAGGCAACATTCCCCACTCGTTTCTCAACCTGATAAGGCCCATAGAATCGGCTTGCCTGGTGAGCACGTTTGTAGGCTGAGTGTTGATGATAAGGTTGAAGTTTAAGGAAGACTAAATCTCCTCCTTCGAATGACACATCCCTTCTTTTTCGGTCTGCCACCTGCTTCATTCGATTTGTAGCCACACTCAAATTCTGTTTTAGTTGCCGCAGCAACTCATCTCGTGCCACAAGCTTCTGGTCGAGTTCATCAACTGGGGAGGAGCCACTCTGGGTACCATGGAATTGTTGGAGGTAACCTGCCGTAGAGAGCTTGAAAAGGAGTCATCCCCGTTGACGCATGATAAGCGGTGTTAAACCAAAATTCTGCCCATGGTAAAAAGGTGCTTTTGCGTGGTTGCTGGTGGACGAAGCAGTGCATATATTGCTCGACACATCGGTTTACTACCTCAGTCTGCCCATCCGTTTGTGGGGGGTAAGCCGAACTCATCTTCAATTGTGTTCCTGACAGCTTAAAGAACTCATGCCAGAATTTGCTGATGAAGATGGGGTCACGGTCGCTGTTAATGGTTTTTGGCATTCCGTGGAGCTTGACTATGCCGTCAACAAATTTCTCAACCACCATCTTCGCTGTAAATGGATGAGCTAGTGCCAAAAAATGAACATACTTACTGAGTCGATCCACTAACACTAGAATGGTGTCCTTGCCGTGGGATGAAGGGAGTCCCTCAATAAAATCCAATGAAATGTCGTCCCAAACTTAGCACGAAATGGGTAACAGTTGGAGGAGTCCTGCTGGAGACAGAGTTTTTGTCTTGGTTCGCTGGCAAATTTCGCAAGTCGCCACATAGTCTCGAACGGTCTTTATGCATGGAAGGCTAATAGAACTGTTGAGATAGGCGCTTGAAAGTTCTTAGTCCACCCGAATGGCCTCCAATCTTGGTGTCATGGAACTCCTGCAACAACTGGTTGATGAGAGAAGTGTTGGGAAGTACCACCACTCTGTTTTTGTAAAATACCAGTCCATCCCTCCATGTATAGGGGGTTCTTGGTTGTGTCTGCGCTAGGAGAGTCACATGGGCCATGTATGGGTGGTCTTTGGCGGCCTCTTTAATATCCTCCCATAAAATAACCTGCGGCACAAACAATTGGTTAAGGATTGGACTGCCAGGTACTCTAGACAGTGCATCAACAGCAAAATTTTCGCGTCCCCGGCGGTACACAATCTCATAGTCATAACTGAGCAATTTGGCCACCCACTTTTGTTGTTCAGGTGTGACAATGCATTGCTCCAAGAGATACTTAAGGCTGCGTTGATCCGTCTGAATGAAAAACTTCTTCCCAAGCAAATATGGCCGCCAAGTGCGAATTGCTTCAAGTATGGCCAGCATCTCCTTTGCGTACGTAGACCACGATTTTTTTAAGACTCCCAAAGCCTTACTCATGAACGCAATCGGTTTGCCTTGTTGGGTAAGGATAGCGCCTATTCCTTCACCTGAGGCATCCGTTTCTATAGTGAAAGAATCATTGAAATTGGGCATGGCTGGAGTAGGCGTGGTGGTCATGGCCTGTTTGAGCTTAAGAAAGGCAGCTTCGGCTTCCTCACTCCATTTGAACTAGCTTTTCTTTAAGAGATTGGTGAGTGGACGAGCTATCACTCCATAATGCTGCACAATTTTTCTATAATATCCTGTAAGTCCCAAAAACCCACGCAATTCGAAAATGTTAGTAGGACAGGGCCATTTGATCATAGCCTCAATTTTGCCTTGATCCACCTTTACTCCTTGATGTGTCACGATATGCCCAAGATAAACCAATTCGTGTTGCCCAAAAGCACACTTGCTAGCCTTAATAAAAAATTGGTGCTGCCTAAGAATTTCAAAAGCCTGCTTCACATGTTCAAGATGCATGTCCCAATTGGGGCTATAAACTAGAATATCATCAAAGAAAACTAATATGAATTTTCGGAGATAAGGGCAAAAAATTGAATTAATAATAGCTTGGAAAGTAGATGGGGCATTGCACAAGCCAAAGGGCATGACTAAATATTCATAGTGACCATTGTAGGTACAAAAGGCTGTTTTTGAAATGCCAGGGGATGTACCCGAACCTGGCGGTAACCAACCCTCAAGTCTAGTTTGGTAAAATATGAGGCACCATGGAGTTCATCTAGCATGTCATCAATTGTTGGGATGGAAAAGCGATCTTTAATAGTGACCGCGTTAAGGGCCCTATAGTCAGTATAGAACCGCCAAGTTCTATCCTTTTCCTTGACTAAAAACACAAGGAAAGAAAAAAGACCGGTACTAGATTTTATAAGCCCCAATTTAAGCATGTCTTGAACTTGTTTTTCAATTTTAGCTCTTTGAAAATAGGCATACTTGTAGGGCCTAACATTGATAGGCTCGGTACCTTCCTTGAGAGGTATGTGATGGTCAACTTCGCGGACTGGAGGTAACTTGGTTGGCTCACTAAAAATATCTGCGTAGGCTTCAAAGACTTGTAGCATATTTGGGTGCATATTGGATGAAGGTACCTCTTCTACCGCTTGTAAGCAGACAGCAAACATCGAACTCCCTTGTTTGCATTCTTTTGTAATTACCTTCAGTGATGCTGCTTGAATAGGTTGTCCATCTGTACCTTGTAACTTCCTTGCTTGATTTTCCACTGGAACTCCATGGTCATTTGCTTCCAATTACAAACTATTGACCCCAGCATTACCAACCATTGTACACCCAGAGATCTAGCCCGCTAAGGGGCAGGGAATAGAGCGTGAGTGTAAACGGTATACCTTGGAGGTTGATTCGTACTCTCTCAAATCTTCCTTGGCACTTCAGTCGGTTCCCATTTGCTACCCGCACCGTGAATAGTTCTGTTGGAACAACGTGTAAGCGGAGCAAATTGGCAACCCTTTCGCTGATGAAATTATGTGTTGATCCACTATCAATCAACACAATAAATTCATGGGGACCGACTCTAGCCTTGACTCGCATGGTGCGTGAGGTAGACCATCCGGTTAGTGCATGTAGCGAAATCTCAGGCTCGGGTTGTGCTTCGGTTTCAGCCTCTCCTTGTAGCTCCTCCGTGATGTCTTCACAAATGATCTCGCCTGTGCTGCTGTTGGCTTCTAACAGCAACAGTTGTGGCCCTTGACATTTGTGTCCCACCATAAACTTCTCGTTACAATTAAAATAGAGCCCTTGAGCTCTCCTCTTCTGCATCTCCTCCCAAGTCAGCTCTCCTCTTCTGCATCTCCTCCCAAGTCAGCCTCTTCACTGGGTAAGCTGGGTTTGTCTGAGTCGCAGAAGGAGAGGCCAGCTGCATCCTTGGAGCTGGTAGCGGTCGCGTGAATCGTCGTTGACGTGCGAGTTGCTCATCCTTCATCCTCGCCAAACTAATGGCCTCCTTCAGGGTCTTGGGCTTGAACATGCGAATGCCCTCAGATATCTCAGGCTTCAGACCTCCCATGAACGTTCCCACGAGAGCTTTTTGGGTCCAACCTTGCACATGGTTACCCAGTCTCTCAAACTCCTTCTGGTAGTCGTGCAAAGTCCCGCTTTGTTTAACTCTCGATAAAGCCTCGTCAAATTTCTCGCAGTTTGTGGGTCCAAAACGAGCCCATAGCTCCTCGGTGAACACCTCCCAAGTCATAGCTCGGGCCTCCTCTCTGTACGCCTTGCTCAACCACTGCCACCATTGGTTGGCTTCTCCTTCGAAGTGAAATGAAGCAAGTGAGACCTTCAAGTCATTGGCGGTTCTTTGAAACTCAATGAATTGTGCCGCTCGATTGAACCACTCCGTGGGGTCATCTCCAGCATAGCGTGGGAACTTTATCTTGGTTGCTCGAGGAGTGAAGCTTGGCCGACCACATCCTGGCTCCTCATAATGCGTACGAGAATAGTTTCCCCGTTTAGGAGCATGAGAAGATGAGGACCCTTTGGTTGAGAGGACTGCATCAGATAGCGCCTCAAGAGAGTCCTCCAGGTGTTGCAGCCGATCTCCTACTCCGACCTCCATGCATTGCATATCATCTTGCATTCCACCCAACCCTTGCTCTAACATCTCGATTCTTTCTTTGTTGGTTGTCATTGGAAACCTGGCTCTGATACCACTGATAGGTCCCAATCAGAGTTAGGAAATGACAAATGGATAATTGGATAATGCTTTCTTCGGGTGAGAGACAAACCTCAAGTACTTTGATAAAAAATTGCCTGCCTCTACATTCCTACGTAGGAAATATACATAAGAAAAAATATAACAACCTTGCCTACAAACTCGATATCATACTTAGAAAATAAAGGACCCTACTAACAATAACAACTAGAACCAAAACACTCTCTAACAGCTAGTAAGACTTATTCTTCACTGCACGTATTCGTTAGCTTTGTGAAGGTCTCGGCACTTGACCAGGCCAGCTCCCAACAGCTCAACAGCCAGCCCACGTTTTCCATGCAAAGCTCTCCCCTCGCCACGTCATGCATGCAGCTCCTTTCCCATGCTTCTACTCACCCCACGTACTTAGGATTCTTCTTAGGCACCCTTATGGAGCGACGTAGCTTATCACATGTCGATTAGGAGATATGGCAACACAGACCAATTTGGGGCTGACAATGGACCAATCGTGGTATATTTGTGACTCGATCTAATTGGATTTATTGCTCTTCTAACTTGTAGATTTAAACAATGAGAAACAATGTATGAATATACATAAAACTGGCACAAACATCAACATCTATCATAGTAATATGTTTCTCTTGGCAATATCATTTATGCTATGTATGGGTAGAGTTGCTGATTTTCCAAATATATATATGACAGAAGTTAGAGAGATACTCATTGATACCATTGACCCAAAACTTTTTATTTTTGGCTTCTTGGAAGATGTACAAACTAAAATGATAAAGTTATTGCAGCCATCACAACTAAAGCATGGGGCAGGCCCATGAAGAAAAAGAAGACTATCAATAAAGCTTGCATAATAAAAAAAAAGAACTTGTAAAACTATAGAAGTTAAAAAGGTGGATTCCAGATATCATAACGTTAAGATGAAGTAACAAAGAATGAATGCATCAGTAATAAATGCACTAATAAAAATGTAAAAGCTGTACGGTGGAATAACATATGTTACGAGGATCCAACAATCCCAAAAGAAAGCTTGCATTAGGAAAATTAAGGGAAAGAGAGACCCGGGACAAAGTAGCTGTAATTTGTGAGAATTTCACATAGATGACTTTAACATAAAGTGTAGATGTGAACCACAAAGAAGTAAGGCATACGATCCATGTCAACAGAGTTTTTCTGTGCTATCTGAGGATACTAAACAGGTAAGGATTTGACAGATATCAACTAACCGCATTCTCATTGCATTCCAATCAGCTTCTTTCGATGAAGCAAGAGCTGCCATGGCCTGCATGATATCAAAAACGTGACAAGTTGAAGAAAGGACTTATTAATGCAAGTGAATAACAATCTAATCTTGCTCAAATATTTATAAAGAAAAACAGAATCCTCACACCAGCTTAAAAATCAATCTTTAATAAATAGCGGGGAGGGGGGGGGGGGGGGGGGGGGGGTGTATGGGGGCGCAATTATCCTAGGAAGTGACAAAATCCCAGGTGATTCTGTGTCTCCAAGATCGTTGTTCATCTACACAGGAGGCAATGATCTTTAGGTACAAACGCATGGATAACAACCTAACCGAGAATACGATCAAAGAATTCATTTTCTGCAAAAGGATATCAGAAATACTATAATCTAGCTAGAGAATAGAACCCCCCCCCCCCCCCCCCCCCCCCCCAACCCCACAAAATAAAAATAATAAAAATTGCCCTTTGGACAACTGTGATAGAAAAAAGAAACATTTTTTCTTGAAATAAAACCTAGATAACACAAAGAAAATCTTTCCCTAAGAAAATCCACATCAAAAACCCATCGCTAACATGAGAACTCATCCCTAGCAACCAAACTTCACAACCAAGCAAGAGGCGTTATAAAAAAAAAGGATCTTTATGCCCGATTCAGAATTTAAAGCCGTAAAAAATCCTTCTTTGAAGATTTCTAATCTTTAAAATTGTACAGAGATAACAAGATATAAAAAAGAGAGAAAAAAGGAAAAGGATTTGTGTCTCCTAACACTCTGGACGCGGCTGGAATCGAGCTGGCGGTCTTCGACGCGGTCGGTGAGCTTGTCGAGGGCTTTGCTCTGCTGCTGTAAGTCCTTCGAGTCAACGGACGCCGCGGCCGCGGCCGCCGCCGCCGCCGCCCCACCATCGTCTCCGCCCTCCATTCCCCCTTCGCTTCTGAGATCGCTTCTTCCCTTAGCCGGAGAAGGGCAAAAGGCCAACGGATCGGGTCGGATTCGGGATTAGATAGACCCGGACTCAAACCTAAACACCTCTAAATAGACCTAGCCAAGAACTAGCCCCGAACAGTAATATACATGACAGAATATATAGAGTGAGAGATTGCTGCAATCGGGTATACTCGGACCGATCAGATCTAAATTAGATGATAAAATTTTAAATTGATGATCAAAATAGTTGAATATGATTGGTGTTAATAAGAGATCAGAAAAACATAAAATTTTGCGAGCTTGAGCAATAAAAATATAGGATGGGCATCGGCAAAGTTGTGTCTAGAAAAATTATAAAAATGATCCAACCCAACCCAAAAATTTATATATATATATATAATGTGAATTAATATATATAAATAGTAAATACTATAATGAATTAGTTATATATTATAATGAAATAGTAAATAAACTAAATATTCTCACATATGTATACATATACAAACAGATGTTGGACCAGTGGATCGACCTAGGATTGGCTTCAAGATTGGGCCAGGCTAGATCTAGGCATAGGCATCAAGACTAATTTTTATTGTAGAACCTATCCCAGCTCAGTATTTGACTAGCTCTAGATATGACCTACTACCTTTAAACCATTTACACATATTTGGAGTTCCCTACATCAAGTGGTCGGAAAAAAAAAAAAAAAAAACACGACTATTTTGTATTATCTAAACTATCCAATTTTCTTGGCCTATTAATACATGGGCTAGGAATCTCCAAAGCACATGATCTTTTGCATGCAAGCAATATACAATATGGAACCCTCGTCATCCAATTCAGAGTTGACTAAATCTGAGTTGGAGATCCAATCGAGTGTAGCGAAGTCTTTCTCTTCCTCTCTCTCTCTCTCTATCTTCCTACGTACATACATATATATAGATTGATGCGAAAAAAAAAGAAGCATAGATGGATGTAATTACGCCATAAATATGTAATCTACATTGCTGTTTTCAGCCAATGTGCTATGTTTGTTTGCCTCTCCATGATATGTTTTTATTATTGAAAGAAGAATGTAGACGGAGTACAAGGATGAAGATTTTTGGCATACGGCTTCCAAGTTGCTAACATTTCAAAATAGATGAAACTTTGAACGTCTTTGGTTCTAGAATAAAATGGGAATAACTGTTTTTATTCCATTTATTTCGCATTAGCCCAGCAAATTCTAGGGTTATTTATTTCTTACAAGATGGAGTGATTTACTTCAAATAAAGTAGATTAGGAATAAATTATCCTGTTATTTTTAGTAACATGCAGTCTTAGCAACCACACAAGGAATATTCAAAGTAACTTGCTACATATCAGTGTAAATAAAGATCCGGACCTAGACATGATATACACCCATATTAGACTAGTAATGAGGCAGCAAGTAAAACCTAAGAGCTTGTTTGGATGCCCTTCTCTACTATCCAAAAATCTTCTACCTTCAATAAAGAATCTAAATGATGGAGTTAAGAGAATAAAGAAAATTCAAGGATGCCAAGAAGGTCTGGAGCGGATTATTTTGGTCTTTAGGGATACTGAATCATCTTTCTATGAAAAACACTTTGAAGAACTGTTTGTGTGTGTGTGTGTGTAATGGGAGCTTTGAAGCATTACTTCGTTTCTATTCGTTTCCACTATCTTAATTCTTAGAGTAGGAAACTTAATTTGTAGGTGCAAGGATCCCTCTTAAACTTTTTAGTCATGCGATTGATTTCTTCATTACGCCCTATACTTCCAAAAACTTATCGCTTGGACAAAGACAAATGGGCTTTACAAGTATTATAAAAAGCAAATGGATTATGTTGATGATCCAATCAATCAACACATGCACATCACACAAGAAATGACTATCTAATAGGCTACATGCAATGCTAGTTGAGAAAAAACTCAAAAACACTCACTAGACTGCACAATTGAGCCACGAACAGGGACTTGTGCTCAAGATCACACTTCACACCACTCTAGCAAGCAGTGGTTTTGGATTCTGTTTTCTGATAATGCATCCCAAAAATATGGAATGAGTAACTAAAAAGTATTGGTGGTTCTCCCTCCGTCTTTCAACTTTCAAAGAAAAAAAAGTACCACCGAGTAGGGGTGCAAAGGGGTCCCGATCCGATTTCTTATTCGGGTCCTAATTTTGGACCTAGATCTGACTCGATAGAAGATTGGGTCGAGTTCACCGCTACAATTTTTGATCCAACAGGTCATTCAGGTTGGGTCCACATATAACCCGGACCCAACCAAAAAAATTCGGATCCGGGTCGGATTAATCCATCGAGGACTTTAGAACTTATGTTTGTATCCCCGCGGGTCCAAATAATTTTACAAATTCAGATCGAAGCGGATCGGATCGGGTCCGAATTCAGCAAACCCGGATCCGATCCGAAAAATTAAACGGGTCCAATTTTAGGACCCGATCCAGCCCCACGGGTCCTCCAAAATGGGTCGGGTTGGGTCACGGATCAACCTGACCCATTTACAGCCTTACTACCGACCCACCATAAGTTGATTAAACCCATTCCGATCCTTAACATTATTTACATATTTTGGGGGGTTCATACAAAAGGAGAATTTAACCCCAACGATGCACGCTTGGCGGAATGAACCCTAAACCACAAGCATTTCCATGCAAGTATGAAATAATACACATATAACTAACATTGGCAATGATATAAGAACATCGTCTGGTAAATTCAGTATTAACATGATCCTTTAACTACTTTTTGATAATTATTATTTAAGAAGAATAGGATAGTGTGAATAGTTTTGTTAATAAAAACTTGAGAAATGGAATAGGATTCCATTTAATAGAAATAATGGTGGGGAATTGTGGATGATTTCTCATTTCCTTTTACACTTGATCAAATTTGTTGTGACCACCTGCAGTTTATACAGATCGTTCTGTACGCAGACTAGAAAGGAAGTAATGGAGTGAAGATCCTTCTTCCAGTTATCCTGTGAGATCAGGAAGCATAGCAGAACGGGACAAGATGGATGCGACCAGGAACCATAGCAAAAGAGAAATAATAATGCATTAAAGTTTTCTCTTTTTTTTTTTCATTTTTCATCTTCTGTAATGTTTTGCAAAATGTGTAATAGATATCTTTTTATTTGGAATGAATGCATATACTTGCCATGAATTGTTTGTGGTCCTGAACTTTTACAACATAATTGGCCATTGTCTACTTTTACAAATTTTACACTTGATGCCATGGATTTGGACTCCTTTAGTAATCCCAAGACCCTTTTCCCATGCATTTTCTTTTGCTAGCACTGAAGTTTCAACTGAGAGTTGGCTTCTACTTGTCAGGAATAGCCATTTGTTTGGCCAGTAGAAACATGGAAATTGTTCTAATGATGTTTTCATTTAAAAGTAAATCTAGGGTAAAGTACATAAATTGCATTTTATGTGTTGTTCTACTCATCCAGCGATTAAAAATGTGTAGAGCAAAAATGTCAAAACCATGTATTGAGGATGATTGTGAAAATGGCACATGAAAATGTACGGTTTCGGTGAGAGGGGCAACTTCATGGAATTTTAATGTAACATTCTCATATGGTTACTCATTTTATTATGTTTATAAGAAATGCTATGGCGGTATTGTAAACAATGTCATTTCATGTTTTTGATATATAAAAGTAGTGAAACAGTAACAGAGGTGTGGATTATTATTTTATATTAAAATTCTAAACTATTCAAGAACTACAGTAGCAAAAAGATTTTGCATTTTCTGTTTTTTGTTTACAAAGCTAGTGCCAAGCAATAAGAAGTTCCATACGGGTTCTCCGCATTAGTATGGTAAGCTAGTGAGCACGTATTAGATTTGTGAAATGATGTTAAATTAAAAAGTAGATTTACAGCTATAAATACCCACAGAAGCACAAATGATAGCCAGGGAGCATCATGTTTTAATAAGACTTCCCTTCAAATGCGCAGGCACGGATTTTTACCTCACATAGAAATCATCTGTTCAGGCAAAACAAAAGGCATGCTGTAGCACTTCACAGGCCCAACCAATGTTAAGGCTTCTTGAAGTGCCTCCAAGAAATGCTCTGGATAATCTTCAATTTTCGCATGGCCATGTTGGGTTGGCATTTTGTGCAAGACTCTTCCAACAATCTGCAGCAAATTGGTAAAGCAGGACTTTTAAGTATAATTTTAGAAAAGGCAGCTCTGTGCATCTGATTAGTATTTCAAATAAAAAATTCAACAGATCTTGAAATTATATGTACAACATTAGATGGTCGAATAACAAGCAAACACATATAACTGTAACAGCACATGGATATATAAGCAAAATAAACCCATAATATTTCGCCCATGAAAAGTTTAAAAATCAGCTATTATAGCTCATTTTTTTTACCACACGTCTCCATGTCAGTTGCAGTTCGTAAAGCTCCTTTGAATGTTGAACATTTAAATGAGCACTTGGACTTCAAGTCACCCCCCTTATATATGCTGGCATGATATCATCTTACCTCCTTCCCCAGTCACAAATCATATCTAAAACCATTTTAATCTTTTTAAAAATCACAGATCAATAAAAAAAAGTCTTAAGATAATCCTGCCACCACACATGATATTTGCTGAGACTGTTGACCAAGAAACTCCGGTTCTTTGGAAAGATAAGGATAATAATAGAGCTCAAAAGATCAAAATGAGCCAAAGGAGACCATGCTCGGATTTTGAGTTTTGCTTGATCATTGGCTTATGACCAAATTTTCTTCCCACGTCTTTGGCCCCTAAGGTCATCCTTAATTAGATGGATAATATATTTTAAAAGTTCAAAACTGAACACCCAATTTTATTCCTTACTGCTTAGCCACTGTATGTCTGTCTGTTTTGGATAATATATGTTCACTCCTCGTGAGAGAAATCTGGCTGCTAGCAGAACTGCAGAAGTTGAGTTGATTGCTTAGTCATTGATAATTAATATAAAAAGCAGTAAGGCACTGATCTTCCACTATCAAATTGAGGAGATAACTTATTGTTACTCATCATGTGTTTTGGCAGGTGTGCCTAAGAAGTACGTTATATCTAAAGAAGAGATTACTTCACTTTCCTGAGACACAACCTCACAGTTGTTGGGAAAAGTCAGCTTTGAGTGTTTAATTTCCAACAACAAATTAACATAAATCTTCCTCAAAAAGTGGAGAGGCTTTTGGCACTCAAATTGTTGTATCTTATTAATGCAATTCTGTCAATCTAAACATTAGTTTACCAGATCAACTTATCAAGAAAGAAAGGTAGCTATAAGAAAAGGAAGCAATGCAACAGCCAAAAACAATACTGCAGGAAAATAGATATATAATGAACGGCAATAGGTTTATCTTCAATATCAATTAGCAAAACAAATGGTTTAATTATGAAGAATTTGCTTAAAAAAATTGCTTTCAGTAGAAGAAAATGAAACCTTCCGCGCATAGCCGCCATAAGCTATTCCACCAATCAAAGCTTGTTCGGAACCTGTTGATTGAGCTGCACCACTTATATCTGAAGAGTGCCCTGCAAAAATTAAAAAAAGCAAAAGAATTAGTTCATCATTCCACAATCAAGACAGCAAGTGTATGATCTGCTTGCTGCTATTGCTTACATCTAAAAGTTAGAATTAGAATAAATAACTTAATCAGATTTTGAATATTTGCTCTCTTTTAGTTTGCCAAAGCAAAATACCCTCCTCTGTGGTCCATTAGTTTTATCATTCAATGGGTAAAAGCTGGGTCTGTTCCACAGCCTTGGGATTGCAAATGATATCATTGACTAGAACATCAACAAAAAAGCTTAAAGCATGCAGCAATAAGAAACTTGCATCCTAACATTTATCACTGCTCAAAATTCCAACATTAACAATTGGTAACAAATGCAGTTCGTTTCTCAAACACCTGATAGCAGTTTATCAGAAATTTCATGAGAATCATATAACGTATGTCAGCTTCTAGAAGAACCAAAGTGATTACCAGAGATGGCAGTTGTCTGGAAAAGACCCATTTTTTTTAAATGATTTATTGTATGAGAATTAGTGCCACCAGCAAGTTGGTAAAAACCTACAGAGTCAAATTCAAAATTAATAATCTTAGGAGAAAAGGTGTAATCAGATATCTCTTAATTCAACACATGTTATGCCATATATCTACCATGAGGCTTGTCCAATGTGGAAGCCAAATGAACTGCAAAGGCAATTGCTTCTCTTGTTGCACCTCCACCAATGTCTCCACTCATGGGCCGCCCATCCAACTATGACAACAAAGCATATGTTTACAATGGTGTGTATTAATTAAAATAAGGAGAACCAAAATGCATACAAGAAAATAAGCAAACTTAAGCGCCCCTAGGGAATTGATAAGCAGAAAGGCTCAACATCAACTGATGAATTGAGAACTGAAAAGACGCATGAATATCTATAACTACATCAGTACAAATTGATATGTTGATGACCATTGTTGGATCAAATAGAATGATAACAGCCAGAGCACAATGGACATGACGGGAATGGAAGTAAAATGGCAATTAGATGTCTTACTTTAGGTGTTTCAAATGTGTGAAATATGTTTGGCACACATGTTTACATGACATATTTTCATGTCTGTACATAATTATTAAGCATATAAAAATAGCTAAATGACATCTATCTTGCAAATATTTTTAAAAAAACTACCTTTCTTTTAATCTCCAATCGTTTTACTTCATTTCTTCTGTTTCTAGGCTTCCTTTTCTTTTCTCTCTTCGCCTCTCATACCACCTTGTACCACTGCATGTTGGTAAGTTGGGTCCATGATTTGCTTCATCTAGATCCGATCCCATCTTAACAGTTATTTTTATGATCCAATGCAGAAAATGGGTTCACTTGGACCAGTTTAGATCCAAATCCAACCACATATTTTAGGGGTTTCATTCGGGCTGGGTTCAGGGTTGGGGTATATTCTGGGGTAAAAAGCTTCAAGATACCAACAGAAATTAGTTAGGTATGGTTATTTAGGTACTAAAATGATAATATATTTGCCCTATAAGTATTAGGAAATTTCACTTGACCCTTTTGCTTTCTAGTTAGCTCAAAATCAGTCATTGATGTAAATTGATTAAATATATGTCTATCTATACAGTTATTTACCTATATGGGTTCGGTTGGGTATTGTTGGATCGAGGTGGATCAAGGAGTTACCTACCCATTCTAGTCCACATATTATTCCACATTGGATTGTGTTGGTGTCAGGTCCAAAAAAAAAAAAGTCCAATTGCAACCCTATATATAAGTGGAGTCCAGATTTAGAACCAACCTGACCCATTATGGTTGGGTTGGATCAGTTCTTTCTGGGTCTGGGTTTGGGTTAGATATCAAGGAGACGAATTAGTTTGCATCCTTACTACCATGGGGAAGAGCAGTTCTCCTCAACTAGACAAAGAGTTTTTCCAAGAAAATGCCTTTATTTTTCCAAACAGGAAAGAAAATGAGGGATATGGCAGTAATTCTATTCATTCTTTTCTAATTAAAATTGCCTAAAGCAAACTAGAAGTACAATCTTACTCTAAAGTTTGAGGCAAAGATTATGAGCCATGATAAGAACTTCTAAAGCCATTTGTGTTTTTTTCTTAATAGACAGCAAAGAAATCTTCAATTTCAACATCTCTTAACTTCTCCAGTCCTAAACCTTTGATATATCTGATTAGAATCTTCTGCATTGGAGGTAAGTATTAACAGTATTGAAGATATTTCCAAATGTGTTATCAATAATACTGATAAATATTATCGAATTCAATTTTGCTATCAAAGATCTGACCTGCCATAAATTGTAGCACTGAAGATGAGACTCCATTATTGAGTATATCATTTTCATCACAGCAACAGTTGATTCACCTGCATCAGGCAAGCTAACCTGCAAAATGAAAGTTTAAAATATTATACCGGGTATGTTCATAATAAATACAGAAAAAGTCAAGTGATTTTCTTTCCCATTTGAATAAATTTCACTATCTGTTCTTTAACATCGAGTTCAGGCTCAGCCCTAAAAGAAGATTCAAATGGAACAATCTAATCATCCAGATAAATTGTGAATCCATATTCACTTAATAACTTGAACTAGAACTTATGAGAGTATTGTTCAAGCATCACAACTGAAAATTAAGAGATAAAACCCAAATTACATATAAAATGCCATATAAAGAAGACAAGGAAATGGAAGAAGTATGATGTTTTCAGAAAAAAAGAAAAGAAATTTGCCCTGCTTCTTGCTTATGCAGGGGTTTCTACAAAAGGGCTTTCTTCATCACCCAATTGGACCTCTGCAGTATTTTCTTCCAGATTCCCTCATCCACAAGCCACTGAAAGCCTTTTGACAGTATACAAAGAGAAGAATGCATTGTTGATACGAAGGACAAACTGAGCATAAGCAAAATACAATGAATCAAAGAAATGAGAGATTACTATGGTACAACGCATCGTGGTTCGTGCTGTTTCCATACAATTTTAAGTGATGTGGAAGGGTAGCTAAAACAAGCAAGAGCAATGATGAAAGGAAAGTAGATCAAAGGAAAGGATAAATAAGGTAGTCAGCACCATTTGCACACTTTCTGCAGTACAAAGTTGAGACACCTGGCTGTCTAATTTTCGCACAATTGAACTTGAAATAAGCACCAAGAACTGTTGACCAATCTACAGCATTTGCACTTACAGGGCTTGAATGGCACGGCATCACATAAGGGAAGAAGCTAAGAAAAGTGTCCACAAAATAAGTTTTTTTATCCAATATGATTGCATAAACTCAAGCAAAAAATGGGCACGTATAGGTTTTACCACTTAGTTTCTACTCAAAAATGCTTGAAAATGAAAGTAATAACACCTCTACATGCTCTAGCAGCCACATTGCACTCATGGTATCATGTTTTACACCTAATCTATGAAGTTAGGATCCATTTACAACTTGTCAATTAAGACTTACTATTTACTTCCCGTTCTCTTTTTATCATGTGTAAGATCATACTACACGTTTAGGATTTGAAATAGGGACATAGGGTGTAAAGCTGAGGGGTCCTATCAAATGGATCATCTAATTTCCTCCTAAGTTTTGCATGAACAAGTTTACCACGACCCTTAAAACTTTTAAAAATTTACGGTTATAAATTCCAGAATTCTTTCACAGAATGTTCCTGTCCAATTAGCATTTTGTTAGAATCTTGGATCATATAAAGCATAAAAAGTCTTGATTGTAGTTTGAAATGAAGTTGTATTACTATGGATTGCAGTGCTGTAGTATCAATATGAATTAGATCTGTAGTATTGCTATGGCTTAAGGAATTATCAAGTAAAACATTTTTGTGATTGCATTGCTGCAAGGTGGGGACTCATGGCCGACCATGGTCGCAATTTTTATTTCAAAGAAACTGTATTTGCATCTTACCTTTTGGCAAATTGGAATACATTGCCAGAAACAAATTATTACTCATTAAACTAAGGCAGTAACTTACTGCTACTAACTTCACATGGTCAATTGAATCACCCAATCTATTCCAAAGCTCATTGAACAAATCAGTGCACCTATAAAAGTTTTAAATATCAAATTAGTTAAAACACATAATCAAAATGGTAATAAAACAAGATAAAAATAATCAAATTCCCTCTTAAGGCTTTTTTAAAAAATGAGAAAATAATGACTAAAATTTTACCTTCCGCTAGTGTGTATCTCTATAGCATCCACATCATTTCTCTTCAGAAGCTCAGTAGTAGTAGTAGGATCCCTAACATATGTCATAGCTCCTGGAATTATTTAAATAAATTTATACTTTTTATGAGGTATGAGAAAGAAATAGCAATATGTCAAAAGAAAAGATATAACAATAACAATAGCAATAACAATAATAATAGAGTACATAAATGGAACTTAGTCAAAATGTCAGAAGGAAAGCAACAATCTTTCTATCAAGACATCTAACAAATGCTTTGTATGTCCTATAGCATCAAGCATAAGCATCCAGGAAATATTGTCTCTGAAGGAAACAAAGGACTAAATAGGCTCTACCCACTTATTTTGTCATAGGGGCAAACTGAAAAGCATCGCCCACACCCATAGCAGCGTTCTGTTATCACTCCACCCTGCACAAGGCGTAAGTCAGCTAAAAAGCAATAGCAGAAGGAGAATGATAAAAATTGCAACGAAGACACAAAATATCAACACCTGAAATTTACCCGATGCATAAGCATTGCCTGCAAGTTCATTTCCAATTGTCACCCTCTTCAATGATATTGCATTAGCTGGGCAAACCACTTCACATGGTCTTTCACAATCAGGTGGGCAATCCCCAGGGTCAAATTCTGGACGAGCGAAAACTTGAGGCTTAGAATATGTAATTTATTTTTTCAATATCTCATGGTTATAATTAAGCATAGATTATTATATAGCATATTTGAGAAAATTGGGGTAAAATATGCACAAAGGAAAGAAGAACAAGAAAGAAAGTTGATGTTAGAGAAATAAAAATAGATGAAACATAGGAAAGGAGAGAGCAAGAAACTAATGGGATGATAGTGAACAACTGACAATGGAAAATATGGACTCAAGACAACCTTAGCAACCATTTCTGTTCACAATCTCTATATCATCCAACTCAAAAACTGACTCCTTATAAGCCAAACAATTAACAAGATAAACTATGTGTTATTAGTGCATTTCTGATATTGTTAAAAGACTCCATAAAACTCGAACAGTCAACTAAGATCAATAGATTATCTAAGAGTAAACTCAGGTCTAAGGTGAAGATTCAAGAGGTTGATCTAGGCAAATCCATGCTTTGATCAAGTGAAAGCATCAAGGTGGAATGCTCAATGCTTAAGAAATTCAACACAATATGAAATAGGGGCTAGTCCTCTGCCCTGATTTTCGATATTACTGAAAGGGAGAAAAAGAAAAAGAAAGAAAATTTTATGATATTATCTGATAATTCATGGATGTAAACATCCTTCCACAATTAACGTAAAAAGATCACTAAATCAAACAAATAATTCCTCAAACAAGGTTTCCCCACCCAGGACTCAATAATTCCACCTAATAGCAACTAAACACTGACCTAAAATTATTGGACCTCCTTTGTAAACCATATATGCTCGAACATCACTCGTTTTAGGAGAATCAGAATTAATAAGCTAGATAAGACATAAAAAAGTGTGTCTACAACGAATTTTGTCTCCTCAAATGCAATTGATTTATTTTACTTAAAGTTTGAGTGTTAGTGCAATAGTAAACACGAGTGTTAGACAGAACCAGGAGAGAAGATGTTGAAGACGAAAAGATGATATAGACCATGGAGGGCATAATGGATCCCTCTAGTGGAGGTAAAGAATGATTATTTATTTATATTCTCAGAGGAGTATCATTTAGCACAGGAGGAGAAAAAAATTCATAAAATGTTTGGACAAAATTATCTCTTCCTACAATCAGATAGCATCTGCTCATTAGATTCTATTTTTTTCAGAAATTCAATAACCCATGGAGGCATCAGAATTTGCCATAAAAAATTGCAGCTTCACTCCCTAAATATCAAACAATATCTAAATATGTCACTGGAACATAATATTGAAATAAAGATAGCTAAAAGGGGGAGGGGGTTTCGGGATGAAATCCAGGACAGATAAAAGGAAAACTAGGATTAAGCATCAAAAGACTTCGCAATTCACCAGCTTTGCGGAAATGAAGGTCTTCTTTGTCATCATTGACACTAATCATCACCCACGGCCTCTGTACTGCAGCAATCGACATTGCAGCATCAATCCCCTGGTTCACTGCATTCACCACAGATGCATCGGCGGCACAATCGATACAATCCACTGCAAAATCCCCACCGCCAATCAAACCACCTCCTTTCTTCAAATATGACCAAACCAAATCCATAAACAAATCAAAATACAAAGTTTTGCTAGGGTTTTGTGAGATTACCTCCAGCAAGAGTGAAGACGAGGGATAAATTCCTTACATCGACTGCATCCTATGGATGGAAAGGGGTAAGAAGAAGCCAAGAAAGGAGAATCTTCAATAGGGTTTCTAGGGTTTTTTTAGGGGGAGAAAGATTGGATCTTTGAAGTGGGTTTACCTCGAAGCTGGCGCCGCAGATGAGCTTGACCCAATTGCCGCGGCGGAGGGATTCGATCGGAGGTGGGAGGGCGGAGGCCGGGCGGCTCCCGGCGGTGGACTCCACGAGGGTTTTGATGGTCCGGAGGGACCGGCGGTGATCGGGCGGGAGGAGAGAAGGGGAGGGAAGAGAAGCGGCAAAGGCGAAGAAGGGAGGAGGCATCGAGGAAGCAAATGGATTGGGTAGTTCCCAATGCGGATTTGGGATGTCAGAATTTTGCTGGCAGCGGCCGTTTATTCAGTTAAATTGGTTGATATGGATCAAGATCCATGTTTAGTCCATGGATGGCCGTTCATAGAAAGATTCATCATTAGTAAATGGCTTGGGAAGTTCTTCTTCATTATTATTTTTTTTTTGTTGCGGAAGCATCGTGCTCCCTGTGGATGCAAATGAGCTGAGCAGCTGTCTCAGTTATCTGAGTTGGACTCGAGTAGCCCGAACAATTTTTTAAGTTAAGCTCGAACAGCAAAATACTCAACTCAAAGGCTGGCAAGTCTAATCAAATATATATATATATATATTAATAATATTATTATTTTATTTATAATATATATTATTAATTAATATTTTAAAATATAATATTATGTTTTTTTTTTACTATAGTTGTAAATTATGACCGAGATTCGAATCTAAGCTCGAACTCGAGTTCAAGTATATCTCGGCTGATATTCGAGTCTTATCGAGTCGATCTTGAGTATTTTTTTCTTTTGTCATCGAATTGAGCTCGAGTTCAGATATGAAGGCTCGATCGATTTTGAACCTCATTTCGAACCCGAGTATTTAGAATCGAGTCGAGCTGGATTGCCCCTAGTGCTTCCCTCTAAATTTAGAGTCGAGTATTTCGAACCTCATTCCTGTTTGTCTTAATTTGGAGTTTGAGAGAAGATGTTAATTCATTCATCATACGTATTTCAAACTCTCCTTGCATGAGTTAAGTAAAGTCTTCATATAACTCTTCATTAGTAGAACCAAAAATGATGTCATCAATGTAAACTTTGAGCAAGTAAGATATCACAAATTCTTCTTTTTGATGCAAAGATTTATCACTATTACTTTCTATCAAAAAGGTTGCTTAAGCTTTTGTATCATGCTGTTGATGCTTGTTCCAAATTATATATTGCTTTAACATATTTGTAATGAGTGTTTTCAAATATGGTGGTTATTTAACATAGATCTCCTTTTTAATGAAATAACCACATAGGAGTGCATTCTACACATTCATTTGACAGAATATAAAGCTCATAAAGCAAGCAGATGATAATAGTGATCTTTACTTCTAATCATGCAAGAATTTCATCAAGATCTATTTCATCTTTTCTTGATTTAGTCTTTTAGTAGTTATCAATTTTTTCTTTATTGAGTGCATTTCTGAAAAACTCAATTTGGTTCTAATTATTAACAAGTTTTCAGATTGTTATATGTAAAAGATTAACCATATACATATATAATCTAATTTTAGTATCTTGATAATAAATCATTAGTCTCATAGAGAATAAAATGACTTGATATTTTTGCAACTAAAAACTTTTCATTGAATATTCTATATGCATTGCTTGATGAATGATATCCAAGGATAGAAATATCTTTATCAGATTTGGCATTATTTTCATAAGAGCATATCAAGCATAATGTGTATGACTGAAAAATATGAAAGATATGCAATGGTTCATTTTCAATTTTTCAGAAGATCAAAAGGAGTTTTCATCAAAAATTGATCTAATAGAAATCATATGTATGACAAGCAGTGATGATAGCTTTTAAAAATCATTTAAGTAGATGACTATCATACACAATTGTCTTTTTCATTTCTTCAAGAATTCTATTAACCCTATTTTACTTAAGGTGTCCTTTGTGCTGAAATAATTAATTTCTGTATAAACTTTATCAGGATTTTGGTTTTCAACACTGTGTCATGATACTCTTCACAGTTTGGAAACCTTTTTCATTTGAAACACTTTTACAGGATTTAGCAAATACAGAAAATACTTCAGTTTTATTTGCCAAGAACAAATCCAATGTAAGCTTTTGAAAACTCAGTGATGGAAACAACATCTTTAGATTTAGAAATTGATTCTTGTTTGTTTCCTTAGTTAACATGCATAGCAAACTTTGACCTTTCAGAAGATACTCTAAGTAAGCCAATGCCAAAGTCTTTTGAAATTAAATCCATACTCGCATGAGTTGATATTATATGCCAAAGGTGGTTTCTTTAATCTTGGTATTTATAGTGCAATATTTAAAGACATACCACGTACACATTTTCATATCTATGATCAATAAACAATAATGCCATGGATAAAAGCTCTCAATCAAGCATATAGAGAATTCATAGAGTTATTCTTAATAAATTGATTAATCATCTAGCAACTTATCCAACAATAAGTAAAGTATAATATAGAAAGATGGAGAAATTTGAAGTTATTTCTTCTATTTTAATTATTTTTCTTGATTACATTTAAGTTTCATTCTTTAATATATGTCTAGAGCACCCAATGTCCAATTTAACATCTTTTGTTGGAGCCTTGAGTGCTAGACACACCTGCAGAAAATATTTAGATTTTCAACTTAGGAACCCAAGCTCTTTTGGGTCCTTGCAGGTTAGCTATTATTGTTCCTTTTGGAACCCATATTTTCTTAATAGCTATTTTGTCCATAGGCTTGCAGATTTTAGGACTACAGGAAGTGTATTTCTGCATCTTCTTATTAAATTTAACAAACATGGATTTAACATGAGTGGTAGATAATCCTTCAGTTTTCTGTTTTTGCCTTTTAGGTTTATCAGATTTGTAATGTACAGATTTAGGAACAGAAGAGATTTTGCATAACATTTGTTCCTGTTTATCAGCATTATAAGAATCTATTTTAAAATGATTAGAAACTGTTTTAACAAACATATTCTTGAAAGATTTTTGGGTGTACCAAGGTTGACATCCCAATCCAATATTATCAAATTCAGCTCTTTGATTATTTATCATTAGATTCAACTTTTCAGAGCTCAAAGTAAATCTTTCAACAACAGGTTTTAATTTGTCAACTTCTTTAGTTAATCTTTTGTTATCTTCTGAAAGCAATTCATTATTTTTCTTAAGTTTATCATGGCTTTCAGTGAGAAGTTGGTTTTTCTGATTTAGTTCTTGATTTTCTTTAATTAAGATTTCAGTTTTACTAGTTAGTTTCAGTTTTTCATCTATTAGAATTTGATTTTCATTCTTCAAGTTCTTGTTCTTACAAACAAGTTTTTTATATTTTAAATACAAATCAGAAAAGGCATCGTGAAGTTCATCAAATGTAAAATTGCTTTCAGTTTCAGCATGTACCTCATGTGCCATGAAACATGAATTTGCAATATGATACTGCTCTTCTTCTACACATGATGTTTTAGATTTGTTAGTGCATTCATATTTGTCTTCAAGCATATTCCATATTCTTTAGCAGTCATGCAAGAAGATATGCAATTAAACTCATTCCTATCTAATGCACAATATAATAGGTTCATGGCTTTTGAATTTTGTTGAACCATTTTCTCATTATGACTAGTGTTTGTGTGTGTTCCATTGACTATAATGCTCCATAAATTATAATCAAGTGATTGTATAAAAATGCTCATGCGTGCTTTCCAATGTGTATAGTTTATGCCATTAAATAGTGGAGGTCTATCAATTAATTGTCCATCTCCTAGAAAACTATCTATTTGAGTTGTCATGATCTTTGGCTCTAGTCGGTTAAGACTACAAACAATATTTGAGCACCTGCTCTGATACCACTTGTTGCCCAGTAGATACAACCCAAGAGGGGGGGTGAATTGGGTCTTTTAAAACTTTTAACCTACTTCTAAAAGTTTTTGATTAATTATGCTAAGTTGTATAGATGCACAGTGAAAGTTAAACTTAGCAACAGTTTGATGTATAGAATGTGACTAGATTGAATATGCTTGCAACTAAAGGATGCGCGGATAAGAGTTAAGCAAGCAATTTATCTAAGTAAGTAAGTGTGTTAGTTAGACAATGACAAGAGGCATTACAAACACAACAAACATATAGTGGTTCGGTGCACCCCAGCACCTACATCCACTCCCCAAGACCTCTTGAGAATTTCACTATAATCCTACAGATTACAGCCGGTTGTTTTACAAGCTCACAACCCAACTTGTTGTTTTACGAGCGCACAACGAACTCGGTCGGTTTTCCCAGGCTCACCGACTAGAACCACCTCGATTGTTTTTCCGGGATCACAATCGAACCCTTACACGTTGGTTTTATCCTAGGCTCACCAACAAACCTAACACCGTTGGTTTTCCCTTTGGCTCACCAACAAACCTTAAGCCCTTGATTCAATCCCTTGATTGAATCAAGTTACAAGATATTAAAATAAAGGTTTAAAACAAATCAAAGCTTCTTAAACAAGCAAATATAACAATATAAACAAATAGAGTAAAGAGAAGCCCTCAAACGAGTTTTGAAGATGAAGGTGCTCGGCTTCTTCTTTACTTGACCCTCTTCTGATTTGGCACGAAGTAGAGGATCACCGAGGCAGCACACGGATGGAGAGGAAGCTTTGGGATTCACTTGGATGCTCTTCTTCTCTCTATTTCACTTTGGATGGCCCTTTTTGTGCTTATGGGAGATTTTCCTCGTAATCTCTTTCCTAAATGTTTTCTCCCACTTCCATGCCTTCTCCCCTAGCTCTCCTCTTGTTTTTATAGCTTTAGATGGCGTGGAAACAAGAATCTAGCCGTTAGAGACAAAAATAGAGCCGTTGGACACAGTCTGCACCTCCTGACAATATTACCGTTGGGATCGGAGTCGACTCGCACGATCAGTCGACTCGCCTGTTGCAGGAGTCGACTCGTGCTTCACTGGAGACGACTCGGCCACTGTTCCAAATTTGAATTATTGTGCATCCTCGACTGGGAGTCGACTCAACTTAACCCGGAGTCGACTCGCCAACATCTGGAGCTGACTTGGCATTTTCGGAGTCGGCTCATCCCATGAATCCAGAGGACATACTTTCTGATTTTCTTCCTCGAGTCGACTCGGATTCTCTTGGAGTCGACTCGGCTCTCAGAGCCCGAAAACTGATCCTCTGTATTTTGGCTCGTCTGGTCTTGGAGTCGACTCGAACTGTTCCGGAGTCGACTCGACTCTCAGTTTCCGAAACACAGCCTTCTGCCATCTTGGTGTAGCGCTGCCTTGGAGTCGACTCGAGATGTCTGGGAGTCGACTCGAATCTCAGAGTCCGAAAACTGCCCTCCGACTTTTTCTTTGTGTTCCACTGAGAGTCGACTCTCGCTTTTTTGGAGTCGACCTGCCAACCATTGGAGTTGACTCGCGTTCCACAGGAGTCGACTCGAATCTCAGGGTCGAAAATCGCTCTCTGACTTTTGCCTTGTTTTCCTTCGGAGTGAAGCTTGCCAGCTATTGGAGTCGACTCGAGTTCTTTAGGAGTCGACTCGCCTCTCAGGGTCCAAAATATCTTTTCTGTCTTTCTGTCTGTTACTCCCTGGAGTCGACTCGTTCTACTCTGGAGTCGACTCGGCAAGCATCGGAGTCGACTCGCGCTCTTCAGGAGTCGACTCGTTGACAGGTTCTGAGATGAATCTTTCTGTTCGGCTGTCTGTTGCTCCTTGGAGTCGACTCGGAACTGTAGGAGTCGACTCGAGTGCCTTTCCTTTGAATTTTTCTTAAAACTTGCTCTTCTAAATTGAATCCTTTGAACTTGAGACTTGGGCCAATAAATTGTAGCTTTCTTCCAACTTTTCTTGAGAGCTTTGGAGGCCTTCTTGTGTTCTTCCAACTTGTTATGTTTCTAGCAAAATAAATATCTTTCTTCTTGCAACACAAACATTAGTAATTATACTTCAAGGTTTTGTGATCATCAAAATCAATCTTTAAATCAATCCTTGGGTCATCACCCTCTCCCAGTCTCCCCTCTCCTCTCCCGGTCTCTCCTCTCCTCTCCTCTGGATTCTTCGCCTCCGCCCTCTCCTCCCCCTCTCCTCCAGACCTCCGCCTCCGCCCTCTCCTCCCCCTTGCTGACTACTTCCGCCTCCTTGTCAATAGCAACCGCGGCAAGGACTCGAGCAAGCCCATGGACTGCGATGGAGGTAATGGCGCAACAGCTCAAGGTTTTCAATGGCTCGGACCCGAGCAAGCCCATCTACGTTGCGATCCGGGGGATGGTCTCCATCTACTCGGTGAGATCGATCTCATAGTTCTGGACCAGCCGCACTGCCATGGACGAGACGACGATGGGGAGCGGCGGATGGGTTGGGAGAAGGCAGCGGGTGACGGCAAAAGAGCCGCGGTGAAGAAGAAATCTCGCGGCTGCCATGGAGCTGAGGAGCAAGACGAAAGAAAAGGAGCAGAGAAATTAAAAAGAAGGGAAGAGAAACTGTGAGTCGTATCTCTCTCAATCTCTTTATTTCAAACCAGCAGGCACCCTCTCTCTCTTGCCAAAGCCCCAACCCCCATCTCTCTCCCTCCGTCGAACCCTCCCACCTCTCTCTCTCTCTCTCTCCATCGAACCCTCCTAACCTCTCCACATCTCTCTCTTGCCGAACGGAACCCTAAGGTCCCCAACCCCCCCACCGCTCTCTCTCTCTCTTCGTCGAACCTCCCATCTCTCTCTCTCTTGCCGGAAGAAACCCTGGTGGATGACGGCGATAGTGGGCCGAGGAGCGTCGATAAGCTTTCCAATGGGGAGGACAAGGGAAGCACCAAGCACGGCGCCCCTTCCGAAAAAGATTGGCCTCTTTTATTTTGAGTATTTTATTTCTGGTCATTTACAGTAATATTTAGTTAAATGGGTAAGCATAAACCAACCCGACCTGTTTAGTCGACCTGTTTATTAAACAGGTTAAATGGGTCGGGTCGGATTAGCTGTTTATTAAACAGGTTGGGTTCGGATTGTAATTTCTGACCTGTTTAATAAACAGGTCAGGTTCAGTATTATACTTTTCTGACCCGTTTAACATCTGACCTGACCCGTTTATGTCTGACCCGACCTGATTGCCACCCCTACCTCTGACGCTCAAGTTAGAGTGGATCTTAATTGGTTCAAAAGTCCCTTAGGCGTTACCTAATGGGGTCATTTATAGTCCCCGTAGAGGTGCCCATGTGGTGGAGGTATGGCCCGTCCACATCATGGGAGCGGATGGCTTTTAGCTAGATGGTACGCAGCTAAAGCTTGCTTGAGGCGCACGGTGTAGGCCGTTCTTGTGAACGGTAAGGCGTTGATAGGTGTGGTAGGGTATGACTGGAGCAGCATTGCATCGTCCTTGGTTGTCGTTGGCCAACAAGCAAAACATGGCGCGATGAAGTTGTAATGTACGACCACGTATACGGGCGCAGGCACGTACGTAGATGCGGTCGTGGGCAAAGTCGAGCTCGATGAGAGGTCACATCATATATTCGGCAAGGTTGGCCCAGCAGGCATTGAGGTCAAGCTTGCTCTGGGGCCACGACATATGTTTAGTGAGGTCGGTTGAGCCGGTGCTGAGGTCGGCCTAGCCTCCTCGATTCTATGTTTGCTCGGTAGGGTGCCCTGAGCTCAAGGGTCGGGGCACAATGTTGGATAGGGCGCCCCGAACTTGGCCGGGGCGCATCGTCGAATATCAAGGGCGCCCCGAGCTCGGGTTGGGGCGTGTCGGTGAATACAAGGGCGCCCCAAGCTCGGCCAGGGCGCGTCGGCGAACATAAGGGCGCCTCGAGCTAGGCCGGGGCGCGTCGTCGTATAGTCCTACGGTCGAAGGAGCTCTTTAGCTTTCAGTCGATGCAGCAGGATGCTCTGAGCTCAGGCTCAGGATGTCATTATAAGCATCAGAGGAGGTTGTTGTAGGTCGTAGCAGTGGAAAAATCCGGCCGAGATCGACTGAGCCTTCGGCGAAGTTCGAGATCGGACTGGCTCTTAGCAGGACCGAGGTCTGGCCTGGTCGGTGCTGAAGTCTGTCCGGTTCGAATGGGATGATCCCTTGTTCTGAGCAGGACGATCCATTTTGCCCCTCATCATCATCCATATAAGATTTTATCTTTGCTATTTTGGCAATCTCAAATTCTCTATCTACAAGTTTGGAAGGAAAAAAACCTGATCCTTTTGCTATTGTTTCAGACACTAGAATATGTACGTGAGGAATATGGAGTCAGGCCACGTCCAGCTTGCAAAGGCTTACCATATATGATGGGTGATCTGGCCTATGCTTATCCATCAATCGATGGGAGCTTCCACATATCTTCATGGTTTCCCTTTTTGTAGTAAATGATTGATTTCAGTTTGTTTTTTGTTAAGAAGTTAACTGCTTTGAATGGCAAACCAGTCTCTCTGATTAGAGTTTGCAAGCAATTTTGGTTTATAATTTATGATAACATGGTTTTTCTTTCTTTTTTTATTTTTTTGGTACATCGGTGATTCATACACAACAGATGTGGATGTAGCCCAAAAAGTCAGAAAGTAAAAAAACTTGCAAGAAAGACGAGATAGAGACGTGGTCTTCTCAGATAAAATCTTCGGAATGATGAGCTGCATAGAATGCCACCTAATCCGCAGTACTGTTGGTCTCTCTGTAAACATGAGTAGCCCAATAAGAGGCACATTCACCTAAATTCTGTTACAACCCAAAACTTCATATGGGGCAAGAGATAACTAGCTACTTAAGTAGTTGCAGCAGTTGATCTAAAATAGTCAAGTAAGGCTGGGGGTAGGTTAGAGCATCGGATTCAAACTAAATATACCTATGATACTCCGTTACAATAGTTTTTCTTTTTGAGAAATTGCTTTCCAGCAAAAGCCACCGACCACTTTTCACTTTTTGATCTTCATTTCTTTAGTGATAGACAACCCTATCGCTAAGGCCTCATATTCTGAACTATTATTAGAGCATGAAAACTCAAATTTAAAAGCCATGAAATTAGTAGCCGGCAAATCCAAATTGGAACTAGCTCAATTCGTAGAGTTAGAAGTATTAATTTCATTATAGGATCCGGTTTATACAACCATCAAGAATTTGCACCAACAGCTAATAAAGATTGCTTAGTTATTGCACTCCAATTAATTCTGGCTCAATGAGCTTCACTTCTTGGGCTGAGATTGGGCTCTCAGAAGCTCTTGGACTTGGCAAACCAATACCAGCCCAGATTTGATCTCGGCAAAGCAGGAGACATGATCCAATTTGTCACTTTCCATTACCTTTCAACACGCTTTCGAAGCCCCTTCCAAGCAGCCTCCTTTCCCTCTCCTTTATCTATATCCCGACAAAAGAGCGCGTCAAAATAGAAAAAAGAAGCGCTAAAAGTCCATTTCTAATGTGACCGAATTGGTGTGACCAGAAACTGCGACTTGACTTGGACATTTGTGTAAGAAACGCGTGCCGATTAATGAGAATTTTGGAGAAACTAAGAAAAACCATGAAAGAGTGCATTCCCATGAGTTTGAGGTGTAGTTAGGGGGTTATGTTAGGAGATTTTTTTTTTTTTGTTAGGAAAGTGGCTCCTATTGCCACTATTGGAAAACCGTAAAAACCGAGTCTAAGACCCAATGTTCCTGATCACCAAAATAAAAAAAGAAAAAGGTGGTGCAATTGTTTTAGAAGCCTAATGAGATATTCCGTATTAGCTAAAATAGGATGGAAAGTCCTTCGGAATTTCGGTCTAAATAGGTGGAGAAGAGGTTATTGACCTTAATTGTGTAAGGTAGAATAGAATACGGGCAAGAAAAGTAGATGAGAGAGAGAAGAAGAAGAAATTATCATAGAATTTGATATGTTTGTAAATTCTTAGGGTTGTGGTGGATCTTACTAGGGAATCTTCGACTAATATGTGATTAAACATGAGTCTTGTATACCAAGTACTGTATCTCATGAAACTTTGTTATGATGGGCTAGATCTTGGAGCAACTGTTGTAACAATAGTTGAAAAATATTAGGCTCTCAGATAATATGGGGCAATTGGCGATGTATCGATGCAATGAGCCTCTATTTCTTAAAATATTTTTGAATATCTTTAGAATTTTTCTGTGTATTATTATCTTGTATTATTTTTTCCATCATTTTCTCTAGATGAACACTTGTAATTGCCTTGCACACTAAATGTTAAAGTAAATTTCTCACTCTTCAGTGAATATATTTTAGATTTTGGATGAACCATGTTAAATCTTAGTATATCATGCCAATTATATTCTCTGTTATTTGGTATTATTATATTCAGCTATTCTCAAGATTGTAATAATTTTATCATAATTTATAGTTTTGAACTGTTTTATTAACTTATTTCTCACTTTTGCATCTATATTTGAACATTATTATGAATTTATTGGAGTGTCCAAGTTAAGATTTCAATTTACAGCTTGAACTCACTAACGTCCTTTTAGTTAGTATTGTCAATTAAAGTCATTGCAACAAAATAATTTTTAAAATATTAGGCTTGATATTTAGAAACATACTATCATGTCAATTTGATACCGACATGAATAGAATAAAGTTAGGTTCTAAAAATATCTTTTTTTAGCAAGGAAAGAAGGCATGTTTCTTTTTTTTCCTTTCTTTCTTTTTCTTTTTTATTTATTTAAAGTAAAGGCATGTTTTCCTTCAACATCAAGAATTCATGCTAAATCTAATTTTCAATGGATGATCCAAAAGTTTTTTTAGATTAATATTTTGGATAGAGTGATAATCGTTATGATAAATATTTTTTATAGTTTTGAGAGACTTATTTTTTGTAAGAAATACTAACATCGAATTTTTATGACAAAATCTCTATCGAATTTAAAATCAATGTAGACTTTAATTTAAATTGTAAAATGACTCAAAATAAATACCCTATAGTTTTTAAGTGGTGGAAAAAAAATCAACCAATAGCATTAGCTATTTTACTTAATAACAAACATCATTAAAATGCTTGTCGGTTATCACATGAATTCAGAAACTTCCAAAACGGCTAAAATATTAATTATAAGATTACAAAGACTTAGTCTTGTTTTTTCCTCCAAAATGTAGTCCAACCGACAGTCCAATCCACAGGTCCCTCAAGGAACATACAAATCTAACCCCCTCCCTCAAATAAAACCACACCAAGAACATAAACTCCAAACTAGAACCAGACCATCACCACAAGTGGGACCAACAGAGATACTCCCTTGGGTCTAATGACGAAGTCCATTTTTCCGACTCTCTAAACGTTGGACGTGACGCAAATGGCGTCGGTCAGTATGGACATCGAAAGCTCCACCCAACAAACCAAATTCTCGCCCCCCAAAAGAACAAAACTGCTGCTACCAAACACCTGGCGATCACCAAATATGACACCGTCCTACGTGGTTGTCGAAGACTAGTATAACGGACGTAGGAGTTAGGTGGGGTCACCGAGATCCAGTCCTCGGTCGACTTCCACATAGGACGGTTACATGGGCGGTGACGGTACGGTGATCTGTAGCTTTTCGAAAAAATAAAAAAAACAGCCGCCCTCCCTTCCTCTCTCCTTTAACGTGCGCCCGCGATCACCCCCCGCTTATCCTACGCCCCTCTCTCTCTCTCTCTCTTTCTTCTCTCCCAGGAACCCCACCACCATCTATTCCCTCTCTCGACGCCAAGAAATCGAAGCCTTCTCTTCCTCTATCTCTCTCTAGGGTTAGGGTTTCCTCCTTCCTCCTCTCTGCGTCTCTAGGGCTTGGGTTCGGGTTGGGGCTCGGTCTCCGGCGAGAGATGTGGGATGCTGGGACCGCTGATAAGGCTGCTGTCCGCGTGCTGGAGGCCCCGCGGCGGCGGCGGTGACGGCGGCGGCGGGAGGGAGGAGCTGTTATGGTACCGGGACTTGGGGAGGTGCGCCGGGGGGGAGTTCTCCATGGCCGTCGTGCAGGCCAACCAGGTGCTGGAGGACCAGAGCCAGATCGAGTCCGGGCCCTTCGGTACCTTCGTCGGGGTGTATGACGGCCACGGCGGCCCCGACGCGGCTCTCTACGTCTGCGATCACCTCTTCCGCCACTTCCGAGGTACACTCTCTCCCTCGATTCCTCGTGGAGTGGGGACTTTTCCACGTGTATACTTCGAATTCGACCGCCTGATGGACCTGTCTTCTTGTCAATTCACTTAATTATACGTCTCTGTTTGGAATGTTTTGTTTGCGGGAGTTTTGATGGAATGGATCCATTTATCTTTTTCTTTGTAAAGTTCGTTCCTTTTCGTGATAATTCGTGATAATTAGTTTATATCGCACTTCTGATTTGATAGTTTAAATTTGTAAAGATATATTATTATCAGTAGTTTTTGAAGATATGGGTTTTCTGTTGGATTGTATAAGTCAACGTTTTGATTTTTCGAGTTAAACTTTATTAATGTAGTCGAAGTTTCAACTTGAAAAGGAGGAGACTAAGCTTTCAGGTTGAGTGGATGTTCGGTTTGTGCTGAATGTGCTTAAATAATGTAGATTCTTTACCTTTTCTGATCATTTCTTGCATGCAGTGTTTGCCGTCATCAAAATGTTTGTCGTCATCAAAGTACCATGTATTTAATTTGGTATGGGAGCTTTAGCTTCGTTGTTTGCCGCTTCATGGCACGTAAAGTTTGGATATTGGATATGGTTATGAAAAATCTTTGTTGGAGTCATTTGGTGCTATGTTTATGCAGAGATTTCATCCGGACCACAGGGTGTGACATCTGATGGCATTCGAAGAGCCTTTCTAGCTACAGAGGAAGGGTTTATGGCACTTGTTTCCCAGCTGTGGAACTCTCGGCCGGATATGGCAACCACGGGGTCATGCTGTCTTGTTGGTGTCATTAGCCAAAGGACTCTCTATGTGGCTAATTCAGGTGATTCCCGTGCAGTTCTTGGGAAGAAGGTCGGTAACACAGGTGAAATTGCTGCAATACAGCTGTCCACTGAACACAATGCTAATATGGAGGATGTGAGGCAGGAACTCAAAGCTCAACACCCAGATGATCAACAGATTGTTGTCTTTAAACATGGAGTTTGGAGAATCAAAGGCATAATTCAGGTATATTAAAAACATTTCCTGTGAACGTATGACAGTATGCTTTATGCCACATCTTCAACTTCGACATTTAGTCTGACATGGCCTTAAAAGTCAAATCTCTCATTGCTCATCCTGCAAGGTCATTTCCTGTTGCTTGTCACACGGAGATATATGACATGTTGAAAGGATCATTTTAGTTAATGTTAAAAGGATTTAAATTATGAGACACAGTCTCAGAGGACAACACCCTGTAAATATATTCATATGTTTCTGGGGAATTCTGTGGGCAGCACTAGTTTTTTTTTTTTTTAATGCTTCAAGAGAACTACACCATTTGAGGATCTCTTTGATGCTAGCCTTTTAGCTTTTTCATATACATGTCATTCTAACTTCTTCAGTTGTTTGTTTACTTTTATCAATATTCATCAGATAGCAGATCATGTTTAACCGTACATCCAACACAAGATTGAATCAAAATCATTGAACTTCCACCAAAAATAAATATTAATGGTTATATCTATACTTTCTCATTCACAGGAAATTTTTAAGTGGAAGTAATATATACATATACCCAGACCTTTATTTTAATTTATCTCATGGATTTACTTCTTTAAGGGCACTAAAACATAAAAGTGGTGTTTGTAGAGAAATCATTAGGGTGGAAACCTAGTGCCTTGTTTACCGAAGCAATCACAACCTATTCGCATGCCTAGCACGTGCCACACAACTAGTCTTCATCAATGCTTCCCTCTTGTTCTACAATTCCCTCATGAATGACCTAAGTAGAAGTTCCAAAGTTCAATATCGTACTTCCATATCACATGCTTTTACCAGGCTCCCTACTTTGCTGGTGGTCATCTACCACACAAGAAGAATATCGAGTTAACAATTTCTATTATGACATCTCAATACATGAACTTGTGACCAACCACTCCTAAACACAAAGCCTATTTTTTGCATTTAATCTTCTTTTGACTTGTAATGTTTGACTTGATATTCAGGTATATATCTGCATTTGCTTATTTTTTAATGTTCATGGTTTACATCTCCAAAGTTGACAATTAGCTCCAAATTCAAAGTCTCTTCCTGTTATTTACAATATCGCATTTTTTGTTTATATTTGTTTTCTAAGTTGCAAAGTTGTGGCTAAGTGCATTAATTTGCTCCATTTCTTACTCAGGTGGCATGACTTGCATCCTTTCATGTAAGAAAACATTGAATTCATATGTTTCTGGTTGTTGAGTTTTTTAATCACCTTTCCGATTTTAACATACACCTTATACCATCATCCAACACAAATGCCTAAGCCAGTAGGCTCATTAACCATGGAACATAGCATGAAGAACATCAGAGACCTCATTATTTATGAGATAATTACTCCAATAAGTTTTTATACGACAATATGTACATGCTTTCAATTTTTATCTCCTTCTTATCAAGGTGGTTGGTTCATCATAAGAAAGTCTAGAATTCATAAGCTAGAGGGTTTTAGAATCTTTTACCCCAAACACTCTTGGTGCATAGAATCATGAAAAACCATCACAGGGAAGCATAAAATAACATCTACATCATCACCATCTCTTAGTTCATTCATCTACATCATCACCATGCAGCTCAACTCCCGCAAGGGGAACAAAGGGAAGACTTATTGGTCTCCTTTAAAATTTGACCCTCCATTTTGGCCTTAATTCGAACTTAGGTGCAAGGTTTCAGGTGAAATCCAACAACCTCAACCTATAAGAGTATAATTTGCCCTCTCTAGTCCAAACACCTCCCTGTGATCTACCTCAGACCTCTAAAGTGCATCCTGCTAGATTTTTAAGATATCTTCTACCTTTGAAATATCACGTTGGGGAAGAAAATGTCGATGTTTGATTGCAATTTGCAAGGATATGTGGTCACTCTATGGTTTCTTTTGCTATGAGTGTTCAAGCAATTTACAGTCTGTTGTTATTGTTTTCAGTTATTCATCATTTCTTTGGGCCACTGATTTTTCATCATCTTGTAATAAAAAATCGCCAATATTCTATACCTTTTCCTTCTAGAAGGTAACTATAGTAGAATCATAAAATAAGATTATTAAATCTTTTATGTTTTATGTACATTAAGATTAAAATTCAAGTTCAACTTGACTGCTTTGGTTCATCAGTCCAGTGCAAGTTACAACTTAGCAAGCTGCAGTGTGACCATATAAGTGAATTTTCTTATATAGAAGTTATTTTCCTGCTATAGCTAATTTGAAACCCTCTCAGTATTTTGTGTTTATATACCATACAACAAAATTCTTATATACGAGGAAATTTTATACTGTTGACATTTTAGCTTTTGAATCACGCAATATATAGCTCACATTTGTAATTTCGTCATGTGGATCAGATTTGTTAATGTGAAGTATTTTTATAGACCATCGATCCATCAAATCCTGAATTAGACTTGTCAATGTGAAGAATTGTAATCATAATCATCTATCAGTCAAAACCTTTCTAGTGCATGGACACCCTTGTAAATATGGTAAAACTGCAGGAATCTACACCCTTAAGAGATTTTCCAGCTGTGTGCCATTTCCTATTAGAACCTGTTTCATTTATACATCCAAACTTTAAATTCATGTATTCTTGTTAATTTATCTTTATCCAACAAGTCATGTAGCTATTGACATCAAGACAAAGTTATCCTTATTATACTGCTGTAGCCACATTATTTAATAAAGCATTCAGAAATGTTGATTTGGATGCTTTGACTGTTTATGTTTAAAACATGGTGGCTCCAGGTATTAGATGGTTAATAAACATGTATTCTAACAATTTGAGTTCCCCATATGGCATTTTTTTTGCATACGGAGTTTTTCAGTAGAACTGTTCTGTCCTCCCACTTGTAAATTCCAAACCCATTGATTATGATCTTGTGTGGGTGGTAGTCAATGGATATAAGCTTTGTCAAGTGATCGTAAGATACCCCATGGTTGCTCATTGATACTTTTGGGGTGTGATGTGGTTTTGTTAGTAATATAGAAAGGAGATTTTGCATATTTATCCCTCTTTTACTCAAATTTCAATCATGTCATGGCTTGACTGCCTGTCTCATGCAATAGGTGTTCTGTTTTGTAAAAAAATAAGATTTTGGTTCAAAGTTCAATTTTTTTTTAACTTCAAACCTTGATATACATTCTCAATTATGAAAATTATGTGATCAATACTTTTATTAGATGCATTGCAGGTTTCTAGATCTATAGGTGATGCATATATGAAACACGGCCAGTATAACAGGGAACCAATCAATGCAAAGTTCAGAATTTCTGAACCCATGAACATGCCTATCTTGAGTGCGAATCCATCTATTATCTCTCATCATCTTCAACCAAGTGATTCCTTCGTCATATTTGCTTCAGATGGTCTATGGGAACACCTAAGTAATCAGCAAGCTGTTGATATTGTTCACAGTCATCCTCATGCTGTAAGACTTCTACCATTTTATTTACTGTTGACGGCATCATTTTCATTTTGCTGATTAATTCTTTATAATCTTTTAGCTTTTCTCGTTCTATGGAGCACGTCAATTGCAGCTCTCTTTCTTGAGGATAAAATCTTGGGATTTTTTTATGCCCATAGATCATGGACAAATGCACATATACCCACAGTTTCACGGGATTATATATTTCTATAATCATATGCTTTAAACTTCACACGAATTGTTGCATGGATTAATAGCATGTACGTAGACTGATATGCAGAAGACAATCCGCTTAGACTTGAAGTTCTGTGGTACATTTTGTTGACTTCTATGTTACTTTTGCATTGTTTCTTGAAACTCTGGGTGTTAGTTCCACTGGAAAATTATCTTCTGGATAAATATACCAAGTACACAGATTATAAGGTGGGTTTGCAGTTTAATTTTAGATTTAGTTTTCTATATGAGAAAATTGATAGTTGAGGATGTTTCTGCGGGAGTTGATTTTACATCCTGTTATACCGAATTCAGTTGGTGACAGGATCCTTCACTAGTTCAGACCACAAAAATGAAATCCCTTTGTTTAGTGCTGAGATTATTTGTGATTTCATAGATTTTATTGCAAGTTAGCTTTTTCTGTATTACTAGCAAGATATATTGGCATTAACAAGGAATTGAAACAATATGAATGCAAGATATGCATCAAATTCCATTAGAGTGTGAAACATAACTTGAATGTGTCAGCATCCTTTCAGGTACCTGGGCATTTTGATATATTGACTGTTTTACCATGATTTCAATAGCCATCTTTCCTGATTGCCCTTCTGTGCATTTAGGAAAGTACATATGTCAAGCACGATGAACAATTTCAATGATGTTCAGAAATAATTTGGATTCATATACTATGTGGCTTGCATTTGGTGGCTTCAGAATGATTAGGGGCCATAGCACTAAACTTGTAACGCTCGGATATCATCCAAGTATCTGATATCAAAGAATTCTAATTTATCTCTAATTGCTTTAATTTTAATGTATTACTTTTATTATTTATAACTCCTGCAGAGACTGTTATTATCCTTTATTCTTCTCCTTGATTGGAGTTCTTATCCTATTCATAGCCGTACATAGATTTTTGTATTGCGTGCTTCTAGACTTGCTGTCTTTGATTTTTGAGGGGGAAAAAAAAACACAGAGAACTGCCTGCTGGCATTTGGGTGAGATTACTAGTTCAGAAGAGACAGCATATTCATATGATTTAGATAAATGATTTTATGTCTGATTTATGGGTGGTTGGGCAATGTTGACAAATTTCTGTCTTCTTCAATGAATAGACACTGAGTTTTTTCTTAATCAACAAGCCTTTACTGCTATCAAGGAGCAGTTGACTGCATTGATAAGTTTTCCTGAGGGCCAGCTAATGCTTTCCTTGAGACCAGTTGCAGAATGGAAAACCTATGTCCAAATTTGTATTTGGGTGAGATGACCACTAGTTCAGAAGAGACAGCATATTCAGATGATTTAGATAAATGATTTTACGTCTGATTTATGGGTGGTTGGGCAATGGTGACAAATTTCTGTTTTCTTCAATGCATAGACACTGAATTTTTTCTGAATCAACAAGCCTTTACTTGCTAGCAAGGAGCAGTTGACTGCATTGATAAGTTTTCCTGAGGGCCAGCTAATGCTTTCCTTGAGACCAGTTGCAGAATGGAAAACCTATGTCCAAATTTCTGTTTATCCTGATCGTGAGATAGAATGTGTCGTGAAACTATGAGAAACCAACTGATTGGGTTTCTTGACGTTTGTTATGGAGTCGACATATTCATCCATTTTCAATGTCTTAATGGTACCTCATTGTTTTGTAACATTGAAGTTAAGAATTGTCTAAGGTGTAGCACCCCCGGATTTGCATTTCATGGATGAATGGCTTGAGGGTTTATAAATGTTCCGATGGGAATCCAATTGGAGGTTATTTGCTTAAATAAGCAGGATCATCGCCAATCAATTTAGTATGAAGGGTTTAGACATTTTAATATTTAGTTGTTATTTTGGAATTATTCTATTTTATTATACCATTCTGTAGTTCTTGACTTTATTTTTGCAAAATTCACACCACTAAGGATCAGAAAATATGATTGTGACCAGGTTTAACGGAACTGTCCCAAACCGGGCGGTTCCCAAACTGGGCGGTTCTGGTTGTACCAAGCAATCTCAGCGGCGGATCGGGACAGTTCTGACAACGGAAATAAAACCCATTATCGTTGAGAAGGAGAAGGAAAGAGAGCAAAAGAGAGGGAGCAGGGAGGGAGGGAGAGGGAGCGGGGAGGGAGGGTGGCGGAGAGCCAGCGTCGAAGACAGGGGATTCGGCCGCGGCCTCTGCCTCCTGCCCGGGCGCCGGCCTTCGACAGCCTCCGACACCCTCCTCTCTCCCCCCTCTCTCTCTTCTTTTCTCCCGTTCGCCCTCTCCCCCGCCTCCTCTACTATGTCGGTATATGCCCGGCATGGCACGACGCGGGCCCATACCGATCCGTCCCCCAGGACAACCGGTCCGGTGCCTAGTACTGGCATAGTAGACTATGATTGTGACTCTATGTAACTCATCAAACAAATGAAGTTTCAATTTAAAGCTTTGTGTTAAGCCTTTTTTCTTAGTCTTCTGCAGAGATTGTCCATTTCCAGGCCTGCATTCAAAGCTCGGTGAAGGCTGAGTCATTTTTTGGGTGTTGTACTGGCATTTTTTCATAGTTATCTAGAATAGCATTCCACTGTCTTACTGCAATATCTAGGGATTCCATTTAATTGTTTAGGCATCTCCCAGGCACTTGAGAAGGGTTTGTACCTTGCCAGTCTCTAAGACACTTTGACCACCTTGATTTTAAGTAAGCTTTTAATGTGGTTTATGATTGAAATAACTCATTCAACGGTTCAATCCACAATGGTTGATTTATTTGATTTGATTTTATTTATTTTGAGAATGGTACGTATGACTAGTTCCCAGATCTAGTTGCATTTTTTCCATTAAAAAAAATGATTAGGCTATTTGGTAGATTCTATCTGAGCAGGTGATGTATTTCTTCCAACTGGCAGCACTAAAACTTGCCTTGTTGATACCCCTATCCTGAGGTTGTTATTGAGGATCCCCCCTTGTCCTGTATCTTCAGATCCTCACACCCCTAGTGGTTGCTAGAAAATGAAGAGTTAATGTTAGTTTTGTTTGTTTGTTCAACAAATAGATGTGATGCTGATTCATTGGGTTTCTGAATGTAATGGTTCAATTAGATCAAAATTCATCTTTGTACATTCTTTATCCATTTCCATGCTGCTCTGGGCTATGATCTGAAATTGTAGTACTTCATTTGCATTACTGTTTTGTCATTGCAACTTGTCTTGATGCAGGGAAGTGCCAAAAGACTCATAAAAGCTGCTCTTCATGAAGCAGCGAGAAAACGAGAGATGCGATACTCGGATCTTAAGAGGATTGACAAAAAGGTTCGTCGGCACTTCCATGATGACATAACAGTTGTTGTCATATTTCTGAATCATGATCTCATGACTAAGGGTCATGCATACGGGCCTCTGTTATCAGTTAGAGGTGCTTCGGAAGATTGATAACGCATGAAGAACCTGTTATTCTAGAATCTGGATGATAATACCCTCCCAGAGATCCACAAGATCAATTCTGAAAATTATTGTTTCAGTCAGGACTGATTGCTGAAGAGATTTCAAATTTTCGCAAGGTTCAGTGCTGTGGAGGTACATGGAGCATAGTTCTGGTGTAGCACTCTGTAGAGTTAAATCACAGTTTTCATAAATTATGACATTTTCTAATAAGAGAACTACATTTTTCCTGACATCATTTTATGTTTCATTGACTCAAAATGGTACATTTCGGGGGAAAATGAACTTATTCTTGTTTACCAGGAGCCAGAATACGATATCTGTGGGGTAAATTTTGGCATGTAATCTGCACATTTCTCTAATGTTAAATGTAGTCATTTTATATTCTACTCAGAAACAGAAATTTGCAGCATATACTTAAGCCACTATGCTAAGCGCCAGGATACTTGATGCGTGGAACTCAGCGGTTATTACTGTCGGCAGAGAGCGAATGAAAACTTATGAGGCAGTGCAAAGCTGCTAGCTGAACTGAACTTGTACTGCTTGCAGCTCAAAGTCTGGTAATCTGAGGGATCGTGATGGTGCTGGCTAGAATGTCTATCGATGTATTTAACAAGCTTTTGTTGATTTCGATTATTTATCCTGTATTCTTACCTTTATAAAATCTGCACTGATAACATTTGAAATTGAAAGTGTAAGAACTTGTATGGTATATCAGAGATTGCCTTTTCCAAGCAGCAGAGTATGTCAGATAATTTAATGGCATATCCTAGGCGCTGATTAGCTCTCGTCATCAGGTATGAGCTCCAATTAATGAATAAAACAGCAGTCATAGGAAAAAAAACAACAGATTTGAGTAATTGAGTGAATGGTAGCTCAACTCTTAAGAACAATCCATCAACTTTTAAAGGATTTGGATAACATTTCTTTTGGTTTTCAAGTAGCAACTAAAATTGTACAAGCGCATGGCCGACTCTTCTTGAAAGTTTGCCATCATCCTCATTCGACTTTATTGCATGCAGGTATCACATGCTCTTCATATGCTTTCCTGCAAAATGAAAACATACTATAAGTTAACAGTAGTTGACCAAAAAAAAATGTTAACCATAGTCAATGTGCCCCTAATTATGAAGTGAAACTGGTTTTCCCATCAGTTAGTTTCTTGCAGGCAGAATGCAGCTAATAATGTAGAAGATATCTGTTATTCTCATGCTAACCTAGAAAGAAAACTGGACCTCAACTGCATGCTGTGAAAATAGAAAGAAAAGCCAACAGTCTGTATAGGTGCCAGTGTACTGTATTTGTGTAATCTCGTGTATAGAGATTAACTACGTGTTGAGGAATGACTGATAGGATAGGTTCAAGGAACAGCTGATGATTTCTCTGCCTCCATCATCACCTTCCTGCTCATGGTAACGATGTATATAGGCATGTTTACAGCCCCAAAATGGAAAACTCCTATTTTTTTTTTTTGATGCTTGCTTTCAAGTTAATTTTCGGGACAGCCACTTTGTGCAAAAAATGCCAAAGATCATATCCATCACCAGTCTGCCCTTTCAAGAACCTCAGGATTGCCTAGAACATGACTAGGCAATGGGCTTGCTTTCAAGTTAATCATTTCAAGGAAATTCAGGTTAATCATTTTCTTCAATAGGTTAATCATAAACAATCATACTCTTGAGCGATTAGAGTATTCACAAAAGAAAGTAAGATAATTCACAAATTTCACAAAATTATACAAGAATTATCTGGAAATTATTTACTTAATTCATGAAATAATCCCAGCTTATGGATGCACTCTCATAGATTATTGATCTATAATATTAGCTTCTACTGCTGCTGTTTAGTGTTATTGCCTCTCCAAGACATGTTGGGATGAATTAGTAATATGTGAATAATAATTTCATTACATCCTCTTCATTGTCTATGGATATTGTTGATTGTTAAAGATTCCACCAGCATGCTGGTTTCAAATGTAATAATATATTAAAACAGCACTTTCCTTGCATCTCTTTTTTCTGATTTTTAATATTTATCATCATTTGAAAATTTTTGGCAGGTTGTAAACATCTTTTGCAATGTCATGCCTCCAATAACCATTTTTTTCTAAACTGTCAAATTTATGACTGGATCTAATCATGACAAACAATTCATCTAGTACACCATTTAATACTAGTAGATGCTGCCTCCAAGATGTTTAACATGGCATGCAGCCAATATAATCATTCTCCTGAGGCAACAAATAACCTAGCAAAAAAATAAAAAAGGCAACCAATTCCAGAGTAACAAACTTTCACTCCCACCAAACCGAGATATTCAAGATTAATGCAATCAGAGACACAAAGGTCTATGATGGAGGAGCTTTCACAAAAATGCTCATATGACAATATATACAGAAAAAATTGGGAATAGTTGGGCACTATAATAAATGACAGGGCTCACTAGATGTGTTATCCATTTTCTAATTATGCAGATAGAAGCTGTACCTCATTTTTCCTTGCAGCAAGTCACACAAGGTCAATTTGCCCACCCTCCACCAGACCTTTTATAGACTTGTATCGAAGGACATACAGGTCGTCAGCAACCAGGTCAACTATCTCATCCCCTCTACAAGGTAAAAAGTGCTAGATGAGAAGACAGTGCTGAAAGAGATCAGAAAGAGAATGCAAGCTAAGAATCACTTACGTGTCATCAAGCTGGAAAGCTCCAACTGCACTCTTGGTCTTGCAGAAAACAAAGGTGTCTAGCTGGGGTTCTGGGACTGAAGAAACAAAATCAAGGGTCACTTAAACAGCATGTCCAAAAGAAAAATGCATTAGTGCATATACTTGATCCCATTTTTGGGGTTAATGGTAGGAGCACCATTATAGTTCATACTGCATATCATGAGCTCAGCATTGAATTATCAAAAATCAGTTGGCTCCATCAGGCTTTAAATAGTCAAATGAATGCACATAACCAGAAGCAGAACTCAGAACGCCATGAGAGGTTGTGCTCATGAGCTTACTAACCAGATTTCATATGGTGCTGCTATTTTCACAAGCTTCTTAGAGCGTAAGTTGTGAAAAATGATCACAATATACTAATCTGAGTAATGAATAACCAGAGAACTGTTTGGTTAAGGCAGAAAAATAGTAAATATAGTTGTATCAAGAGCAGCATTTTCTTTCATTTTTCAACTATTTGCCCTGCATGCAAAGAAAGGAAAGCAAACAAGCTTTGGATCAGCCAAATACAATTAGCTAATCAATAAGGAACTGGAGCAAAATGTGACGCCATTATGACAGCTGTTCCAATGTAATAGTGGGTTTATTTTGATCTCCTCAGTACCTATACTGAAATTACCTCCCATCAATTCCAAACAAGCCATGCTTTGTGGTTTTGAGACAAAAAGATTAACTTTCATATAAGAACTTGGGCAATCCTGTAAGTCATTTGATTGCTGAAATATGGATTTGATAGAACATTCAAAATATTCATCCGATCAGTTTGGAAGTAATAACTATGGTATTGATTTTTAGTAGCTATTCTCTGATGCTTGCTTATTTAAACATCTAATGCTAGCAAAATTTGGATAGTTACAAATGGATTTTCTTCATGAAGTACCTTGAGACATGCCCACCACTAAATGTGAACAGATGAAGTTATGCATGCATGTATTTTTAGTACTGACATATTGTAAGAGAAACAATTCAAAACAACAACTGGGCAGTTACTAGATTTCCAATTCAAAGCCCCGTAAGATCAAGAAAACCTCACCTAACATACACAATTAGAAGGGCATGATTAAAGTATTAAATTAATGCTTGAGTAGCAGATAAGAGGGGAAAAAAAACAACAAGAGTAAAAGAACTCAGATGATTATAGCTAATAAAGTGCAAGAAGTTAGAAAGGTTACCCATATCATCTTCTTCACTTGAAATGGATTGTTTCAAAATGGATTGATATCCATAAGGCAATCGTGACAGTACCGACTGCTCAAGATGCTTTTCCATGATATCAGTACACCTGCTAAAACCACATTTTCTTCAAAGCAACTGAGAGTATACTATATTTTAGAGATAAAAGTCCTTTTTTCCCACCTTTTGGCAAATCTCTGCTCCTGTTCAGAAAGCCGATTCCAGAGATTGGTTTTTGAAATATGGATCATGTACTTCTCAATCTGTAAAGATATTTGAATTCCATAATAGACCCTCTTGAAACACAAAAATCAACTCAAGGAACAAATGAAAATCTCTAGGACAGCTAGTATACCTTCTGCAAACGGATTCGAAGATACGACCTCAGAAGGAATAGAGTGCGGTCCAAGTCCATTTGGTAAAGAGACACAACAAGATCATCGACTCCATTCTCTGTGAATTCCTCCACTGTCTCTTCCTGATTTCAAGTCCATCATCCAATTTTCAATTGAATGCAGAATAGTAGCCTTATATCCAAAGAAAACAGTCATAACGAATTTCCAGTATAAAAGCAATACAACAACATTAGAGGAGCACCTTTGGCGACTATGTTTCTGCTATCTCCTCAGCCCCAAGTTTTGTCACAAATATTGCAAGACATTATACAAAAAAGCTATACCAAAAAGCTATACAAAAAGGCCCCGAACTACATTGCTATAGTTCAGCCACCCTAAAATTCCATGTACATAGAATGACAAGTAGAGATTCTTTGATAAGCTCTCCATGCCGACCTCGGCAGCCTACCTCGGACAGCCGACCTTGGACAGCCGACCAGGCCGCAACGAGTTCGAAGACCCAACCCTCGCTACCTGGCGGCTCTGGACCCGGTTCCCAGCACGCGATCCACCGCGCGAGATTCCCCTGCACATGGAGAGCTCCTTCGCTGCGATGAAGCTAGAAGCGGGAGGGTCCGTTGCGAAGACAGAGGAAGCGGAACACATTCAGCGAAAGCCATGCACAACTCAAGGAACGTGGGAAACAAAATAGTAACGGAAGCTATGCAACGTGGGAAGCAAACGCCGAAGTGACAACTATTCTTTCTTAAGTCAGTTATCAAAGGGGACCATAAATGAGAGAGAGAGGGAAATGGGGTGTGAGAATAGTAGTGGTGTTTTGGGTTCACTCTCACCCGAAGGAGAGTACTACGTGCATGGGTTTTCTCTCACCCGAAGAGAGGCTTTGAACAAAATATTTCATTCCCATTGTTTTCCTCTTCTTCTCCACGGTTGGGGCCTATCATCTGGTATCAGAGCCAGGTTATGTCGAACAAGGAGAGAATAGAGTGTTAGCAGTATGCCCTAGAAGCCAATTTGGCTGACGCATTATTTTGTTCTGGAACATAAATTTGTACTTGACCTAATTATGAATTTATTAAGTTGGGCATTCTTTTCATTCATGTTCTTATGTGTCCATGAATCGTCCAAGGAATTAATAAGATGATGACGCATATTTTCAAGAGTTGAGAATTTGAGGCATGTGTCATTGGTGGTTAATTTCTGAATTGCTCCTGATCGATGGATCATCACAAAGACGGTGATCGATCTGCTGAGATTATTGCACAATCACTTTCTTTGATGGACGAGTCTTAAGTCCACAATATGGGGATACTGGAATAATTGTGCAAGTGCTTGTTAGAGAACAAGGGTACTGAGCGTGACCATAGCAAGTAGTCACTTGGATGTCTATCCACTCGTCAGTGATTTACTTGATGCTGCAGTTGTATAACTAGTCGTTTGACCTGCGATGCCTCAGCTATTCACAATGAGGTTGCTTTAGTTTGACGAGCACATAAACATGGGTCCTATCTATCTGGGTTCTTGTGGTGCAGATTGGCTGCAATAGGTTCATTGTAGGGTAGGGATGCATCTAGATGGAATCTATCGACCTTGATAGATTAGGAGAGATCCTATGTGATTTATGAGACTGAGTTTGTAAATCCTTGGCCAAGGTAGTTTTTGAAAAAAGAGTTTTCCAATCTTGAACTAGAGTAGAATAAATCTTGACATATTACAGATGATGGGGTTTGACGAGTTATCCATGACCTCCATCCTGTCGAAATCCACGAAAGAGGGACTGTATCATACACTAACTGCACCTAAAAGTTCATCTATTCCATTCTGTTGAATAGCTACAACATGCTGCTACGTGTCACTGGGAGATTGTGAGACTCAAAGAAATTCACTTGATGATCAGTGAACCCGAAGAGAAGAGTTGGAATTGTTCCAACCCATTGAAAGAAGTTTTAATGATATTGTGATAGGGATCACAATATATTTCACTATCAGATAGAATAGAACCTATGGGGTCACACACAATAGAGGATCTGATCGATCTGATGGTTGAATTGTGATTTGGAATCATAATAAATTAAGATTATCAATTTAATTGATAATTGGTTTAATCCATTAAAAGTTAGTGAGTTGAAGAAGGAATAATTGCAATTGGATTGCAATTAAATTGAATCAATTGGACTTAATTAATTGGGCTTGAATAGGGTTAGGCGTGAGGCTCCAAAATTTGAGAAGGCCTCACGCCTAGGCTTTGAGGAGATTGGGGCGTGGCTCCTAATTTTTAGGAGTCAACACTAATGAAAAAAGGATAAAAAGGGAGGCCGGCGGCCTCCCTCTTGAGTTTTTGTTTGTTGGCGGCCCTCCTCCTCTCCCTAGGGTTCTTGGTTAATGCTTGGCGGCCTCCTTCTCTTCTTCTTCCATCCGCAAGGGAAAAGAAAAGGAAAGCAAGATTGGAGTCTTCTTCCTCCTCTTCATCAGCCGCATGGAAGAAAACATAGACAGGAAGGTGTTCCTCTCTTCCCTCCTTCCTTCTTTCAAGAAAAGAAGAAAGCGTTTCTCCTTCTCCTTCTTCCTCCTTTTGGAAGCAATCAAGAGTTGATTGCTTAGAGTAGTTCCAACCATCAAAAGGAATCTGTGCAAGGGAGCTAGCACCCCGGTGAGATCACAACCTTGATCGATCCAGATCTTCGTGTGGATACCCGTAGAGGCCGGACACTTGTGCGGCTTCAAGCGAATCCGATTTCCACGATCATCAGATAGCGGTCAAGATCTACCCACTCAAAGGTAAAGATATGATCTTTACTATTACTTTTATTATAGTTCTTAAATTAATCAAGTTTTAATTTTAATCTTTTCTTAGATTTCATAATTTTTTGAGTTAAGAACTCAAAATTTATTTTGAATGCTACCTTTCCTGGGACGTTCATGTGATGAACGACCCCGCGCGTGTATTTCCGCTACGATCGTCGCAACGCGTGCGGGGGTAACCCGACATAGAGCACCTTGAAGCCGAGGTGTGCACGATGCAGGAGGAGCTGCGCAGCATGGAGGCTAGAGTGGAGGGGCGCTTTATGGAGGTCTTGGAGGCCATTCACCACCTTTAGATCTCAGTTCCGCCACCAATACCGCTTGAGCAGGCCGCGTCACTTCCACCGTCACCTCGAGAAAGAGGCTTCGAGCGAAGGAAAGAAATTGTAGAGGTTCAACGCCGTCCAAGAATGGACTTTCCATAGTTTACCGAGGATGACCCCATTGTATGGCTCGATCGAGCTGAACAATACTTCAATAGCCAGGGCATCCCAGCCCACAGATGGGTGTCTACGGTTTCGTACTACCTAGACGAGGAGGCCAACCACTGGTGGCAGTGGCTACGTCGAACATATAAGATGAGGGAGCCATGATCACCTGGAGGGAGTTCGAGCGTGAACTGTTGGCTCAGTTTGGGCCTAACAAGTATTTAAATTTTAACGAGAAGCTATCGCGCATCCAGCAGCATGGAACAGTGAAAGAATACCAGCAGCAGTTCGAGAAGCTGGCTAACCGCGTCAGAGGGTGGCCGCCGAACACGCTCATTGGCACTTTTGTCGGAGGACTCAAGGAGAAGATCGCAAAGGAGGTACGCATGAGACGACCTCAGTCCTTGCGAGAAGCCATTATGGTTGCGCGAATACGAGAGGAGAGGCCGGAGTAGAAGCAGAAAGCAGGCTGAGGGGCCACACTGCAAGCAACCGGTGTTCCGCGACTACCAAACTCGACTGCACCAGCACCACGGCTTACTGCCCCAGCGCCAATCTAACGCATCTCATGGGAGGAGATGTAGCAACGAAGGAAACATGGGCTCTGCTTCAAGTGCAACGAGAAATTCACACCTGGGCATCGGTGCAAGATTCCTCAGGCCTACCTGATTGAAGCCGACCGCGTGGAGGATGAGCATGGATCCAGCAAAGGCGAAGTCGAGCACGCCGCTGAGGACCGGGCGGAAGAGGGCGTGCAACCAGTGATCTCTCTACATGTGTTAACAGGGTGGAGCAGGCCAAAGACGACGCGAGTAAAAGCTCACATCTGGGGATATCCATTAACCATCTTCATTGATAGTGGTTCGACCCATAGCTTCTTGAGCAATCGCATGGCCCGATTGCTCCAACTTTCGGTGGACGCCACGAAGAAGTTCGGGGTCCGAGTTGCAAACGGAGAAATGCTCCAATGCCAGGAGAGATTCCGATCGATGGAGGTAGAGCTGCAAGGCAAGAAGTTTTGGGTAACATTTTATCCTCTACCATTGGTGGGGTTGGATGCCGTTCTAGGCATCCAATGGCTAGCAAAGCTTGGCCCGGTGCTCTGCGACTGAAAGCAACTGACAATGAAATTCCGATGGGATGGCCGGGAGTGCGAGCTATCTGGACAGTCACCTAAAAGTGCTCAAGCTCTAGATCCTCAGGAGGTACAACGATAAATTACAAGGGGCCAACTATTTGCTATATTTGTCCGGGGAGGGAGCAACCTCCAGCCTTCAGCATTCGAGGAGGAACAGCCCATAGACCTCCAAGAGTTGCTGAGCAAGTACTCAACACTATTTGAAGAACCACGAGGGCTGCCACCGGAACAAGTTTTCGTCCACCAAATTTTCTTACAAGAGGGAACTTCGGCGATCAATGTGCGGCCTTACCGGTATGCCTACTATCAGAAGAATGAGATCGAGCGCCAGGTAGTCGACATGTTAGAAACGGGGATCATCCGGGAGAGCCAGAGCTCTTTTTCTTCTTCGATGCTCCTAGTGAAGAAAGACGGCACCTGGAGGTTCTGCACGGACTACCGAGCACTCAACGCTGCCACCGTCAAGGACCAGTTTCCCATTCCAACCATTGATGACATGCTCGATGAATTTCATGGAGCACGATACTTCTCCAAGCTCGACCTCAGGTCGGGTTATCACCAAATCCGCGTTCATCCCGAAGATATCTCAAAGACAGCCTTTCGCACCCACCATGGACACTTCGAATATCTGGTAACATTCTATGCAGCTATAAACTCTATCTTCCAAAGGTACCTGCGTAAATTCGTTTTAGTTTTCTTCGATGACATCTTAGTGTACAGCGCAACTCGGGAATTACACTTAGTTCATTTGGACACCACCCTCAAGATCCTTGTTGAACATCAGTTCTACCTCAAACCCTCCAAGTTTTTGTTTGGGCAACCACAAGTTGAGTATCTCGGCTATATTGTGTCGGTCAATGGAGTACAGATAGACACCACCAAAATTCAAGCTATACAGGAAAGGCCACGACCAGCTTCTGTGACAGAATTCAGAGGATTTCTCAAATTAATGGGATATTACCGAAAGTTCGTCAAGGATTATGGAATCATCGCCGCTCCACTGACCGCGTTATTAAAAAAAGGGGCAGTTCCACTGGAATGCCCAAGTCGAGCAAGCTTTCCATCACCTCAAGCAAGCCATGATAACAATCCCGGTGCTCGCAATTCCGGATTTCTCAATGACATTCGTCATTGAAGCTGACGCCTCAGACCATGGGATAGGAGCGGTTCTCACACAGAATGGAAAGCCCATAGCGTACATGAGCAAGGCACTAGGAGTAGCGAAGAAAGGGTGGTCGACATATGCCAAGGAGATGCTGGCAATCATGGAGGCAGTTCGGTTGTGGCGGCCCTATATGCTGGGAAGGAAGTTCCAGATACGCACGGATCAGAAGAGTCTCCGGCATTTTCTGGAACAACGAATAAGTACACCGGAACAGCAGAAATGGGTGGCCAAACTACTGGAATATGAATATGAGATTGTCTACAAACCAGAAAAAGACAATATAGCCGCATATCGCGCCTACCCGAAGGAGCAGCACTACATGCCCTCAGTCTACCCATCTTTGATATCTGGGAGGAAATCAGAACTGCCCACCGAGAAGACCCCTATCTACAACGGAAAAATCAGCAACTACAGTCCGATCCTGATAGCATGAAGAATTACCAATCCAAAGGAGGAATTTTATATTATAAGGGTCGGGTTTTAATTCCTCTTGGCTCGCTATTAAGAGTGAAGTTGATGGAGGAGTTTCACAACATAAGAATCGGTGGACATTTGGGAGCTCTAAGAACCTACAAACGGATCTCCCAAGCCTTCCACTGGGACTTAATGAAAAAAGACATCCAAAGGTTTGTGGCCAAGTGTGTGGTCTGCCAGCAACAAAAATATGAAGCGCAAGCTCCGGCTAGGTTACTGCAACCTCTTCCGATGCCTACGCAAGTCTGGAAAGACATCTCAATGGACTTCATCGAAGGGCTACCATGGTCAAGAGGTAAAGATGTGATACTAGTCACCGTCGATCGGCTGACCAAATACGCCCACTTCTTGCCTCTATCTCATCCGTATACTGCTAAAGGAGTAGCTGAGCTTTTCGTGAACCAAGTGGCCCGCCTACGTGGGATGCCGAGGTCGATTGTTAGTAACCGGGATCCTGTGTTTGTGAGCGCCTTCTGGTGAGAGTTCTTCAAACTACAGGAGACCTCCCTCAACATAAGATTGGCTTATCACCTGCAGTCTAACGGCCAGACTGAGGTGGTTAATAAGTGCATGGAGCAATACCTTTGATGCATGTGCAGTCAATTCCCAAAGACGTGGAAGCACAATTTGGCTTGGGCGGAATACTGGTACAACACCACTTTCCATTCTACTGCCAGGATGACACTGTTTCAAGCGTTATATGGGAAACCCCCGCCGTCAATCATTTGATATATGGACGGTATTTCAGCGGTCGATGAGATCAACAAAAACTTGGTCGACTGCGACCAGTTGATGAAAGAATTGAAATGTAATCTGGAGAAGGCGCAGAACCGTATGAAGCAGCAGGCGGACAAAAGACGGAGGGAAGTTACTTTTGAAGAAAGCGACTGGATGTTCTTAAAACTCCCTCCGTACCGGCAACAAACGGTCTTCCGCCGAGCTCACTAGAAGTTAGCGCAGAGGTACTTCGGACCTTACCGCATCACCGAGCGTATAGGGCCAGTTGTGTACCGACTGGCGTTGCCGGAGACTACCAGGGTCCATCCGGTATTCCATGTATCACTTCTCAAAAAAAAAACTGGGAGAAGGACAAGCTAGCTGTACTGCTCCGCCACCGATACGGGAGGATGGCAACCTGATGCTGGAGCCCGAACTTGTCAAGGACTACCGATGGGTTCACAAAGGTGGAAAGCTAACAGAGAAAATCCTGGTGAAATGGCGCTCGCTTTCGGAAGAGGACGCTACCTAGAAAGATTATGGTCAGTTGAAGGAACGGTTCCCTGAGGTAAACCTTGAGGCCGCAACGAGTTCGAAGACCCAACCCTCGCTACATGGCGACTCTGGACCCGGTTCCCAGCACGCGATCCGCCGCGCAAGATTCCCCTGCACATGGAGAGCTCCTTCGCTGCGATGAAGCTGGAAGCGGGAGGGTCCGTTGCAAGACGGAGGAAGCGGAACACGTCCCGCGAAAGCCATGCACAACCCAAGGAACGTGGAAACAAAATAGTAACGGAAGCTATGCAACGTGGGAAGCAAACGCCGAAGTGACAACCATCCTTTCTTAAGTCAGTTATCAAAGGGGACCATAAATGAGAGAGCGAGGGAAATGGGGTGTGAGAATAGTAGTGGTGTTTTGGGTTCACTATCACCCGAAGGAGAGTACTACGTGCATGGGTTTTCTCTCACCCGAAGAGAGGCTTTGAATAAAATATTTCATTCCCATTGTTTTCCTCCTCTTCTCCACGGCTGGGGCCTATCATTCTTCATATCACATAAGGTGTGAGAACCCGTGCGGGCGTGTGTTTAGTCCCACATCGGTTATTTGCTGGGTAGATCTTGGGTACTTATACAGGATCAAGGAACCCAAATAATAACTTCCGGCTAGCCATTTTGAGTGAGGTCCTAGGTTGTTACAAATGGTATCAGAGCGAACCCGGCCCATAACCTATGTGGATTAGGGGACACTGCAGCATGAATCCTTGGGGCTGACCATGGGCCAATCGTGGTGTTTGTGATTTGATTTGAATTGATATGAACCTTTAGCCTGATGAGGACGTCAGGGCTTGAACGGAGGGAGTATGTGAGGATCCGTGCGGGCGTGTGTTTAGTCTCACGTCGGTTATTCGCTGGGTAGATCTTGGGTACTTATACAGGATCAAGGAACACAAATAATACCTTCCGGCTAGCTATTTTGGGTGAGGTCCCGAGTTGTTACAAATGGTATCGGAGCGGACCCGGCTCATAACCTATGTGAACTAGGTAACACTGCAGCACGGATCCATTGAGGCTGACCACGTGCCAATCGTGGTATTTGTGATTAGATTTGAATAGATATGAACCCTTAGCCTGACGAGGACGTCAGGGCTTAAACGGGGGGAGTATGTGAGAACCCGTGCGGGCGTGTGTTTAGTCCCACATCGGTTATTCGCTGGGTAGATCTTGGGTACTTATACAAGATCAAGGAACCCAAATAATAACTTCCGGCTAGCCATTTTGAGTGAGGTCCTGGGTTGTTACATAAGGTTTATTGGATTATGAACCCCTTATTCCCTTTGAAAGGAATACAGAGATCAAGCAGTAGGATGTGAATTTTGAAGCAGATGAATAACAGACAAGGCAAGATGGTATGGTATAACACACCAAAGAAGAGATCAAGATCCAATTGAATGCCCTGTATCTCACTAAATAGGGAAGTTTGAGGTAAACATTAATCAGCATTGACTGAAATATTTCATTTTTGGAAAAAAACTTTGGGATAAAATAACAACAACCCAGAAATAATATCTCCTCCATCTCGCTGCACTGTCAAACCCATTTCAATAGAAAGAAAAAGGATGTGAGATTCTATCTCTAAAAAAATAAGAAATCAATAAATTTAAAAGCAATTGGTTCGCAGAAAATCCTAAAAATCCTTTCTTTTTAGGAAAAAAATTCTTCCATCTACATGCATCTCCAAAAATATATTCAAGAGAAGCAAGAAAGGTCTGAATTTCTCGTCAAGACAATAAATTTAAGTGAAAATAACAGCAAACACCAAATAATTCCTTCAGATTCCTGCATGCATCACCAAAACTAGCTTCAACAGAAACGAAACGGATGCAAGATTAGAACTTTAGCCAAAATTCATGCAAAAAGTAACAGCAAATCACGTGCAATCCCTAAAATTCCCTTCGATTTGGGGAAAATCACTTCCATCTACACGCAACAATGAAACTGATCCCAATTGTTTAACAAAAAAGATATTAGATTCATGAAGAGTGAGAATTAGGGTTAGGGTTAGGATTACCAGGAGCTGAATCTGCTCCCGGGCGCGGAGGACGAGGGCGGCCTCGAACTGGAGGATCTCCGGCGCCGCCTTCTCGTTCCGCCACGCCCTCTTCAGCAGCTCCACGTCCGTCGTCTCCATCGCCATCGCCGCCTCCGTCTCCAAACCCTCGCTCCATCGCCCGGATCCCGATCCCGATCCCGACCCCGACCCCGACCCCGAAGCCATCGCCTCTCCCTCTCACCCCCGTGGAGTTCTTTTGGCGCGCTTTTTTATGTTTGGCGGGAGAGGGCGCGCCCATGGGAATTATGGTGTCTTGATTTCTTCAATATGAGCCGTACGATCGTCATCCAACGTACAAGATATGAGCGTCCTTTTTCCAGCATTTGGTGGAGGCTTATCTTGGATAACTTGATGATAACAACTAATTTTATGGCTTATTGCAAGCATATGGCATGCTAAGCTCAAATTTTCTGAGGGACCAGATGGATCAAACAATTGCTATTCTTTGCAAATATTGCACCATTACAATAGTGGTGCAAGAATAAGACTGCAAATAAGTTGGGTTGGCTTGTGACCCGACTCGATCCGACCCAACCCGCTTTGGAAAACTCGTGAGGTCGGGTTGGGTTTTAAAATTGGAACCGTTCCATTTTTGGATCGAGTATGGATTTACTGAATTTAGATCTGATCCGATCCGACCCGACCTATTTGAAATTTGGGTAATTTTGGATTTTTAATCATACAACCCGCCCTGATCCGATTCGGATCTATAAAAGTATTTAGGTCCACTGGGGTGCAAACAAGTTTTGAAGCCATAGAGGGGTTGACCCGAATCGGATCCCACCCAGATCCGAACCAGATCCGAATTTTCTGAGTTGGGTTTGGATTATACATGAAACCAACCCGAATGACCCGTTTGTACCAGTGGACCTGGCCCGATCTGATTTTTTTATTAGGTTAGGTCTGGGTCCAAAATTAGAATCCGAACAAGAAACCAAATTGGGTCGGAGTCACTCATGATCCGATCCGATCCGACCCATTTACACCCTTATATAAAAAAGGAGATCCCTTATTGCAATTTCTATTCATTTTGGCTATGGATGTTCTCTCAAGAGCGATGAATAGAGTAGTTATAGAAGGGTTATCGATAAGGTTATTGAAGATGGGCAACTTTTTCGATGTATCGAAGCTACACTTTGATGCCCAATTTTCCTCTCTTTTCAGGGGGAAAAAAAAGGATGGGAAGCAAAATCTCATATGGCTCATTTCACGTCGAATGTATTCGATGCATGTAATCCGCATTCTCGTACAATTAAATTGCAACTTATAATTCATTCCAAAATAATTAAAAAATGTTCTCCAACCCCACAATTCTCCATCCCATATGCTATAAATATTTCTTACCTAAAGCTTGTGGCTATCAACAAAAAGAGTGGAAGATTGGAATCCTTACTCTAGATTTTATTATTTATTTAATTAATAAATTTTACTAGTGTTTCTATAATGTCGGTGGTTCCAAGTTACATGGTCCAATTGCATGATTAGGGCATTGTGTTGTCTCCTTTATAGGGTAGGGCATGAACACTGCACTCACATGTATGGCCAAAGCGATCATTGGATCCATTCATGAACAAGACGTGACGCACGTGTGATCGCATTTAATATCGAAGTCCATTGAATGTGTCCCTTATCCATGATGCGGATCATATAGCAAGTCAAAGTATTTAGAAAAACAGAGCATGAGTTGGATATGGATTAAAATAGGCTGTGAATTATTGGTCTTCAGGATAGACCTCTGTTTGGATGTGGCTCCGAACTCTGCTGGTTGTTAGGAAAGCCAAAGGTGGGTGCCAGCTCTTCTTCAGCTGGAATGCACAAGCAAGGGAACCCTTTCTTCCAGTCGAGCATAGTTTAGTAGCTAGAAATTTGAGCTCAACTCGATTCAAAATATTCAGACTCTACACTTGACTCGAAATCGATCGAGCTTTAATATGCAAGCTCGGACACGACTCGATCAAAATAAAGCAATACTTAAGATTAGCTCGACTTTACTTGAATATCAATGAAGCCATGCTCGAGCTCAAGTTTGAGCTCGAATTCAAGCCTTTGTCATAATTAAAAATTATGGTTAAAATAAAATATAGCATAATGTTATGTTTTAAAGATATTAAAATAATAATATATATTATAAATAAAAATATATTATTATTAAATATGTATATATTCAATTAGGCTCGTGAGTCTTCGAGCAAAGTATTTTGTTACCTAAGGCTTGGTAAGTGTCGAGTCGAGTCGAGTTGAGCCTAGATCCAAATCGTGCTCGAGTAGTTTGTGAGTTGCTCAGCTCGTTTTCACCCCTATTTTAAGAGCTCTAGGGGCATTTGATGTTGGACAAATAGGCAGCTTAAGATCTCATTTTAGTTGCATTGAATAGTTTCTTTGGAGGATAAAAAAAAGGAAAGATAAATAGTTTTGGAGATATCAAAGTGGAAGGGGCAATAAGAGAGAAGGCTTCATGTATACCAAAATTATATTGAGAGAGAGAGAGAGAGAAGGCTCTTTCCCTTGTTCAAAACCTAACCAATGTAGCTTGCTTTTAATAACTAGTTACATGAAAATTCTAATCTTATCAAAATAAATTTGCAGAATTTTATGGGAAAGCATAAAAAATTTTGTTACTAGATGATCTCCAGAGGGTTTTGTCCTTGCAATTTACAACTGCTGGATATAGTTAACAAGTCTATCGATATCATGGCCTATTTCTCACTTGCATGGATATTGAGCAAGAGCAAATTGCAATTAATTGATCACTAGCTACACTGCTAATCAATCTATCCTCGGTGCACCATATATTATATTTCCATGACATGTCAAGCAAGCACCAATATAATTAATAGTCATGAGGTAGCAACTATGTTAAAGTCCAAGAGAAACTTGTCAAGGAACCACAGTATTAGCATAATAACTCAATCTAAGAAGTCAAGCTGCCACATATTAATCAATGTTGGTATCTGATTTTGGCTATGACGGCTGCATTTAAAAAATGCAATTCCATACTGTGGTCTTAACACAGTGTTTTTGCATGATAGATTAGCTCAGATAGTTGAATTCATGCATCTAGGCAAATATATTAGTCTCAGTATTAAATCTTCAAAAGATTGAGGACAAGTAATGGCATACAAGTAGATTTCTGATGCAGCATCTTGTTTCCTAACCACATCATTTTGCCTCCCTTGACAACTTCTTGTTGATCTATTTAATATTATCCAAATGTCGGCGGGCTTAAATCATGATCTTCATTTGCTATGCTTATAGGATAAACTATGATACCTTACTGCTTTAGTCCTTAAACAGGCGCTGTGTTTTGAAAACAATGGAGAGCAAATGATCATGATTTGGTTAAAGTATTTAAACATGGATACTTCGAGGTGCAAAACAAAAATCAGAATCACTTCGCCGACAAATTAATATTAATTAATAGCCCAAGTTAGGGTTAGGGGCTGATCATAAAAGCATTAGTTGCTGATTAATTATGTCAGCCACCATGAAGATATTCTTCTTCCCACCCTCTTCTAGAAGCACTTGAATAGCAGATGTTGCACTGAAATCTCTGGAAAATTTTGCTACCTCCGCTCGAACCACAGGCTTTTCATCAGATGACAATTAGATTTTTTTGGGGTCATGATGCTCCAAAGGAGCACCAAAAAACTTTATTAAAGATCAAAAATAGAAGTTACAAAAGCAAGTAAAGAGGAAGAAAGCAAGATAGAAAAAAAAAATAATAATCTCCTTTTTCTGTGAACACTCTCAGTTTTCTTAGAAACTTGCCCATCAAAAAGTGTTGCTTCTTCTTCACCATCTAGTAGAACCCTTTGTGAGACAACTTAGTCCTATGATAGCTAGAATGTAAATGAGTTGCAATGATCTAATTATTGGAATGTTTATGTTTTACTGATCACATAACCACCTTAAGCCATCACTCTGCACCTTTGATCAATGTGCATTGAATAATTAATGCATTGTAGCTATCATAAATGATTAACATGATGAGATTTTATGATTATAAATTTTGATATATCAATAGATGGAAGATAGATGTCCATGCATGAGATTTCTGAAGTGGATGTCTACATCTCTTTGTTCTTCCATGTCAACCTAAGTTGTTGTCATGCAGTCACGATTAGGATATGCATGCAATGGACTCCCATGCAAACAACATGGAGGTCTAACCTTCTCATGCTCTCCAGCTGGCTCTTCTCATGGACCCCTAGAATTCGACAGCATATCATTCATGATGACCAATAAAGTAATGACAAGGGCATATCCCTTTTGTAGGTTTGTATTGCCAGTTATATTCACACAAAAAGTTGTGTAGGTCCACAAGTATTGGACTAGAAATTAACTCAAGAATCAAGCCAACCCTTCCCTTGGTACTGCATCAATTTCTATTAGTGTCACCGACCTTATATCGCAAGATAAAATTCTCAAGTAATATCAAGCTCCTTGTAGCATTATTCCCATTCGCAACCGACACAACTACCATAATGCCAGCTATACGTTCACTTCTGTAGAAATGTTTCCATAACCATAGGGTCCCCAGCCGGAGTTAGCGAATGGAGGTGAATTCATACTAAAATCTTAATGACAACAACGTACAAAATCTTTACCCGACCCGATCTAATATCGAATCAATATCTCTTGACCTGTACCGTTCAATAGATCATTTCAGGCCATCCTCTTGAGTCTAATCTAATATATTTTATGGGACTCAATTTCAAATAAGCCTAACCCAATCTATCAACAATGATCTAAACAATTAGCACCAAGAAACGGTTAGTCATCCAAAAAATTGTCATCCAAAATCATGATTCGACCCGATCTAAAGTAGTTCAAAGGTCCGATCATCCTACCAACCCTAACTTAAAAACTCTCGTCCCAAACCCAGTCCAAAATATATAAGGTTGGGTCCGATTTCGAACTTCAGTAAGATTAGTTTTTGCCACATCTATGATAAAGATGATGATTTTAAATAAGATGGTATTTTAGTTGTTTTATAATTCTCATTTTTTTTAAAAAAGAAAATATATGATTGGGGGACAGCTGATGCTAATGCATCCGGAGATCCCGGGAAAATGTTCCATCCCATTCTTCTTGTGTCTGCATTTATTGGTCGAGCGCTGCTCTGTTTGCATGGATCCGTGTGCTCAGTGTTTTGTTGCACAAAGAGCCCTTTCTTGATGTGGACCGTGCAAAATTTCACATGGAATGAGAGCAAAGGTGTAATCAAATTATTAGCAGGTTTGTACCAATGTATATATGCATGATTGGCAATTTCCTGCTACTTTGGCTGTATTTGTGGTTACCATCTTTTTCATGGCCTGCTGGATTTTGGTCACCCATACTTGTTTTGTTTGGTTCAAGTAGATCTCCACAACTACAAACTTCAATCATGAAAGGAGAGCCGGAGATTTATCAAGCTAAGTCGACCTTTAGATTCGAAACCAAACTGACCTCTAGATCCCACCAATGCTAGCAAACTCGAACAAGCTTGTACATGGATGGAGCAGAAGAAGAAGAAGACAGGCTTATCGGCTAATCTAAAGTCAATCAACTTGAGTAGCTTATTCTTGGTGTTTCGCTTTGGCTGCGATGTTTTCGAAAACTAGGATAAGAGAAAAACCAGCTGAAAAATGAGTTAGGGCAGGATTTGTAACCAAGTTATTGGAATTGCTCAGATTCTATATGACTTTGGTGTGTATATATATATAAGTAACTAAAATGCAATGCCTGTAGAAACTTTCTATTCGAAGCAAGGGCTAGTTTAATTTATTTATCATTAGCTATGCCACCAATAAATCTATCCTTCGTACGGTCTTCATTTTGTTTGCATGGCATGTTAAGCGACCGCCGATTGTAATTAATTGTCATTAGCTAATAGCTATGCTACCAGTCCATGAAAAGTTGCCAGGAAACCCTGAAATTAGCCTAAGTAACATGATGCAAGAGTTTCACTGAAATCAGCATCTGATTGTGGCTTTGATCTCTGAAGGTAAGAAAAAAATTTAAAAAGAGAAAGCCGTTCCATAATGTTGTGTTGATACCATGTGTTTGTACAGTATATGTACGGCTAGTTGCATTCATGCATCTGGCCACATGTCTTGGTCTTAGTATCTACCTTCATATAGAACATAGTCGAGGAGACATAATTGAGTACGGTGTACTTTTTTATAGAGCATCCTGTTCCCTAACTACAGAGCTAGTTTGCCTCTCAGTCACCCTATTATAGTGTTTGTCTATTTAACCTAATTCAAACATTGATGGACTTAAATCATGATTTCTGCTATGTTTATACAATATATTGAAAGGCTTCACTATTCTATTCATGTTTCGCTGGTGGCTACGTGATCTCGAGTTCAATTTGATTGTGTCGAGACAGCTATATGGTAAAAAGAATGTATTTATGACAAAGACCCACAGATGACTAACTTGAGAGATGAAACTTATAATTTAAGATAGTAGAGATATTAACATAGCTTATTTAGTGTGCAATGGGGGAAACCCATCTCAAATATTAGTGAGGCCTTAGGAGATGGGTTCGATTCCATTGTGTAAGCACAAGCAAGGAAGCATCATGAGTCATGACACTGAACAGAGGAGTTTAATTCTGACCACATAACCTGAAGCCATCAGTCTGCACCTCCCATGGCTTCCATGTCCTTAGCTGCATCAAGGCATGTCACATGCTAGAACATGTTATTGCTATTGCAGTATAGTTTCCTCCATTTATGGGCAGGCCTCCACTTGGATAAGGATGATTTGTGTGTAGAGGTTGCATGATTACAAGTTTTGACATATCCATTAAAATGGTAAATGGATGTCCATGCATGAGATTCTTGAATGCTACAGTGCATCCAAGGCATAAAGTTGATACTTATGGCTCCTCTTCTTTCTTGTCAATCTAGGTTGTCATTTTGCATCCAAGATTGCCATGATGGACACGCACCTTGCTGCAAGAATCCAGATGAGCTGAAAGTGATAAGTGCATCAAAGCCAGGTGGAAGAGAAATGAATGCGCATTAAAATCTTGGGGATGAAATGAGGGGCATTAAGTCATTTTAGAATTTTTAGCTCTTCGAAATATCCCGATGGGGGACAGATCGATACCATCGAAACCCTAGAAACAAGATCTTGACGAAAGTTTTGGTCCCAATGTTTGTATGTCTATATCACTTGAAAGCTGCTAGATGTTACACAGATCCACAAACATTGTGTCTGAATCTGAAAACAGCTCTTTCTTGATATGGACTGCACATTCAATTGCAATGGCCAAGAATTTGAAAGAAGATGACGCATATTTCATACCATGTGCAGGTCGTTTTTATTTACTATGTGTTTGCAGATCTATAACCAGGTGCAAGTCAAATCCAATCATAGAAGGTGATCTTTTCAGTGTTTGAACTGCTGTAAGCTGACCATCAGTTTGTTGGTCAAATTACATTTGAGAATCCTTTTACAACATTTGAGATCTACCACACTACTGCGCTTTAGCAGTATCACTCTGATGGATATAAATCATAACAAGGACAGTGATTAGTGGACCCATAAGCAATACTTCTTTAATAATTCAAATATATATAGTTGCTGTTCTTATTTACAAGCAAACAAATAAAAGATTTTATCTTCATTTACCTCTACATGCTTAGTTGAATGCATAAAGACCATGTATGTGCAATAAGACCAAGCGCAAGAGGGTGTTTGCTTTAAGGGATGCTTGTCGATTTCTAATTTCTACCTTGATGAAATATCAAAATTATTTGTATATGAGATATTTAACCATCCAATCATGTTTTTTGTGAAATTTTGGAGTTAAAGTTGACTTGGTAACAATAAATATCAACTCGAGGAAGATGCAAGTTGAACCGGTCAACTTTGGAGTCCAAAATGATGACTTTTGAGGAGCCCCTTGGTGCTCATGGATTCCAACAAGGTTGCTAATGGATAGAGCTGAAGACAGGCATTGTCACCTAATTGAAGTGCAACCCATGTGGCCTCCTCTCAATGCATTGTTTTGCAAATAATCACTTCCTATACATCTACAGTGCAAGAGACTAAAAATTTGATACCTAGTTATGACAAATACATAGGAAAGATCGATCCACCTTGGCAAAAAAATTTCACATTTTTACAATGACTTAGTCCGGTTCGAGACATGCCGTTAAAATCGATCTACCTCGGCAAATTTTTTTTTACATTTTTACAACGACTTAAGTCCGATTCAAGATACGCTGTTTGTCATCGAAGGCGTCGAGATTGAATCAAGCAGGGGGTGGAACACCAATTGATTCTTTCACCACTTTGTGGTCTCCCCACAAGTGATCCAACTAAAACATACCTAGCTACGCTCAAAGAGCAGCAGCACAATAACATGACTCCAAGCTAGGTTGATCAAGAAAATAACTAATAATAAACAAAAAAAAACTAAGCGGCCTGTGACGACGCACGTGAAGAGGTATATATAAATCCGAGGGGAAGGGGAAGGAAGCAACATCCTTGAAAGAGAGAGAGAGAGAGAGAGAGAGAGAGAGAGGGTTTAATACCACCCTCTCTTTATTCAAACCCATTTCTTCGTTTTCGTCGATCGAAGAAATCAGGGAGGTATTACGATCAAGTTTTCTGTTATCTTTTACTTTCTTTTAATCCGAATCTTTCTTTTGGTGAATCATTAAAAAAATGGAGCACTTGGGGGGAGATTGATCAGATCGATACCTCTTTGCTTGCGATTTCTAATCGGAGATCTCTGAAAGCTTTGAATCCTCGCTGATCCGATTTATATCTCTGGCTCTCGATCTTGGGATATATTGTCGATGTTTTTCTCAGGGATTCTGCTTGTTTTTCTGGATTCTTGCAGGAGATTTCAGGCTTCGGATCCGATGCCGATCCGGAATCACGAGGTCAAGGAGGAACGAGGGAGGAAGCGGAAGCGGGGGAGCAGCGGCAGCGAGGGCACGCCCTCGCCGCCCCGACGGTGGCGGACCGACGCCGAGCGCCGGATCTACTCGTCCAAGCTCCTTGAAGCGCTCCGGCGCCTCCGCCGAACGTCGCCGGCCTCGCCGCTGCGGACTCGGGCCGTCCGGGAGGCGGCGGACCGCGCGACGGCGGCCGCGGCGAGGGGCCGGACGCGGTGGAGCCGCGCGATCCTCTCCGGCAGCCGCTCGCTCCGCCTCAAGTCCCGCCGGCGTCCAGGGGTCGCCGCTGCCTCCAGCCGGCCGAGAAAGGTTGCGGCGCTGGCGATGCCGGAGAGGAGGAGATCGTCGGCGCCGGATATCCGGCGGAGGGTGAGGGTTCTGGGGCGACTGGTACCGGGATGCCGGAAGGCGTCGTTTCCGACGCTTCTAGAAGAGACTTCGGATTATATCGCGGCTCTCCAGATGCAAGTCCGAGCCATGAGCGAGCTAGCCGAGATGCTCTCCGGTTCCGGTCGATCGGCTCGGCTCGTCGGCGACCACCCAAGCTGATCGGCCGGCGTACGGAGCGCTCTCCCTATTTCGTTTTATTATTTTTCATAATTATCTTAGTTTAATCTTTTTCCTTCCGTTGTATTTTATTGTATATTGCGTTTTTCTTTCTTTTTTTCTTTTCCCTCCTAACTTCTCACTTTGGTTTGATTTCTCGCGGCCCGGGAGCGGCCTGAGTTAAGACAGACTCAGGACGAATGTAATTCGATACCTTCGTGCATATATATATTTTCCCGGAGACTAAAAAAATTCAATACGGCAGTCTTACTTGGATCATGGATGCTATTTTATCTACTTATATTTTTCTGGGGTCTAAAGTTTAATTTTCTCCATCTGAATTCGAGTCTAATAAGTTTCTTTATTTCGGTAGCTACTTTTATTTGCTTTTGTTCATTGTTTCCACAGCTAAACAGGAAAGATTGCCGTGTTCAGTGCTTTTATGCCTGCTGCTCTACTACAGGATTTTCTGAGAAGTTGCCGATTTTATGAAGCAAAACCAGGCTGAGGCCACTCTCTTTGGTTGCCTACTCTTCCCCATATGTTGTCTCTAATTATGTTGTTCCTTAGGCTGATTAATTGTTGTCAACATTTTCTACAGACATAGAGGATGGAAGTTTTACAAAGGAATTACAAAAGGCAAAAAAAAAAACTGACTATAAGATGTTTTTTTTTCTTATAGTAAAATATAACTAATTAACTTCATCTCATATGAAGGAATGTGGTCCAATTGGATTGAGATCATGACACAGCTACAACCATATACATATAGATTACACCATCCCACTGGCTAACTAATCTCTCCATCCCCTTCTCCTTCTTGATTTGATATAGGCGATTTCGGACTCGAGGAACATATAGCTACATTCCGATCATATCTTATGGAGCCAGGCGTTGCATGTATATTTTTACCAATCATCATGTGGAAGTTCATGCGGGCATGTGTTTAATTTTATATAGGAGATTTTAGATATTTATACCAGGCTAAGAAATTCACACATCATCATTAAATCTCTCTGTCCTTGTTTTGAGGAAGTGAGCTTTTGGACGAGACAACTACACGAAGGCCTTGTTGTTGGGATTTCCTGGCCGTCCGATGGCTTGATGTGGAAGGGCCTGATGGGACACAGGATGTCGGTATACTCATGTAGGTGGTGGACCAGCACATGAGTGGGGTGGTGAGACAAGCCACGTGTGATCTTGCTCGATTTGACGATTAAATATTCTCCCAGCTGAGACCCGACGTGGTGGGAGATACCCTGTCCGGTGCGCCTCCGACATCCGCCGTTAGATCCGCTGGATTTTACACGTGGATGGATGTGCACGATTAATAAATGATAGGGCACCACATATTCTTTGAATTAGATCCTTCCATATGGTAAGAGCGTAGTGGCAAAGGATACCAAATTGGACGAGCAATAGCTTCAAAATAAAATGGAGACCAACTACAGAGAGAGAGAGAGAGAGACCTGATCCTATGTTCAAGCCAAAACTCAACAAAGGTATCAAATGTGTTGAGCTAGTATGTGATGTTTCTTCCAAGAGGTGAGAGTTTTGTTTTTTTCAAGTTTACTTAAAAAAGTCTTTTAATAAATAGTCTTCATATAAAATTAGATGATAAGTTGCATGCATAAGATCTAATTGTTTGCTCCTAGTGGTCACTGTGATTTTTCTCTGTAAGAAAAAGGATCTACCAAATAATAAAGTAGTAAAATAGATCGAAGAAGCAACAATAAAAAACTCTTGAATTCAAAAATAAATAAATAAAAATTTGATACCCATTACCATGGCTAGATATTTTGGGGGACTTCTTGAACCTGACCACAAAAGTGTTAACATTAGAGTTTTACAAATGATAAATAAAGGATATTCTCCATAATATGCTAGTATTTTGGTTTGGTGCAAATCTGAAAAATAATTGGAAGAATAAAAAATAGTCTCTACAATATGCCTCTTAATTGGATACGATGTCTGACTGATCTTGATGTCGATTCTTTCTAATCTATCTAGACATTATAGCTATTAATCTCCAAAATTATTTTCTAATTTGTAGCACTTTTCTAAAACTGGCTAGGTATAAATCCAATATCGAAGCCTTTTGCTTCTTTAACCAGCCTTTGACATGCATTCATTGTAGTAGATATCAACCAAGTCTACGGCATGTTCATCAGCATCCCATGTAAAGTGAATTTATTTAAGATCTACTAACAATTTCTACTAACAATTTTCATTATTTCGTGCATCCAATTAAAGATCTAATCCTTAGGACAAAAAAGATGTCACCTTCCTAAGATGAAAATACTTCTATATTTTTCTTGTCAAATTTTACCATCAAATCATAAGAAGGCTTATTAATTATCGATCATGGTGTCAGTTATATCATTGGCTAGTTGGAATTTTGTGAGATTAGTCAAATAGTTGGATTTCTCTCCAGTTTGGAATTGAAATGGAGAGGTCTGATCATTCAATCATCATTATCTGTGCCTTCTTTGACGGTCATGATTGATTGGGTTCTATGTAGAACTTGGATAAAACACTAGCAGTGATAAGGAGAGTGGATCTCTAGCCTCACCCAAACTGGAGAGGATCTAGACTCATAATCAAAACATGTTTGCAACCACCAAGAGGAAATTAGTTTTTCAGAGGAATAAACTTTTGAGGAAATTAAGGTTTCCAATTAATAAATCAGGCATCCAATCATCATGACTTTGGATGAACTATGGTAGCATTTCAATACACTTAATTGGAACATTTAGTTATGAAGTGACAAGGCCTTAAGGGAGTCCATGCTCAATTGCGAGGTTCTGCACATGCCACTCACATCATATCGACGACAATGAGAAAACCATGATTTCACAAAAACAACCATGCAAAAAATAACATAATTTCATGTCTCGATGCACACGATCCACCTAGAGCCAACTATGCATTACTATCGATCGAAATCAATGGACTCTAGGGCATGGCCCGCCTAAAGTCGGCAATGTTATGTAATGCAATTGAACATGGAGGACATTTTGGCAGAGTTAGGCACCATTTCTTGGTCACCCTCCAAGAAGCCGAACCAACCTGAAGTGGAATACAAGAGTAACTCGAGCATAATCCACTAGTCCAATTTTACCCAATTTGTTCAACTAAGGCACATGTCTAAGGAAGTGCATTTTTACTCTTCTAGGGAATTGATTGAGCCTTGTAGTTGTAAGGGGCTCTCCTGGATGGTTAATATCCAGCAGCTAAGGCCATCAGTCTTCTTGCACCAAAATTTCAAATAGCTTTCCTGAAAGAAATCAATGTGTACATCAGTGGAAGCTGTCACCTTTTCCTGATAAATAGGTATGCATGGTCCATCTTTAGTGCTGAAGAGGTTGAAAATGCTGTTGTTTGTGATAGAAATTAGGGTTGGATCTCTCTCAAAACAAATGATTATGCTTTGGCTTGCTGAGGGAAGGAATAGGCCAATATGAGACAGCATTCATACCCATAAGAAGAAAGCCAAAGTGCCAATAATTTAGTGGCTGACTGCTCCTTGAGGCAGAATTTTCTGTGTCTACTAGTGATAGTGCTCATCATTGATGTTTCTCTTGAGTGACTTTTTGTTTGGTTGCTTGGTTTTGGTAACATAGCTTTGGAATAACTAAATCCATCATTCATCATGGCATCTCCTAAAGAGAATTATTTGCCTTATATTTGAGAGCAACTATTTGCCTTATGATTCAAATACTTGTGTCTTGTTGATTTTTTCAACCACTGATATCCCATAAGGTTTCTTGTAGTTTATATCTAGGCTTTTGAGCTGATGTCATGATTTTCCATGAGATGTTGAAAAGTCACTGTTCTTATGGCAAAAGAAAGAGCCGTTTTCGGATCCTATATGGTTCAAATTTTGCCAGTACAATGTTGGATGGTTACCATATCATCTGATCACGAAGATAGATGGCAATCAAATAGGGCATAGCATTGCATGTCATACGTCCTATTTGATAGCTACCATCTTCGTGATTAGGTGTGATTAGGTGATGTGGAGTTTGAATCCATTATATATCAATGATCATTTAAGACACTTCTCTAGACATTATCCTCTTTTTGTCTTGCCGTATGATTTTCATAAGAATGACCTTGTTCTTTTGTTTATTATCGGAGTACTGGTTTTTAAAATAGTTGAAATTTTTTGCCTTGTTTAGATGGGAGCATATGAATATTGGGAAAATAACATTGGTAGGAGAAATGTGCGGGAGAGTATTCCGTATCTTAATAAATAAAAAAAAAATTATAGAGATACTTCTTTAAGTTTGGGCTATTTATATTTAGAACTCAAAAGTTTAAAAATGGTCGATTAGCAATTAGCCACCAAACTTTCAAATTTATTGCAATATGGTTAAGCCGTCTACTTTCATTACAAAATGTTATCATGTGAGGTCACTTAATAACTAAACATTTGTAAAATTTCAAAAATACCCTTTGCACTAACTTAGCAAGGGACTCTGGTTTTGGCGTGAACTGAAAGGGAGAGCTTTGAGATTTGTGTAGGTGGATAAATGACATAAGATGGAGAGCTTTGAGATTTGTGTAGATGGATGGATGATAGAGGATGGAACGATTTGAGATATGTATAGGCAGATGAATGACAAGGGACAGAATACTTTGAGATCTGTATGAGCGGACGAATAACAGAAGATGAAATATTTTGAGATATGTACAAGTAAATAAACGAGGATGGAGCACTTTGAGATCTGTGCGCAAATAGATGACAAAAATGGAGTGCTCTAAGATCCGTGCAAGCGGATGAATAGTGAAGGGTAGAGTGCTTTGAGATTCGTGCAAGTGGCTGATGATGGAGAATAGAGGGTTTTGAGATATATGTAGGTAGATGAATGATAGAGGATGAAGCGCTTCAAGATCTATGCGAGTAGATGAATTTCAGGGATGGTGCGCTTTGAAATCACCTGAAAGCCACCATCCGGCCTCTCTAAATCAAGGGTATTTTGTTTTTGTTTTTACTCCATTAGTGGTGTGAGGATCCATATAGATAGCTGGAATACATTGCAATAAAAGTAAAGTTTTGATGGCCAATTAAAACTTCTTAAACTTTTAGTGTCTAAGTATAATCGATACAAATTTGAAGAGGTGTCTTTATAATTTTTTGAGCAAATTACAAAAACCCTCTTGAGGTTTACGTTTAACACACTTATATCCACTAATTTGTAAAATCTACATTTACACTCAGTTAAATTAACGACAGTAGTAATCCATTTATCTTATATGAAAAATTAAAATTGTCCCTACATGATGAGTAAATTACAAAAAAGCCTCATAAGATTAGGAGTAAATTATATTTACATCCAATAGTTTGAAAAATCTACACTTATCTTTCTGAGGTTTGTTTTTATCCAACACTTTAATCCATAACTTAACAGAATATTAGCCAAACCATTAACTTAAATGGGACTAAATGCCGCATCAGAAAAAATTTAAAAAATGACCAAACTCTTACCTTAAGTGATATAACATCCACCCAAGGAGGAGCACAACCATAAGGCACCATGGGTCTGAGTTTGCTCTTGATGAATTATCAGAAAAAAGCCATATGCCAAGAGAAAAACAATCTAGATCTCTCAAGCAGGTGGATGCCTTTATTGTTGCAGGAAACTATCATCTAGAGTTTGTCGCTTGAGCTAGCCTATTTATGGTCCAAGCAAGACTATAGAACTGCAACTGATGCAACCTTCAAAAAGAAGAGTTCTCATGCACATATTTAGTTGGATCCTTTTGATGATAGGTTGTTAGAGCTATTATAACTCCATATATAGATATAGAAATTCTCATACATAGCGACAATGTTAGAGAATCATGTCTACAATATTGGACAAATAGATACTCGTCGTCGGATGTCGGTTGAAAAGAGAGCTTGTTGTTGGTTGTTCGTCGAGAAAGGACACTCGTGGTGGAGTGGTGAAGCGGAAATGAACTCCTAGCCGCTTAATCTCGGAGAGAAGAAGACTCTTGAAATGTAATACTTCGAAGAGTTCTGAGAGTCGGAAAAGTAAAAGAAAAGCCTATTTTCTTATAGAGGTTTTGACTTTTTACAATAAATAAATGGTTTTTCTAGCATTATCAATTTAAGTGGGTGTAAGTATAGGTTTTTATAAATATTGGATATGAGTGTGATAACATAAACCTCATGAAGATTTTTAAAAGGTTATTTTTGTTATTTTTAAAAATTTTTCTGTCGTGGCATTTGGGTCTCATTAAAAGTTAACGATTTGATTAATATTCTGTTAAGTTATGGACTGAAGTATTGGATAAAAATAAACCTCAGGAGGGTAAGTATAGGTTTTTTATATTATTGAGTGTAAGTGTAATTTACTTCTAATCTCAAGGTAGTTTTTGTAATTTACTCTATTTTTTAAAATAAAAATGCTTCTTCCCGCAAAGTCTAAGGATATCCATTGCTTGCAACAAACCCAACAAAAGAACTTCGCGGGATGAAATAAGGCAGCTCTAAAGGTACTAGCCGTGGAATTAAGAATTACTAACTAGTATATATCATTAGGATGCCAACTTAGTCTTAGGCCATGTGACCTAATAGCGAGGTACTGTGCTTTGCCACATAGTGCAGTTGATGTCATGATTGAGCCTATCTTATGTAACTTGAGGTGTCACTTTTTGTTACAACCATAGAATAGTCTATTGACATGGATCCTAGGCACTTATCCTTCACATGCAACATGGACCAAGTGCACATGGTGGCTAAGAAGCATTGTTAAACCTTTTGATCATTAGATTCTTTATATTGGTATGAACATGGATACCAAGTACTGTTTTTCATGTAAATAACTGCATCTTGTGGGAAGGAAATTATCAAATATCCTTGCATTTATCCACCTAACCAATGTTAATTGTCAAAGATGCTTGCTTAATCATGCATTTATTAAGTCTCTAATCGAAATGAGGTCAAACAACACATGTGAATCCATCACTCCAATAGCTAGATCTCCTCCATTCTTCCCATTAAACAATTCAAAGACAGAAGTTGCGTGTCTACAAAGCATGCAATGCTAGCTCTCTCCGGCAGACACGCATTGTAATGTAATCCTTCCCCTTAAAACGAGTGCCTTCTCATAATCCTACCATCCTTATCCCAATTCTAAGAAGGTTATGGTATTCCTACTCCCTTGTCGCTACATGCATTGACAAGCATGCAAGCCTAAGCATAAGATATCTTTTAAGTGGAGGCTATAATGAGCTCCCTGTGGGGAAACACAAGCCCAGTTGTCTAACCACCATGCCATCCCTCCTTGTTCCACCTTGCTAAAGTGGACCCTCTTGCCACTTCTATTTGAGCTGGAATGGTGGTGGTATGAAGACCCAGGTCCACATCACAATACACTGAATGTGAAAGGGAGAAGGAATAATCCAGGGTGTTGTAATGAGGAGAAAAGAGAAAAATGAAAGGGAAAGAGAAGAGTCTAGGATTAGGAGAGGGGGTAGGAGTGGAAAGCAAGAAGGAACCATGTGGGTGCATGTGCATTGAGCTAGGAGAACATGACTTTTGCTACAAGTGAGCCCTTTTCATGCCACCTTCCTCCCCCCTTCCCTATGGCTATGATCAGTCCCATGCACATATGGTGTTTTTGGGTCACTTCTCCTTGTTCTCAATATATATATATATATATATATATATACAAGGGTCTTCTCCCCTTCCCAAAGCCAAATCTCTCTCTCTGACGCCATTGTTGTCTCTCACCTAGCAACCAAGGTTCTGGAAAAGGAAAACACAGCCTTATTCAAAACCTTGTACCCATGGTAGCCTCTCTGCATTCCCTCCTTTTAGCTCTCAACTCCAATGGCATGACCGCGAGGTGGGTTGGAGCAAACCGGTTGCAAACTGGATCGCTCTTGATGAAAGCCATGCAGCGCCATGCACTAAGAAGAAGGAAGAGGATGGCAAGGACTGAGAGGATTGGTGGCGGCACCGTTGCATGGGCGAGAAGGCAAATGATATGGAAGAAGAAACGGGTCCTTCTAGAAGGTTCTAGAAAGCCCGCGAGCTGCATCGAGAGGAAGATCAGGAAGCTCCAACGTCTCCTGCCGAATGGTGAGACGTCGGAGTCCATGGGGCTTGAAGGGCTCCTTCGTGAGGCAGCAGACTACATCATGTGCCTACAAATGCAAGTGAAGGTGATGCAGATCATGGTTACTGTGCTGTCACCAGAGGATTCTGGCGTCTAATCCTCTTTTGAAATTACAGAAGCCCAGACAAGAATTGCTACTCTATTCTTCATATATATATATATATAATTTTTCTTGTCTCCATGACATTGTTACTGTAGGTTTTGCGGTTCCAATTTGTAAGGTGGTATTTAAAGAGATGTGTAATATTGCATTTCATTCATATCAAGCTGGAAATGTTTCATTAATATTTAATTTGTTAATATGTAGACAGTCCATGTATTTCATATTACATGGATTGCAATGTCAGCTTTGATCTCTCTCTCTCTCTCTCTCTCTCTCTCTCTCTTTGCAGCTGTCTTAGAATCAGATCATTGATAAACTCTATATACAAAGAAAAAAAGATCAGCAATTATCACTCTATATATGTTCCAACGACAGGAGACGCCAATTGGAGCTTGTATGGGAGCAAAGGGGTGCAAGTCACAATGAAATAAATGTTACTCGGTAAAAATGTACCAAGGTATCAACCTTAAGGCCAACCATTGGAAATAAAAAAATATGTATTCCTAGATCTTAACATGGTAAGGTATGGACCTGAGAGAATTGGATCTGATAGATAGCAATGATATAATCGTTTGGAATATGTTATTTTGATGATTAGATTCAACTCTACCCATTCGCAGACTTGGCAAAGACTACTACTACATCAACTTGGGCTAGGTCATTCAGCACTCTCATACACTTAAATCAGGTTTCATAAGCAAAATTAAGCCTCACTTATAAGACTCACTTATATTCATTTCCACTCTTTTTGTATGCTTCATTAACTCAATGGAGTCGGTCTCCCTAACACCATCTGTGAAAATGCTTTAAAATCTCTGACGGGGGGATGTGGTGAGCAATTTGGGCCTCCTCAGTTGATCGTTTGTTGGGTGGGCCCACAAGGTAATTGGGCTAATTGCAACTGGGTAATACTGCAACTGGGCACTATTGCTCAATCCAGAACAAAGATCCAGAACAAAGGGGATGTATTACTTTGCAAAAATAAAAAAAAAATTCTTGCAAAATCAATAACTAAAATAGATATTTCATGCAAAAATCAAACCTTCTGAGAAAAGGAAAAAAACTCACTGCTGAAGTATCCATGCGATGCCGGCTAATCTAAAGCAAATAAATATGTAAATTAGGCGACTTTGCACAAATTTGTACGGCATTTTTTTTTCTAAAATTAATGATTTAAATGATTTTAGTACGAATACACATATCCAAAAAAAATCAAAAAATAGTAAATTATGGAGTACTCTAAGCAGTTTCTTTTTCCAACCCACAGGGCCCCCACGGAGTGATTGGCTACACAGAAGGTCACTCAGTCCGCGGCCTTATTAGCCTCTCTGTAAACGTGCTTGGCCTAGAACGTCACACTGCCACTAACCATGGCCCGAATATCTCGAAGCAAGGGGTGGCACCCATCCACACCATCAGTGCCTTCCGATCCAACGATCACTGTAGCTGAATCACCCTCAAGCATAACTGCTCTAACCCGCAATACGGTGCCACCCACACCGTCGGTGCCTTCCTGGATCCAACGATCATTGTAGCCAAATTACCTTCAAGTATAACTGCTCTAACCCACAACATGGTGCCATCCACACCATTGGTGCCTTTTTAGATCCAACGATCACTGTAGCCGAATCACCCTCAAACATAACTGCTCCAACTCGCACCATGTGCCGAGCATAGCACAAACTGACCCATGTCACTCTCAGTTTAGCCTTCGAGATCGAGATGTCGAAGATCTGGTACCCACTAGCAATAACTACTCTGGAGTTCAGATCTCTGATAACGAAGTCAGCACTTCAGCATATCTCCTTTTGCCACCATCTAACATGTACTCATTGAAGTTGATGTTGAAAAAACTCGAGGATGGGCTCCTTTATGAAAACTGAACAAGCCTCCACTCAGATGAGGCATGCGTGGAACTACCTCAGCCATGAGTGATTGCCTCTAGTGCACTTCGTTCAAGCCCAACCATTTGTACCGCATATTGAACGGCCTAGATTCACAGTCTGCTGTTTTCGTCTAACATCAACTCGGCGTATTACCATTCGTTTCGCCGACTCTATGTCAAATTAATTACCATGGTACCGCCGATCGAATGATCCAGATTTTCCGATCTTGATCACAAATAGCTTCCACAAAATTCTTTATCGCGTAGCGGACTCACACGGTCCCCTGCTTCCAGTTCTCGGGAAAGAAACCCTCGAGACCCGAGAGAGAGGGAGAGAGAGGCCTAAGAGGAACTGGGCGAGTCATCTCGATTACTTGTTCGTCTCTCTCTTGTCCCCTCTTCTCCTCGTTAATGGCGGCTTCTACTTCTTCCTCCTCCCCCGGCGTCGCGGAGCGGAGGGGCATCCCGGCCGCTTCCTTCGTGGATGACGTGGAGACCTATCTCAAGCAATCCGGCCTCGATGTCAACTCCTCCCTCGCCTTCCTCCAAGAAAGGTCCGTCTTTTCCTAATCCTCATCCTTCCCCCGATCGATCTGCTCTATCGATTTCTCTTCAATCATTAAAGAATCAAGTTGGTTTACATCTTTCGATCTAGGTTTTACAAGTTCTTGGTCTTGGATTTCTCTAAGAATCTCTGTTTTTCCTTTCTTATTAAGCTGATTGGATAACTAGCTTCTGTTGCTTTTCTTTGATCTGTCTTAAATCTTTGAGTGGTTCTTGTTATGTTTCTCCTTGGTTATTCTGGATTTCAGAAGTTTATTTTCGTATGACAGTGTTTGGTGGAAATTTCTTCTCAATAAGGTAAATGCTTTAATTTCCACTAATGATAAATGGAATGCTGAGACGTGCAAGTTGTTTTTATCAAGTTTCATTATTTCTGCATGATATTCAATTAGGCTTACCGTAAAAGGATGCAGCAAGATCCTCAAAGGAAAAGAAAATGATGGAGGAAGTTTGTTGATATGGGATTGAATGGTGGGTTTTGGAACACTGATTTCTCTCTCATTATTTACTTAAATTTTGTGTTGCTTTAAATTTTGGCGATATGAAATCACCACATACACTTCATATGCTAAAGTTTGGTACGTATTATTTGTTGTAAGGGCAATCTTGGTGATGCGGATTTCAAACTTTAGTGTATGGAGAGTTTTGGATAGCTAAGGAGAGGGGTTGTCTTAAACACTTGGGTGTGGGTTTCTCTACAAGGTTTTTCTCCTCTCTTTTAGAAGGGATTACTTTCAGGACTCATGCGGTTCACAGGAAGAGGAGGGAGGAAAGTGGGGTGAACGGGAAAATGGAGAAATGCCTTATGTTTGGTAGGAGTTTTTTAAAGGAGAGAGATGGGAGAGTAGCTTTCCCATAGGAATAAAATTTTCATATTTATGGGAAAGAAAAACCCATGTGGGACATGGACAAGTCCAATTCCCACTGGCTGGGAACTGGGGTAATTTTTAGGGTTTCTCTCAAGGTTCTTGGGATTCCTTCATTGTATTTTTCGGGGTTATGGGCGAGTATTGTGAAGCAGTGCTTGTTCTTGCATGGGTGTGAGAAGATGTTGAGGGCAGGTTTCACCATTACTTGTAGAGAAGGAGTGTTAAACCTCTCTTGATGTAATCTCTTCATCTTGATAATGGATTCACACTTGCCGGCTTGCCTATGGACATAGTCCTTTGTGGGTGAACCATGTAAATTGCTGTGTTGCATTGTTGTGCTTGTTTTGGTTTCCACATCTCATACCTTCTTGCAATGGAACACCTATGTGGTGCACTTTGATTGTTGGTGTTGCATTCCTAGGAGAGTGTTGGACATTAGCAATTGAAGTGGGGCTAGTGGGGGCTGACTACAACAATTGCTGACATCTTAAAATATCAAACCTTAATCTGCAAGGACACTATTCCTTACAAATTTCTGCTGTTTCATGTTGGACTTGGATGATGTATGGAAAGGGTGAAAGCTCTAAGATTGAAAAGCTTGCTAAATGCAAGCAAGATCCTCATTATCACTGTTCATAGAGTTTATAATTGTAGTGTGCACCAAAAGAAATGTCTTTAGTGCATACATTCAAAGGTTTTTTGGTGCCATGTCCTAATAAAAGATACCTCTATGTTCATGAAACCTGGTTTGACTTATAGGAACCTTCTTTTGCTGTATCACCTAAGATGGTTGATGTGCTGAAAAACAAAAACAATATTACACTACATTTCAGAACTGCATGGGCATAAACAGTTACTGATAAAAAGAAAACGCTATAATCTTTTTTTTTTGCTTATTTTTTTTTCTAGATCAGGTATCTTCACAGAGGAACCCCTCTCCTTTCATTTTTAATTGGCAGTAAATTATTATGGATAAAAGTGGCAAATGCTGCTTGAAGTAAGTTATCTCAGTTGTCCTCTGGAGTATTCAACCGATTTTCTGCTATCTGGTTTTTTTTTTTTTTTCTTCCGCTATGACTTTTTAGATGACACTTCTATCTTTTATCTGAGATACTGCAGAAAAAGCATTGCCTAATACCAAACATAACATTTTAGTTGTGTTTCAGATATATCTTGTCTTCCACAGTTCCAAAGCAAAGCTGTAAATGGTAATGCATGCTTATGGGGTAGAATCATGCTTCTTTCATAGTTTCATAATCTTTTTTAAACGATGTGTAATTACAACTTCAGTTAACTATAGTATCAACTCTCAAGATTTTAAAGGATAGGCTATAAATTTATAATAATATTTCTCTGAATAAAGTATAATTCTTTTCATGTTTTTCTTGTTTCTTTCTTTGATCAATGCATGGTTTATTATGAAGAATAAATCAATACTCTGATATGTCCTTATTATGTCGTTAGATTGGCTTTTTCACAACCTTTTCCCCCCCTCCAGGCTTCAGCAGTACAAGATTGTGGAAATGAAACTTCTAGCACAGCAAAGGGATCTTCAGGTGCTTTTCTCTTCTTTGGCTTCTTTCTACATGAAAATTGTTGATGTGAATGCTTTGAATCAACTTATACTGTGCTTACCTGTGGGAACATTTGTGACTTATCTTATGTTTGCAAGCTCAATTCAGGGTTCCCCTTAATCTTTTAGATTGACAGCACTTACCTTTAAGTTAATCCATTATATAGATATATGATTTGTGATGGTCATCAGATAATACTTTCTTCAAAATAAAAAAAAATTCTGTTATTCTTGGTGTCACTGAGAGCCAGCTGAGTTGAGGCTTTGCCAGGAATAAGTGACTTAATCCCATCATGACATCTTTATTGATGATTTATTTTGATGAAAACTTCTGTGCAACAATTGGAAGTGATTTCTTTCCTTTATTACTACAGGCTAAAATCCCTGATATTGAGAAGTGTTTAGATATTGTCGCCACTCTACAAGCTAAGAAGGGTACTGGTGAGGTTCGTTTCAGAAATTTTGAATTTTTTCTTCCATATTTATGTTAGAATTCTGTTGTCGAGATGGAAGCATTCCAGAAAATTTAATTGTTATATCATCAAGCCTGTTTCTGGCTGATATTATTTTTTTTGGGATGAGGATGCATTTGATTTGCACATAATGAAATAATCTCTTCTCTTATAATCTGATTTCAAAAGTTTGTCAAAAACATCAATGTTATGTGAAATGCCATCATGGCATCCATTTCAAGAGGAATCCTTGTTTATTTGACATCCATTTATAGACTTAATTTTGTAATAGGTTTATACTTTTGTCAACTTGGGTTGTTGTTGTGATTTTACACAAAAGCCAATACATTGCCTGCAATTGTTGAATGTTCTATGGAAGCCTGTCCAGACTGTTTGTATCTTTGTTTGACATGATATTGCTCTTTTCTGTTTATAATTTGTGAGACAGATCGTGGTATGCTGTACTGATCGGTACCGGTGCATACCGGATGTACCATACCGGTACCAAACCAGTACGCAATATGGGGGCCAGATTGAGTATTGGTACGGCAAACCAACCGCCATATAGGACGTACCGACACTGTACCAGGATGTTGCCGGTATGGGGTCCGGTACCGAGATGGCAAAGATACTTGTAGGATGTTTACTTCATGTCATATGAGCATTCTAGCGTACCTCTCACTGCACCCTATTGTTTATTTTATCCTCCTGAAATGTCAGTTGATTGTTTTATAGTTTGTTTTACATCTGCTGAATCTTTAAATTTGTGATCCATGGAGGTTCATTGTAGGTACAGTTCTCCAAGTACATATTGGCCAGTTGTGGTATGAAATGTTTCTGCCATGTCATTTCACATTGGCTGATTTAATCTGAAACTGTCTAGACCTGAAGAATTGAGTTATTAAAAGATATAAATGAAAAAAAAAGCTAGCAAACATGATTTATGTGGAACTTAATGAAAATACCTTATGCTTGGAAGAGCAAACTATTGCAGCAAAACATTTTATTTAGCACACTTTCCATTATTTACTGCTTTATCATGAACAGATGCATATAAATGTCCAAATACAAACTTCAGTTACCATTTAAAACTTGTCCATGTAACTTTGGATCAATCGTTATGCCAAATGAAACTTTAGTTCATGAAACTTGGTAGGAGGATAACATTTTCTTTCAAATGAAGCTTTAGATCATGGCCCAATCCTCATACCAAATGTGATGATCCCAAGCTAAAAAACCAAAAGGCAATGTAACCATATCATATTATTCTTTGAACTTAATGTTAAGTTTCTTTTTTTGTTAAAAAAACTATTTCTTTTTTTAAGATACGAACATAGAGGTCAAAGAAGCTTCAATGATGGCATAAAGTACCAGTTCCTAAAGTGGCATTTTCACTACCTGATGTACCATGATGTATAGGAAGGTTGAAACTGTTGGTGCAAGATGTTACAGGATATCTTCTCATGTTGAACCGCATCACCCTTGACTTCAATGCATCATTAACTTGACTCCTTATCCGTAAATGGCTAATTCTCCACTATATTTGACTATTTGCCAGTGGCTGAATCAAGAGAACAATAGAATTTCATCACCCTGAATCCTGTGATTGGAAAGCTGTGTGACATTTCATGCTTATTAATGTACGAAATATTTGAAGGAATCTAGGTCACTAAGGTCGCACTACCCGCCTGCTCGAGTTGGCTGAGAGGAATTCGTTCTTTCAGTCCGTACGAGTGTTTTATGATAAGGGTGTGCTACACAAAGTAAATAGAAATCCTTTCTCTCCCGATGAACCTCCATAAAGAAGATTTATTATTTGAAGAGCCAACCGAGATACTTTTCTTGAAGTGAGCCATCCATAATTATTGACACTTTCCTCTAATGATTATCTGTTAAGTTCTATTATCCAACTTGGGAATGTCATGGGCTTGATATTAATTCATAGCCTTAAGACCAGATATTTTTAATATTAAATGATAATTGTGTCCTGGTTCTCATGATTGTCTTGATGTAGTAAAAAGAGACATGGCTTCATTTGTGGCAAATTACTCTGGGGAGTTCTCTAGACTAGTGTGACGGAGCTGCCTAGAGCGCTCCGTGACTTATTACTTTTTGACTTTTTTGAAGGTATTCACACTAGAATTGTGTGAGTTATCTGTTGTAGCAAAAAAAAATGAAGAAACATAAACACAATGCTGCTTATATTTAACCAATTTCCTGTCACTTCTCATGATTATTTGATACATGAGAATCTCGTCAATATGTTGACAAAGTATTCATTTCATGACCCTTTCATCACTCATATATTACTTGAAGCTTAATCTCATACAATTGGTCTCCTAAATGCTCTATGCAGGCATTGATTACTGATTTTGAGGTATCTGAGGGCATTTATTCACGAGCAAGAATAGAGGATACTGATTCAGTGTGCCTTTGGTTGGGAGCAAATGTCATGCTAGAGTATTCTTGTGAAGAGGTTGGTTCAAAGGATCTTGTATATGGTTCCATTCACATGCATTTTTATGACTTTTTAGATCTAGAATTAAAGAACCTAGTTTGGTGCTGACCCTTATGTTTTCTTTAAGGCCAAGGCCCTTCTACAAAAGAACTTAGAAAATGCTAAAGCCAGTTTAGAAGTCCTTGTTGCTGATTTGCAGTTCTTGAGGGATCAAGTGACCATTACTCAGGTAGCACCTGTTCAATTATATTTCTTCTTTCTTTCATAAATTCATGTTTCTTCCTTGTCTCCCTAGTGAATCTATGCAGAAACAAATGTCATTGATTTTTGTTTACCAATTTCTACATATTATTTTGTGATGATATGAAATTATGTTTATGCAGGTTACCGTCGCTCGAGTGTATAACTGGGATGTTCATCAGAGAAAGAGTAGACAAGCTGCAAAGGAAACTTGATTTTCTAGTAGCTCCTTGTTATTGAAGTGGCTCTTGATTGATTATGTTATCTAGTTGGTCATTTCTTTCCTGTCACAGTTTTGGATTCGGGTTCTTTTTGTTAGTTTTGGTTATGTTGTTGTGAGGAAATTGCATCTTAAAAAAATTTCTGCTGATTGTCTATGTCAATCTGAGATATACACAATTCGAAGTTTTAAGAATCTCCTGCATGCTTTCATCAGATTACAGTCAATGTTTGCTATCAGAAAGAAATATGAGAAACACAACATGTAATGCCATCTGAGCTCCAAGGATGGAGGGCACATTCATCCTGTGGACCCTAACTTTACCAATGAAGGATAATAGCAAGCATCATTGTGCTTGTTCAGGCTTAATTGACCCCAACTAGTTTGGGATTAAGGCTAGCTTAGTATTTATTTGGGCTCAACTACCCTTGCACGGTTTGAGACCATGACTTTATCTAGCCATGGCAGATGATTGGTATGATATGAGATGTTAATTTTTCCTCCATTACAAGGCGTGCTCTTTCCTTTTGTTAGTTCTAGTATTTCCAATTATATGACTGTGTTATCTGTGGGCATTTTGCTTGGAACACTTCTACTTTTCAAGGGTTCTATCATGGTATTCTAACTAATAATTTGGTGTTCCTACAGCCAGCAATTTTCATTTCCAAGTCCAAGTATATAGAGGCTATCTAGTGCATCTTCCAACCCTTAAATTGACTTCAGCACATTGTCCTAGAGCATATGCATTGTTGGCCATATAGTTCTATAAAAAAATATTCTCTTGCACTGTCGTTTTCATTTTTGCTACAAATGTCACAAATTTTAGTTTTTGGAAAGGAAAAATTGGAGTGCAATAGTTGCACAAAAGCCATGCGAATAGGAGGTGGTAACGGCTGGTGTGAGAAACTCCGGCAATTGTGTGACAAGTTCAACGGCTAACTTCCCGGTGGTGCTCTAAGAGGTAACGGCTAGTTGAGGTGGGCCGCGACTGCTCGGCGAGGATTTTGCGGTGAACGAGGCAGTGGAAGGTGGTCTCGGGGCTGTGTATGAGACTTCCTAGAGGCGTCCCAGTTGTGCGTTATCTATGGTATCCCAGACTGGTTGCGGAAGGTGGTGGTGGAAGGTTGAGGGGGTCGCGGCCAACTCTGCCCATGCGCCCAATGGATCGGCAAGCAGGTACGTACGCTTCTATTGCATCTTCCTCCTCCTCCTTTGGGAAGCAGGCGGCGGGGATCGCTAAGGGCGACAACCCTGTGCACCCAGGCCGTGGGGGGGATTCTGGGGTTCGGTGGAGACCGGGCCCTTGGGTTACGTCTTCGCCGTTGGGAGCCGAGGACGAACTGTTACGGCGGCGGTTTTCGAAAGTGATTGAGTTGTCAAAGGAACCAATCAAGGCCTCGCGCCGTGAATGGGATGGGCAGGATAGGGAGGATCAGGGTGGCGTGGTAGGATAGGGATCCGATATGGTAGGATTGCGGGGACTACTTGCTGCTTGCCACTCACTTCTACGACAACAAGAGGTTTTTTTGAGACAAAAGTCCAGAATACAATGGGCCAGTGAAGGAGATCGTAACACCAGTTTCTTCCACCAATCGACTATAATTAAAAGGCAAAGAGGTATGATTAGGTCCTTGCGAGATGGGGGGGGGGGGCAGTGGGTGGAGGGTGAGTCGATTGTCCGAGGGATGTTACTCGACTTCTTTAGATCCAAATGGATGGAGGAGGGTGATTCCGCTGGCACTGGTCGCCTCCCAAGACCCGAGGTGGTAATAGGCGATGAGGACAATGAAGCCCTGGTTTGACCTGTTTTAGATAGGGAGGTGCAAGAGGCGGTTTGGTCTCTAGAGGCAGACAAGGCCTCGGGTTCGGATAACTTCCCTCCTCTTTTTTTTTCGGGAAATACTGGAGTATCATCTGGAGTTCAGGGATTGATGCAATACAGTTTTTTTTTGAACGGGCAAAGATGGCGGAGGGATGGAAGGCTACCTATGTTACCTTGATTTCGAAGCGCCAGAATGCGGCCGAGCCGAGCCACTTTAGGCCTATTAGCTTATGCATAACTTTGTACAAGATTGTGGCAAGAATTCTAGTGGGAGGGGTGAAGCCACTGTTGCCGGCTATTATTTGCCAAGAACAGGGGGCGTTTGTGGGAGGAAGGTATATCTTGGATAATAGTTTGATCGCCCAGAAAATGATGTGGGATCTCCGGAGGGCATCGAGGAGGCGAAGCTTGATGGAGATCAAGTTGGATATGGAGCAAGCCTACGATAGGATCCGATGGAGTTTTCTAAGGCGCGCTCTGGAGAGTTATGGTTTCCATAGGACCTGGATTGACTGGGTGATGGGATGTGTTCAAGGGCCTAGTTTCTCTATTTTGATAATGACACGCCATCCCGTTTCTTTCGTTCTACTATGGGGCTGAGGAGGGGTGTCCCTTATCCCCATTCTTGTTTATTATGTGCTCGGATGTGCTGTCTAGGACTTTACGAGCGACTGTTGCTACTCGGGCCCTGGTAGCCTATGCTTCTGCCCTAGGAGCCAGACCTATTTCCCATCTTTTCTTCGCCGATGACTTCCTTTTAGTGGTGAGGGCACAGACAAGGGAAGCACGAGCTCTTAAAAGAGTGCTGACTGAATATTGTGCAGTATCCGGGCAGCGAGTGAATCTTTTGAAGTCTTCCATTAAGTTTAGCCCTAGGACGGAGTGCGGCGTTCGCAGGGAGATAAGGGGGATCCTCGAGATGTCAGAGCAAGAGGGAGCTTGGAGCTACCTAGGGGTACTTATTACTGGTAGGAGGCTGCAAGTTTTCAAGTGCTCTGGCCTTGTGCAGCGGGTTCAGAGCAGGCTAGAGGGGTGGCGAGCTACATCCCTCTCTATGATGGGTAGACTGACCCTAGTCAGGTCTGTGCTGAGCTTCATGCCCGTTTACCTCATGGCCAACACAGTGATACCATTGACGGTGTTGGTTAGGATTGAACGGCTCCTCCAGAGCTTCCTTTGGGGTTCCTTGAGGGAAGGGGGGGGGGGGGGAGGAGGGGGTATGGGGTGCATTTGGTGGCCTGGGAGAGTATTTGCTGGCCCCTCTAGGAGAGAGGTCTCAGAGTACAGTCTCTTCGGGCGAAGTGCGAGGCCATCATTGCCCGTCATGCGGTACGCTTCATTTTGGAGCCTCAAGGGCTTTGGTGCTAGGTTATGGTTGCCAGGTATGGTCATGTTGGGTCTGAGGAGATGTTCCGGTGCCGACGCACCATCTCCTTTATGTGGCGAGAGATTGGGCGGTATTTGCCGATTGTTATGATGAATACCTGTTGCCCAAGGTGACAAGCCAAGAGGGGGGGGGGGGGGGGTGAATTGGTTTCTTTTAATTTTAACTATCTTACTTGTGTTAAATGATGAGTTAGTGAATTTAAACAAATCGTAATGCAAACAACAAGAAGTATAGTGGTTCGGTGCTCTCCTTGGGAATTCACTATAATCCCGCGGATTACAGTTGGATTGTTTTTCGGGCTCACAATCCAAAAACCTTTACACTTTGGTTTTCCGGGTTCACCAAAAACCTATGTTGGTTTTGCGGGCTCACCAACGAACCTATGTTGGTTTTACGGGCTCACCAACGAACCTTTACAATTGGTTTTCCGGGTTCACCAATCAACCTATGTTGGTTTTACGGGCTCACCAACGAACCTATGTTGGTTTTACGGGCTCACCAACGAACCTTTACAATTGGTTTTCCGGGTTCACCAATCAACCTATTCCGTTGGTTTTGCGGGCTAACCAACCAACCTTTACAAGTAGTTTAACAAACAAAGGAAGAAGATTTAAACTCCTAGATGAGCAAATATAACAATATAATCTACAAAGAAGAGTTTAGAGAATAGTTGTCGCTTGATATGACTTCTCTCTTCTTTGTCAAGGATGCTTCACTCTTCACGGGTGGATGGAGCTCTTAATGACTCTTTGAATCTGCTCAACCACTTTCTTTTGACTCTTGAATGAAGCACTTGGATGAAGCTTGCCTTGCTAGGGTTCTCTCTTGAATGCACTTGATGTCTTTTCCAAAGCTAGCTTCCTCTGATGAATACTCCCTCTTAAATACTTCTCCAACCTCCAAATAGTCCTTCCTGACCGTTGGATTGAAGAAACTAGCCGTTTATAGCCGTTGGGAGTCCAAAAAGCACTTCTGCACAACTAGCCGTTATGCTTCTGCCCGTGCTTGGGTCGACCCAAACTTTTCTTGGGTCGACCCAAACCACTGTTCATCAGATTTGGGTCAGCTCAAACTTTTCTTGGGTCGGCCCTCTCAGAACCACAGAACCTTGCATTTCAGCCTTCCTTCACTTGGGTCGACTCAACATTTCTTTGGGTCGACTCAAGGTTCAGTTGGGTCGACTCAACTTTTACTTGGGTCGACCCTCTTAGGGTTTCCAGAGAACCTTTTCTGTCATGTATTCTGTCATTGTCTTTGGGTCGACCCTCTCACTGTTTGGGTCGACTCAAGCTTGGGTCGACTCAACTTCATTTTGGGTCGACCCTCTCAGTATTTCCAGAGAACCATTTTTCTGAGTCTTTGAGAGGCTTAAGGTTTGGGTCGACTCATGCTTTCCTTGGGTCGACCCAACTTACTGTTCATCTGTGCCATTTTTGCAGAAGTGTGCCAAATGCTTTCTTGATGTGCCGGGGTCGACCCAATCAACCTTGGGGTCGACTCAATCCACACTTTGCTGCAACTCAAGGTTAGATTCATCCAAATAAACAATGAAATGCATTTATACAAATATACTGAGAGTAACAGACTTATAAATGAAATATCGAATTAACTTGTAACATACTCTTGATTATTGCTTGTTAATCATCAAAATAACACTATCATTCTCAATCTCCCCCTTTTTGATGATTACAAAATATAGAGTATGAGCCTATTGATACTTATCTTAAAATTAGTTTTAAAAGGGCTTAACTTGCTGAAATTCAGCTTTTCAAAATATAAGAGTGAAGTCTCCCCCTATATCATTCAAATGTTGCCAATTTGACTTTTTGAATTGCTCCCCCTTTCATTTATAATTCATTAAAGATGAAACTCCAAAAATTTGAGATAAAACATGAGTTTCAGGTTATGTATCGAGGTGTGAAAGGTGCGTGCCAAATTCTGAAATTCTATGTGCCAAATTCTGAGATTTGATCATTTTCATTGTTACAAATTGCTCCCTCTTAAATGTATATGCTTTCCTATATGATTTTCAATTTGTTTTACAAGTAATTTCTCTTTTCTCACAATTTCTTATTTCTCCTTGTTATTTCTCTTTCTTTACTTCAACTTCTTATTACTCTTTCTTTACTTCTCCCCCTTTTTGTTATCATCAAATAGGTGCATGGGAAAAGACACAATAATTAACAACCATTTCAACTTCATTGATCAAAATAGGAACATTTTAGTAAAATAATGCCAAAACAAAAACAAATGCAATGTTCCTCAATCAAAGTTCAAAATATATGATCAACACAAAATTCATATGAGAACTAGATACATATCCTAGGCTCTAAACAGAAATGCTAATATCAGCCTAGGGAGTATCTAATGGCTGTGATCTAGTCCTCATCCTCCTAGTGTACATGGCGAGGGGAGGTCGGCTCTGTAGCTTCTCTTTCCGCACGTTGGATCCGTGAGACTCTCCCGGATCGCTTGGCTACGGCTCTCTTGGGTCCCATTTCTCCAAGATCGTGAAGTAATCTAGTGTTTGGAGATGATTGGAGGAGATTGGAGAGTGGGGAATAAGGTTTTCGGAAGAGGACAAAGGGTAAACAGTGTCCTAAAAAAGCTCACGGGTCCCCCTTTTAACAGTAGGGTCCCAACGTTGGGTCGACTCAACGTTGGGTCGACCCTATTTTGGGTTGGGTCGACCCAAGTTCAGAAATTTTTCCTTTCTCTTCCTTTTCGCCTCAAATAATTTTTCTTGCTTCCAATCCTTACAAATTCTTTCTGGGACAATGATACATGAGTAAGGAATCTATAGATTACAAGTTTGACTCATGTTTCATGGGTTTTTAGAAATGGGGGGGAATGTATCATGAGACTGCTTGCTCCCTTTTATATCTCTTCAATAAAAAGGATCACATATACCTAATTTCCTCCTTAGCTTGCAGACTCTATCTTCACTTAAGAGTTTTGTGAATATGTGAGCTAATTCTTTTTCAGTACATATATGCTCAATACATATGTTTCCATTTTGCACATGATCCCTAATAAAATGATTTCTTATTTCTATGTGTTTGGCTTTAGAAATGAGACATTTAAGATGTGAGCCAAAAGAAATCTCTAAATGTAGATTCCAAAGATTTTTTTTTTTTCAAATCAAGTGTAGATGGAATCTTTTTCAAATTATTTCAAGGAGTATCAAGAATAATATTCAAAGAAGGCACGAATGAAAATTCAACACCTTTATATATATATATATATTAAGTATATAGCAAGATGAGAGCAATCTAATTAATTTTCAGAGTATAGTATAAGAGCAAATAAAGATCAAAACTTATATACTCGAAAAATATAAGATTATGTTGAATCCTTAATTCTTAATGACTTCAAAGTTCTTTCATGATATAAAAGTATTGGGGCATAGATACCAAAACATGAATTTATGCAGTGTAGGATACATAAAATTCAAGGCTTTGAAAGTTCTTTTAGAGCTCTCTTAAAAACTTTCTTTTACTCCTTTAAAGATCATAGCATCAAAATCAATTAAAATGAATTGGCTCAGGATTGAAACACTAAAGTGCAAGCCAATAAGAACTCATAAGTAGATTCCAAGATAAATTTTCGAAACTAAGACAGATGGAATCCTTTTCAATTAAATTTTCAGAAATAAATGATTACCGATGAATACAGATGGAAATCCAACTTTCAAAAGATATTCAATGAAGCACAAAGTTTAATACCACTTTACATTTAGTATTCTTTGTCTCATCTTTAGATGCGAATTTATACGATTAAGTTCTATATGATCTCTCACTCTGAAATTTTCTTTCTCCCCCTTAATTAATCATTCCATTTGAGAGTTTAGAGTTTGAAGATAATTTTCAATAAAGAGATTGAGTATTTAAAGCTTCCCCTCAAAAGATGCATTTTCTTTCAAACCTTTTTTTTTGTTCTTCTATAATATCAAGAATGTAGAGTGATCTAGAATTTTTCAAAATTTATAGCAATCACTCTTTTTAATCTTTCAAGAATAAATTATATTTCTTCTTATTTTTTTTTTGAATATGTATGGAAATATTAATTAGAAAATAATTCTTTTGAAGCTCAAATTTCTTTCAAAAGTAATTACATTTTCTTTCCTACAAGAATTATTGAAGTGAGTTAAAATATTCTAAGCTTTAGGATCATTAACTCTCTTTTTAAAAATAGCTTTTCTTTTTAATGATAGAAGCATTTAATTATGTAGGAGTGTATATTCAAAATATTAATTTCTTAGTCATAGTTTTTCAGCAATGTATATATGAAGCACCATAAATCTTTTTAATATCAAAATAATATCATATGTTTAGAACCATTTATTTGCAATCAAGATCATTGAAAAACACATCATTTAGACCAATTTCAGTACACTTATAAGATAAAAAAAATGATATGTTTCAGATGCGTATCGGAGCAAACAACCAAGGTATCCAAAGTAATTCTATTTTTCTTAAACCGTAGTTTTTATCTAGAAATCATATTGAGTTATTCTCCAAAATGATGCAATCATTGAAGTATATAATGAAAGTTACAAAAATGCAACGATAGAAGCATTTTTAAATTAAGTTTAAGCTTTTATCCTTAAGGTGTGTTTTCAAGTGATCGAAACTTCATTTGGCTTTTCACAAGCTTTTTATATACTTTCATTTATCTTGTCATTCATTTCCTCATTTTTGAATTTCTTCCTTTAACCACTCAGTGAATATTCTAATCTTCATTTCTTTTGGTTTTACTTTTCTATGCTCTATACTCTATTTGCTCCCTATTCGGTGGAGTTGGAAGGGGCACGAGGTACTACCACTAGCCTCCCTCTTGTGCAGTCCCTAATATGCCCTACACCGAATAGTTGGGTCAAATAGTGCCGGGTACTACCACTAGCCTCCCCATTGGCACCATCCCTATGATGAGCAATATAGAAGGGTTAAAATGTTCACTTCAAATTTTTTCTGTAATTAATTACGGATTTTATCTCTTCCAAAAGGAATGTTCATATTAGTCTCATAAATGTGCCAAATATATTATGCTTGTTTTGCTTTTCCTAAAGATTGGAGTATTTGCCTTTACTTAGATTTTACTTCCCTTGAATAATTGTTCATTTTCTTTTCTTTATCTCTCTTTCTTTTTATTATTCTCAAGTAATTTACATGAAAGAGCAGAATAAAGAAATAATCTTATGTATCATATAGATGTATATCATGCAAACAATATTTTCATTATGCTCAAGAATTCATAGCTTCTCACAAGTCAATTCAAATCAGCATTTTAAGCATATACTTGTGTATTTCATGGTTATGATATAGGCAAAGGAACATTTTAGTTTGAGCAAACCATGAATCAATTTCTAAAAGCATAAGTTAATTAATACATATATAGACATGATATCAAGAAATTAATAATTAAAGATTTTAACCATGCCACAATAAGATTTAAGTTATTGACTTTGCTCAGCTAATTTATCAGAGAGGTATCTAAAATTACCAATTCATTCTATATTCTTCAAATCAAACTAGATTTCTTATGTGTGAACGTTTGGCTGAAGAAGGTCCTTTCTCTTGTTTGCATGTGAATGTTTATTGTATCTTATGTGGAGGTGTCCTTCAAGTTGAAATCTCTCATTTTCTTGCTTAAGGATCCTGCATTATTAACAAACTCCTTTTCTTTCTTGAAAGAAAGTCATTAGTTGCTTCAAGATACAAAACATTCATACAACATGACTCAACATAAGATATGACAATAATTGAATATTGAGTTACTTTACTCAAGAGATTGCCTAAATATAAGCAAGCACATGTCACTTGAACTAAAGAGATAGTTTCATTAACCAAGATGGTTCAAGAACAAGCATGTGAGGCAATAGGAAGATTCATCAAGGTCAAATCAATTTCTTGTTTTCAGAATCAATTTAGTTTAGATTCTATTTGCTTAAGATAACTATCAATAAGACATGCTAGCTAAGTTTTCATCAAATTATCTTAAACAGTTGTTTCTATCAAAATTCAGATTGTTACATAGAATCAAAATGATAAACTATATTCTCAATAAAGGATCTAGTTTTAATAAGAATAGTATGAATTGATATTTCTACAACTAGTATCTTTTCATTGAATATTCTATATGCATTGCTTGAAGAATAATATCCAAAGAAATATTTGTTTTATCAGATTTGACATTATTTTCATAAGAACATATCAAGCATGACATGTATGACTGAAAAATATAAAAGATATACAATATATTATTTTCTATTTTTCAGAAGATCAAAAGGAGTTTTCTAATAGAAACCATATGTATGACAAGCAATGATGATAGCTTTTAACAGAAATCATTTAAGTAGATGACTATCATACAACATTGTCTTTTTCATTTCTTCAAGGATTCTATCAACCCTATTTTATTTATGGTGTTCTTGGTGTAGAAACTGTTGCCCAAGGTGACAACCCAAGAGGGGGGGTGAATTGGGTTTTCTAAAAATTATGTTCCCTAATTTTTACTTTGAATAGAATGCAGCGGAATAATAAGATGTTATTTACTTAAGCTCTAGGCAATTACAAGTAAAGCAGTGGAAGATTAAGCTAGAGCAATTATACTATGGCTTTAGGGTGCAATTGATCTAACATTAACTTATAGTTGTATGATCAATTTTAATCTATGTGTATGGTAAGAATGGAGTGGAAGCTAAGCAAATCACTTATAACTCTATAGAAACAAATCTAGAGATATTACACAATCAAGCATGAATGGAAGGCATGAAATACAAGAGATAAAGCATCACAAACACAAAGATGTATAGTGGTTCGGTGCACCCCAGCACCTACATCCACTCCCCAAGACCTCTTGAGAATTTCACTATAATCCCTTAGATTACAGTCGGTTGTTTTACAAGCTCACAACCCAACTTGTTGTTTTGCGAGATCACAACGAACTCGGTCGGTTTTCACAGGCTCACCGACTAGAACCAACCGATTGTTTTCACGGGCTCACAATCCAACCCAGTTGGTTTTCCCAAAGGCTCACCAACCACAACCTTACAATGATTGTTTTCCGGGTTCACAATCAACCCGGTTGGTTTTCCCCAAAGGCTCACCAACCACAACCTTACAACGTTGGTTTTTTCCTTTGGCTCACCAACAAACCTTAACCCCTTGATTCAATCCCTTGATTGAATCAAGTTACAAGATATTAGAACAAGAGTTTAAATCAAATACAAGCTTCTCAAATAAGCAAATATAGCAAATGTAAATAAGTAAAGAAAAGAGAAGAAGCCCTCAAACTAATTTGTAGATGGAGGAACTCGGCTTCTTCTTCACTTGCCCCCTCTTCTGATTTTGCACGAAGTAGAGGATCTCCGAGGCAGCACACGGATGGAGAGGAAGCTTTGGGATTCACTTGGATGCTCTTCTTCTCTCTATTTTACTTTGAATGGCCCTTTTGTGCTTATGGAAGATTTTCCTTGTAATCTCTTTCAAATCTCTTCCCTAAATGTTTTCTCCCACTTCCATACCTTCTCCCCTAGCTCTTCTCTTGATTTTATAGTTTTAGAGGGAGTCCCAACAAAAATCTAGCCGTTAGAGACAAAAATAGAGCCGTTGGAATCAAGAAAAAACTAGCCGTTATGCCTCCCAGCGTGCTCGAGTCGACTCGGCTGAAGTAGGAGTCGACTCGGCTGAAACAGGAGTTGATCTGTGAATAGTAGTCTGCCGGCACTGTAGCTGGGAGTCGACTCCTGAAGTTGGGAGTCGACTCGAGATCACTGTAGCGCAGAAAATCAACTCTCTGTCTTTTTGTTTGTTCTCAGTCGGAGTCGACTCGTAGAGTCCCGGAGTCGACTCGAGCACTGTTCCTTGAAACTCTAGAGTGCCAGAGTCGACTCGAAACTTCCAGGAGTCGACTCGAGGACTATTCTTTTGAATTTTTCTTTGAATTTGCTCCTTCAACTTGAATTCTTTGAACTTGAAGCTTGGGCCAATGAATTGTAGCTTTCTTCCAACTTTTCTTGAGAACTTTGGAGGCCTTCTTGTATTCTTCCAACTTGCTATGTTCCTTGCAAAATAAATATCTTTCTCCTTGCAACACAAACATTAGTATTTATACTTCAAGGTTTTGTGATCATCAAAATCAATCTTTGAATCAATCTTTGGGTCATCAGTCTCTCCCTTTTTGATGATGACAAAACTTGGAGTATATGCAATATAAAAGATATTGGTTTCTAGAAGTAATACATAGCAAAGTTGCATGAAGTAGAAAACATATATATTTAAAAAACATACTTCATGATAATGCTTTAGATTTAATCAACTTAAGATAATCAATATATGTCAATTCCAGCTGATTTGTATTCAATTCAAAACATAAAGCATTATGCTCACTTAAGATAATCAATATATGTCAATTCCAGCTGATTTGTATTCAATTCAAAACATAAAGCATTATGAGCATATATTTAGATATTTCTCCCCCTTTTTGACAACATCAAAAAGATAGGGAAACATTAAGCACAAAGATCAGAATACTCATATATTTCTTTTCCTTATTGTACTCTGATTTGAATGTTAAATTATTGCAAGGATATGAATCATATAACTCAAGGCAATAATATTGGAATCAGATTAATGAGCACAGATCAGAGCCAATTAAGATAATTTCAGAACAGAACACATTAAATGTGATTTCAAGAAGTTTTCTAATTTGATACCACAGATAGTTTTCTATTCAAGTGTAGGTGGAATCTTCCTTAGGTTAATCCAAGAAGTACTACAAATGATATTCAAAGAAAACACGAGTGGAAATCTAACCTCTCTTCAATAATAAGTATGAAAGCTTGTTCATTTAAGACCTTTTGCCCAATCTATTAAGTATTTTATCAAACATGAGAGCAATTTTAGTTAATTTTCAGAGTAAAAGATCAAAACTTATATATTTGAGAGACATATCATCATGTTGGATCATTAATTTTTAATGTCTTCAAAGTTCTTTTATTCCTTTAGAAAATAAGCACAATTTGATACATATATAAAAATATGAATTGGCACAGAATTGACGTTCTAAAGAGCAAGCTAATTAGGACTTATTAGTGAATTTCAAAATAAATTTTCTAAGAGATACTCAAGACCATTCAACACGTTATTCTCCCCCTTTGTCATTAAGTTAAAGGCTCTTAAGATCAACTTGCAATTTGGTTCATGATTTATGCATAAGATATACTAACCAAATAACACGCCTCAAGGTGTATCATAAAGGTTTTCAGATTTAAATTTCAGATGATACATATTGGAGAGTATTAGGATCACTTTTCATTTAGTATTCTTTCTCTCTCCTTTATAAATTTATGCAATTAAGTTCCATCAGACCTCTCCTTCTGAAATTTTCTTTCTCCCCCTCAATTGATCATTCCATCTAAGAGTTTTAAAATTTGAAGATAATGTTCAATAAAATCGTCAATCTCAAAAATATATTTTCTATAAGTTTCAGCTTATTTTCACAAGACTCAAAGTTTGAGATAAGACAACCTTTATAGAACTCATCTCAAGGTAATTAAAGCATGTCTTGCAATATAAGGAGGTTCATCAAAATCAATCCATAAAGTGTAAGGTATGCATCAAATTGAAGTGACTTTAGGATAAGATACTGAATATCTAAAGCTCCCCCTTAAAAGATGCATTCTTCTTTAATCTTTCTTTTCTTTTGTCGAATTTCAGATTTTAATGATAAACGTGAATAGAGCTGAAACTTTATGATATCAAGAATGTAGAGTGATCTAGAAATATTCACAATTTATAGTAATCACTCTTTTTAATCTTTTAAGAACAAGTTATGCTTTCTCCTAATCTTAGAGAAAATGTATGAAAATATTAATCAAAAGTAATTCATTTGAAGCTTAGTTTCTTTCAAAAGCATTTACATTTTCTTTCTTTTAGATCATTCACTCTATTGATGAAAGTCTTTAATGATATAGGAGAGAAAAAACATATAGATGATCATGGAAGTATATGTATTTATAGAACTCAATTTCTTAATCACAATTTTTCAGCAATGTATACATGAAACTCAATAAATTTTTAAATATTAAAATAAAGTCATATATTTTAAAAATATTTACTTGCAATCAAGATCATTGAAAGACACATCATTTAGACCAATATTGGTACATTTTAATGATAAGAAAAGATATGTTTCGGATGCGTATCGGAGCAATCAAAATAAATTCTGTTTTTCTTACATTAACATTTTATTTAGTAATCATATGGAGTTTAAGCTTTTATACAAAATCAAATTCTGAATTTCATAAAGATTTTCAATAGAGGCCTTTTAAGTCATAATTTGAGATATGTATCTTTCACATTGTGGCTCATCTTAAATTATTATGATTGAAAAATACATATTTCAATACCATTAAAGCACTTTCAGAATCTTTGTGTTTAATTTTGAGTTTCGATACAAAATAAAGGATATTTTAACAAGTATTAGGACATTATGTATCAAAGTTAGGCGAGTAGAAAGATAGATCAAAATCAATTTATTTTTCCTAAATAGAGATATTCTTCTCTTCTCCTTTCTACAATTTTATTTAGCTTTCAGATTTTAACAATGATTGTGAATGACAAATCTGAAATTTCTTTTCAATAAAACTAAACAAAAGATGTTATGTAGCAATTCATGCATTCAATCAAATTGTCCAAGTATGAAACATTACAAAATATTGAGAACCCATAAATCAAGACATCATACTATATGCAAAATATATTAAGTGTTAAGTCATGCATTAAAATAATAATAACAAGCATGTCAAGGATCAAAGTCAATTCTTTTCAAATACACTCCCCCTATTTAAATATCATCTTGCATTGACTTCATCCTTATGGTGTGTTTCCAAGTGACTAATAATTAGACTTGATTCTTCTTATATATTTTCATTTACTTTGTCTTTCATTTTCAACTTTCTTATGCTTTATATTCTATTTGCTCCCTATCCGGTGGAGTTGGGAAGGGGCACGAGGTACTACCACTAGCCTCCCTCTTGTGCCGTCCCTAATATGCCCTACACCGAATAGTTGGGTCAAATAGTGCCGGGTACTACCACTAGCCTCCCCATTGGCACCATCCCTATGATGAGCAATATAGAAGGATTAAAATGTTTGCTTCGAATTCTCCCTGTTTAAGTGTAATTAATTATGGATTTTATCCCTTCCAAATGTGCCAAATATATTATGCTTGTTTTACTTTTCCTTAAGATTGGAGTATTTGCCTTTGCTTAGATTCTACACCTCTTGAATAATATTCATTTTCTTTTCTTTATCTCTCTCTCTTTTTGTTATTCTCAAGTAATTTACATGAAAGAGCAGAATAAAGAATTAATCTTGTGTATCATATATATGTATATCATGCAAACAACATTTTTATTATGCTCATGGATTCATAACTTCTCACAAGTTATTTTACATCAAACTTTTAAGCATATACTTGTGTATTTCATGGTTATGATATAGGCAAAGAAATCATTTAGTTTAGGCAAACCATGAAACAATTTCTAAGAGCATAAGTCAATCAATATGTATAGAGCCATGATATCAAAAGTTAATAATTAAAGAACTTAATCATGCCATAATAAGACTTAAGTTGTTGACTTTGCTCAAGAAGTATCTAGAATTACCAATCCATTCTGCATTCTTCAGTCAAATACCTACTAGATTTCTTATGTATGAACCTTTGGCTGAAGAAGGTCCTCTCTCTTGTTTGCAAGTGAATGTTTATTGTATCTTACATGGAGATATCCTTCAAGTTGAGATCTCTCATTTTCTTGCTCAAGGATCCTGCATTATTAACAAACTCCTTTTCTTTCTTGAAAGAAAGTCATTGGTTTCTTCAAGATACAAAACATTCATCCAACATATTTTTTTTTAACTAGATGACTCAATATAAGATATGACAATAGTTGAATATTGAGTCACTTTACGCCAGAGATTGCCTAAATATAAGCAAGCACATATCACTTGAACTAAAGAGATAGTTTCATTAACCAAGATGGTTCAAGGACAAGTATGTGAGGCAATAGGAAGTTTTATCAAGGTCAAATCAATTTCTCAAAAACGATTTAGTTTATATTTTATTTGCTTAAGATAATTATTAATAAGACATGCTAGCTAAGTTTTAATCAACTTATCTTAAACAGTTGTTTCTATCAAAATTCAGATTATGATTTATTTGTTATCAATAAAATATGATTCATTAAACTTAGATTGAAGGCTTGCACAAGTGCACATAATGAGCATACAATCTGGTCTACTAGCTGTATGATAAAATAATTATTCTATCATGCTTCACTACAGCTTTAAAATAATAGATCTACTTTGCTCATCCTTTTCAAATTCTACAAGATGGGGTTATAGACATACCTTCTTCATGCCAATCTTCTATAAGAGTTTTCTTGTGGACTAACTTTGGTCAATGAAGATCTCCTTTCTTGTTTGTCTTAATTTGGAGTTTGAGAGAAGATGTTAATTCATTCATCATACGTATTTCAAACTCACCTTACATGAGCTCAGTAAAATCTTCATATAACTCTTCATTAGTAGAACCAAAAATGATGTCATCAATGCATATTTTGAGCAAATAAGATATCACAAATTCTTCTTTTTGATGTGTAGATTTATCACTATTACTTTCTATCAAAAAGGTTACTTAAGCTTTTATATTATGCTTTTGATACTTGTTCCAAATTATATATTGCTTTATCATATTTGTAATGAGTGTTTTCAAATATGGTGGTTATTTAACATATATCTTCTTTAATAAAGTAAGCATATAGGAGTCCATTCTACACACTCATTTGATAGAATATAAAGCTCATAAAGCAAGCAAATAATAATGGTGATCTTTACTTCTAATCATGCAAGAATCAAGATCTATTTCATCTTCTAAGCAAACAATTTTTCTTCATTAAATGTATTTCTGAAAAACTCAATTTGGTTATAATTATTAACAAGTTTTTAGATTATTATATGTAAAAGATTAACCATATACATATATAATTTAATTTTAGTATTTTGATAATAAATCAGTAGTCTCATAAAGAATAAGATACCTTGATATTTTTGCACCTAAAAACTTTTCATTGAATACTCTATATGCATTGCTTGATGAATGATATCCAAGGGTAGACATATCTCTATCAGATTTGGCATTATTTTCATAAGAGCATATTAAGCATAACATGTACGACTGAAAAATGTGAAAGATATGCAATGGTTCATTTTCCATTTTTTCAGAAGATCAAAAGGAGTTTTCATCAAAAAATAGATCTAATAGAAATCATATGTATGACAAGCAGTGATGATAGCTTTTTTTAAAAATTATTTAAGTAGATGACTATCATACACAATTGTCTTTTTCATTTCTTCAAGAATTCTATTAACCCTATTTTACTTAAGGTGTCCTTGGTGCTGAAATAATTAATTTCTGTATAAACTTTATCAGGATTTTGGTTTTCAACATTGTGCCATGATACTCTTTATCTTCACAGTTTGGAAACCTTTATCATTTGAAACATTTTTACATGATTTAGCAAATACAGAAAATATTTTAATTTTATTTGCCAAGAACAAATCCAATGTAAGCTTTTGAAAACTTAGTGATGGAAACAACAATTTAGAAATTGATTTTTGTTTGTTTCCTTAGTTAGCATGCATAGCAAACTTTGACCTTTCAGAAGATAATCTAAGTAAGCCAATGGCAAGGTCTTTTGAGATTAAGTACATACTAGCATGAGTTGATTTTATATGCCAAAGATGGTTTCTTTAATCTTGGTATTCATAGTGCATATATTCAAAAGCACACCAAGTACACATTATCATATCTATGATCAATAAACAATAATGCCATGGATAAAAAACTCTCAATCAAGCATATAGAGAATTCATAGAGTTATTTTTAATAAATTGATTAATCATTTAGCAACTTATCCAATAGTGAGTAAAGTATACTATAAAATGAAGTGATTTGATTATATTTCCAAAAGTATTTTCTATATCATAAAATTGATCAATACTTGCAATTCATATTTTAATCAAATACTAAGGCAAAAATAATGATGAGATGCAAGGATTACTGATTTCATTATTATTATTATTATTATTTTTTATTTAAAAATTACTTTTCATAAGTATGTTTTAAGTTTCATTTTTTTTGACGTGTGTCTAGAACACCCATTTGTATGAAAGTTCTATTTGTTCCATGGGTATCTTGGCACACCTATGTCTACATCCTCATATTTTTATTTTGGGTACCCAAGCTTGCTTGGATCCTTGAGAGTTAGGACATATGGTTCCTTTTGGAACCCAAATTTGTTTAATTGTAATAACTTTACTACTTGATTTAATTATGTTAGAACGATAGGTAAAGTTGTTATGTCCATTCTTTTCATGTTCGAAATATGTTATCTTATTTAATGGTTTGCTTGATAAATTCAAAACATTTTTCTTTAGGGATTCATTGCTAAGTGAAGGAATCAAGTCAAATTTTGATTTATCAAAATCAGCATGTTGGCTTTCAAACATCATTTTTAATCTTTCTGAACTTACAGTGAACTTGTTAATAAGAGATTTCAGTTGGTTAACTTCTTTACTCAAGTTTTGGTTTGTTTTGATTAAGCTATGATTTTTCTGAATCAATTCTTCTGAATTTAACCTTAAGCTTTTATTTTCAGAATTTAGTTTGTCTTGTATTTCAGCAATAGAATTTCTTTCTTTTGAAATTTGCAAATTTAGCTTTTTAAGATTTTTATTTTTCATAGCTAATTTTCTACATTCACCATACAAATCATGGAAAGCATTTAAAAGTTCATCATAAGAAAATTCTTCATGAAATTCACTAGATTCAGATTTTACTTTATTTTCTAGTGCCATAAAACATAAGTTAGTTACCTCTTGTAGTTCATTGTTGCTTCTAGCTTTCTTGCTTTTTATCTTTTTCTTCCTTTCTTCTTGCTTCCTCTTCTTCTTTGACTTTAGGAAGCTTTTGAATTTTCTTGCTGTTATTTCTTCCTCGAGTCGACTCGAGTTTACTTGGAGTCGACTCGACTGACTTGAGAGTCGACTCGAGATCTTCGGGAGACGTCTCGTTCTCAGAGGCCTAAAAGATGATTCTCTGTCTTTTGAATTGTTCTGCCTCGGAGTCGACTCGGGCCTTGTCGGAGTCGACTCGGCTAACTCGGGAGTCGACTCGGAACTACTTGGAGTCGACTCGTTCACAGGGTCTTCAAGACTGTGTCTCTGCCTTTCAGACTGTTCTTCTCTAGGAGTCGACTCGGACAAACTGGGAGTCGACTCGGCTACTGTGGAGGATTCTGCAATCTCATTGTTAGTATGCAATTGAAGCACATGTGAGCTAATCTGAGATTTATCATATATATTTTCTAAAGTATCCCAGATCTCCTTAGCAGATAAGCATGCAGAAATTTCATTAAACTTCGTTTCATGAATAGCACAATATAATATGTTCATAGCATTAGCATTCAATTGTGCTAGGTCCTTTTCATTAATAGTTTGAGAGAGTGTGTGAAGGTCATTTATTATGATTTTCCATAAATAATAGTTTTGTGATTGAATAAAAATGCGCATGCGTGCTTTCCAATATGTGTAGTCTATGCCATTAAACAGTGGAGGCCTATCAATTAACTGTCCCTCTCCTAGAAAACTATCTATTTGAGTTGTCATGATCTTTGGCTCTTGATCGTGAGATCAACAATTAATCTTGAGCACCTGCTCTGATACCACTTGTTGCCCAAGGTGACAACCCAAGAGGGGGGGTGAATTGGGTTTTCTAAAAATTATGTTCCCTAATTTTTACTTTGAATAGAATGCAGCGGAATAATAAGATGTTATTTACTTAAGCTCTAGGCAATTACAAGTAAAGCAGTGGAAGATTAAGCTAGAGCAATTATACTATGGCTTTAGGGTGCAATTGATCTAACATTAACTTATAGTTGTATGATCAATTTTAATCTATGTGTATGGTAAGAATGGAGTGGAAGCTAAGCAAATCACTTATAACTCTATAGAAACAAATCTAGAGATATTACACAATCAAGCATGAATGGAAGGCATGAAATACAAGAGATAAAGCATCACAAACACAAAGATGTATAGTGGTTCGGTGCACCCCAGCACCTACATCCACTCCCCAAGACCTCTTGGGAATTTCACTATAATCCCTTAGATTACAGTCGGTTGTTTTACAAGCTCACAACCCAACTTGTTGTTTTGCGAGATCACAACGAACTCGGTCGGTTTTCACAGGCTCACCGACTAGAACCAACCGATTGTTTTCACGGGCTCACAATCCAACCCAGTTGGTTTTCCCAAAGGCTCACCAACCACAACCTTACAATGATTGTTTTCCGGGTTCACAATCAACCCGGTTGGTTTTCCCCAAAGGCTCACCAACCACAACCTTACAACGTTGGTTTTTCCCTTTGGCTCACCAACAAACCTTAACCCCTTGATTCAATCCCTTGATTGAATCAAGTTACAAGATATTAGAACAAGAGTTTAAATCAAATACAAGCTTCTCAAATAAGCAAATATAGCAAATGTAAATAAGTAAAGAAAAGAGAAGAAGCCCTCAAACTAATTTGTAGATGGAGGAACTCGGCTTCTTCTTCACTTGCCCCCTCTTCTGATTTTGCACGAAGTAGAGGATCTCCGAGGCAGCACACGGATGGAGAGGAAGCTTTGGGATTCACTTGGATGATCTTCTTCTCTCTATTTTACTTTGAATGGCCCTTTTGTGCTTATGGAAGATTTTCCTTGTAATCTCTTTCAAATCTCTTCCCTAAATGTTTTCTCCCACTTCCATACCTTCTCCCCTAGCTCTTCTCTTGATTTTATAGCTTTAGAGGGAGTCCCAACAAAAATCTAGCCGTTAGAGACAAAAATAGAGCCGTTGGAATCAAGAAAAAACTAGCCGTTATGCCTCCCAGCGTGCTCGAGTCGACTCGGCTGAAGTAGGAGTCGACTCGGCTGAAACAGGAGTTGATCTGTGAATAGTAGTCTGCCGGCACTGTAGCTGGGAGTCGACTCCTGAAGTTGGGAGTCGACTCGAGATCACTGTAGCGCAGAAAATCAACTCTCTGTCTTTTTGTTTGTTCACAGTCGGAGTCGACTCGTAGAGTCCCGGAGTCGACTCGAGCACTGTTCCTTGAAACTCTAGAGTGCCAGAGTCGACTCGAAACTTCCAGGAGTCGACTCGAGGACTATTCTTTTGAATTTTTCTTTGAATTTGCTCCTTCAACTTGAATTCTTTGAACTTGAAGCTTGGGCCAATGAATTGTAGCTTTCTTCCAACTTTTCTTGAGAACTTTGGAGGCCTTCTTGTATTCTTCCAACTTGCTATGTTCCTTGCAAAAAAAATATCTTTCTCCTTGCAACACAAACATTAGTATTTATACTTCAAGGTTTTGTGATCATCAAAATCAATCTTTGAATCAATCTTTGGGTCATCAGAAACAATTGTATTCAATATTATTTTCTGTGCACAACTTAATAAGAAATTGGTTTTTTTTTTTTTTTGCTGAAACGGATACTTCATACAGTACGGGTATGAATACACCCAATAAGATCAAAATACAAAATCTCGCGGAGTGCCAAAGGCAACTCCGCCTCCTCCGACCACAGGGCATACCCCGAGTGGTGGGCCGCATGGGCAGCCACCCAATCGGCTGCCCCATTGGCCTCCCTGAATACATGCTTGGCCAGAAAGGCCCCCTCCTCACACATCATCACAATATCGCGAATCAAGGGATGGTCTGTGCCCTCACCCCTCAACCCCCTCTGTATCCACCGGATGACAGTGGCCGAGTCACCCTCCAGAATAATCGAGCTGGCTCGCAATACTGCCCGCGCATGTCGAAGGCCTGCCCAGGCTGCTCGCAGCTCAGCTCCAGGAACTGAGATATCGAACAACTGACAGCCACCGGCGGCCACTAACCTGGAGTGCGGGCCCCGTATGACAAAGCCTGCACCGCCACTCGTGCCGCCATCCAAAACCGATCCATCGAAGTTGACCTTGAGGAAGCTGTGCACAACTTAATAAGAAATTGGTTTTCAAAACTATGCCATGATACAATTTTATTTTCATAGTTTGCAAACCTTTTTCATTTGAACCCTTTTTGTGAGTTTGTGCCAATGCAGAAAATATTTCAATTTAAGTGCCAAGAACAAAGCCAATGTAAGCTTTTGAAAAACTCAATGATGTAAACAACATCTTTAGATTTAGAAATTATTTTTTTTTTTGTTTGTTTCCTTAGTTAACATGCGTAGCAAACTTTGACCTTTCAGAAATTAGTCTAAGTAAGTCAATGACAAGGTCTTTTGAGACTAAGTACATACTAGCATGAGTTAATGCCAAAATAAAGGTTTCTTTAATCTTGGTATTCATAGTGCATATATTCAAAGGCATACCAAGTAGACATTCTTGTGTTTATGATCAATAGAAGATAATGCCGAGGATAAGAACTCTCAATCAAGTATATAGAGAATTCACAGAGTTATTCTAGGAGTATTGATTAAGTAAATTATCCATCAATAACTGAAGCATAATATAGGAAGATGGAGTGATTTGGATATATTTTCTTTTCATACCAAAAGTATCACTTATATCATAGAAATGATTAATACTAGCTACAATTTCAATATGAGAGGATGCAAGGATTACTAATTTCATTATTTCTTCCATTTTGGTCACTCTTCTTAATTATATTTTAAGTTCCATTCTTTAACACGTGTCTAGAGAACCCATTATTCAGATAATTGGAATCTTGGGTAGCTAGACACATTTGCTAAAAATGATCATGTTTTCAACTTAGAAACCCAAGCTCTTTTGGGTCCTTGCAGGTTAGCTATAATTGTTTCTTTTGGAACCCATATTCTCTTAATTACCATTTCGTCTCTTAGTTTGCAGATTTTAGGATTACAAGTAATATACTTCTGCATACTCTTGCTAAATTTAAACAACATAGATTTAGCAAAAACAGATAATGAATTTTCAGTTTTCAGTTTCTGTTTATTAGTTTCACCAGATTGTGAAAAATTGTTTTAGGATGAAGAGTGGAGGATTTAAGAAATATATTCTCGAAAGATTTTTGAGTGTACCAAGGTTGATATCCCAATCCAGCTTTGTCATATACAGCTCTTGAATTTTCTATCATTAAATTCAGTTTTTCAGAGCTGAGAGTGAATCTTTCAATAGTAGGTTTCAAATTATCAACTTCTTTAGTTAATTTTTCATTATCTTCTGAAAGCAATTCATTATTTTTCTCAAGTTTATCATGGCTTTCAGTGAGAAGTTGATTTCTCTGATTTAGTTCTTTATTTTCTTTAATTAGGATTTCAATTTCATTAGTCAGTTTTAGTTTTTCATCTATTAGGATTTGATTTTCATTCTTCAAGTTCTTGTTCCTACAAATAAGTTTCTTATGTTCTAAATACAAATCAGAAAAGACATCATGAAGTTCATCAAATGTAAAATCATTTTTAGTTTTAGCATGTACCTCATATATCTCATCTTCATGTGCCATTAAGCATGAATTTGCATATGATGCTGCTCTTCTTCTACACATGATGTTTTAGATTTGTTAGTGCATTCATATTTAACTTCAAGCATATTCCATATTTCCTTAGCAGTTGTGCAGAAAGATATGCAATTAAGTTCACTATCATCTAATGCACAAAATAGCACATTCATGACTTTTGCATTTTGCTGATCCATTTTCTTATCATGATTAGTGCTTGTGTGTGGTCCATTGACTATGATACTCCATAAATCATAGTCATGTGCTTGAATGAAAATACGCATGCGTGCTTTCCAATATGTATAGTTTATGCCATTAAAAAGTGGAGGTCTATCAATTAATTGTCCCTCTCCTAGAAAACTATCTATTTGAGTTGTCATGATCTTTGGCTCTTGATCTTGAGATCAATAATTAATATTAGAGCACCTGCTCTGATACCACTTGTTGCCCAAGGTGACAAGCCAAGAGGGGGGGGGGGGGGGGTGAATAGGTTTCTTTTAATTTTAACTATCTTACTTGTGTTAAATGATGAGTTAGTGAACTTAAACAAATCGCAATGCAAACAACAAGAAGTATAGTGGTTCGGTGCTCTCCTTAGCACCTACGTCCATTCCCCAAGCGACCCCTTGGGAATTCACTATAATCCCGCGGATTACAGTTGGATTGTTTTCCGGGCTCACAATCCAAAAATCTTTACACTTTAGTTTTCCGGGTTCACCAAAAACCTATGTTGGTTTTGCGGGCTCACCAACGAACCTATGTTGGTTTTACGGGCTCACCAACGAATCTTTATAATTGGTTTTTTGGGTTCACCAATCAACCTATGTTGGTTTTACGGGCTCACCAACGAACCTATGTTGGTTTTACGGGCTCACCAACGAACCTTTACAATTGGTTTTCCGGGTTCACCAATCAACCTATTCCGTTGGTTTTGCGGGCTAACCAACCAACCTTTACAAGTAGTTTAACAAACAAAGGAAGAAGATTTAAGTTCCTAGATGAGCAAATATAACAATATAATCTACAAAGAAGAGTTTAGAGAATAGTTATCGCTTGATATGACTTCTCTCTTCTTTGTCAAGGATGCTTCACTCTTCACGGGTGGATGGAGCTCTTAATGACTCTTTGAATCTGCTCAACCACTTTCTTTTGACTCTTGAATGAAGCACTTGGATGAAGCTTGCCTTGCTAGGGTTCTCTCTTGAATGCACTTGATGTCTTTTCCAAAGCTAGCTTTCTCTGATGAATACTCCCTCTTAAATACTTCTCCAACCTCCAAATAGTCCTTCCTGACCGTTGGATTGAAGAAACTAGCCGTTTATAGCCGTTGGAGTCCAAAAAGCACTTCTGCACAACTAGCCGTTATGCTTCTGCCCGTGCTTGGGTCGACCCAAACTTTTCTTGGGTCGACCCAAACCACTGTTCATCAGATTTGGGTCAGCTCAAACTTTTCTTGGGTCGGCCCTCTCAGAACCACAGAACCTTGCATTTCAGCCTTCCTTCACTTGGGTCGACTCAACATTTCTTTGGGTCGACTCAAGGTTCAGTTGGGTCGACTCAACTTTTACTTGGGTCGACCCTCTTAGGGTTTCCAGAGAACCTTTTCTGTCATGTATTCTGTCATTGTCTTTGGGTCGACCCTCTCACTGTTTGAGTCGACTCAAGCTTGGTTCGACTCAACTTCATCTTGGGTCGACCCTCTCAGTATTTCTAGAGAACCATTTTTTTGAGTCTTTGAGAGGCTTGAGGTTTGGGTCGACTCATGCTTTCCTTGGGTCGACCCAACTTACTGTTCATCTGTGTCATTTTTGCAGAAGTGTGCCAAATGCTTTCTTGATGTGCCGGGGTCGACCCAATCAACCTTGGGGTCGACTCAATCCACACTTTGCTGCAACTCAAGGTTAGATTCATCCAAATAAACAATGAAATGCATTTATACAAATATACTGAGAGTAACAGACTTATAAATGAAGTATCGAATTAACTTGTAACATACTCTTGATTATTGCTTGTTAATCATGAAAATAACACTATCATTCTCAATACCAGATGGCTGATCGACGATGGGAGGAGCATTGATGTGGCAGGAGACACGTGGGTAGGTGATGTACCCCTGAGTCTATGGCCGACCATGGTCAGCACAAAGATGGGCGATGGACTGCGAGTATGTGATCTGCACGATTCTGGAGATAAGCAGTGGGACGATGATAGGTTGCGGTTGGTTTTTGGAGATTCCCTTGCCGAGCAGGTATGGTGTCTCTCGGTACCTGGGTGTGGGGGACCGGATGTCCGGGTTTGGTGGTCCTCATGTAGAACCAGAGTCAGGGTGGGGGATGGTGCTCGAGTTTTACAAGAGGATCTCGAGGCAAACCCGGATTGTGCCTGGGTCTGGCGGCTCAGCCTTCACCGACGATTGGCACTGTTCCTTTGAAAGGTGGTCTGGGACCATCTTTCGATGAGATCGGTGCTGAGTGGCTGCGGGGTGAGGATCTCACCCAGTGTTTGATGTGTGGGGCTGATGAGATTGTTGAGCACGTGCTATTATAGTGTGTGTGGGCGAGGAGAGCCTAGGCTCTTGCAGGGATCCCACAGGATATATGTGGTTGCATGGATCAGTTTTTTCGGGTCATCCGACGGAGGGCTGAGAGCCCCCTGATGCGCCCTATGGTCTTTATAGTTACGTGTATTGCTTATCAGATATGGTTGGCTAGGAACGCCAGGATCTTTGCTGAACGCCGCACGTCATCAAGGTTTGTCGTAGAGCATGCGCGGGTACAAACAGAGGAGTTTAGTCTCGATACCTTGTTAGGTGGGCTTTTGATAGCTCGGGATATCTATGACTCCCATTCCCCTCAGGTAGCGCCTCGCATGGTTGTTTTCACCTAAGAGTCTCCACCCTCGAGTTTTTTTAAGGTTAACTTCGACGGATTGGTACTGGATGAAGGGAGTAGAGGGGGTGCCAGATTTGTTATTCGGGACTCGAGTTCGCGAGTGGTGGCGGCTGGTGATTGTCACCTATCGGAGACCTTGGTTCCCAGTGTTGAGCTGAGGGCTGCATGGAAGGGCCTCAGATATGCACGACGAGTATTGCAGGCTAGCTCCATTATTATGGAGGGTGACTCGGCTACCATTATAGGGTGGATTTAGGAAGGTCCGCGGGTAGTGCAGTGGGACCATCCCCTATTCCATGATATTTGGGCGATGGGTAGTGACGAGGAAGCTTTCCTGGCTAAGCATGTCTATAGGGAGGCTAATGGGGCCGCCTAGTGGGTGGCCTCTTACATGGCTAGTCACTCAGGCGGTACTTTGTGGATACAGGAGAGAGGGCTGCCTAGAGCTCTTCGTGATGTTTTGTTTTCTGATTTTATTGGGTGCGTACGTACTCGCGTACTAGGAGGCGTCCGCTAAAGCTTAAAAAAAAAGAAAAAAAGAGGAAAAACATGTTTTTCATATGGCATTCAATCAATTTATATCTAAAGAATGATGTTTGAGATCACATTCCCCTTAAGGGTTGTTCGCCTTGTCTATTATTTCTCTTTTTCTGGATGAATATATGGATATTAGTATGTGCTTTCAAAATAATTAGCATCAAATGTACATAAATACATTTAATGGTCTTTATTCTATGTTTCATAATAAATGGATTGAACAAAGAGGAGCTTTTGTGTAGAACAAGATAACATGAATTTCTTTTAAAAAGAAAATCTCTCGCCCTTTTAGCAAAAACAAAATAGTAATTATGTTAATCCGTAGATGTATAAGAACGAGATATCGAAATATCAAGCAATATTGTAATAGTGGATTAATGTTTGTTTTACACACCGAATGTAATATTTATTAATCTGATCAAACTTCCAGCGAGGTACAACAAACCAATTATTCTTAATGTTTATCCTCATATTATACTGGCTGATATTTCAGGATATGAATTATATTCATATTTATCAACCAATAATCTAGGATGCATGAGTTTACATCATTCAAAATTATAAAAGCTGATTTTTTATATACATCTCATCAATGAGCAATTGAGCATCAACTAAGGCTGCATCGAATCCTTCCGCGTTGCCGACGGACATGGACGGATGGCAAAAACCAACCAAGTTGGCTAGGAGGTGGTCGCCGGAGAAAGCTGCAACAGTGGTGGACGCTGGGAAGGCTCAACTCGGAGCAGGGGCTGGGTCGGACTCGGAGTTTGCAGAAGGGATGGGCCAGCTAGTGCAGTTGGACAGGGCCGAGCCAGGGCGGGCCAAGGTGGTCAGGATGGATCCGGGCCCATGCCTAAGTCTACTACTCCAAGACGGGTCGGGCCATGTGGGAATGGGCCAGGCAGTGGACAACGGGCTGACCCGCGGATAGGGCCCAAGCCCGATGAAGAGGGCCAGGAGCCCGGCCAAGGCGAGACGGGGTTCGGGGGTGACTGAGCCGACTCAACTCCCTCGGTCGGCATCGTCGACCTCATTTGAAGATCCGCGTCTACGTCGAAGAGAGGAGGGACGACGGCACTTCCGGAGTGCCTCTCTGCCGCCAGCGAGAGCCCCCACTCGACCGGGGACAGGCTGTGTCCAAGTTCCTAACAGGACGGCCGGGACCTCGCACGTTGAGGATGGTGCATGTGTGTCGAGCGGGCCGATGGCGGAAGGCGTGGCCCCACAGACGCGGGTGGCCGTGGCGGCGAGACGGCTCTGACCAAGGGGAAGGGTCCGAAAGAGGCGCAGACGGCCAGCTTCCAACAGCGGGAGGTGGCTTCGACAAGCGAGATGGCCTCCTCATCAGGCCAGAGAAGGAAGGGGAGACCTAAGACAGGGGAAGGCTCACTGCCAGTGCCGGCTAGGTGCTCTCCTGTGGCTCCAGCGACGGTGGTGATGAGAGGAATTCCTGGAGGCTCAGGATAGGGACCTATTTCACCTATTCAAGATCATGGGAAAGTAGTGAATTTGTTGCGGGCTGTGATTCAGGGAGGGGTGGAGAAGTCAGGGGAAGAGGCTAGTGAGCAGCCCACAGTGTCCGGGCCAAACCTTACTTTATTGTGTGAAATAAAGATTCTAGCATGGAATTGTAGGGGGGCGGCTAAGCCTTCATTTTGTCGTCCTTCAAAAAATTAGTTCAGCTTCATTGCCCTGAGATTTGTTTTCTATGTGAAACACGGGTGTCTGGAGAAGGTCTACGTCGGGTGCAGCGACATTTAGCAGCTGATTGTGAATCATTTGAAGTAGAGTCCCAGGGCTTGTCTGGAGGTATTTTGATGCTGTGGAAGCGAGGGGTGGCCTCTGTAGATGTCTTTTGTCACTGTTCTCAGGAGGTTGTGATGGTCATTTTGGAACCAAAGGAACCCCCGTGGGTCTTGTGTGGGGTCTATGCTAGCACTGATTACCGAACAAAGAGAGTCCTTTGGGGTGAGCTGTCATGTTTGCTGACTCAGGGGGTGCCGACAATAGTAGTGGGAGATTTTAATTGTGTGCTTAGCCCCAATGAGAAATGAGGTGGGAGGATCTACTCTGATTCAGTGGATAGGAGGGAGTTTCGAGAGTTTCTGGATGTTACTGGCCTAGTGGACCTTGGCTTCTCCGGACCACGTTTCACTTGGTGCAACAATCAGTCTGGACGAGCGAAAGTGTGGGAGCGGCTTGACAGGGCTATTGCATCCTCGGATTGGATTCAACGGTTTCCATCTTACCAGGTTAGTCATCTTGCTCGAATTGCCTCAGGTCACTGTCCTCTTTTGGTTTCTACAGCCTCGAGCTCCAGTCATTATAGCCCATTCCATTTTGAGAAGCTGTGGTTGTCATACCCCCAATCTTGGGAAGTGGTCAGGGGGGCTTGGGAAATGCCTGTACAGGGAGATGCTATGCAGAGGGTGTCGCGCAGATTGGAGCTCACTAAACGTCGCTTCCGCAGATGGAACTGGAAGGTTGTGGGCAACATTTTTCGGAGGCTGGAGGAGGTGGAGGGGTTGATTGCAGATCTCCAGGGGAGGGAGGACCGTGAGGGGGAGCTTGAGGAGGATGAGATGGCAGACCTACGACGCTACTTGTCTTCCCATCACTCGTTGTTGCATCAGCAGGAGACTTTTTGGAGGCAGAAGTCGAGGATACAGTGGGTCAAGGAAGAAGATCAAAACACCAATTTTTTCCATCGATTGACGGTCATCAGGAGGCAAAGAAATATGATACGATCACTGAGAGTTGGGGTGGGCCAGCGGGTGGAGGAGGATTTTGCAGTGAGACAGATGTTGTTCGATTTCTTCAGGACTAGATGGACGGAGGTAAAGGAGCCCTTTGAGCTTGGCCAGCTCCCTAGGCCAGCAGTCAGAGTTGAGGAGGCAGATAATGCAGCATTGATTCGACCCGTGTCAGATAAAGAAGTGTAGGAGGAGGTATGGGCTATAGCAGAGGACAAGGCCCCACGTTCGGACGGGTTTCCACCTTTCTTTTTTCGGAGATATTGGAGTATCATTCGGAGGTCGGTGGTGGAGGCAGTGCAGCTATTTTTCAGTCGGGCGGTGATGACAGATGGCTGGCAGGCTACTTATATCACCCTGATACCGAAGCGTCAGGATGCATCAAAATCGGGCCACTACAGGCCCATTAGCTTGTGCACTACTTTGTATAAGATAGTGACAAGGCTTATGGTTGGGAGAATGAAGACTTTGCTGCCTAGCATTATTAGTCAGGAGCAGGGAGCGTTTGTGGGAGGGAGGAGCATATCAGACAATATCCTGTTAGAGCAGGAGATGATGGGAGATCTACAGAGAGCTCCGAGGAGGCGGTGTTTGATGGCAGTGAAATTGGATATGGAGCGTGCTTATGATCGGATCCACTGGGCCTTTCTCAGACGGGCACTGGAGAGTTTTGGCTTCCATCCGACCTGGATTGACTGGGTTCTTGGCCGTGTGTAGGGGCTTAGCTTCTCCATATTAGTCAATGGTACGCCTTCGCCCTTTTTTCGAGCCACTATGGGGCTCCGCTAGGGATGCCCTTTGTCCCTATACGTGTAGCTTGCAAGAATCGGAAGTTGGATGCCTACAGTCCAGCCCCAGTGCTCACCCCATTTTTCACTTGCTTTTTGCAAATGATTGCCTGCTACTTGCTAGGGCAAGTGTGAGGGATGCACGAGCTCTCCAGAGAGTGTTGACTAAGTACTGTGGGGCGTCCGGACAGAGAATTAATCTTCGAAAGTCATCTATACACTTCAGCCCGCGCACGGAGCAGAGGGTGCGACGAGAGATTAGGGCGATATTGGGGATGCAGGAGCAGGAGGGAGCATTGGACTACCTTGGGGTCCCCATCACAGGGAGGATTGATTTCTCTTCTTTCAGTCATCCTTTACATTGCGGGTGGCGGAATGCTCTACTTTGGTGCAGAGGATGCAGAGTAGACTTGAGGGTTGGAGGGCTTCATCACTTTCTATGATGGGCAGGTTGACGCTGGTCAGGTCTGTTCTCTCTTCCATGCCTGTTTACCTTATGGCCCATACTATTGTGCCGAAGACGATTTTGGTGGGGATAGAGCGGCTTATGCGTGGCTTCTTGTGAGGCTTCTTGGGGAGAGGTCACGGGGTACATCTGGTGGCCTGAGAGAGAGTTTGTCTGCCCCTGAGCGAAGGTGGCTTGGGGGTGCAGTCACTTCTGGCGAGGCGAGAGGCGCTTCTGGCGCGGTGGGCAGTGTAGTCAGGTCATGACAGCGAGATATGGCCGGACAGGCCCTGCTGGCCCGGCGGTGGGGAGACGGAGGACCTCCTTCATATGGCGGGAGGTTGGGAGGTATTTGCCTATGGCCCTGGCGCACACTAGATGGTTGATTGGCGACGGTCGGAGCATTGACGTGATGGAGGACCCATGGGTGGATGTACTTCCATTGAGTTTGTGGCCGACGATGATCAGCGGTGAGGGGGCGGAGGGGCTACGGGTGTGTGACCTCATCATGCCGGGGGAGGCAGAGTGGGATGAGGACAGACTGGGCCAGTTATTTGGGGAGCACTTAGCCGAGCGAGTACGAGCTCTTCCTGTCCTGGGATCAGCAGGGCTAGATGTCAAGGTATGGAGCACCACTTGCAGAGCCAGAGTTAGGGTGGGTGATGTTTCTCGGGTCCTCTAGCAGGGGTCAGAGCTGGGCGGGGACTGTGGCTGGGTCTGGAGATTTGGGCTACACCAGAGGGTTGCACTTTTCCTCTGGAAGGTGGCCTGGGACTGTCTGCTGACGAGCTGGGCGCTGAGTCGACATAGTGTTAGCATCCCTTCTGTGTGCCTGTCTTGTGAGGTGGACGAGTCAATGGATCATGCACTATTTCGGTATGTTTGGGCGAGGTGGACTTGGAGGCTGTCCGGGATCTCGGAGGGTGCCTGGAGCCGGAGGGACTGCTTTTTGGAGAAGGTTCGGCGGTGGTCTTGCTCCCCTCAGATGCGCTTTGTGGCTATTCAGGTATCCTGCACAGCGTACCAGGTATGGCTGGCTAGGAACGCTCGAGTTTTTTGGCGAGCTCCGTCCGTCCCCTTGGTTTGTGATGGAGCGGGCTTGGACACAGGCAATAGAGCTCCTTCATGCAGGGTTGGATGATAGATCTTTGATAGCTCGAGACACCTGGGGCTCCCATACTGCTTTGGTAGCTTCTCACACGGTGTTTTTCACCTAGGAGCCCCCACCCCCAAGTTTTCTCAAGGTCAATTTTGATGGTTTGGTCCTGGATGGAGGCAGAAGAGGAGGGGCAGGTTTTGTTATCAGGGGACCGAGCTCTACCATAGTGGCAGCGGGGGGTGTCAGATCTTCGACACCTCGGTCCCAGGGGTAGAGCTGCGAGTGGCTTGGCTGGGATTGCGACATACGCGATGAGTGCTTCGGGCGAGCTCTATCCTCCTGGAGGGCAACTCGTCCACGGTGATCAACTAGGCCCAGCAGGGCCCTCATAGTGATGGAGGAGGAGTGCATCCTTTGCTTCGTGATACAGGGTCGATGGTGGGGGAGGGGATCACCTTTCGGGCTATGCATATATATCGGAAGACCAACGGGGCCGCGGAGTGGGTGGCGGCGTATGCATATATATTTTGTTTGCAGATTCGTCTGGGTGTATTCGTACCTGCCATGTATGAAACATCTGTTTTAGCAAAAAAAAAAGAGAGCATCAACCCGACAAACTTTATGACGTAACGCTGACTTAAACCACTTTTTTGACTTTCTCTTTTTAGCAAGGACAAAATTAAGGTTAATTCCACGATGGCTTCCACTCTCTCAACGCTTTTTCCGTGTGTCATTAATTCCTTTTGATGGTTATTAGAGATTGAGAGGTTCGAGGATGTAATGCTTGCCAATTTAAGCCTGCAAGGACCGTCAACTTTCGGGTGCTCGAGAACGGTGGTAAGAGCTGGACGCAGTTGGAAAGCATTTGGGGACTGCTCAATGTTTGCTATTGATATTAGTCCCAGCTGAAAAGATGCCGAATTAGTATGCAGTCTCGTACTAAACCGATATTTGGTATATCGATACTGATTTTCCTTCCTTTTGCCACATTTCGCTCAAAGTAATAAGATGGTACCCGTACGTAATTTGTTACTGAGACGGCGAATCTTAACCACAACAATATCGATCAAACTATATCTATTTTACAGAGGATAGGATAACTAAGTCGAGGAAGCTAATGATATAGGCATCTTTTGGATGGTAGACCGGAGGGTGGTCCAATGGGATACGAGAAGGGGACATCCTTTATTCTTTTAAATGTTTAATTATAGCAGCCTTCCTTAGAAGTAAAGGAAAGCAGATTATTAGATGTGTTCATCTTAGTTTTCAATAAACAATGCTCTGCGTTGGATGTTATTGATAGAGTTTGTTGACGTTGCTTCCCTTTTCGAAGGGAGTTCATAAGATGCCCTTTTATGTTTTAAAAGGTTCCAAGTTTTCGTATCTTCTCCGGATAAGGAATGAATTAAGTTAATTTAATGGTCATCAGTCTATGTTGGGTAAATCATGCTGCATACAACCTAGTGTTCTGCTCCTCCATTATGAGATAAGTAGAACAAGAATAGTTAGAGCTCGAGTTGGATTAATTTGCATGCAACTCGAGACAACCAGCCGCGTTGGATAGATGGGTATCAACCCCAAGTTCAGATTGAAGTTGCCCACACCAAGCTAGTTTTTATGTCTTATGGTGTTTTTGGTAGTTAAATTCCTTCTCCATAATACTATTGTTACTGTAAAATATATGTTTTCAACTGTATACACTCAGGGATAGGAATGCAAGTTGGACCCTTGGGTGGCTAAATATTGGACTTAAGTTTAGCCAAGTTGAAATTGGGTTAGAGCTTAGGTCAGTAATTTTTGAGTCTCAAAGCTGATCCAACCAATATTGTGAATGACATAGACATGTATCATTATGTTACATATCAATTTAATCCAAGCGCGTAATCTATCTGTATTTTGGCTATTTCTATTGCAGTTTGAGTGCTAGACTAAGTGAGTGCATATTTTTATTTTTATTTTTATTTTTGTAGTTAGGTAGATTGTATATTTTCTTCTTATTTTTTGTTAGAGACATTACGCAACTAGAAAAAAAGTCCAACACTACGTCCATCTATACCTAAGAAAAAAAGGTAAGAACATTTAGTTGTTGAGATCATAATTGTCCATTCAGTGGCTCTCCTCTCAAATTTAATATGCTTTAGACTTGCAAAAAAAAAAGTTTAATTTGTATTTACTGAAAAAAAATCATGTATACAAAAATGATTTTGTGTATGTATATATGTATGTATGTGCGTGTGTATATATATATATATATGTCTATATGTTTGTTGTATGTATGTATGTATGTATGTATGTACATGTATATGTGTATATATAGATTGACACAAAGAAGAAGCACTTTAGCGACCAAGATTGGGTTTTTGTGATCGGCCAATAAGGGCCAGGATCAGATTGCGAAGATCTCTGCCGTACGATCGCAATGCTATCCTGATGGACGGTTCAGATCACCCGTCTATTCTGAGACGAAAACAGCCTCTCCGAGCTCGGCTATAATCGCACCGGCGGAGCACCAGAACCTAGATTTGGGGCTCGAGAGGGAGGGACGTGGGAACCCGAGGGTTTGAGAGAAGCGGTGGCCATCAGGGTTTTTGGAAGCAAATCCGAATCTTTGCTGGAAGGAGGTGAGCTTGGATTGGTTTTCTCTTCCTTTCATATCAATTCCTTGTTGAATTTTTCGGTGGGATAGCTTGTTTGACCGAAATTTTTCCTTCTTTTGAGCATAAATTTCTGAAGTTGTATGATTGTTTGAGTTAATTAATTGTTATTGGTTGATTCATAGATCCAGAGTGATCAAAATCTTTGCTTCAAAACCGATTTTTTCTTGAAGAATCCTAAGGCTTCAATCAGTAGTAGTGGTTCGATAATTCTGAACTTCAAGGTCTTGGATTTTCTTTAGCGAGTGCACATGATTTCGTTTAACACGGTGTGGGTTTCGATGAAACCATTCGAAGCTTGTTAAAGATGTGATTTTTATTAAATATGCTGGAGACTCGGGTTGGCTGCTGATTTGAGACCCTTTTTTCCGTGGTTCTGGCTTTTGATTGCAATTTTGGTTCGAGTTTTTTGTCAAGAAATGCAATTTAACTAGTTTGGTCTTTTCTGCTATCGGCCGTTTTAGGTTGTCTTCGAACAAGCCAAGCATCCTCTGACCCTTAAGTATTTAATGGTGTTATGCGTCAAATTTATTATCAAACCTGGGAGTGGAAGGAGTTGAGCTAAATTCAAGAATGTTTGGAAATGCAAGTGAACTATAAGTAGAGTAAACGAGAATGAAATTTGTCGCTATAGTTGCCATTGACAAGAGAATATAGAGGAGGTGTTTGATATCAAAATGGGGGAAAAACAAGAAAAAATGAAGAGCTTTCTTTTTTTCTTTGACGTGCTTTTTTTTGTTTTGTTTTGGGGGGGGGGGGGGATAAGATTTGTTTCTTCTGCTTAATCATTATGCCAGATTTAGAATGTCTTTATTCTCTAGTATGCCTGCCTAAACATAGAAGGCTCCTCCTCAGGTATGGTAGATGCAGCACAAATTTTGTTATACTATGCTCTGAGAGCAAATGCAGTAATAATGTACTGAGAGATTCCTGTTGTTATTTACAGCTAAATAGTTTCATACTTTTGTATTTCAAATGGTAGTTAGTAATCAGTAGTTAAATTTCCTTCATCTTCCTCTCTTTTTGTTCCTAAATTCCTTTTTTCCAAAAATAATTTTAAATCAAGCCCAAACTTTTTTTATTGAATCTAAACAGTGCAAATTTGTGTTATTTTATGTCCATTCAGATGAGACGTTGGTAATCTTGTGAAATAACATTCTTTTTGTTTAAAATAACAGAAATAAAGATTGAGATGTTTGAAGTAGACCTGAATTGAATGATACAAGTTTAGCAGGTTCATTGCAGTTCACAAATGTAGAAGAATAATCATCTTGTTTTGACTGAAAGTTTAATTACTATATATTTTTGTATGTATGTACTATTGCATACGCAGACACATACATATACAGTGGAAGAGTTTGTGCAGTTTTTTATTTATGTCCTAGTGCAATTTTATATATGGAATTGCATTTATCTGTTTTTCTATGTGGTAGGATGGATTTCATATATTGTTTTAGTGGCTGAACCTAAGAAAAATCTTTCAGAGATAACATTATTTTTTTCCTCAGACATGTTTCAACTATAAATTACAATTACAGATGAAAATCATATTGCTTATCAAAAGTTGGTTCTAAAACTGGGAAACTTAAACGTTTTGATAGAACCAAAAGTTAGTGATGCATTTCCTTTTTCTACTTGTATTTATGTTAATAGTATGCTTATAAAGAAAGCCTGAATATCTGATTTGCATTTTGGTCTATGTATGAAGCCCATTAACATTTTCAGAGTTGTGGTTATGTATATTCTCATTTAATTTTTCATTGATTTTAAATTCATATAGAACCAATTTAGTTGCTGAATATAAGTAAGAGATGAATTTCAATTGAGCGTTTGCTTTCTCACTTTCCCCAATTCATTTATTCACTTGCTCAGGTCACTCATTATGCTTAGCATTTTATGTCATTGCTCATGTTACTTGCTTACAATTAACATAATGAGCGATGACTTTGTCTCTTTGAGATCATGGGCTACTATATGTTCATTTTTGTTGATAACCAATTTGCTAGTCATTTCCTTGTGCTGCTCAGTATTAATTCCATGCTAGGTTTTCTTCTTCTAAGGATTGCACTTATCTTGTGAAGTTTAATTTATAGATCCCTGTCCTATTTAATATATTCAGAAAATGGTTTACTGAAGGTGCTGATGATTAATCCATTTTCTTAGACGGAGTTGATGCACTTCTAGCTGAAATGTCAACTTCAAATGAATGTGCTTCAGAGGAGAATGCCATGTTAAAGTTATCCCCAGCTCCCAAGGAATGTCATGATGGCTTTGAGATGTTAGTTATAACTAACACCAATGCTGCGGATGGATTGGCAGAAAATATCACTGCAAATGGATCAGCAGAAAACATTAATGCTGCAGATGGATCAGCAGAAAATATTAATGCCACTGATGGATCAGCAGAAAATGCCAATGCCACAGATGGATCAGTCGAAGATACCAATGCCACAGATGGATCGGTTGAAGAAATGAATGCGATAGATGGATCAGCAAAACTTGCCAATGTCGTCGATGGATCCGTGAAAAATACTAGTGGAATAGGTGAATCAGTAAAAAAAACCAATATCCTGGATGGATCCCCTGCTCTGGATTCTATTAATGCTTCACAGTTAGATCCAAAAGTTGGTATGACGTTTCATTCAGAAGAAGAAGCATACGATTTCTACAATTCATATGCAAAGAGCAAGGGTTTCAGTGTTCGGAAGGGCCATCTTTCTCGAAGAAGAGATGGGAGCATACGAGATAGGCATTATGTTTGTAGCAATGAAGGTACCCGTCAAGAGCATCGTACGCATATAACTAAGAAGCCACGCCCCCTTGAGAGAACAAACTGTCTGGCTCGTATTGAATTCAAAGTGAATCGTGATAATGTATGGATAGTAAATAAATTCATTGATGAACATAATCATCCATTAGCAAGCCCCAATAAGGTACACATGTTAAGGTCTCACAGAAAGAAGCTGCCTGTTCAACGTGCAGTCTTTACTGAAGCAGATTACTATTATGGAATAAAACATTCTCTGCTGCAAGATTTTGAGTCAGAGGATTTTCATGGTACAGAAGATACTGGACTTGTTTTGAAGGATCAATGCAACTGTTTGAGCACAAAAAGAATAAGAGATCTTGAGAAGGGAGATGCTCAGTTTCTTTTAGACTATCTGAAAGCTAAGCAGTCTGAGGATCCATCATTTTTTTATGCAGTACAACTTGATGAAAAGGAAAGATTGACCAACTTCTTCTGGGCAGATGCACGATCAATAATTGATTATGCCTACTTTGGTGACGCAGTCCTGTTTGATACAACCTACCGGACAAGCAGGTTTGACATACCATTTGCACCATTTATTGGCATAAACCATCACAAGCAGATTGTTATTTTTGGTGCTGCATTACTTTTAGATGAAACTACAGAATCATTTGTTTGGCTATTTAAAACATTTTTGGCTGCAATGTCTGCAAGGCAACCGAAGACAATTTTTACAGATTGGTGTGCTGCAATGTCAAAGGCAATTACTATAAGTTTACCTGACACATGTCACAAGCTTTGTTTATGGCATGTAGTTCAAAATGTTCCAAAACATTTAAACAGTGTCTGCAGTCGCGAGCCTAACTTTCAGAAGGAGTTCGAAAATTGCATATATGGAGGTGTCTCTGAAGATGATTTCCATAAAAGATGGGATAACTTGATCTCTAAGTATGGTCTTGCAACTAATTCATGGTTAAAAGACTTGTATGCAGTTAGAGAGAAATGGGCTCTGGCTTATTGTAATTCATTCTGTGGTACCATGACAACAAAGCAATGGGCCGAAAGCATGGACAATCTCTTCAAGATTCATTTCTATAGGAAACTGCCCCTTTCAAAATTTATTATGCAGTATTTTAAGGCATTGGTTCAACTTCGTGAGGACGAGCTTGTTGAAGATTATGAATCCAGGCAAACTAAGCCAGTTTTATTGGTCGATATACCTATGCTAACTGAAGCAGCAGAATCCTATACAAGAATGGTGTATATGGACTTTGAATATGAATACAAGAGCCAACTTGCTTGTCTTTGTGAACCTGTTGGTACGGATGGTACAGTGTACACTTTCAAAGTTTCTGTTCCCCAAAAGCAGAGTAGTGGGCATGTTGAATTTAACCTATCCAATGCTACAGTCACATGCAGCTGTAAAAAGTTTGAGTCAATGGGTTTTCTGTGCATGCATGCATTAAAAGTTCTTAACAACAACAACATTCTTTATCTCCCACCTCGGTACATACTGAAGAGGTGGACAAAATATGCTAAGGATGGGCCACTGTCTGATGGACATCAATCTGTGGTTGACTCTCATCTTCAAGAATCCTTGTCGCTCCGATATAGCCGTGTTTGCCATAAGGCGATTGCTGTTGCGGTAAAAAGTGCATTATCAAAAGATGCACTTGATATTCTTGAGCATGGACTTGATAGATTGATTGCAGAAATGGAAAATTTGCTGCATAATTCTTCATTAAATGAACAAAGAGAGGATGTGAATGTTGATGACAATATGCAGCATAACACATTAGATGCGAGTAACATTTGTTTTGACGGTTTTGAGTTTACTGCTAGATGAGCTTAACCTGTTGTAATGCCTCTGTGCCCATGCTGGCTGAAGCAATATCCCCCCTATTAGTTATTTACATGCAGCAGAACTCGTTTGTTTGATTGTTTTGACAAATGCATTTTATAACCTTGATAGGGGTGTCCTTACAGCTGTGTGGTCCACTTGGATTGTGTAAAATTTAAGATGTTTGTGTGTCCATAAGTAATTGAGTTGTTAAAGTGTTTGTTCATGTTAGATCCTGACAATCTTATCAGATCTTTTGCAAAATGCCTAATTTTGTTGTAAGTTCTTGGTTTTGGCACTTTTAACTGCTATAACTGATAATATTGTTGGTAAAGCAGCAGTTTAGTGGTTGCTTATATTTCTGTTTGTAGCTCCATTTGTTTTGATTAGAGATTATTTCATTCTATATTAAGCTTGGCAGCTCGATCAGCTAAATGCCTTTTTCCCTCCAGCAAAAGCAACAGCTAATTTTATGGAAAGCACAGGGTGAAGATACATGGTTGAATTGAACATGTTTATAAAAAAACTCTGTGGCTGACTGATTGGTAACCCAGATGTATATGCATAATATGGGTTTGAATTCATAGCCATTTTTGACCTTATTCTTTAGTTGTCTCGGGTGGAGATTGTTTTATATTGATTGTTGTCATGGTATTTTGACAAGTTCCAGCATGTTTCCTTTTTGCATCTGTTTGTGCAAGCAGGAAGAAATTATAATTCATATCATAGCCAACATGTTTCTTTGTTTGCATATGTATGTGCAAATGGGAAGGAATCATGCTTTAGATCATAGCAACCACTGGTATTAAATATACAACATAGTTGATATGCATGTCTATATTATCTAATTGCATTAAAACATATGAAAACTTTTCTTTTCACCTCAAATACTGCTCTTCTGGTTTTATTTTCATATGGTTATGCCTTGCGATATGAGAATTTTCTCTTGGATTTAAGCTGTGTGCCAGCTCTATAACCTGCTCTATAGTTTTTTTTTATTTATTTTCAAGATTACCTTCACAACTATGTGCTTAGAAAACGTTGTCCTTTTGTCCATCATGCTCCTCTCTTGATTACCTTGAACGGATGCTGTTGGGGAAAAAATGGATTACCCAAAGCACGTGGATAAATCGCCGGCACTTGATGGCAAGCATGACGGCAGCAAACATACTCTCCCGGCACCCGACCTCAAGGCGTCCGACCTCAGAGCTTACAACCTTGATCTCGGCTAAGTTAAGCCCGATCGTCCTCAAGTCCAAAGAAGACCCAGTCAAAGAGAGAAGCATTTCTCCCTACTTCACCGAAAATCAAGTCCCCCTCCTCATCCGGAGTCCAATCCCGCGATCTCCGTCTCAACGACTGTCAACGTTTAAATGCGCACGATCTCAACAGACCGCCAGCCAGCCCAAAATCTCGGGCCGTCTATAGTAACTCATTAATTTACATGATCACGTCCAATCATTACGGTAACTCATTAATTCACACAGTCACGTCCAGTCATAGGTAATCCTTACATCCTCTCTTATAAAAAGGGGGCTTTTTCTTCTCCTTGGGAGAGATATCTTTTTACGTAATCTCTCTCTTTGCTTCACAAGAAAATTCCCCTCTGACTTAAGCATCGGAGGGCCGGCGCTGGGACCTCCGGCCACCGGCTTCTTGCAGGTCCTCCGGAGAAAGCTGTCCGCCGCCGCACTACTTGCCGGGGCTCCTCCTCCTCGGTTCGCGGTCATCCTCGGATCCAATTTTCACCAACAGTTGGTGCTAGAGGAAGGATCCGAGTCATGATCATGAGGCTAAGGAGTAAAGGAGCCTCTAATGCCTCTCGGCATCGCGCACCGGCCACTCAGTTCAGAACCCGCTACCAAGGCCTCCGGCAGATCAAGTTCCTCAGGTCCAACCAGAGCAATTCAACACGTTGGTGCAGCAAGTCCAGGCTCTGGCAGTAGCAGTCCAAGGCCTGCAACGCGTGGAGGCCCCTCCTATGCCGCTTCCGCAGGTTCAAGTCCAATTGGCACTCCTTCCAGATGGACCGGTGTTCCAAGGTTGAGATTCCCATGACTCTTCGAGGGTCAACCATGGAGAATGGCGCTGTTACCAGGGTTCAACTGAGCATCTCCTCGGAGGGAGCCGCTAGGGAAGAACCAGAATAAAAGGCCACAACTTTCGGAGGCCGAGTCAGCCCCGGATCAATCAGTACTAGAACAGACCACTGTTGCAATCTTCCAAGGCGGAGAACTCGACAAGAAGGTCGAGAAACTCGAGTGGCAGATCGAGGCGCTCCAAGACCAGAAGGCAAGGCGTGAGGGTGACTTTGAGTTCACCACCAAGTCACCTTTCTCTCGCCAGATCAAGGACGAACCGGTCCCATCGAGGTTCAAAATACCTCAAATAGAGCCCTACAACGGGACCACCGACCCCCTGGACCACTTGGAGAGTTACCGAGCCCTTATGGCGTTGCAGGGGTCTTTGGAGGTCGTGCTCTGCAAGGCTTTTCTTGCAACCCTCCGAGGAACGGCTCGGCTTTGGTTCTCCGGTCTGAAGCCGAGCACTGTGTCCTCTTTCGAGCAGCTTGGTAGGCAGTTTGCTGCCAACTTTATTGCCAGCCGACGCCAGCGGCGAACGTCAGATTCTCTACTCGACATCAAGCAAAAGGAAGGAGAGTCCCTCAAAGGCTATATCGACCGTTTCAATGCCGCAACCTGAGAGGTCCGCGAGCTCGATCAGTCGATCGCCATGTCCGCGCTGAAGATAAGAGCTCGGTCCTACAGGTTCCTCTTCTCCATTGAGAAGAATTTCTCCGCTGACTTCATCGAGATGCTGGTCCGAGCTCAGAAATATGCAAAAGCCGAGGAGGCTATTGCCTCCCGGCGGGGTGCAGCTAAGCAAGCTTTAAAAGGGAAGAAAAGGCGTCGCGAGGAGCGCGGCCGCCCGAGAAGCCGGTCTCCCTGTCGAAAGAAGAACCTGCCTCGTTTGAGGAGTCCACCCCGTCAGTGGGCGCAGCCCCGACTGAGGTCCCCACCTCGGTCGAGATCTCCGCCTCAGCCAAGGATACCCTTGGGGAGGTACGGAAACTACACTCTCCTCAATGCAACCCGGGCAGAGATCCTCTTGGAAATAGAAGGCCGAGACTATTTCCGACCTCCACCCCCGATGCGGGAGTTAGAAACTCGGCGGCACTTCAGGAAGTATTGCCGCTTCCATCGAGACCACGACCATGACACAGAGAAGTGCTTCTGAATCCGAGATGAGATTGAAGCACCAATCCGCCGTGGGGTACTCAACTGGTTCGTACAGAACCGGCGGGATGAAAGAATGCCAACGGAGAATGCCACACCACCTGAAGATCAAAACGACAACATGCCCATCGCTCGCACAATCAACACCATAGGGAAAGGTCCGACTGAAGGGAGCTCAGCTGAAGAACTGACCGAGAGGAAAGTCCCTCCGAAGCGTCAACGCACCTTTGAAACTATCTCGTTCTCGGACGAGGACTTAAAAGGAGTTGAAATTCCTCATGATGACGCTGTGGTCAGCTCCATGGTCATGAATAAATTTGATGTAAAGCGTATTTTGGTTGATAATGGAAGCTCGGCAAATATTTTATATTACGATGCTTTCCAAAGAATAGGAATGACAGAGGGCCAGCTCCGAAGAATGAATGCTCCGCTGGTCGGGTTCATCGGAGATTCAGTTCCGGTTGAAGGCGTGATCAACTTACCTATCATAGTCGGGCTCACCCCTCGAGAGAGCACCGTGAGGATGGACTACCTTGTGGTCCGCCTGCCTTCGATCTACAACGCCATCCTTGGCCGACCAAGACTCAATGCCCTCCGAGCTGTAGTCTCGACATACCATCTGCTCATGCGGTTCCCTACCGAGCGAGGAGTAGGCGAAGTTCGTGGGGACCAGGCGACAACCAAACAATGCTACATGGCGACCCTCAAAGCAAAGCAACCAGCCAAAACACTGAGCCGAGCAGAACAATCAACTGATGCGTCAGCCCAAGCTTCGGACCGCGCGCTGCCCATCGAAAATCTGGAGGTATGGGACGAGCCTAGGAGGGAACGGGCAGAACCTGGTGAGCTCCTCATCCAAATCTCCTTAAGAAGAGACTGTTCGGAGCTAACCGTATAGATTGGATCTAGCCTGAGCCCTCGCGAGCGGGATTGTTTGATTAAGTTCCTCTAGTCCAACATGGACGTCTTCACCTGGTCGCCTATGGATATGCCAGGAATAGATTCCGAGGTCATGGTCCACCGACTTTAAGTGAAACCAACCTACAAGTCGGTGAGGTAGAAGAAACGGAGCATCGCACCAGAATGACAGCGAGCTGCGGCCGAGGAGGTTGACAAGCTCCTCGAGGCCGGCTTCATCCGAGAAGTCTCCTACCCAGATTGGCTCGCCAACGTAGTTCTCGTGAAGAAAGCTAATGAAAAATGGCGCATGTGCGTGGACTATACCGACCTGAACAAGGCCTGTCCAAAGAACAGTTTTTTCCTTCCCAGGATCAACCAGCTCGTCGATTCCATCTCGAGACACCAGCTGCTGCTGACCTTCAGGTACGCCTTCTCGGAATACAATCAGATCCGAATGGTGCCCGAGAACGAGGAGAAGACAGCCTTCATCACCGACAAGGGCCTCTATTGCTATAAAGTAATGCCGTTTGGATTGAAAAATGCTGGGGCGACGTATCAAAGGCTGGTCGCCAAGGTGTTTAAAGATCAGATAGGCCAAACCATAGAGGTCTACATAGACGACATGCTGGTGAAAAGCTAGATGGCAGAGCATCACATCACTGACCTCGACGAAGCATTCTCTACTCTCAGGAAGTACCAAATGAAGCTCAACTCCACCAAGTGTGCCTTCGGGGTTACCTCGGATAAGTTCCTCGGCTTTGTGGTAACCCAACGCGGGATCGAAGCGAACCCCGAGAAGATCCGAGCACTGCAGAAAATGGTACCACCAAAAACGGTCAAGGAGGTACAACGACTCATCGAACGAATTACGGCCCTAGGAAGGTTTGTCTCCAAGTCGGCCGAACGGTGCCTCCCGTTCTTCAAGATCCTCAAGCGGCCAAAGGATTTCCTGTGGACAGAAGAGTGCCAGCAAGCCTTCGAAGAGCTCAGACGCCATCTTGCCTCCCCTCCATTACTCACAAAGCCTCCGCAAGGCGAGCTTTTTTTTCTATACTTGGCCGTCTCCCCGGTGGTGGTAAGCTCGGTCCTAGTCCGAGAAGAAGACAAGTCTCAAAGACCGGTATATTACACCAACTGAGTTCTGAGGGATGCCGAGACCCGATACTCCAAGCTGAAGAGGACAACCTATGCGTTGCTCACCTCAGCCCGAAGGCTCTGACCCTACTTCCAGACCCACACTGTGGCTATACTGATCGACCAGCCTATAAATCAAGTCCTGCAACGGTCGGATCGCGCGGGAAGAATCGCAAAGTGGGCAGTCGAGCTCGGAGAATTCGACCTCGAGTACCGCCCGAGGCCGACAGTTAAGGCCCAAGTGCTCGCCGACTTTATAGTAGAGTGCACCTTATCGGACGACCCCGAGCCCGAGCTCACATCAAGGGAGGAGACCTCGAGGCAACTATGGGTTCTACATGTGGACGACTCCTCAACCTCGGGAGGTAGCGGTGCAGGCCTCATCCTCACTAGCCTGGATGGGATGGTCGCAGAGCAAGCTCTACGCTTCAAGTTTTCCGCCTCGAACAATAAAGTGGAGCACGAGGCGCTTGTCGCCGGGCTGAGGTTGGCGAAGTAGCTCAAGGTCAAGAGCTTGACGGTCTTCAGTGACTCCCAACTGGTCATGAGCCAGATCTTGGAAGATTTCGAAGTGAGGGAGCCATCGATGCAAAAGTACCTCCAAAAGGTGTGAGATATCACCTTCACACTGAGCGCCTTCGATATCCAACACATCCCAGAGCAGAGAGCGCGAGGGCGGACCATCTGTCAAAACTGGCAACTTTCCGCATGAGCGAGCTTCCGAAGATCACAACGCTTGAGTATCTCGAAGCACCCAGCACTGAGAAGTCTGAACCAGTTCTCTGTGCCAAAATCAAACCAAGTTGGATGGATGCGTTCGTTAACTACCTGCAGAGCGAAATCCTCCCCGACGACGAGTTCGAAGCCCGCCGAATCAAGCGTCAGGCTTCCTGATACCTCTTATACGAAGGCAAGCTCTATCACAGATTCACAGGTCCTTCACCTCTCCCCTCCTTAGATGTCTCCGTCCTTCAGAGGCGGATTATGCTATGCGAGAAGTCCATGAAGGGATCTGCGGGAACTACCTAGGAGGCCGGGCAGGGCCCACAAAATTCTACGCCAAGGATATTATTGGCCTACACTTCAAAAGAACGCCGCAGACTTCATCCAAAGGTGCGATCGATGCCAGCGAAACGCCAACATTCAGTGCCGACCCTCAGTTCCACTGACCTCGATCAGTGCCCCCTGGCCATTTGCCCAATGGGGGATCGACATCTTGGGCCCATTTTTCAAGGCTACGGGACAGAAAAAGTTCCTCATTGTCTCCATTGACTACTTCAGCAAGTGGGTCGAAGCTGAACCGGTGGCCCAAATCTCCGAGCCAAAAATGCGAGATTTCGTCTGAAAATCAATAATCTGCAGGTTTGGGCTCCCTCGCGTCCTCATATTCGAGAACGGCCGTCAGTTCGACAATGATCGCTTCAAGGAGTTCTGCTCCGAGCTCGGCATCGACTATCGTTTCACCTCAGTTGCTCATCCACAGACGAACGGAGGTGACAAATCAAACATCCTTCAGGGACTCAAAACTAGACTCGATCGATCCAACAATGGATCGAAGATCTCTACAATGTCCTTTGGGCCTACAGAACTACATTCCGAGTTCCTACCGGCAAAACCCCTTTCAACCTGGCTTACAGAATAGAGGCGGTAATTCCCTTAGAAATCGGGCTCCCGTTGCTAAGGGTGGAGAACTATGATGCAGCCTCCGACTCATCCCAGCTCAGAAGTAACTTGGATCTCCTCGAGGAAACAAGGGAGGCCGCTTGAATCCGCATGGCAAGATATCAATAGAAAGCGGCGCAATACTATAATTCCAGGGTAAAAGTCAAGCTCTTCGAAGTGGGAGATCTCGTCCTGAGGAAAGCTAAGGCTTTTCAACCTACCGAGCAGGAAAAGCTTGCCCCAAACTGGGAAGGACTATATCAAGTTGCTCGAGTTCAGCGGCCTGGAGCATATAAGCTGGAGTCCCTTGAAGGGACTCCCATTCTCCAAAGCTGGCACTCCGAGAACCTCCAAATGTATTATCAGTAAAGCCCCCCGGGGGTCTCCGGTGTTTGAGAACATAGCCAATAGGGCATTTCTCAAGATTTCCTCTTAATTATTCAACGCTTCTTCTAATGTTTATCTACTTGTAAACTCCAGGATGTCCCAAAGATGATTCAAGTCCTTAAGGGAAACCTGGCGAAGCTCCGACCAAGTTTGGATGCCCGACCAAGTTCGGAATGCTCCGCCGCGCCAACTGCAAACTCGGTCTCCCCCAACCTCAGGTCCTACCAAATGATGCCCGACCAAGTTCGGATACCTCAACCAAGTTCGGGATGCTCGGCCAAGGTCGGATGCCTCGACCAAGCTCGGGATGCCTCGACCAAGTTCGAGATGGCCTGCTGCGACGACCTCGAGTCCTACCTAATGATGCCCCGACCAAGCTCGGGGGCGCCCAGCTGCATCGACCGCGAGCTCAGCCTCCCTCGACCTCTGGCCAAGTTTGAGGTCAAGAGACACGCAAGTTCCGACGGTCAAACAATAAGCCAACTTCAATCCACACTGCAATTAAAGTTGAGCCCAAAGACTTAGCGAGATTCTTCCGAAAGTTGAGCCCAAAGACTTAGTGGGATTCTTCCAAAAGCTGAGCTCAAAGACTTAGCGGAATTCTTCTAAAAGCTGAGCCTAGAGACTTAGTAGAATTCGCAAAAAAATATCGAAATCACCTGTGAAAATGAATGATGCGCGGAGTCCAACTCAAGCAGTCAAAGATAAGAGTTCGTTGAATGGACAAGTAAAAGCGAATTCAAAGACACAATGAGATTTAAGAAAGCATGTTTCATTAATGGGGAACCCCAAGGCTGAGTATAAAATTTGGTCTCGAGGCCGATCCACTTGGCCATACAATGGCTACAATGGCCGACCTCGTTTACAAAAAGAAAGAAGAAAAAACTAAGTCCTAAGGTATTTCTGGAGCAGCAGTGGTCTCGTCATCGACCTCGAGGTCATCTACAACAACCACATCGGGATCCCTAGCAGGAGCTGCCCCGGGATCCTCTGCTGGCCTGTCTCTGCGAGCACCTGTAGTGGCCTTGGTTGAAGCTTCGCAAGCAGCCTCGGGAGCAGCCTTAGAAGCTTCCCTAGAAACACCTTTGGTGGCTTCTCTAGACGAAGCATCCTGAGCAGTCTGCTCAGCCGCCTCAGTCTCGGCCTCGATGCCCCCCACTCGGCCTCAGGGCTCTCGAGCGCACTGTCGAACGCGCTGTCATCCTCTAGATTTTCGGGCTCGCTTTCATCCTCAACGACCCCCAGACGAGGCTGAAGACCGATGAGGTCAAGCTTGGGACAAATCCTCTGCATCTGCCTTCGAAAGTCTTTGAAGCTGCAGATGAGCCTGTCAACCGCTTCTTCCTTTATCAGCTCGCAGAACTTAGCCGACCCGCAGAAGATCTGCACAGTGTTCTGGGCTTGCTCCGACGCCCTTCTCTCTCGAGCTTCGAGTTGCTCGATCTTCAGCCGAAGGACCCCTGCCTCATACTTGTGGCGGGCGATCTCGGAATAGGCATCGGCCAGACGTGCCTCGGAGGCACGGAGCTCCAACCTAGCCAAAGCATGCGAGGCCTTTTCTTCATCGAGGCGCTCGACTGTGGATCGAAGCTCGGCCTCAGCAGCCTCCATCCTTGCAGTAGCCTCCCTTCGTGTAGCCTCGACTTCGCCGAGCTTCCTCTTGGCATCCTCTTGCCCCTTTTGGCTCCTTTGAGCCTTGTTCTGACACTCGGACGCCGCGGTGACCAGCATGTCGATTTTATAAAGATGCTGTGAAAAAAGAAAATGGAGGTGAGCCGAGATCGAAAACTTAAGAGAATATGAAGATCAAAGCTGAAAGACAACTTACTCGGATGGCAGAGCGGTAGGCCTGATCGACAAAACTGCCGATATCACCAGCTTCGAGCTTAGCTCGGTCGGCTGGGAGCAACGCACAGCGAACCACCTCGCGTGCGACATTGCTATCGTGGAGGGCCGAGTCATCCTCACAGACCGACCACTCCGGGCAGAAGGGCCTCCTTTCGGAGCGACGCTCCCGGCTCTCGACGAGCTCGGGATGTCGGTCCTTGAGGAGCTCGGAAGGCTAGGCCTTGAAGAGCCCGATAGAGAATGATGAGAGGCACTTGGGACACTGAGACCGCTGCCCAGCTCGGGCCCCGAGCGCCGCAACTGGACGACCTAGCGAGGTCGCTGAGAAATAGGGGTCGGGCACGCTGGAGCCACTGGATCTCTCGCGGCCCCGGAAGAAGTTGCGCACTCGACAAGGGGAACTTCCTCCGGCCCACGCTCCCCATTCCTCTTCTAGCTGTTCTTCCGAATGAGCTTGGAAGTCCCAGCTTCGAGGCCCTCAACCGCGATAGGAGCAGAAGTCGAAGCTGGCTTAGCCTTCTTTCTGGGCACAGGGTGAGCCCCGCCGGCCTCGGCTGCCCTCTTCTAGTACCTGGCAAGGAGGGCCGCGTTGTTGGTCACCATTCTTGCAATATCTGACAAGAAGAAAGAACTCAAGTGTCAGACCAACACCCAAAAAGGAGAGAGGAAAAAGAATAAGAAAAAACAAGTGAAACAAAGGACGACGAAATGAGGGAGGAGCAGTGCAACCGTCCTTACCCTCAGGGTGCGCCGAGCTTAAGCCAATGTTCACCAGAATCTCCTCGCTTAGGAGGTCATTCAGAAGAATGTCCCCCTCGAGGCTGCGAAGAGCATCGAGAATCTTCTGCTCGCTCACCGAAAGCTTTGGAGGCTTGTTGATGGCCTTGAGCTGGGGCAGCCCCCACGATGGGTCAAACTCCCACGTGTGCTCGGAGGAGAGGAAGAAAAAATTTTTCTTCCACCCACGAATGGAGGAAGGAGCATCTCGGAAGAACGGTCTACCACCCCGAAGGGCAAGGTAAATCCATTCTCCGTCCGTGGGGTTGGATTTTAACATGAAACACCAACAGAAGACGTTTACCGAGATCGGTATCTTGTGAGCGAGGCAAAGCGATAAAAAATCGATGATGGTCCTCCACGAGTTTGGAGTGAGCTGCGCTGGGACGAGCTGATACGCCACCAAGAGCTCATTCACGAACCCATGCAGAGGGAATCTCAAGCCGGCCCATAGTCTTTCCATGTACAATCCGATCCGACCCGGAGGAGGTCTCGTAACCCGGTCTTCCGACCTCGCAGGCTCAAGATGGAACCCACGCTGAGGGAAAAACCGAGCTCGGATCAGGTCCAATTCCTCCTCGGCCAAGTTTGACCCGATCCCATCTGGGCTCTGGCCTATTTTCGATACGACCCCCCTTCTACGGGAAAGATCCCTACCGGAAGATGAAGCACCACCCGACATTGCCGTGCTCACCAAAAAGAGACAGAAGGAGGAAAAAAAAGGAGAAACGGAAAAGAAAGACTGACAGCCCCCGAACGAACGTGGGAAGAGCAACCTACCGTAGTCCTCACCGAAAAGGCCCGCAGACAAAGGCGAAGAACCAAGAAAAATCCTCCAAAGAGCACCTTGAAACACCCCCGGAGAAGGCTAAACAATGATCGGAAAAAAGAAGAAAAAAGTGGAAGAAGAAGAAGACAAGAGCTACGGCGGCCAAATGAGAGCTTTTAGGGCCAGGCCAGGGTTTATATAGACCCTCCTGACGGCTCAGATCGACAAGGCCAAACTGCGCCTTCCATCTAGATCGCGCCACGTATCGGCTCCGGAAACCAAAGCAGCATATCAACTTGGATCGACGCTTTAAAAGAAGAATCGAAGCGGCGTCTCATCGGATACTGGAGCCTCATCATGAACCCGCGGCTCGAAACTGCCTCAAAAAGCAAAAAGCTGCCACGACGTGCTCTCATTAAAGATGCCTCTGAAACGCTTGAAGCGACGAAGCAATTTAAAGCCGTCTGATTCCACCTGCGTGATGAAAATAATTACTTCCTTTGTCCGAGCTCGCAAATGACTCGGATTCGGAAGTCGGGGGTAGTGTTTGGAGAAAAATGGATTGCTCAAAGCACGTGGATAAATCGCCGGCACTTGATGGCGAGCGTGACAGCAGCAAGTGATGAGAGCACAAAAGTGCGACCTACATGTCGCCTAAATTAGTATTATTGCTAATCGATAATGATAAATTCACTAGATTAATATTATATTTGGGTTTGGCACAGATTTTCATAAATTAGAGATAAAATGCACATTAAGTACAAATTTGACTAAAAAAGGATCCCTTTCCAGATCTGACCCGGTTGAAGATCGGGTCGGGTCCGAGTCGGGTTTGGGTCCGAATCGGGTCCATTTCTTTTGTGTTTTTTTTGAAAATAATTTTGGGCAAATCTAAATTGGCTATATCATAACTATAAGGTGTTGGGTAACCCATGACTTGAAAGAATTGCACTTGACATCCAGCCAGGATAGATGACCCGTCTACAAGCCAAATTTCATATCATACTATTTTTTTATTTATATGACTAATTGGACAGAACTTGGTATCTCCCAGCTCCCATCTTACGAGGGAAAGGAAAATCCAAGCCACCGCGTCCGCGCCCCCCTCCGTGATCCAAGCGCCCGTCCGCGTTCATCCGACGATCCCGCACGGCGTCCAGATCCTATTCCGGAATCCAAGCCACAGCATCCCCATTTCCTCCTCTCCCGCGTTTCTTCCTTCCGCAATCCATCCCAGCCACCCGTGAAGGAGGAAACCAGCATCCCAGCATCCGACTGCAAGCATCCCGTGCGAAAACAGGGAGAGCAACGGTCCCCACCATCCCGTGATCCACTCGTTCCGACTGCAAAGAAAATCCCAGCCAAATTCTTCCATTTCAGCATCCCGGATGACCACCTTCCGCTCCTTCCCAGCAACCAAAGAAGGAAGTCTCACCGTGCCAGCCACCGTGCCAGCAATGAACCGGAATCCCAGCATCCTTCCTCCTCCGCGTGTGATCCCGACGATCAAGCCCAGCCGAAGCAGAGAAGATCCTCCGAACCGGAATCCCAGCATTCTTCCTCTTCTCCCGTCGCTGCCAGCTCTCCCATACCATGAACGCCCCAAATCCAGCGCCCAAAGAAGGAATCACGCATCCGTGCCTCCCAGCGAAGCTGCAACAATCCAGCTCCTTCCAATCTCCGGCAATCCCGCTCCGCCTCTTGCGCGTCCCCACCTTCCGCTTCAGCTCCCAGCAGCCGTCCACGAAGCTTCCGCCCGGATCTCATCCGTGATCGACTCCTCCCCGCGTCCTCACCGCGTCTGCCATCTCCCTTCCGCATCAGGCGTCCGTCCGCGGCTATAAGAAGAGAAGGAGGAAGAGGGAAGGGGGTGTGCTCGGTTGAAGGCCAAAGAACAGAGGAGCTTGGCGGGTTTGGTCCAAGACGATTCGGAAGAGTAATGCTCTGTTTTCAGATTTGAAAACAGAGCATTACATTTCTTTTGTTTTTTTTTATTTTTTTATTATTTTAGTTGTTTTTCTTTTAGAGGTTATATTTTTAATTTGTGTTAGTGATTCTGTTTTGAGTATCATGTTGTTCTTATTTTAAGTTTAATTAAAGAGCAATGTGTTGTTTTTAGTCTGAATTTTAATTGAGAGCAATATTTTAAGTTTTAAATTTAGAGAATTTTATTTTGATGGAGAGTTTTACTTTTGAGATTTTATTTATGCTGAAATTTTAATTTCTTTTATGCAATACATTAAATCTTCTTTTATGAAATCTATGTTTGCTTCAATCCTCTTAGTTTTATCCATTTTAATTTATGCCAAAACTCTTCTTTGATTAATTAAATGCTTTTTGAATTTAAATACCTGTCTTTTAGTTAATTTCAATAAAAAAAACATTCTCCGGTAGACTAGAGAATCCATCAATATCCTTAAAATAATGTTTTTTCTTCCATCATTCAAAAGTCGATTTTGAATCCGAGTGAACGTTCTAATTTTTTTGCAACTCCAATCGCCTCCCTGTGGATCGACCTCTTACAACCGCTATTCTTCGAGTAGGAAAGGTAAGAGTAGAATTTAAATTTAAACTTTGTTCGTCGGTTCTAACAACGATCTGTCTAGCATATTTTTAGTTAGACAGGAATCGGTCGAACAGAATTTTGGCGCCGTTGCCGGGGAGGCAAATCGAGAAGCAAGAACGATCACGAAGATCAAATTGGATTTTGGATGCCCGGAGTGAACGCACTCCGGTAGTAAGTTTTTATTTTTATTAATTTTCCTTATTTTGATTATTTTAGTTAGTAAATTTTGTAGTTATTAAATTCTGAAATTTGAAATTCGTAATTAAAGTTTTCTAAAAAAAGAAAGTAAAAAAAAAAATTTAAAATTTTTTTTTTAAAAAAAAAAATTCAAGAATTCAAAAATTTAAATTCAAAATTCGAATTCTGTGATTCGAAATTTGAAATTTAAATTTCAAAAAAAAAGTAAAAAAAATTTAATTAAATTCAAAAAAATATTATTTTTGCTAGTAATTGATAGGGTGCAATCCCCCGAGGTGATCATACCTCTATTGGGACTCCTCACGGAGTAATCTCCAGAGCTTATTCAACGGGCATTCAGAGATTGACTGACGCATAAGGATTAGTTTTAGTTCACATTCAAGTTATTCCTATATTAAAAATTAAAAAAAAAAAGCAACATAAAATTAAAATTAAAAATTAAGAAAAAATAAAAAAAATTAAAAAAAAATTGCTTGCTCATTTAATCAGTACAACCTAATGACATTGCATAAACTTTTAAAAAAAATATTGATTATGTGCTGCATTTAGTATTCAGCATTTGCATAAAGTAATTAAGGGCAAAACCCATTAAAAAGATAAGGTCGGGAAGTCATTACCTGTCCTTAGCCCAAAAATCACCACCTTGCATACTTATCCTAAGCCAAATTAAATTAAAATTAAATTAGACGTCGGCCTTAGGGTTTTCGAGCTCAATTAGGCTCTTAGAAAGAAGCGGCTGAAAGCCACTCCAGTGAGGATTTAGTAATTGGTGATGTCTAGGAAAGTTTTACAACAGTGAGAACTGTTACGGGTATTGTGGTATCGGTGTATCCCTTCTGGCACCACTGCACACCCCGGGACTTTTCTGGTCACTGGTTACTGGATCACTTAACTGGTAAGCTCAAGCTTAATCTGAAAGGGAGATTAGGAGCTGTCTAATCTAGAGAGAATTTCAGGAACTTTTTTAACCTGATAAGTCTCTATGCAACTAGATTTAAGAACCTACTAAACCTCACTTAGCTCTAAGACTAATAGGGTCAAATTGTTGTGTGGTGTTGATTGTGGTCATCTTGGTCTAGCCATTCTTCTTATCTTTTAGGATTTCATTTAAAAAAAAATTGAGTCTAATTAAGTTGTGGAAAATGTATGCATGGTAGAAGGTCATTAAGGGATAAGTTAACCCCATTTGATCCTGAGATTGACAGAACTTTTCATCATAACCTGCGAACTGTAAACCAACCGTCGATCTCTACAATGGGTGAACATATTAGAACCCTGAATGAATTATTCGCACCCGCATCTGCTAGTCCCCCTACTTGCATAGTATTACCAATCAATAATGCAGCCCAATTCGAGATTCGGGCTGCAACAATAAACATGTTACCCAAGTTTCATGGGTTCGAAGGTGAACAACCCTACATTCATCTGAACAAATTTTTGACAATCTGTCAAACGTTTAGAAACCAAAACTTAGATGAAGAGGGTATTAAATTAAGGTTGTTTCCCATGACTTTAGAAGATCGTGCTGCTGCATGGCTGTATTCCCTTGCTTCAAATTCCATCACATCATGGGAACAACTATCTAAGAAGTTCATGGCTAAGTTCTATCCCATGGTAAAAACTGAAAAAATTAAAGATGCTATCAGAACTTTTAGAGAAAAATCAGAGGAGGAATTTTTCCAACTTTGGGAAAGATTCCATGATCTTTTGGTCAAGTGCCCGCACCATGGGCTTGACAAGGCTGATCTAGTACATTTCTTTTATAAAGGACTACCTCCGGCACATAGAAACATGATCGAGTCCATGCACAAAGGTAGGTTCATGGACCAAACCCCAGATCAAGCCTATGAATTTCTTGTTGACTTAGCCGAGAACGCCCAAAATTGGAGTAGCTATGGTGAGGAAGTAAATAGAGATGAGTTCGGGTCTAGAAAACCAGGTAATTATGAAATGAAAGCAGACCCAGAACTCAAAAATGTCATATCCAATCTGGTGACTGGAATGAACAACTTAAGTAAAAAGTTTGATGCTTTCACTGTTTCCACTAGTTCGAGTTCATACAAAGAGTCAAATCCCGTCATGAAAGTGGATCACGAGTCATATAGTTTGTGTGTTTTGTGTAACAGTCCTGAGCATCTAGTGGAGTGCTGCCCTAATCTGCCCACTATAAAGGCCGAGCAAGCAAATGCTCTAAATTCATATAGTGTCTTTAAGAAGCCCACTCCCAACTCGTTCAGCCCAGTTTATCACCCTGATAATAGGTTCCACCCAAATTTCTCATACAAGCAAAATGAACCTATTCAGCATCAAGGTGGTCCACCAGGTTTTCAGAACAACTTCCCCAGGATAGGTCCACCACAAATGAACCAACCTTTGGTTCCATTTGTACCGCCTTATAATGCCCCTATCCCACAGCAACCTTCACAATTAGAAACCATGATGGCTAATATGATGAAACAACAACAAGATTTTATCAAGCAACAACAACAGACCAATACAGCCCAAGCCCAGACTAACCAATTCCATGCGCAAGCAATTGCAAAACTTGAGGTTAGTCTGAGCCAAATAGCTAACTCTCTAGGGGATAGGAAGAAAGGGGAACTACCTAGTCAACCAGTGCCTAACCCTAGTAGACAACAGAATCAAGGGCCGAGAGGCCAGTTTCAGATTGATTCTAATGGAAACCCTACCCATGAAGTCCAGGCAATTACCACTTTACGGTCTGGCAAGCAAGTGGACAACAAAGTCCAACTTCCTGTGCAAGAAAAAGAAGAAAAGCATGAACCAAACCCCACCCAGAAAAAGGCACAAGAACAGGGAACACAAGGAATAGAGGAGAAACCAATAGAGACTTACACACCTAAGGCTCCCTTTCCTAGTAGACTACAAGACTTAAAGAAAAAATCTCAGTACGATGAAATCATGGAAGTCTTTAAAAATGTTCAAATAAATTTACCCTTCCTAGATGCCATCAGACAGATCCCCTCCTATATAAAATTCTTAAAAGACTTAACCACGGTGAAAAGAAAAACCAGTATTCCTAGGCAAGCTGTGATGGCTGCACAAGCCTCATCTCTTATTCAACAGCAGATTGCCCCAAAATACAAGGACCCTGGTTGCCCCACTGTTGAAATTAAAATAGGAGAAACCATCATTCGGAGAGCCCTATTAGACTTAGGAGCAAGTGTGAACCTATTACCCTATTCTGTCTACACCGAACTAGGTTTGGGGGAATTAAAACCCACAAACATCACTTTGTCATTAGCAGATAGGACTGTGAAGTATCCTAAGGGAATTGTAGAGGATGTAATTGTAAAGGTAAATGAGTTTTACTATCCTGTGGACTTCGTTATCCTTGAGACTGAACCTGCAATACATCCAGACAGTCACACACCTATAATTTTAGGTAGACCTTTCTTAGCCACAGCAAATGCTGTGATCAACTGTCGAAATGGGATGCTGAAGTTATCTTTTGGCAACATGAAAGTCGAGCTTAATGTCTTCAACATAAGTAAACAACCACCAGACGACAAAGAAATCAATGAAGTTGACATGATTGAAAGTCTGGTTCAGGAGACTTTCTTACAAACTTATAATAAGGACCCTTTAGAAGCTTACCTTGCCCATTCCGAGGAAGGGATCAAGCATGCGCCTCTTAGTTCTGTTCCCCTTATGAGCATAGATCGTCATCAGCCGACTGTTCTTCATCGGACTTTTCCAAAACCATTCTTAGATAATGGTTGAAAAAAAAGAGGGAGATTTACATTTTGTCTGGCTGAAGACATAAAACTTAGCGCTCTTGGGAGGCAACCCAACATGTAAATATCTTCTATTTAAAAAAAAAAAGTTCAATAAATTACTAACATACAGGTTTGGGGGATTTTGTCCCAATTTTCAATTTACCCACCCATATCAGGTAACCTCTCCTCTGTCCTCTTATACTGCTTTAAATTTTCTTTAACATTGAGGACAATGTTAGATTTAGGTTTGGGGGTATTTTTACGCATTTTATAAAGAGAAAAAAAAAAGTTTTTAGTTAAAATTTTTGAAAAAAAAAATATACAACACACAAGGTATATAAAATCTAAGAGCCCAATGACTAGTTAGAAGTAGTACAAAGTGAGTTCTTTTTATTAAGTTCCTTTTAGTGAGTTGTAAGCTAATTAGTGCTTTGAATTTCACAACACATCTGGCCTGCATTTTCTAAGGTATAGGTTCGACATTGTGTTGAGAATATGGTAGCAACCTCGAATCCTGATGAACCACCTTTTTCTGATCCAAAAAATAAAAAATAAAAAAAATGGTGGATTTAGTCAGGTACATCGAAAAGGGCTAGCTATTGTCAAAGGTCAGCGGGCTTGTGATGAGGAACCCGAGCATAGGTCCGTAGGGGAGTCTTGATGCCCGACACCTCATGCCAACTGGTGTGAGAATTGTCGACTAATTGCCCGCTACATGGAGGAATCATCACAGGAGTAAAAGTGCACAATATATACATTATCATTTCTCTTTCAAAAAAAAAAAGAAAAAGAAAAAAAAAGAAAAAAAAGAGAGAAGAAAAAAAAAATGAAAAACAAAAAAATGTATATTGACCTTAAAAAAGACAATAGTGTGAAAGCCGTCGTTGTAAAAATTCGAGTAAACTGGAATATTACATATAAAGCCCATGAGGTATTAAAGTAAACATCCACAGCTCTCGAAATCCTGCAGAAAAGATGATTTTGAATCAGCAAATAGGTCTTGTCCGACCAATTCTTGGAAACTACTAATATTAGCGATATTTTGGAGATCCAAAACCTTAGCTTGTGCATGGTCCAAACTTCACTAAGCACTCAAGTATAAATAAGTTTTACAACTCCCTAACGGAAAACTTAATGACTTCAACTTAAATTGCATACTAACCTAGAATTTGGGCTACTTAATAATTAAAACCTTGTGTGCTTTTGAAATTCTTATCAGTTATGTACTTGAAATTAGACTTTCATTTCATAAAATAAATTTTATTTTGGGATTGAAGTTTGTGGGTAACTTCACTGCAAACCCTCACGAGACAACACTCGTCCACTAGGGTAACCTAGGGGTTTAAAGGCTTGTTGCACGTGCTAAGTGCAATCGTAATGCTCTACGAAAATGAGTATTTATCTTACTATTTTTAAATAATAAATTACACTTTTGCACTCTCATTTTATCATTTTCACACTAAATTGCTAGAGACTAGCAATAAGCTAGTTGGGGGGTGTGATGAGAGCACAAAAGTGCGACCTACATGTCACCTAAATTAGTATTATTGCTAATCGATAATGATAAATTCACTGGATTAATATTATATTGGGGTTTGGCACAGATTTTCATAAATTAGAGATAAAATGCACATTAAGTACAAATTTGATTAAAAAAGGATCCCTTCCCAGATCTGACCCGGTTGAAGATCGGGTCGGGTCCGAGTCGGGTTTGGGTCCGAATCGGGTCCATTTCTTTTGTGTTTTTTTTGAAAATAATTTTGGGCAAATCTAAATTGGCTATATCATAACTATAAGGTGTTGGGTAACCCATGACTTGAAAGAATTGCACTTGACATCCAGCCAGGATAGATGACCCGTCTACAAGCCAAATTTCATATCATACTATTTTTTTATTTATATGACTAATTGGACAGAACTTGGTGTCTCCCAGCTCCCATCTTACGAGGGAAAGGAAAATCCAAGCCACCGCGTCCGCGCCCCCCTCCGTGATCCAAGCGCCCGTCCGCGTTCATCCGACGATCCCGCACGGCGTCCAGATCCTATTCCGGAATCCAAGCCACAGCATCTCCATTTCCTCCTCTCCCGCGTTTCTTCCTTCCGCAATCCATCCCAGCCACCCGTGAAGGAGGAAACCAGCATCCCAGCGTCCGACTGCAAGCATCCCGTGCGAAAACAGGGAGAGCAACGGTCCCCACCATCCCGTGATCCACTCGTTCCGACTGCAAAGAAAATCCCAGCCAAATTCTTCCATTTCAGCATCCCGGATGACCACCTTCCGCTCCTTCCCAGCAACCAAAGAAAGAAGTCTCACCGTGCCAGCCACCGTGCCAGCAATGAACCGGAATCCCAGCATCCTTCCTCCTCCGCGTGTGATCCCGACGATCAAGCCCAGCCGAAGCAGAGAAGATCCTCCGAACCGGAATCCCAGCATTCTTCCTCTTCTCCCGTCGCTGCCAGCTCTCCCATACCATGAACGCCCCAAATCCAGCGCCCAAAGAAGGAATCACGCATCCGTGCCTCCCAGCGAAGCTGCAACAATCCAGCTCCTTCCAATCTCCGGCAATCCCGCTCCGCCTCTTGCGCGTCCCCACCTTCCGCTTCAGCTCCCAGCAGCCGTCCACGAAGCTTCCGCCCGAATCTCATCCGTGATCGACTCCTCCCCGCGTCCTCACCGCGTCTGCCATCTCCCTTCCGCATCAGGCGTCCGTCCGCGGCTATAAGAAGAGAAGGAGGAAGAGGGAAGGGGGTGTGCTCGGTTGAAGGCCAAAGAACAGAGGAGCTTGGCGGGTTTGGTCCAAGACGATTCGGAAGAGTAATGCTCTGTTTTCATATTTGAAAACAGAGCATTACATTTCTTTTGTTTTTTTTTTATTTTTTTATTGTTTTAGTTGTTTTTCTTTTAGAGGTTATATTTTTAATTTGTGTTAGTGATTCTGTTTTGAGTATCATGTTGTTCTTATTTTAAGTTTAATTAAAGAGCAATGTGTTGTTTTTAGTCTGAATTTTAATTGAGAGCAATATTTTAAGTTTTAAATTTAGAGAATTTTATTTTGATGGAGAGTTTTACTTTTGAGATTTTATTTATGCTGAAATTTTAATTTCTTTTATGCAATACATTAAATCTTCTTTTATGAAATCTATGTTTGCTTCAATCCTCTTAGTTTTATCCATTTTAATTTATGCCAAAACTCTTCTTTGATTAATTAAATGCTTTTTGAATTTAAATACCTGTCTTTTAGTTAATTTCAATAAAAAAAACATTCTCCGGTAGACTAGAGAATCCATCAACATCCTTAAAATAATGTTTTTTCTTCCATCATTCAAAAGTCGATTTTGAATCCGAGTGAACGTTCTAATTTTTATGCAACTCCAATCGCCTCCCTGTGGATCGACCTCTTACAACCGCTATTCTTCGAGTAGGAAAGGTAAGAGTAGAATTTAAATTTAAACTTTGTTCGTCGGTTCTAACAACGATCTGTCTAGCATATTTTTAGTTAGACAGGAATCGGTCGAACAGCAAGCATACTCTCTCGGCGCCCGACCTCAAGGCACCCGACCTCGAGGCGCCCAACCTCAGCGCACCCGACCCCAGAGATTACAACCTTGATCTTGGCTAAGTTAAGCCCGATCGACCTCAAGTCCAAAGAAGACCCAGTCAAAGGGAGAAGCAGATCTCCCTACTCCACCGAAAATCAAGTCCCCCTCCTCATCCGGGGTCCAATCCCGCGATCTCCGCCTCAACGATTGTCAACGTTTAAATGCGCACGATCTCAACAAACCACCAGCCAGCCCAAATCTCGGGTCGTCTACGGTAACTCATTAATTCACACGATCACGTCCAATCACTACGGTAACTCATTAATTCGCACAGTCACGTCCAGTCACAGGTAACCCCTACATCTTCTCCTATAAAAAGGGGGCTTCTTCTTCTCCTTGGGAGAGACATCTTTTTACGTAATCTCTCTCCTTGCTCTACAAGAAAACCTCCCTTTGACTTAAGCATCGGAGGGCCGGCGCTGGAACCCCCGGCCACCGGCTTCTTGCAGGTCCTCTGGAGAAAGCCGTCCGCCGCCGCACCACCTGCCAGAGCTCCTCCTCCTCGGTCCGCGGTCACCCCCGGGTTCAATTTCCAGTAACAGATGCTATATGCATGTTGGGAATCAATAGAGGTAAACTTGGCTTAAAGATGGAATTAGGTGTAACTTCTATGATATTAATACCAAGTATGTAGAGGACATCAGATTTCTCTTACGGCTTCTACTTTGTTGGATAGTGTCATCAAGCTGTGCAGCAGGAAACTTGCTACAGAGGAAGTAATTTTTGCATGTATTCATCTAAAATTGAATACAGATGCATAATATAAGCTATTATTATGCCAAACTCTGGAAAACTACTAAACTTACCAACTTAACCTATTTGAGCATATTGGTGATTACCAACTTCTATGATTGGAAGACGAGTTGCTTCCTAAACTTCACTGTTATTAACTTAATGACATCCAAAAATATCATTTTTTTATTTGAATCTCAGTATGGGATCGGATAATGGTTTCTCAATATTTTTATGCAGGAGTAGGAGTTTCTTGTTTGTATTGCCTATGGCTTAATGGTTTCTGGTGATGGGTGGTATTGTTGTGCCATGAAATTGGCTCTTCTTCTTCTTCTTTTGAGAGATTGAAATTTGCTATTGAGTCTCTGCTACTTTGCACGGGGAGTTGAAAGAACTTTTATTATATGTTTGTGTAAAAATGAGGGAACTTTTATGTATTTGTTTCATGTTTCACGCTTTTACTCTATATGGTTTCTTGATATGCATTTCAGTTTGCTATTATCCTAATATAGTCCATAGAACAGTAGTTTTGCCATCATTTGATATTACAAAACTATTGCCATTAATTGGTTTTGATAATCGGTCTCTTGTGTTTAAGAATGTTTGGGTGCTTATATAAAAGAAAATTTTAGTGGCAAAAAAATATTTAAAAAATTTACATACTTCTATGATGCTGAAGGCTTGGATTTGATTTGTGAATGTTGTTTCAGTATGACTGTTTAGTATGTATGTTTCAATGCTATATTATATAGACTCTTCATCAATGTCAAGCCACTTCTATTGATGACAAAACATAGGAACAAAGAAATATATGCGCAGTTGGTGCCACCTGAGGCTCCCAAATGTTTCACTCCAAGATGCAATCATCATCATGTATCTCATAGTCTTTCCTCCTGAATCACTTAATTTCATACATCATAGGTACAAAGTAACATATGACAAAATGTTGATAGTATAGTTGCCAATCAGATGTCCTTTTTGAATGAGGCAAAATGTCATGTAATACTTTGTTTTGGATAGGATAACTATTATCTGCTGCATGAATAACATGAAATAACTATATTTACATTTTGGAATATGATTCAAAGTCTCCATGGCTGCATTGCAAGTAGAGCAAGTACAAGGGTCGGTATGTCCCTCATTTTGAGCTGGACGCGAATCAGCACTTACTGATGCAAGAATGACACCGGGCTCACTTCAATGCCAAAAAGACGTCTTCGATTGGATGATTTTCATAGTCCCTCCATATGAACATATTAATACCTTCAAGTTTCAAATCCAAGCATATGATTCAGCTGGAGGATTCTGATGAAAAGAGCTTTTTTACACCTCTCTAACCGAGTTTTTTCGCTCCGAACTGAACTTAAAAATCAAAGTGTCACCAACTCAAAAGGTAGAAGAAGGAAAAAAATCCTGTTTGCTGTTTTTTTTTCTACCAAGTCCATCTCTTTGAACAGCTTTCCAGCAACAAATCAAGCTTTCGTTCTCCATAAAAAGCTCCCAAAGTTGGATTGTTTTCTTGAAATTCCTTCAAAATCTTTAGTGCAACAGAATGTTTTGCAAAAAGAAAGTAGAAATTATAAAATTTAAAAAAAAGAAAGAAAAAAAAACCAACCCAAACAAATAAATCAAAGTGCTTCCGTTCCTTAATAGCCAATCTGACTTGGCTCGAGTCTTGACACATGAATGACCTAACTCTCATGAATCAAGACCAAATCAAGCTGCTGGATTGTGAAGCTTAGTCATAAGGTGCAACTAATTAAACAAGGTCTATCATGAAGATGGTCATTATTAAGACCCCTAAGACTACTTGGTTCATGTGGAAGTTTAAGCCTAACATATAGTTATAAATATAATCGAACCCTATAATGGATAGGATGTACATATACTTGAGGTTTACATCCCTCTCTTCTCATAGCTACAAAACTTCAAATTTTCTACCATCAAATCCTCCACTGGAGAGAACAGAAGGGGGAAAAAATGAAATTATAGAATGGCACCCATTTATTAAGAAAGCAGAAATTATTTTAAAAGAGTATAATTTTTTGCATTATTTAAGAAAATGTAGAAACTCTTATTAGTTATTTTGGAAAGGCTTGGTTTCCTTATTTCTTTTAGAAACTCTAAAGAAATGGAAAATGTTGCACGAGTTAGACTTTTATTGTACTCTTCAAAAAGGATTCGTTCTTCTCCACGCACCCTACCAAAAAAAAAAAAACAATAACAACCATGTGTCTTTTTTTGTTGGACTCTTCAAAAGGAAAATAATACTAGACGTAAATTATTTTTCATGCACCAAAAAAAGGACAACCATGTATACAAAACAATCAAGTATAAAGGATTCATTTAAAGTGAGACTCTTCATAATGGAAATCTAACACGAATAAATTAGCTCACAAAAAGAATCACACACAAAGAAAGTCCAAAAAAAATTCAATTTCTTATTTCTTTTGCAAACTTAAAGAAAATTGCTGCTTACTATTTTTCTTGACATATGAATAATTTCAATCTTAACGTTTAGTATCATGACAATTGAAGGTAATAGAAGATCAAAAAAAATTATCATTATTTTTTCCTGCACTTGAAGTGCCAATCCATGCGTAGATAATCAAAATGATTAGGAGGTTTACAATTGTGGTTTTTACCATTATTCCTTCGATTGTTTATTTTTTTCTTATAATAGAAATGTTTCGTTATTCCTTCAATTATTCAATTTTTTGGTAATGCTAAAGTATATTAAACATTTCTCTCTCTCTATATATATAGATATATGCCAAAGTGATCTAAATATGTTACAAAAAAATTTAAAATTACCTTGGAAAATTGAAATTATAGAATGGCGATCATTTATAGAAAAAAGCAAAACTTATTTTAAGGAAGTATATTTTTTAATTATTTTAGGAAATGTAGAAACTCTTATTAGTTATTTTTTGTTGGAAGGGTTTAGCATGAACAGAATTATTTAGCTATTAACAAAAATAATTTCATACTATTGTTACATGCCTCTTCATAAGCAATTCTGATATTATAGTCTCACTAGCAGGCCCAGTAAGAAAGAAAAAATAGACAAGCTTTTATCAACTTACAAGCATATGGACAAATTGTTATAATTGAGAGATTATTGTCATCGAATGTCAACTGAATAAAGTAAGAAAGAAAAAAGAAAGTAAAAAAAATATGAAAAGGCCGTGAAAATAAAATTTTGAAATCTCGCTTCCGAGATCTCAAGAAATATCTTTATAGTCTTTTTTCTTTTTTATTTGCCCCCTCCCTCTCTTGTTAATCAAATTAGTGTTCTTTAAATGTGATGCACATGAATCAAAAAAAAAAAAAAAAAATGGAAACAAAATTGCACAAACCTAGAGCTTCTGAAACTTAAAAAAAAAATGAAGACATAAAACAACTTAGGGGTGGAGTGACACTATTCCTTGAATTCTAAAATCGAGGGATCACAACCGTCCATGCATTCAGATTGCAAGTGTCCCGCATCATTAGCGCACTACTCAATGTAGGCTTGATCCGCACGTGCATTGCACGTGCGCATTTGTCTTCCTCAGGAGTCCTTGGGCCAAGTAAGCCGAGAGAGAGAGAGAGAGAGAGAGAGAGGGGAGGAGGTAGCGGCGGGGGGATTTTGGGTTCGTTATGGTGGTCTTGAAAGGAATGGAACCCTAATCTCCCACCAGAGAACTCCATTATGATCGCGATCTAATCCAGCAGGGGAGAAAAAGGTCAGTTACGGTCCACCTCGACGCATCCGAATTCGATTTATCGGGGGTTTTGAGCTGCCTTTCTTTCTTGGATTCACAAGATATCTTTGCTGCATCAATTCATATATTAGTTTTTTTGTCCGAGTTATGAAAAAGGGCATAAACTTTACTGTTTCGGTTTTTTCTTGGCCTTATTTGGGTTTATTGTGTCAATTTGTTTGTTTTTTTGTTTTCCATGTTAAAGATTGATAGGTTTCTGGAATGGTGATGCCTTTGGTCCCAAAAAAGGGCTTCTTGTTTGTAGCTGATTATGTCTATCATTTTGCTCTTAACACTTGTTTGGGGCTTGCCTAGGCTACCGTGAGATCATAGCCCAATAAAAGTTGATATTTTTGAGGACAGTGGGTTTTGAATTAGTTGCGATACAAGAAGTGGTTAGAATACGCAGAATTCGGTGAAAGGGAGGGATTGGAGTGTTAAGGGGTAGAGAATTCTACTGTTGGTGTTTCAAATGGAGATTTTGAAGATTTGGACTCAAAATTATGGTGGAAATCAGCAATATTGAATGATGCGAGAGAAGAAAGATTAGAATGATTATTTGTGAGGAGGTGATTGCTTAAGGACAAATGGTTAGACTAAGATGGAGATATGTATATATTTTTTGAAGCAGAAAGCCTCCAGAAAGTCCAGTTGTCTTTGCGGATAGTTGTACTGGGAGAGCACAATCTTGCCAAGACAGTGATAAATGTGGGAGTAAATGTCAATGCAAATCTGTCCTGGCTTGTCTGGATATTTCGTAACCTAGTCTCTATGGTCTGGACATTGTGTTGGTCTGATGTCAGTAAAATGAAAGATAGGAATGTTATAACACATGAGACACTTTTTGGTTGAAACTTGGTGGAGAAAAACAATATTTTTCCCAAACCAATGCACAGGATGCAGCATTTTTGGAATCATCAAATCTCTTAAGTCTTCCTGGTCTGGAGAATAGTTGAGATCATCTTTGCATGCATTAACTTTCTTATAAGTTTTAAAAAGAAGGGTGGGCATGAGGAATATAAGGATATAAGGAGAGTTTCAGAGGAAGAAATCAAAAATTAGGAGTTGATCAACTTGGAACTTGTGAGTTTATCCTTAGCTTGTGGTGATAGATGAAGAAATCAATAAGTGAGGGAACTTGGCCACTTTTGCCGATGTCAATGTTCGATAAGATGCCGCTTCCACCCATTTGGGAGGTGTTAATGAAGGTTTTGTGTTTGTATTTTAAAAGGGGATTGTGGGGATGGTTTTGATGTAAGGAAGTGAATAAGAGGTAATCAACAATATAAGCTGAATGTTTTTTGCTTTTAAGAGACAAACCTGTTAGTTGAAAGAGTAATTGTGGAGGAAAAATATCAACCAAAAGATGGTGGGACTGGTGGACAATTGTAGGCTAGCGAGCTATTTTATGTTTAATTTTATTTGAGGGAGGGGACACGATAGTGAAAACTGTTAGAAGTGTTGCATGAAGGCACGAGTCTTGTCATGGTGAACCTATGGCAGCATTCTGCATTATATCGTAGATGAATCTTTGCACTTGTTGTAGATGGACTTGCTTCTAATATTTGGCAAGGCATACCATGTTGTTCGCCCATGATTAGTGCTGATTGATGACAAGAGGATGACATCAAATGCCTAATTGGAATTATAGGGAAATTTCCTTAAAAAGTAGAAAACTGAAATAGTATGTAGAGTTTCAATGTTAGTGGAAAAGGAAATGAAGATAAGGCCCAGTAAAATTTAAAGTCAAGTATGCCATAGCTTGACCAACTTTGCCATCGCAAATGTATTACAAAATTTAGTGAACAGATGAAGATATGTTTGTAGAATTAAATGAAGTGGAAAGGTGCTTACTTTTTACGGTGTTATGCATTCATTTCATGCCTTGGCAACATAATGAAAATTTGCCAAAGAAAATGGCAATGAAGCTTGCAGTGTTTTGTGGTTTACAATACTGGACCATGAAGGGGCCCCCAAACAGAGATCAGATGTTGAGATGGATGCATGGTGACACTCGAAGAGATACAATTAGGATGAACACATTAAAAAATGTGAGTCGAATTTGGTTATATGTGATATACAAGGCAATAATACATGAGCATCTATCTTATTGCTTATGAAAACTGGGATGCAGAAATGTAAGCCTGAAGATTCTGATGCAAATAAGTGTCTATTTAAAGTCCTACTTTTAGTTGCTCATATGCAAGCCCAAGTTTGGTGAATGTGATTATTAGATTTGCTCTTTAGTTGTGTATATGTGAATTTATACTAGCAAATGTTGTATGAAGCTCCTTAGCATTTTCCAAAGTTATAAACCTGAATTTTCTTGTCAATGACATATATGCCTTGGCCTGATCTGATTTGTCTTCTAAATGAGTATGAGTGCGGAGGTGAATGGCCAGTCCTAGCATATGGTTTCTTATGAACTTCGTAACATCATATTTTAACTTGTTCAGATCATTTAATTTGCTTGGATACCTACTGTCATTGCATATGTTGCTTGTGATCAACATAGCAAGTGTGCAGCTTTGAGGCAATGATTACTAGCTATACATCTTTCTGATAATTAATTTTCTAAGAATATTTTTCTTGAGCTGCTACGTATACTTACTTCATTCTCAGGATTGCTATCTACTGAAGCTGGTTTTCTATATTCATGTTTGTATAATGCTTTATAGCTGATTTGAGCAGATAATAATTTGTTGAGATATCAAAGGTTGTTTTTAGGATAAGGAGAAAGTTGATGAAGGTGTAGATGAAATGTCAACATCTGAAGAAGGTGCTCGTAACGAGACTGCTGTGCCTCATGTGTCACCAACTTCTATCATCACAAATACCAACGAAATGGATAGATCGGGAAAGAATACCAATGTCATGAATGGATCAATTGAAAGTGCCAGTAGCACAGATGGATCACTTGCTCCAGGGGCATCTTACAATTCACAAGCAGAACCAAAAGTTGGTATGGTGTTCTATTCAGAAGACCAAGCATACAGTTTCTATAACTCATATGCTAAGAGAAAAGGTTTTAGTGTTCGAAAAGACCATCTTTCTCGAAGAAGAGATGGGAGTATACGGTATAGACATTATGTGTGCAGCAATGAAGGTAGCCGTCTAGCCCCTCGTGTGCATATGGCTAGGAAATCACGTCCAATTGAGAGAACAAACTGTTTGGCCCGTATTGAATTTAAAGTCAATAATAATAATGTGTGGGTGGTGAATAAATTTATTGATGAACACAATCATCCTCTTGCAAGCCCAAATAATTCGCACATGTTAAGGTCTCATAGAAAGAAATTGCCTGTTCAACGTGCAGTACTTACTAAATTGGATGGTCATGGAGTAAAAGCTGCTCAATTACATAATTTTCAGGCGGAGGCAATGCATTGTACGGAAGATGCTGGATTTGTTTTAAGGAACCAATGCTACGGTTTGAACACGGACAGGACGAGAGAACTTGAGAAGGGAGATGCACAGTTCCTTTTAGAATTTCTGAAAGCTAAGCAGTCTGAGAACCCATCGTTTTTTTATGCTGTACAACTTGATGGCAAAGAACGATTGACTAACTGCTTTTGGGCGGATGCACAGTCAGTTATTGATTATGCCTATTTTGGTGATGCGGTCACATTTGACACAACTTATCGGGCTAGTGGGTATGATATACCTTTTGCACCATTTATTGGCATAAATAATCATAAACAAATTGTTATATTCGGTGCTGCATTATTATTAGATGAATCTGTAGAATCTTTTGTCTGGTTATTTAAGACTTTTTTGGCCACAATGTCTGGAAAGCAGCCTAAGACAATTTTTACTGATCAGTGTCTTGCAATGTCAAAGGCGATAACTATGTGTTTACCCAACACTTGTCATCGGTTTTGTTTATGGCATATACTTCAAAATGCTCAAATACATCTTCCCAGTGTCTACACTTCTGAACCTCACTTTCAGAAGGAGTTTGAAAACTGCATCTACGCTAGTGGCTTAGAAGATGATTTCCATAAAGAATGGGACAACTTGATCACTAAGTATGGTCTTGAAAGCAACCCATGGTTAGAGGATTTGTATGCAGTACGAGAGCAGTGGGCTCTGGTATATCATGGTAATTCATTTTCTGCTACCATGATAACAAAGCAGTGGGCTGAAAACATGGACAGTCTCTTTAAGATTCATTTTTATAGGAAATTGCCTCTCGCCAAGTTCATTATACAGTATTTGAAGGCAGTGGTTCAACTTCGTGATGAGGAACTTCTTGAAGATTATGAATCACGGCATACTAAACCAGTTTTATTCGTCGAAATACCTATGCTAATTGAAGCAGCAGAATCATATACAAGGATGGTGTATGAGGATTTTGAATACGAGTACAAGAGCCAACTTGCTTGTCTTTGCGAACCTGTTGGTATGGATGGAACTGTATACACTTTCAGAGTTTATATGCCCCAAAAGCAGTGTTATGGGCTTGTGGAATTCAATCCATCTGATGTTATAGTGACATGCAGTTGTAAAAAGTTTGAGTCCATGGGCATCCTATGCATGCATGCCTTGAAAGTTCTTAACAACAACAATATCCTTGATCTTCCATCTCAGTACATACTGAGGAGGTGGACAAAGGATGCAAAAGATGAGGCAGTGTCTAGCAGACATCAATCAGTGGTTGCTTATGGTAATCAAGCACCTTTGACATTGCGATATAATCATGTTTGCCATAAGGCAATTGCTATTGCAGTGAAGAGTGCAGTATCTAAAGATGCACTTGATATTCTGGAGCATGGATTTGATAGATTTATAGCAGAAATGGAGAAAGTGTTGCATAATGATTCAACAAGGAAACAAACAGAAGATGTGAATGTTGTTAATAGTATGCCACAGAACCCTTTAGAAACAAATCAGATTTGTTTTCACTCTTTTGACTTTGGCGCAAAATGAGCTTAGCCTGTACAGTTCATCTCTGGTTGTTCCTGTTAAGTGCAAATTTCCCCTTCTATCTTACGTGTCACATGCAGCACACTCATTTTATCTCTGGATTATTTAAGTGGCTGCATGCTAATTGTAAACTTAATTGAGCTGACTCTGTTTTTCGTAGTACAGGATGCTTCTTTCTTGTAAGCCAGCTCTTTAGGAGCAAGTCATCTAGAAATTAAGATGCATGTGTAAATATAAGTGCCTGCCGAGGCTTTTGTTATATCAAAGGCAACCCTTAAGATCAGCTGATGTGGAATTTTAAATGCAACAGCCTAGTGGTTTCTCATGGCATTGTAACTGTAAATGTTCTAAAAGAGTGCTCCTCTGCAGTTGTTCGTGCATAGATTCTTAGGAACTTTGCTTGTGTAGCTGTCCGGAATTTTTAGTAGAAACTATTTATGATCATATAATTCCTGTGCCAAGTAACTTGGTTTTCCTTCTGAGCATCGGCTGTTCATATGCCAAGGACAAGGTGAATAAACATTTGAACATGTTCTAGCTGAAATTTTGGGGGACGGACTGATAGCACCCTATATGCCATCTCTTTCTACTTCTGGTATATCCCTCTAAGGCCGTTGAACAGGATTATCTCAGAGCTAGTAATGTGAATATGTGGAGCTTCATCTCCTCCTGGGTTTCTCTCTTGCTTTTCGGTGAAATTATTCCCCTGAGTGATTGTTGAAGGTTCTTATATTATCTTAAGCAATTCGACAGGTTCCAGCACTGCAGGCTTCCTGTGTTTTGTATGCGGAGTTCATGCAAGCTCAGAGGCATCATTATTTTTCTTTGGGCCGGGGGTTGTGGCATGGAAGAAAAGTTTTATTATGACAAGCAATGTGAATCAAGTTCAAGAGATACTGATCAGCAATTGTTAGTAGTAATAATGCTTTCTCTTAGCTTCATCTGAATAGGGGCCTTTATCATGCTTAATAAATGGCCCCAAGGGCATCTGGTGGTCAGTGGCGCATATTTTTGAATTATCAGCATCATGAACTTGTCCAATTTAAGTGAGAGAACTTATGATGCTTTCTTTGGATTTTCAGCACACAAACATATTCTCAACAATAGACAAACTTTTGATGCTTGCTTTTATAACAATACTTCTCTTCTATTCTATCCTGACTGTGGGTTCCGTACATTGCCTCGATGTATTTTTGCTCTGTTTTGGGTTATGATGACAAGAATTACCTTGAGTTTTATTTGTTTTATGACATGCTCTATTATATTATCTCAAAAGATTATGAACTTACCATGAGATTGAAGATCTGTTCACAGTTCATGGAGGTTAATATATCTTCCTGATAGAAACTTGATCAGCTTAAATGCTTTCCTGGTAACTGTGTCAAGATATCTCATAAAACTAAATTCTTTTTAAGAGTGTCTTGACTTGCATGCCAAGACACTTGGCAATGGAAAATACAAATGGATCTTTGTTTTCAAATTAAGGACAATTCAGTATACAGAAAGCACTTTCATGAATTTTCTTTCTTTCTTCATGTTCTAAACAAAGGGACAAAGGCAGTGCATCAATGAAAATGGGTGCCGATGATATTCCTGCTTCACAATCGGGTTGCTTGTTTTGATATTCTGCAGACTATTTATTTTAATCTTCAATATGTGCATGCTTTTGATTATTTTGTGATGGTTGCTTGTGTTGAATCTTATCTTTTTATTTTGCATAAACTAGTGAAAAAAATATAATGGCACATGAAAATATGATGCATCAAATAGATGACCTGATTATATGATAGAAAACAGGGACACGATTGGTGTTGCACTTTTATAAATGGTTTGTGCATATCAAGGTTTAAAATTCATGTACTAGATCTAGTATCGGTATTTTACTAGAAAGTTATGGTTTGAGGCATTATGTATCGATGCTACTCTCTACCAAATGGTATATTGCTCGTACCATTCTGTTTTGATGTTTTTTGAAACCTTGATGCATGTTTTAGACATTTGCCACCTTTCCATACTCCTATCTTCACTATATATCTTTTATAATAAGACGTTGCATATAAATCAGTCATGCTAATTGATCATGTCATATTTGTTTGTAAGCTTTATGTTGTGTGGTTTAAGTCTTAATCCACTCATGCAGTTCATTGGAACTAAGGGGTTGACTCACGTAAAAATGCTTAATGCTTATCTTCGAGGGAGGCAAGTATGAAAATTAAGTGCGTCATGATGGTGGAAGAACAGAGATGTCAGGAGAAAATTTTTTGACTTCAGATTGGTCTCTATTCATGGTTAACATCTTCCAAAGGAATTCTAGCACGTACAAATATTTCATCTGTGATGCAACTGTGATCATTTGGACATAAAACAAACTTGTGACACTTAGTATGCAATTATGATCATTTGGACATAAAACAAACATAGCAGTTCTTAAATTCAGCATGCTTTGTTCCATAAAAGGCTCTCTCTCTCTCTCTCACACACACACGCGCGCGCGCGCGCACGTGCACATACACCTGTATTGCATGCAATTCTTCTATTTGATTGAATGCATTCTGGTTGTTAGGCCATCAAAGTGTCAGCTGACAAAAATCTCTCGAGATAACTAAAGAATAAATTTAAGACAACCAAAACTGAAGCAAGCTAATTAACGCATTGTTTGGTATTGCTTTTGATGTTCTATTTTTGTTTTTGAAAACCCAAGAAGAAATTTGATTTAGACCGGACAACATGTATGATGAACCATTTTATTTTTTTAATACCTTTAGAGATTTTGGTAGCAAATTGCTTGCAAAAAGAGTGAAAAATAAAGCAAAGCATGGAAGAAGTTTTGTGCAAATACTATCTTCAATATTAATCTCCACTTGTTATTTCACTGATTTAGAGAGAAACGAAAACACAAAATTAACAAGAATACTAGACTAGCCTTTAAAACTTTTGGTAACAAAAATTTATTCCTTACAAAAATAGTGAAAAATAAAGCAAGGCATAGCACAAATTTCAGGCAAACACTATTTTCAACATCAATCTCCACTTGTTATTTAACTAATTGTAGGAAAACAAAAATATGAAAATAACAAGAATATTCATCTAAATAAATGGAGTTGGATCTGAACAATCATTAGGAATCTTGGGAGATATTGATCCAGCATAAGGAGTTCGGTTCAATGGGGATGCTGTTGAACAATAATGGACCTTTTCCCTTTTTTTCTTGGGGAATATTATGACTTTGGTTATAATCTATTTCTCAGCCAAGCCTAAGCTTGTCAAGACAGCTAATAGATGATTCCCAGTATTCTTATGATTTCATGGACTCTTTGTGAGCTTGCAACAGGTCAACACAGTTCATGTGATATACTGCATGCCACGATATTTTAGCTTTTCTCCCTCCTCTCTATTAGAAAATCCACTACTTCAGATTATATATTATTATTCTACTCTACAATTCTTATATTTCATAAGTAGTTTAGGATAGTGGAGGAAATTGATTGACCATGGAAAACTGTAAATTTACACCACTCCCAATACTTATTTATGCATTTAAAAAGCTAATACATAGTTGGAATGCTCCAAAACCATAGAGTTTTGTTATTATAATTATAATGAAATCAATGATCCTAAACAATAATATAATAATTTAGATTTTAGTTGAAGATCATGTTATTGTCCTCAAAAAAAGTTTTATTTATTGCATACCAAAAAATATATGCTTCATTAAGAAGATTTAAAATTTGATTTGTTTTTGTGTTACATTTAATTTAAGTAAACTATAATCAAATTCCTTGTTTGAACATTTTCAGTAACTTTATTTATTATGTTACCCTCAGGAGTTTGATCATGTTAACAATTAATGAAGTAATGATAAAAATGTAAGGAATTAAATTCTATGATATTTTAAGGGATTCATGTCATGAATGTTTTAGCAAGTGAAGAGTCTATTATAATTGATTGTCTATTAAGTTTAGATCAAGACTGAACGTAGTTTCATCATGTTGAAGCATCAAGAGCTCTCTTATATTTAATTAGTGTAAACTGAAAATACTAAAGGTTATTAGTGTGATAGATCCTTTTCAATGGAGAAATAAAATAATTACTGAAAATGAAAAATGATACGAAAATGAGTGAGGAGACAATTTTTATAAATCTTTGATTTCATTCTCTTGCAATATATATTATCTTGAGTTAAAGTTCTTACTTTTCCATATGAAACATCATATAAATTTGATATACAAATTACTTTGTATCTCAAGGATAGGGTGGAAGTGAGTTTGATGCATGCTGTTGGATAAAGAATAGTCATCTTTACCCGTTGTGCTATTTTCCCTTACAAGCAATGATGATGTATGAGCATGTACCATTATGTTGGTCTGCCTGGCCGCCTACCATTGTGCTAATGTGGATTTATTTTTGAAGGAAAAAGACGTTGAGCTCATGTAGATTGCTCATTTATATTTCCGTTTGTTCAAGTTTTGGTAGTTTGTTGATTCTATATTTTAAAAAATTTTCCTCTTTTGGTTTAATTTATTAAAAAAACAACACTGTATTATAGAAATTTTCAGTTATTATTTTATTGTTCATCCAGGATTTTAATGATGATATTGTTTGAACAGTGAAAAAAAATAAAAATATACCAATTGTGTAAATTTTACTTCCTTCACTATTCTAGCTGAAAATTAAGTTTCCTTTACTATCTTATTGTTGATTTCTCAGCTGAAAGAAACTGAAGTTTCTGACCATCACACATGGAATTGATCACATGAAGGATGCTGATGCTCTTACAAACTTTAAGAAGGACATGAATTTTCCTTTTCAAGCAACATAACTTCTTGTTAAGAAAATTATGCAATTGCCCATGTTGCAATGAATGCAAAAAGATGTCTACCAGGGGTCCAGGATGAGAAGGATGTGAGTAAAACATTAATATCAATCAAAAGGTGTGACTCTAATGGAAAAAAAATGTACAAAGATGATAAAAAAAATTTAATTCAAGCATTTTCACTAATGACTCTTTTAGTTCTTACATCAATTAGTTGATAATTGGACCAGTGATAAGGCCAGTATGGCTTAAAGCGCTGGCTTTCACCAATCTCTTTATGCCTTTTTGAGCAACTGACAACTTATATATCATGGTAAAGTTAGAGCTCTAGAAAATAGGAATGAAAGAATGATTCCCTTTTTCTCGTGTTCAAAATAACTAAAAATCCTTTTTTCATGCAAAAGATACAACCTGTGTCTCTAGCAACCTAGCTTTGTACCAAAAGAGGACTCTAGTATAAGACTTTAGCATGTGACCGAGAACTGTTGTGGGATTGAGGTTGGCTGATTGTTCGTGCTCAAAGTTATCTTTCTAAAGAGCACTATGTGGACTTTCGACCATGCAAATCAAACCTTCATTCATTAATGAGATGGTTCACCAATCTACATCTGATTAATACTTTCCACATTCATTAGTTTCATCAACTATTAATAATACACTACATTTTTGCATAATAGTCTTCCAAGTTATAATTCACCAAATTGGATTATATTTTTTGGTTCCTGATACCAGTCAATACTACGCCATATTGATAACAAATCGACACTTGGTACGGAAACTTATATCAATACTATGAGTATTGAAACAAGTGTTATGGACCATGCTTTAAATACTATAATAATATTAACAATGTGACAATATGGTGCCATATCTCTTGTGAATATCGACCATCCGGTACTAGGTGTGCAGCTCGGAAATAATATTACTTATTTGATTGGAATGCTTGAGCTCAAGGCTGACTATCAATATTAATTATTAAAAATTATGTGATCCCAAGAAGCATAATGCACAGGTTTTTCCACTAATTGATTTCCATTTCATGGTGCACTTCACATGCCATGTAACCCTTAAACCCATCATTCCATCAATTCCAAAGAAATCAATTACAAAGAAATCAAACCCCAATCACTTTCTTTGAGCACAAAGAATGTCATATTCACAAATTTTATTTAATAAAAGCCAGAGAATCATGCCAGTTGGGGGCAAATTAGTCCAAATAATCCCACGTAGGTAAACGGCCCCAACGGGTTCGCCGACCCTTTTCCCGTGATATCTCCGGACCCTCCATCACTTCATCCAACGGCCACGTTTTCTCCTCTGACTCCCTCTCCACCCTCCCTCATGGCCTCATCCCCTACCCGCACTCCCAACCATATCTTCGCATACAAATATCCATGCGACATCCTACATCTGCCGTCCACGTTTTCTGAAATATTCACACATACTTTGAAAGATTTTTTAGTTCGCATATAAATTGTTATGCGAAGATCTGTACTTATCGCTCTCTATTTTCTTCCTTTGCATTCAAATATCTCGTTCCGTTGAGATCCCGGCCTCTGAGAGAAGTTCCCGCGAGAGTGAGGACAAACTCTAACCCTAACCCTAACCCTAGGAGGAGTTCTCTTGGATCCATGGCGCACGAGGAGCTTCCGGTCCCGATCTACTCCTCCCTGGAGCCGGTCTACGGCGAGGGATCGCCGCTGGAGGAGGCGCAGATCCGGTTCCAGACGCTCAAGGCCAAGTTTGTCGAGCTCTTTGGCCAGGAGCCGGAGCTCTACGCTCGATCGCCGGGTAAGGTTCTTGATCCCCGATTCGCTTTCTTTGGAGCTGTTTCTGATTGGAAATCGGTGGTGGGGTTGGTCGGTTTTGATGAATTTCCGTGTTTTGGTTTGCAGGGAGGGTGAATCTGATAGGGGAGCACATTGATTACGAGGGGTACTCGGTGCTGCCGATGGCGATAAGGCATGACACGATCGTGGCGATCAGGAAGCACGATGCCGGGGAGCCGCAGAAGGTGCTCCGGATTGGGAATGTCAATGGAAAGTATTCCATGTGTACTTACCCTGCGGATCCTAATCAAGTGGGAATCTTTTCCCTTTGTTTCCTTTTTACTTGGTTTTATGTTGAAGAATTTGACATCGAGATATCGGATTTTCAGCTTTTTGATCTGTTTGGACGATTCAAGAACATTTGATTTTGCTTTTTCTCCAGATTTTTGTAGAATAATATGAATAGAGGATATAAAACTTCTAAATGATTGAGCCGAAAGAATTTTGATAGGTGAGAATTTAAAGATGCAGCATGATAAGCTGGGCTGTAGCTCGGCGGTTGCACCTCTCCCGTTTTCAAGAAGGTTATCTGAAGTTTTTGAAATGGTAGTTGTTTGGTGGGTTCCATATATTAAAACAAAACTTGCATGGGTGATATTTTTAGAGAAGGCACACTTGAATGCTGAGGACTGTGCCAGGAAGAGGAAAATGTGGAATGGTTTCTGTACCTTCATCTTTTGTTGGATTTTTATGCTGTTGATTTATGTATTTTTATGTTTCTTTATTTTCATTAATTTTCAACTGTAAGCTTTTCTTCTCTATTAATTATGATGTGGACAGACAATGTGTTTTCTCATTATTGCAGGCAATTGATTTGAAGAACCACAAGTGGGGGCATTATTTTATTTGCGGGTGAGACACTATTTTCCATTGTTCTTTTTTCATGAAATAATTCGTCTCCTTAATTTAGCCGATGGAATGCCTTTTGTTTTTCTTGATTAATTGTAAGCAGTCTACCTTTAACTTTAGCATTATATAATATATACTCTGACTATTGATTGGTTGTATTCAAACAAGACCCCCTACATAATTCATCAATGTATGTGAATAGGTTAAATCAGTGGGTGTGAGGTTGTCGCCTTCTTAGGTGCTGAATCAATGAACTTTCCATTAAATCTCAAAGTTGCAGATTTCAGAAAACATGTTAGAGAAGCTAATTCAATAACTCTAACTATTGTTGGGAAACATGAAATGCATGTAACACTGAAAAATTATAGTTAAAAGTTGCAAAAATAAAATAATACACTCACTCTCACCTTCTATATTACACTTTAACATTTCTCTCCCACCAAAATGTAGTCCATACTTACAGAAGTTAACTTGTAGCAAAAGGAAGGCTATTTTTCCATCCTTATAGTGAAAGCAAATAAAATTCATTGGATTGCCTTTGGTCAATTGTTGATGGTTGAGTGGGGGTGGAGTTAGGGTGTCAAACTTGGAGTCTATGTACAATATGGTATACATATATGAACATTGTCCTATATATTTTAGATACAAAGACATCTTCAAAGAGTGGAAAAAAGACAATTACCCTTTGAAATGCTTTTATGAAATAAGAATACCTATTCTTATGTCCATTCTAGTGGGGTGATGGAATGGGCTGTTATGTAATCTGTAAAAGTCTAGAATGTCTATCAAGCATCTCTTAGCTAGAAGTTTATCTTTTGATGAAACACGCTAACAACAACAACAACAACAACAACAACAATTTGCTGCCAGAATAAAGTTTTCTTCTTAACCAACATTTAACCAACATTGGGAGACTCCATTGCTCCCAAGTTTAGGCCATGTTAAATTACATCACCAGAGTGAGTTGTCATTACCATCTCTTGTAATTTATGAATCTTGCCAATTAGAGAGAAATGTATAGTGATTCTGGATATGTTGGTGAGCAATGAACAGCACGATAGCCTTTCAAAGTTGGAAAGTAAGAGAATGACCGTGAAGGTAAAAGGAAAAAACACATACATATTAATCAGCAGGGGGAGCTAATAGCATTGAAGGCAATACTAAATGATATCTTTGATGCATAGAAGACATGATCAAAAGCTCTATAGGGAGCCTTCACTAGTGCATCAACAATCGATTCATCTGTCTACATGCAAGAAATGGGAGGCCAAGAAAAAATAGATGCTAGGGAAAGGGAGGCGAATTAGTTAGAGGAGCGGGTTGGATGTTTGGGAAGTTACCATCAATGATGAAAAAGAAGTAGTGGTAGAGAAGTGGGCGAAAATGCTAAAAGAAAGTGACGTCATCTGAATCTCGTACTTGTTTAGAATCAAGAGTTAGCATTGTTACCCTTGATTCTCTAGACATTGTCCTAGAATGTCAAACATAGCAAATCATGATGTAAGCATGGAATGCTACGTACCGGTCCGGCCGTGGACCGGTACCGGAACGGATAAAAAACCGGTATTTTTCGGTTTTTTATCCGAACCGGCCGGTTCGGGCCCGTACCGGCCGGTTCGCACCGGTACGATTTTTTTTTTTTAAGAACCACAGCGCCGCGCGCTGTGGTTTTTGAAACCACCGCGTACCGGCCGGTACGGGACCGGTACCGGCCGGTACGTACCGGACCGGACCGGTACCGTATCGGTCTGGCCGGCCACCGGTACGCCGACCGGTACCGGTACGGCGGACCTTGGATGTAAGCATGATCAACCATGTGCGTGGAAGATGGTTAAAACATATATTACCAAAGACAATTATTAGAATTCGAAGGATTTTAATGGTTTAAATATTAAGAAAAATTTGAATGCCTACTTGAATTTGCACTACCTACTTGATGGTATATGTAGGGCTAGAATCGTGTTGGGCCAAGTTGGGATTCACTTTTGCTTGGGCTTGGCCTGAGAAAAACTTTGCGAGCACTGATCCATGCCTGAGCTTGAAAAGATGTTTTAAGGTTCTCCTGGAGCCCAAACTTGAGCCAAGCTTGAAGCCCAACGAGGCTTGACCTAGTCAAGCTTGGTGGGGGGAGAAGGGAAGAGAGAGAGAGACAATCAAGTGGGAAGGGGGTTGGGGGCTGGTTGGAGATTGGATGGGGAGAAAGGATTGAAGCCCAACGAGGCTTGACCCAGTCAAGCCTGGTGGGGGGAGAAGGGAAGAGAGAGAGAGAGGCAATTAAGTGGGAGGGGGGTTGGGGGTTGGTAGGAGATTGCGTGGGGAGAGAGGATTGGTTGGGGAGAGAGAGGGAGAGAAAATTGGAAAGGAAGAGAGGAGGTTTGGTGGGGAAGGGGTTGAGGAGAGGGTGAGAGAGAGGAGAGTCGTTGAGAAGGGGGGTTGAGGGAAGAGAAAGTGATCGGATGGATAGAGAGAGAGAGAGAGAGAGGAAATATAGTGGGAAGTGGAATGGGTGGGGGAGGGGAATCGGGCACTTGGCATTGGGCTTTACACTCGATTTCGAGCCATCTTCAGGCTTGGAGTTGGGCCCAACCCTAAACTGGATCTTGTCAGTGTGTGCCCAAGGCATGACCACAAGCTAGCCTGGCTTGGTGGGCCTCTAGCCAGCCTTGGCCCATTTGTAGCCTTAGATGTATGTCACCATCAGGTTAACATCTATCCATAATTTGATTGAAGTAAGATGGAAATGATTGGCATTTGCTTAAGGATATGATGTTAATAAAAGCAAGTAGATCAATCTATTTCCATTCAAGCATAAATTTCTAGAAGTACATTCATCCAACACTAAAATTTGGCTAAGCCTAGTGTATTCTGAATGAATGAGAATGGGAGGGAACAAATGGAGGAGGCTTGGAAACTTTAAAGCATAAGCCAATTACAACCTAAGGAGAATGAAGTCTCCAATTAATTGAAAAAGGTGAATAAATATGAAATTAAAAAGAAAAATGAAATGATGGATGTAGTGATTAAGGATCTAAAGCAGCTTTCCATTTTATAGATTTGTCCTAGAAAAGAATCATTATGAAGTATAATTTGTAAAGCCATTCTTATAAAGAAAATGTGTTTCACATTTAAATCAATGGTACATGTTATATTTAGTTTTGTTTTGTCACCATTATGACTTCCACATGACTGCACTTATAAAGCAGTGGGTGTATTGTACTTAACTTTTCATGTCATTTGTTGTGTATTTTAAGTTGTTTATAGATAATGGTACCTATAAGACTTGGGTCCAGTTACTTGACAAAACCTCTATCTGCAGGTACAAAGGGTTTTACGAGTTTGCTAAATCAAAAGGAATAGATGTTGGTGTACCTTTTGGCCTTGATGTTGTTGTTGACGGGATTGTTCCCACAGGTGCTGCTCTTCAGTTCTCATTTCTGATTTTCTAACTCATTATTAATGGTAAATGGTTATTGATATGTTCAATAGTTGTTGTTAATTCCCTCCCGGCCACAGCACCAGGGAAGGGGCAATAGTGGTGTGCCTCCATCTGCAGCACGATATGTTCAACAGTTATGTTTTTTGTTGTCATTTAGGGTCTGGGTTATCAAGCTCTGCAGCATTTGTTTGCTCTGCCACAATTGCTATAATGGCTGTTTTCAGCAAGAATTTCCCCAAGGTAGTGCCCTTCAGGCATCATATTCTGCAAAAAGTATGATGATTGATTAATTGCAGTTTATGCTGTTCAGAAATCTTATCTAATTTATTATATTGGTTGTTTCTTCTAACTACTTCTTGAATATCTCTTTTTCCAAAATTAAATCTATGGCTTTATACATTTTTCAATTCTTTTCCTCGGAAATCAAAATTTGGGCAAATTTGTCTCTTATCCTGATGGGTTAGGTGTGTACGTCTGGGGACGACTGCTATTTTGTACGTCTGGTAACTTAGCTTCTCCTTTACAGCTGTGGTCTATTGAGTTTCATTTGAAATGTAATTCTTGCAGGCAGCACAATTGTGAAGTTTACAACTCCTATCATTAAAATATTTTGTTCACAATTGTAGTCGAATTTCGGGTTGCTAAACTATTTAATTGCAAATCCACCATTGATACTGTCACTAACAGCTAATGACACATCAACAGATAACTCAGTAATACATTTGATCAAGTCAGCTCATGGCTGGCTTTCTGCCAAATGGTTTGTATGTCAGTTTAAATAGTTATTCCTTTTATTTTTCTTATGTTATATTTGTGCATCTACGATCTAAACATTCTACACTAGAACTTAGGAAACTGGGTTCTAATCTTTAGTCCAATACGTTCAATGTATCTTTAGCAAAATATTAACTTAGAAGCAACTGCAGGAATATGAACTGCTTGAACAACAACCGTATTGACATGCTGTCACCAACACAACACATAATGTGTATAAGTTATCTTGTGAGAATTGGATTAAGTACATAGGCTAGTATTTGTAACTTGATGGTTGATAAATAAAAGCTGAATGATAATAGTTTCATGAGAACCTTAAATTTTCATGCATTTGCCTCGAGCTTGGCATCTATGCTGAATGTCCTTAAATTTGATCATTATCTTCACTTTTTACACCTGTACATTGAAATCTAACATGACAGTAAAAAGGTTGTGGAATGTTCTGTAAGTTGGTATAATATTGGTGAATGATAAATATGGGGCTTTGGTGATGAGCCTGGTCAATTTTTTTACTTAAAAGAAAATCTAAAGTATATATTATGCTAGCATTAATCTCATTTACTCTTTTGCAGAAAGAAATTGCTCAACTTACATGTGAATGTGAACGCCATATTGGAACGCAATCTGGAGGCATGGACCAGGTGAAATAGCTATGTTCACATCGACCTTTGCCCATAATTTTTTCTAAAGTTATGTCAATTTCCTTTTTTGAAGAAAATAATGTGTGTATACATGACTTAGACCGTTAAATTTGTGAATTCCGTTGATTGAATTTGATAGTGATTAATTTGTTTAATGGCTCTATGCCTCTATCTTTTAACCATTTCAAATTGTGAGCAAATGGTAGTTTAAGGTATAACAAAGCAAAACCATTTTTCTCAACTCTAGGTTGTGGAACACATTTTCGCTCGTATGGCTGTATATTACTACTTGCAAATGATTTACATTGCTTGTCTATACCATCTTTAGGATGCATGCTCGAAACTTCAATTGTACTTATCGAGTGTTATAAGAATATACTTTGCTTTGGTAAGGGTGGCAATTTTTGACCTGACCTGTCAACCTGATCGCAAATGACCCACACTAAGTAGGTTTGAGTTTGACATAAATGAATTTGGGCCATAAATGAGTCAACCTGCCTAGACCTATTTATTAAACGGCTTGTGTTCAAGTTTAGACCTTTGACCCATTTAACCCATTTTGACCTATTTAATAATTAGGTTGGATCATAACCTAACCTATTTATCCTGTTTAAGATATGTTTTAACTTGACCTGTTTAACCCATTTAAATCCATTTAATCCATTAAAAACCCACTTAACCTTTTAACCCAGTTAATCCGATATGACATGTTTAGTAAACAGGTTATGCGGGTCGGATTGGGCTACTTATTTAATAAAAAAGGTTAGGTTCAGATTTGCATTTTTGATATGTTTAATTAACTGCTCAGGTTCGAGTTGACAAATTTTGATCCAACTTGCATTCATCCCAACCCGTATCTGACTGGACCTGCCCGGATTGCCATGCCTAGGTTTCAGAGATCATATATCCACTAGATTAGTAGACTTATTGTTGGTTTGTAACATTCACTACATGTTTGCTAATATCTCTATATGTCATGAGCATAATTAAGTTGGATTTTAAGCTTAATTTTTATCATGAATCCAGTTTATATAACTTCCATATAAATGCGAAATTTGAAACAGTCAGAACTTGTGGTCACTTTTTTGATTTTTGCATGGCTTGTGGTTAAGCAACACTGTAAAACTTGAATAGCTGTTGCTTGCAGGGAGACATATAAACCATGATATCGGGCCTGCAGAACCCTTATACTGCTTATATATTCTATTGGATGTTTATGCTCATTTTCTTTCAGGACAATCTTTTACTGCTACAAAGCCATGATATAAATGCTAAATTAAAATAGTCATATACTCATAATGAGGGAGGATCACAGTTTTTGGTTTTTGACTACATCCTATATTTTAGCTGTATAGTAACTTTGCCATAACCATCCTGTGTCAATATAGTTTTTTCTTAATCCAGTTTGATGATACTTAATCCGTCTTAGATAAAATGAGACTCTTGTAATGTTGTGCTTTCTTGTTCTTTTATCACTAGTTTCAAGAAACAGTTCTTGCGTTACTCGCATGCAGAATATTGAAAAGGGAGCATGGTTCTTGTTCCAGTCTATTTGTTATTTCTTTACTGCATGGCTTTTGCATGTCTTTAATTTTGGAATATATGTTTTTTTTGACAATATTGAAGTCCCTTTATTAGTCTTTGTATCATCGTGTTTGACAGGCGATCTCTGTCATGGCCAAAACTGGATTTGCTGAGTTAATAGATTTCAATCCTATCCGTGCAAGTGATGTGCAATTACCTGCTGGTGGTACTTTTGTAATTGCACATTCGCTGGCAGAATCTCAGAAGGCAGTGACAGCTGCAACAAATTATAATAACCGTGTTGTAGAATGCCGCTTGGCTGCCGTAAGTTCCCATCCCCTTTTCTTGTAGAGACAGAAATCTTAAAGTTAAATTGAATGCCATTCCCAAAATTATGTTATGATATGTCACGTGATTTATTGTTTTTAATTTTGTTGGAATAGGGAACTGAACATGTAGAAAATGATTCTGCTTTCTTCAGACAAGATTTCCATATAATTGATGTAGCTGTAATTTTTATACTAATGAAACGTTGATATCGTATTTGTTAAAGCCAGGTATGGACTTAGTCATTATTTATATGTTAAGAAATGTTTACATCATATAGAATACAAACAAAACCATAACACACAAACCTTGTCCTGCCTATTTATAGTTGGCTTTTCACAAAACGTTTCCTTCATTCTTTGCCATTTTGTCTTTGTCCATCTATAATGCTACTCCAACCTTGCTATGGCCTAGAAAAGCAGATGGGCTGCCCTACTTTGGTGATGGGAAACTATTTTCATCACCCTAGTTGGGGTTTGTAGGATGTTTTTACACTGACATAGGTGTGTCACCTTTCATATGTGGGATCTCACATGCTCTGATGACTTTAATATTTTTAAAATTTTTAGACAGTTCACTATTTTGAGAAACACCACAAAAAACCCTTTTCTGTTTTCAGCAAACCCAATGCATTTTTTTTCCTCCTTTCTTTTCTTTTAATTTGGATGAAATGATTTTGCTATCTACTAGCCTGTTACAATCGTCACACATTTTTTAAAAGATATTGTTATTTTCTCCATAGCTTGATCCTTCTTTTTATCTATCATTTGCCTCTGCTACTTGTTTGTAACCCTACAACAATTGAACTGAATATTCGTTCACCAAGTTTTGGCCAATTCAAATCTTGTTATCCCTTTTTATGGCCAAGTGGAGGACTGCACATAGAATGCAGATGGAATATGAGCAAGATTATGGCGGGTTAAGGAGAACGGAAATAAATATCAATCCAAAAATTTCAGGGAGATTATCATTATTTGAAGGGTTAAGGAGAACGGAAATAAATATCAATCCAAAATTTCAGGGAGATTATCGTTATTTGAAAAAAAAATAGTTAACAATATCAATTGGGTGGTGAATGGCATGGGCTGGTCTGTTCACTTAGAAGAAACAGAGGGTGGGAGCTGCATTTGCTTGGAAAAAAAGGAAATACTCTGGCATTTGTCCTGCAATGGTAACTTAAACATAAAATTGCTGCCTTTTTTTCCTTGTAATATAACATTTGAATTTTGAAGGAGGATATATCCCCCTGGCTACCGGTACCACAAAAAAGAAGAAGAAAGGAATAGAAAAGAAGTTGTGGTCACATATAATTCGGTAACTATGGTTACCAGAATTGCTTTGTTTGAAACTGCCATATAACTTATGGGAAAAATGCTTGCATGGAGAAAGGCCATTCATCTCCAAATTTTATTTATTTAATTTTAAATAGTTGAAAAGTAATTATTGTTCTTAACATACGACCTGTTTCTGTTTTGGCATTTTAATGTACGTACGAATTACCTTGACCTCAAACTATATTCGTGGCCGCAACTAAAGCTTTATAGAGTATGCACCATGGTACCATTTACATGGAATTTTTCACTGCCCCTCATGTGTTTTTTTCTTTTGTGTGTCTCATTTTTGGCTCAAAATATTCTTATTCTTACTCTATTTTGTTTGTTTACCCCTTCAATAATAGTGATTTCCTTAACTTGCAGATTGTTCTCGCCATAAAGCTAGGAATGAAACCAGCTGAAGCAATCTCCAATGTGAAGACTCTATCTGATGTTGAAGGGATGTGTGTCAAATTTGCTGATAGCCATGGATCTTCTGATCCTGGAGTGGCTGTTAAGGTATTGTGCCATTGTTGGTCTATTATTCTTGCACTTTTTCTATAATCTTAGTCATACATAGTCCATGAATTTTGGGTTCATGAGAACTATTTTTCCAATAAGTAATAATTGCTGCTAAAGAAGAGACTAGTCTTGTAGCTTATAGGAGTTATACGTGTGTGCCAATAATGTAGCAAAGGCCTTGTTCGTTTACTAAAATGAATTTAAATTTTAATAAAGGATCATGTCTTACAGTTAAGTCAATGGGAACTACTTGAGTTTCCCTATACAAGTAACATTCTCATGCTGAAGGAATTGAAAGATGGCCAGGTCACCAACACTTCAGGGTTGGTTCCCAAGTTAAAAAAATGCCTAAATTTTGATGGCTTAAAATAAAATCTTAGTCATGGCTTCATGAATTCAGTGAGATTCTCATGCCAAAATGTTTAGTTATTAAAAAAAAAAACATGCAAAAAATTAACAATCTAGTATGAGGCCTAGTAAAAAATTGACATGGCTAATAAAGGAACATAGTGACTCTGTATGATATAATTTGTGACTAGAAGTGTGTAAGTGGAACCCAGTGTGCACAACTCCAATTAATGATACATGTTTATTATTAGAAAAAAAAAGAAAAAAGCTTCTCATGCCGAAATGTTTAGTTACTTTGAAAAAAAAGACATGCAAAAAATTAAGAATCCAGTATAGGTCCTTGTAAAGAGTTGACATTGGCTAAAGGAGGAATGTAGTTACTCTATGATGTAATTTGTAATTAGAAGTGTGTATGCACATGAAGTGGAGCCCAATGTGCAAAACAATGACCAATTAACCATAAAGGTCAAATCTTGCTTCCAATTATTTGATATTAAATTTGTGAGTCTTCATTCACCAATTATTCATAACAATATCTACCCCTGGGGCCATAGCAAGTCTTCCAATTGCTTGCTCACAACATTCATTTGTCTAACCTATAGCCTTCCCTAACTCCAACGCATATTTGAGCACTTCTTTATACTGGAATCTTCTCGAGTCTTCAGTGGGCATGTTGTCAGGTATTATAGCACTGCTAGCATTACATCAAAAAATAGGGATGCTAGCATAGCATTCTTTGCCATGCCAGAACCAAAATGTAAAAAGAATTGAAATCCCTATAATTAAAGAGTTATTAAAAAGATGATGTATGTAGTGCTGACCCTATGTTGGTTGATTCTGGCCTGACAGGGTATATGCTGGTTTGCATGGACCAGCATGATCCCACTTAACCATGCCTGCCTTACTATATAGAACTATAAACCGTTATTTTGCCCTTGCTTTATGCACTTTCTACGTCCCTAATATACGTAATCTTCACTATATTATTATTGTTTTCTAATGCACTCATTCTTCACTAAATGCTTCCTAGTTTTATGACACCCACATCTCATTTGAGCTACATTTATCCTGTTTAATTAGGCCCTCTTTTTTCTCCATATCCAAGATATAAAGAATTTTAATTGGTGCTGCTCCTCTAATGCAAAATATTTTCCATGTAAGCTATACAGAATAAGAAAACTATCTAGATGACATTCTGTTTCCGCAGTTCTTTTGTCTTTCTGAAATTCTGTGAATTTTGCAGTATCCCCCTAGTTTAGCTTGGAGAATTATCTCCTCAACAATTTAAAGGTTTCCGAGATTCCCTTCTGCCCTATGATTAGCTTTTATGTTCTTATTTTGTTTTCTAGAGTTTAGTTTATATCCTCATCACATTACACAGGAACTACTGAAAGAGGAGCCTTACACTGCTGAAGATGTGGAGAAGGTCACTGGAGAAAGTCTTACCACCATTTTTGCAGACTCTCCAACTTCGTTAGATGTTTTAAGAGCTGCTAAGCATTTTAAGTTGTTTCAGGTAATTTTGAATTTTATTTGTGTCATGTATGTTTTATAATGTGCATGTTCCTAGCTTGTTAGGTCTCGCTCAATTAACTCAAATTTTGAGATGAATCCTTAGTTCATTGAAATGAGATAGTGCATGCAGATTTCTCTTTTCTCAACACAAGTGCATAGTAGAAGACAACAGAAAATAACAGTAATCATGTAGCCCAAAATTTATTGAGTGTACTAGGGTTGTGACCAAGGATTCAAATATCAATCTACAGATCATACTTATCACTCTCTGATATGTATGGGATCAGCATGGGCTGGTACCTGTTAGTTCAAATGTTCAAAGGGGAAAAGGAAAAAGTGTAAGGTATGGGAGGATGCAGGTAGGTTCAAGGTAGTACATGTTGATTCACCTACAAGACCGTTACAAGGGGTGTCATGTGCTGGTCCCCAACGGATATGGTACATTCAGAGTGGTATGGGTCCAGTATGGGCAGTACATTTATCCATGGTTTTGACTGCCTATGTCATGTCGGAACTCCGAAGTGCAGATAACTGATTCCTTCTCCATCATAACACTTATGAATGCAACTAGTGGGTTCTTGAGCATTTGACATGATGGTGCTATCAAACTTCAACAAGCACAAGTGGATCGAACTGAAACCAAAATTACCTCATGAAATTTTATAAGTTACTGATTCTTGTACTTGACTACTCAGACATGTTAGGCCTCCTTTGGTATTCCATTCTTCATCCTAAAAGTTATCTATATTTGGGACTTTGCTTGGTTTTTGCCCTTGCTGCCTTTATATTAAACCTTGCATTCAACCCCAGATGCCGTTACATAATTGGTAAGTTAGGTCATTTTGGACGTATTCAAGCTTTTGGGTGCTTTTTGTTACATCTGTTGCTTACTTTATATGAAACTGTAATTAAAGCCAAGGGTTTTCCTTTGTGGGTTATCATCTGTTGCCCCTTCCTTTTTCTTGGTTATTTTCTCTGTGCATTCTGTTGCTTTATGATGATGATTCTTGAAATGGGGAGTTGCACGACTTGACAAAACAATATTAACATGTTGTATAGAATAAAGAAAGCAGGATTTTACATTTATGAATTCTGACATAATTTTTGTTCTCTGTTATGTTTGAACTACTGTTTATAGCTAGAGTTCATGGGTATGTTGGAGATTTATAAGTTGGTAATTATTTGCCGTATGTTGCATATCATATGGAGATAAGAAGATAATTTGAAGCAACTTTTTGTTCATTGAACTTGAATTTTGTGGACTTGAGTTTGAATGTCTCACTTTCACAGCCATGTTGAAAAGGCAGACTTGTGGTTCTCAAATTGATTTCTTTTGGGTATTAATCTGGTTAGGCAGAATTTCTTTCAGTCTTGAGTATCTGATTCATTTCCATGTATATTGTTTCAGCGTGCCTCCCATGTTTACTCCGAGGCAAAGCGTGTTCATGTATTTAGGGACACCGTCTTATCAAAACTCAGGTGAGCTCTTCTACTTTCAATCTGACATCTTCATGCATCCTTTGGCAAATGTTCTGGGCTTGTTCTCTTAAATCAAAGTCTTCTTTCTGTTATTATGTGAATTCCTGAACACTATAAACTACTCCATTCTGTCTATGACTTTATAATTTAATTGGGGTATATATTCGTCTCAGAATTTACATGATGATGCCAGTGATATAAGCGAAACTAAATTGTCAGCTATACTTTGTCATGGCCCTCATTTGGTTATTTTCTGATGATATAGCCACACAGTTTGCTTCTATCTTATTTATGTTAGTAGGACTAAAATGTTTTAGCTGCCTTCTACTTCAATCTCTTTTTCTCTACTAGTTTTCTTGTTGTTTCAAAATTCCTGGATATTTTATGGTTTTTGCCGATTACTACAAAATTGGATTGTTCTTGGGAGCAATGCTGAATTCCAATGAAAGCTGACATGTTGTTAGCCAGATTTTGCATGATATGCATGAAGAGTTCAGTTTGATCTGTGTAGGTTCTACCATTTCAATTCAGGATAGTGTTTTTGAGACATGAATGATCCGACTTATGCCTCTTCCAGGGTGATGACTTCTTATTAATTAATTCACTTGGATTGCATACCACAAAATCATAAACTGCTGAATAATTTGACTGTAAGCAACAAGCTGTCCACCATATTTGCAGAATCATTCAATGGTTGCTCATGATGTTTTTTGGAATGATGGCAACAGAACACCAAAGAAGCACTCTCCGATTTGTTTATCCTTATTTGGTTCCATAAACTATGCATCAGTCCATCTCTTCATTCTTATTTATAATAAATTTAGGTTGGTTATAATGATTACTATTGGCCCACGGCTCATTACAAAGCAACTACTGAAATTACATTCATATATTTTTCAGTACTTCCACTAAAAATTTTATATCGTCTACATATTTTCAGTTGGATTTATTTTCAAACCCATTATTATAATATGTTATGATTATCGAATGATGCTTTGTACTGCATCAGCAAAGCATATATATGCTGCTTCATGTGATACTGTTGCAAACAAGAACATGACCATAGGAGATATGTGTAGTATAGAAGTTACTTACCAAGTTATGTCCTGCATTATTTGGTGTGATCGGACAGGACAGTTAAGTACCAAAATCATTTCTTTTTTCTCATGTCGTTTCCTGTATGCTACATTAATCAAAATCACAATTTATTTGAAATTTATTGAGAATAATTCTTTTTCTTATGAGATTCAATAATACAATCTGAAATTTATCCAATTTGTAGTGACGAGGACATGCTTAAAAAACTTGGTGACCTGATGAATGAGAGCCACTATAGTTGCAGTGTACTTTATGAGTGCAGGTATGGTCAATCTACATACATCTCTCCTCTAATGCTGGGACAGCAATATGTTGTGGATGTCGCCTTGTAATATGCCTTGGAACTATCTGTTACTCAACCTTGATTAAATTACATAATTTATTATATTTTACCAGCATCCTAATCAGTTTTTTTCAACAGCTGCCCAGAATTGGAGGAACTTGTAAAGATTTGTCGGGACAATGGAGCACTTGGTGCAAGACTTACAGGTGCTGGATGGGGTGGCTGTGCAGTTGCTTTAGTTAAAGAAAGCCTTGTCCCTCAGTTCATTCTTAATTTAAAGGTCAGTTACCTGACACTGATTAAATGACACTGATTTTTAGCAGCAATAGACTACTGATAACAGTTATGTGAAACACAAATTCTATAAGAAGACACAGTATACTAATTACTGAACTATTGTAATTGCTATATAGATATTTTCTCATATGGTTTGTTCTGAAACTCTGTATTGGTCATCAGTTGGAGCTAGTGTTATTATTGTTATTATTGATATTGGTTCACTTCTCCATGTGTCTTTATAATGCATTGTATGGTATATTAAATTGTATCAAAGAAATTCTTAATTACGGTGACTAATCCCGTACTTCATACTGCCAAAGATCTCTTCCCTGATTCAGGAAATAATCTAGAAATATTCAATTGCCATTGCCTGTAAACTAGCACCAATTTTTTGTAAATGGGTCAGACTAAATGACCCCATCCTTAACCTGCGGCAAATTATTTTTCATTAACATTCTTTTGTTAATACTCTTGTTCTTCGAGTAATATTTTAACATTGGTAGAGGTCTGGAACTTACTGTTGAAAGAGTTTTCCTGGGAAGAAATCTTGCATGTTATGAAAAAGATATGATTTACAAACTCTTTTTATGGTACAAACCACAAAGTGGAATGTAATAGTCTCCATCTTCTTTTGTACAAGTTCCTTTGTAATTGCAAATAGATCCTGTATAGATTAATATCTATTATTACTCTCGCCTAAATGGAAGATTTGTTTGTTGCAGGAAAAATTCTACCACTTGAGGATCGACAGGGGTGTCATTAACAAGAATGACCTTGGCCTTTATGTATTTGCATCAAAGCCATCGAGTGGTGCAGCAATATTGAAGTTTTAGATTCTCTTTCTGATTTTCATGTTTTCCTTTCTCCAAATGAGAAACTAACGGTGATTGATATCTAAGCTCTCATTTACCAGAATAAATACAAGTGCAACTGATAACCTTCTGTACATAGTAATGTTGCTGAATTTCTCATAAGTGATCCAGGTTTTCACAAGGCTATTACGCACGACGTTTTGCATGCTATTACGCAACTGGAAATTCTTGAACATGCTTTTAATGCTCCTTCCGGAATACATGCTAATCTCTAGCATTGCATGTTAGCATTGTAAGCTAGTTGTTCTTTATGACCGGCAGGTTAGTAGTTACACATTGGCATGTCAGCAGTGGGGCAAGGATTGTAACTTTCGCATGAAAGAATGATTCACCTTCCTTCTCGATTCCACTGTTGGATCACATAATGGTTGCTTCCAGTCGGTGCAGGCAGATGAATGGAGTTTGGAGTGTTTGGAGAGCAATGCAGAGCATGATCTGATGGTTGAAAGGCATCGTGAAAGATGATCAATAATTCTTTTAGGAGAGATACACCACGAGTCTGTCAGCTGTATACTCGATTACTCGTTCTATGTAACAGGAGCAGCTCAGTTTTTTTTTTTTTTTTTTTTTTTTTTGATTTTTGATTTTTTTTGAATAGAAGGGAGTCTCTGCATATAACTACCATGGGGTTCTCTATCGAACATATACTCGAGGCATAATCTTGCAGGTGACAGCACTCGAAACCCCCCGAGGCCCGTAAGCGGAGGGTATGACCGCTTAGATAATATCCAGGTTGGTTTGCTTTCGCATGTCACTTGACATTGCTGGGGCATTGCTTTCTTTTATTCTTATAAAAAGTTACAGTAGATGTGTGATTGTTCTCTGTGTGTGTGTGAAATTGGTGGCAGGCTTGCACAGGCTAATTGTCACGCTGATTATATAAACTATCAACCTTCAATTTTCACCAACATGTAATATTTTCCATGCACAGTGATTACCAGTGATTACTAATGATGTTGTTGTGTGGCTTATAGTGCAAGTAGGCCAATGTTCGCTAGGTTAAATTGAAATCTCGTCTATTCTTGTCTACCCTCCTGCATTTATTTTTTTTATTCTATGTTTTTATTTTTGTTAGGAAGAAATCTGTGCATTCCCTTTTGGCATGGGTAGTTTCTAGCTGTACCACTTTTGCGAGGTGTTATATGTACACCTTTTTTTTTAATGTAGAAATGTGGTCCAATCATTTTTTTTCTTCCAACACGGCGAGCGAACTTTTTAAATAAGATCAGTTCCGGTTGCAACACATTCCGTCATGCGGATAAGAAGAAATTCCAATGTTCAGAGAACATAAAACTCTAATAAGATGTTGTGAGTAAGAGAGAGTCATTTTAATTCACTTTTTCATTTCATTGTTCGTTTCATATATATATATATATATATATATATATATATATATATATATATTATATATCTATAGATTTAATTAATAATTATTGGTAATATGCGAATTTAATTGAATAGTAGACATATTGTACATTATTGACAATATTTAATTATTTATATTATATATTTTCTAAAATATTTAAAATAATTATTAGTATTTTTAATATTTTAAAATGACCATAAAAACTGAGTCTTAGTGGTAATTTATGATCTCATCTGCAAATGATCCGTTTTAAATAGATTTGTATTAGGCATAAATGAGCTTGAGATCAAATTTTTTTTAATATTTTAAACTTATTTTGATTTATTTAATAATTAAAATGAGTTATGACCAAATCTATTTATTTTATTTAAGATATATTTAATCTGTTTAAAATTTATTGGACCTGTTCCTAGCTATTTAACCGGTTAAACCCACTCAACTTATTTCGTTTAACTTGATTGATCTATTTATTTAATGAGTTATGCCCGCGCCCTTCTCTCTCTCCCTCCTCGTTCTTCATCAAACTCATCGCACATGATGCTACCCCCTTTTAAGACCCACCACCAACAACAACTTCTTCCGCCGGGAATTTTTCCTTCCGCAGAATGAAATGGAAAACTTCTCTTTTTTAATGGAAAACTTCTCTCTTTTATCTTGATCTTTTATCTCAATTCTTTACGGAATTATTGGAAACGTACTAAATTTGGGCACAACATTTGGACACAATTTTATTAGAAACCTGCCAAATCAGGGTACGAAATCTTCTCTTTATAAACGATCTTCGAGAGTTTGGAGAGAAGATCTCGTGCCCAAGTTTGGTAGGTTTCGAATGAAATCTCGCGCCCAAGTTTGGTAGGTTTCCAATCAGAATTCTTTTCGGATCTCTCACAAAAGCTAAATCTCCGTCTCTCGTGCGCGCGGGACCTTGTCTTCGAATGCCGTTATCTGCGTCGAATCTGATCTTTGCTCTCGTCGTTAGTGACACGGTAAGCGTCGTTAATCCTCCCATGTATCGAAAAGCTTTGGGTTTCAGTGTTTTAGGGTTTGAATTTGATGCAAAAAGGTTGGTTCCTTTTGAAATTAGGGAGGAACGTGGGTTTCCTGTGGGGTTTGCGAGCTCCATTTTCATTTGGAGAGCTCTCAGATGCAAACGTGTCTAAATTTCGGGTTATTTTGGGAGGTGGGGGCTAAAGATGGGATCTTTTTGAGTGCAAACTGCTAAGGGAACGACGTTTGGTTTGGTGGTAGATTACGAACTACGTTATGAGTCTGAGCTCTTTTGTTATGATGTGGACGGTAGTTTTCTTTTTCTATATTTTTTAATGATGATTTGGAGTCGTTAATCCTTTTATTTGGGTGAGATTTAACATTCCATTGATGGGTTCACGGTGGCATTGATGGAATTTCTAGAATATGGAGATTTTGGCCACTGGGTTTTCTTCAAATGATTTTATTTTTTCTCTAATAGGGAAGACTGCTCTAACTTTTATGATTTGAAAAATTGTGTCATTATGTATGTTATGCTGGAAACTTGGTTTTCTTTGTTTAAAAAAGTTTACTTTCTAATTAAAATGCAGGAATGTGAGATTTCTGAAGACAGATGGCTTCTTGGTGGTCTTCTTCAGGATGTTCTGAAGGCTATGAAGATCTTTTTTGCTGTAAGAGGGAAAGAGGATAAGACCTATTTTTATGATTCAGAAGGTTCTGACGTTGGATGTTTATGCTAAGTAAAGTTGGTGTTCTTTGTTCAGCACAGTAAAGAAATGTGAGACTCTGAAGACTTTGATATGTTGTAGGCAGACTTCTGCAGGTTGTTGAAAAAAAAAATGAAGACTTTGTAAAAGATTGCTGGATGAAGACCTGTAGTTTGCTGGAAGATGGAAAGAGGATTCTAATTTGCTGACATAAGAGGTGCGGGGTTGTGGTGATTATGGATTCAGAAAATTTAAAAGATGTCATTGATCTTGAGACTGGCACAAGTAGGACAAGCAATGCACAAGAAGGATCTGACAACAGTTTCAGTAGTGGGAATGCAAAGAAGTTGTTGATTAGAGTCTGGAGTGGCCTTGGTGGATTGATGATGGGCGAAGAAGTTGTTAACTTGGGTAATGTTTTCTCCTGTTCTATTGATGGTTGTTATGAGAACGGAGAAATTTTAGCAAAAGAAAGGTTTGACAGAGAGGACAATGTGAGTTCTTTTAAGAAGATAGTAGATACTGATAGGCCAAGAAGGAAGGCTTCCAAAAGGCCTCCAAAACCACCCCGGCCTCCCAAGTCTCTGTCACTGAATGCTTTTGACCAGAAGCTAGTCAACGAGATATCTGAGCTTGCCATGTTGAGGCAGGCAAGAATTGAACGAATGAAGATGCTAAAGAAGAAAAGGAACACCAAGGCAGCATCTTCGAACACCAACTTGTGTGCCATGGTTATCACCATTCTCTTCTTCCTCATCATTATATGGAAAGGTATATCTGTATTTTGATACCTATGATTGTTAGTTTTTGTTTGCAATTCCATCCTTCGTATCACTGTTACGTAGGCATGTTGGAGTGGCTAGATGAAAACTATTTAGTCATGTTAGATTTTGTGAAATATGCATTTTATTACAATAATATATTTTTATTTTAATATTCTTTTCCAAAATAAAACTATAGATTTGAATATTTACTGTATCTTGGATGTTGGCAAGTTTGTAGCCTAAGATTTTTTTTAAAAATTTATGTGAGACTTCTCTTATCGTTCTTTTGCATATGTAGTTGCATCCTTTTTTGTCACAAAATAAGAACTTCCTTAAGAGTTGGGAGACTATTATGTAATGGTATATGTTTTCAATATTTCCAGTTGTTCTGTCCACGAGGACATTGAAGTAGGATCTTGACGGACTTTTGTCTAGTTGGAAGGAAAGAGAGTCGAGTTATGATTTAAATTAATATTCTTGACTGCTATCTCCGAAGACGGCCCCTCTTGTATAGTATCATTCTCTTCCATTTCTTAATTTATTATGTTCTATAAATTCACATGGACCTTAACAGGGTTCCATTTTTTTGGGCAATCAGGCATTGCTTAAGGGCCTTCTTTGTATTTTTGTTGGCTGAAGTACTAAATTCTCTCAGACTATATTAACCTGTAGATGGATTTAGCTTGGTTGCAGCTAAAAACTCAACATTTCATGAATTTTTCTGGAGGCTCACTTTTTTTGTTGACCTTATCCTTTCATGAAATTGTGGCGGATCCCAACTGGGATCTCTGATATCTTGAAGATTCTAACATGCTTACTTCTTTGTAATGTCTGTAGCACATGAATTTTTCTTTTTCTTTTTTGTTTTGTGTGCGTCTTTGTGATATTTCTTCTTGTTTTCTCCATGCTGGGACCCTTTATGCAAGATTTTTAATAAATTAAGGAAAAAGTGTTTGAGAAGAAGAGTATTGAATAGGAAAGGGATGAAACAAGGATTAACTGGGCATTATGTTTTTTAAAAGACATAAGACACTGTAGTTCTACTTCCATTGTTGTGGATAAATGCTGAAACTTTTTCCTTTCTTCTGACGTGTGATGATTTCACTTAAAACCAAAAAGATTTTACCTTATAGATAAAGGATTGATTTTTTGGACTTTCTTACTCAGTTTTAAGGATGTTTGCCGCGAGCAATCACGTCTGATATAAAAATCAGCATATCTTATTTCAGTTGGACTCATGTCTCTGACATTAATGATCAAGATAGAACATGGATGCAATAGCAAATTCCTTTTGGTTTATGTTGGTCCTTTCTATGTTATTTGGAGTTTAGTTTGGTATACACAGGTCTAGGTTTATGTCTAGGGTGACTTTGTTCTACAATAAAGACCATATCCTAGATAATCTTTTATCATATCCTATATATAATTTATGGTTTCAAAATTACTGCATCCATGCTAGAGTTCAGGAACACGCCCATTGATTGCTAAGCCATATTTTATTGTTCTGTCCCCTCTTTTTCCCCAAAAAAGAAAGAAAAACCTTACTCATCAAGGAAGGTTTGTAGGTTATTATCGAAACTTCATCAGCAAGAAAACCCCCAATAGTCTTTAAGCTATATGTGCTGTAAAAATGCATGAAGTTTGCATAAATTGTTATTGATACTTAATCTGCAATACTGTAGATTGCAAGCTATTCCTTGAGATATCTTTTTGGAAAGAAATCTACCGGAACACTGAAATCATGTTAGTTTTTTTGTAAATAAATTGTCATCAGTCAGTTTCGGCAGTAGGATGGTGGGTGTACAAGGGATCTGGATGAGAATTTAAAATTCCTTGCTATTTTTTCTTCTAAATTTTAGCTCCATATTTTAACTGGGTTTTTCAGAGCAAGTCCAGCTTTAACCTTTCATGATCCTTCTTCATCATCATTATTTGTTTGGATAGGATCATTCTCAGTTTAGTTTCAGCAGAGCTTCTTAAGTGGCTTTCTTGGTTCACCAAATCAGCTTCTCCTAACTGTGCTACATATTTTGCTTGGATTAATTGGATCTTCACTATCACCATACCTAATCGGCTCATCCTTCTCATTCAGAAAAATGAATCTGTTATGGGATGATTAGGATATTATGTCTTATGAGACCTTATACACACATGCCACTACAGAAAGAATGGAGAGAATAGATTTAGAAGAAAAAACTAACCCTTTTACTGGTGAATAAAAGCTAACGCATCCTGTTAAAACAAGAAAATCTTGCACTTGCATCTTATTAGTTCTATCATGTCTTATTTCCTTTTCTCCTTTCCACCCAGTACAGCCATGAGTGCATGCATTAACTATTTATTTTGTTCAGCATCAACATTCTGCTGTTAAATAATGGAGATTGAGCATTTGTTTATCTATCTCCTCTTTTTTGTTCTAATTGCAGCATTATAGAGCAGGTATATTGGCTGTATGTCTATGGAGAAGCAGGCAGATGTGTAATTTGAGCAGGATTTGGGAGAGTGAAAAGGATTGATTTCTCCATTTTGAAAAGAAATAAAACAAGGCACAATGTTCGGGTAAAATGTACTCGGTGCCCTTTTCTTTCTTTTCTTTTGTAGCAAGCTATGTTTGGAAGGTTGTGACCTCGGAGCTGTTTATTGTTATTGATGGATTAAGAGACTTGCCCATAGAGCTAGAAGTAATTATCTAGAAGAAAATTTGAAGTACATAATCATGTGCTTCCCATCTAGGAACTCAAAGGACCTAACTTGCCCCAAAATGGTTTTTGACATTATTTGAACTTCTAGTCTTCTTTGTCTTGTTTCTTGATTTCTCTGTCATCTTTGATGCAATGCAAAGCTTTTGTCTTTGGCTGAAAGATTGGCAACTTTTAGAACAAGATTTCCTACCAAAGCTTATGGTGGAAGAACTGAAGAAAGAATGCATTTTTTTCGAATGGAAAGATAGGGAATCAACCCATCAATTTATTGAGAGAACGGATCAAAAGCAATACAAGAACACTGACCTAAAAGCAATAGAAGGAAGAATGGACTGTAAAGACATGTTTCCGACAAAAATGTTTCATCTGAAGAAAAATGCAGCAAACTCATCTTGATGTTGATAGCATAGGAAAAAGATTGTTCTCTATAGAAGTACTTAAAAAGATAAACACCAGTAAATGCACAGTAATTGTCCTTGAGTAAGATGCTGACCTTATAGGAAGACAAATAAACTAAACTGTATGACTAGAGGACCAAGTCGGAAAAATACTGGTAAGGATTAAAATTTTCTTCTTGAAGACATCGGAAATATACATAGCCAAAAATGTGAAATAACACCGTAAGACGGGTAGACGGAGAATTTGGTTGAATTTGGTGGGCAACACTTGCAAGAGATTTATGTTTGGCTTACATTGATGTGGTTAATGCACCCTATCTTGGTAAGCTATAAAAGTGTGGGTATCAAGAAAGGAATAAGGGGGGCTCCAGAACACAGAGGGTTGTCTTGAGATGCAAGGGCTTCTGATTGTGTTTAGCAAACTGAGAAGATGAAGAAAGGAAAAAATGTAAGATCCTTGAAATGAAGAGAAGTATGGCTGATGCTTGTGAGGAAGGGGTATTCTTGTCCATCTGACATAAAGCGAAGCGAAATTAGTTTTTAAGTCTTTAACATTTGATCTGAGATACATACATCTACCAGAAAGAGAAAAAAAAAAAAACAGCCAATGCATTACCAGCTTAGTTTTGAATCAAAAAGCCAGCTTATATCTCTGTGGGGATTGTTTCCTGGTTCCACTCTTCCCTTCACAATAATTCATGATCTCAACAAATTTTGATATGCCTTGCCCATCCTCTTCTATAAAAAAAAGGAAAGAAAGAAAAAGTGTATGGAATTACAAGGGAGATTCTATTGGGCAATGGATAAGAAGGAAAGTTATCAACCTGGTCTCCCCATGAACTTCGGAGATAACGGGGGAGAGAGTAAAGATTTTCTTATTTTATTTTTTCTTAAAAAAATGAGAGATAAATGCACTCTTGAACCCATTCACATACATGTGCATGTGGGCATGCCATTTTTCCATGACATGGCACATTCTTTGTAGAGGCCCAAACAATCCTTCCTAAGCTCTTAAGATCCTGTCGATGGCTTCAAGAGGCAGCAATTGGTCCAAATCTAGATGAGGTACAAATAAGCACCAGCCACAGTTAATGCTATTAAATGTAATGGGCTTGATTGCAAGAATTTTGGTAAGAGATCAAACGGGTGGCAGTTGATGAATGGAATTAGAGCTAAAAAAGACTCAGGTCGGGTTCAGGTGGGTAGGTCAGGCAACCCACTTGAGCCTATCCTAAGTAGGTATGATAATTTATGATCCAATCCATCAATCTCACTTGTGAATGATTTGATGATCATAAACGGATCACCTATATCGATCTATTTATGAAATGGGTTGGGTTCGAATTGAGACCTTTGACCCATTTAATGTATTCTGATTTGTTTAATAATTGGGTTGGCTCATAACCCAATCTATTTAACTCGTTTATGACTTATTTAACCCGTTTAAAACCTACTGTTTCTATATTTTCTAATCCAATCTGCTTAACCTATTAAAATCTATTTAATTTGTTAGAATTCTGTTTAACTTGTTTAACTTGAATTTGACCCGTTTAATAAATAGGTTGTGGGCCGAGTTAGGTTACTTGTTTAATAAGCTAGTCGGGTTTAGACATGATTTTTTGACTTATTTAATAAATATGTCAGATTCGGATTGATGAATTTTTAATCCGACCCAATAATTACCATCCCTAGTCATACGCCTGAGGTTAGTCTTCTATTGCCGAGCTCAAGCGCCGCTAGAGTGGAACAGGAATCACCCAAAGCATTAACCAGATATAGAAATAAAAAATAAAACACCAATAGTCATTTTGGAAATGCTATGTCATTGTTATCTTAGAATATTCTTCTAAGATTTTTTTTCTAGGAGTCAAGAATAGAATCAAGCCATGATCTTAGCAATCAAGGGTCAACTTAAGCCATAATCAATAGTGCTATTTTTGAATATTCTCCTCTAATTTTGTACAGATAGTTATTATAGCATGTAAATATTCAATAGTTATTATAGCTACAGTTTGACATTTTTGTACAGATATACTTATCATTTTTGTTCCCATTTTTGTTGTTCTTTGTACTTATATAGAAACCCATGCTTGGGTTAGGAAGGGGTAAAAGTGACCACCAATGGATCATGCTCTACATGGGCATAGATTGGGGCACAACATTTTAATTAATCTTTCCCTCCCCACTTTGCTCCTTTTAACCTAGCTATTCTGGTTTTTCTTTTTGAATTCTTGAAATGAACACAACGAATAGGAATAATCAAAACACCAATAGTCATGCCTATTAATAGCTACTTTACAAATAGTTCCTATTTTTTGTTTGTCTATTGTTTTTGATATAATTCTAGCTTAAAGATACTTTTTACCAAGAAAACAAAAATAAAAAGACAGGTGTAAATGGAATAATTATGATAGGCATAAAAATAAAAAGATATGTTGTGGGTAATTTATGACAGTTTTTCTCTTGAAATAGTTAGGCTTATCGTAAACAAATTCGACTGGATTTATTATTCCTTGCTCATGCCTGCAACAAGGAGAGAAGGTCATTCCCTGCTTTGTAAACCATTATATATTAGTATATTTTTAGTATACATTAATAACTTGAATGTGCAATGCGCATGAGCAGTAGATAAAAAACAAAAGGCTAATAGTCTTATCATTTCAAAATTCTTACATGATATGAATGGTTAGATGACTTCAGAAAAAAATGGTGCAGTCCTCTAAAAAAAGTGAATGGAAGTCAGGGCTGGAGAGGCTTATAGGCTAGCATAAGACTTTTCTTTTTAATTTTCCATCCTTATAAATCAATTCAAATAGCTATCTTCAACATCAATCTCCACTTGTTACTAACAGTAATTAATATTGATAGCAGGCCTTGAGCTGAAACAATACAATCAAATAAATGATATTATTCTTGAGCTACACATCTAGTAAGATATTCACAAGAGACCAGGCACCATGTAATCATGTTGTTAATATTGCTCTAATATTTAAAGCAAGGTCTACAATACCGGTTTCATATAGGTACTATATTGGTACAGTATTAGTATAGATCAATTCTTGTTATTGATATGTTTCTTGTATCGAGTGTTGATTCGCTATCGATACAGTATTGTTCGATATTCCAATATGGCAAATTATAATTTGAAAGATTTATGAGAATGGAAATAGAATTTATAGAATTGGTGTATGTATATACTTTCTTTTTCACTATTCAGACAACATCATCATAAAAATCATAGATGTAAAATAAAATAATAATTGAAAATTTCTGTAAAACAGTGTTGTTCCTTAAATTAATTAAACAGTTTTGACTAACAACCAAAACTTAAACAAAATGCAAACACCAAGATCAATATGCATTAACACAATTGCAGTCGGCAACGTAAAGCAACGTAATGGGTAGAGGCGGCTCAACGTCACAATCATCAGAGGTGAGGGGAAATAGCACAGCGGCCAAAAATGACTAGTCAATATCCAATAGTATGGCATCAAACTCACCTTCACAATTGAATATCCTATATGCATAAAAAGTAAAATTTTTATTGAAGACCAATAAATCATTGATTTAAAGTAATTTCTATATCAAATTTATGAGACATTTCATATGGAAAAGTAAGAACTTTAACTCAAGACAATTTATATTTCTAGAGAATGAAATGAACGAATTGTATAAATTGTCTCCTCACTTGCTTATGTATCATTTTTCACTTTTAGTTATTATTTTATTTCTCCATTGAAAAGGAATTATCATCCTAATAACATTTAATTTCCTTAATTTACACCAATTGAATGTAAGAGAGATCTTGGCGCATGAAATGATGAAACTATGCTCAAGCTCAGCTTAAAGTTAAGAGGAAATCAGTTATGATAGACTTTTCACTTGCTAAACCACCCATGGCATGAGTCCTTTAAAATATCTAGAACTTTAATTCTTTGCATTTTTTTTATCATTGTTTCTTAACAGTAATATAATAAATAAAGTTACTAAAAATGTTCAGACAAGGAATTTCATTATAATCTAATTAAATTAGATGTAATGCAAAACAAATAAAAATCTTTTTAATGAAGCACATATCTTTTGGTATGCAATTAATAAAACTTCTTTTGAGTACAATAACATGATCTTCATCCAAACTCTAAATTATTATATTCTTATTTAGGATCACTGATTTCATAATAATTGTAATAACAAAACTCTTTGGTTTTATCGTATTCAAACCATGTATTAGCTTTTTAAATGAATAAATAGGCATCGGGAGTGGTCCAAATTTATCATTTTCCATAGTTGATTAATTTCCTCCACTATCTCAAACTGCTTATGAAATATAAGAATTGTAGATTAGAATTATTATATATAATCCTAAATAGTGTATTTTCTAATAGAGAGGAGGGAGAAAAGCTTAAATGTTGGGGCATGCAATTTATCACATGAATTGTATTGAGCTGTTGCAAGCTCACAAAGAGTTCATGAAATCATAAGAACACTGGGAATCATCGAGTAACTGTCTCGACAAGCTTAGGCTTGGATGACGAATAGACCAGAACTGAAGTCATAATATTTCCCAAGAAAAAAATGAAATTCAACAACATCTCCATTGAACTAAACTCCTTATGCTGGATGAATATCATTCCTAATGATCTATCAGATCTGACTCCATTTATCTCGATGAATATTCTTGTTGTTTTCGTATTTTTGTTTCACTACGATTAGTTAGATAACAAGTAGAGATTGATGTTGAACATAGTGTTTGCAAGGAGTAAATCTTTGCTATTCATTAAATTATTGGACCTCTAGTCTTATAGCTTTGTATCCGTTGGAGATAAGAAATCTATATCTACAAGTGTCTTTCCTAACAATATCTTTGGCTTTAATTAAGGAGCGTCCTTTGTAGTTATAAAAGTCGAATATGAACTATCCTAACTATTTATGGTTTCTTGTTCACACTGTAGGTATCATGGTTAATATGAGTTGAGATTGATAAAGAAGAGATATTAAGAGGGTGGATATTTGTACTTTTCAGCTTAAAGGCCCACTTACACAGTAGACATCTCACAATGCCAAGTCATGAGGTGGTGCATAAGAACTGAGGTGTGAAAGGAGAAAATATCATTTGTATCATTATCATCATTTCCCATTTGTCATTATCTCTTCAATGGAATGGTGGTGATTAATATTGCGTGAGAGAGCGAGAGATGTTATCAAGTACGTGGGGTGGCAACTTTTTGGTTTTGTTGTTGAAGTGAAAAATTTTAATTTGAACAGATGGACGATGGAAAGGCTCAGAACAATCGATATTTATGGTTTTCAAACTTTATCACTTAAATTTAGATTTTGGATTTATCTATCTATGCGATGCATTAATCTTTGGAGGTTAGCTGTATTATTCATGAAGAAAGAGAGCTTTGGTGTTCAAAGTATAAAGGACCATCATGTCAAAATCCAGCTTAACTAATGAGAAAAAGGTCAAAGTTTTATCACATGTTTGATGTGAAGGCTGACTCTAATATCTATCAAGCTTAAATAGGTAGGTAGAGAAGTAGTTGTTCGATAACCCCCTAGTTGGCCAATCTTGGATGTGTGCCCTACTATTTTCTCACCATCATCTTGGTAGCCACTTCTTTTTTATTATTATTATTATTATTCTTTTCTTTTGACTGTGCCGGAGCTGTAAAGGGGCTCCAGGAGGGTGCCATGGTTGCAAGCATAAAATTGGACACACACACACACACACACACACATACATACATATACACACATATATAGACATACATATACATACATACATACATACATACATATATATGTGTGTGTATATATGTGTGTGTGTATATATGTATGTATGTATGTATGTGTGTGTGTGTGTGTATGTGTGTGTGTGTGTATCTATGTGTATGTGAGTATACATATATATATATATATATATATATATATATATATATATATATACATACATATATATATATATACATACATACATATATATATATACATACATATATATATATACATACATATATATATATACATACATATATATATATACATACATATATATATATATACATACATATATATATATATACATACATATATATATATATATACACACATATACATATTATGTATGTGTATGTATGTATGTATGTATATAAAAGCTCGTCACCCTGCCAATTAATACCTAAGATGCTACCACGAGTATCACCATCAGTTCCCTATTTATGAAAGAAAAGTGCAGCTGAAAGCCTGAAATAATGCAAGTTTTCTTTTCCAAAGTGTTGTGAGAGTCAACGCTCGTCATCCTCTCAATGAATACCTGAACGGTGCTACCACACGAAGCACCATGACTTCCCTATTTATGAAAGAAAAGTGCAGCTGAAATATAACTTCCAAAATTGTGGCCAAAAGCGTCTCAAACAAATTGATGTTTATTTGATTGGTTGTGCAACATTCTTGGCCACAAATCTTTCTGCCACCTAATTGTATTATTTTCTGAGCGACATTAATTTTCTTTGGTATTATTTCGTGGCCTCGACATTAGTCATGCATCCCTCCCTTGAGATTTGAGATGTCTAATGTGTGACATGCACCTGTATGTCTCTATGCATCTCTAGATAGGATGAACGGCTTAAAACCCAATGGCCATCCACATCACATCCATTGCATTTGGTTGGCCAGCAGCGTGTCGTTAGCTATGTAATTCTGAAATTTCAAGCATCAAACAGTCCAAGAATACTAATGTCATGAAGGACCACATTTTTTCAATGCAGAAAGAGGGAAGGATACGATGTAGCTGGATACATAGTCTGTCAAGACAAGCTATGGCTTCCATATCCGAGAATATTGGTTTCACATGCAAGATTCCATGCATCACAAGCATGAAACAACAATCGCACTTGGCATGTGTAGTCCACTTGAGTTCAAGAGAGGAGAACATGGTAGAATTGATAATATGAAGATCAATGTCTCGCACTGAGGAGTTTTGAGTTTTAGTAGTGCAGAGGTTAGATAGATTAAAGAATGTAGCCGTGTGCAAATTTCAGAGATTTCTTTTAAAAGCTCTATATTACATGAAAAGAACTAATGCTAGGGATTAATATTATTTTTTTGAAAGGTAGGTATCTTTCAATATCTAATTTAAGCTATGATACCTTAATTACTGATGGTGATCCAAGGATGCGCTAAGATGACGTCTTGTATTGAGATGTTGGTAAAGAACAAGGCCTCTTCTCGAGCCTTTGGCTCCCCGGTTCGGTCGAAAAGGGTTTTCATATGCATGTTTGGATGTGTGTATATGTTAACCTTTAGGCTTTTCTAGGCATAGTCTAATGTTATGGAGATTCTAGAAAGCACATGGTCTGATCCGCATGCCAAACAATACATTGGTCAGAATAGGCAAAGGAGCCAACCTTAGACAAAACTATGGATATTGTTGACTTAAGCCTGAGCCACGTAGATTTATAGCTGTTGGTTGAGTTTGTGAGAGACCTTCTCATTGAGGAAACCTGACAACATATTCTATACTCATTTCTTATAGTGAAGCTTCCATCATTGCCTCTTGTTGTGGATATAGGTCTTAATGTCTTACAACATGGATCCTTATGTTTTCATGTTGCACTTCTTTTTAAGTCCTTCCTTCTTCAATTGGTTGGCAACTTGGTATCTTAGTCTTTCTGCTTCCTTTTTTTAAGTAAAAGATAGTCATCCATGGGAACATTCATTCAGTGATGGTATCTCACTCTAGGTTTCACTTATCTAATTTCCTTCTTGGCTAACTAGGCCTAATTGATGGAGTATAAGACGACAAGCCAATTTGGCTAGTACAAGACTGCCGTACCCGGCATTGCATATGGTTATTATATCTAGAACTGCAGGTCTTGACCAAAGTTCTAGCATGCCCAATTGCCCACTAGGGTTTGCTTCTAAATATTCCCTTACTTCTCTATGCTTGTTTTAGAATCATGCGATTATGCCGATCAATAAACTTAAATTCTTCGGCTAACATCTCTAAGAACTTATCCAAACTCTCTATGTTATTTTTAGTTTTCTTGCATATTGGAGAATCAAATTCCCATTAAAATAATTTCTCCATCGGCATCTTTGATTCCATCAATTTCCTCTCTCTCTCTCTCTCTCAAAAAAAAAAGAAAAAAAGAAAAAAAAAGGAGAGATTTCATTAAATGAAATCCTATCTCCCAAGCAAGCCTTTAAGAGGTAGGAGAACCATCCCTTTCCTTCCTCGTCTAAACCATTGGATGGACCCAATGAAATAATGAGCTTTTTAGTTTTTAGCATGTTTCTAACTATAGCCATATAAATGGTTTCTTGATACATGATTTGTGATCAGTTATTAGCATGGTATACCGTATCAATTAAAACAGAATATCATGGGGCGTACTGTACCATATTGATTTGATACTGATATTTGATACTGGTGATGTACTATTATAGCATCAGCATATGCATGGTCTGGTATCGGCAAATTTTGATTATTAGTGTCCTCAAGTCAAAAACATAAGCACTTGTTCCCCAATGCAGCGTGGACCAGAGACTTTATTTTTTGCGTGGCTCCTGTCTTAAGGAATTAAAGTCAGACAAGTGGACCACAAACAGTGTGAAGCCACCAAGAAAATAGGTAAGCAGGAGGTGCCCAGATGAACAGGTTCGTTGGTCCATTAATGGCTTCATTCCCCCATGGCCTTTAGTCTTGGAAAAATAAACATCAAATAATAATACAAGAGATACTAAAACATCAAGAAATCTCATAACAAAATGTCATGCAATTTATATATGTATATTTCTAATCCTTGCCTTAATAATATATAGTCTTATGTATCACATCGTATGTGGGGCAGTGTATGTCAATGGGACCTGAGCAATTAACAGACAATAAATATTGAAGCACCAATTTGGTTTTGCTTTGTTTTCTGATTTTAGTTTCAAAAGTTGACGTAGAAAGAAGTATTAGATCAGATGGCTAATATAATGAAACTTTTTTGGTCTTCTAAATTGGTATTTAAATTTTAAAGGATATGGGAAACAAGTAATAATTGTTTCTGAAAACATGACTCAAAAACATAAGCAAGAACTAGTAGAAGCTTGGTGAAAATGATGAGATTTGTTTAGTTAGACAACTGTGTCCGGTTGATCCTTTGGCTGACCATGTCACCTAGACTTCGATGTGATCAAATCCTTAGAAACTAGCTCACAGATATATAATTGAACACATAAATCTCGACTTAGGAGGCCTACTCGGCTATGAGTAGTTGGCATGGGTCCAATAGACTTAGATGTGGTGGTTGGTGTTGCCACACCGATAAGCTCTTGAGCTAGCAAAATAGGTCCACCAGATGGATGGCTTGCGCCGCCCGGCTTCACCGGTTGCTTGCTCGGTGTCCTCCAATAGATCCTTGGCCATTAATAAGTAGGTTGATGTGGGCCATCTTCCTTAATCAAGGATTCAGTCAGAAATGGCCAGCTCAAATTTGAAATAGGCGGAGGTCTTGCAGCCACCTTTCTAGACTCTAGAGCGTGCATCGCCACTAGTGTAATTTTCTCATAAACCAAGTGTTTTCTTCAATCAAATCCTATTATATACACTACATATTTGCTCTTCTCATAGAAGTTGAGGGGAAAAAAAAATGAATTTGAAGGCTTTCTCCAAGGCCTCGTTCCTCTTCTACCGGTACGTCCTAAGGAGACTTAGAAGTGCCCATGCAACCCAAGTAAAATTGTGCAAGCGCCCTTCCCAAGAGAAGCTGTCAAGCCAAGTTCTAGTCTGTGATGTGGAAGGAGGGCTCTTGAGGTCTTCCTCCACCTTCCCATACTTCATGCTTGTGGCCTTGGAAGGAGGGGAGTTCCTAAGGGGTCTTCTACTCTTGCTTCTATACCCTTTGATCTGTCTTGTTAGCCATGAGGTGGGGCTTAGGCTCATGGTCATGGTGGCCTTTTGTGGGCTAAAGAAGGATGGTTTTAGGGTAGGGAGGGCTGTGTTACCCAAGTTCTTCTTGGAGGATGTGGGGTTGGAAGGGTTTGAGGTCTTGAGGAGGGGAGGGAAGAGGATGTGTGTTAGTAGTATGCCGAGGGTGATGGTGGAAGGGTTCTTGAAGGAGTATTTGGAGGTGGAGGTGGTCTTGGGGAGGGAGTTGAAGGAGCTTGGTGGCTATTACACTGGGTTGATGGAAAAGGAGAGTCAGGCATGGGAGGGCATGAATTTTAAGGAGTTATTTGGAGGAGAGGGAGAGATGAAAGCAGGTGCTATCGGTTTTGGAAGCTATCTCAGCTCTCATCATCACCGATTGTTCTCCCATTGCAAGGTTAATCTCTCTCCCTTCTCTGTATACATACACACACACACACACATATATATATATACACACACACACATACACACAAAAACATTTATATATATATATATATATATATATATATATATATATATATACATATGTATGTATGTATGTATGTATGTATGTACACACACACACATATATATATATAACAGAAGCATCACTAATTATTTTAGGGAAATCAAAAATTATTCATATCAAACATATGAAAAAACATCTCTGAAGAGGTGAAGAGGCGCAACTAGTAAGCTATAGCTATGTTCGCTGAGATCTACACCACACGCATAGGTACATAAAAGATAACAAAATTATTGTATAATTTAATGTGCACATGCATATAAGTCATGCATCCATACATACATGCGTAGTCTTGTTAAGAATAAGAATAACAAGAGGGAAAGTTTTATTTTTTTTCTAAAAAATGAATTTGTTTTCAAAGCAATAAATCATGAATAAGCATAAATATTGAAAAACACATACTTAGATGCATGATAGAAAGTATGACAGATTTTTTAGCAATTTTAAAAGTATTGCCCAAGCCATCCTAATAGTGTTCCATGCCTTTGACTTTTTATAAAGCGATAAAAAAAAACCAAGACCACAAGGGTATGCTGGCCACAATCACATTCAGGCGTCAACCAATGAAATTTTGACATATTAGTCCTTTCTTAGCAAAATATCTAAACAGTCTTTTTTTCTATAAAAAGACAATTATAATTTTTTTTATAACTAGGACAAAGTAATCCCTCTTGTCCAATTAATTGCACTCCCTTAATATTTTCATATTAATGGCAAATATGATATTTTTTTCCTTCTCTGCGATAACAACACATACTCCTTTAGCGATCCACATGTCCCCCTCTGCTTATTTAAGATTGTGATAGTAGTACAGACTAGGTTATTAATCATTGCTTAGCTTTTAAGACAAAAAGATTTAATCACTAAATAGACTGCAGGGACCATTTTGTCTCATTTTATAGAAAAATTGGATCCTAAATATAGTTGGGAAAAAAAGGATTAAGTTGGAATTTGACAGAGGAAGGAGGACCAAGTTCTCCAAGTCCCTTGTTTTATTCATAACAACGGATATATAGTGACGGTTGTTGCCCTTTCTTAAAATTACCACCATATATTGGAGCACACAGCTTGGTAATTTCTACGGTTCTATCGTTCTACGAACGTAGCAGCACCTTACTATTTTTCCCAAAACATGCTATACACCTCATTATTGTCTTGCACGTAAGGCTTCACCTACTGGATTCTAAGCCCTTTATTATGATAAATAACAATAAATAGCTTATAAAATAGTTACTCCAGGTTCACCGTTTTGGTATCAGATCCCGTATTGATATCATACTAGCATAGTATCGGCATAGTACGGTATCGAATTTTTTTGCTATACCGAGTGTTGGTACACCATCTATACTGAATACCAGTATCGAATCGACACATGCAGTATGATATATTCTATACCATTTGGTTCGGATTGGTACGGCATATCATAAATTTTCATACTTCTAAAATTTCCATACTTCTACTAATGAACCATGACTTGTACCGATCTAGTTATGTTGGTGACTTGTCATATGTATTTTTTTTTGTATGGAGACTCGCCATAGCTAGATATTTGCCTTTCCTTGCAGGAAGTGTACTTGGTTAGCGAAGCTGAGAAGAGAAGATGGCATCCCCTGCCAAGATCAGCATACCCTAAGCCACTAATCTTTCATGATGGCAGGATAGCCTTCAGGCCAACCCCAATCTCCACACTCTGCATGTTCCTATGGCTTCCCCTTGGCATCCTTCTCGCCATCTTCCGAGCCGTCACCTTCATCTTCCTCCCCTTCGCCATCTCCACTCCTATCCTTGCCTTCGTTGGCATGTACTGCCGGATCACCACCACCACCTCCTCCTCCTCCCCGCCTCGAGAGCTCGAGCATTCTCGAAAATCTCATGGCCAGATCTATGTCTGCAACCACCGCACCCTCCTCGACCCCCTTTACATCTCCGCCATGCTCAAACGCCACGTCACCGCCACCACCTACAGCATCAGCCGCGTCTCGGAGTTCCTCTCTCCGATCAAAACCATCAGGCTTACGAGGAACCGAGAGGCCGACAGGGCGAGGATGGAGTCGGTACTCAGAGAAGGAGACCTTGTGGTGTGCCCCGAAGGGACGACGTGCCGCGAGCCGTATCTCCTCCGCTTCAGCCCGCTGTTCGCCGAGCTAATCAGCCAAGAGGTGGTGCCAGTTGCACTGAAGGCGCACGTCGACATGTTCCACGGCACGACGGCGAGCGGCTTCAAGGGCTTGGATCCACTCTATTTTCTGATGAATCCATACCCATGGTATGAACTGGTGTTCAAAGAGAAGGTATCCACTAGTTCTATCAATGGCAGGGAGTGCAGCAGCCGTGAGGTGGCCAACTACGTTCAGGAGAAGATGGGGAAGGCGTTGGGATTTGAGTGCACAGCTCTGACAAGGAGGGACAAGTACTTGATGCTTGCAGGTAACGAAGGGCTAATTGATAGAGAAGCAAAGGGGAGCTGATATGAGATCATGGACGGATGCAATGGCTCCTTCCTTTCACAAAAGATAGGGGAGCATGGCTAGAAAAAGATACTGCAAGTGCTCGTTTTACGACATCTTCTGTTTCTCTCACTTCATCCTGCTTCTAGGCTTGTGAAGCTATGAGTTTTCTTTCTTTCTTTTTTTCGTTTGTTTGGTTAGAGATTGAAGTAATCGTTCAATACTATAGACACAAGACAGAAAGAAGGACTAAGATTATAAATGTCGCCTAGTGCTATGTTACATAATTTGTACAGAAGTGTTCATCCTATTAAGTGAAGGTAGTTGAAACACATGATATATTTCTTATTCGTACAGACCAGTCCCAACCCGTGTATGCATTTATGTATGTATGTGTGTGTATATATATATATATATATATCATTAATTATAGTTATCTAAGGGCAGATACTTTCTGAGCCCAATAAAACACAAGCCAACAAGCCTGATCTGAGCATTTACAGCACACCGCACATTGCTGCACAAATATAAACGGTTATTGATAGGGGACAAAATGGATCGTTCTACTTAGGACAGGGGACTACCCCATTCTGGCCAAGCAGACCTCAATGCCGACCAAGAGCCGAAGAGGCCCTGTCGGCCGCAAGCAATGTTGCCCCGACTTCAGCTTAGGGCACTCTACTAAGTAGACTTCAAAGTCAAGAAGGCTAGGCCGATCTTAGAACCCACCAAGCTGATCTCACCGAAGATATGTCATGGCCCTAAGCTGGCCCTACCTCAGCGCCCTGCCAAGCGGGCAAGGCTGACCTCGGCTCCCGTCGAAGGCTGAGCTGACCTCGATCCCCGCCAATGGCTGAGCTAAACTCGCCTAGTATGCATCGCAGCTATGCCCTGTGCAACCTCACCGCACCATGTTTCGCTTGATGGCCATGCCAAGATACGTCGACAAAGGATTACGCCTTGCTGCCCCAGCCATGCCTGCTGACAAGGGCCATACCCTGCGGCATACGCCAGCGCCATACTGCACGCAGGGACAATTCAAGCCATATGCCTCAAGCAAGTCGTGGCCGCGTGCCACCTGGTCAACGCCATCTCCTCTCATGATGAGGACAGACCATACCTCCACTACCTGAGTACCTCTGCGAGGACTATAAATAGCCCCATTAGGTAATGCCTAAGGACCTTTTTAGCCAACAAATACTCCATGTTAACTTAAGCATCGGAGGGCCCTCACCGGAAACACTGGTGAGGCTTTGTACAGGTATACCGGTGCACAGGAGGTGGCGTTCTTTTTCCGTCTCGATCGGCAGCTCTTCCGACTCCTCCGGCGTGGTCATCCTCGGGCCAAATTTGAACCCCAACAATTATGAATAGGGTAATCGTAGGCAAAATTGTAGCATAAGGAAGAGACAATTGCATTCCATGTAAAATTAGTAAATACAAAACAATAATCAATTTTGTATTCTATTTGCCAACTACATGTGGGGAAAATTATTGCATGAATGATAGGGAAAATATCGCAACACAAGCATGTGTTAACTCATGAATTTTCTCCTTTTTTTTTTCTTATCTTTGGGACGAGGATGAACAATGCACCAACCAGAAAAACCCACCAGTAACAAGCATAAGGACAATAAGAAGCAGGATTAAATGCAGCCATTTAGGAGCTCCAAGATGCAAGTCATGCCCATGAAATTAAGAGAGAAGCTCCAAGATGCAAGTCACTGCCATGAAATTATGGAGCATTAATTGTTCGTATATACCTAATGGTGGTCTTGGGATGAACACACTACAAAAGAAGGAATAACTCCCGCCGGTTTTTTTTGCCACTACCGACGCTTATAAGCGTCGGCGAATTCCCAGCCCACGCTTCATAAAGCGTGGGTCAGACGTCGGGCAGGTGGGCGTGGATCGGGTTTAACCCGACGCGTCCAAAAAGCATCGTCGGTCTATGTTGACGCTTTTAAGCGTCGTTCCTTTTATAATACTCCGACGCTTAAAAGCGTCGGCGAGAAGTTTGGCTACTATGGTGTTAGGCCGACGCTTAAAAGCGTCGTTAAAGGCATGCCAGTTTACGTTCCAGTTGCTTTTTCCGACGCTTATAAGCGTCGGCATTAAATTTTTTTTAAAATTTTTTTTTTGTAAAAGTAATTTTTAAATACTCTGTGTACATTAAATTCTAACAAAACAAATTCTAACAAAACAAATACACTGAATCACATATATAACAAAATACGAGTCACAAACAAGAACTTAATTTGATTACATTCATATTATCATATTTGATTACATTGTACTTCAAAAACATTCTAAAAACATACAAGTCAAATTCCTAAGTACACAATCTACAATATGTATCAAAGGTCGGCATCATCATCTCTACGAGTAGATGAAGTATCATCAACCTACAAGAAAAAAAAATATTTTAGAAACTAAAAATACGAAAGTCATCACGCTCATACAAGAATACATTATAATTACATAAAATATTCAAATAGATTTAGTTATGTACCGGAGGAGCAAATCTCTGCAAAAAGGATGAAATATGGTTAAGCTGGTCCTGCAAAGATTGTATCTTCAACTCTTGGCTTTGCTTCAACTCCGCCATATCAGTCATATGACTCTGCCTCATCTCCTCTATCCTTGTCTCATATGACTGCTGTTGCCCAGTAGATACAACCCAAGAGGGGGGGTGAATTGGGTCTTTTAAAACTTTTAACCTACTTCTGAAAGTTTTTGATTAATTATGCTAAGTTGTATGGATGCACAGTGAAAGTCAAACTTAGCAACAGTTTGATGTATAGAATGTGACTTGATTGAATATGCTTGCAACTAAAGGATGCGCGGATAATAGTTAAGCAAGCAATCTATCTAAGTAAGTAAGTGTGTTAGTTAGACAATGACAAGAGGCATTACAAACACAACAAACATATAGTGGTTCGGTGCATCCCAGCACCTACATCCACTCCCCAAGACCTCTTGGAAATTTCACTATAATCCTACAGATTACAGCCGGTTGTTTTACAAGCTCACAACCCAACTTGTTGTTTTACGAGCGCACAACGAACTCGGTCGGTTTTCCCAGGCTCACCGACTAGAACCACCCCGATTGTTTTTCCGGGATCACAATCAAACCCTTACACCGTTGGTTTCAACCTAGGCTCATCAACAAACCTCTCACCGTTGGTTTTTCCTTTGGCTCACCAACAAACCTTAACCCCTTGATTCAATCCCTTGATTGAATCAAGTTACAAGATATTAAAAACAAAGTTTAAAACAAATCAAAGCTTCTTAAACAAGCAAATATAACAATATAAACAAAACAGTGTAAAGAGAAGCTCTCAAACGAATTTTGAAGATGAAGGAACTCGGCTTCTTCTTTACTTGACCCTCTTCTGATTTGGCACGAGGTAGAGGATGATTGAGGCAGCACACGGATGGAGAGGAAGCTTTGGGATTCACTTGGATGCTCTTCTTCTCTCTATTTCACTTTGGATGGCCCTTTTGTGCTTATGGGAGATTTTCCTTGTAATCTCTTTGAGATCTCTTCTCTAAATGTTCTTTCCCACTTCCATACCTTCTTTCCTAGCTCTCCTCTTGTTTTTATAGCTTTAGATGGCGTGGAAACAAGAATCTAGCCGTTAGAGACAAAAATAAAGCCGTTGGACACAGTCTGCACTTCCTGACAATATTACCGTTGGGATCGGAGTCGACTCGCGCGATCAGGAGTCGACTCGCCTGTTGCAGGAGTCGACTCGTGTTTTACTGGAGACGACTCGGCCACTGTTCCAAATTTGAATTAATGTGCTTGCTTTGTCCTAGAGTCGACTCGGACCAAACTGGAGTCGACTCGCCAATAGCTGGAGACGACTCGGGCACTTAGGGGTCGGCTCATTCTCAGGAATCCAGAGGACATATTTTCTGATTTTCTTCCTCGAGTCGACTCGGATTCTCTTGGAGTCGACTCGGCTCTCAGAGCCCGAAAACTGATCCTCTGTATTTTGGGGTCGCGCTGCCTTGGAGTCGACTCGAACTGTCTTGGAGTCGACTCGCCTCTCAGAGACGAAAATACCGTCTTCTGTCTTTGGGGTTGCGCTGCCTCGGAGTCGACTCGGATTTTGCGGGAGTCGACTCGGCTCTCAGACACAGCAGATTGGTCTTCTGTCTTCTTTGGGGTCGCGGTGTCTAGGAGTCGACTCGCGTATTGCGGGAGTCGACTCGAATCTCAGAGTCCGAAAAACGTTCTCCGACTTTTTCCTTGTGTTCCTCTGAGAGTCGACTCTCACTTTCTTTGGAGTCGACTTGCCAACCATCGGAGTCGACTCGCGTTCCACTGGAGTCGACTCGGCTCTCAGGGTCCAAAATAACTTCTCTGTCTTTCTGTCTGTGACTCCCTGGAGGCGACTCGTACTACCCTGGAGTCGACTCGACAAGCATCGGAGTCGACTCGCGCTCTTCAGGAGTCGACTCGTTGACAGGTTCTGAGATGAATCTTTCTGTCCGGCTGTCTGTTGCTCCTTGGAGTCGACTCGGAACTGTAGGAGTCGACTCGAGTGCCTTTCCTTTGAATTTTTCTTAAAACTTGCTCTTCTAAATTGAATCCTTTGAACTTGAGACTTGGGCCAATAAATTGTAGCTTTCTTCCAACTTTTCTTGAGAGCTTTGGAGGCCTTCTTGTGTTCTTCCAACTTGTTATGTTTCTAGCAAAATAAATATCTTTCTTCTTGCAACACAAACATTAGTAATTATACTTCAAGGTTTTGTGATCATCAAAATCAATCCTTGGGTCATCAGTCTCCCCCTTTTTGATGATGACAAAACTTGGAGTATATGCAATATAAGATATATTGTGTTCTAGAAGTAATGCATAGCTAAGTTGCATGAAGTAAAAAACATATATATTTAAGAACATACTTCATGATAATGCTTTAGATTTAATCAGCTTAACACAATCAACATATTTCAATTTAAGCTGATTTGTATTCAATTCAAAACATAAAGCATTGAGCATATACTTAGATATTTCTCCCCCTTTTTGACAACATCAAAAAGATAGTGAAACATTAAGCACAAAGATAAGAATACTCAAATATTTCTTTCCCTTATTGTACTCTGATTTGAATGTTAGAATCAGATTAAGAAGCATAGATCAGAGCCAATTAAGATAATTTCAGAGCAGAACACATCGAATATGATTTCAAGAAGTTTTCTAATTTGATACCACAGATAGTTTTCTAATCAAGTATAGGTGGAATCTTCCTTAGGTTAATACAAGAAGTACCACAAATGATATTCAAGGAAACACATGAGTGGAAATCTAACCTCTCTTTAATAAGTATGAAAGCTTGTTCATTTAAGACCTTTTGCCCAATCTATTAAGTATTTTATCAACATGAGAGCAATTTAATTGATTTTCAGAGTAAAAGATCAAAACTTATATATTTGAAAGACATATCATCTCAGAGCTCTTTTAAAGACTTTCTTTTGTTCTTTTAGAAAATAAGCACAATTTGATACATAAAAAATATGAATTGGCACACAATTTAAGTTCTAAAGAGCAAGCCAATTTGGACTCATTAGTGAATTTCAAAATAGATTTTCTAAGAGATACTCAAGAAAATTCAACACGTTATTCTCCCCCTTTTTCATTAAGTTAGAGGCTCTTAAGATCAACTGTTTGACTTGCAATTTGGTTCATGATGTATGCATAAGAAATATTAACCAAATAACAATCCTCAAGGTGTATCATAAAGATTTTTGCGATTAAGTTCCATAATACCTCTCCTTCTGAAATTTTCTTTCTCCCCCTCAATTGATTATTCCATTTAACAGTTTAGAGTTTGAAGATAATGTTCAATAAAATTGTCAATCTCAAAAATATGTTTTCCATAAGTTTCAGCTTATTTTCATAAGACTCAAGGTATGAGATAAGATAACCTTTATAGAACTCTTCTCAAGGCATAAACTTATAATTAAAGCAAGTATTGCATTATAAGGAGATTCATCAAAATCAATCCATAAAAATCAAGGTATGCTTCAAATTGAAGTAACTTTAGGATAAGATATCTAAAGCTCCCCCTCAAAAGATGCATACTTCTTTAATCATTCTTTTCTTTTGTTGAATTTCAGATTTTAATGTTAAACGTGAATAAACCTGAAACTTTATGATATCAAGAATGTAGAGTGATCTAGAATTATTCAAAATTTATAGTAATCACTCTTTCTAATCCTTTAAGAACAAGTTACGCTTTCTCCTAATCTTAGAGAAAAATGTATAGAAATATTAATCAGAAAATGATTCATTTGAAGCTCAGTTTCTTTCAAAGGCATTTACATTTTCTTTCTTTTAGAATCATTCGAGTGAGCTGAAATATTTCTAGCTTTAAGATCATTCACTCTATATATATTCTGATGGAAGTCTTTAAGAATGTAGGAGAGAAAAAAAAACATATAGATGATCATTTATAGAACTCAATTTCTTAATCATAGTTTTTCATCAATGTATACATGAAACACAATAAATCTTTTTAAAATCAAAATAAGATCATATATTTTAGAAATTTTTGTTTGCAATCAAGATCATCGAAAAACACATCATTTGGACCAATATTAGTACACTTTAAAGATAAGAAATGATATGTTTCGGATGCGTATCGGAGCAATACCAAAATTAATTCTGTTTTTCTTACATTAAGATTTTATTTAGAAATCATATGGAGTTTAAGCTTTTATACAAAATCATATTCTGAATTACATAGGATTTTCAATAGAGGCTTTCAAAATCATAATTTGAGATATGTATCTTCCACATTATAGCTCATCTTAAATCATTACGATTGAAAACACATATTTCAAACATATAAGAGCATATTCAGAATATTTGTATTTATGTTGAGTTTTGGTACGAATTAGAACATTATATACCAAATTTAAGCAAGTTGAAGGATAAAACAAACTCAATTCATTTTGCCTAAATAGAGATATCCTTCTCTTCTCCTTTTTACAAATTTTATTCATCTTTCAGATTTTAACGATGATTGTGAACGACAAATCTAAAATTTCTTTTTAATAATACCCAAAAAAAAATTTTATGTAGTATTCCAAACATTCAATCAAATTATCCAAGCATGAAGCATTGAGAACCCATAATTTAAACCATCATGCCATATGCAAAGTATACTGTGTGCTAAGTCATGCATTAAAATATTAAGAACAAGCATGTCAAGGATCAAAATCAATTCTTTTTCAAATAAACTCCCCCTATTTAAATATTATCTTGCAATGATTTCATCCTTAAAGTGTGTTTTCAAATGATTAAAAATTTGACTTGATTCTTCTTATATACTTTCATTAACTTTGTCTTTCATTTTTACTTTCTTATGCTCTATACTCTATTTGCTCCCTATCCGGTGGAGTTGGGAAGGGGCACGAGGTACTACCACTAGCCTCCCTCTTGTGCCGTCCCTAATATGCCCTACACCGAATAGTTGGGTCAAATAGTGCCGGGTACTATCACTAGCCTCCCCGTTGGCACCATCCCTATGATGAGCAATATAGAAAGTTTAAAATGTTTACTTCAAACTCTCCCTGTTTAAGTGTAATTAATTATGGATTTTATCCCTTCCAAAAGAGTGCTCACCCAAGTCTCATAAGTGTGCCGAATATATTATGTTTGTTTTGCTTTTCCTTAAGATTGGAGTACTTGCCTTGCTTAGATTTTTCATCTCTTGAATAATGTCCACTTTCTTTTCTTTATCTCTTTCTCTTTTTGTTATTCCCAAGTAATTTACATGAAAGAGCAGAATAAAGAAATAATCTTATGTATCATATAGATGTATATCATGCAAACAAAACCATGAAACAATTTCTAAGAGCATAAGTCAATCAATATATATAGAGACATGATATCAAAAATTAATAATTAAAGACCTTAATCATGCCATAATAGGATTTAAGTTATTGACTTTGCTCAATTAATTTATGAGAGAAGTATCTAGAATTACCAATTCATTCTGCATTCTTCAGCAAATATCTACTAGATTTCTTACGTGTGAACTTTTGGCTGAAGAAGATCCTCTCTCTTGTTTGCATGTGAATGTTTGTTGTATCTTATAGGGAGGTGTCCTTCAAGTTGAATTCACTCATTTTCTTGCTCAAGGATTCTGCATTATTACCAAACTCCTTTTCTTTCTTGAAAGAAAGTCTTTAGTTTCTTTAAGATACAACCCATTCATCCAACATATTTCTAACTAGATGACTCAATTTAAGATAAGATAATAGTTGAATATTGAGTCACTTTACTCAAGAGATTGCCTAAATATAAGCAAGCACATATCACTTGAATTAAAGAGATAGTTTCATTAACCAAGATAGTTCAAGGACAATCATGTGAGGCAATAAAAAGATTTATCAAGGTCAAATCAATTTCTTATTTCCAAAATCAATTTAGTTTAGATTCTATTTGCTTAAGATAATTATCGATAAGATATGTTAGCTAAGTTTTAATCAACTTATTTTAAACGGTTGTTTCTATCAAAATTCAGATTATGATTTATTTGTTATCAATGAAATATGATTCATTAAAGTTGGATTGAAGTCTTGCATAAGGGCACATAATAAGCATACATATTGGTCTACTAGCTATATGATAAAATAATTATTCTATCATGCTTCAATACAGCTTTAAACAATAGATCTACTTTGCTCATCCTTTTCAAATTCTACAAGATGGGGTCATAGATATACCTTCTTCATGCCAATCTTCTATAGGAGTTTTCTTGTGGACTAACGTTGGTCAATGAAGATCCCCTTTCCTGTTTGTCTTAATTTGGAGTTTGAGAGAAGATGTTAATTCATTCATCATACGTATTTCAAACTCTCCTTACACGAGCTAAGTAAAATCTTCATATAACTCTTCATTAGTAGAACCAAAAATGATGTCATCAATGCATACTTTGAGCAAATAAGATATCACAAATTCTTCTTTTTGATGCATAGATTTATCACTATTACTTTCTATCAAAAAGGTTACTTAAGCTTTTATATATCATGCTTTTGATGCTTGTTCCAAATCACATATTGCTTTATCATATATGTAATGTGTAATCTTTAAATATGGTGGTTATTTTACATAGATCTCCTTTTTTAATGAAATAACCACATAGGAGTGAATTCTACACATTCATTTGACAGATTATAAAGCTCATGAAGCAAACAAATGATAATGGTGATCTTTACTTCTAATCATGCAAAAATCTTATCAAGATCTATTTCATCTTTTCTTGATTTAGTCTTTTGGTAGTTATCAATTTTTCTTCATTAAGTGCATATCTGAAAAATCCAATTTTGGTTCTAATTATTAACAAGTTTTTCAGATTGTTATACGTAAAAGATTAACCATATACATATATAATTTGTTTTTAGTATTTTGATAATAAATCATTAGTCTCATAAAGAATAAAATGAATTGATACCTCTACAACTAGAATTTTTCATGAATGTTCTATATGCATTGCTTGATGAATGATATCCAAGGATAGAAGTATCTTTATCAGATTTGGCATTATTTTCATAAGAGCATATCAAGTATAGTATGTACGACTGAAAAATATGAAAGATATGCAATGGTTCATTTTCCATTTTTCAGAAGATCATAAGGAGTTTTCATCAAAACTGGATCTAATAGAAATCGTATGTATGACAAGCAGTGATGATAGTTTTTTTTTTTTAAAAAAAATCATTTAAGTAGATGACTATCATACACAATTGTCTTTTTCATTTCTTCAAGAATTCTATTACCCCTATTTTACTTATGATGTCCTTGGAGCTGAAATAATCGAGTTTAATATTATTTTCTGTATAACCTTTATCAGGATTTTGGTTTTCAACACTGTGCTATGATTCATAGTTTGGAAACCTTTATCATTTGAAGCACTTTCACACGATTCAGCAAATACAGAAAATATTTCAAGTTTATTTTCCAAGAACAAATCCAATGTAAGCTTTAGAAAACTTAGAGGTGGAAACAACATCTTTAGATTTAGAAATGATTTTTGTTTGTTTCCTTAGTTAGCATGCATAGCAAAACTTTGACCTTTAAGTAGATAATCTAAGTAAGCCTATGGCAAGGTCTTTTGAGATTAAGTACATACTAGCATGAGTTGATTCTATGTGCCAAGGATGGTTTCTTTAATCTTGGTATTCATAGTGCATATATTCAAAAGCATACCAAGTACACATTATCATATCTATGATCAATAAACAATAATGCCATGGATAAAAACTCTCAATCAAGCATATAGAGAATTCATAGAATTAATCTTAATAATGATTAATCATTTAGCAACTTTATCCAATGGTGAGTAAAGTATCCTATAAAATGAAGTGATTTGATTATATTTCCAAAAGTATTTTCTATATCACAAAATTGATCAACACATGCAATTCATACTTTAATCAAATACTAAAACAAAAATAATGATGAGATGCAAGGATTACTGATTTCATTATTATTATTATTTAAAATTACTTTTCATAAGTATATTTTAAGTTTCAATGTGTCTAGAACACCCATTTGTATGAATCTATTTGTTTCATGGGTATCTTGGCACATCTATGTCTACATCCTCATATTTTCATTTTGGGTACCCAAGCTTGCTTGGGTCCTTGAGAGTTAGGACATATGGTTCCTTTTGGAATCCAAATCTGTTTGATAGTAATAACTTTACCATTTGATTTAATTGTGTTAGAACGATAGGTAAAGTTGTTATGCCCATTCTTTTCATTTTTGAAATAAGTTATCTTATTTAATGGTTTGCTTGGTGAATTGATAACCTTTTTCCCTAGAGATTTATGACTAAGTGAAGGAGTCAAGCTAAATTTTGATTTATCAAAATCAGCATGTTGGCTTTCAAACATCATTTTTAATCTTTCTGAACTTACAGTGAATTTGTTAATAAAAGATCTTAATTGATTGATTTTTTTACTAGAGATGGGCACTGGGCCGGGCCGCCCACGGCCCGGCACGGCACGGCACGAAGCGGGCCGTGCCTGGCATGGCCCGCCAGCTACAGTGCCGGGCCGTGCCTGGCACGGCCCCTTTGATAGGGCCGTGCTGGGCTAGAGGTTCCTGGCCAGCGGGCCGTGCCAGGCACGGCCCGTTTCGGGCCTGGGCCGGCACGGCCCGGTCTAGGCCCGCGGGCCAAGCACGGCACGGCCCGCGGGCCAGCACGGCACGGCCCATAAGGGCCTGGGCCGGGCTGGCATGCGAGCCTGGCACGGTCCGGGCCTGGGCCCGGCTCGGCCCGATAAAATTTTTTTAATAAATTAATAAATATTGAACACTAAGAAATCTTGATTTATGAATATAAAGCCACCTTAATGGTGGGGGGTTTGGCATAGACCCCTACCAGTTTATTAATTTAAATCAAAATGGTACATGAAGGGAGGTTTGGACCTTGGTCTGACCTCTAGATTCTAGAATACAATAAGAAACTAAGAAAGGGCCAAGGTTTGGACCTTGGTCTGACCTCCAGAATACAATAAAAATGTACAATTATAAAAAATTAAGAAATCTTACTAATCATCAGTGATTCAGTGAATCAGTATTCACTCTTCAGTCTTCAGTCTTCAGTCTTCAGTAGTGTTTGTATCATCATCATCAGAGGATGTTGTATTATGTCCACCTTTATCTTGAAGTCTTGCCTCAGCATCCAGCCAATCCTTGAAGCAGAGAAGCATCTCCACCGTTTCGCCCGTCATCCTACTTCTCTTTTCGTCAAGAACACGCCGACCTGCACTAAAAGCGGATTCCGATGCTACCGTGGACATCGGCACAGCTAAAATATCGCGTGCAATTGCAGACATAACAGGATATTGATTTCTAACACTCTTCCACCAAGATAATACATCTAGATTCTCTATTTGATTTTCATCATATGCAGACTGAAGATCATTTCGTAAATAAAATTCTAGTTCACTACTTAAAGATGAAGAAGATGAAGAGGAACTTGAAGCATGTGTGTGTCTTCTCTGTGCAATGAATGAAAAAATAGATGACGAACGAGAACTACTAGAAGGAGGAATAGAGGTTTGTATTTGTGTTCTAGATCCATGAATTTTTTCATCATATATAGCATAAATATCATAAAGAAGTTGTCTTACCTCATCTTTAGCAGATTCAGCATCTTGATTCATATTTTCAGCGTATGCATCAAGTAAAATTAGCACGCCATTTAATTTAACTCTAGGATCAAATACAGCAGCTAAGTTATGCATAGGACATATCCTGTCCCAATACTCATTCCATTTAGATTCCATTAGGTGAATAATAGGCATTAAAACATCATCATATCTATGTTCTGCAAATTTTTGACTAATTATATATGCTTGTTGTAAAAATGAACATGAAGTAGGGTAATAAATACCAGAAAGAACATTGGTAGCATTATAAAAACTAAGCAAAAAATCTTTCAAAATTTTTCCTTTATTCCAATCAGTTTCAGTCAATGTAAATCCTAATCCACGATCATTAATATATGCACTTAATAAATTTTTATATGGGTATGCATCATGTATCATGCTATATGTGGAGTTCCAACGAGTAATTACATCAAGTTTAAATTTTTTAAAATGTTTACCATGATTTATGCATAATTCCTTAATTCTTGAAGTCTTGATCTAGAAGCATGAATAAAAGAAACTGCATTTCTAATTTTTGAAATCACATCTTGAATCATGCCCATGCCAGCTTGAATAGAAAGATTTAAGATATGACATGCACATCTAATATGCAGTAAATTTCCATCTAATATGGGATGCAATGAGCCTTTTAATAATACAACAGCAGAATTATTATTAGATGCATTATCAAAAGTAATAGACATAATTTTATCATTAATATTATATGAACATGCAGTTTGATAAATTATATTTGAAATTTGTTGCCCAGAATGTGGAAAATCAAAAGCACGAAAAGCAAGAATACGTTTATTTAATTGCCAATCATTATCAATATAATGAGCAGTAATGGCAATAAAACAATTACTACCTACAGATGCTGACCAAATATCAGAAGTTAATGAAATTTTTACATTTAAAGCAGAAAGTGTTTCAATTAAATTTTGTTTCATTGCTAAAAAATTGGTCATAGCTACTCTTCTAAATGTACGCCTTCTAGTTCTTTTGTAAGCAGGTTGTAGGTTTAATTGAACATATTCTTCAAAATTAAAAGATTCACATAAACTAAAAGGTAATTCATCCTTAACTATCCATTTTACAAGTGCTTTTCTTTGATTTTCATGATTATATGCAAAATTACCTACAAGTAATCCCCCTTGTATATTAAGGCTACTTTGAGTTTGAGCATGAGAATCATGCATCCTATGACTCTCTTGATGTCTTTTTAAATGCCCTGTTCCCCCACTACTACTACAACTATAAAGTTTGGCACATTTTTTACATTTAGCTTTCCAGACTCCCTCAACCATAACTCTATCAAATTCATTCCATACAGTACTAGTCCTCTTACGAGAAGAGGTTTGACCTTCACTCGGTTCACCAGTTCTAGAGGAACTAGGAACAGGGGGTTGGGGATTAGTTTCTTCTCCCTCAGAAACAGAAATGCCAAACTGACTTTCCTCAAAAGATGACATATCTATGATTAATTCAAAAAATAAAAACTAACCGCAAGGAGGAATTGAGTAGAGGGTCGGAGGGCAGAGGCAGAGCCGAGATTCCGAGCTTCCTCTTGTGCTCTCAACAGAAGCGACCTTCTCTTCTCAACAGGAACCTCCTCTTGTGTAGCACTTGAACAAACTAAAAATTAAATTGCTAGAAGAGCACTTTAGAGGAGAGAAATAATAGCAGTAGAGAAGGAGAGAATGAGAGGTTTGGTGTGGTGAGAATGAGGGAGGAATAGGCTATTTATAGAAGCCCAAAATTTTTTTTTTCCAAAATACCCCTCCATTCAGCCGTTATTGGACTGTTGGGAGGGGTAAAATCGACTTTTTCCCGAAAATAGCCGTTGGAAACGGCTATTTTCCCTCCCCCTCTCCAGACGGGCCGTGCCAGGCACGGCCCGTCTGGAGCCGTTACGGGCCGTGCCAGGCACGGCCCGTTTAGAGACGTTGCGGGTCGTGCCTGGCACGGCCCGTTTGCGCCCATTACGAGCCGTGCCAGGCACGGCCCGTCTGGAGCCGTTACGGGCCGTGCCAGGCACGGCCCATTTAGAGACGTTGCGGGCCGTGCCTGGCACGGCCCGTTTGCGCCCGTTACGGGCCGTGCCTGGCACGGCCCGTGCCGTGCCGTGCCCGGCCCGGCCCACCAATAGAGGGGCCGGGGGCCGGGCCGGGCTGGCCTTCCGTGCCTCACGGGCCGTGCCAGGCACGGCCCGCTTAGAATTTGGGCCCGGGGGGCCTGGGCCGGGCCGGCCCGGCACGGCCCGTTGCCCAACTCTATTCTTTACTTAAGTTTTGATTTTTTTAATTAAATTCTGATTTTTCTGAATCAATTGTTCTGAATTTGACCTTAAGATTTCATTTTCAGAATTTAGTTTATCTTGTATTTCATCATTAGAATTTTTTTCTTTTGAAATTTTCAAATTTAGTTTCTTAAGATTTTTATTCTTCACAGCTAATTTTCTACATTCACCATACAAATCATGAAAAGCATTTAATAATTCATCATTAGAGAATTCTTCTTGAAAAACATTTGATGTAAGAGAAGATTCAGTTTTTACCTTGTCTTCTTGTGCCATAAAGCACGAGTTAGTTACCTCTTGTAGTTCCTTGGAGCTAATATCATCATTGTTGCTCCTAACTTTTAATTTCTTGCTTGACTCTTTCTTGGTCAAGGCTTTCTTCCTTTTTATCTCTTTCTTCCTTTCTTCTAGCTTCCTCTTCTTCTTTGTCTTTAGGAAGCTTTTGAATCTTTCTTCCTGATTTAGAGTGTTTTCTGCATGCTCAATGTTAGTCTTGCAATTATCCTCAAGTAAACTAACATGGGGTTCTTCGGAAATATCATAAGTTGCTTCAAGAGTATCCCATATTTGTTTGGCAGATGAACATATACAAATTTGGTTGAAAATATTTTTATTAAATGCACAGTAGAGAAGGTTCATAGCCTTAGCATTTAGTTCAGCCAAATTTTTATCGAACATACTTTCAATTAATTTCGTGGGTGTGTGTAGGCCATTTGTTATGACATTCCATAACTCATAGTTTTGTGATTGAGTAAAGATTTTCATTCTAGCTTTCCATTGAATATAGTTAGATCCATCAAACAGTGGAGGTCTGTTTGTGGAAAGTCCCTCAGCAAGTAATACGTTATGTGGGGTTGTCATGATCTTTGGCTCTAGTCGGTTAAGACTACAAATAATATTTGAGCACCTGCTCTGATACCACTTGTTGCCCAGTAGATACAACCCAAGAGGGGGGGTGAATTGGGTCTTTTAAAACTTTTAACCTACTTCTGAAAGTTTTTGATTAATTATGCTAAGTTGTATGGATGCACAGTGAAAGTCAAACTTAGCAACAGTTTGATGTATAGAATGTGACTTGATTGAATATGCTTGCAACTAAAGGATGCGCGGATAACAGTTAAGCAAGCAATCTATCTAAGTAAGTAAGTGTGTTAGTTAGACAATGACAAGAGGCATTACAAACACAACAAACATATAGTGGTTCGGTGCATCCCAGCACCTACATCCACTCCCCAAGACCTCTTGGGAATTTCACTATAATCCTACAGATTACAGCCGGTTGTTTTACAAGCTCACAACCCAACTTGTTGTTTTACGAGCGCACAACGAACTCGGTCGGTTTTTCCAGGCTCACCGACTAGAACCACCCCGATTGTTTTTCCGGGATCACAATCAAACCCTTACACCGTTGGTTTCAACCTAGGCTCACCAACAAACCTCTCACCGTTGGTTTTTCCTTTGGCTCACCAACAAACTTTAACCCCTTGATTCAATCGCTTGATTGAATCAAGTTACAAGATATTAAAAACAAAGTTTAAAACAAATCAAAGCTTCTTAAACAAGCAAATATAACAATATAAACAAAATAGTGTAAAGAGAAGCTCTCAAACGAATTTTGAAGATGAAGGAACTCGGCTTCTTCTTTACTTGACCCTCTTCTGATTTAGCACGAGGTAGAGGATGATTGAGGCAGCACACGGATGGAGAGGAAGCTTTGGGATTCACTTGGATGCTCTTCTTCTCTCTATTTCACTTTGGATGGCCCTTTTGTGCTTATGGGAGATTTCCCTTGTAATCTCTTTGAGATCTCTTCTCTAAATATTCTTTCCCACTTCCATACCTTCTCCCCTAGCTCTCCTCTTGTTTTTATAGCTTTAGATGGCGTGGAAACAAGAATCTAGCCGTTAGAGACAAAAATAGAGCCGTTGGACACAGTCTGCACTTCCTGACAATATTACTGTTGGGATCGGAGTCGACTCGCGCGATCAGGAGTCGACTCGCCTGTTGCAGGAGTCGACTCGTGTTTTACTGGAGACGACTCGGCCACTGTTCCAAATTTGAATTAATGTGCTTGCTTTGTCCTAGAGTCGACTCGGACCAAACTGGAGTCGACTCGCTAATAGCTGGAGACGACTCGGGCACTTAGGGGTCGGCTCATTCTCAGGAATCCAGAGGACATATTTTCTGATTTTCTTCCTCGAGTCGACTCGGATTCTCTTGGAGTCGACTCGGCTCTCAGAGCCCGAAAACTGATCCTCTATATTTTGGGGTCGCGCTGCCTTGGAGTCGACTCGAACTGTCTTGGAGTCGACTCGCCTCTCAGAGACGAAAATACCGTCTTCTGTCTTTGGGGTTGCGCTGCCTCGGAGTCGACTCGGATTTTGCGGGAGTCGACTCGGCTCTCAGACACAGCAGATTGGTCTTCTGTCTTCTTTGGGGTCGCGGTGTCTAGGAGTCAACTCGCGTATTGCAGGAGTCGACTCGAATTTCAGAGTCCGAAAAACGTTCTCTGACTTTTTCCTTGTGTTCCTCTGAGAGTCGACTCTCACTTTCTTTGGAGCCGACTTGCCAACCATCGGAGTCAACTCGCGTTCTACTGGAGTCGACTCGGCTCTCAGGGTCCAAAATAACTTCTCTGTCTTTCTGTCTGTGACTCCCTGGAGGCGACTCGTACTACCCTGGAGTCGACTCGACAAGCATCGGAGTCGACTCGCGCTCTTCAGGAGTCGACTCGTTGACAGGTTCTGAGATGAATCTTTCTGCCCGGCTGTCTGTTGCTCCTTGGAGTCAACTCGGAACTGTAGGAGTCGACTCGAGTGCCTTTCCTTTGAATTTTTCTTAAAACTTGCTCTTCTAAATTGAATCCTTTGAACTTGAGACTTGGGCCAATAAATTGTAGCTTTCTTCCAACTTTTCTTGAGAGCTTTGGAGGCCTTCTTGTGTTCTTCCAACTTGTTATGTTTCTAGCAAAATAAATATCTTTCTTCTTGCAACACAAACATTAGTAATTATACTTCAAGGTTTTGTGATCATCAAAATCAATCCTTGGGTCATCAACTGCTTTATCTGTGCCATCTCTGTCTTCAAACTACAAACCTCTGCAGTGCTAGTACCTTGTCTGGCATCTTGGGTATATCGGCTTACTGCAGACAGCTGAGTGGGGGTAACTCCGACACCGTAACCCCTCACGCGACCATAACGTTCTGGGCCCATCAATTCAGCATAGACCTGAGCCTCGACGCGACTGGCCGCGTCGGATGATGATGACTCCCCGACGCGCTCTGAAATAAGAGTTGTAGCTCTTTCCTATATCTCTCTCAAGAAAAAAAAACAGTCACATTAATATTTTAAAAGAAGTAAAATTAATAAGAAATTTTCTGAACAAATAAAAAATGAATACATACAACTATATCTCTCGACTCGTCCCGGACAAAGCTGTCATCTCGGTGAGTGTGGGTCATCTTATAAAACTCTACCTCACCAGGCTCCCTTCCATGCTCTACTATCTACACATACGGAAAGTATATTGGCAAACTATATATTATGATACGTGCTATATGTTAGTAAAATTTCAAATAGTTTCAAAAGAACTTACGAATTCATTTCTACGTCTCGCATAACTCTTCGAGCCTGAAGTATGAGGAACTGCTTGAGATGCTCGTGCAGCTCTGCCAATATTAGAATATGTCTGCCAAAATAAAAGCACACAGTATAATATGATTCAATGTATATATTTGCAATCTATATTAATAATAAATATAATATAAAATATTGAAACAATATACGTGACCTGTCCTTTTTCAGAAAACCAGTAGTGAACAAGCTCCCTCCACTGCTGAGGGTATACATCAGGAGGAGTCACACGAGCAACCTCCTCCTCTGTCATACCCTCGTGCTTGAAGTCCGTCTTCAATTTTGCTTTATATTCTTTCCATTTGCGGTTGAGGGACTTTAGCACCAAATCATGGCTCTCTGGAGGGAGTACAAACTTACCCTACAACAAGATACAGAATGTTATAATAATATAGAACCTCAAAAGTAATATTATGGTAGTAAGCAAATTAACACACAGGAGGGGTCAAATTAAAAAGAACAAATTCAATTCATTACCTGTATAAGTCTAAGAAGCTCAATCTTATACGAAGGTAGCATGTCATTCCACTTCGTATAGTTGAGCGGACACAGCTGACCCTTGCGTGCAACCGATCCTAAAAAACTTGATAGAAGACTTCCAGCTCTATTGATGGGCTGCCCCAATTCGTTGCATCGGATGATGATCTTCTCACCCGAAGGAAGCTTCCACACATCCTTTGCTTGAGTGGGTCCCCGTCTCGTCCTCACCGTCCCTTATCCATCTATTAAAATTAAAAAGTCTTAAAAAGTTGAAGACAAATATGAACATAAAATATGAACTTTAAATCGAATTATCCTGGATCCGGAGCTCATCCTCCGGACAATCAGCAGGAGGCTCGTGCTGAGATCCTGACTCATGCTGCTGGTGCTCACATGGCTGCTGGGACTGCAGGGACTGCTCAGAAGTAGATCCCACCTGAGAATGCTGGAACTCCACATCTCTAAATCGTCTCCCTCAGGGCATATTGTTACCTGGTATGCACAAAAAAGAATCAATATTTGGTTAAATAATAAATTTATACTAAATAAAGGGATAATTTAGCTTATGAATTTTCCTCAACCCTTCTTCGAGCTTGTATAAATTTATACTAAATAAAGGGCCACAAAAAAGACTATGGTGTCCGAAAAAGCAACTTGCCTAGTTTTCTTGATATTGAATTTTTTTTGAAACCACCATCTACTAAAAAAAAGATGCAGTCACAAAACTTTGAACTACAACCGTCTCCATAGCCTGGCATACGTAACAATAGAAGTTCTTAACGACTACCTCGAATCATAGGACAATTTGTTGTAGTAGTTCGCCCCTCTTGAATCTGCAACATTTATATCAGGACATGATGTCTCACAGAGCAAAGATAAACAAACACTAAATTGGTTCAGATATTGTGGATACAAGTACAAAGAAGAATCAGGAACTGGGACTTAGTTTGAGTTGCAGAATGTTATATGAGCCCACCACAGAAATCACCATCATATGGATGAGAATGTGGTGATAATGCAGCAATATAAAATTAACAAAACCAGCCATTATAATGTACGGTCGAAAAGTGTTCAATGTTTCAAAAATCACACACCTACAACTTTTAGGGCAGGCTATATGATGATTGCATGTGACCTCTGTTTATACCATAGTGCACCTCACCACGTATACTTTCTTGTTCCATCCAAACAAAGTAGCCCTCAATGAAAACGATAGAATTTTTAAAAGACGTGCTCATATTAGCAAGACTCTGTTTGCTGGGATTAAAATAGAGAGGCTGTGTTAGTGCTGAGCTGCTAATCCAAAAAAGTGGAAGAACAGGGAAGTTTCTTGCCCAACCTGTCTCCCTCTTACGCACAACAGAAAGCCGAGTAAACAAATGATACATCACAAGCAGGTCATAATCTGCAGCTACCTTCAAAGGAAAGTAAAGCATCTAATTATGGGAAAACTTCCAATAGCAGCCACTCGTTGCGACAATCACATGACAATATATAAACACGCCAATAAACGACCAGAAATAACTGATAGAGTGTAAAGTTTGGTTGAGTTCCTTCAATGATGAGATGGCCTTTTGGAAGTCCTCAGTGCTTCTCTCACTGTTACATGCAACATAAAGAATAATAACATATATTTCTTAGTCTTTTCTGCATAAGATAGTGGAGGAAATATTATTTAAATGGTAAGCAAAGCAGCTAAACAATTAGCATGGCCATGATCAGGTCAAGACCTGTACTAGCCACCCAAAAATGAATCGAAAACCAGCAAAAACCATGGACAATGCAGGTCAATGTAATCCTTTGCATCTTGCAATCACCGAAAAAAATCCGATCCAAGTGAGCACTGATAACAGCCATCCAGTTCCCTCCCAAGGAGCACCAGGCTAGGGTCCCACAGTGACAATTATGGGGCAGTGTATATACAGACTAATGATTGATTAGAAAGTAATTGTCAGAAACAGTAATGTCTATAATCATAGAGAGCATTGATGAGAAGATAGCTATAGGAAATATCCAGAGCTTACTTTTTTTAACTGATGTGCACAACTAATAAAAACAAGCATGCCATAACCCTTCCGGTAAAGTTGTAGATTTTTTTTTTTGATCCAAACATCAGAGAAGACGTGTGCTACAATTATGCTTCTCCAATTGGTGAAGCAGATAAACAGCTAGCAAAGTCAAAACAAAGGTCAAAACATTTATTAATTAACCCAATAACCACTCGCCTTCAGGGACACCATTTCATGCTACTCGGCTAAATTTTCAATATGCCCTTTATTTACATGTCATGAATTTTCCTTTCGCTTATGATCCCTTTATGTCTATGCAAAGCCAATTTGCTTCCAGCAGAGATTATTGCAGTAGCTGTCACTCCAAAATTTGTACACCTGTATGGCTGAGATATTAATTCCCCACTCTCCAGCTAGAAAGCCATTGTTGCTGTAGAGCCTCCAAGTTGAACCACTCTTACAATCTCAGCGGAACTAGGAAAAGCACCTCACTGGTATGGCTACAGATCAAGAGAGTGGATTATCCTTTAATTGATGCTCCAAGGAATCCTACAGCAGGAAAAGCAAGAGGGGGAATCTTGTTTCTTAATGAGAGAGATTGAATAGCGTACGACTACCAATTAATGGCCCATATTTTCATATTTTAATGAATTAGAGTGAAGAGTTCAGTAAAATAGTCTTATGTAATGATTTTGCACTCAGTGTTTGCATATGGATATATAATTCTATATATCTTGTGTACCGAGAAAAGATGGAAAAAAGTTGCTATTATCTTGGAGGACAAAAATTCTCTCTCGAAAGCTAATATCAAAATGTGCCTTTCAAAACAAAAATATTGATCATAAGGCTGACTGTTTTAGAGTTTCTATCAAAAGTTGGTAAAATATAGCATATGATTTGTTTGACCTTGGACAATCTTTGTAACATGCAATGCACTGTTCAATCAAGAAACATGATAAAGCTTGCCCATGGCAAGATTAGCTAGTCAAGTACCAAAATTCTTGCTTTAATGTCTAGGACCTGAATAAGTGAATTGGAAATATATAGCACAAAATGAAAAAGATGAAAAAAGAATTGGAAGAAAGATTCTTTAACGGGGAAAAAGGGGTAGCTAGTAAGGATCCATCAATTCTTGTAAGCAAGTATAACCATTTATCACAATTGGCCAAAGATTTGGACCAAAAGTAGAAATTTGCAATAGATGATTCAATCGAATCCCAATTAGCATATCTTAACATGAATATGGTTCAACATATCAGCCCCTAATATGTCGTGATCTCTCAATCTCATATATCCAAAAGTACATTTTCTTTAACTAATTCCTCCCTATATATCTAAATTATCATCTCATTCTTTTATCTTGTGATGCGAGTGTTTTCCTTTCTGCTCTTTGCTTTAACCAATCCATCATGCAAGCATCAAATACTTGTTCTCCTAGACTTCGAGCATGGTGCATTTAAAACCCCAAAGCCCAAATCCTCCCCATAGGCTGCTGCGGTTATGCTTGAGTCGAGTGGTCCATGAGAGACCTATGGCTGCAAATAAAGAGATGGCCCATCTTTGTGGGAAGAGTAAGGAGGGGAGGCTCAATTGGGTCCTTCAACCCTTGGAGCCCAAAGTTGGTTTGGAGATCCAGTATGACTGTGGTGTCCAAACAAAGATCAATAGGTTTGGATACTTTTCTCTTAGTTGGGGATGCCAATTCCTCTCATCATCTCCACTGACCAGGTAGACCTAATTCAATAAGACAGATTCAAAATTGGTTAGTCAGATTATATATGCAAGGGAAAGAGAATCAAAGTGATATATATCTAAATATTACAAATACATAATAAATGGAATATAATAAATTAATTTAGACCAATAAATATGATTTACTTACAAATCAAAAATCAAGCACTCTTTAAGATCCCCTGCTTATGCACAAGATTAACATGATAAAGTATCTGGTTCAAGACATTTAGATGAGTTGAGTTTCAATCACCATGTTCTTACTTGAATTTATCAATTATAATCTAGAACATATTTCAAAAAATTTACCACTACAGTCCATATTATGTAGGTACTGGACCTTTTAAATGCATTATTATTTCTAGGTTCTTTAGATACCGTAAATCATCATAAATTGTGTTGATCCATAATATTAGACAGCTATGTTTGGTTTTGCATCAGTGCGGCAAATGCTTTGATGTACATTTTGCGGGGAGGGGAGAGAGATAAAGAGAGAGAGAGAGAGTTACTGTATTGTTGTCCACCTAAATAATACCTTGAGTAGGTATTACCAAAGGTTGCTTCTACTTCCGCCGCTCCTATCACTCAGCTATCTTAGTTATTACTCTCACAGTACTCATCGAAGATCCAAAGATCATATTAATTATGAGCTCCAATAAAGTCATTTTCACCTCGCATGCAATTAGAGAGTTTTACTTGCATGATTTCTCCCATTTGCTTCTCTCCTTCAATCAACTTCATAAAGGATGAACTCTCATCATTTACCTTGTTCTCCTCCATCTAGTCAGCATAGGACCAACGAAGCACCGTCTATTCACTTGCAAATACCGCTTCCATGTCCAAATACTCCTTCAAGAACATTTCCACCAACCTCCCTCCTTCCGAATCTAAAACACTTCCAATTGAATTAATGCCCTCTCACAAGGACTTCCGTAACACAATTCTCCGTACCTAGAGACATTCTTCCTTGGCCCACAGAAGCAAACCATAATCGTGATCCTTAGCCCCAACTTATGACTTACCCAAGATATTAAAGTATAAAAAAGAAAGAGCACTAGGGCTCTCAAGAGCCCACCCCTTCAAAGGCCACCAGCATGAAGTATGGGATGCTGGAAGAGGACAATGACATACACCAAAATATGTTTAGATCCCTCTTTGGAGGGCAGGCCCCAAGTGCCCTATAGGATGGCTAACCTCTTTCGGCATACGAACTGCTCTCACATTTGAATACACTTAGAAACTGCGATTGAATAAAGGCCATCCTTCCCTGGCACTGCATTTTCTTCTCCTGGTTCACGTAAGGGAGAGACGAATGCAATGTGGAGTGTAGCTGTAAGGCATGAAATTAACTAAGGTACAACAGCTAGCTATGGTAGAGTTGAGCACACCTAATGTCAACATAGTAAAATTACTGCAAATCATTGCTACCACACATGAGGAATGCTTGAAGTCATGAAAAAAATAGGGTATAAACCTCCAAGTCTGATTGCTTGGTGCATTTTGAGCATCAATTTATGTCTAGTCTTGTGCATGCAAGAATTCGCCATTCAAATTATAATGGTATTGTAGTGTACTGCACATGAGATATCAGCACAACTATATTAGTAATTCACGACATTAGTCTTCAATGGGTGTATCAGATATTTCCCTTGCAACAGAAGTGTTGTCCAATTACTGATGCTGCGGTAATTGCATTATTGCATATACTTGTGCAAAATGAAATATCATCTTAATTTCATCGATTTCACATTGAACTCTGTACTTCACTGTAGCCGGATTGTGGTGGATGTTCTAGTGTCATGACACTGGTTATATGAAGCTGATCTGAAATATGATTTTAATCGTAAAACTGCAAGCTTACATCCTCCCTCAAATGTGGCAGCGGCCAAGGCAGGAGTTTGATCAAGAAACAGTGTCTGTGAGCTATAAACATACTGTTCATATCAATGCAGTTGAGCAAAGTACTCTCAAGGTCATGAGTCCTTTAGAATATTGTTAGAAGAAAAAATAGTTCTGAAAATGAGAGATCAAAAATATTGGCGAGACAATATCATCAGTATTATCAACATATTCATCAAATATACTATATTTCGTGAAATAGAAAATGAGAGGCGCTACAGATGTGCGTTTACCCTCTAATAGTAGCAAATAAACTAATAGTATTGCAAGCTATGTTGATTTTGATTATATAGATGATCTAGAAGAGTAACATTCATTAACAGGATATGTCTGTACTCTTTTTCATTGTGTTGTCGGTTGGAAAGCTGCACTTTAGACTGCAGTTTGTTTATCTACAATTGAAGCAATGTATATAGCTGTAACAGAGGGAGTGAAAGAAGCTATATGGTTGCATGATCTAGTTGTTAGTCTTGGCGTGCGGTGGCAGTTACTAGTTGTGCACTGTGATAGCTGGAGTGCCATTCATTTGGCCAAAAATCCAATGCATCATGAGAAGACCAAACACATTGATGTTGGCTAAAAATCCAACATATCGTGAGAAGACCAAACACATTGATGTTTGGTATGATGTTATTTAGGGGATCATCGATAATGGTATTATTTCAGTTCCAAAAATAGCCACTGTAGAGAATTCAGATAATATGTTGACTAAGTCACTTCCAACTATTTGTAGAGACTAGTGTCGTTAGGGGTAAATGTGAAAGAGATGATGAGAAAAAATTGATATATTTGATTTCATAAACTTCAACCCAAGTACAAGCTCTAAAAGGCAAAAAAAAAAAAAAAGAAAAAACCTCCGAACGGAGCAACTGAAGCATGTAGAGCGTAGCGCAACGATCGAAGCGAGTAGAGCGAAGGAAAAAAGGTAACCCCCAACAACTATATTTGTTTTGTTTCAGTGGCACGATTAGTTAACCGGTGTAGGAGCAGAGCCCCCACAGATTAGTTAAAAAATGATTTCAGGTAAGAAAAAGCATGATTAGTTAAAAAATGATAACGAGTTTCTTTTTAACCAATGCCAACTTTTCTGCTTGTATCCATTTGAAAAAATTTTAATAGTTGGGTGATTTTAAATTTCAAAATCTCACTCCTAAAAACTGAAATAGCGTGTATAACCTTCGAATATTTACATGAATTTAAATTTAAGTATATATCCTCCTAAATATTAAAATTTGCATGAATACCTTTTCAAAATTGATATTTGCATGTGTACCATAATACAATACTTGTTTTGCATATATACCTTTCTTTTTTTGGTGTATATATGCCCATACTATCTAACGTCGTTAAGAAATTTGTAGTTTAAAATCAAAAATGATTGAAATATTTTTAATAGATAGATATGCAAAAAGAAATATTTAATAACTAAATATATATACAAATAACACTTTACGAAGGTCTTCACGCAATTTTACATATTTAGGAGAGTTTACATACAAAAAAAATCTAATTTTATCTTTTTTCTATTTCAACATACTTTAGTATTCTGTTTTGTCTGGTGCCTACTCCTCAATATTTTTTATAAGAATATTGCTTAAGAAAAAAATTGATTCGACAATTAAATAACAAAAAAGGTTATGAAAGTTCTTTTACTAATTATGAAATTATTTTGCTTTATTTTTCTTCATTTATAACAATCGCTATATCTTATTTCATCGAAATATAACTTATAATATTTATTGTTATAAATGTATAAACGAAAGCATGTATTAGTGAAAGTATATAGTAGAATATGTGAAGAAAAATAATCATAATTAAGATGATAGTGAGCAGAAGCTAAACAAAACTTTGAATCTTATCTACATCATCAAGTGGGGCATTCTTGCTGAAATCAAACCTTTCCTATCCAGTGTCCATGCCCCTAGTCGTATCCTTTGCAGCCGCAAAAAATTAATATATATATATATATATATATATATATATATATATATATATATATTTAGCCCACTTTCTTCCCTTTTTTTTTTTTCGGTGAACCAAAAAGTTAGAAGAGCTAAATGTGACGGGACCCTACAAGATGACACAGGCAAAGTTGTGACATTATAGAAGTTAATTTTTTAATAATTTCTTCCCATCTTGATGAGACTGTCGAGGAGAAGGAATCTTTGACTGGGCCCTGCATCTACGCGTGCTGCGTAAAGCAGACTACGTGACAAGTTGGGAGCCGAAGTATGCACGTTGCTGTAGAAAAAATAAAGATGGACCTCCAAAAAGGCCTCCCATTTGATCCAGCAACCGATGGATCGGTTTCGCGAGGACCCATGTGACTGTCCCATACAAAATAACAACGTCCATCCTACCTCGGTTTAAAAAATCAGCACTCTCAAGCCCATGCAAAACACACATCAGTGCAGCCAAGTTTACCATGAAGCCGGACAGTCTGTAAAGCACCCTAATGAGGGCTAAGTATGGTGTCTACTTGATCGAAGTGGAGTTTCGGGCCGGGCGTCATTATTTCACATTTGGCGAGAGATCTGTTCCTCCGCTCAGGTATTGCTACCGGCGATTAGGTGGATGGTTGGCGATGGACAATCCATTGACATTCTGGAGGATAGGTGACTGGCGGAGCTACCGCTGTGTAGGATGCCGACGAGGAGTCAGAGTCCGCTGTGTAGGGTTGACTCTGCGAGATTGGCAGGAATCAATCCGCAACATGATGGTTCCTGGAAAGGGCAGGTGGGACAAGATCTTGATCCGAGAGGTGTTTGGGGTACAGCTTGCGGAGAGGGTACTTGTCATTCCGATACCTCAGGGTGGACAGGATAGATAGGTTTGGGCGGTGACTGGGTCAGCTAGGGTGAGATCGGCTGATATCCAGGTTGTGGTGAGGGGTGAGATGGCCAGGCGTTGTGATGGGAGCTAGATCTGGAGGATGTGGGCACACCCACGAGTGGCACTGTTCATCTGGAAGGTGGTCTAAGACTGCCTACCGACTAGGAGCATGTTGGCTAGAAGAGAGGTCAGAATTTCTCCGTCATGTGTGGACTGCCTCGATTCTGTGGAGATTGTCAGTTATGTTTTGTTTGAGTGCCCATGGGCAACACAGGTTTGGAGGAGGGCATCGTTCCTCCTTCCGAAAACTGGTTTTGCGGTAGGGAACTTTCTTTGACAGGTGAGATCCGTCGTATAGTCACTAAGCACTGTTGGGCGGGGTATTGCTGCTATCTACTTGTCTTATCATATTTTGTTAGGTAGAAATACGAAAGTCTTTGAGGACAGAAGGGCCTCACTAAAATCTGTTGTTGAACGGGCTCTTTATCAAACAGTGGAGGTTATTGAGTCATTTGAGATGGATTCACGGATGATGGTTAGGGACATTTGGGACCCCCCCCTCCGCTTTCATAGCACCCAGGTTTGTTCTTGTCTAATGGGAGCCCCCATCCTGTGGCCATTTTTAGGTAAATTTCGATGTGGGCTTGCTCGCCAGTGGAGATTGGATTGGTGTGGCATTTGTGATTGCTGCGAGGGGACGTCGTTTCTTTGAGGCCTCGGTATTTGGGGTGGAGCTCAAAGCTGCATGGGAGGAGCTATCCCATGCAAGACATGTATTGGAGGCTGAGGGATTATTCTGGAGGGGGATTCCATCATCTTGATTGATCGCCTTCAGGCGAAGAGACAGGAGGGGGTAGAGTAACCGCTTTTGTATAACATGCGACGGATGCTACGGGAGTGCCGGATCATGTAGGTCAAGCACGTCCTTTAGGAGGCGAACCAAGCTGCTAACTGGGTCGCCTCTTTCGCTGCTCAGCATTATAGAGAGTTTCTTTGGACTCAGTCGTTTTTAATTTCTCTTGCTTTCTATAGTCTTTTTGACAGTGGTGTAGCTGGCTGTGCTCATGTGAAATCATTTTGGCACTCCATGATACCTATTTTTTGACTTTATTAGGTGTATCTATATTCGTCAGGTATGATCCATTCGTCCCAGCCAAAAAAAAAAAAAAAAAAAAAAAAAAAAAAAAGCCAGAATAGCTAAATGTGAGGGCACCCCACGCACGATAACGCAGATAAAATTGTGAGATTATAGAAGTTAAATTTTTAATAATTTGTTCCCCATGTTGAGACTGTCGAGGAGAAGGAGTCTTTCACTGGTCCCTGAATCTGCGTGTGCAAGGTAGAGCAGACTACGTGGCAAGTTGGGAGCCGAAGATGCACGTTGGGGGTTCCCCCGTCCACCGACCAGAGATCCGACCTCGTCGACCTCGTCCTCATTTTTTTAATATATTTTTCGGGTACAGTACACTACAAGTTGGGAGCCGAAGTACGCACGTTGCTGTAGAAAAAAAACATGCACGTTGGGGGGGGGGGCGCGATCACACGAGTCCTAAGAAAAAGTCCAAAAAGGCCTCCCATTAGATCTAGCAACCGATGGCTCGGTTTCGGGAGGACCCATGTGACTGTCCCATACAAAACAACAACGTCCATCCTACATCAGTTTGAAAAATCAGCACCCTCAAGCCCATTCAAAACACACTTCAGTGCCGCCAGATTTATTCTGAGGCCGGACAATCCGTAGAGCGCCCTAATGAGAGCTAAGTATAGTGCCTACTTAATCAGAGTGGAGCTTCGGGCCAGGCATCATTGTTCCTGCATTTGGTGAGAGATCTGTTCCTCCGCCCAGGTGATGCCACCGGCGATCAGGTAGATGGTTGGTGATGGACAGTCCATTGACATTTTGGAGGATAGGTGGCCGGCGGAGCTACTGCTGTGTAGGATGCCAACGATGGTTGACTCTGCAAGATTGGCGGGAGTCAGAGTCCGCAACATGATGGTTCCTGGAGGGCAGGTGGGACGAGGTCTTGATTCGAGAGGTGTTTGGGGTCAGCTAGGGTGAGATCGGTTGATATCCAGGTTGTGGTGAGAGGTGAGATGGCCAAGCGTTGTGATGGGAGCTGGATCTGGAGGATGCGAGCACACCTACGAGTGGCACTGTTCATCTAGAAGATGGTATGAGACTGTCTACCGATTAGGAGCATGTTGGCTAGGAGAGGGGTCAGAATTTCTCCGTCATGTGTGGACTCCCCCGATTATGTGGAGACTGTCAGTCATGTTTTGTTTGAGTGCTCACGGGCAGCCCAGGTTTGGAGGAGGGCATCGTTCCCCCTTCTGGGATCTAGTTTTGTGGTAGGGGACTTTCTTTGGCAGGTGAGGTCCGTCGTACAGTCACTGAGCACTGTTGGGTGGGTATTGCTGCTATCTACTTGTCTTATCATATCTTGTTGGATAGGAATACCGAAGTCTTTGAGGACAGGAGGGCCTCACTGAGGTCTGTTGTTGAACGGGCTCTTCATCAAGCAGTGGAGGTTATTGAGTCGTTTGAGATGGATTCACAAATGATGGCTAGGGACATCTGGGACCCTCCTTCGCTTTCATAGCGCCTAGGTTTGTTCTTGTCTCGTGGGAGCCCCCACCTCCTAGCCATCTTAAGGTAAATTTCGATGGGAGCTTGCTCGCCAGTGGAGATTGGGTTGGTGTGGCATTTGTGATCAGAGACCATAGAGCCAGATTGATTGCCGCGGGCGGATGTCGTTTCTTTTATGCCTCAACATTTGGGGCGGAGCTCAGAGCTGCATGGGAGGAGCTATCCCATACGAGACATATATTAGAGGCTGACAGGATTATTCTGGAGGGGGATTCCATTATTTTGATTCATCGCCTTCAGGCGGAGAGACAGGAGGAGGTAGAGCACCCACTTTTGTGTAACATGCGACGGATGCTACGGAAGTGCCAGACCATCTAGGTCAGGCACGTCCTTCAGGAGGCGAACCAAGCTGCTGACTCGGTCGCCTCTTTCGCTGCTCAGCATTCTGGAGAGTTTTTTTGTACCCAGTCGTCTTTGATTCCTCTTGCTTTCTATAGTCCTCTTGATAATGATGTAGCTGGCTGTGCTCATGTGAAATTAGTTTGAGCAGCCGACTCACCGGAAAAAAAAAAGCGCGCACACACATCAAAACCACCCATCCTATATGCATCTATCATCAGCTTCATTTTCATGTCTCTTCTTTTGCTTTTTTTTTTTAACTTTTTTCGTGCTATGGCTGGCGTGATAGAACATATCAGTTCGTTCCTTCTGTTTAAATTTTTTTTTTTTTATATGAGCCCAAGAGATTGTTTCATTATTCTCGTTCTAATGGTAAGTTGACTAACATGCCGTTCCCACAATCGAACACACTTTTATGCTGCTTGAATGTATTAATTTTATTTCAATAAACTAGAAAGTCAAAACTTGTATGAGAACTTTGGAAGGGAGATGGAACCAACCGCTCAGGAATCCAACATCAAAACTGGGTTTACTCCATTAGTTTAAAAGAGAAAATAGGGATCAGTGAGACATCAGCTCCAAGCACGTTGGTAATTTTATTTATTTTTTTCCTTTTTAGTCAAGTCATAACAGCTGTATCCCTGAGCACGTTGTGGGATTTCCACATTTTTTAATATATTTTTTTGGGACAACATTCTTGTGTCCACCGCCATAACAGCTGTATCCACGAGGAATTTGTTGGATTTCTATATTTTCTTAATATATTTTTCGGGTACCGTATTCTTGTGTACGCGAACCAGGCAACCAGCATAGCCAGAAAACACGGAGGCGTGAATCGGACCGGACACTAATGCATCCGTATCTATATTTATTTTATTTAATAAATATAATATAAATATTAATATTAATTAAAATAAAAAATTTATATTAATATTTATTTTAAATATATAGGGATAAAAATCACATACTAAAATTATAGGTAAGGATACGGATATAAATTAGGTAATTAAACTTTATGATTATTACTAAGCAGATGATAAATCAAGTTAATAGTACTTTATTTATTTTTTAAAAATAAAAAAATGCTATAGAAAATTAAATAGAATTACAAGTAGAATCAGATATTTGGATACGAATTAGATAGTTGTTTGTTTATATTTTTTTTGTCTATAGGATATTGATATTGGTTGGAGACTTAAATTTTTATCCATATCGAGATAGTTTTGGATACGGCAATAAATCTAAACAGAGATTCAGTTTCACCCCTAGCAGTACGTCGAAGAGTTTAGAATTTCTGTGATTGCAATAGTTTGGAGGCCTCTGTTTCCATATTTTCTTGATCAAAATAATATTTTTAAAAAAATTCAAACCTCCCTAGTTTAATTTAAAAATGTATTTTTGACCGGCATGCATGACGATGCCGCATTAAGGCCTTCAATAGTCCATTGAGCTTAAAAACCAGCCTCACCTCCTGCACTAAAATCAAAAAGAAAAAAGAAATACATTTGAAATTAAATAAGCGATGGACCATGCTAATCCCAATATAAGTGCTATTTCACCAAACCAAAAATAAAATAAAAAATAAAAAAAAGATAAATGACAGTTCCCACATAAAGTAAGCGCAGCCCCTTAACACTTCACATGTTATTTCATGGCATATTTGAAATAAAATAACGAAAATAGCTCTTCCACATTGCATGCCGTGTTTCGGATGAGTAGAAGGCTATTAGCGGTCATTAAATAGCTGTTTTTGTGGAGAGTGCAAGGAGTACCCTGCCCATTCCGGCTCTCCATCCTCTCATTATCTTGCACTCGGAGAAACAAAAGATGGCCATGATCGCGGATGCCTTCGTCTCCACATTGTGTGAGACACTACTAACCTATGCAAAGGAAGAGGCTGCCAAGATCTTGGGTGTGACTGACGAAATCGAGAAGCTCCATAGGAGGCTGAGGAGGATGCAGGCCGTTCTCGCTGATGCAGAAAATAGACGCTTCAACGATGAGGCCATCAACCTTTGGCTGAACGAGCTACGAGATCTCATGTACGATGTAGATGACGTCATCGATGAATGTCGGATCGAGGGGGAGAAGCTTCTCAACTCAAACTTATCTTCATCTCGCTATGCTAAGTTGGTACGTTGTTGCTACCCTTCCATTACTTGCTTGTACAAAGTTGGATTCCGTCATGAGATTGGCAATAGAATTAGGGATCTCAACCTTAGGCTTGATGAACTTGCCAAGGACAAAGCCGACCTCCATCTTTCACCTGCTCCTCGTGATGACCCCTATAAGAGTAGAATTAGCCATAAGACATCTTCGGTACTTGTTGAACTTGATCTTATGGGAGAGAAAATTGAGGATGATACAAGGAGGCTGGTGGACCTGTTGACAAAAGAATATAAGAAAAAAATCCCAATTTTTGCTATTGTCGGCATGGGTGGGATAGGCAAAACTACTCTTGCTCAAAAAATTTACAATGATGAGAAGCTTCGGAATAACTTCAACCAAATGCCACCAATTTGGTTGTGCGTGTCTCAAGAGTTCTCAGAGTCCGGTTTGTTGAGATCTATCATAAAACAAGCCGGAGGTAATCCTGGAGATGCTGAGGAGAAGGAAATGCTTGAACCCATGCTTAGCGAATTACTTAGGAACAAAAAAGTTTTTGTAGTCTTGGATGATGTTTGGGATGCTCAGGTATGGGATAAGCTTTTGAGAAATTCCTTGCAGAGTGGTTTGGCGGATAGTAGAATTTTGATAACAACAAGAAATATAAATATTGGTAAACAAATGGGAGCAGTACACACTCATATGGTGGATAAGTTGTCTCGAGAGGATGGTTGGTCATTAATTTGCAAGATGGCGTTTGAGGAAGGCGAGGAAGGAGAAAAGGATGTGTTAAGGGATGTTGGGATGAGAATTGTAGAAAAATGTGATGGCCTTCCCCTTGCTCTTAGGACGATTGGAGGGGTTCTTCGAACCATGGCAAAAAGGCAATCGGAATGGGAAAAGGTACTTTCTAGCTCAGCATGGTCTTTTACTAAGCTTTCGGATGGGGTGATGGGGGCTTTGTACTTGAGCTATCTACATTTACCACCTCCTCTCAAGCAGTGCTTCACTTGCCTTTCATTATTTCCTGAGGACTACCTAATTGATCATGGTGTTTTCATCAATAATTGTATTGCAGAGGGCTTTGTAACATCCGAAGACGATACGCCCTTGGAAGATGTGGGAAAAGGATATTGGAAGGAGTTGATGCAAAGAAACCTCGTACAACGAGAGCCTACCTATAATGATCTATTAGGTTGCAGGGTGCATGATCTCCTGCGATCTCTAGCTCAGCATATAGCAGGGGATGAGTGCTTCGTCGGAGATGCACGAGCATTTGAACACAAGATCATGTCCTCCTCCTCATCATCGATAAAATTACGTCGTTTATCAATTGTAGATGAAAAATTAGAAGCCATACCGGACTTTATAATGGAACAGACATCCTTGAGGACTCTGTCATTCTTCCGCACCCCACTTATTCATGATCTTCCAAAAGATCTCTTCAAAAAGCTGAGGAATTTAAGGGTCCTGAACTTATGTGAAGCTGCCATTACCAATCTCCCAACTTTCTTGGGAGATCTTGTGCACCTTAGACGTCTCGATCTCCGTGCGACTCCAATAAGAGAGATACCAGAGAGCATAGGGAATCTTAGAAATCTCCAATTTCTGATCCTCATGAATTGCAAATTTTTGCACAGCCTCCCTGCTGGTGTCGTGTGGTTAATCAATCTGAGGGGTCTAGATGTCCGGGGTGCACCACTTGATGGTCTGCCTGTGGGAATACGGAGACTGAAACAACTACGCACGTTTGGGGGATTTGTGGGGAATGGTAGCGAGGGCTGCAGATTTGGAGTGGGAGAAGATGACATGGAGCAGGAGCACAAGGGACATCAACACGGGAGATTCTGCACCTTGGAGGAGTTGAAATCCCTCTCCCAGCTCCAGTATTTGACAATAGAAAACTTGGAGAGGGTATCTGACGGGGCTGAAGCAAAAGCCGCTGCACTTCAAGCCAAGCCCCATCTTATCTACCTAGATTTGTTTTGCAAGCAATATAGCAGCTCTTCTGATGTGCAACAGCCTCGTGCAAGTGATTACGATGAGGAAAATATCAAGAGAATAAGGGAGGTATTCGAGGAGCTCTGCCCACCGCCATGCATGGAACGGCTTAAAATCCATGGCTACTTCGGCCGTGAGTTTCCCAGCTGGATGATGACACCTTCCTCGTCATCGCTCTGCAACCTGCGAAGGCTGGATCTACTGGATTTTGCTCTATGCCAGCAACTTCCACTCTTGGGAATGCTACCTCAACTAGATTACCTCCGAATTGAAGGTGCTTCTGCAGTCACGAGAATCGGGCCTGAATTCTTGTTGCTGGCGGGTGGTAGTGCTGGTGCAAGGGGGCAGAATGGAAGAAAAACCGACTCTTGCTTCTCCTCCTACTTCCCCAAACTAGAGAAACTTAGATTTATAAACATGACTAATTGGGAAGAATGGTGGTGGCGGTTGGACGAGGAGGACAACCAGACAACATCGTTGCTACCTTCTCTTAAGATATTGAAAATTATTGAATGCCCGAAGTTGAGGTCTCTTCCGGAGAGCCTCCTCTATCATGCCAGCGCCTTGAAGATGTTACACATTGAAGGTGCCCACAGCCTAAGAGAAATACAAAACCTCTCCTCTCTTTCAGAATTGTGCTTGACCCACAACTCGAGTTTGGAGAGAGTGTCCAACTTTCCTGGACTCAAACACCTAAACGTTTATGATTGTGAGGAGTTGAAGGTTGTGGAGGGTGTGAACGCCGTGGAGCACATACAGCTCGATGATCGAGAAGCAGAAGAGTCTCTCCCAGTGTGGTTAGTAGGTGCTGGTGAAGAACAACAACGCTTCCCTTCGCTCCAAAAGTTGACTCTCAAAAACAAAATCTGTCGCCGAGGGCTGCCTGATTGGCCTCTGATCTGATGGCACGACACCCATCTCATATTGAAGCAATCAGCAAGTACGGGTCAATGACAATCGACTGTACAAGAAAAAGGTCAGAAATGATTTCCACCTCTGTGTCTCTTTTCTTTCCTCTTTCTGTAGCTATGAATGGAAGATAATTGGCAAATATCCCCATCAATTTATTCTTCATATTTTGCAGCTGCCTCAACAAGCCAGGGATGGATGTTATACTACTCGGCAACTGTTTGATATTCTGCATCATTCTCGTCCTTTTAGGTACATATCCTGACCTGATAGCTCCTTTTTTTGTGATACCTAATCCTCTTCGCATGTCCTTTTAAGAGATGATATCTGATACCAGTTTTTTTCTTCTTTTCTTTTCTTGGCTGCCTTCTTTTATTGAATACATGGAATCCTTGTGTGGATATTGCATGATCGACAGCTTTTTGTGCACGACTTTGACCTAGGGGCTGCAGTAAGAAAGAAGAAAAGCCTGGGACCGGATGGTATGCATAGCAATTCCTTACATTAATTTGCTACCGTACCACTGTTCATCTTAGTTTCACTTTGAATAATACCGTATGATAAGCAAAGATCTATCAAGTTATTTGTTTTTACACCCTTCCTTCAGCTTTTGTATGTTCTTGCAGGCCCAACAGGTCCGCTGAAATCCCCTGTTTATAGAAGCTTCTCTCCAATTGTATTGGTAGCTGTTATTCTAGCAACAGCCAATTACAGAATCTATGGTACTAATTCCGAAAACCACTGGCTGCTAACATGCATTAATCAACAATGACTAATCAGTAGAATCAAGACTAAACCTCTTTCTTGTTCTCGTGCAGAGAAAGCATCGATGACCGCAAGATGATGGTGTTCCCAATTTCATTACTTCACCCGCTTGGGCGGAAGAAGTTAGCATCATGGACCAAATCTTATGAGATCAGTGTATCATACTTGGGAGTATTAGAGAATGGAAATATGTGAATGAAAGTATGGAGTCTGCGAGCAAATACATTATCGAATTCTGGGACCATTTGTTTTGGGGATTTGGCTGCGGAAATCATGTTCGACGTATTATTACCACATTTGAATGGACAAGGATTGGAAAGAGATAACATTCTTTTAGAGTGTATTTGCATGAATGCATGAGCAGATGGATTCATGAATACATAAACCATATTTTGTACTTTGATTTGAGAGCATGTAACAGCAGAATTCTCTCAATTCCTTCAAGCATTCCACAATATTTTTCTAAAGCAAATTAGTATTCGAAAACATGTTGTATGTCTATGATCTATTGAAAAATTCTTTTGATGCATCTATCAATGTGACCATATGAAAACCGTCAGACCTGATAATTGGGTTGTTATTCATTTGATGATGATGCTATTTTTATGATGGAGTCTGCGCCTAGCGATACCAAATTCAGCGGGTTAGGCCAGGTTAAATGTAGTCTCAAGCTTACTCCAAGTTGCTATAATTCATGCTTAATCCAGCCCATACCCAATTCGATAGTTTGTGGCCTGAGCTCGGCATGATGAACGAAGAGTGAGCTTAGGACATCGATCCTGTTTACCTTTGAGACTCCTTGTTTTAGTAACTGATCAAAGATACCTAATCATCAATATCTACTGGATGCCTAATCAAGATAACTTTGCAAGCTTTTCTTATAGATAATAGATATAAAAGACTAGCGAGGAAACAAGAATCAATATATATATATATATATATATATATATATATATATATATATATATATATATATATATATATATATATATATATATATATATCTTAACCTTGGGAAGTGCTTGGAGTAAGGCTGCAAATGGATCGGGTTGACCCGTGACCCGACCCGACCCATTTTGGAGGACCCATAGAGCCGGGTCGGGACCTAAAATTGGACTCGTTCCATTTTCTGAGTCGGATCTGGGTTTACTAAATTCAGACCCGACCCGATCCGACCGATTTGAAATTTGGATAATTTTGGATTTTCAATCCTACGACCCGACCCGACCCGACCTGATCCGTATCTGCAAAATTATTTGGGCTCGCAAGCCGCAGCCCGCGAGGTTGCAAACAAGTTCTATAGCCATGGATGGGTTGACCCGAATCAAACCCAACTTGAACCCGAGCCGGACCTAAATTTTTTGGGTTAGGTCCGGGTTATACATGAATCTAACCCTACCTCAATGACCTATTGGGTCAAAAATTATAGCGGTGGATGCGACTCAACCCAACCCAATTTTCTATTGGGTTGGGTCTAGGTCAAAAATTAGGACCTGAATAAGAAACGGAGTTAGGTCGAGGTCACTCATGACCCGACCCGACCTAACCCACTTGCATCCCGAGCTTGGAGTGCTCTCTTTTCCTCTTCTCCAATATCATGGCCACCTCTCCTCAATTCCTTCGTATCATGTAAATCCAGCAGGTGTGCCTTGGCCCCTCAAAAGAAAAAGGCCTTCATATTTGTATCTAATCAATATTTGTTGAAGATTACAACACTCAAAGAATCATAGGACCCTTGGTATCATTTGTAGATCCCCCACAACACGGAACTTGCCTTTTTGCATTTGCCATGGCCGAGCATGCATCATAACTCTGCAAATTCTGCATGTTGGAGGAATAGTACCGATTGTGAATGGACAAGATGGCGTGCCATCTAGCCTCTTTTATAGAATTCAAATGTGTAAGCAGAGTGGGTGAAGATGGAATGCATTAGTGAACTATATCCTACAACTCCGACGTTACATATGAAAGAGTGAAATCAGGATGACGATCACCTGAATTTTAATTTCAAATTTTGAATTAAATGGAGTGTGGCATCTCAATTTGAATTTTAAAATTTGAATTGTATGGGAGTATAGCCGAAAATGTTAGCCATGCACATGTCCATATCGTGCATGGCACAACCAACCAAATTGCACAAGAGCCTTCATGCACGGCCATCGGTCAAAAACCTATAAAGCCTAAATAAACTTTGAATTATTGGGCTTCATTAAGTCCCATCATAGAAAGAGATTTTACAATATTTGCAGTATCTTCATCTCAACCCCATATCAAGCCACATATCAAAGATCCATGATCTTATGAATTTCAAAATTTTAAATTCTGAATTTTGAATTTCAAATAGCATAATTTTAGGTTTGATCCTAGGGATCCATTTGTTATTTTTTTCTATCTTTGTTCATTTTAGTTATAATTTCTTGTACATTCTCAATTATAAATATACATAATGACTACCTCATGAGATAGGTAGAAGAAGTTCTCCACAATAATTTCTTTTCTACATATTTTTCTTTCCTACGCATAAGTTTGGAGCAAAAGCTGTGACACTTCTAGCCAACATCCAACATACATGTTGAATACTAAAGTCTGCATTCCACACTACCAAGTGACTGCAACACGCAGCCTTGAACATATTACAAAGAGGATGAGATTAAGAAAATCAGGAGGTGTTCCAGGAGCTTTGTGTATAATTTCTTGGTATCTATTGCTACTTCGGGCGAAAATCTACCCTTTACCATGCCGAAGATCTGTATTTAGGAAGCATGAAGAGAATTTAGGAAGTTTATTTCTTGGGGAGATTTTAGTTTTATGATCTGTATTTAAGACTCAGACCTAGAATCTTTATATAAACTGATTCTCAGTAACCCACAACTATCTCATGGAGGCTACAGAGGCCTACAAGTGCTAGCATCTCATAAAGGCTGATAGTACCACTGTTGCATGAAGACTTGGAGCCTTTATACAGGCTTAGGTAATCCTAAAGAGGTCTATAAAGGCCTCAACAATAACCTCATGAAGGTCGTAACTTGCCTACATTTGCTCCCATCTTATAGCTAGAGACCCATAATGCCAATGTTATATATGGAAGAGTAAAATCAAGATGACTAAGATCTGAATTCAATTTTAAAATTTGAATTAAATGGGAGTGTGGCACCTCAAATTGAATTTTAGAGCATGGCCAAAAATGTTAGCTATGCACATATCCATATCATGCACGGCACGATCGACCGAGCTGCACTTCATGATCAGCAGCTCAGAACTTATAAAGCCCAACTAAGCCTCGAATTGTTAGAGTTCATTAAATACACATCTATTTGCATTAAACTATCCAATATCGATTTGAAATCACAGAAAAATTCACAAAAATAATTAAAAAAAAGCTAATATCAGTACTCACGTAAGAGAGATACCAGAATATAGGAGATCTTAAAAATCTCATATTCATGATCCCCAAGGATTATAAATCTTTGCAAAAGCTCCTTAAAGGTGCTCTAGGGTTGATGAATCTAAGGACTCTCGATCTTAAAGGTACTCCACTTGATGGTCTACCAATAGTAGGTAGATTGCAACAATTATGTTGAGTATTTTTTGAGTTTACAAATTTTAGAGAGGCAAAAAGAAATCTTTTTCTGAAGTGGAGTGAGCTAAGTGATTGGAATATAGTTGTATCTTGGATTACTATCTATGTACAGGATGGTTTGTATTCAATTTCATTTCTTTGTGGGTTTTTTTTTTTGCCCACAAGGCAGCTCGATATTAACTTATTTTCATATTTGAGGTTTGCGGGTTCAAGATTTCAGACAGCAAGAAACAAAGATGAGGAGGATGATGCAGATACGAAACATGTAGATGAAGTGGATTGTTTTGTGGTGTTACTGAAAAAAGTTTGATGTGGAAAATAAGGTTGTATGAGTTTTGAGGTTTCATGGTGTCGTTTTTTCCTTTTGTTTTCAGAATGTTGAGTCATGACTTTGCTGTTCCAAGTTGTTACATGTAACTGGCATTTGATCATACTGTTGGGAGTGGAGTACTGGAATTATGCACAGTGAAATTGGGTAATGAATCACTTTATTACCTATCTGAAGTAGTAGGTGAAGTGCCACCTCCCAACTCTTGAAAATAAATATAAGCAGAACTCCCAACTCCAAACAAACAAGATCATTATTTTAAGCAAGATAAGAGAGGAAAATCTAATCTTCGAAACAAATGCGAGCAAACACCCATCCCCAAAATAGAAACCAAAGAAGAAAACTCTTAATAAACCTAGAATCATGCCACAAGAAAACTATTACTCTTACCATACATCAAACTTGCACTGCTTCCAATTTTACGAATCAACTCGTCTGATGGGCAAGAAAATACATAAAAGAAACCGTCAATAAACAAATTTTCCTATAGATAAAGAGAAATAAAGTGGATTTCGATTTATTTGATCCTATTTATATCGATTTCATCGAGAATCTTTACCTTCTTCTTCTTACGGATGTTCCTTGAGATGGCATCGGAGCCTATCTCTTCATCTCTCTAGCTTAAGATTGCTTGAGAGAATCTCCTTCTTCTTTTGAAAGGCATACTTTATCCTAACTTACTTTACAAGACACACTATAGGCATTATCTCTGGAAAGAATGACATCTTTGCATTTCTTCGGCAAGGAATGGCATCTTTGCTTTTTCCTTTTTTTTTTATAGCAAGGAATGGCAGCTTTGCTTCTTTTTTTTTTTAAGCAAGGAATGGTATCTATTTTTGCCGAATAGCATCTTTGCTTCTTTTTTTTTTAAAGCAAGGAATGACATATTTGCTTTTTTTTTTTTTTTTTTAATAGGGAATGGCATCTTTTTTTTTTTTTTTTTTTTTTTTGGCAAGGAATGGTATCTTTTTTTTGGACGAGTGGAAGGATATTAGCGGTCATTAAATAGTTGTCTTTGTGGAGAGTGAAAGGAGTACCCTACCATTTCCGGCTCTCCATCCTCCCATTATCTTGCACTTGGAGAAACAAAAGATGGCCATGATCGCGGATGCCTTCGTCTCCAAATTGTGTGAGATGTTATTAATCTATGCAAAAGAAGAGGCTGCCAAGATCTTGGGTGTGCCCAACGAAATCAGGAAGCTCCATAGGAGGCTGGAGAGGATACATGACGTTCTTGCTGATGCAGAGGATAAACGCTTTGGGAACCAGTCCATCAACCGTTGGCTCAACGAGCTGCGAGATCTTATGTACGATGCAGACGACATCATTGATGAATGTCGGATCGAGGGTGAGAAGCTTCTCAGCTCAAACCCACCCGCATCTCGTTGTGCTGAGTTGGTACATTGTTGCTACCCTCCTATTGCTTGCTTGTACAAAATTAGTTTCCGTTGTAAGATTGGCAAAAGAATTAGAGATCTCAACCTTAGGCTTGATGAACTTGCCAAGGACAAAGCCGACCTCCATCTTACACCTGCTCCTCGTGAGGACCGCTATAAGAGTAGTATTAGTCCCAAGACATCTCCAGTGCTTGTTGAGCTTGATCTTGTGGGAGAGAAAATTGAGGATGATACAAGGAGGTTGGTGGACATGTTGACAAAAGAAAATAAGAAAAAAATCCCAGTCTTTGCTATTGTTGGCATGGGTGGGATAGGCAAAACTACTCTTGCTCAGAAAATTTACAATAATAAGAACCTTCGAGACAACTTCATCCAAAAGTCACAGATTTGGTTATGCGTGTCCCAAGATTTCTCCGAGTCCGATTTACTAAGATCCATCATACAGCAAGTTGGAGGTGATCCTGGACAGGCTAAGGAGAAGGAAGTGCTTGAACCCAAGCTTAGCGAATTACTTAGGAACAAAAAATTCTTTGCAGTCTTGGATGATGTTTGGGATGCACGGGTGTGGGATGAGCTATTGAGAAAGCCCTTACAGAGTGGTTCGGCAGATAGTAGAATTTTAATAACAACTAGAAGCATAAACATTGCTAAACAGATGGGTGCAATAGACATTCACATGGTGGATAAGTTGTCTCGAGAGGATGGTTGGTCATTAATTTGCAAGATGGTGTTTGATGAAGGTGAGGAAGGAGATAGAGATGCGTTGAGGGATGTCGGGATGAGAATTGTAGAGAAATGTGATGGCCTTCCACTTGCTCTTCGGACCGTTGGAGGGGTTCTTCGAACTAAGGAGAAAAGGCAATCGGAATGGAAAAAGGTCCTTTCTAGTCCGGCATGGTCTTTTACAGAGCTTCCAAAAGGGGTGATGGGCGCGTTATATCTAAGCTATCAGGATCTACCACCTCCTCTCAAGCAGTGCTTCACTTGCCTTTCATTATTTCCTGAGGACTGCCAAATTCATAGAATTGGCTTTGGCAATACATGTATTGCAGAGGGCTTTGTAACATCTGAAGATGATACGCCCTTGGAAGATGTGGCGGAAGGATATTGGAAGGAGTTGGTGCAAAGGAACCTCCTACAGCCAGATCCTATATTTTATAATCAAAGTGTTTGTAGGATGCATGATCTCCTGCGATCTCTAGCTCAGCATATAGCAGGGGATGAGTGCTTCGTCGGAGATGCACGAGCATTTGAAAACAAGATCACGTCCTCCTCCTACTCATCATCATCATCGATAAGATTACGCCGTTTATCAATTGTAGATGGAAAATTAGAAACCATACCGGACTTTATAATGGAACAGACATCCTTGAGGAACCTGTCATTCTTGAATACCCCACTTATTCGTGGTCTTTCAGAAGATCTCTTCAAAAAGCTGCGGAGTTTAAGGGTCCTGAACTTAAGTGAAACTGCCATTGCCAGTCTCCCAACTTCCTTGGGAGATCTTGTGCATCTTAGACGTCTTGATCTCAGTGCGACTCCAATAAGAGAGATACCAGAGAGCATAGGGAATCTTCGATATCTCCAATTCCTTGTCCTCGAAGGTTGCAAATATTTGCATCGCCTCCCTAGTGGTGTCGTGTGCTTAATCAATCTAAGGGGTCTATACGTCCGGGATGCACCACTTGATGGTTTGCCTGTGGGAATAGGGAGACTGAAACAACTAAATATACTAACGGGATTTGTGGGGAGTGGTGGCAGGGAGCAGGAGCACATGAGACATCAACGCGAGAGGTTCTGCACCTTGGAGGAGTTGAAATCTCTCTTCCAACTCCGGTGTTTGACAATACAACACTTGGAGAGGGTATCAAATAGGGCTGAAGCAAGAGCCGCCGCACTCGGAGACAAGTCCCATCTCACAGTTCTATATCTGCAATGCACAGTACCGAGCAGCTCTTCTGATGTGCAGCAGCCTCGTGCAAATGATTACGAGGAGGAAGATATATATCAAAAGAATAGGGGAGGTCTTTGAGGAGCTCTGCCCACCGCCATGCCTTGAACTGCTTGAAATCAATGGCTACTTCGGCCGTGAGTTTCCCAGCTGGATGATGACACCCTCCTCGTCATCGCTCCGCAACCTGCGAAGGCTGAGTCTGATGAATTGTGCTCTATGCCATCAACTTCCATCCTTAGGAGTGCTGCCACAACTAGATTCCCTCTGGATTGTGAGTGCTTCTGGAGTCACGAGCATCGGGCCTGAATTCTTGTTGCTGGCAAATGGCAGTGCTGGTGCAGGAGGGCGGAATGGAAGAATAACATACTCTTTCTTTTCCTCCTACTTTGCCAAACTGGAGGAGCTTACATTTATAGACATGCCTAATTGGGAAGAATGGTGGTGGCGGTGGGAGGAGGAGGACAACCAAACAACATCGTTGCTACCTTCTCTCAAGTTATTGAGGATTTATATCTGTCCGAAGTTGAGGTCTCTTCCGGAGAGCATCCTCTGTCATGCCAGTGCCTTGAAGAAGTTTCATATTGATGGTGCCCACAGCCTAATAGAAATACAAAATATCTCCTCTCTTACAGAGTTGATCTTGGCCCACAACTCAAGTTTGGAGAGAGTGTCCAACTTTCCTGTACTCAAACACTTAGACGTTGAGGATTGTAAGGAATTGAAGGTTGTGGAGGGTGTGGATGCCGTGGAGCACATACAGCTCGATGATCGAGAAGTAGAGTCTCTCCCAGAGTGGTTGGCGGGTGCTGGTGAAGAACAATCGCGCTTCCCTTCCCTTCACAAGTTGACTCTTAAAAATAAAATCTGTCGCCGAGAGCTGCCCGATTGGCCTTTGATCCGATGATACAACACCAATCTCATGTTGAAGCAATTAGCAAGTATGGGCCAACGACAATCAATTGTACAAGCAAAAGGTCAGAAATGGTTCTCACCACTGTGTTTCCTTTCAATCCTCTTTCTGTAGTTATGAATGGAAGATAATTGGCAAAAAGGCCCATCAATTTATTCTTCATATTTTGCAGCTGCTACAGCAAGCCAGGGATGGATGTTATACAACTCGGCAACTGTTTGATATTCTGCATCATTCTCGTCCTTTCAGTTACATATCCTGACCTGATTGCTTATTTTTTTCTAATACCTAATCCTCTTCGCATGTCTATCTGACAACAGTTTTTTTCTTCTTTTCTTTTTTTTTCTTGGCCACCTTCTTTTATTGAATACATGGAATCCTTGTGTATATTGCATGATCTTTAGCTTTTTGTGCAGGACTTCGACCCAGGGACTACAGCAAGAAAGAAAAAAAGTCTGTCAGGCCCCAGATGATATGCAAAGAAATTCCTTACATTGCATTAGTAGCTTTCCTTCTAGCAGTCTTGTTACAAGCAACTACCCATCTATGGTGCTAATCCCGGAAACCACCGGTTGCTAACATTGCATTAATGGACAATTATGAGTTGAGATTTCTCGATGGCACTACTTAGTAAAATCAAGATTTTAATCTTGTGCAGAGAAAGGATCGATGACCGCAAGATGATGGTGTTTCCAACTTCATTCTTTCACCTGCTTAGGCAATGGTGTTCTCAACTTTCATTATTGTAACAGCAAAATTCTCCCAATTCCTTCAAGCATTGCAAAGACTTTTCTAAAGCAAATTAGTACTCGAAAACATGAGATCATGCTTGTCTACGTAACAAAAATGTGATAGAGAAAACATGCATATTGTATGTCTATGATCTATTGAAAAAGTTCTTTTGATGCATCTATCAATGTGACCATATGAAAACTGTTAGACCCAATAATTGGGCTGTAATTCATTTGATGATGATGCTATTTTTATGATGGATTCTGTGCCTAGCAATACCAAATTCGGCGGATTAGGCCAAGTTGAATATAGTCTCGAGTTTACTCTAAGTACTATAATCCATGCTTAATCCAGCCCATACCCAATTCGACATTTTGTGGCCCAAAATAATCCCCCGCTGGATCGGTTCCAGGAGGACCCTTGTGACTGCAAGATAACAACGTCCATCCTACATCAGTTCAAAAAATAAGGGCTCTCAAGCCCATCCAAACCACCCATCCTACATGCATCTATTATCATCTTTGTTTCATGTCTCTTCTTTTGCATTAATTTTGTGCTATGGAAGGCGTGATTCAACATATCGATCGGTTCATTTCTTCTATTTTAAATGTTTTTGCCACAGCAGGTACGATACTTGGTTCTTTGTGTAAGAGCCCAATGGATTGTTTCATTTTTTCTGTTCTAGTGGTAATTAGACCAGCTAACATAGCGTTCCCACAATCAAACATTTTTTTATGCTACTAGAATGTCTTATTTTTATTTCAGTAAACTAGAAAGCTAAGACTAATGTGAGAACTTGGAAGGGAGATGGAACCAACAGCTTAGGAGTCCATCCTCGTGATGACCGCTATCAGAGTGGAATAAGCCGCAAGACATCTCCTGCATGGGTGGGATCTTCCTCAGAAGATTTACAATAATAGGAAAATTGTGGATGGAAAATTGGAAACAGTGCCGGACTCATTGGTGGAAGAGAGATCCTTGAGGAACCTGTCATTCTTCCGTACCCCACTTATACACGATCTTCCAGAAGATCTCCTCAAAAAGCTGAGGAGTTTAAGGGTCCTAAATTTAAGTGAAATAGCCATTAACAGTCTACCAAATTTCTTGGGAGATCTTGTGCACCTAAGACGTCTTGATCTCTGTGAGACTCCAGAGAGTATAGGGAATCTTAGAAATCTCCAATTTTTGATACTCAAGAATTGTAAATATTTGCACATGAGCCTCCCTAGCGGTGTCCTTGGGTTAATCAGCCCAACGGTTCTGGATGTCAATGATGCACCAATTGATGTTATGCCAATAGGAATAGGGAGACTGCAGCAACTAAATACACTAGTGGGATTTGTGGTAAATGCTAGCGAGGGCTGCAGATCTGGAGTAGGATGGTTCACCTTGAAAGAGTTGAAATGCCTCGCCCCCTCTGCTATCTTAGCATATACAAGTTGGAGAGAGTATCGAACAGGGTTGAAGCAAAAGCTGCTGCACTTCAAGCCAAGCCCCATCTCACAGTTCTATTTCTGCATTGCACTCTACCGATCGAGTAGCTCTTCTGATGTGCAGCAGCCTCGTTTAAATAATTAGGAGAAAGATGTCAAGAGAATAGGGGAGGTCTTCGAGGAGCTCCGCCCATCGCCATGCCTCGAAATGCTTCAAATTGATGGCTACTGTGGCCGTAAGCTTCCTAGCTGGATGATGATACCCTCATCATCTCTCCTCAACCTGCGAAGGCGGGATCAGAGAATTGTGCTGTATGCGAGCAACTTCCATCCTTGAGAATGCTGCCACAACTAGATTTCCTCCAGATTTTAGGTGCTTCTGCAGTCACGAGCATCGGACCTGAATTCTACTTGCTGGCAGATGGAAGTGCTGGCGCAGGAGGGCGGAATGAAAGATGTCCAACCAATGTCGTTGCTACCTTCTCTTAAGGTATTGATCATTAATAGATGTCCGAAGTTGAGGTCTCTTCCAGAGAGCCTCCTCTATCATGCCACTGCCCTGAAGAGATTACAAATAAGAAGCGCCCATAGCCTCAGAGAGAGACAAAACATCCGTTCTCTTACAGAATTGATCTTGGTGGACAACTTAAGTTTGGAGAGAGTGTCCAGCTTTCCTACACTCAAACTCCTACACGTTTATGCTTGTGAGGAGTTGATGTACGTGGAGGATGTGGATGCTGTGGAGCACATAGAGCTCGATGATCGAGAAGCTGAAGAATCTCTCCCAGAGTGGTTAGTAGGTGCCGACGAAGAGCGACCATGCTTCCCTTCCCTCCACAAGTTGACTCTCCCCAACAAAATCTATCACCGAGGGCTGCCTGATTGGCCTCTGAGCTGATGACACATCTTGAAGCAAGCAAGAGATGTGGATACTTGCCAACTCCGTGATACTCTTCAGGTACGTATTCTGATTAGATTACTAATGACCTTGCCTCCAAGACAGGCTATCTGTTACCAGTTTCTTGTTCATTTTCTTTTCTTGGCTGCCTTCTATGTGATTTTAATTTTCTTCTTTTCTTTCTCACTCCAAAAGAAATCTTCTTTTCTTTGTCAAAAAGACCGATATCCCCGTACAGGATTGGGACCTTCAACTTCGAAACCAATATCTCAACAAGAACAAGCAACGTCTGTGAGATGCAAAAACCAATTTGAAAGGTAAATTCGCTACAACACCCACAATTATTGAAAATATAAGGGGAAAAAACAGCTGTTTTAGTTGCTTGGGAAAGGAAAAGTTGGTGATAATTTATTCTCAAAATTAAAAGTTGGTGATAATCCTCATGCTCTTTGCTGCTATGATATGGCTATGTATGCTGGAAAGAGAGGAACACTAGAATTTTTCTTAACAAGCAAGGTTCGATTGCTTTATGGCCAGCCCTGTGTTATCAGAGACAGATGCTGTAACAAGGTTAATTAAGATGGTCCCTGCGCTACTAGCGGATGATTAGAAGTCTTATAATGTCAACAGAGCACCCTTCTTTTCAAGGAGAGTCCCACATTAAGTGGCCTGCCTGTGCAGCACACTGTCAACCTGTTGCTCCAAAGTCGGAATGTTTCATATAACCTGCTGGAAAAATGGCTGAAACTCTGATGTCTTACAGCCATCACCTTTTTCAGGTGCTGTTTTCTACCTACTGTCTTCTTAAATCAATCTAATTATTTCCTCTAATCTCATTGTATGATCAAAATGTTTCTCTGTTGCTGTCTTTGTTTCAACTTATGTTCTTTGGTGCTCTGTTGGAAAATATATAGATGCCCCAAGTTGAAAGGTAATTAGATCTTAATCAAAACCTTATGCGCAAATAGGACTATAGTTGCTTGCAACAAAGTACTATAGACTGTTTAATTTATAATACCAGCAGCCTGAGTGAACATCCTCAAGGAAGAGTAAAATATAACAAACACTACCAGAAAACACACGTATAGTGACGGAAAATTAGTGACGGCCCATTATCAGTCACTATTTGTGACGGATTAGTGACAGACAGAAATTTGGTCACCGTGGCGTGAACTTAGTGACAGATTAGTGGCCGACCGGTCACAAAATACGCGGATAGGGTAGGCGCCAAAACGTAGTGACCACCGTAGTGACGGAATATCTGTCACAAAACTGGTAACCGAAATTGCAACGAGACAGTGACAAATTCACCCGTCACAAAAATCGTAACCCAAATGTTTATAAATTTCTAAAAGATTATTTTTGATAGCGACGGATTATTGACAGAAATTTCCGTCACCAAATTTAATTTCTAATTCCAAAAATATTAAAAATAATATTTTTGAGTAATTATAAATAAAAAAGAAAAAAAGATAAAAGAAGGAAATCTAAAATGAACTAAGTGTGCCGCGCTTAATTTCTAATTCCCCCCCAAACCCGCCCGCCCGCCCGGCGCCAACACCAAAATTCTAATCCCCCTAAACCCTAGCCCCTACAACCACCCCTCAACCCCCCCCCACACCACACCCACACCCCCCCCCCCCCCGGGAGATCCCTAACCCCTCCTCCTCCCCCCCCCAACCCAAATCCAACAAATCCCTAACCGGAAGGCCGTCCACGGCAGGGATGACCATCCGGATTTCCTAACCCCTTCTCCTCCTCCCTACGCCGACGAGAGCTACCTGATCTCCTTCGAGTCTCCTCGAATATGAATTCCCGCTTCGAGAGCTCACGTCCGAGGCCAGCATCGCGGGATTTCGTTCTGTATCTCTCGTGAAATGCTCGAGATCGGGGCGGTCTTTCTGATAAGATCTCTTCGCCTCAGATTTTTGATGAAATGCTTGTAATATTGCTTGAGGTACCCGTGCTTGTCCCTTTGTTACTATTTTTATATTTTTTTTGGGTGATTTCGGTGTCTGGTTCATATAAAATGGTGGAACGTAAGCTTAATTTATTGGGTTTTTTTTTCTTGTGATGCGATTTGTGGATATACAGCAGAGATTTGGATGATTCTGTGGTTTTTGATGTAATGGGGTAATTTTTTGGTTGAAGAAAAAGGTCTCCGCCGCTTCCAGGAGGCTGCAATTTGTGGATATACAGCAGAGATTTTTGTTTAGTGCTATAGTTCATTTTTTTTTTTGGTTGAGACGGCCTCCGCCGTTCCCAGGAGGCTGAGGGATCGAGCTCCGGGTCGTCTTCATTTTCGTCTGCGAAACATTTCTCTAAGAAAATTTCATAGTGCATTTCCTTATCTGACTATTTATCCAATAGAGGAAGTGCTTGTAATCATTTTGAACCTTTATGTATTTAGTATCCTTTCTACTACAAAATTTCATTTCTCTGTCGTAAATGAGCTTGAAAATTTGCATGGACGATCAGCTCAATTAGTCATCTAGATCAGGTAGAGCTGGAACATGCCTTGAAAATTTCCCCCCTTCTTTCCATGAGAAGCACCTAATGGAGCATGTTATTGCAGGTCCCTTTGGACCAGGGCTATTTGAGGATGAGAGTGGATCCTCAGTTGACTGTTACATCAAATTAGACTATCGATGTTTCAGATGTGAGAGATTTTTTTTTTTTTAACAATCTAATTTACTGATGTTAGTGAAAATAGTGCATAATGTCTCAGCTAACTGCTGCTAGATAGTCCATGTAGATCCATCTCTTGTTCCTCAACAAAGCATGGTTATTCAAATTGGCGCCAACGAGTAGGATCTTTTAGTAAGAAGGATATTGTGTCCTTTTTTACTGAAATTTGTATTTGATCTAACATTATATCTATTAGTTCCCTATGACTTCCCATCACTGTTTTAATAATTTTCTCCAAGAAAGCTCATTTTCAATAGTTTTTAATTTACCTTTTTGTGTCACTGACACATATAATTTGCCTTTGATAGGATTCCTATGGCACAACCATTCATGGCATGTGCACTTCAATGTGTGCTAAGTTAATTGGTTGTGAGATAAATCAAATTGGTTGTGAGATAAATCAATTGCGTGGTGGATAACTGCAGCGTTCATGAAATAGTCCTTGTCTCCTGTTGCAGGTAAGAACAGTGAAAGTCAGCAACATTTCCCTGGCTGCATCAGAAAGGGACATTAAGGAATTCTTTTCCTTCTCAGGGGACATTCAATATATTAAATTACGGAGGTCATTGTCCTTCTAATTATGTCTTATGCATTTCTCTTGTGGGAAATCATTATCAAAATCATGTTGTTTTCACTTCGGCAGCGAATCTGAAAGGTCTCAGATTGCTTATGTCACTTTCAAGGAGTCACAGGGAGCAGACACAACAATGCTTCTCTCAGTGAGTTAAATTTTAATAATGCAAATTACTCGCTAACATGTTCCAATCTCATGAAAAGAAATTTTACAAATAACCTTCATGTCCTTCATGTTTTTCTAATGTACAATCTGGAAGATTTTGGGTGCACCATTTCAGTTCTTTATGGATGCAGGGAGCAACTATAGCTGATCTTTGTGTCGGCATTACGCCAGTTGAGGATTACCAGCTTCCTCCTGAAGCTTACAAAGAGATACCGGTAAATCTGACTCCCTGATATTTGTGCAGATTATGCTCTCAGGTTTCTGCATGACATGAAAGCCATATTGTGACTTTTTGCTTTTAATTTTGTATACGTGGTGGTTTTCTCCTTGAAAAAAGAATGAATGAAAAAACAAAGCCGCGTGGGCCACGTTCATTAGCATTTCATCATTCGATTGTTACTTTATAATTGTACCAGTAGGTTGTGGTGATAATTTTCAAAAACAAAAGTTCCGAACTGGTGGACCAAAATTTTTCCAGTGTCTTTCATTTTTGGGATTATAGGTCTTGCTTGCATGTTATGTTTCAACAAGAAGGAACATGTCAGAGATAACGACCTTTTATATATTACTGTCTTAGGGATTGGGAACCATTTAGTGAGATTATCAGGCTTGTAATTGTTGGTTCTTTTGTTTTGTTTTGTTTTTCCAGTTCCAGTTTTGTAATTTCAACCTACTTATATTAATTCAAAAGGTTTCACTGTTTTTGTCTTCCCATCTTCTTTTTTTTCTGGTGCTGCAGAAGGAAGGGAAGCTCTCGTCAACTGAGTCTGCAGTGAGGAAGGCAGAGGATGCTAGCCAAGGGTTTTGTCCTGAGCAAGGATGCCTTCAAGAGAGCCAGGTCCTTTGACGAACGGCACCATTTTATGTCCGGCGCCTCAGCTATGGCTTTAGTCCCCTGGAGGATCTCAATGGAATTATTGGGCAATCATCATCCTCTTCTACCTCTACAAGTCAAGCTCCAGAGCTGTACACGCGTGAAGACCTTCTAGGTATTTTTGAACACTAAAAGAAAAAATGGCAAGAGGAGGTTCTTCAAAAGATGAGAGAAGAGATTGGCTTTGGACCATGGCATGCATATCGGGGGGTAATGGTGATTCTGGTTCTGCTGATCATGCTTTATTATAATTGTTTTTGCCTTAGATGATAGGTCTTTGCATTCCTAGGAGGAATGAAATCTCTGTTATGACATACTTTTTGTACTTTGATTTTGATGGATTTAGGACATGTTGATGCCTATTTTGAATGACATATTAAAAAACTTTTGCGTAATGTTGAATGCCTTTGCTATTAATGATATTATTATTATTATGAGCCAATCAATGTACCAAATGTACCAGGTTATTGGAATGTCATCAGTGACTAAATTTAGTTACTGAATTGTTTACCAAGTATTGTGACGAGCAGCCATAAACTTAGTGACAGAATTTTGGTTACTAAAAATTGATTTTGCTCAGTGAGTTGTGACAACTTAGTGACGGTAACCTTGTCACTAGATTAGTGACGAAATTAATAACAAATTTAGTGACAAAATTTGTGACCATGTCTGTGACGACTAAATTTGTCATTGAATGTTGGGACAGATCAGTGACCAAATTTGTGACCGAATTCTGTGACAAAATTAGTGACCAAGTTACCTTCGTCACTAACTCAATAACTGGTTAGTGACAAAAATACATAATTTTTTAAATATTTAATTTTTGGATTTGTAATGGTTTAGTGACGGTGATTCTGTCACGGAGTTTAGTGACGGGAATCGCCGCCGTCACTGAAAATTTAGTGACGCGTGTTTTTGTAACCAATTCAGTGACGAAAGCTCCGGTCACAAATTCCGTATTAGTGACCGGAAACATGATATAGTGACGGAAATTTCTATTTACATGTATACCCTCATAAAACTCTGTTATTGCACAAATACCCCTAATATAACTGTTGTTTTAACGGTGTTAAGAAAAATCGTATTTATATTAATTAAAAATAAAATAAAAATTTAAAATTATGCTATTGTCTTTGTCTTTTTTCTCGCGATCGCGATCCTTTATAAATGTTTCTGTTTGCACGTCTACCTATTAAGGGTATATTAGTTATGTTAATTTGGAACCGTTATTTTTTAACGACATTAGATGACATGAGTACATATGCAAAAACAAGAATAAAAAAAGAGTAGAATAGGAAAACAAGTGTTTTAAGAGGGTATACATGTAAATATCAATTTTAAAAGAATATTCATGCAAAATTCGATATATAGGAGGGTATTCATATAAAAAATCCTAATTTTTAACCCTAGTGACCAAAGTTATAACACCTAGATCAATATTTATAATTTTTATAACTTCCTGTCCCTACTAGCTATTTTCTCTAATTTCAAAATATACCTCTTTCCACTTAATTTCCTCTCTCTCTTCTATATCTTCTTCAACCTCCCCATGCGAAGCCATCTGTCATACCTACCGCAAAATAAAAAATGCAAATAAAAAAAAAATACATCATCCCTCCAAGTTCCTATACAAGGGTATATCATCCGTCTGTTTTCTCCCGCAAAGACACCTTTTCCGACCTATTTTTAATTTTTTCTCTGCCTTTGCTGTTCCTTTTTGTTTACAAACCAATGGACTGATAACTTAACGGGTCCAGGCTATCACTTTCAATTCTAACCATGAGACTATCTGTGCCAGTTCCATTGCTGTACGGTTCCAAATTCAAATCAGGAGAACTTAGCTGTGCATGTAGACGATCGATGTGTCAATAGAATAATGGATAGATATTTGATTATAAAGGGCATAGGGTCTTAGGACCACCGGTAAGGCCGAGTTCAGCGGTTCTCGTCACATTTCTTCTTAGTGAGAGAAAAGGAATTGAAATAGAAAGTGATGAGGCCGAGGGTAAGCGACTGCTTCTCCTTAAGAGTATTGTCCGCTTTGGAGGAATTTCATAGTCTCTTCCCCACGCACGGTTTTACCCCACAAAAGGCGCCTCTGAAGAGAAAACGGTAACCCCCCTCCATTTAAGGAACATACCTCTTAGCTATTTAGTCGATGTGGGACTAAGTTCGGACCCTTTATTCCCACAACATAGCCCCCAAGCAGAGGAGTCTGTGCCGGGGTCAAGGCTCTCAATGAAAGTACTATTGATGAGGCCGAGGGTATCCTCCGAGCCCCAGAGCTCAGTCCCCACTGGGCTCAGACAACGAAAGAACTGCTTCTCCTCAGAGGTATTATCCGCTTGGGGGGTTTCATATATAGTCTCTTCTCCACGCATGGTTTTGTCCCACAAAAGACGCCTCTCAAGAGAAAGGGGTAGCCCCCCTCTATTTAAGGAACAGACCTCTCCGCTATCTAATCGATGTAGGACTAAGTTCGGACCCTTTATTCCCACAACAGGAAAAAATGCTTTGCTGAAGTAAAATTGAGAGGAGGTGAACATATAATAGCTTGCTTACTATTGCCGCCAAAATGTGGCTTGATGGAGACAGATGAACTAGCGCACGGCAATTTCGTCTGCTTGATTAGTCTTCTCAGATGATCTGCTCGAACAGGAAGGCCGACTCGAGGTAAAAATCCGACTTGCAAAAAGAAAGCAGAAAATCCACCTCTCCCATCACCATCGTCACCCTCTCCAATGACCGCAATGCCGACACCATCATAAGTGATATCTTGCCGGATAATGATAAGCTTGCAAAAGAAATTCCGATCACTTGGCAAGAGTCGTCACAAGTGACCCCAAAAAATTGGCAGGGAGACTCGGATTCATTCTAGCTCTCAAGATAACCCATATATGGGATCATTTATCTGCCTTCGTAATTCAAGGAATGCTTTAGTCTCCACTGATAGGGAGGTAGAGATTGGTAAAAGAGCAATTGGAAGAAATGCAATTAAGAAATGGAGGGAAGGGAAGAGATCCAACATTGATAAGAATATTATGCACAGGGATATTAACTGTGTACAATGGTATATTGTACAATAGTATATTAAGTATATACATGCATCTAATAACTATATATGTACTAGGGATATTAATTATGTACTATGTTATATTAACTCTTTATTGTGGTATATTAACTATATATTGTGATATATTAAATATCTACACGTATCTAATAACTGTGTATTGGGGGCATATTAATTATGTACTATAATATATTAAGTGCATACTGTGGTATATTGTATGTATATATATCTAGTAATTGCGTACATGGAGATATGAACTATGTACAGTGTTATATTAACTATGTACTGTTTTACATTAAGTATATATTATAGTCTATTATTTTTGTGCTGTGGTATATTAAGTGTATATACATATTTAGTAATTACGTAGTGGGGGATATTAACTACCGTGTTATATTAACTGTGTACTGTGGTAAATTAAGTATGTATTGTGGTATATTAAGTGTGTATTGAAGAATATCGTTATACTTGTTTGCACTTTGCTGCAATGATGTTTTTTTTTTTTTTAAGCTGTAGTTATTCTCAACTCTGCTGACTATTACTTTCAAATAATTGCATTGTATAATGTCTTCACATATTTAACATTCTGATGCATATCAGAGATAGTTTATTCTGGAGCTTATATGTGAATATGAAGATTACCATTTTATTGTATATTCATTTAATATGCCTGGTTGATCTTCCACACCATCCTGTGCTGGTAGATAGAAAGGTTGAGCTAATTATGGACTTGATGTGCAGCTTTGCAGGGCGAAAAAAAATCACACGGGTTTTTTAATGTAAAGTTAGTTGTATATACACTAAAATCTCTTTAATTTGACCAGCCGGCGCATGAAATTTGTGCACCCATAAATGTTTATGTCTTGGAGAAGGCTAGGATCCCTAAATGAAATGGTTAGTTTTGACAAATAGCCAAGAATACCTCAAATCCTTTACACAACCAGGTTATGTATCACTAGAGATAAGCTCGGTATTAGGATACGTTCAATGACCCACAAAGAACTCATGAATGGCTCCGTCCACTTCAATTTCAATTGTTCCTTTTTAACTTGCTGCACCTTGATCGTCTCCCTCACCTTCCTTGCATCATCCCATCTGCCCATCAATGCTTTAACATTCGACAATTGAAAGCAGCAACAGCAATCAAAAGGACTCAACTGTAGGAGCTGCCTTGCTGCTCTCTTTGCCAACTCAACATCTCCATGTTCCCTACAAGTAGGGGTGGCAAAATATGACCCGACCTGCCAACTCGACCTATGTTCGACCCGCCATAAACAGATTTGGGTTTGACCTAAAGAGGTTCGGGTCGTAAACAGGTTGACCCGTTTAACCTGTTTATTAATTGGGTCGGATACAGATTTTAGACGTCTGACCCGTTTAACCTGTATAACCTGTTTAACTGTTGAGCTGATAAATAAGGGCCACAACCCACAAGATAAGGTCTAGGGCCAGCCCAAATCTCTATCCCGGCCCGATTTCACTGCCTCGGCCCAACTCCCGCCTTGGCCCAATTTCCGCGCAAGCTCCACTGATTTGTTACAGTTAGTTCATGTCCTGCGTCCCAGACCCTGTAATTTCTTCCAAATCCAAGCCCTTTCCCCCATGTCCACCCAGGCCTCAACAACTTACAGCCTGGCATTGGGTAGTTCTATATACACCCCCCCTATTGCTCAGGACACCCCCCAAAAACCAAAAAAAAAATACCCAAACTAACCTTTAGTGTAATTACCATATTGCCCTTGAAATTTTCTCATACACCCCCCCTTCCTCCTCCTCCGTTTCGTTTTGAAAAGAAAAAAAAAAACACCCCTCAAACCCCCCTTAAACCCCTCCTCCCCCGTTCCCCCTTCTCCCTCTCGTCGCCGGCATTCTCCCGATCTCCGACCACCTCGCCGGCTTCTCCCGGAACCACCTCGCCGGCTTCTCCCGAAATTTTTTTTTTTCACGGTTCGTGCTCCGTTCGGCACTGGATCGCCGAACAAAAGGCTTCTGTTCGGCTGAACAGTGCCGAACAGAAGCCTTCTGTTCGGCAACCCTCAACCGAACAGATCTGTTCGGCTGCACAGTGCCGAACAGAAGGCTTCTGTCCGGCACTGTTCAGCCGAACAGAAGCCTTTTGTTCGGCGATCCAGTGCCGAACGGAGCACGAACCGTGAAAAAAAAAAATTTCGGGAGAAGCCGGCGAGGTGGTTCCGGGAGAAGCCGGCGAGGTGGTCGGAGATCGGGAGAATGCCGGCGACGAGAGGGAGAAGGGGGAACGGGGGGGTTTTGGGCGTTGGCGAGGTGTTTTGGAGGGGAAGAGCGGGGTGGGGGGGGGTGGGTTTGGGGGGTGTAGAGAGCAATTTAGGTGAGGGGGTGGGGAGGGTGGGGGGTAATTTAGGTATTTTTAATTTTTTAGGGGTGTCCTTAGCAAATGGGGGGGTGTAGAGAGTATTTAATTTTTTTTTAATTTTTGGGGGGTGTCCTGAGCAATAGGGGGGTGTATATAGAACCACCCCCTGGCATTCGCTTGCTCGGCGACAAATCGCCTCCTTCTATATAAAATATAAATCTTCCCCTCTGAGCGCCAAGCCGAAACCATTCGAGGAGGTGGGAGGAAATTGCCGATTATAATCATTTCCTCTGAGCGCCGATGGGGATCTGCACCTCGTGCGAGGCGGTCGCGACGATGGTGACGCCGGTGGCAACGGCTAAGGTGATCTTCAGTCTTCACGGACGGCGAGCTCCGGGACTACGACCGCTCCACGAGAGTCTCGCACGTGCTCCAGAAGGACCCCACGTGCTTCGTCTATGACGCTGACATGAGGGAGATCGATGTGTTCGTCTCCGCCATTGGCACCGGCGAGGAGCTCCGGCCAGGGAACCTCTACTTTCTCCTCCCAAAGACAATGCTGAAGCACTGGCTCCATGCGGAGGATCTGGCCGAGCTCGCCATCCGGGCGAGCTCCGCGCTCATGAAGGCGGCCCCCACCAGGGAACGGATCCGACGAGGGGCGGCGGTGTCGCCCCTGGTGTTCAACGTCGGGTCCGGAGAGGGCACAGCGGCAGGCGGCGGAGGAGGCGAAGGGGAGGAAACCTAATAAAAAGGGGCACGGCATTGGGCGGAAACGGGTTAAACGGGTCGGGTGGGTTAAATGGGTCGGGTGGGTTAAACGGGTTACCTGTTTATTAAACAGGTTAAACGAGTCGGGTCGGGTTACCTGTTTAATAAACAGGCCGGGTTCAGGTTGAAATTTCTGACCTGTTTAATAAATAGGTCGAGTTAAGATTTATGATTTTCTGACCCGACTTGCATTTGACCCGATCCGTTTATGTCCGACCCGATCCGATTGCCACCCCTACCTACCATCTCTCAAAAGTGACCTCCAAAGCATCGGTGCATCCTTGAGTGGCGCTCTCCTTAAGACCTCCTTAGCCTCCTCCAAAAGCCTAGCTCGACCAAGCAAATCAACCATATATCCATAATGCTCTTTAGTTCAATTCCATATACTTGAGCCATATCATCGAAAATCCAGCAGCCTTCATTCAACAATCCCTCATGGCTACAAGCAGAGGGCACATTCACAAAACTCAGACCGTTGGGCACCAAACCATTTCTTGGCATCTCCTCAAACAGCCTCAATGCATGCTCTCAGTTGGAACAGGAAAATGGATCGCATTCCCTCGAGAGGTATTATCCGCTTTGGGGATAGACTCCCTTCTGGGCCCAGTGGGCTCTTATGGGTCCACGCTCCCCTCACGGCTTTGTCCTTTAAAAAGGCATCTCTCGTTGAAAGAGTACTGGAACAGCTTAGCTCAAGAGAATGTGGTATTGTCCTCTTAGGAGGGTGCCTCTAAAGGGAAGGGGTTGGCCCCTCCTTATAAGGCACAATCATTTTCGCTACTCAACCAATATAGGACTAAAGTCCCGGGCCTCCATCTACTCCCCAACACTCCCCAAAGCCATGGCTACATAAACCATCTACCATTGCATCCCATGTATTAACATCCTTTTTTTTTTTTTTTTTTGGTAAATCGGCCGCTCACACATGACGGGCGTGAAGCTGGCCTACAAAATCAGAAAACAATATACTGCGCAAAGACGCAGGCACAGCCTCGTGGCCTACCCAAAGAAAATCTCCCGAGTGATGAGCCGCGAAAGAAGCAACCCAGTCAGCCGCACCGTTTGCCTCCCGATATACGTGCGAGGCTTGGTAGGAGACAGTCTTCCCCAACGCTCTACGGATATCGTGAAGTAGCGGCCGGTCCTCGACTGAGTTCCCCCCTTCTCGGAAACATCCTTTTTCGAAGCATAACTAAACACCTGCAAAACCCTCTATGCTTCCACAGTTTGAATACATGTCGACAAGCGTTGTCACTAAAAATCCCTTGATCTCAATCCCATTCTTATCAACATAATCTCGAATCCACTCGCCCAGTCCCAGAGCTCCAACTCAAGCACATGCTGACAACACGTTCACGAGTGTCATTTGTCCGGCCAGACATCGTCATACTGCATCTGTTGAAAGTGCAAAATCACTTCAACGAAATGGCTTGCACGGTTGATAGCATAGGCGTGGAGTAGTGTGTCAAGGACGAAGATATTGGATCTGAACGCGGTCTTGAGGATTCGGGCGTGGATCTGGAAGGCTTCAAGAAGGTTAAGGAAGGGCTGCGCAAGCCTTGTAGAGGGAGCATCCGATAGAAGAGCTGGAGGGCGAACACTACGTCCCATGCACGGGTGTAGGCTCGGATCATAGAGTTCCAGGCGAAGGACGTGGGGGCGGGGAGAGAAGTCAGGCGGCGACAGCCGGAGAGCGGATGAGGCCAATCTTGATCATGTAGGCATGGGGACTGGTGAAGCTTGGAGAGGTTAGTAGGTATGTCCGTGAAGGAGAGGAAGGAGGGAGGTAGAGGACTGCATCTGCATGGGTGATTTGATGGAGTGGGACTGCACTACGGCGGCGGAGGACGGGAACTAATAGCCCCCAATAATGGTTTTAAATCAAGGACGGGAACCAATATAGGGTATCATGTCTTAGAGATTTTAAAAATCAAAATATGGCTCAGCGATTGAAAATTATAGCATAATATCGGGACGAGGATTGGTGGACCTCGGAGAGGTTGGTGGCCATGTCTACGAAGGAGAGAATAGAGAGAGGCGGGATAGGGGAGGCCGACGTGGCGGCGGACGACCGAAGAGCACGGGATTCGTATGGGTGATCTGTTGGAGCGGGACTGTAGCAAAAACTTGATATCGGGATATTGTTGGAATTTTAAAAATCAAAATATGTCTTAGGCATCGAAAATTATAGCATAATATGACGTATGGATCAGAAATTGAAGTCCCTGGAAATTTTTCCATATATCACAGTCTACAAAGGAACGGCCAAATAGATGTCACTATTATTGCGGGTAGCGTATACGAAACAAAAGCCAGGGAAGCCAGAAGGTCCATTGGAAATAGCAGTCATGTCTATCTTATTATTTATGACGCTCTTACATCAAAGGAGAAAATAGAGCCACCATGCGCGGTTAAGTAGAAGGGCACTAGCACAGTAGCACTTATTAAATAGTCGTCTTTGTGGAGAGTTCAAGGAGTAACCTCCCATTCCCCTCTCTCTGTTTTCACATAGCCCTGTAACTTGGAGAACAAAAGATGGCCATGATCCCGGATGCCTTCGTCTCGAAATTGTGTTGGATGCTGTTAACCTATGCAAATGGAGAGGCCGTTAAGATATTGGGTTTGCCCAACGAAATCAGGAAGCTCCATAGGGGGTTGGAGAGGATACATGATGTTCTTGGTGATGCAGAGAATAAACGATTCGACAACCAACCCATCAACCATTGGTTGATCGAGCTGCGAGATCTTATGTACGATGCAGACGACATCATCGATGAATGCTGGATCGAAGGCGGGAAGCTTCTCAGCTCAAATTCATCCTCATTTCGTTGTGTTGAGTTGGTACGTTGTTGTTACCCTCCTATTGCTTGTTTGTCCAAAGTTGGATTCCGTCGTAAGATTGTCAAAAGAATTAGAGATCTCAACCTTAGGCTTGATGAACTTGCCAAGGATAAAGCCGACCTCCATCTTACACCTGCTCCTCATGATGACGGCTATAAGAGTAGAATTAGCCCCAAGACATCTTCTGTACTTGTTGAACCTGATCTTGTTGGAGAGAAAATTAAGCATGATACAACGAGGTTGGTGGACCTGTTAACAAAAGCAAATAAGAAAAAAATTCCAATCTTTGCTATCGTCGGCATGGGTGGGATAGGCAAAACTACACTTGCTCAGAAAATTTACAATGACGAGAAGCTTCGGGACAACTTCAACCAAATGCCACGGATTTGGTTGTGCGTGTCCCAAGAGTTCTCAGAGTCCAGTTTGCTGAGATCTATCATAAAGCAAGCTGGAGGTAATCCTAGAGATGCTGAGGAGAAGGAAGTGCTTGAACCTATGCTTAGCGAATTACTTAGGAACAAAAAATTCTTTGTAGTCTTAGATGATGTTTGGGATGCGCAGGTATGGGATCAGCTATTGAGAAATCCCTTGCAGAGTGGTTCGACAGATAGTAGAATTTTGATAACAACTAGAAACATAAACATTGCTAAACAGATGGGTGCAATATATAGTCACATGGTGGAGAAGTTGTCTCGAGAGGATGGTTGGTCATTAATTTGCAAGATGGTGTTTGAGGAAGACGAGGAAGGAGATATGCACGACTTAAGTGATATAGGGATGAAAATTGTAGAGAAATGTGATGGCCTTCCCCTTGCTCTTAGGACGATTGGAGGGGTGCTTCGAACCAAGGCAAAAAGGCAATCGGAATGGGAGAAGGTCCTTTCTAGCTCAGCATGGTCTTTTACTAAGCTTTCGGATGGGGTGATGGGTGCTTTGTACTTGAGCTATCTGCATTTACCACCTCCTCTCAAGCAGTGCTTCACTAGCCTTTCATTATTTCCCGAGGACTACCAAATTCCTCCATATCATTTCATCAACAGTTGTATTGCAGAGGGCTTTGTAACATCCGAAGATAATACGCCCTTGGAAGATGTGGCGGAAGGATATTGGAAGGAGTTGGTGCAAAGGAACCTCCTACATCCAGATCCTACGCAGTATCATCAATTAGTTTGTGGGACTTGCAGGACACATGATCTCCTGCGATCTCTAGCTCAGCAGATAGCAGGGGATGAGTGCTTCGTCGGAGATGCACGAGCATTTGAAAACAAGATCCCGTCCTCCTCCTCATCATCATCATCGATAAAATTACGCCGTTTATCAATTGTAGATGGAAAATTAAAAACCATACCAGATTTTATAATGGAACAGACATCCTTGAGGAACCTATCATTCTTCCATACCCCACTTGTTCGTGATCTTCCAGAAGATCTCTTCAGAAAGCTGAGGAGTTTAAGGGTCCTCAGGTTAAGTGGAATAGACATTAACAATCTACCAACTTCCTTCGGAGATCTTGTGCACCTTAGAAGTCTTGAACTCTCTTATACTAAAATACGAGAGATACCGGAGAGCATAGGAAATCTTAGAAATCTCCAATTCCTGATTCTCCAGGATTGTAAATATTTGTACAACCTCCCTAATGGTGTCGTGGGGTTAACCAATCTAAGGCTTCTTCACGTCGAAGGTGCACCACTTGTTGGTCTGCCTTTGGGAATAGGGAGACTGCAAAAACTACACGGACTTGGGGGATTTGTGGTGAATGGCAGGGAGGGCCGCAGATCTGGAGTAGGAGGAGATGACAGGGAGCAGGAGCTCAAGGGACATCAACATGGGAGGTTCTGCACCTTGGAAGAGTTGAAATCCCTTTCCCAAATCCGGCGAATGGGCATACACAAGTTGGAGAGTGTATCGAACAAGGCCGAAGCAATAGCTGCTGCACTCGAAGACAAGTCCCATCTCACAGTTCTGTCTTTGCATTGCACACTACCGAGCAGCTCTTTTGATGTGCAGCAGTCTCATACAAATGCTTACGATGAGGAAGATATCAAGAGAATAGGGGAGGTCTTCGAGGAGCTCCGCCCACCGCCATGCCTTGAAATGCTTCTAATTGATGGCTACTTCGGCCGTGGGATGATAACACCCTCGTCATCTCTCCGCAATCTGCGAAGGCTAGAGCTAGAGAATTGTGCTCTATGCCAGCAACTTCCACTCTTTGGAATGCTACCACAACTAGATTTCCTCCGGATTTCAGGTGCTTCTGCAGTCACGAGCATCGGACCTGAATTCTACTTGCTGGCAGATGGCAGTGCCAGTGCAGGAGGGCGGCATGGAAGAATAAACTACTCTTGCTTCTCCTCCTACTTCGCCAAACTAGAGCGACTTGTATTTAGAGACATGCCTAATTGGGAAGAATGGTGGTGGCGGTCGGAGGAGGAGGACAACCGGACAACATCATTGCTACCTTCTCTCAGGTCATTAGAAATTGATGGATGTCCGAGGTTGAGGTCTCTTCCGGAGAGCCTCCTCTGTCATGCCACCGCACTGAAGGAGTTACATATTTGTGGTGCCCACAGCCTAAAAGAAATACAAAACCTCCCCTCTCTTGTAGAATTGATCTTGATTAAAAACTCGAGTTTGGAGAGAGCATCCAACTTTTCTGGACTCAAACACCTAGACGTTTATGATTGTGAGGAGTTGAAGGTTGTGGAGGGTGTGGATGCCGTCGAGCACATACAGCTCCCTGATCGAGAAGCAGAGTCTCTCCCAGAGTGGTTAGTAGGTACGGGTGAAGAGCAACCATGCTTCCCTTCCCTCCACAAGTTGACTCTCTCCAACAAAATCTGTCGCCGAGGGCTACCCGATTGGCCTTTGATTCGATGACTCAACACCCATCTCATGTTGAAGCAATCAGCAAGTATGGGCCAACAACAATCAACTGTATAAGAAAAAGGTCAGAAATGGTTTCCACCTCTGTGTCTCCTGTCTTTCCTCTTTCTGTAGCTATGAATGGAAGATAATTGGCAAATAGGCTCGTCAATTTATTCTTCATGTTTTGCAGCTCCTTCAGCAAGCCAGGGATGGATGTTATACTACTCGCCAACTATTTGATATTCTGCATCATTCTCGTCCTTTCAGGTACATATCCTGACCTGATCACTCTTTTTTTTTTTGATACCTAATCCTCTTCGTATGTCCTTTCAAGAGACGATATCTGATACCAGTTTTTTTTCTTTTTTTCTTTTCTTGGCTGCTTCTTTTATTGAATACATGGAATCCTTATGTGTATATTGCATGATCTGCATCTTTTTGTGCAGGACTTCGACCCAAGGACTGCAGTAAGAAAGAAGAAAAGTCTGGGACCGGATGACATGCATAGCAATTCCTTACATTAATTGGCAATTGTATGACTGCTCATCTTAGTGTCACTTTGAATACCGTATGATAAGCAAAAAATCTATCAAGTTGCTTGTTTTTACACCCACCCTTCTGCTTTTATATGATCTTCCAGGTCCAGCGGATAAGCTGAAATCCTTGTTTCTAGAGGCTTCTCTCCAACTGCATCAGTACGTAGCTTTCATTCTAGCAGAGTCTTGGAGCAAGCAATTACCCATCCATGGTGCTAATCTCGAAAATCATTGGCTGCTATGTTGGGTTATCCCTCCTATGTTGGAGGAGACTTAGCCCAACAAATGTGGGCTAAGTTAATTATTTTTAGCCCAATAAATATGGGCTACTTTTGGCCCAAAACGTGAGGCGCATTAGGGCAATGTTTTATGTTGAGAAGGCAAGGTACATGAGCTGTCCTGCACGAGTTAAAAATAGAGGGAGGCAGCGGAGAAGATGCGGAATTAATATTTGGCGCGCAATCTTGATCAAACGACGATCAAAAGGCGATCCATGGTCCGATCGAGCTGAAATTTGGCATGCAGGCTCATAACACATGGTTCTTCAATCTGTACGGTGTGATCGCCATTTTCAATCTTCTAGTATAGTCATATTTTGCAGAAATATGGTTGTTGTTCATGTGAGATCTTCTCAATCTTTCTCTCTTATTGTTGATGCTTGCCAAGAATATTGTTCTTGAGATTATGTACTGATATATTCCTCTAATTTGGCTAGAAAGAACAGATTGTAATACCCATTATTGGTTGATAGTGGAAGTTTTTCGGTGGACTACGGTCCTGTGGTTTTTACTCTCCATATTGGGGAGGTTTTCCACGTAAAAATTTGGTGTTGCTTTTGTGTTTATAATAATTTGATCAGCTAGGTATTTGTGAATGCCTTGACTCTAGTTGTTTGTTTCCTAACAGATTTACACAAGGTGGGAGAGATTTTGATTCCGTTGTGCTTTAATTGTCTTATTTGTTGTTACTTCCCAATCCCAACATCCTAACATTGCATTAATGGACAATTATGAGTTGAGATTTCTCGATGGTCCTAATTAGGAGAATCAAGACTAGACCTCTTTCTTGTTCTCGTGCAGAGAAAGGATCGATGACCGCAAGATGATGGTGTTCCCAACTTCATTATTTCACCTGCTTGGCCGAAAGAAGTTAGTATCGTGGACCAAATCTTATGAGCTGAGTGGGAAGTATTTGGGAGTATTTGTTTTGGGGATTTGAGTGCGGAAATCACGCTCGACGTAGATTCACTTGCTTGGAAATGAATAACAATTTTTTTAATGTATTTGCATGAATGCATGAGCAGATTGATTCATGAATATATAAACCAATTTTTGTACTTTTTTTTTTGGTGTGAGAGCATGTAACAGCAAAATTCTCTCAATTCCTTCAAGCATTTCACAAGATTCTTCTAAAGCGAATTAGTAGTCGAAAACATGAGATCGTGCTTGTCTATGTAACAAAAATTTGATAGAGAAAATATGTTGTATGTCTATAATCTATTGAAAAAATTCTTTCAATGTGACCATATGAAAACCGTTAGACCCGATAATTGGGCTGTTTTATGAAATTCTTTTATGATGAATTCTGTGCCTAGCGGTACCAAATTCAGCGGGATAGGCAATGTTAAATGTAGTCTCGAGCTTGCTCCAAGTTACTATAATCCATGCTTAATCCGGCCGATACCCAATTCGACATTTTGTGGCCCAAGCTCGGCATGATGAATGAAGATTGAGCTCAGGACATCGATCCTGGGTAACTTTGAGACTCCTAGTTTTAGTAATTGATCAAAGATACCTAATCATCAATATCTACTGGATGCCTAATCAAGATAACTTTGCAAGCTTTTCTTATAGACAATAGATATAAAAGACTAGCGAGGAAACAAATTCTTACCCTCTTGAAGGGCTTCCGGTGCTCTCTTCTCCTCTTCTTATATATCATAACCACCTCCCCTCCCTTCTTATTATGTAAATCTAGAAGGGTCCCTGGCCCCTCGAAAGAAAAAGGCTTTCATATTTGTATCTCATCAATATTTGTTGAAGATTACAATACTCCGAGGATCATGGGATCCTCGAGTGTCATTGGCAGACCCTCACACCACGGAACTTGCTTTTTTACATTAACCATGGCCGAGCAAGCATCATAACTCAGCAAATTCTGCATGTTGGAGGAGTAGTGCCGATTGTGGATAGACAAGATGACTTGCCATCTGGCCCTTTTTATAGGAATGCATTAGTGAATTATATCCTACAACTCTGACGATACATATGAAATAGTAAAATCAGGATGACTAACACCTGAATTCTGATTCTAAAATTTGAATTAAATGGGAGTGTGGCATCTCCATTTGAATTTTAAAATTTGAAATGTATAGGAGTATAGCTAAAAAGGTTAGCCATGCACATGTCCAAATCGTGCATGGCACAACCAACCAAGTTGCACAAGAGCCTGCATGCAAGGTCATCAGTCGAAAACCTATAAATCCCAAATGGACTTTGACTTATTGGGCTTCATTAAGTCCCATCATAGAAAGATATTTCACAATATTGGCAGTATCTTAATCTCAGCCCTATATCAAGCCACATATCAAAGATTCATAATTCTACGAATTTGAAATTTTAAATTTTGAATTCTGAATTTTAAAGTTCGAATAGCATAAATTTAGAATTGATCCTAAGGATCCATTTATTATTTTTTCTATCTTTGTATCATCCTAGTTGTAATTTTTTGTACATTCTCAACTATAAACATGCATGATGACTACCTCATAAGGTAGGTAGAAAAAGTTCTCCACAATATTTTTTTTACATATATTTTTTTTTCTACACACAAGTTTGGAGCAAAAGCTATGGCCCTTCTAACCAACATACATATTGAATACTAAAGTTTGCATTTCACACTACCAACCGACTGCAACGTGCAGCTTTGAATATATTACAAAGAGGATGGGATTAAGAAAATCAGGAGGTCTTCGAGGAGCTTTGTCTGCCACCTTCCGTATAATTTCTTGGTATCCATTGCTACTTTGGGCAGAATTCTAGCCTTTACCCTGCCGAAGATCTTAGCATCAGAGTTATGCAATGTCAAAGGCATACCTTATTAGATATTTTAAGCCATGCATGTGGTTGGATGGCCATCATCCTAGAGATTATCCTTTCTTCCTTGACTTTGTTTGAATAATAAATGCAATATATCATTTGGGTCATTTCACTAAAATAAAAAACTATTGGCAAATGGTAATCCATGGCAACAAAGTAGCACCGCTAATTAGGCGACTGTTGTATTTATCTGCAGCTTTGTAGTTTCATGATGTATTTGCCAAATTTAGGTGGAACCTTGCTTTAATTATGGCTCACCCCATAATGTCACTCTTCACCGGCTGATGGAAAATAGAGATGCTCCAAGTTGAAAGGTAATTAGTTGTTAATCAAAACCTTATGTGCCAAGAGAAATGTAATTGCTTACAACAAAACACTTTGGACTGTTTAATTTATAACACCAGCAGCCTGAGTGTTTTGGCGAGCAAACATCTTGCTTCTCAGGAAGTGATTTCGCATCTGAGTATACTGGTTAAAATTGGTCCAAAAAACATGTACTCGGTTCTTTAAGCCGCTAAGGCATCGAATTAAAATTTTCTTAAATTCACGGAAAAATTGATTTACAAGTTCCATTCATCTTTTTTCAGCAAAATGGTGGAAATACCACTACACATTTTACCGATATAATGAAATGGTGAAACGCGTCCGACCTAGGAACAAAAATAAGTCCAATAAGGCCTCCCATTACAAAATTAATCCATTCTACATCAGTTCAAAAAATAAGGACTCTCAAGCCCATTCAAGCCACCCATCCTACATGCATCTATTATCATCTTTGTTTCATGTCTCTTCTTTTGCATTAATTTTTGTACTATAGTTGGCGTGATTCAACATATCAGTTCATTTCTTCTATTTTGAAATGTTTTTGCCAAAGCAGGTGGGAGACCTGGTTCTTCTAATTTTTTGAGAGCCCAATAGATTGTTTCATTCCACAGAAAGAAAAAAAAAGATTGTTTCATTTTTTTATGTTCTAGTGGTAATCAAACATTTTTTTATGCCACTAGAATGTATTATTATTATTATTTCAGTTGACTTGAAAGCTAAAACTAATGTGGGAACTTGGAAGGGAGATGGAACCAACAGCTTTTGAGTCCAAACGCGTTCGTAAATTCACTCTTTTCTTTTGGGGAAAAAAAAAAAAAAAAAAGGAGAGGGAGGGCCCATCCAGACGTCATTGAGTTAATAAAAAAGGCGTTATATCAACAAAGAGTTACATCGAGGAAGAGTAAAATATAACGGAAACCCACATGATAACGGAAGCAAGGTGTAAGATTTTTAATAAAAAAATTTCCATGTTGCAATTATTGAGGTGGAGTCAGTGATTAGCATGGTGCACGTAGCTATCTTATCGGTGTAGGATATATTTTGCCCTTTGATTGGGTCGTGCATCTGCTTTACAGAGTAGAAAAAGACTCGATCAGAGAAAAAATTATAAAAGTGCAAGCACGCCACCTTCCCACATCCACTCATTTCCATGAGTCTCATTCATGCTTATCTCATTGATTACGCCCTTACATCAAAGGATAAGGGTTAGGTTCAGCTATCATGCATGGGACCATTTTGATGACCCTATGCAGCTTAGGCTCTTGGACCATGCATTGAGATACATGAAAACTTTCGTTCGGATGTGCTATATGCATAGATCATGACCATACAGTTGGCACCAGCACGCATAACCAAGCTGCATCAACGCCTTTGATGGTCCACTTAGCTTCAAAACCAACCCATTTCCTACACTAAAATTAAAAAAATACATTTGACATAAAATAACTGATAAACCATGATTATCCCACTACAAGTGCTATTCCACCAAACCTGAAATTAATTAAAAAGGAAATAAATGACAGCTTCCACACGAAGGAGAGCATCTTCCATGAGCTATAGAGCGGTGGTCTCCTGCCACAACAACATGGGGCTTATGTTTAGTTGGATTGCTATTTTTCTATAAAAATTATATAAAATATTTATTATACTAAAAAAAATATTCTATCTCATAGTTCAAGAATATTTTTTAAAAAAAATATTTAAATTCTAGCAGATAGAAATTAATTTTTTATTTTTATATAATTTTTTTATAAAATTTAAAATTTTGTTTTTATTAAAACGCTATTTTTTATTTTGCTAAAATCTTCAACAAAATATTAAAATTATTTTTTATTTTTTTAATTTAGCGGACTTCCTTTCCTTCTTTCCGAAGAGCTAAATGTGACGGGACCCACATGATAAGTGATAACACCAACAAAGTTGTGAGATTATAGAAGTTAAATTTTTAATAATTTTTCCCCGTGTTGAGAGTATCGAGGAGAAGGAATCTTTTGACTAGGCCCGTGTGCAGACTGTTCGGACCCGAAGAAAGTGATCCATCGCCGCAACTTGTCCTTTTTATTTTCCATTTTTAGTCAAGTCATAACAGCTGTATCCATGAGCAAGTGTGAAATTTTCTCATTTTTTAATATAATTTTTTGGTTACAGTATTCTTCCGCCGCCTAACAGCAATATCCATGAGCAAGTTGCGAAATTTCCACATTATTTAATATATTTTTCAGGTACAGTATTCTTATTTCCACCGCCATAACACCTGTCTCCACGAGCAAGTTGTGGGTTTTCCACATTTTTTAATATATTTTTCGGATACAGTATTCTTGTTTCCACCGCCGCACGCGAACCAGTCGAACCGGATACTAATGCATCTATAATTATTTTATTTAATAAATATAATATAAATATAAATATTAATTATATTCAAAAATTTAAATTAATATTTATTTTAAATAAATACGAATACGAATCGAATACCATAGGTATGGATACAAATATAAATTAAATAATTAAACTTTATGACCACAACATCGAAGTATTACTAAATAATGATGAATAAAATTAATAACATTTTATTTATTTATTAAAAATAAATAAGTGTTATATATAATTAAATAGGATTATAAATAGAATCGGATATTCGAATACAGATCGGATAGTTGTTTGTCCATATCCATATCGATTTCTCTTTAGCGGATATGGATACAAATATTGATATTAGTCGGATTCTCAAATATTATCCAATCCACTTTCACCTCTAGCAGCATATCGAAGAGTTTAGAATTTCTGCACTTGGAATAATTTGGAAGCCTTCGTTTCTATATTTTTTTTTGTCATAATAATATTTTTAAAAAATTTCAAACCTCTATAATTTAATTTAAAATATTATTAAATAATATCATGATTATATTTTAAAAGTAGGATAAACTTTCAGCTACTAATAACCAACGACCTGTGACAACCAACTAGCACCTAGTATTTTTTATATATATTATTAGTATTAGCAACGGCTGTCTTCTCATTTTCAAAATAAAACTAAAGTGCAGAAATAATGCCGGTGTTTCTACTGTAATACAATGTAATAATTTTAATGAATGGAGGAGTCAAGGTTATTGGAACCTTAGCTTGCATCTCAAGCTTATTCTAACAATAGCAACAATAATAATAATATATAAAAAAAACCACAGAAATAGACAAAAACTTTGAATTTTTCAAAACAAAGTGTACTCCATAGATGATGCTATTGCACCAACTGAAAAATAATAAACAAAGAGAAGGCAGAGATTGACAACTCCGGAATAAAATAAATCATTCTTATCCTATTGATAATGATATTACACCAAACTAAAACTTTGGCCAAAGAAACTAGCAGGTGCATTGCAAATGAACAGCCATACCTATCTCATTGATGACGCTCTTACATCAGAGGACAAGGGTTGAGTCCAACGGTCATGCATGGAACCATTTTCATGACCCAATGCAGCTTAGGCCCTTAGATTATGCATTGAGATACATGAAAGCTTGCGTTCGGACGTCCGTCCTCTGTATTTTGGCACCAGCATGCATGACCGAGCTGCATTAAGGCCTTCAATGGTCCACTTCCTACACTAAAATCAAAAATGAAAGAAAATAAATAGGCGATGGACCATGCTAATCCCACTATGAATGCTATTTACACCAAACCAAAAATTAAAAAAAAAATTAAAAAAAAAGATAAATGACAGTTCCCACATAAAGTAAGGGCAGACCCCCTCAACACGTCGCATGTTAGTTCATAGCATCTTCGGAGTAAAATAATGGAAATAGCTCTTCCATATCGCCTGTCGTGTTTCGGACGGTACGTAGAAGGGTATTAGCGGCCATTAAATAGTCGTCTTTTTGGAGAGCGCAAGCAGTATCCTACCATTTCCAGCTCTCCATCCTCCCATCATCTTGCACCTGGAGAAACAAAAGATGGCCATGATCGCAGATGCCTTCGTCTCCAAATTGTGTGAGATGCTATTAACCTATGGAAAGGAAGAGGCTGCCAAGATTTTGGGTGTGCCCGATGAAATCAAGAAGCTCCATAGGAAGCTGGAGAGGATGCAGGATGTTCTTGTTGATGCAGAGAATAGACGTTTCCACAACCAAAGCATCAACCGCTGGCTCAACGAGTTGCGAGATCTCATGTACGATGCAGATGACATCATTGATGAATGCCGGATCGAGGGTGAGAAGCTTCTCAGCTCAAACTCATCCTCATCTCGTTATGCTGAGTCGGTACGTTGTTGCTTTCCTCCTATTGCTTGCTTGCACAAAGTTGGATTCCGTCATAAGATTGGCAACAGAATTAGGGATCTTATCCTTAGGCTTGATGAAATTGCCAAGGACAAAATCGACCTCCATCTTACACCTGCTCCTCGTGATGACCACTATAAGAGTAGAATTAGCCCCAAGACATCTCCTGTACTTGTTGAACCTGATCTTGTGGGAGAGAAAATTGAGGATGATACAAAGAGTTTGGTGGACTTGTTGACAAAAGAATATAAGAAAAAAATTCCAGTCTTTGCCATTGTCGGCATGGGTGGGATAGGCAAAACTACTCTTGCTCAAAAAATTTATAATGATGAAAAGCTTCGGGACAACTTCAACCAAATGCCACGGATTTGGTTGTGCGTGTCCCAAGAGTTCTCAGAGTCCGATTTACTGAGATCCATCGTACTACAAGCTGGTGGTGATCCTGGACATGCTAAAGAGAAGGAAGTGCTTGAACCCATGCTTAGCGAATCACTTAGGAACAAAAAATTCTTTGCAGTCTTGGATGATGTTTGGGATGCACAAGTATGGGATAAGCTATTGAGAAATCCTTTGCAGAGTGGTCTGGCAGATAGTAGAATTTTGATAACAACTAGAAATATAAATATTGCTCAACAGATGGGTGCTATACAAACTCATATAGTGGATAAATTGTCTCGAGAGGATGGTTGGTCATTAATTTGCAAGATGGTGTTTGAGGAAGGCGAGGAAGGAGAAAGGGATGTGTTAAAGGATGTCGGGATGAGAATTGCAGAAAAATGTGATGGCCTTCCCCTTGGTCTTAGGACGATTGGAGGGGTTCTTCGAACCAAGGCGAAAAGGCAATCAGAATGGGAAGAGGTCCTTTCTAGCTCAGCATGGTCTTTTACTAAGCTTCCGGATGGGGCGATGGGTGCTTTGTACTTGAGCTATCTGCATTTACCACCTCCTCTCAAGCAGTGCTTCACTTGCTTTTCGTTATTTCCCGAGGACTACCTAATTCCTCGAGATTTTTTTTTAAGTAGTTGTACTGCAGAGGGCTTTGTAACATCCGAAGACAATACGCCCCTGGAAGTTGTGGCAGAAGGATATTGGAAGGAGTTGGTACAAAGGAACCTCCTACAGCCGGATCCTCGTTTTTATTATCAATCGGTTTGCAGGATGCATGATCTCCTGCGATCTCTAGCTCAGCATATCGCAGGGGATGAGTGCTTCATCGGAGATGCACGAGCATTTGAAAACAAGATCATGTCCTCCTCCTCACCAGCATCAATAAAATTACGCCGTTTATCGATTGTAGATGAAAAATTAGTAACCATACCAGACTTTATAATGAAACAGACATCCTTGAGAACCTTGTCATTCTTTTATTCCCCACTTATTGGGGATCTTCCAGAAGATCTCTTCAAAAAGCTGAGGAGTTTAAGGGTCCTGAACTTAAGGGAAACTGCCATTTGCAATCTCCCAACTTCCTTGGGAGATCTTGTGCACCTTAGACGTCTTGATCTCCGTGCGACTCCAATAAGAGAGATACCAGAGAGCATAGGAAATCTTAGAAATCTCCAATTCCTGATCCTCCATGATTGTAAATATTTGCACAACCTCCCTAATGGTGTCATGGGGTTAATCAATCTAAGGATTCTAGACTTCAGGGGTGCGCCACTTGATGGTCTGCCTGTGGGAATAGGGAGACTGCAACAACTAAGTGAATTATTGGGATTTGTGGTGAGTGGTAGCAAGAGCTGCAGATCTGGAGTGGGAGAAGATGACAGGGAGCAGGAGCAAGAGCACAAGGGACATCAACATGGGAGATTCTGCACCTTGGAGGAGTTGAAATCCCTCTCCCAACTCCGAAATTTGACAACAGTAAACTTGGAGAGGGTATCAGACAAGGCTGAAGCAAAAGTCGCTGCACTTCAAGCCAAGCCCCATCTTATCAACCTAGTATTGAATTGCACGCTACCGAGCAGATCTTCTGATGTGCAGCAGCCTCGTGCAAATGATTACGACGAGGAAGATATCAAGAGAATAGGGGAGGTCTTCGAGGAACTCTGCCCACCGCCATGCCTTCAACAGCTTGAAATCAATGGCTACTTCGGCCGTGTGTTTCCCAGCTGGATGATGACACCCTCCTCGTCATCACTCCGCAACCTACGAAGGCTGGATCTGCATGATTTTGCTCTATGCCAACAACTTCCATCCTTGGGAATGCTGCCCCAACTAGATTACCTCTGGATTGAAGGTGCTTCTGAAGTCACGAGCATCGGGCCTGAATTCTTGGTGCTGGTGGGTGCTAGTGCTGGTGGAAGAAAAACAGACTCTTGCTTCCCCAAACTAGAGGAACTTGGATTTAAAAACATGACTAATTGGGAAGAATGGTGGTGGAAGGAGGAGGACAACCAGACAACATCGTTGCTACCTTCTCTTAAGACATTGATTATTGATAGATGTCCGAAGTTGAGGTCTCTTCCAGAGAGCCTCCTCTGTCATGCCACTGCACTGAAGGAGTTACACATTAGTAGTGCCGACAGCCTGAGAGAAATACAAAACCTCCCCTCTCTTACAAAATTGATCTTGAGCAGCAACTCAAGTTTGCAGAGAGCGACCAACTTTCCCAGACTCAAACACTTAGTTGTTTATGATTGTGAGGAATTGAAGGTTGTGGAGGGTGTGAATGCCGTGGAGCACATACAGCTTTATGATCGAGAAGCAATCTCTCTCCCAGAGTGGTTAATAGGTGCTGGCGAAGACCAACCATGCTTCCCTTCCCTCCACAAGTTGACTCTCTCCAACAAAATCTGTCGCCGAGGGCTGCCCGATTGGCCTTCAATCCGATGAAACAACACCCATCTCATGTTGAAGCAATCAGCAAGTATAGGCCAACGACAGTCAACCGTACAAGAAAAAGGTCAGAAATGGTTTCCACCCCTGTGTCTCCTTTCTTTCCTCTTTCTGTAGCAATGAATGGAAGATAATTGGCAAACAGGTCCATCAATTTATTCCTCATATTTTGCAGCTGCTTCAGCAAGCGAGGGATGGAAGTTATACTACTCGGCAACTATTTGATATTCTACATCATTCTCATCCTTTCAAGTACATATCCCAACCTGATCGCTTGTTTTCTTCTGATACCTAATCCTCTTCGCATTTCCTTTCAAGAGACGATATCTGATACCAGTTTTTTTTTCTTCTTCTTTTTTTCTTCGCTGCCTTCTTTTATTGAATACAAGAAATCCCTGTGCGCATATTGTATGATCTACAGCTTTTTGTGCAGGACTTGGACCCAGGGACTGCAGTAAGAAAGAAGAAAAGTCTGGGACCGGATGATATGCAGAGCAATTCCTTACATTAATTGGCTACTGTATGACTGCTCATCTTAGTTTCACTTTGAATACCGTATGATAAGCAAAGATCTATCAAGTTGTTTGTTTTTACACCCTTCCTTCAGTTTTTGTTTGTTCTTGCAGGCCCAACAGATCAGCTGAAATCCCTTGTTTATAGAAGCTTCTCTCCAATTGTATTGGTAGCTGTTATTCTAGCAACAGCCAATTACAGAATCTCTGGTACTAATTCCGAAAACCACTGGCTGCTCACATGCATTACTCAACAATTACTAATTAGCAGAATCAAGACTAAACCTCTTTCTTGTTCTCGTGCAGAGAAAGGATCGATGACCCCATGGAGATGGTGTTCCAAACTTCATTACTTCACCTGCTTGGCCATAAAAAGTTTGCATCATGGACAAAATCTCATGAGATCATTGTATCATACTTGGGAGTATCAGTCATTGGAAAGATGTGAATGAAAGTATGGAGTCTACGAGCAAGTACATTAACGAATTCTGGGCACATTTGTTTTGGGGATTTGACTGCGGAAATCATGTTCGACGTATTATTACCACATTTGGATGGACAAGGATTAGAGAGAAATAACATTTTTTAGAATGTATTTGCATGAATGCATGAGCAGATGGATTCATGAATACATAAACTATATTTTGTACTTTGATTTGAGAGCATGTAACAGCAGAATTCTCTCAATTCCTTCAAGCATTCCATAATATTTTTCTAAAGCAAATTAGTACTCGAAAACATGTGATAGAGAAAACATGTTGTATGTCTATGATCTATTGAAAAATTCTTTTGATGCATCTATCAATGTGACCATATGAAAACCGTTAGACTGATAATTGGGCTGTTATTCATTAGATGATGATGCTATTTTTATGATGGATTTTGTGCCTAGTGATACCAAATTCCGCAGGTTAGGCCAGGTTAAATGTAGTCTCAAGCTTACTCCAAGTTAGTATAATCCATGCTTAATCCAGCCCATACCCAATTCGACATTTTGTGGCCCGAGCTCCGCATGATGAATGAAGAGTGAGCTCAGGACATCGATCTTGTTTAACTTTGAGACTCCTTGTTTTAGTATCTGATCAAAGATACCTAATAATCAATATCTACTGGATGCCTAATCAAGATAACTTTGCAAGCTTTTCTTATAGATAATAGATATAAAAGATTAGCGAGGAAACAAGAATCAATATATATATATATATATATATATATATATCTTAACCTTGGGAAGTGCTTGGAGTAAGGCTGCAAATGGATCGGGTTGACCGTGACCCGACCCAACCCATTTTGGAGGACCCATGGGGCCGGGTTGGGACCTAAAATTGGACTCATTCCATTTTCTGGGTCGGGTCTGGGTTTACTAAATTCAGACCCGACCCGACCCGACCGATTTGAAATTTGGATAATTTGGGGTTTTCAATTCTACGACCCGACCCGACCTAACCCGCATCTACAAAATTATTTGGGCTCGCCGGCCGCAGCCCGTAAGGTTGCAAACAAGTTCAATAGCCATGGATGGATTGACTCGAATCGAATCCGATCCAAACCCGAGCCGGACCTGAATTTTTTGGGTCGGGTCCGAGTTATACATGAATCCGACCCTACCTGAATGACCTATTGGGTCAAAAATTATAGCGATGGACGCGACCTACCCCAATCCGATTTTCTATTGGGTTGGGTCTCGGTCAAAAATTAGGATCTGAACAAGAAATCGAGTTAAGTCAAGGTCACTCATGACCCGACCCGACCTAACCCACTTGCATCCCGAGCTTGGAGTGCTCTCTTTTCCTCTTCTCCAATATCATGGCCACCTCCCCTCAATTCCTTCTTATCATGTAAATCCAACAGGTGTGCCTTGGCCCCTCAAAAGAAAAAGGTCTTCATATTTGTATCTCATCAATATTTGTTGAAGATTACAACACTCAAAGAATCATTGGACCCCTGGGTGTCATTTGTAGATCCCCCACACCACGGAACTTGCCTTTTTGCATTTGCCATGGCCGAGCATGCATCATAACTCTGCAAATTCTGCATGTTGGAGAAATAGTACCGATTGTGGATGGACAAGATGGCGTGCCATCTGGCCTCTTTTATAGAATTCAAATGTGTAAGCAGAGTGGGTGAAGATGGAATTCATTAGTGCACTATATCCTACAACTCCGACATTACATATGAAAGAGTGAAATTAGTGATATGCCCTTGGAAGATGTGGCGGAAGGATATTGGAAGGAGTTGGTGCAAAGGAACCTCCTACAGCCAGATCCTATATTTTATAGACGAAGTGTTTGTAGGATGCATGATCTCCTGCGATCTCTAGCTCAGCATGTAGCAGGGGATGAGTGCTTCGTCGGAGATGCACGAGCATTTGAAAACAAGATCACGTCCTCCTCCTACTCATCATCATCATCGATAAAATTACGCCAATTGTAGATGGAAAAATAGAAACCATACCGGACTTTATAATGGAACAGACATCCTTGAGGAACCTATCATTCTTCCATACCCCACTTATTCGTGGTCTTCCAGAAGATCTCTTCAAAAAGCTAAGGAGTTTAAGGGTCCTGAACTTAAGTGAAACTGCCATTGCCAATCTCCCAACTTCCTTGGGAGATCTTGTGCACCTTAGACGTCTTGATCTCAGTGCGACTCTAATAAGAGAGATACCAGAGAGCAGAGGGAATCTTAGATATCGCCAATTCCTTGTCCTCGAAGGTTGTAAATATTTGCATCGCCTCCCTAGTGGTGTCGTGTGCTTAATCAATCTAAGGGGTCTATACGTCCGGGCTGTACCACTTGATGGTTTGCCTGTGGGAATAGGGAGACTGAAACAACTAAATATACTAACGGGATTTGTGGGGAGTGGTGGCAGGGAGCAGGAGCACATGAGACATCAACACGAGAGGTTCTGCACCTTGGAGGAGTTGAAATCCCTCTCCCAACTCCGGTGTTTGACAATACAACACTTGGAGAGGGTATCAAACAGGGCTGAAGCAAGAGCCGCCGCACTCGGAGACAAGTCCCATCTCACAGTTCTATATTTGCAATGCACAGTACCGAGCAGCTCTTCTGATGTGCAGCAGCCTCGTGCAAATGATTACGAGGAGGAAGATATCAAGAGAATAGGGGAGGTCTTTGAGGAGCTCTGCCCACCGCCATGCATTGAACTGCTTGAAATCAATGGCTACTTCGGCCGTGAGTTTCCCGGCTGGATGATGACACCCTCCTCGTCATCGCTCCGCAACCTGCGAAGGCTGAGTCTGATGAATTGTGCTCTATGCCAGCAACTTCCATCCTTAAGAGTGCTGCCACAACTAGATTCCCTCTGGATTGTGAGTGCTTCTGGAGTCACGAGCATCGGACCTGAATTCTTGTTGCTGGCAAATGGCAGTTCTGGAAGAATAACTTACTCTTGCTTCTCCTCCTACTTTGCCAAACTAGAGGATCTTATATTTATAGGCATGCCTAATTGGGAAGAATGGTGGTGGCGGTGGGAGGAGGAGGACAACCAGACAACATCGTTGCTACCTTCTCTCAAGTTATTGAGGATTTATATCTGTCCGAAGTTGAGGTCTCTTCCGGAGAGCCTCCTCTGTCATGCCAGTGCCTTGAAGAAGTTACATATTGATGGTGCCCACAGCCTAATAGAAATACAAAATATCTCCTCTCCTACAGAGTTGATCTTGGCCCACAACTCAAGTTTGGAGAGAGTGTCCAACTTTCCTGTACTCAAACACTTAGACGTTGAGGATTGTAAGGAATTGAAGGTTGTGGAGGGTGTGGATGCCGTGGAGCACATACAGCTCGATGATCGAGAAGTAGAGTCTCTCCCAGAGTGGTTGGCGGGTGCTGGTGAAGAACAATCGCGCTTCCCTTCCCTTCACAAGTTGACTCTTAAAAATAAAATCTGTCGCCGAGAGCTGCCCGATTGGCCTCTGATCCGATGATACAACACCAATCTCACGTTGAAGCAATTAGCAAGTATGGGCCAACGACAATCAATTGTACAAGAAAAAGGTCAGAAATGGTTTTCACCACTGTGTTTCCTTTCAGTCCTCTTTCTGTAGTTATGAATGGAAGATAACTGGCAAAAAGGCCCATCCATTTATTCTTCATATTTTGCAGCTGCTACAGCAAGCCAGGGATGGATGTTATACAACTCGGCAACTGTTTGATATTCTGCATCATTCTCGTCCTTTCAGTTACATATCCTGACCTGATTGCTCATTTTTTTCTAATACCTAATCCTCTTCGCATGTCTATCTGACAACAGTTTTTTTCTTCTTTTCTTTTTTTTTCTTGGCCACCTTCTTTTATTGAATACATGGAATCCTTGTGCATATTGCATGATCTTTAGCTTTTTGTGCAGGACTTCGACCCAGGGACTCCAGCAAGAAAGAAAAAAAGTCTGTCAGGCCCCAGATGATATGCATAGAAATTCCTTACATTGCATTAGTAGCTTTCCTTCTAGCAGTCTTGTTACAAGCAACTACCCATCTATGGTGCTAATCCCGGAAACCACCGGTTGCTAACATTGCATTAATGGACAATTATGAGTTGAGATTTCTCGATGGCACTACTTAGTAAAATCAAGATTTTAATCTTGTGCAGAGAAAGGATCGACGACCGCAAGATGATGGTGTTTCCAACTTCATTCTTTCACCTGCTTAGACAATGGTGTTCTCAACTTTCATTATTGTAATAGCAAAATTCCCCCAATTCCTTCAAGCATTGCAAAGACTTTTCTAAAGCAAATTAATACTCGAAAACATGAGATCATGCTTGTCTATGTAACAAAAATCTGATAGAGAAAACATGCATGTTGTATGTCTATGATCTATTGAAAAAGTTCTTTTGATGCATCTATCAATGTGACCATATGAAAACCGTTAGACCCAATAATTGGGCTGTAATTCATTTGATGATGATGCTATTTTTATGATGGATTCTGTGCCTAGCGGTACCAAATTCGGTGGATTAGGCTAAGTTGAATGTAGTCTCGAGCTTACTCTAAGTACTATAATCCATGCTTAATCCAGCCCATACCCAATTTGACATTGTGTGGCCCAAAATAATCCCCCGCTGGATCGGTTCCAGGAGGACTCGGAATCAACGATGACCAGAGATCATGGACTCGGAATCAACGTCCAAACAATTAATTAGTGGGGAATAGATCATGGACTCGGAATCAACCATAACCAGCAAAAGAGAGGGTGGGCCTTGTTTGGGAGTTGGGAGAAGACTTTGGAGGAAGGAAGTAGGCAAAGGGAGTCTGAGTGACGCACATCTGTACTCTCTAAAGTTGGCGGAGATTACGATGGCGATGTGACCCTCCCTTCTTTTTTAAAAAAAAAGGGAAGGAGGGAGGAACGGACAGGCCCACCCTACGTAGCAGCCCCCACTGGCCCCCAACCCGTCAGAAAAATATTCGATGCGGGCAGAAATGACCATGTGTTGGGCACCCCAGCCGGTTTTACTCATACCCTTTCCATCCGTGAGTCCGGCTCGGTTATCCCTATGGACTCCGGCACGAACCCACCGTGTGAGTACGTCACACCTGGCACCACCGAAGCTACCAGTAGATCAATAAGCCCTTCCAAACACGTGTTCGAGCAGGGAGCATCTAGTCTCCACAATTTAATCGACGCCCGCGCATTTTAAACTCGAAACCACGTGATTAGAAGTGAGGTTCAGTTCCACTGAACTCCCACCTTAGTGGCAGCCACCCTTTTTTTTTTTTTTTTTTTTTTTTTTGTTTTTTGAAGGGTCCCTTTCTTCATAGTTAGCAAAATTCCAAGAAATGTTTGGAGCTATTAAAATAATAAACTATGGGGAAAGAGACAACACTATGTCTAACGTCAATCACGCCAACATCCATCTAGCCTTGATCCCATCAGCAATGCGTTAAGGTGGTGGCCCGCTTAACCCTGCTATCTTTCTCCTTTTCCTTTTCCAAAGATTAACTTGTGGGTCACTTTGCCAAGTCCTCTGCTTGTGTCTGTCCACTTTGCGAGTGGAAATTTTAGATGCACCAAACTGTCCGGCACCCATTCTTGCACCCCCGAATTGGAACATGCTAGATCGGCTGGATGATTATGATCGAGGTTGTATCACCCATTGCGATGATCTCAAAGCACTCTGAGCTCCATCATTTATCCACCTGTATGAATCTCAAAGCGACCATTTGGTGATCCGTAGGTGAATTCAACTTCTTTTGATGCCAAAGATGCCACTTTTATCCAAACGATTAGGTAGTGAAATATAGTCCAGGTGGCTTTCATGCAGGACGTGACCTGTTACCCAAAAGACTCCTGTTAACTCCACTTGCGTTTTCTAAATTATTTGCTTGATTGCTCACCAGATGCGGAGAGTCAATCGACCTTAGGTTTATAAGTTATAACAATTAGTCTGCGCCATGATCTATTCACCACCCGGAAATAGAGAGCGATAAATCGGCAATAGAGATCTTCAAAGCTTCTAAATATGGCGACGACAGCCACAACAAAAATGGAAGAGATGCTGGCAGAAGATTAGGTGAGCGGTTGCTCTAATACCGTGTTAAAATATTTGCAGAAGAAGAGAAAAACAAGAAAAAAAAGAAAGAGAAAAATGATTTTATTTATTTATTCCATCATATTCGAATCATCTCAGGGGTTATATATATTCATGTACAGACTTCATAAAAAAATAATATAGGCTGATATAAGATCACGCTAATAAAGAAAAATAATACTGACTGTTGTGGTTGAAATCTGGCCTGAGGGTAACCACACCGGAGGAGTCGAAGGAGCCGCTGATTGAGACGGAGAAAGGGCGTCACCTCCTGCATGCTGGCGTACCTGCACGAAGCCTCACCGGTGATTTCTGTGAGGGCCCTCCGATGCTTAAGTTAGAGTGGAACTTATTTGGTCCAAAAGTATCCAGGCGTTACCTGATGCGGGCTATTTATAACCTCTAGAGAAGTGCCCAGGCGGCGGAGGTTTGACCCATCCTCATCATGGGAGGAGATGGTCTTGGCCCGGTGACATGCAGCCATGGCTTGCTTGAGGCGCATAGTGTAGTCCGTTCTCGTGAACGGCATAGCGTTGGCAGATGTGGTAGGGTATGGCCCTTGACAGCAAGCATGGCCCCTGGTCGACATGTCGTGGAGTGGCCAGCAAGCAAAGCATGGCACGGTGAGGTTGTAATATACGACCACGTGTGCGGGCGTAGGGGCGCACATGGGTGCGCGCGTGGATGCGGCCGTGGACGAGGTCGGGCTCGCTTGGAGACCGTAGCATATACTCGGCTCTTAGTCGATTCTGCAGGGCGTCCCGAGCTTAAGCCCGGGATGTCGTCTCTTGCGAACGGTCGACGGAGCCTCTTCGGCTCTTAGTCGACTCTACAGGGCATCCCGAGCTCAGGCCCGAGACGTCATTATGTCATCAGAGAAGGTTACTGCAGGTCGTGGCAGTAACTTGATTTGTGGGAAGGGGCCGAGGTCAGCTCGGCCTTCGGCGAGGTCCGAGGTCTGGCCTGCTTGACACTGAAGTTTGCTTGGCTGGGATGGGGTGGTCCCATACTTGGGTAGGACGATCCATTTTGCCCGCCGATCACTCTAATAAAAAAAAATAATACTCACTGATACAAGATCAAAAAAAAATAATATAGCTGATACTGATGGTTACGTAGCTCTAAAATTAAGCTAACATGTTATGTGCATAGATCATGACTATACATTTGGCATGCGTGACCAAGCTGCATCAACGCCTTCCAAGGTCCACTTAGCTTCAAAACCAACCCACTTCCTGCACAAAAATCAAAAATGAAAGAAAATTAAAAAATATATATTTGATAGAAAATAAGTGGGAAACCATGATTATCCCACTACAAGTGCTACTCCACCAAACCGAAATTAATTAAAAAAATGATAAATTACAGCTTCCACACGAAGGAGAGCATCTTGCATGTCGCATGTCGTGTGCAGAAAGCATGAGCACTCGTTATATGGTGGTGGTCTTCTACCACCACAAAAGTCCCCTTGGCCTCACTGTGATATTTCATCTTCTTTTCCCACCCATCTTGGTGACATGATATTTTGTCCTCCGGACATGATGGGAGCTCGTGGGAGCCAGCAGACGCTTCTCTCGCATATTTTACTGTGACTTATATTTAATTTTTGATATCTATTTTTTATTAAAAATTATATAAATATTTATTATATTTTTAATAAAAAAGATTTTATCTTATTCTATCTCATAATTTTAAAAAATATTTTTATAAAAAAATTGTTCTAATTTTTGGAGGATAGAAATTAAACTTTTCTATATTTTATATATATTTTTTTATAAAATTTAAACTCTATTTTTAAAAAATTATTTTTCATTTTGCTAAAACCTTTAATAATATATATATATATATATATATATATATATATATATATATATATATATATATATATATATATATATATCATTTAGCCTATCTTCTTTCAAAGTTCGAAGAGCTAAATATGCGGACCCACATGATAACACAAACAAAATTGTGAGGCTATAGAAGTTAAATTTTTAATAATTTTTTTTAAGACTGCAAATGGGTCAGATCGATCCGTGACCCGACCCAATAGATCCGATCCGATCCGAATTTTAGGACTCGCGGGTCTGGATCGAATTCTAAAATTGGATCCGAATTATTTTCTGAATCGGATCTGGATTTACCAAACGGATCCGATCCGATCCGAATGAACCCGTAGAGAGAGAGAGGGGGAGTCTTTTCTTTTTTTTGTGTGGATGGGCCATGGTGCTATTGGAAGAAAAGCCCTAAGAAAAATAGGGTTCAAGCGTGGAAGGACAGCAACAAGCATAGGTTCGCAGAATCCAAAAGAACCTCGGCCCGTTAGGATTCTCTCTCGATCTATTACACTGTTGATACCTCTGGTGTCTCGGTAGCTGGCTTTTTTTTTTTTTTTCTTTCTGTTTTTTGGTTTTTGTTTCTTTTAACTTCGGAAGGGAGAAAGTGAGGGAACGCTGAACTGAATATGGGTCATGTGCCAATTTTCTGCAATGGGATATTTTTTTGTCCTCGTGAGAGGGGAGCCGGGAGACACCAAGTTCCGTCCAATCAGTCATATAGATAAAAAATAGTGTGATATGAAATTCGGCTTATTGACCGACTTAGTTAGTAAGTCATGGGTCATCCGTTCTGGAGGTCAATTGCAAGTCTTTCTTGTCATGGATCACCCAGCACCTCATAATTATGATATGACCAAATTAGGTTTGTCCAAATTTTTTTCCAAAAACAAAAAAAAAATAATTTTACTCGGACATGTATCCGACTCAACTCAGATTCGACCTAGATTCGACTCGAATTCGATCCGATCTTCAACCAGGCCGGAACTGAATCCAAAATTAGGATCCGAACAAAAAATTAAATCAGATGTGAATCATCCAGAATCTGATTCGATTCGATCTATTTATAACTTTAATTTTTTTTCATGTGGAGCCTATCAGGAGAACGAGTCACAACTGCTGTATCCACGAGCACGTTGTGGGATTTTCATATTTTTTTAATATATTTTTTGGTTACAGTATTCTTGTTTCGACCGCTGCACGCGAATCTGTCCCGAAAGGAACAAAGTGTATTGCATAGATGATGCTATTGCACCAGCTGAAAAATAATAAACAAAAGGACGGCAATTAATGATAACTCCATAAAATCAATCATTCTTATCCTATTGATAATGATATTATACCAAACTAAGACTTTACCTAAAGTAGCCGGCAGGTGCAGTGAAAATAAACAGCCATGCCTACCTCATTGATGGCGCTCTTACATCAAAGGACATGGGTTGGGTCCAACGGTCATGCATGGAACCATTTTCATGGCCCTATGCAGTTTAGGTATGTTTTTTTTTTTTTTTTTTTTTTGATGAAAACGGCATTTCATATAGCTCTAACTTGAGTACATCCAGCCATATCAAAAGAAAGCAAAGAGTAAAAGGTGGGAGGAATACATCCTATAGATGTCCATATGATCTCCCCGGAGTGCCGAGCAACAAATGAAGCAATCCAGTCTGCTACACTGTTCGCCTTCCGAAAAACATGTGAAGCCTGAAAATCGCTCGGCTCCTGAGCCAATCGCTGAATCTCACGAATGAGGGGATGACCATCACCATATCTGTCCACTCCCCGAATCCAATCGATCACCACAGAGGAATCTCCCTCAAGACATATATGCTCAGCACGGAGTACCCGCCTCGCATAGGATATACACTCCCAGGCTGCCCACAACTCTGCCCCAACTGCGGTAAGTCCCGGCATACGGCGCCCACCAGCTGCTATCAGCCTACCTAGATGGTCTCTGATGACAAAGCCAACTCCTCCTAACACCCCGTCCACCGATATACTACCATCAAATTCACTTTGAGATGACCAAGGGGTGGGGGTACTCAAGAAACTAGGGCGAACCTGGGCGCTGTGACAACGGAAAGAGTACCCTAGGTGTCCCTGGCCATCTCAGAAGAGAAACTAATGGCAGCTGTAGCAACCTCCCTCGCATAAAGCATGGCTCTGTCCACCACCCTCCGCGGGGGTAACAGCCTGCCCTCAAAGAGGCCAGCATTCCTGTCCAACCAAATAGAATAAGCCAAATATACCCAGCAAATGCCGGCCTCAACAGTGCTAGACCTTCTCATGGAAACCCTCAGCCAGTGAATCAAATCCTGTGTCGACTCAACTGAATGGGGTAATAAGGATGGTGATAGGCGCCAAATCTCCCTAGCTCTGGGACACTGCAGAAGAACATGATCAATCGTCTGCTCAGTCTCCGTACACTCCTCACAACACTGAGTGATCCTCATACCTCGCTGTACTAGCAAGCTCCTGGTCGGTAGGCAGCCCCATGCCACCTTCTAGATGAAGAGCGCCACACGCAGGTGAATCTACATCCTCTAAATCCATTCTTCCTCTATCTGTCGGGCTGGCTCTCGGCTCAAGAACGTGTGAATATCCCTGGCTCGCACCTGCGATCGCCCTGACGGCATCCAGACTAGTCTATCCGGCCCCTCCCGGGCAGGGACATGTAGGGCCAGGATCATCTCTGCTAACTGCTCCCCAAAAGTCTCTATGATCAACTCCACCCTCCAGGATCGCCCCCGGGCTCCATCAGATCTCTGACCCTGAGGCCAGCTAACCTCGACGTATCCGCCATAACCAGTAATCTACTGATAGGCTGCTCCGTCACCCAGCAATCCTCCAACACATCAATGGACCGACCATCACGAATGGCCCATCTAATCGCGGGAAACACCAACCCTGCTCTAGCACAAATCTCCCTCCAGACTGGTGAATGACGACGTCCAGCACGGGCCCTAGGCACTAGGACGCCATACTTGGCCCTCATAAGTGAGGACCACATGCCACTAGGCTCCAACACAACTCTAGCAGATGCCGTGCCGCTAGGACCTCCCGTCTCGCCACCAAGGACTACACCCCCAAACCACCATATCTCGTTGGCTGACATACAACCTCCCATGCCATAAGAGGGATGCCTCCCCTACCTTCGTTCCTCCCCCAAATAAAGATCCTGTAGATCTGCTCAATTTTCCTCATTGTCGCTATTGGGATAAGAGAGTTAGACCGTAGATAGACAGGGATCGAAGAAAGAACTGACCATACCAGAGTAATCCTGCCCATCATGGAGAGTGAATGTATCTGCCAGCCCTCCAGCCTGTGTCTGATACTGATCTCGAGGGAAGAGCAATCGCTGCTGCGTAGACGCTGACCGGAGAGCAGCACTCCGAAATACCTCAACGTGTCCTCCTGCTCTCCCACTCCCAGAATCTCCAATATGGAGGTCTTCACAGCCAGTTTAGTCTTCGGGCTGAAAATAATTGCTGACTTAGATAAGTTGACCCGTTGACCAGACATTGAACAATAGTCTCGAAGAATCCTCCAAATAATCCATGCAGCCTGCCTAGTCGCCCGGGCTAACAAGAGACAATCATCGGCGAAGAGCAAATGAGAAATCGGTGTGGCCTCCGACACCGGCCTATAGACCTCTAGCTCCTGGGAGATCACTGCATGCCGAAGGGCCCGGAAAAGTGCATCTGCGCATATAATAAACAGTAATGAAGAGAGGGGGCAGCCCTGACGCAATCCACTAGAAGACACAAAATACCGTAATGGCATTCCATTTACCAGGATAGCGAAGGAGGGGGCTCTGATACATCCCATAACCCATCTGATCCATACCTCAGGAAAGCCAAACCCCTGCAAAGACTGCTGCACAAAATCATATCTCATCCTATCATAGGCCCTCTCCATGTCAAGCTTGATCCCCATCAAACTCCTCCTACTCGAGATCCTACCAAGATCAAAGATAAACTCCTGGGCAATAAGGACATTATCTGTAATACTCCGCCCTCCCACAAAAGCCCCCTGCTCCGGGCTGATCAGTCTCAATAGAATATCCCTCAATCTCAAGGCTAGTAACTCCGCCGTCACCTTGTACAGGGTAGTGCACAGACTAATCGGGCGAAAGTGACCAAGCTTAGAAGCATCCTGTCGCTTCGTTATCAGGGTGACTAGGGTCCTCTGCCAATCTGTAGACATCACGGCTGTGCTGAAATACTGCTGTATGGCAGCCGTCACACTCTATCCCACAATCATCCAGTACCTCCGAAAGAATAACGATGGAAAAACGTCCGGACCCGGCGCCTTGTCCCCCTCAAGGGACCACATCACCTCCTGAACCTCCCTCTCCGATACCGGCCTAATCAGTGCTGCTGTATCCTCCTCCGCCACCCGTATCAGTGGTGGCACAATACCCTCTGAAGTCTCGGTGCCCGTCTTCTCAGACCATCTGGCCCTGAAAAAGCCCTCCAACACCCTCTGAATCATATCTGGGTCCTCCACTAGCTGCCCATCCTCATCTCTGATCGCCCTGATCCTGTTCCGATGCCTCTTGATCACTGCCGCCTGATTATTGCAGTTTAGGCTCTTAGATCATGCATTGAGGTCATGAAAGCTTGTATTCGGTTGTTCGTCCTCTGCATTTTTGGCACCGGTTTGCATGACCAAGCTGTCTTCAATGGTCCATCAGCTTCAAACCCGACCCACTTCCTACACTAAAATCCAAAATGAAAGAAAATAAAAAAATACATTTGAAATTAAATAAGCGATGGACCATGGTAAGCCCACTATCACTGCTATTACACCAAACCAAAACTAAGCTAGGGCATCTTTGGAGTAAAGTAATGAAAATAGCTCTTCCATATCGCATATCGTGTTTCGGACGAATGGAATGGTATTAACAGTCATTAAATAGCTGTCTTTGTGGAGAGTGCATGAAGTACACTACCATTTCCGACTCTCCATCCTCCCATCATCTTGTACTTGGAGAAACAAAGGATGGCCATGATCGCAGATGCCTTCGTCTCCAACTTGTGTAACACGCTATTAACCTATGGAAAGGAAGAGGCTGCCAAGATCTTGGGTGTGCCTGAGGAAATCAAGAAGTTCCATAGGAGGCTGAAGAGGATGCATGCCGCTCTCGCTGATGCAGAGAATAGACGCTTCGACGATGAGGCCATCAACCTTTGGCTGAACGAGCTGCGAGATCTCATGTATGATGCAGACGACATCATTGATGAATGCCGAATCGAGGGGGAGAAGCTTCTCAACTCAAACTCATCCTCATCTCATTATGCTGAGTCGGTACGTTGTTGCTACCCTCCCATTGCTTGCTTGCACAAAGTTGGATTCCGTCATGAGATTGGCAATAGAATTAGAGATCTCAACCTTAGGCTTGATGAACTTGCCTAGGACAAAGCTGACCTCCATCTTACACCTGCTCCCCATGATGACCGTTGTAAGAGTAGAATAAGCCGCAAGACATCTCCTGTACTTGTTGAACCTGATCTTGTGGGAGAGAAAATTGAGGATGATACAAGGAGGTTGGTGGACCTGTTGACCAAAGAATATAAGAAAAAAATTCCAGTCTTTGCTATTGTCGGCATGGGTGGGATAGGCAAAACTACCCTTGCTCAGAAAATTTACAATGACGAGAAGCTTCGGGACAACTTCAACCAATTGCCACGAATTTGGTTGTGCGTGTCCCAAGATTTCTCGGAGTCTGATTTACTGAGATCCATCATACATCAAGTTGGAGGTGATCCTGCAGGCCAAGGAGAAGGAAGTGCTTGAACCCATGCTTAGCGAATTACTTAGGAACAAAAAATTCTTTGTAGTCTTGGATGATGTTTGGGATGCACAAGTATGGGATAAGCTATTGAGAAATCCCTTGCAGAGTGGTTTGGCAGACAGTAGAATTTTGATAACAACTAGAAATATAAACATTGCTCAACAGATGGGTGCCATATACACTCATATGGTGGATAAGTTGTCTCGAGAGGGTGGTTGGCCATTAATTTGCAAGATGGTGTTTGAGGAAGGCGAGGAAGGAGATATGCATGAGTTAAGTGATATAGGAATGAAAATTGTAGAGAAATGTGACGGCCTTCCCCTTGCTCTTAGGACTACTGGGGGGCTTCTTCGAACCAAGGTAAAAAGGCCATTGGAATGGGAAAAGGTCCTTTCTAGCTCAGCATGGTCTTTTACTAGGCTTCCGTATGGGGAGATGGGTTCTTTGTACTTAAGCTATCAGCATTTACAACCTCCTCTCGAGCAGTGCTAGCTTCACTTGCCTTTCATTATTTCCCGAGGACATCCTAATTGTTAAAAATCGGTTTGTCAGAAGTTGTATTGCAGAGGGCTTTGTAACATCCGAAGACAATACACCCTTGGAAGATGTGGCGAAAGGATATTGCGATCTCTAGCTCACCATATAGCAGGGGATGAGTGCTTCGTTGGAGATGCACGAGCATTTGAAAATAAGATCACGTCCTCCTCCTCATCATCATTGATAAAATTACGTCGTTTATCAATTGTAGATAAAAAATTAGAAACCATACCAGACTTTATAATGGAGCAGACATCCTTGAGGACCCTGTCACTCTTCCATACCCCACTTATTCGGGATCTTCCAAGAGATCTTTTCAGAAAGCTAAGGAGTTTAAGGTAGGGGCGGCAATCGGGTCGGGTCAGGCATAAACAGGTCGGGTCAGATACCAATCGGGTCAAAAAATTATAAACCTGAACCCGACCTGTTTATTAAACAGGTCAGGAATTACAACCTGAATCCGACCTGTTTAATAAACAGGTCACCTGATCGACCCGTTTAAGACCCGTTTAAGAAAAAAAAAAGAAAAAAAAGATGGGGGCCGGCGGGATGGGAGGGGAAGAGACTCGAGAGAGAGAGAGAGAGAGAGAGAGAGAGAGAGAGAGGAGAAACCGAGAGAGAGAGAGAGAGAGGCAGTAGGGTAAAGGAAAAAAAAAAAATAACTGCTCATCTTCTTCCCCGATCGGCCTCCCTCGCCACGGCTGCGCCCGAGCCGCCACCCCGCACCGCCCGCGGCGTCCCCGCTGCGCCCGAGCTGCCACCCCGCACCGCCCGCGACATCCCCGCTGCGCCCGAGCCGCCACCCCGCACCGCCCGTGGCGTCCCCGCTGCGCCCGAGCCGCCACCCCGCACCGCCCGCGGCGTCGCCGCTGCGCCCGAGCCGCCACCCCGCACCGCCCGCGGCGTCCCCGCTGCGCCCGAGCCGCCACCCCGCACCGCCCGCGGCATCGCCGCTGCGCCCGAGCCGCCACCCCGCACCGCCCGCGGCGTCGCCGCTGCGCCCGAGCCGCCACCCCGCACCGCCCGCGGCGTCGCCGCTGCGCCCGAGCCGCCACCCCGCACCGCCCGCGGCGTCCGCCTTGCCGCGTCTCCGACGACCTCGACGCCGTTGGATCTGGAATAAGGCTTCTTCGGAGCCGTCGATTTGGAGGAGGAAAAAGGGTGGAGGAGAGGGAGGAGGAGGAGGAGGAGGAGAAGGGCGAGAACCATCGATTTGGAGGAGGAGGAAGGGTGGAGGAGATGGAGGAGGAGGAGAAGGGCGAGAACTGTCGATTTGGAAGAGGAGGAGAAAGGATGGAGGAGAAGGAAGAGGAGAGAATAGCCATGGGGAGGTGGACTTGAGGTTCGGAGGAGAGGAGACTCGGGGAGGGGCTGAGGGAATAGAGCTCGGCGGCGCCATTTCAATGTTTCACAAACCCTAAATCCTAATTCTAAAATCGGGCTGAATTGGGCTGAGTGAATCGGGCCTAGACAGTGAAATTGGGCTATGGAGTGAAATCGGGCCTAGGCGGAGAGTTGGGCCGGCTCTGGACTTTATCTTGTGGGCTATAACTCTCATCTATCAGCCCAATAGTTAAACGGGTTAAACGGATTAAACGGGTCAGACATCTAAAACTCGTATCCGACCCAATTAATAAACAGGTTAAACGGGTCAACCTGTTTACGACCCGAACCTGTTTAGGCCAAACCCAAACCTGTTTATGGCGGGTCGAACACGGGTCGGGTTGGCGGGTCGGGTCCTATTTTGCCACCCCTAGTTTAAGGGTCCTCAACTTACGTGAAACAGCCATTAACAATCTACCAACTTCCTTGGGAGATCTTGTGCACCTTAGAACTCTTGATATCTCTAATACTTCAATAAGAGAGATACCAGAGAGCATAGAGAAACTTAGAAATCTCCAATTCCTGCTCCTTGAGAATTGTGAATATTTGCACAACCTCCCTAATGGTGTCGTGGGGTTAATCAATCTAAGGGTTTTGGATGTCGAGAATGTACCACTTGATGGTCTGCCTGTAGGAATAGGGAGACTGGAACAACTACATTCACTTTGGGGATTTGTAGCGAATGGTAGCGAGGGCTGCATATTTGGAGTAGGAGAAGATGACAGGGAGCAGGAGCACAAGGGACATCAACACAGGAGGTTCTGCACCTTGAAGGAGTTGAAATCCCTCTCCCAGCTCCGGTATTTGATTATACAAAACTTGGAGAGGGTATCGAACCGGGATGAAGCAAGAGCTGAAACACTTAAAGCCAAGCCCCATCTTCTCTACCTAGATATGCATTGGGCACTAGCGAACAACACTTCTGAAGTGCAGCAGCCTCGTGTAAATGATTATGAGGAGGAAGATATCAGGAGAATAAGGGAGGTAGTATTCGAGGAGCTCTGCCCACCACCATGCATTGAAATTCTTAGAATCAATGACTACTTTGGCCGTGAGTTTCCCAACTGGTTGATGACACCCTCCTCCTCGTCGTTCCGCAACCTGCGAAGGCTAGAACTGAAGAATTGTGCTCTATACCAGCAACTTCCACCCTTGGGAATGCTTCCACAACTAGATTACGTCTGGATCAATGGTGCTTCTGCAGTCCTGAGAATCGGGCCCGAATTCTTGGTGCTGGCGGGTGGTAGAGCTGGTGGCCAAAAAACAGACTCTTGCTTCTCCTCCTACTTCCCCAAACTAGAGCAACTTGGATTTAAAAACATGCCTAATTGGGAAGAATGGTGGTGGCAGTCGGAGGAGGATAATCGGACAACATCGTTGCTACCTTCTCTCAAGTCATTGGGAATTGATCGATGCCCGAAGTTGAGGTCTCTACCGGAGAGCCTCCTCTGTCATGCCACCGCACTGAAGGAACTATATATTGCTGGTGCCCACAGCCTGAGAGAAATACAGAACCTCCCCTCTCTTACAGAATTGATCTTGATTAGCAACTCAAATTTGGAGAGAGTGTCGAACCTTCCGGCACTAAAATTTCTGAGGATTCATCACTGTGAGAAGTTGAAGGTTGTGGAGGGTGTTGATGCCGTGGAGCACATACTGCTCCATAATCGAGAAGGGTCTCTCCCGGACTGGTTAGTAGGTGCTGGTGAAGTGCTTGGAGTAAGGCTGCAAATGGATCGGGTTGACCGTGATCCGACCCAACCCATTTTGGAGGACCCATGGGGCCGGGTTGGGACCTAAAATTGGACTCATTCCATTTTCTGGGTCGGGTCTGGGTTTACTAAATTCAGACCCGACCCGACCCGGCCGATTTGAAATTTGGATAATTTGGGGTTTTCAATCCTACGACCCGACCCGACCTAACCTGCATCTACAAAATTATTTGGGCTCGCCGGCCGCAGCCCGTAAGGTTGCAAACAAGTTCAATAGCCATGGATGGATTGACTCGAATCGAATCCGATCCGAACCCGAGCCGGACCTGAATTTTTTGGGTTGGGTCCGAGTTATACATGAATCCGACCCTACCTGAATGACCTATTAGGTCAAAAATTATAGCGATGGACGCGACCTACCCCAATCCGATTTTCTATTGGGTTGGGTCTAGGTCAAAAATTAGGATCTGAACAAGAAACCGAGTTAAGTCGAGGTCACTCATGACCCGACCCGACCTAACCCACTTGCATCCCGAGCTTGGAGTGCTCTCTTTTCCTCTTCTCCAATCTCATGGCCACCTCCCCTCAATTCCTTCTTATCATGTAAATCCAACTGGTATGCCTTGGCCCCTCAAAAGAAAAAGGTCTTCATATTTGTATCTCATCAATATTTGTTGAAGATTACAACACTCAAAGAATCATTGGACCCCTGGGTGTCATTTGTAGATCCCCCGCACCACGGAACTTGCCTTTTTGCATTTGCCATGGCCGAGCATGCATCATAACTCTGCAAATTCTGCATGTTGGAGAAATAGTACCGATTGTGGATGGACAAGATGGCGTGCCATCTGGCCTCTTTTATAGAATTCAAATGTGTAAGCAGAGTGGGTGAAGATGGAATTCATTAGTGCACTATATCCTACAACTCCGACATTACATATGAAAGAGTGAAATTAGTGATATGCCCTTGGAAGATGTGGCGGAAGGATATTGGAAGGAGTTGGTGCAAAGGAACCTCCTACAGCCAGATCCTTTTTTCTTCTAGACAAAGTGTTTGTACGATGCATGATCTCCTGCGATCTCTAGCTCAGTATATAGCAGGGGATGAGTGCTTCGTCGGAGATGCACGAGCATTTGAAAACAAGATCACGTCCTCCTCCTACTCATCATCATCATCGATAAAATTACGCCAATTGTAGATGGAAAATTAGAAACCATACCGGACTTTATAATGGAACAGACATCCTTGAGGAACCTATCATTCTTCCATACCCCACTTATTCGTGGTCTTCCAGAAGATCTCTTCAAAAAGCTAAGGAGTTTAAGGGTCCTGAACTTAAGTGAAACTGCCATTGCCAATCTCCCAACTTCCTTGGGAGATCTTGTGCACCTTAGACGTCTTGATCTCAGTGCAACTCTAATAAGAGAGATACCAGAGAGCAGAGGGAATCTTAGATATCTCCAATTCCTTGTCCTCGAAGGTTGTAAATATTTGCATCGCCTCCCTAGTGGTGTCGTGTGCTTAATCAATCTAAGGGGTCTATACGTCCGGGATGTACCACTTGATGGTTTGCCTGTGGGAATAGGGAGACTGAAACAACTAAATATACTAACGGGATTTGTGGGGAGTGGTGGCAGGGAGCAGGAGCACATGAGACATCAACACGAGAGGTTCTGCACCTTGGAGGAGTTGAAATCTCTCTTCCAACTCCGGTGTTTGACAATACAACACTTGGAGAGGGTATCAAACAGGGCTGAAGCAAGAGCCGCCACACTCGAAGACAAGTCCCATCTCACAGTTCTATATCTGCAATGCACAGTACCGAGCAGCTCTTCTGATGTGCAGCAGCCTCGTGCAAATGATTACGAGGAGGAAGATATCAAGAGAATAGGGGAGGTCTTTGAGGAGCTCTGCCCACCGCCATGCATTGAACTGCTTGAAATCAATGGCTACTTCGGCCGTGAGTTTCCCGGCTGGATGATGACACCCTCCTCGTCATCGCTCCGCAACCTGCGAAGGCTGAGTCTGATGAATTGTGCTCTATGCCAGCAACTTCCATCCTTAGGAGTGCTGCCACAACTAGATTCCCTCTGGATTGTGAGTGCTTCTGGAGTCACGAGCATCGGACCTGAATTCTTGTTGCTGGCAAATGGCAGTTCTGGAAGAATAACTTACTCTTGCTTCTCCTCCTACTTTGCCAAACTAGAGGATCTTATATTTATAGACATGCCTAATTGGGAAGAATGGTGGTGGCGGTGGGAGGAGGAGGACAACCAGACAACATCGTTGCTACCTTCTCTCAAGTTATTGAGGATTTATATCTGTCCGAAGTTGAGGTCTCTTCCGAAGAGCCTCCTCTGTCATGCCAGTGCCTTGAAGAAGTTACATATTGATGGTGCCCACAGCCTAATAGAAATACAAAATATCTCCTCTCTTATAGAGTTGATCTTGGCCCACAACTCAAGTTTGGAGAGAGTGTCCAACTTTCCTGTACTCAAACACTTGGACGTTGAGGATTGTAAGGAATTGAAGGTTGTGGAGGGTGTGGATGCCGTGGAGCACATACAGCTCAATGATCGAGAAGTAGAGTCTCTCCCAGAGTGGTTGGCGAGTGCTGGTGAAGAACAATCGCGCTTCCCTTCCCTCCACAAGTTGACTCTCAAAAATAAAATCTGTCGCCGAGAGCTGCCCGATTGGCCTCTGATCCGATGATACAACACCAATCTCACGTTGAAGCAATTAGCAAGTATGGGCCAACGACAATCAATTGTACAAGAAAAAGGTCAAAAATGGTTTTCACCACTGTGTTTCCTTTCAGTCCTCTTTCTGTAGTTGTGAATGGAAGATAACTGGCAAAAAGGCCCATCCATTTATTCTTCATATTTTGCAGCTGCTACAGCAAGCCAGGGATGGATGTTATACAACTCGGCAACTGTTTGATATTCTGCATCATTCTCGTCCTTTCAGTTACATATCCTGACCTGATTGCTCATTTTTTTCTAATACCTAATCCTCTTCGCATGTCTATCTGACAACAGTTTTTTTCTTCTTTTCTTTTTTTTTCTTGGCCACCTTCTTTTATTGAATACATGGAATCCTTGTGCATATTGCATGATCTTTAGCTTTTTGTGCAGGACTTCGACCCAGGGACTCCAGCAAGAAAGAAAAAAAGTCTGTCAGGCCCCAGATGATATGCATAGAAATTCCTTACATTGCATTAGTAGCTTTCCTTCTAGCAGTCTTGTTACAAGCAACTACCCATCTATGGTGCTAATCCCGGAAACCACCGGTTGCTAACATTGCATTAATGGACAATTATGAGTTGAGATTTCTCGATGGCACTACTTAGTAAAATCAAGATTTTAATCTTGTGCAGAGAAAGGATCGACGACCGCAAGATGATGGTGTTTCCAACTTCATTCTTTCACCTGCTTAGACAATGGTGTTCTCAACTTTCATTATTGTAACAGCAAAATTCCCCCAATTCCTTCAAGTATTGCAAAGACTTTTCTAAAGCAAATTAGTACTCGAAAACATGAGATCATGCTTGTCTATGTAACAAAAATGTGATAGAGAAAACATGCATGTTGTATGTCTATGATCTATTGAAAAAGTTCTTTTGATGCATCTATCAATGTGACCATATGAAAACCGTTAGACCCAATAATTGGGCTGTAATTCATTTGATGATGATGTTATTTTTATGATGGATTCTGTGCCTAGCGGTACCAAATTCGGCGGATTAGGCTAAGTTGAATGTAGTCTCGAGCTTACTCTAAGTACTATAATCCATGCTTAATCCAGCCCATACCCAATTTGACATTTTGTGACCCAAAATAATCCCCCGCTGGATCGGTTCCAGGAGCACTCGGAATCAACGATGACCAGAGATCATGGACTCGGAATCAACGTCAAAACAATTAATTAGTGGGGAATAGATCATGGACTCGGAATCAACGATGACCAGCAAAAGAGAGGATGGGCCTTGTTTGGGAGTTGGGAGAAGACTTTGGAGGAAGGAAGTAGGCAAAGGGAGTCTGAGTGACGCACATCTGTACTCTCTAAAGTTGGCGGAGATTACGATGGCGATGTAACCCCTCCTTTTTTTTTCTTTTTTTTTAAAAAAAAGGGGAAGGAGGGAGGAATGGACATGTCCATCCTGCGTAGCAGCCCCCACTGGCCCCCAACCCGCCAGAAGAATATTCGATGCGGGCAGAAATGACCATGTGTTGGGCATCCCGGCCGGTTTTACTCATATCCTTTCCATCCGTGAGCCCGGCTCGGTTATCCCTATGGGCTCCGGCACGAACCCACCGTATGAGTACGTCACACCTGGCACCACCGAAGCTACCAGTAGATCAATAAGCCCTTCTAAACACGTGTTCGAGCAGGGAGCATCTAGTCTCCACAATTTAATCGACGCCCGCGCATTTTGAACTCGAAACCACGTGATTAGAAGTGAGGTCCAGTTCCACTGAGCTCCCACCTTAGTGGCAGCTTTTTTTTTTTTTATCACTGTCCTCCTCGAGCTATGGGGAAGTGCTCCATCTGCTTTCTGCACCTTATTCTCTCATGTCCTCTTGTTCTTTTTTGAACGGTCCCTTTCTTCATAGTTAGCAAGATTCCAAGAAATGTTTGGAGCTATTAAAATAATAAACTATGGGGAAAGAGACAACACTATGTCTAACGTCAATCACGCCAACATCCATCTAGCCTTGATCCCATCAGCAATGCGTTAAGGTGGTGGCCCGCTTGACCCTGCTATCTTTCTCCTTTTCCTTTTCCAATGATTAACTTGTGGGTCACTTTGCCAAGTCCTCTGCTTGTGTCTGTCCACTTTGCGAGTGGAAATTTTAGATGCACCAAACTGTCCGGCACCCATTCTTGCACCCCCGAATTGGAACATGCTAGATCGGCTGGATGATTACGATCGAGGTTGTATCACCCATTGCGATGATCTCAAAGCACTCTGAGCTCCATCATTTATCCACCTGTATGAATCTCAAAGCGACCATTTGGTGATCCGTAGGTGAATTCACCTTCTTTTGATGCCAAAGATGCCACTTTTATCCAAACGATTAGGTAGTGAAATATAGTCCAGGTGGCTTTCATGCAGGACGTGACCTGTTACCCAAAAGACTCCTGTTAACTCCACTTGCGTTTTCTAAATTATTTGCTTGATTGCTCACCAGATGCGGAGAGTCAATCGACCTTAGGTTTATAACAATTAGTCTGCGCCATGATCTATTCACCACCCGAAAATAGAGAGCGATAAATCGGCAATAGAGATCTTCAAAGCTTCTAAATATGGCGACGACAGCCACAACAAAAATGAAAGAGATGCTGGCAGAAGATTAGATGAGCGGTTGCTCTAATACCGTGTTAAAATATTTGCAAAAGAAGAGAAAAACAAGAGAAAAAAGAAAGAGAAAAATGATTTTATTTATTTATTCCATCATATTCGAATCATCTCGGGGGTTATATGTATTCATGTACATACTTCATAAAAAAAATAATATAGGCTGATATAAGATCACGCTAATAAAGAAAAATAATACTGACTGTTGTGGTTGAAATCTGGCCTGAGGGTAACCACACCGGAGGAGTCGAAGGAGCCGCCGATTGAGACGGAGAAAGGGTGTCACCTCCTGCACGCTGGCGTACCTGCACGAAGCCTCATCGGTGATTTCTGTGAGGGCCCTCCGATGCTTAAGTTAGAGTGGATCTTATTTGGTCCAAAAGTATCCAGGCGTTATCTGATGCGGGCTATTTATAACCTCTAGAGAAGTGCCCAGGTGGCAGAGGTTTGACCCATCCTCATCATGGGAGGAGATGGTCTTGGCCAGGTGACATGCAGCCATAGCTTGCTTGAGGCGCATAGTGTAGTCCGTTCTTGTGAACGACATAGCGTTCGTAGATGTGGTAGGGTATGGCCCTTGACAGCAAGCATGGCCCCTGGTCGACATGTCGTGGAGTGGCCAGCAAGCAAAGCATGGCACGGTGAGGTTGTAATATACGACCACGTGTGCGGGCGTAGGGGTGCACATGGGTGCGCGCGTGGATGCGGCCGTGGACGAGGTCGGGCTCGCTTGGAGGCCGTAGCATATACTCGGCTCTTAGTCGATTCTGCAGGGCGTCCCGGGCTTAAGCCCGGGATGTCGTCTCTTGCAAACGGTCGACGGAGCCTCTTCGGCTCTTAGTCGACTCTGCAGGGCATCCCGAGCTCAGACCCGAGACGTCATTATGTCATTAGAGAAGGTTACTGCAGGTCATGGCAGTAACTTGATTTGTGGGAAGGGGCCAAGGTCAGCTCGGCCTTCGGCGAGGTCCGAGGTCTGGCCTGCTTGACACTGAAGTCTGCTTGGCTGGGATGGGGTGGTCCCATGCTTGGGTAGGACGATCCATTTTGCCCTCCATCACTGGCCGATCCAAGATCACTCTAATAAAAAAAAATAATACTCATTGATACAAGATAAAAAAAAAATAATATAGCTGATACTGATTGTTACGTAACTCTAAATTAAGCTAACATGTTATGTGCATAGATCATGACTATACATTTGGCATGCATGACCAAGCTGCATCAACGCCTTCCAAGGTCCACTTAGCTTCAAAACCAACCCACTTCCTGCACAAAAATCAAAAATGAAAGAAAATTAAAAAATATATATTTGATAGAAAATAAGTGGGAAACCATGATTATCCCACTACAAGTGCTACTCCACCAAACCGAAATTAATTAAAAAAATGATAAATTACAGCTTCCACACGAAGGAGAGCATCTTTCATGTCGCATGTCGTGTGCAGAAAGCATGAATAACGTGGTCTTCTACCACCACGAAAGTCCCCTTGGCCTCACTGTGATATTTCATCTTCTTTTCCGACCCATCTTGGTGACATGATATTTTGTCCTCCGGACATGATGGGAGCTCGTGGGAGCCAGCAGACGCTTCTCTCGCATATTTTACTGTGACTTATATTTAATTTTTGATATCTATTTTTTATTAAAAATTATATAAATATTTATTATATTTTTAATAAAAAAGATTTTATCTTATTCTATCTCATAATTTAAAAATATTTTTATAAAAAAATTGTTCTAATTATTGGAGGATAGAAATTAAACTTTTCTATATTTTATATATTTTTTATAAAATTTAAACTCTTTTTTTAAAAAATTATTTTTTATTTTGCTAAAACCTTTAATAATATATATATATATAGCCTATATATATATATATAGCCTATCTTCTTTCAAAGTTCGAAGAGCTAAATGTGCGACCCCACATGATAACACAAACAAAATTGTTAGGCTATAGAAGTTAAATTTTTAATAATTTTTTCTAAGACTGCAAATGGGTCAGGTCGATCCGTGACCCGACCCACATAGATCCGATCCGATCCGAATTTTAGGACTCGCGGGTCTGGATCGAATTCTAAAATTGGATCCGAATTATTTTCTGAATCGGATCTGGGTTTACCAAACGGATCCGATCCGATCCGAATGAACCCGTAGAGAGAGAGAGGGGGAGTCTTTTCTTTTTTTTGTGTGTGTATGGGCCATGGTGCTATTGGAAGAAAAGCCCTAAGAAAAATAGGGTTCAAGCGTGGAAGGACAGCAACAAGCATAGGTTCGCAGAATCCAAAAGAACCTCGGCCCGTCAGGATTCTCTCTCGATCTATTACATTGTTGATACCTCTGGTGTCTCGGTAGCTGGCTGTTTTTTTTCTTTCTGTTTTTTGGTTTTTGTTTCTTTTAACTTCGGAAGGGAGAAAGTGAGGGAACGCTGAACTGAATATGGGTCATGTGCCAATTTTCTGCAATGGAATATTTTTTTGTCCTCGTGAGAGGGGAGCCGGGAGACACCAAGTTCCGTCCAATCAGTCATATAGATAAAAAATAGTGTGATATGAAATTCGGCTTATTGACCGACTTAGTTAGTAAGTCATTGGTCATCCGTTCTGGAGGTCAATTGCAAGTCTTTCTTGTCATGGATCACCCAGCACCTCATAATTATGATATGACCAAATTAGATTTGTCCAAATTTTTTTCCAAAAGCAAAAAAAAAAAAAAATTTACCCGGATCTGTATCCGACTCAACTCAGATTCGACCAGATTCGATTCGAATTCGATCCGATCTTCAACTAGGCCGGATCTGAATCCAAAATTAGGATCCAAACAAAAAATTAAATCAGGTCTGAATCATCCAGAATCTGATCCGATTCGACCTATTTATAACTTATTTTTTTTTTCATGTTGAGCCTATCGGGAGAACGAGTCACAACTGCTGTATCCACGAGCACGTTGTGGGATTTTCATATTGTGGGATTTTCATATTTTTTTAATATATTTTTTGGATACAGTATTCTTGTTTCGACCGCTGCACGCGAATCAGTGCCGAAAGGAACAAAGTGTATTCCATAGATGATGCTATTGCACCAGCTGAAAAATAATAAACAAAAGGACGGCAATTAATGATAACTCCACAAAATCAATCATTCTTATCCTATTGATAATGATATTATACCAAACTAAGACTTTACCTAAAGTAGCCGGCAGGTGCAGTGAAAATAAACAGCCATGCCTACCTCATTGATGGCGCTCTTACATCAAAGGACATGGGTTGGGTCCAACGGTCATGCATGGAACCATTTTCATGGCCCTATGCAGTTTAGGCATGTTATTTTTTTATTTTTTTTTTTTTTTTTGATGAAAACAGCATTTCATATAGCTCTAACTTAAGTACATCCAGCCATATCAAAAGAAAGCAAAGAGTAAAAGGTGGGAGGAATACATCCTACAGATGTCCATATGATCTTCCCGGAGTGCCGGGCAACAAATGAAGCAATCCAGTCTGCTATACTGTTCGCCTCCCGAAAAACATGTGAAGCCTGGAAATCGCTCGGCTCCTGAGCCAATCGCTGAATCTCACGAATGAGGGGATGACCATCACCATATCTGTCCACTCCCCGAATCCAATCGATCACCACAGAGGAATCTCCCTTAAGACATATATGCTCAGCACGGAGTACCCGCCTCGCATAGGATATACACTCCCAGGTTGCCTGCAACTCTGCCCCAACTGCGGTAAGTCCCGGCGTACGGCGCCCACCAGCTGCTATCAGTCTACCCAGATGGTCTCTGATGACAAAGCCAACTCCTCCTGACACCCCGTCCACCGATATACTACCATCAAAATTCACTTTGAGATGACCAAAGGGTGGGGGTACCCAAGAAACTAGGGCGAACCTGGACGCTGTGACAGCGGAAAGAGTACCCCAGGTGTCCCTGGCCATCTCAGAAGAGAAACTAATGGCAGCTGTAGCAACCTCCCTCGCATAAAGCATGGCTCTGTCCACCACCCTCCGCGGGGGTAACCGCCTGCCCTCAAAGAGGCCAGCATTCCTGTCCAACCAAATAGAATAAGCCAAATATATCCAGCAAATGCCGGCCTCAACAGTACTAGGCCTTCTCATGGAAACCCTCAGCCAGTGAATCAAATCCTGTGTCGACTCGACTGAATGGGGTAATAAGTATGGTGATAGGCGCCAAATCTCCCTAGCTCTGGGACACTGCAGAAGAACATGATCAATCGTCTCCTCAGTCTCCGTACACTCCTCACAACACTGAGTGATCCTCATACCTCGCTGTACTAGCAAGCTCCTGGTCGGTAGGCAGCCCCATGCCACCTTCCAGATGAAGAGCGCCACACGCAGGTGAATCTATATCCTCTAAATCCATCCTTCCTCTATCTGCCAGGCTGGCTCTCGGCTCAAGAACGTGTGAATATCCCTGGCTCGCACCTGCGATCGCCCTGACGGCATCCAGACTAGTCTATCCGGCCCCTCCCGGGCAGGGACATGTAGGGCCAGGATCATTTCTGCCAACTGCTCCCCAAAAGTCTCTCTGATCAACTCCACCCTCCAAGATCGCCCCCGGGCTCCATCAAATCTCTGACCCTGAGGCCAGCTAACCTCGACGTATCCACCATAACCGGTAATCTACTGATAGGCTGCTCCGTCACCCAGCAATCCTCCAACACATCAATGGACCGACCATCACCAATGGCCCATCTAATCGCGGGAAACACCAACCCTGCTCTAGCACAAATCTCCCTCCAGACTGGTGAATGACGACGTCCAGCACGGGCCCCAGACACTAGGACGCCATACTTGGCCCTCATCTGTGAGGACCACATGCCACTAGGCTCCAACACAACTCTAGCGGATGCCGTGCCGCTAGGACCTCCCGTCTCGCCACCAAGGACTACACCCCCAAACTACCATATCTCGTTGGCTGACATACAACCTCCCATGCCATAAGAGGGATGCCTCCCCTACCTTCGTTCCTCCCCCAAATAAAGATCCCGTAGATCTGCTCAATTTTCCTCACTGTCGCTACTGGGATAAGAGAGTTAGACAGTAGATAGACAAGGATCGAGGAAAGAACTGACCGTACCAGAGTAATCCTGCCCATCATGGAGAGTGAATGTATCTGCCAGCCCTCCAGCCTGTGTCTGATACTGATCTCGAGGGAAGAGCAATCGCTGCTGCGTAGACGCTGACCGGAGAGCGGCACTCCCAAATACCTCAACGTGTCCTCCTGCTCTCCCACTCCCAGAATCTCCAATATGGAGGTCTTCACAGCCAGTTTAGTCTTCGGGCTGAAAATAATTGCTGACTTAGATAAGTTGACCCGTTGACTTGACATTGAACAATAGTCTCGAAGAATCCTCCAAATAATCCATGCAGCCTGCCTAGTCGCTCGGGCTAACAAGAGACAATCATCGGCGAAGAGCAAATGAGAAATCGGTGTGGCCTCCGACACCGGCCTATAAACCTCTAGCTCCTGGGAGATCACTGCATGCCGAAGGGCCCGGGAAAGTGCATCTGCGCATATAATAAACAGTAATGAAGAGAGGGGGCAGCCCTGACGCAATCCACTAGAAGACACAAAATACCGTAATGGCATTCCATTTACCAGGATAGCGAAGGAGGGGGCTCTGATACATCCCATAACCCATCTGATCCATACCTCAGGAAAGCCAAACCCCTGCAAAGACTGGTGCACAAAATCATATCTCATCCTATCATAGGCCCTCTCCATGTCAAGCTTGATCCCCATCAAACTCCTCCTACTCGAGACCCTACCAAGATCAAAGATAAACTCCTGGGCAATAAGGACATTATCTGTAATACTCCGCCCTCCCACAAAAGCCCCCTGCTCCGGGCTGATCAATCTCAATAGAATATCCCTCAATCTCAAAGCTAGTAACTCCGCTATCACCTTGTACAGGGTAGTACACAGACTAATCGGGCGAAAGTGACCAGGCTCAGAAGCATCCTGTCGCTTCGGTATCAGGGTGACTAGGGTCCTCTGCCAATCTGTAGACATCACGGCTGTGCTGAAATACTGCTGTATGGCAGCCGTCACACTCTGTCCCACAATCATCCAGTACCTCCGAAAGAATAACGATGGAAAGCCGTCCGGACCCGGCGCCTTGTCCCCCTCAAGGGACCACATCACCTCCTGAATCTCCCTCTCCGATACCGGCCTAATCAGTGCTGATGTATCCTCCTCCGCCACCCATATCAGTGGTGGCACAATACCCTCTGAAGTCTCGGTGCCCGTCTTCTCAGACCATTTGACCCTGAAAAAGCCCTCCAACACCCTCCGAATCATATCTGGGTCCTCCACTAGCTGCCCATCCTCATCTCTGATCGCCCTGATCCTGTTCCGATGCCTCTTGATCACTGCCGCCTGATTATTGCAGTTTAGGCTCTTAGATCATGCATTGAGGTCATGAAAGCTTGTATTCGGTTGTTCGTCCTCTGCATTTTTGGCACCGGTTGTCCATCAGCTTCAAACTCGACCCACTTCCTACACTAAAATCCAAAATGAAAGAAAATAAAAAAAATACATTTGAAATTAAATAAGCGATGGACCATGCTAAGCCCACTATCACTGCTATTACACCAAACCAAAACTAAGCTAGGGCATCTTTGGAGTAAAGTAATGAAAATAGCTCTTCCATATCGCATATCGTGTTTCGGACGAATGGAATGGTATTAACAGTCATTAAATAGCTGTCTTTGTGGAGAGTGCATGAAGTACACTACCATTTCCGACTCTCCATCCTCCCATCATCTTGTACTTGGAGAAACAAAGGATGGCCATGATCGCAGATGCCTTCGTCTCCAACTTGTGTAACACGCTATTAACCTATGGAAAGGAAGAGGCTGCCAAGATCTTGGGTGTGCCTGAGGAAATCAAGAAGTTCCATAGGAGGCTGAAGAGGATGCATGCCGTTCTCGCTGATGCAGAGAATAGACGCTTCGACGATGAGGCCATTAACCTTTGGCTGAACGAGCTGCGAGATCTCATGTATGATGCAGACGACATCATTGATGAATGCCGAATCGAGGGGGAGAAGCTTCTCAACTCAAACTCATCCTCATCTCATTATGCTGAGTCGGTACGTTGTTGCTACCCTCCCATTGCTTGCTTGCACAAAGTTGGATTCCGTCACGAGATTGGCAATAGAATTAGAGATCTCAACCTTAGGCTTGATGAACTTGCCATGGACAAAGCTGACCTCCATCTTACACCTGCTCCCCATGATGACCGTTGTAAGAGTAGAATAAGCCGCAAGACATCTCCTGTACTTGTTGAACCTGATCTTGTGGGAGAGAAAATTGAGGATGATACAAGGAGGTTGGTGGACCTGTTGACCAAAGAATATAAGAAAAAAATTCCAGTCTTTGCTATTGTCGGCATGGGTGGGATAGGCAAAACTACCCTTGCTCAGAAAATTTACAATGACGAGAAGCTTCGGGACAACTTCAACCAAATGCCACGAATTTGGCTGTGCGTGTCCCAAGAATTCTCGGAGTCCGATTTACTGAGATCCATCATACATCAAGTTGGAGGTGATCCTGGACAGGCCAAGGAGAAGGAAGTGCTTGAACCCATGCTTAGCGAATTACTTAGGAACAAAAAATTCTTTGTAGTCATGGATGATGTTTGGGATGCACAAGTATGGGATAAGCTATTGAGAAATCCCTTGCAGAGTGGTTTGGCAGACAGTAGAATTTTGATAACAACTAGAAATATAAACATTGCTCAACAGATGGGTGCCATATACACTCATATGGTGGATAAGTTGTCTCGAGAGGATGGTTGGTCATTAATTTGCAAGATGCATGGTGTTTGAGGAAGGCGAGGAAGGAGATATGCACGAGTTAAGTGATATAGGAATGAAAATTGTAGAGAAATGTGACGGCCTTCCCCTTGCTCTTAGGACTACCGGGGGGCTTCTTCGAACCAAGGTAAAAAGGCCATTGGAATGGGAAAAGGTCCTTTCTAGCTCAGCATGGTCTTTTACTAAGCTTCCATATGGGGAGATGGGTGCTTTGTGCTTAAGCTATCAGCATTTACAACCTCCTCTCAAGCAGTGCTTCACTTGCCTTTCATTATTTCCCGAGGACATCCTAATTGTTAAAAATCGGTTTGTCAGAAGTTGTATTGCAGAGGGCTTTGTAACATCCGAAGACAATACACCCTTGGAAGATGTGGCGGAAGGATATTGGGAGGAGTTGATGCAAAGGAACCTCCTACAGCCAGATCCTATATATTATGAACAATTCGTTTGTAGGATGCATGACCTCCTGCGATCTCTAGCTCACCATATAGCAGGGGATGAGTGCTTCGTTGGAGATGCACGAGCATTTGAAAATAAGATCACGTCCTCCTCCTCATCATCATTGATAAAATTACGTCGTTTATCAATTGTAGATAAAAAATTAGAAACCATACCAGACTTTATAATGGAGCAGACATCCTTGAGGACCCTGTCACTCTTCCATACCCCACTTATTCGGGATCTTCCAATATATCTTTTCAGAAAGCTAAGGAGTTTAAGGGTCCTCAACTTACGTGAAACAGCCATTAACAATCTACCAACTTCCTTGGGAGATCTTGTGCACCTTAGAACTCTTGATATCTCTAATACTTCAATAAGAGAGATACCAGAGAGCATAGAGAATCTTAGAAATCTCCAATTCCTGCTCCTTGAGAATTGTGAATATTTGCACAACCTCCCTAATGGTGTCGTGGGGTTGATCAATCTAAGGGTTTTGGATGTCGAGAATGTACCACTTGATGGTCTGCTTGTAGGAATAGGGAGACTGGAACAACTACATTCACTTTGGGGATTTGTAGCGAATGGTAGCGAGGGCTGCATATTTGGAGTAGGAGAAGATGACAGGGAGCAGGAGCACAAGGGACATCAACACAGGAGGTTCTGCACCTTGGAGGAGTTGAAATCCCTCTCCCAGCTCCGGTATTTGATTATACAAAACTTGGAGAGGGTATCGAACAGGGATGAAGCAAGAGCTGCAACACTTAAAGCCAAGCCCCATCTTCTCTACCTAGATATGCATTGGGCACTAGCGAACAACACTTCTGAAGTGCAGCAGCCTCGTGCAAATGATTACGAGGAGGAAGATATCAGGAGAATAGGGGAGGTATTCGAGGAGCTCTGCCCACCACCATGCATTGAAATTCTTAGAATCAATGACTACTTTGGCCGTGAGTTTCCCAACTGGTTGATGACACCCTCCTCCTCGTCGTTCCGCAACCTGCGAAGGCTAGAACTGAAGAATTGTGCTCTATACCAGCAACTTCCACCCTTGGGAATGCTTCCACAACTAGATTACGTCTGGATCAATGGTGCTTCTGCAGTCCTGAGAATCGGGCCCGAATTCTTGGTGCTGGCGGGTGGTAGAGCTGGTGGACAAAAAACAGACTCTTGCTTCTCCTCCTACTTCCCCAAACTAGAGCAACTTGGATTTAAAAACATGCCTAATTGGGAAGAATGGTGGTGGCAGTCGGAGGAGGACAACCGGACAACATTGTTGCTACCTTCTCTCAAGTCATTGGGAATTGATCGATGCCCGAAGTTGAGGTCTCTACCGGAGAGCCTCCTCTGTCATGCCACCGCCCTGAAGAAACTATGCATTGCTGGTGCCCACAGCCTGAGAGAAATACAAAACCTCCCCTCTCTTACAGAATTGATCTTGATTAGCAACTCAAATTTGGAGAGAGTGTCGAACCTTCCGGCACTAAAATTTCTGAGGATTCATCATTGTGAGAAGTTGAAGGTTGTGGAGGGTGTTGATGCCGTGGAGCACATACTGCTCCATAATCGAGAAGGGTCTCTCCCGGACTGGTTAGTAGGTGCTGGTGAAGAGCAATCGTGCTTCCCTTCTCTCCACAAGTTGACTCTCAAAAACAGAATCTGTCGTCGAGGGCTACCCGATTGGCCTCTGATCCGATGACACAACAACCATCTCATGTTGAAACAATCAACAAATATGGGCCAACGACAATCGACTATACAAGAAAAAGGTCAGAAATGGTTTCCACCTCTATGTAACCTTTCATTCGTCTTTCTGTAGCTATGAATGGAAGATAATTGGCAAATAGGCCCATCAATTTATTCTTCATATTTTGCAGCTGCTTTAGCAAGCTGGGGATGGATGGTATACTACTCGGCAACTGTTTGATATTCTGCATCATTCTCGTCCTTTCTAGGTACATATTATGACCTAATCGCTCCTTTTTTTTTTCTGATACCTAATCCTCTTTGCATGTCTTTTCAAGAGACGATATCTGACACCAGTTCGTTTCTTCTTTTCTTTTCTTGCCTGCCTTCTTTTATTGAATACATGGAATCCTTGTGTGTATATTGCATGATCTATAGCTTTTTGTGCAGGACTTCAACCCAGGGACTCTAGCAAGAAAGAAAAAAAAATCTGTCAGGCCCCAGATGACATGTATAGCAATTCCTTACATTAACTGGCTACCGTATGATTGCTCATCTTAGTTTCACTTTGAATACCGTATGATAAGCAAAGATCTATCAAGTTGTTTGTCTTTACACCCACCCTTATGCTTTTGTATGATTTATCAGGCCCGACAGATAAACTGAAGTCCTTGTTGAGATTATGAGTTGAGATTTTAATCACGTGCAGAGAAAGGATCGTTGACCGCAAGATGATGGTGCTCCCAATTTTATTCTTTCACCTGCTTGGACAACGGTGTTCTCAAATTTAATTATTGTAACAGCAAAATTCTCCCAATTCCTTCAAGCATTCCACAAGATTTTTCAAAAGCAAATTAGCACTCGAAAACATGAGATCATGCTTGTCTATGTAACAAAATTGTGATAGAGAAAACATGTTGTATGTCTATGTTCTATTGAAAAAGTTCTTTTGATACATCTATCAATATGACCATATGCAAACTGTTAGACCCGGTAATTGGGCTGTTATTCATTTGATGATGATGCTATTTTTATGATGGATTCTGTGCCCAGTGATACCAAAATTGGCGGGTTAGGCCAAGTTAAATGTAGTCTCGAGCTTACTCCAAGTTACTATAATCCATGCTTAATCCAGCCCATACCCAATTCGACATTTTCTGGCCCAAAATAATCCCCAGCTGGATTGGTTCCAGGAGGACCCTTGTGACTGCAAGATAACAACATCCATCCTACATCATTTCAAAAAATTAGGGCTCTCAAGCCCATTCAAACCACCCATCCTACATGCATCTATTATCATCTTTGTTTCATGTCTCTTCTTTTGCATCAATTTTGTGCTATGGCAGGCGTGATTCAACATATCGGTCCATTTCTCCTATTTTAAATGTTTTTGCCGCAGCAGGTGCGATACTTGGTTCTTTATGTACGAGCCCAATAGATTGTTTCATTTTTTCTGTTCTAGTGGTAGTTAGACTAGCTAACATAGCGTTCCCACAATCAAACTTTTTTTTATGCTACTAGAATGTATTATTTTTATTTCAGTAAACTAGAAAGCTAAGACTAATGTGAGAACTTGGAAGGGAGATGGAACCAACAGCTTAGGAGTCCATCCTCGTGATGACCGCTATGAGAGTGGAATAAGCCGCAAGACATCTCCTGTTGTTGAACCTGATCTTGTGGGAGAGAAAATTGAGGATGATGCAAGGAGGCTGGCGGACTACTTGATAAACGAGCACAAGAAAAAAAAAATCCCTATTTCATATATTTCTGGCATGGGTGGGATCTTCCTCAGAAGATTTATAATAATGGGAAAATTGTGGATGGAAAATTGGAAATAGTGCCGGACTCATTGGTGGAAGAGAGATCCTTGAGGAACCTCTCATTCTTCCGTACCCCACTTATACACGATCTTCCAGAAGATCTCCTCAAAAAGCTGAGGAGTTTAAGGGTCCTAAATTTACGTGAAATAACCATTAACAATCTACCAACTTTCTTGGGAGGTCTTGTGCACCTAAGACGTCTTGATCTCCATGAGACTCCAATAAGAGAGATACCAGAGAGTATAGGGAATCTTAGAAATCTCCAATTTTTGATACTCAAGAATTGTAAATATTTGCACAGCCTCCCTAGCGGTGTCCTTGGGTTAATCAGTCCAAGGGTTCTAGATGTCAATGATGCACCAATTGATGTTATGCCAATAGGAATAGGGAGACTGCAACAACTAAGTACACTAATGGGATTTGTGGTGAATGCTAGCGAGGGCTGCAGATCTGGAGTAGGATGGTGCACCTTGGAAGAGTTGAAATGCCTCGCCCCCTCTGCTATCTTAGCATATACAAGTTGGAGAGCATATCAAACAGGGCCGAAGCAAAAGCTGCTGCACTTCAAGCCAAGCCCCATCTCACAGTTCTTTTTCTGCATTGCACTCTACCGAGTAGCTCTTCTAATGTGCAGCAGCCTCATTTAAATAATTATGAGGAAGATGTTGAAGAAAGATTTAGCTTGTAGTTTTTTGGGTGAAACTCTCCTTAATTTAAAAGGTGATTGTATTTGACTATAAATAGGAAACGTTACAACAATAGAATGGTAAGAAAAATAATTACAAAGATTTTAATAGCTCAATTGGAACACTGGTTAGATTTCTTCTTTGTTTCCAACAACTCTGCATCTTCTTTATTGGTTTCCAATGACTCTATATCTTATTGGTTTCCAATAACTCTGCATCTTCCATAGCATTTGACAGATTGGTGGTTTTCTTTCTTAGAGGGAATTGCATGATTGATGGTTTGTTTCCAACAACTCTGCATCTTTCTTATTAGTTTCCAACTGCTCTATATCTCCTTTATTGGTTTCCAATAACTCTGTATCTTCAACAGTATTTGACAGATTGGTGGTTTCCTTTCTTCGAGGAAATTGCACGATTGATGGCAATTGCATGAATGATGGTTTCCTAACATCCCCCCTCAAATGAAGCTGTGAGATGAGGCTTAATTTGCGGCGATTGAACTCATGATGGCCGATCCAATGGTTTTGTAAAAATGTCTGTTGTTTGGAGTTTGGATGGAACATGGTTGTGCGGAGTAGACCTTGTTGGACTTTTTTTCCGAAGGAAATGGAAATCAATTTCTATATGCTTGCTATGGGCATGAAAAATAGGATTGGCTAGCATATAAATAGCACTTTGATTGTCAGTTGGGAGGAGAGGAGGGCGTTGTGGAGGAATGCCAAGATCACGTAAAATATAGGCTAACCAAAGTAATTGTCGCCCAAGGAGACAACCCAAGAAGGGAGGGTGAATTGGGTTTTAATTAAATCTTGACCAATTAAAAGTATAATGAGTAATTAACTAAATCTAATGCAAGCAGAATAGTTAGATTACTAGATGCAGTGAGTGAAGTGAGAGAAAGAGACAATTAACCAATACAAACACAGTAAAGTTTATAGTGGTTCGGAGCCAACTCTTGCTCCTACGTCCACTCCCCAAGCCGTACTTGGGAGTTCACTATAATCCCTAGGATTACAGCCGGTTGTTTTACAAGCTCACAACCTAACTTGTTGTTTTCACGAGATCACAACGAACTCGGTCGGTTTTCATAGGCTCACCGACTAGAACTAACCGATTGTTTTTCCGGGTTCACAATCAAACCCAGTTGGTTTTTCCCGGTTCACCAACTACAACTTTACACCGTTGGTTTTATATTTGGCTCACCAACAAACCTTACAACCCTTGATTCAATCCCCTGATTGAATCAAGTAAAAAAAATAGAGTTTGAGATTTCACAGAGAAAGCTTCTAAACAAGCAGATGTGAAAATAATAAATGCAAAGTAAAGTTAGAAGTCCTCAAATAGATTTCAGATGGGGGAGTAGGGGCTTCTCGATTTCTGAGTCTCCTCTGAAAGAGCTGAAGATTTGAGGATAGTAGGAGAGCCTTGAATGCGAAGGAAGTACTCCTCGGATTGTCTTGAATGCACTTCTTCCTTCTTTTGCTTGTGTTTACTTTTGGGAAGCTCTAGATAGGTGGAAATGCCTTTTTACTTGAATGGAATAGCTCTCTTAATGTCTGCTACTGTTCACTATGGCTATTTAAGATGTTCCTTTCGAAAACTAGCCGTTAGAAACAGATTTGGAGCCGTTCTGTCCCGTCTGCACATCCTGACAATGTATCTGTTGGGATCGGAGTCGCCTCGTGCGATCTAGAGTGGACTCGGCTGTTACTGTAGTCGACTCGCCCTTTATAGGAGACGACTCGCCCACTGTTCAGGATTTGAATTAAAGTGCTTGTCCCGTCCTGGAGTCGACTCGAACCAAACTGGAGTCGACTCGTCAACATATGGAGATGACTCGGGCACTTAGGAGTCGGCTCGTTCTTAGGATTCCAGAAATCCATCTTTCTGTTTTTCTTTCTCGAGTCGACTCGGATTTTTTTGGAGTCGACTCGGCTGTCTTGAGAGGCGACTCGAGATATTCAGGAGACGTCTCGTTCTCAGAGGCCGAAAAACTGATTCTCTGTCTTTTGAACTGAACTGCCTCGGAGTCGACTCGGACCTTGTTGGGGTCGACTCGGCTGACTTGGGAGTCGACTCTGGAGCACTTGGAGTCGACTCGTTCATAGGGTCTCCGAAGATGGTTCTCTGCCTTTTAGACTGGCTTTCCTCTGAGAGTCGACTCAGACATAATTGGGAGTCGACTCTCCAAACATCGGAGTCGACTCGTAACCTTCTGGAGTCGAGTCGGTAACAGGGTCTAAAAACCATCATTCTGTCTTTCTGTCTGTTACCCTTTGGAGTCGACTGATAAGTGCTAAATAATGCATAAACTAATATCTTATTCATAGCACTTATCATTATTATAATCCGCATATTTTGTAAATTTAACTAAAAAAATGTGTTTTCCTTCATCATTTCATTTTAAATAAATTATTCAAGTTTGATTCTTTTTATTTATTATTGGTTGAGTCTAATGGATGCAGGTCAAGCCGAATTGATTTAGGATGATCTCTGAACCCAAATCGCATGCACCCTGCAAATCAAGACCCTCTGATTCAGTCACCTAATTTTCTTCCCACTCATTCCAACTCTTTTTCCACATGATCCAATTTTAATCTCAAAAATAATAAAATCCCTTCAAATATTTGTCTCTCAGATCTCAAAGCATACCATCTTAGTTGCACAGATCCCAAAGCCTCGCCCCTCCAATCCATTTCAACTTTCCACGAATAATCCCAGAACTCCTCCCAGCCATTCCGCTTCCCTCCACGTCATTTATTTAGGAACAGAGTCATATAAGCTCTCATATCCAAACTTCCCCTTCTTTCAGATCGTTCTCACATTCATTCCATTCGAAACTCAAAGCTTCATCCAAACCCCCGGATTAATCCCAAAGATTCCCAGCTGAATCTATCCTTCTAATATCCCACGAATGAATTCCAAGCAAGCTTCATCTCAACTATCAACCGAATCCAAACTCCCTCCTATTCGGATTAATTGACCACGGAAGAATCCCCTGTTTCAAACAGAGTATCATCCTTATCCAGCAACCATATAAGATTTCCAACGTCCACGCACCAGCCTTTCTCCCGTCCGCGTGGAGCCATCTCTCCTCACATCTCGTTCAACCAAACTTCCAGCTGCCCATCGGTGGATTGCATTCCCTGCATCTGCAACAATCCGATCTTCAACAGCTGCATCATCAGCATCCCGTTCGAATCATCCGCGATTCAAGGGATCAGCTCTCCAGCTTCCTCAACTCCAAGCATCTCCCTGGATTCACGTCAATGGGATAAGCTACAACACCTCAAACACCCAGCCTTCTGCAACGAATCTGCAGCCTTCAACGTCCGCAGCCAAGCTTCTCCGTATCAAGATCCAAACCACAGCAGCCCACGAATCCCTGCATGCAGCCAACGACTTCGATCCATCCTTATCTTGACATGAAATAGGAAAAGAAGAGAGAAGTAGCAGTCTATAAAAGGCCTAGATGTGAAACCGGGGGGGGGGGGGGGGGCACTTCACTTCGGCTCGGTCCCATTCATTCTTTTCCCCAAGGCTGATCCCATCCTTTAGTTTTTTTTATTTGGGAAGTCTCACGGAAACAGAGGAGGGAGAAGAGTTTCTTGAGTATTTTGGGAATGATTTCCCAAAGAAAAAGATGATGATATGCTGAGAGGGAGCCGACGGGGGGTGATGAGAGCACAAAAGTGCGACCTATATGTCACCTAAATTAGTATTATTGCTAACCGATAATGATAAATTCACTAGATTAATATTATATTTGGGTTTGGCACAGATTTTCATAAATTAGAGATAAAATGCACATTGAGTACAAATTTGACTAAAGAAGGATCCCTTCCCAGATCCGACCCGGTTGAAGATCGGGTCGGGTCTGAGTCGGGTTCGGATCCGAATCAGGTCCATTTCCTTTGTGCTTTTGGGAAATAATTTTGGGCAAATCTAATTTGGCCATATCATAACTATGAGGTGCTGGGTGACCCATGAAAGACTTGCACTTGACCTCCAGTCAGAACAGATGAACCGTGACGAACTCAGTCCGTCCGTCTACAAGCCAAATTTCATATCACACTATTTTTTTTTTTATCTATATGACTAATTGAATGGAACTTGGTATCTCCCGGCCTCCCCAACCTTCCATGCCCGTCCGACTGCAGCGTGATCCAAGCACCGTCCCCGCATCTCCAGTGGTCCCGAGTCCCTGTTTCGTCCGCATCCTTAGCGTCCCAACCGCGTGCCAGATCCCATGCAAAAGAAGGGGAGAAGAAAGGATTCACCAGCCCGCGTCCCCACCTTCCACTTCAGCCTCCCAGCAAGGCAAATCCCAGCTCCTTCCATCCGTGATCGACTCCTTCCCGCGTCCCCACCTTCCGATTTCAGGCCGTGGTCCAAGCAAGGCCACATCCTTCCTCTTCAGCCCGCGTCCCCGCCTTCCTTCCGCGATCTGGAAACCCAGCAGCCTCCCAGCAAGGCAGATCCCAGCTCCATTCCGTGCTGTGATCAAGCCGCCGTCTCAGCCTCCCATTTCCACTGTTTCCCGTGCTGTGATCCCGTGCTGTGATCAAGCCGCCGTCTCAGCCTCCCATTTCCACTGTTTCCCAGCTGATGACCCAAAGATTGATTTAAAGATTGATTTTGATGATCACAAAACCTTGAAGTATAAATACTAATGTTTGTGTTGCAAGGAGAAAGATATTTATTTTGCAAGGAACATAGCAAGTTGGATGAATACAAGAAGGCCTCCAAAGCTCTCAAGAAAAGTTGGAAGAAAGCTACAATTTATTGGCCCAAGTTTCAAGTTTAAAGTATTCAAGTTGGAGGAGCAAATTCTAAAGAAAAATTCAAAAGAATAGTTCTCGAGTCGACTCCTCGAAAATTCGAGTCGACTCCGATACATGCCGAGTCGACTCCCAACGTTTTCGAGTCGACTCAAAAGGGTAATAGAGGAAAGACAGAACAAAGAATTTTAGACCCTGCAATCGAGCCGACTCCAGAGGACCACGAGTCGACTCCGAAGTCAGGCGAGTCGACTCCTAATTGTGCAAGAGTCGACTCCCAGAGAAAAGCAAGGCAAAAAGTCAGAGAGACAATTTCGGACACTGAGAGCCGAGTCGACTCCCGCAAAGTCCGAGTCGACTCCGAGGCAGTTCAACTCCAAAGACAGAGGATCAGTTTTCGAGCTTTGAGAGCCGAGTCGACTCGAAGAGAATCCGAGTCGACTCGAGAAAGAAAATCAGAAAGTATGTCCTCTGGATTCCTGAGAATGAGCCGACCCCAAGTGCCCGAGTCGTCTCCAGCTATTGGCGAGTCGACTCCAGTCTGGTCCGAGTCGACCCGAGGACAAGGCATGCACATTAATTCAAATTTGGAACAGTGGCCGAGTCGTCTCCAGTCAAGCACGAGTCGACTCCTGCAACAGGCGAGTCGACTCCAGATCGCGCGAGTCGACTCCGATCCCAACGGAAATATTGTCAGGAGGTACAGACTGTGTCCAACGGCTCTATTTTTGTCTCTAACGGCTAGATTTTTGGTTCCACGCCATCTAAAGCTATAAAATCAAGAGGAGAGCTAGGGGAGAAGGGATCGAAGTGGAAGAGAACACTTAGGAAAGAGATCTCAAAGAAGAATCTCCCAAAAAGCACAAAAGGGCCATTCAAAGCAAAATAGAGAGAAGAAGAGCATCCGAGTGAATCCCAAAGCTTCCTCTCCAACTGTGTGCTGCCTCAGTGATCCTCTACCTCGTGCGAAATCAGAAGAGGGTCAAGTAAAGAAGAAGCCGAGTTTCCTCATCTACACAACTTGTTTGAGTGCTTCTCTTTACCTGTTTGTTTATATTGTTATATTTGCTTGTTTAAGAAGCTTTGATTTGTTTTAAATTCGTGTTCTAATATCTTGTAACTTGATTCAATCAAGGGATTGAATCAAGGGGTTAAGGTTTGTTGGTGAGCCAAAGGGAAAACCAACATTGTAAGGTTGTGGTTGGTGAGCCTTTGGGAAAACCAACTGGGTTGATTGTGAACCCGGAAAACAATCGTTGTAAGGTTGTGGTTGGTGAGCCTTTGGGAAAACCAACTGGGTTTGATTGTGAATCCGGGAAAACAATCGGTTGGTTCTAGTCGGTGAGCCTGTGAAAACCGACCGAGTTCGTTGTGATCTCGCAAAACAACAAGTTGGGTTGTGAGCTTGTAAAACAACCGGCTGTAATCTGGAGGATTATAGTGAAATTCCCAAGAGGTCTTGGGGAGTGGATGTAGGTGCTGGGGTGCACCGAACCACTATATGTTAGTTGTGTTTGTGATGCTTTTTGTCATTGTCTAACTTGCTCACTTACTTACTTAGATAAATTGCTTGCTTAACTCTTATCCGCGCATCCTTTAGTTGCAAGCATATTCAATTTACTTAATCAAGTCTCATTCAATAAATCAAACTGTTGCTAAGTTTAAATTCCACTGTGCATCTATACAACTTAGCATAATTAATTGAAAAGTTTTAGAAGTAGTATAAAAGTTTTAAAAGACCCAATTCACCCCCCCTCTTGGGTTGTATCTACTGGGCAACAAGTGGTATCAGAGCAGGTGCTCTAAGATTAATTATTGATCTCACGATCAAGAGCCAAAGATCATGACAACTCAAATAGATAGTTTTCTAGGAGAAGGACACTTAATTGATACACCTCCACTATTTAATGGCATAAACTATACACATTGGAAAGCACGCATGCGCATTTTCATACAATCACTTGATTATAATTTATGGAGCATTATAGTCAATGGAACACACACAAACACTAGTCATAATGAGAAAATGGTTCAACAAAATTCAAAAGCCATGAACCTATTATATTGTGCATTAGATAGGAATGAGTTTAATTGCATATCTTCTTGCATGACTGCTAAAGAAATATGGAATATGCTTGAAGACAAATATGAATGCACTAACAAATCTGAAACATCATGTGTAGAAGAAGAGCAGTATCATATTGCAAATCCATGCTTCATGGCACATGAGGTACATGCTGAAACTGAAAGCAATTTTACATTTGATGAACTTCACGATGCCTTTTCTGATTTGTATTTAGAATATAAGAAACTTATTTGTAAGAACAAGAACTTGAAGAATGAAAATCAAATTCTAATAGATGAAAAACTGAAACTAACTAGTAAAACTGAAATCTTAATTAAAGAAAATCAAGAACTAAATCAAAGAAATCAACTTCTCACTGAAAGCCATGATAAACTTAAGAAAAACAATGAATTACTTTCAGAAGATAACATAAGATTAACTAAAGAAGTTGACAAATTAAAACCTGTTGTTGAAAGATTTACCTTCAGCTCTGAAAAATTGAACCTAATGATAAATAATCAAAGAGCTGAATTTGATAAAGTTGGATTAGGATATCAACCTTGGTACACCCAAAAATCTTTCAAGAATATGTTTGTTAAAACAGTTTTTAATTATTCTAAAACTGATTCCTATAATACTGATAAACAGGAACAAAAGCCAAGTAAAATCTCTTCTATTGTTCCTAAATCTATACATTTCAAATTTGATGAACCTAAAAGGCAAAAACAGAAAACTGAAGGTTTATCTACTACTTATGTTAGATCTATGTTTGTTAAATTCAACAAGAGGATACAGAAATACATCCCTTGTAATCCTAAAATCTATAAATTTATGGACAAAATAGCTATTAAGAAAATATGGTTTCCAAAAGGAACAATTATAGCTAACCTATAAGGACCCAAAAGAGCTTGGGTTCCTAAGTTGAAAATATGATTATTTTTCAGCAAGTATGTCTAGCTATCCAAGGTTCTAATGAAAGATGTTATCTAAACAATGGGTGCTCTAGACATGTGTTAAAGAATTGAATTTAAAATGTAATTAAGAAGAATGATTTAAATGAAAGAAATAATGAAATAAGTAATTCTTGCATCCTCTCATATTGAAATTACTTTATTAGTTGATTAAAACATAACTTGCAAGTATTAATCATTTTTGTGATATAAGTGATATTTTTTGGTATGAAAAGAAAATATATTCAAATCACTTCATTTTATAGTATTCTCTACTCACTATTGGATAAGTTGCTAAATGATTAATTAATTTATTAAAAATAACTCTATGAATTCTCTATATACTTGATTAAGAATTTTTATCCATGGCATTATTTTTATTGATCATAAACATGAGAATGTGTACTTGGTATACCTTTGAATATATGTATTTAAATACTAAGATCAAAGAATCCTCTTGGAAGCAGCAAGCTTCGAATACTGCCCAACCCTACTCCCAAAATTTTCAAAACCCTCAGAATTTTCAAACCCCACAAAATATGCATCCCTACCGTCCCTCGACTCAATTTCAACACAATCCTCCTCCACCCCATAGAAACACAGCCTTTGAGGAGAAAGTGTTGACCTCCCTTCAAGGTTTGGAAACCATTACACAATTGGTGCACTCTCACACGCAATCTATCGCCAAGCTAGAATCCCAAATGGGGCAACTAGCTAATGCATTGAACAAGCGAGAGGAAGGAAAGCTTCCAAGCCAACCAGAGAGTAATCCTAGGGGACAATACATGGCTCAAGAAAATCAACTAAATACAATTCATCATGAACAAGCCAATGCTTTGACTACCCTAAGGAGTGGACGTGTAGTAGACAATAAGATCGGGGAGGATAACAATAAGGAAGGTAAAGAAGAGGATAGAAATGTGTCAAATGAAAATCTAAAACCTTCTTCTTCTTCTTCATCTAGTCCACCTTCTGCCAAAACTCATATCCCAAAGGCCCCATTTCCTGAAGCTCTTAATTCACCATCTCCCTTTGGCAAAAAGGGAACTTCACTAGAGGAGATAATGGAGGTTTTCAAACAAGTCAAAATCAACCTCCCGCTTCTTGATGCTATTAGACAAGTTTCCTCCTATGCCAAATTTCTCAAAGATCTTTGTACCCAAAAGCGAAAATCTAGGACACATGTACCTAAAAAGGTCTTCCTAACTGAGCAAGTGAGTTCTATTCTCCAACATAACACCCCACCAAAATTTAAAGATCCTGGTGCTCCCACCATCTCCTGTGTCTTAGGAAATAATTTCATTGATCGAGCACTCTTAGATCTAGGGGCAAGTGTCAATCTTTTACCTTACTCAGTTTATGAGAAACTTGGGTTAGGTGAGTTAAAACCAACCTCGGTATCCCTTCAGTTGGCTAATCGATCTGTAAAAATACCACGAGGAATAATTGAAGATGTTCTTGTCAAGGTAGACAAATTCTATTTTCCAGTAGATTTTATCGTCCTTGATATGGAACATGAGCCTAATCCTAAGAAACAAATCCCCGTGATCCTTGGGCGCCCCTTTTTAGCTACAGCCAATGCGAGTATAAATTGTAGAACAGGGGTGATGAATATATCCTTTGGGAATATAAAGGTCAAGTTAAATATATTTCGTGCCTCTGATCAACCTGCAAAGAAAGTTGAGTGCTTCCTAATAGACAAAATGGACGATCTTGTAGAAGAAACCATTTCCTATATTTTGGCAGATAACCCTCTAAAAACATACTTGGCCCATTTTGACTTTGATATCGACAAGACCATAGAGGCAGTCAACTCCGTGCTCGACAATCAGTCTCCCACAAATTTTCTTCTTTGGAAAACTCGGCATGAACCCGGCATGATATAATTAAGGATGCACTGCGTCTGGCTGAAGACGTTAAATTTAGCGCTTGTTGGGAGGCAACCCAATTTTCATAGATTATTTTTGCACATTTTCTTGTCGTATTTTTTCAGAAGTCCTCATATTACTAATGCAACTAAGATACAATGTTTCTATCCTCCATATGCATCATATTTTTATCCAAAATAAAAATAATAATAAAAAAATAAAAAAAATAATAATATAATATTATTCAAAAAATTAAAAAAATAATAATACTTAAAAAAAAAATATTGAGGACAATGTCTGATCTAGGTTGGGGGGTATAGGGTTCGAATTTTTGAAGGAATGTTTCGCATTTTTGAAGGAATGTTTCACATTTTTAAGTGAATTTCAAAAAAAAAAAGTGAATTTCAAAAAAAAAAACCTAATTTCTATGCTTTAGTGCTGAAATGATAAACATACAAAGTATATAAAATCTAAAAAGCCCAATAACTAGTCAGGAGTAAGTCAATTTGAGTTCTTTTTATTAAAAATTCTTTTAGCGAGTTGTAAGATAATTTTTACTTTGGAATTTCACAACACACATGGCCTGCACTTCTAAGGATTAGGTTCAACATTATGTTACTAAGTCTAGTAGCAACCTTGAGTCCTGATGAATCATTCCTATCTAATTCACTATTATCCCGTATTTATTGTTAAAAAAAAAGTGAATTTGGTCAGGTACATCGAAAAGGGCTACCTATCGTCAAAGGTCAGCGGGCTTGTAATGAGGAACCCGAGCATAGGTCCGTAGGGGAGTCTTGATGCCCAACACCTTACGCCATCTGGTGTGGGAGTGTTGACTGAGTGCTCGCTACACGGAGGAATCATTACAAGAGTAAAAATGTGTAATTTATAAATCTCAAAAAAAAAAGAAAAAAAAAAGAAGAGAAAAAGAAAAAGAAAAAATATAATATTGACCTTGGAAAAAACGATAGTGTGAAAGCCATCGTTGTAAAAATTCAAGTAAACTGAAATATTACAGATAAAGCCCATGAGGTATTAAAGTAAACATCCACAACTCTCGAAATCCTGCAAGATAGAATAATTTTGAATCAGTGATTAGGTCTTATCTGACCAATTCTTGGAAACTACTAGCCTTAGCAGTATTTTGGAGAAGCTAAAGCCTTAGCTTGTGTATGGTCCAGACATCACCGAGCACCCAAGTATAAATTAGCCTTACAACTCTCTAACGGAAACTTAATAACTTCAACTTAAGTTGCATCTTGACCTAGGATTTGGGCTGACTTAGTAATTAAAACTTTGTGTGCTTTTGAAATTATTGGCACTTATGCATTTGAAATTAGATTTTATAAAATAATAAAATAAACTGGGTAGAGACCGCAGTTTGTGGGTATCTGAGCCGGAAATCCTCATGAGACAAAACTCGTCCACTAGGGCCACCTAGGGGTTTAAAGCCTTATTGCATTCGGTAAATGCAATCGCGATTCCTGCGAAAGTGAGTTAGTTTTTTTTATTTTATTTTATTTTGCTTGAGGACCAGCAAAATGTAGGTTGGGGGTGTGATAAGTGCTAAATAATGCATAAATTAATATCTTATTCATAGCACTTATCATTATTTTAATTCACATATTTTGTAAATTCAACTAAAAAATGTATTACCTTCACCAGTGCATTTTAATGAATTATCAAAGGTAATTCAAGTTTGATTTGATTATTTATTGATTAAGTTTAATGCATGCAGGTCAAGTCAAGCTCAATTAGGTAAAGCCTAAACGGACACTACATCATTTCACAATTTTATATTTTCAGAGTCGACTCCAATAACTCTTTTCCAAAACCCAGTGCTTCCCATTAATTCCTGACTCTTCATACGTTCACCTAAATTTCTCCTCACTCATTCCAACTCTTTTTCCATATGATCCTATTTTAATAAAATCCCTTCAATTATTTGTTTCGCATATCTCAAAGTATATCATCTAGTTACACGGATTCCAAAGCTTCAACCAATCCGAGTCCCTTTCTAGAGCCTGTTCAAAGAACAAAGCCGTACCACGTCCACGAGCCAAGCCAACAGCCGCTTGTATTCAACCTCATCCGCAAGCCATCCCGCGATGCATATCTCTTCCTCGGCTTCATCCTCCCGTGACCCCCAACTCCATGCACCGCATCCGAGTATCCCGATAGCATTCCGGATAACAACCAAACCAGCTCCCATGTTTTCCTCACGTTTATCCCAGCTCCCGTATCCCATTCCAAATTCTACCGTGCACATCAATGCCGTGTTCATCTTCCACGTCACCTTCTCCCAGATTCCTTCCACCGTCCGCGATTCATGGAAGACTCCCAGCTTCTTCCAAATCCCCGTCCTCGCTATCCCCTGTTCCCATCCACTCCTCCCAGCCAAAACCGAACCTCCACATCCAAGGAACAGAGCCGTTGGAAAGCTCAATCCCATCTTCCCCGTGATCCTCTTCCTTCTTAAATCCTTATCCCACGTCCACTATTTTTCCAACTGCATGACCTCCTTCCAGATCATGTCCACCGTCTGCGCATATCCAGGATCATCCTCCTTTATCTGGATTACTTCTTTTGAATCTAAAGAACAGAGTTCATCCACAGGATGAACCCAAATCCCAGCTACTCCGCGATTGAGTAGCATTACTTCCGTTAGTGAGATCAGCATCCGGATTAACTTCATCTTCCGAATCCCCTGTTCCCACTGAATCAAGACTCGTTCGTTCCCAAGCTCTTCTACCGTAATCCCGTCCGTGATTCAAGGATCAGCTCCCGGTTCCCCTGTTCCGAGCTCATCTTTATCCCAAATCCAACTCCTCCATCTTATCTTCCGGCTTAATCTACCTAACATCCCAGCGTCCGCGTTTGATTGAATTCCAAGTCCCAGATTTTACGAATCCTTTCCAACTCCCTTGTTCCACGACATTCATCCAGAACCGAAACATCCCCTATTCTCCGTCATCTCCTCCACGTTGATCCTCCCAACTTCTCTCCCCTGATTTCTTCAGCCCGCGTCCGAGCATCTCAACAACCAATTCACGTGCTCTTCCCCTGTTTTGGAACCAACCATCAGCGTAATCCGCTCCCAAGCTTGATCCGAGTTCATCCCGAGCTTCACGGCATCCAGATTATCCCCTGCATCCAAGAGAATCCACCCTTCATCCCGCTGTGATTCATCCTCACCCGATCAGCCCCATCCATCCGTTTCCATCCTTATCCGTGAAGAAACAGGAGAAGAGAGAGAGAGGAGTTGCAGCCTATAAAAGGCCCAGGCGTGAACCGAGAAGGCATTCCCTCTTCCCCCACCGGGGGATGCTCCCAACTTCTCTTCGGCAATCTCGACTCAGGTGGAAGTCCCACAGGAAACAGAGGAGGGAGAGAAAAGTTTGGGTCATTCTGGGAATGATTTCCCAAAGAAAAAAAATAAAGAAAGAGGGAGAGATGGAAGCCCGCTGCTGTGCTGCTGCTGCTGTCTCCAACTCCATGGAAGGCTGATCTCCTCTCTAGGGCTGGATGCAGCCCTAACACAGGGATATGGGTTTTATATTTTATTTTATGTTCTTGGAGTTGTATGAACTTATTGTTTTTAATGGATATCTTCTTTTGAATCATATTTAATTTCTGTGATTTTAAGTATGATGTTCGTACAACTGTTTTTCATGATCACTGAGTAAATATAAGATAGTCCATGCTTAAGGAAGATGCGATGTGCTGCCACCTTAGATTAGGGTAGACATTTCATGCCAACTGAAGATGGATTATGCCCAAATTACTTTTGTAAAATTTTATTCAAATGCTTATTAGGCTTGTAGCCAATTTGCATGTTTATCCAAGAATAAATTAAAATATAAATAACCCTTGTCTCGATGTTAGTGGTGAATTCCTTGCCCTAGGTTTTCCTAAACTGATATCCCTTTAATTGCATTTTCTTTTATTAAATTGCTTAGTTTAATAGTCTTCACAAATTCATCCTTTTAAATATTTTTATTTTTAAAAGAAAAACAACTATACCCCAATCCCTGTGGATCGATACCCGTAATCACTATCCTACTAGATACGTGCTATTGCGTGGTCTTTAAAGTTGACTATCAGGTATCTATAAATGAGTTTGGGGAAGTTAATTGGAGTGTCCTGAAGGATGTAGAACATAAGGGCTAGGTCCCTCTCAGATACAAAGTCAAATCGGCCAGTCTTAGGAAAAAGGGTCCTAGAGATGATGCTCAAGAGGAGCTGCATTTCCACTGACAGTGAACTAGCGGACACCTCATCGAGTGGGGACTGGGGTGGACTCCCTAAAATGGCCGTAAGGGCCTCAGTCCTATCCTCAGGATGAGTAGGAGATACCCCTACTTAGGGAAGATGGAGGATTTGAGCTATGAAATCCTCCGAAATAAATAATGGGACACCCGCTACGATTCCCTCTATCCCCCCATTGCCCCTAGACACTGTACCATAGAACTCCCTAACTAGCCCTGGGTATGTGGGGAGATCTAAGGAACAAAAGAACTCTAAACCTTGGGCCCTTAACCTTTCTCCTATGGTGAAGCCCTCCCAGGAGAGATAGTCAAAGTTGACGTATCTCCCGGTGGAGACCGCCTTCCCGGCGCACGGTCGCGAGGGAACCGGCCTCAGCGGGGAACGAACCGGAGGTTGTGGCCTCACGGGATCGTTCCGAGCTTTGGACCGTCGCTCGGCACCGGTCGTGGGTTGGGGCCTCTTCCGGCTCGAGACAACCGATTTACAAGGCATTCTTGACCTAGGGAAGAAGAATGAAACCTAAGGGACGGAAGAAGGTCGACGGAAAAGCCCTAAGGACGGTCGGAGACGACGTAGGAGACGGCTCTAGGGTTTGTGAACAGTGGCGGCGGTGAATAGAAGTTTTGATTAAACGCTTGGATTAGGGTTAAAAACCCGGATCCCGACCGCGAGTCGACTCCTGTAAGTCTCGAGTCGACTCGACCTCGAGTCGACTCCAAAATATGCGCGAGTCGACTCCCCTTATGCGGCCATCGATCTCGAGTCGACTCCCGTCTATGTGTGAGTCAACTCCCCCGTATGAGCCGACTCTGAAACTTACTCGAGTCGTCTCGAACTCTGGCACACACCTAAAAATCATGCTATTTTCGTACCAAATGAGGGACAATCACTAAGTTAAGATCTGATTTGATGATCATAGATGAGAAACTCTATATTTAGCACAATCTAATCATCAAAATCAATGAACTAGAAGAGAATATCACTAGGATGGATCAATCACTCCTAATCCTCTCCTAAGCACACTAAATCTCTCTTCACTCAAGGGTTTTGTGAAGATATCAGCTAATTGATCATCAGTGCAAACAAATTGAAGTGTCACATCACCATTCAGTACATGATCTCTTATGAAGTGATGTCTTATCTCAATATGTTTAGTTCTTGAATGCTGAATTGGATTTTTAGTTAGATTAATGGCACTTGTATTATCACAATTAATGAAAATTTTATCTTGTTTAATGCCATAATCTTCCAATTGTTGTTTGATCCACATGATTTGAGCACAACAACTCCCGGCAGCAACATACTCAGCTTCAGCAGTAGATAATGCAACCGAGTTTTGTTTCTTGCTAAACCATGAGATTAAATTTTCTCCTAGGAATTGACATGACCCGCTGGTGCTTTTTCTATCAAGTTTACAACCAGCAAAGTCTGAATCTGTGTATCCTATTAAGTTCAGGCTAGATTCTTTAGAATACCATGAACCTATATTCTTTGTTCCTATTAGGTATTTAAAGATTCTCTTGACTGCAATTAGATGAGATTCCTTAGGATTAGACTGATATCTAGCACACATGCATACACTAAACATGATATCAGGTCTACTTGCAGTGAGATACAATAAAGATCCTATCATACCTCTATATAACTTTTGATCTACAGATTTACCTGATTCATCTTGGTCTAATTTGCATGATGAGCTCATGGGTGTGCTGATTGACTTGTTTCCCTCCATATCAAACTTCTTAAGCATCTCCTTGATGTATTTAGCTTGATTGATGAAGATCCCTTCTTCAGATTGTTTGATTTGAAGCCCGAGGAAATAGTTCAGCTCTCCCATCATGCTCATCTCAAACTCACTCTGCATCAAGTCAGCAAATTCTTCGCAGAGGCGATTGTTAGTAGCACCGAAAATAATATCATCAACATAAATCTGCACTACTAACATATCTTTGTTTTTCTTCTTTAGAAACAGTGTTGTATCTACATTTTCCCTAGAGAACTCATGTTCTAATAAAAATTTGCTAAGTCTCTCATACCATGCTCTAAGTGCTTGTTTCAAACCATAAAGTGCTTTGTTCAGTTTATACACATGATTAGGGTATTGATTGTTTTCAAAACCAGAAGGTTGTTCTATCTACACCTCCTCATTAATATTCCCATTTAAAAATGCACTTTTTACATCCATTTGGAATAATTTGAAATCCTTAGAGCATGCAAATGCTAATAATAATCTAATTGCCTCGAGTCTAGCTACAGGAGCAAAAGTTTCATCAAAATCTATACCTTCTTCTTGATTATACCCCTTTGCTACTAGTCTAGCCTTGTTCCTTATTACAATTCCATTTTCATCAAGTTTATTTTTATATATCCATTTGGTACCTATAATTGAATATTCAGAGGGTCGTTCAACTAGGTTCCATACCTTGTTTCTAGTAAATTGGTTTAATTCTTCTTGCATTGCATTTATCCAATTTACATCTTTTTCAGCTTCTTCTATGTGTTTGGGTTCAAAATGTGAGACAAAAGCTAGGTGATTATTTAAGTTCCTAAGAGATGCTCTAGTCCTAACAGGTTGAGATGGATCATCTAAAATCAATTCTTTAGGATGCCCGTGAGCATACCTCCAAGCCTTAGTCAGCCCATGATCCATCATAGCCTCTTGGCTTGATGATGCATTTCCAATTAATTTTTGTTCATCATCTTGTAATGTCATCTCATCAATCTTTTCTTCAAGAATTTCAGCGTCATCATCAAGATTAACTCTCTTGCTAGAAGAGATATCACTAGAATCATCAAAAACAACATGTATGGATTCTTCTATAACTAGGGTTCTTTTATTAAAGACTCTATAGGCTTTACTAGTTGTAGAGTACCCCAAAAATATACCCTCATCAGATTTAGAGTCAAATTTTTCTAGATTATCTTTCCCATTATTATGAACAAAACACCTACATCCAAAGACATGAAAATAGTTCACTTTTGGTTTTCTGTTTTTCCAAAGTTAATAAGGTGTTTTCTTTATAATGGGTCTCAATAAAACTCTATTTAATATATGACATGAGGTATTGATGGCTTCTCCCCAAAAGTACTTAGGGAGGTTACTTTCACATAACATGGTTCTAGCCATTTCCTCTAGAGTTCTATTTTTTCTTTCCACAACTCTATTTTGTTGTGGTGTCCTAGGTGCAGAAAAATTATGAGTTATCCCCTTTTTACTACAAAACTCATCAAATAAATGATTTTCAAATTCGGTTCCATGGTCACTTCTAATAGCTATGACTAAAGTATCTCTAGCATTTGTTACTTCTTTATGAAATTTCTTGAAAACTGAAAATGCTTGATCCTTATGAGTTAAGAACATGACCCAAGTGTATCTAGAATAATCATCTACAATAACTAGACCATATTTATTTCCACCTAGACTTGTGGTTCTAGTTGGTCCGAATAGATCCATGTGTAGTAGTTCTAGAGGTCTAGAGGTAGAGACACAATTTATAGATTTAAAGGAGTTCCTTGATTGTTTGCCAAATTGACATTCTTCACATATTTTATTCTTTTCAAACTTTAGTTTTGGCAAACCTATCACGGAATCTCTTTTAACTAGTTTTGATATTGTGTCCATGCTTGCATGACCTAACTTACGGTGCCATAACCAACTAGCATCATTATCCTTAGTTTCATTAACAACTAAACATGGGTTATGTTTGGCAAGATCCTCAAGGTCTACAACATACACATTTCCACGTTTTATTCCTTTAAAAACTAAACTATTGTCATTTGAGTTGGTTATGATGCATAGAGATGGTTTGAACAAAACATCAAAGCCTCTATCACACAATTGACTAATGCTAAGTAGATTATGCTTAAGACCATCAACATATCGAACATTATCAATAAAGGTTGAAGGGGTAATTTGTACTTTACCTATACCAATGATGTGACCTTGGTTATTGTCTCTAAAAGTCACAGCACCTCCCTTCTTAGCTTCAAGGGTGAAGAATTGATCCTTGTCACCCGTCATGTGTCTTGAGCAGCCACTATCCAAGTACCAACAATTTTTGTCTACCTTGGCTGCAAGACACTCCTACACAAGCAAATCATACAACTTTAGGTACCCAAGTTTTCTTGGGTCCTTCATGGTTAGTAATGTTGGTTCCTTTAGGAACCCAAACTCTTTTAATTTTTCTTTTAGTTTTTCCTTTTCTATAATCACATACATTTGCTTTATGTCCTAATGTTCTACAACAAAAATAGGTTATTTTCTTAGTTTTACTTTCTCCTGCTTTAACAAAGAAATCACTAAGGAGTTTTTGCTTATTTTTGGATTTATACCCTAACCCAGCTCTATTGAACACTGCTCGTTGACTATTAAGTATCATCTCTAATTTTTTTGAGCTATATGTAAACTTTTCTACAAAAGGCTTGTACTTTTCAAGTTCTAGTGTCAATTTCTGTTTTTCTGTTTTTAGATCATTAAAGTCTTTTGTGAAATTACTTCCAATAGTTTGTTTATCCTTTTTAAGTTCAGAAATTTCCTTGGATAGTTTTTCGTTATCTTTACTCAAGGTATTAGTTTTTTGAATTAACATTCGATTGCTTGTCTTAAGTTCTGAATTTTGTTTGATAATAATATCTTTTTCTTTAACTAATGTATCATACTTACGGAGGTGAGTTTGGTTAGTTAGTTTTAATTCTTTGTTTTTAAGGTTTATTGTCTTGTACTCGTCCATTAATTCATTGAAGGCATCATATAATTCATCAAAAGTAAAATCTAAATGTGTTGCGGATGTTACCTCATTGTCGTTAGCCATAAAACACAGATTGGCCTTTTCTTCTTGTTCTTCATCCGATGATGATGATGATGTGTCGGAGTCCGATAGGGTGGAGACGAGGACTTTCTTCTTCTTGTACTTGCTCCCCTTCTTCAGCAAAGGATACTCAGCTCTGAAGTGCCCCGGCTTCTTACACTCATAACATCCAATCCCCTCATTTTTCCTCTCCTTACCTTTATCCTTGTGATAGGAACTTGAGGGGCCTCTTCTTTGATGTGAGGACTTCTTCCGGTTGATGAATCTTCTGAATTTTCTTACAAGGAGAGCCTCATCATCATCTCCCTCATTGTCTTCTTCTTCACTGCTACTGCTGCAAGACATATCTTTGTTAGTGGAAACCGATTTTAGTGCCATTACCTTTTTCTTGTGAGAAGATTCTTCTTCATGGTGTTGTTTCATTGTTAGCTCATGCGTCATGAGGGATCCAAGTAGCTCCTCGAGTAGCAGCTTGTTTATATCCTTAGCTTCTTGGATTGCCGTCACCTTGGCTTCCCATGACCTTGGTAAACACCGAAGAATCTTCCTGACAAGCTCACTGTTAGTATAATTTTTGCCAAGGCTTTTTAGGCCATTGACAATATCAGTAAATCTAGTGAACATGCAAGTGATTGTTTCATTAGAGTCCATTTTAAATAATTCATACTTATGTACTAATATATTTATTTTGGATTCTTTTACTTGATTTGTGCCCTCGTGGGTCACTTCAAGTCTATCCCAAATCTCTTTTGCAGAATTGCAAGTAGAGACTCGATTGAATTCATTTCTATCTAATGCACAGTAAAGCACATTCATTGCTTTGGCATTAAGTTGTGCCTTCCTAATGTCATTATCATCCCAATCCTTTTCAAGTTTGGGTACAGTGACACTCTCTACATAAATGGATGGGATGTATGGTCCATTTAGTATAATGGTCCACATCTCATAGTCTTGGGCTTGGATAAATATTCTCATCCTAGCCTTCCAATATGAGTAGTCGGATCCATTAAAGTATGGGGGTCTTTGGGTGGACTGGCCCTCAATGTGGGAAGATCCAAATGGGGTTGTCATTTTGATCTTTTACTCTTTGGGTAGAAGAGTTCCGGCTCTGATACCACTTGTTGCCCAGATAGACAACCCAAGAGGGGGGGTGAATTGGGTTTTAAAATAATTATTACAATTAAATGGTTTGTGTAAAACTAATTAACACTTTTTGCAAGTTGATTAATTAGATGCTATGTGCTGTGAATGAAATGAAAGTAAGAGAGAGACACAGGCAATCACAAACACAACGATTTTATAGTGGTTCGGAGCTAACCCTTGCTCCTACGTCCACTCCCCAAGCCTCACTTGGGAATTCACTATAACCCCTCGGATTACAGCCGGTTGTTTTACAAGCTCACAACCCAACTTGTTGTTTTACGAGGTCACAACGAACTCGGTCGGTTTTCCCAGGCTCACCGACTAGAACCACCCGATTGTTTTTCCGGGATCACAATCAAACCCTTACACCGTTGGTTTCAACCTAGGCTCACCAACAAACCTATACACCCTTGATTCAATCCCCTGATTGAATCAAGTAAGGACCAAATGGAAAGAACAAAGACAAATAGAAAAATAGAGCTTCTAAAAAGCAGATATACAGCGTTATAAATAAGAGAAAAGTTAAGAGCCCTCAAACACGTTTGTGATGAAGTAGAGGAGGGCTTCTTGAACTCTGGGTCTCCTCTTGAATGTCTGGAAGACTTGAAGGCAGGAGGAGACTTCTTTAATGCTGGGAAGAGTTGGTTGAATAGAGTTAATGGCCCTCTTCCTTCTTTTCCGTTGAAATCAGTTTGCAGATGGAGGATTCTTGTTTTCTTTGAGTGGAATGTTACTTCTCTACTTTGCTACAGTCCTCTGTGGCTATTTAACCCATTTCCCATGGAAATTAGCCGTTAGACACATTTTACTAGCCGTTCTGCACATTCTGCACATCCTGACAATGTGTCCGTTGGGGTCGGAGTCGACTCGCCCGATCTGGAGTCGACTCGGCTGTAGCAGGAGTCGACTCATGCTTTTCTGGAGTCGGCTCGGCAACTGTTCCGGATTTGAATTAAAGTTGTCATCTCGACTGGGAGTCGACTCGACTTAGCCCGGAGTCGACTCGCCAAAATCTGGAGCTGACCTGGCACTTTTGGAGTCGACTCATTCCAAGGAATCCATAGGGGTATTCTTCTACTTTGCTCACTCGAGTCGACTCGGAAATTCTGGGAGTCGACTCGGCGCTCAGAGCCCGAACTCCCGATCTTCTGTCTTTTGGCTCGTGCAGTCTTGGAGTCGACTCGGACTGTTTCAGAGTCGACTCGGCTCTCAGTATCCGAAAAAACAGTCTTCTGTCTTTTTGGAGTAGCGCTGCCTTGGAGTCGACTCGAGCTATCTTGGAGTCGACTCGCGTCTCAGAGACAGAAACACTGTCTTCTGTCTTTTGGAGTAGCGCTGTCTTGGAGTCGACTCGAGCTTTGCGGGAGTCGACTCGGCTCTCAGCGTCCAAAAATTGCTCTCTGACTTTTGCCTTGTATAACACTGAGAGTCGACTCTCGCTTTCTTTGGAGTCGACCTGCCAACCATCGGAGTCGACTCGCGTTCCTCAGGAGTCGACTCGGCTCTCAGGGTCCGAAAATTGCTCTCTGACTTTTTGTCTGTAACTCCCTGGAGTCGACTCATACTACTCCGGAGTCGACTCGGCAAACATCAGAGTCGACTCGCGCACTTCAGGAGTCGGCTCGCTGACAGGTTTTGAGTTGAGTCTTTCTGTTCGTCTGTCTGTTCTCAGTCGGAGTCGACTCGTAATGTTCCAGAGTCGACTCGAGCCTGTGCCAATGCTTCTGATACGCTTGGAGTCGACTCGTACAATCCCGGAGTCGACTCGAGTCTCAGACTTTGGTTCAAATTGACTTCTTAACTTATCCAAAATGTCTTGAACCAAATCTAGAGACACTTAGCCATAAATTTACAAGATTTTCACTGAAACACTCGATTGAATTCATTAGTAAACAAAAGATATACTCAAATGCTTTGAGCTCATCAAAATCAAATAGAGTTATAATCAATCACTCCACAAAGCTGCATCAACGCCTTTGATGGTCCACTTAGCTTCAAAACCAACCCATTTCCTACACTAAAATTAAAAAAATACATTTGACATAAAATAACTGATAAACCATGATTATCCCACTACAAGTGCTATTCCACCAAACCTGAAATTAATTAAAAAAGAAATAAATGACAGCTTCCACATGAAGGAGAGCATCTTCAATGAGCACTTGTTGTGGAGCGGTGGTCTCCTACCACAACAACATGGGGCTTAGGTTTAGTTGGATTGCTATTTTTCTATAAAAATTATATAAAATATTTATTATACTAAAAAAAATATTCTATCTCATAGTTCAAGAGTATTTTTTTAAAAAAAAATATTTAAATTCTAGCAGATAGAAATTAATTTTTTTATGTTTTATATAATTTTTTTATAAAATTTAAAACTTTGTTTTTATTAAAACGCTATTTTTTATTTTGCTAAAATCTTCAACAAAATATTAAAATATTTTTTTATTTTTTTAATTTAGCGGACTTCCTTTCATTCTTTTCTGGTGAACCAAAAAGTCCGAAGAGCTAAATGTGACGGGACCCACATGATAACACCAACAAAGTTGTGAGATTATAGAAGTTAAATTTTTAATAATTTTTTCCCGTGTTGAGAGTGTCGAGGAGAAGGAATCTTTTGACTAGGCCTGTGTGCAGACTACGTGACAAGTTGGGACCCGAAGAAAGTGATCCATCGCTGCAACGTGTCCTTTTTATTTTTCCTTTTTTAGTCAAGTCATAACAGCTGTATCCATGAGCAAGTGTGGGATTTTCTCATTTTTTAATATAATTTTTTGGGTACAGTATTCTTCCACCGCCTAACAGCAATATCCATGAGCAAGTTGCGAAATTTCTACATTCTTTAATATATTTTTCAGGTACAGTATTCTTATTTCCACCGCCATAACTAGGGGTGCAAATAGGTCGGATCGGGTCGGGTCCTAGGTGACCCCGATCCGACCCGGTTTTTTGTTCGGGTCCCAATTTTGGACCCGGACCCGACCCGGTTGAAGATCGGGTTGGGTCGGATCGGGTCCGAGTCGGGTTCGGGTCGGGTCCGAGTCGGGTTCGGGTCGGGTCCGGGTCTGATTCGGGTCGGGTTCGGGTCCGATCGGGTCCAATTTTTTTGTGCTTTTGGAAAAAAATTTGGGCAAATCTAATTTGGTCATATCATAATTATGAGGTGCTGGGTGACCCATGACTTGAAAGACTTTGCAATTGAGCTCCAGAACAGATGACCCATGACTTACTAACTAAGTCGGTCTACAAGCCAAATTTCATATCACACTATTTTTTATCTATATGACTGATTGGACGGAACTCGGTGTCTCCCAGCTCCCCTCTCACGAGGACAAAAAAAAATCCCAAACCTTCTTCCAAAATCCAATTCCATTACAGAAAACTGGCACATGACCCATATTCAGTTGCAGTGTTCCCTCACTTTCTCCCTTCAAAAGTTAAAAGAAACAAAAACCAAAAAACAGAAGGAAAAAAAAAAAAAAGGCAGCTACCGAGACACCAGAGGTCTCAACAGTGTAATAGATCTAGAGAGAATCCTGACGGGCCGACGTTCCTTTGGATTCTGTGGACCTATGCTTGTTGCTAACTTGCTATCCTCCCACACTGACCAACAGTACCACAACCCACGCCAAAAAAAAAAGAAAAAGAAAAAGAAATGACTTTCTTTTGCTTTTCCTCTCTCTTTCTTCGGGTCCATTCGGGTCGGGTCGGGTCCGTTTGGTAAACCCAGACCCGACCCAGAAAATGATTCGGGTCCAATTTTAGGACCCGACTCGGACCCGCGGGTCCTAAAATTCGGATCGGGTCGGGTCTACGCGGGTCGGGTCGGGTCGGGTCACGGGTCGACCCGACCCATTTGCAGCCTTAGCCATAACACCTGTCTCCACGAGCAAGTTGTGGGTTTTCCACATTTTTTTAATATATTTTTCGGATACAGTAATCTTGTTTCCACCGCCGCACGCGAACCAGTCGAACCGGATACTAATGCATCTATAATTATTTTATTTAATAAATATAATATAAATATAAATATTAATTATATTCAAAAATTTAAATTAATATTTATTTTAAATAAATACGAATACGAATCGAATACCATAGGTATGGATACAAATATAAATGAAATAATTAAACTTTATGACCACAAAATCAAAGTATTACTAAATAATGATGAATAAAATTAATAACATTTTATTTATTTATTAAAAATAAATAAGTGTTATATATAATTAAATAGGATTTTAAATAGAATCGGATATTCGAATACAGATCGGATAGTTGTTTGTCCATATCCATATCGATTTCTCTTTAGCGGATATGGATACAAATATTGATATTAGTCGGATTCTCAGATATTATCCAATCCACTTTCACCTCTAGCAGCATATCGAAGAGTTTAGAATTTCTGCACTTGGAATAATTTGGAAACCTTCGTTTCTATATTTTTTTTGGTCATAATAATATTTTTAAAAAATTTCAAACCTCCATAATTTAATTTAAAATATTATTAAATAATATCATGATTATATTTTAAAAGTAGGATAAACTTTCAGCTAATAATAACCAACGACCTGTGACAACCAACTAGCACCTAGTATTTTTTATATATATTATTAGTATTAGCAACAACTGTCTTCTCATTTTCAATATAAAACTAAAGTGCAGAAATAATGCCGGTGTTTCTACTGTAATACAATGTAATAATTTTAATGAATGGAGGAGTCAAGGTTATTGGAACCTTAGCTTGCATCTCAAGCTTATTCTAACAATAGCAACAATAATAATAATATATAAAAAAACCACAGAAATAGACAAAAACTTTGAATTTTTCAAAACAAAGTGTACTCCATAGATGATGCTATTGCACCAACTGAAAAATAATAAACAAAGAGAAGGCAGAGATTGACAACTCCAGAATAAAATAAATCATTCTTATCCTATTGATAATGATATTACACCAAACTAAAACTTTGGCCAAAGAAACTAGCAGGTGCATTGCAAATGAACAGCCATACCTATCTCATTGATGACGCTCTTACATCAGAGGACAAAGGTTGGGTCCAACGGTCATGCATGGAACCATTTTCATGACCCAATGCAGCTTAGGCCCTTAGATTATGCATTGAGATACATGAAAGCTTGCGTTCGGACGTCCGTCCTCTGTATTTTGGCACCGGCATGCATGACCGAGCTGCATTAAGGCCTTCAATGGTCCACTTCCTACACTAAAATCAAAAATGAAAGAAAATAAATAGGCGATGGACCATGCTAATCCCACTATGAATGCTATTTACACCAAACCAAAAATTTAAAAAAAAATAAAAAAAAAAGATAAATGACAGTTCCCACATAAAGTAAGGGCAGACCCCCTCAACACGTCGCATGTTAGTTCATAGCATCTTCGGAGTAAAATAATGGAAATAGCTCTTCCATATCGCCTGTCGTGTTTCGGAGGGTACGTAGAAGGGTATTAGCGGCCATTAAATAGTCGTCTTTTTGGAGAGCGCAAGCAGTATCCTACCATTTCCAGCTCTCCATCCTCCCATCATCTTGCACCTGGAGAAACAAAAGATGGCCATGATCGCAGATGCCTTCGTCTCCAAATTGTGTGAGATGCTATTAACCTATGGAAAGGAAGAGGCTGCCAAGATTTTGGGTGTGCCCGATGAAATCAAGAAGCTCCATAGGAAGCTGGAGAGGATGCAGGATGTTCTTGTTGATGCAGAGAATAGACGTTTCCACAACCAAAGCATCAACCGCTGGCTCAACGAGTTGCGAGATCTCATGTACGATGCAGATGACATCATTGATGAATGCCGGATCGAGGGTGAGAAGCTTCTCAGCTCAAACTCATCCTCATCTCGTTATGCTGAGTTGGTACGTTGTTGCTTTCCTCCTATTGCTTGCTTGCACAAAGTTGGATTCCGTCATAAGATTGGCAACAGAATTAGGGATCTTATCCTTAGGCTTGATGAAATTGCCAAGGACAAAATCGACCTCCATCTTACACCTGCTCCTCGTGATGACCACTATAAGAGTAGAATTAGCCCCAAGACATCTCCTGTACTTGTTGAACCTGATCTTGTGGGAGAGAAAATTCAGGATGATACAAAGAGTTTGGTGGACTTGTTGACAAAAGAATATAAGAAAAAAATTCCAGTCTTTGCTATTGTCGGCATGGGTGGGATAGGCAAAACTACTCTTGCTCAAAAAATTTATAATGATGAAAAGCTTCGGGACAACTTCAACCAAATGCCACGGATTTGGTTGTGCGTGTCCCAAGAGTTCTCAGAGTCCGATTTACTGAGATCCATCGTACAACAAGCTGGTGGTGATCCTGGACATGCTAAAGAGAAGGAAGTGCTTGAACCCATGCTTAGCGAATCACTTAGGAACAAAAAATTCTTTGCAGTCTTGGATGATGTTTGGGATGCACAAGTATGGGATAAGCTATTGAGAAATCCTTTGCAGAGTGGTCTGGCAGATAGTAGAATTTTGATAACAACTAGAAATATAAATATTGCTCAACAGATGGGTGCTATACAAACTCATATAGTGGATAAGTTGTCTCGAGAGGATGGTTGGTCATTAATTTGCAAGATGGTGTTTGAGGAAGGCGAGGAAGGAGAAAGGGATGTGTTAAAGGATGTCGGGATGAGAATTGCAGAAAAATGTGATGGCCTTCCCCTTGGTCTTAGGACGATTGGAGGGGTTCTTCGAACCAAGGCGAAAAGGCAATCAGAATGGGAAGAGGTCCTTTCTAGCTCAGCATGGTCTTTTACTAAGCTTCCGGATGGGGCGATGGGTGCTTTGTACTTGAGCTATCTGCATTTACCACCTCCTCTCAAGCAGTGCTTCACTTGCTTTTCATTATTTCCCGAGGACTACCTAATTCATCGAAATATTTTTCTTAATAATTGTAGTACTGCAGAGGGCTTTGTAACATCCGAAGACAATACGCCCTTGGAAGTTGTGGCGGAAGGATATTGGAAGGAGTTGGTGCAAAGAAACCTCCTACAGCCGGATCCTTATTGGTATGATCAATCAGGTTGCAGGATGCATGACCTCCTGCGATCTCTAGCTCAGCATATAGCAGGGGATGAGTGCTTCATCGGAGATGCACGAGCATTTGAAAACAAGATCATGTCCTCCTCCTCCTCACCAGCATCGATAAAATTACGCCGTTTATCGCTTGTAGATGAAAAATTAGTAACCATACCAGACTTTATAATGAAACAGACATCCTTGAGAACCTTGTCATTCTTTTATTCCCCACTTATTCGGGATCTTCCAGAAGATCTCTTCAAAAAGCTGAGGAGTTTAAGGGTCCTGAACTTAAGTGAAACTGCCATTTGCAATCTCCCAACTTCCTTGGGAGATCTTGTGCACCTTAGACGTCTTGATCTCCGTGCGACTCCAATAAGAGAGATACCAGAGAGCATAGGAAATCTTAGAAATCTCCAATTCCTGCTCCACCATGATTGTAAATATTTGCACAACCTCCCTAATGGTGTCGTGGGGTTAATCAATCTAAGGATTCTAGACGTCAGGGGTGCACCACTTGATGGTCTCCCTATGGGAATAGGGAGACTGAAACAACTAAGTAAATTATTGGGATTTGTGGTGAGTGGTAGTGAGGGCTGCAAATCTAGAGTGGGAGAAGATGATACGGAGCAGGAGCAAGAGCACAAGGGACATCAGCACAGGAGATTCTGCACCTTGGAGGAGTTGAAATCCCTCTCTCAACTCCGAATTTTGACAATAGTAAACTTGGAGAGGGTATCAGACAAGGCTGAAGCAAAAGTCGCTGCACTTCAAGCCAAGCCCCATCTTATCAACCTAGAATTGTATTGCACGCTACCGAGCAGATCTTCTGATGTGCAGCAGCCTCGTGCAAATGATTACGACGAGGAAGATATCAAGAGAATAGGGGAGGTCTTCGAGGAACTCTGCCCACCGCCATGCCTTCAACAGCTTGAAATCAATGGCTACTTCGGCCGTGAGTTTCCCAGCTGGATGATGACACCCTCCTCGTCATCACTCCGCAACCTACGAAGGCTGGATCTGCTGTATTTTGCTCTATGCCAACAACTTCCATCCTTGGGAATGCTGCCCCAACTAGATTACCTCTGGATTGAAGGTGCTTCTGAAGTCACGAGCATCGGGCCTGAATTCTTGGTGCTGGCAGGTGCTAGTGCTGGTGGAAGAAAAACAGACTCCTGCTTCCCCAAACTAGAGGAACTTGGATTTAATAACATGCCTAATTGGGAAGAATGGTGGTGGCGGTTGGAGGAGGAGGACAACCAGACAACATCGTTGCTACCTTCTCTTAAGGAATTACATATTTATAATTGTCCGAAGTTGAGGTCTCTTCCGGAGAGCCTCCTCTGTCATGCCACCGCACTGAAGGACTTACGAATTAGAAGTGCCCACAGCCTGAGAGAAATACAAAACCTCCCCTCTCTTACAGAATTGATCTTGATGAGCAACTCGAGTTTGGAGAGAGCGTCCAACTTTCCTAGACTCAAACACTTAGACGTTTATGATTGTGAGGAATTGAAGGTTGTGGAGGGTGTGAATGCCGTGGAGCACATACAGCTCGATGATCGAGAAGCAGTCTCTCTCCCAGAGTGGTTAGTAGGTGCTGGCGAAGACCAACCATGCTTCCCTTCCCTCCACAAGTTGACTCTCTCCGACAAAATCTGTCGCCGAGGGCTGCCCGATTGGCCTTCAATCCGATGAAACAACACCCATCTCATGTTGAAGCAATCAGCAAGTATAGGCCAACGACAGTCAACCGTACAAGAAAAAGGTCAGAAATGGTTTCCACCCGTGTCTCCTTTCTTTACTCTTTCTGTAGCAATGAATGGAAGATAATTGGCAAACAGGCCCATCAATTTATTCCTCATATTTTACAGCTGCTTCAGCAAGCGAGGGATGGAAGTTATACTACTCGGCAACTATTTGATATTCTACATCATTCTCGTCCTTTCAGGTACATATCCCAGCCTGATCGCTCGATCGTTTTCTTCTGATACCTAATCCTCTTCGCATGTCCTTTCAAGACACCGTATCTGATACCAGTTTTTTTTTTCTTCTTTTTTTTTTCTTGGCTGCCTTCTTTTATTGAATACAAGAAATCCTTGTGCGCATTTTGTATGATCTACAGCTTTTTGTGCAGGATTTGGACCCAAGGACTGCAGTAAGAAAGAAGAAAAGTCTGGGACCGGATGATATGCAGAGCAATTCCTTACATTAATTGGCTACTGTATGACTGCTCATCTTAGTGTCACTTTGAATACCGTATGATAAGCAAAGATCTATCAAGTTGTTTGTTTTTACACCCTTCCTTCAGCTTTTGTATGTTCTTGCAGGCCCAACAGGTCAGCTGAAATCCCTTGTTTATAGAAGCTTCTCTCCAATTGTATTGGTAGCTGTTATTCTAGCAACAGCCAATTACAGAATGTATGGTACTAATTCCGAAAACCACTGGCTGCTAACATGCATTAATCAACAATGACTAATCAGTAGAATCAAGACTAAACCTCTTTCTTGTTCTCGTGCAGAAAAAGCATCGATGACCGCAAGATGATGGTGTTCCCAATTTCATTACTTCACCCGCTTGGGCGGAAGAAGTTAGCATCATGGACCAAATCTTATGAGATCAGTGTATCATACTTGGGAGTATTAGAGAATGGAAAAATGTGAATGAAAGTATGGAGTCTGCGAGCAAATACATTATCAAATTCTGGGACCATTTGTTTTGGGGATTTGGCTGCGGAAATCATGTTCGACGTATTATGGCCACATTTGAATGGACAAGGATTGGAAAGAGATAACATTCTTTTAGAGTGTATTTGCATGAATGCATGAGCAGATGGATTTATGAATCCACAAACCATATTTTGTACTTGGATGTGAGAACATATAACAGCAAAATTCTCTCAATTCCCTGGAGCATTCCACAAGATTTTTCTAAAGCAAATTAGTACCCGAAAACATGTGATAGAGAAAACATGTTGTATGTCTATGATCTATTGAAAAAATTCTTTTGATGCATCTATCAATGTGACCATATGAAAACCGTTAGACTGATAATTGGGCTGTTATTCATTAGATGATGATGCTATTTATATGATGGATTCTATGCCTAGTGATACCAAATTCCGCAGGTTAGGCCAGGTTAAATGTAGTCTCAAGCTTACTCGAAGTTAGTATAATCCATGCTTAATCCAGCCCATACCCAATTCGACATTTTGTGGCCCGAGCTCAGCATGATGAATGAAGAGTGAGCTCAGGACGTCAATCCTATTTAACTTTGAGACTCCTTGTTTTAGTAACTGATCAAAGATACCTAATAATCAATATCAACTGGATGCCTAATCAAGATAACTTTGCAAGCTTTTCTTATAGATAATAGACATAAAAGACTAGCGAGGAAACAAGAATCAATATATATATATATATATATATATATATATATATATATATATATATATATATATATATATATATATATATATATATATATATATATATCTCTTAACCTTGGGAAGTGCTTGGAGTAAGGCTACAAATGGATCGGGTTGACCCGTGACCCGACCCGACCCATTTTGGAGGACCCATATAGCCGGGTCGGGACCTAAAATTGGACTCATTCCATTTTCTGGGTCGGGTCTGGGTTTACTAAATTCAGACCCGGCCCGATCCGACCGATTTGAAATTTGGATAATTTTGGATTTTCAATCCTACGTCCCGATCCGACCCGACCTAATCCGCATCTGCAAAATTATTTGGGCTCGGAAGTCGCAGCCCGCGAGGTTGCAAACAAGTTTTATAGCCATGGATGGGTTGACCCGAATCGAACCCGACCCGAACCCGAGCCGGACCTAAATTTTTTGGGTTGGGTTCGGATTATACATGAATCCGACCCTACCTCAATGACCTATTGGGTCAAAAATTATAGCGGTGGATGTGACCTAACCCAACCCGATTTTCAATTGGATTGGGTCTAAATCAAAAATTTGGACCCAAACAAGAAACCGAATTAGGTCGAGGTCACTCATGACCCGACCCAACCTAACCCACTTGCATCTCGAGCTTGGAGTGCTCTCTTTTCCTCTTCTCCATATCATGGCCACCTCCCCTCAATTCCTTCTTATCATGTAGATCCAACAGGTGTGCCTTGGCCCCTCAACAGAAAAAGGCCTTCACATTTGTATCTCATCAATATTTGTTGAAGATTACAACACTCAAGGAATCATAGGACCTATGGGTGTCATTTGTAGATCCCCCACACCACCGAACTTGCCTTTTTGCATTTGCCATGGCCGAGCATGCATCATAACTCTGCAAATTCTGCATGTTGGAGGAATAGTACCGATTGTGGATGGACAAGATGGCGTGCCATATGGCCTCTTTTATAGAACTCAAATGTGTAAGCAGAGTAGGTGAAGATGGAATGCATTAGTGAACTATATCCTGCAACTCCGACATTACATATGAAAGAGTGAAATCAAGATGACGATCACCTGAATTTTAATTTCAAAATTTGAATTAAATGGAGTGTGGCATCTCAATTTGAATTTTAAAATTCGAATTGTATGGGAGTATAGCCAAAAATGTTAGCCATGCACATGTCCATATCGTGCATGGCACAACCAACCAAATTGCACGAGAGCCTTCATGCACAGTCATCGGTCAAAAACCTATAAAGCCCAAATAGACTTTGAATTATTGGGCTTCATTAAGTCCTATCATAGAAAGAGATTTTACAATATCTGCAGTATCTTCATCTCAACCCCATATCAAGCCACATATCAAAAATCCATGATTTTATGAATTTCAAAATTTTAAATTCTAAATTTTGAATTTCAAATAGCATAATTTTAGGATTGATCCTAAGAATCCATTTGTTATTTTTTTCTATCTTTGTTCATTTTAGTAATAATTTTCTGTACATTCTCAACTATAAATATACATAATGACTACCTCATGAGGTAGATAGAAGAAGTTCTCCACAATATTTTCTTTTCTACATATTTTTCTTTCCTACACACAAGTTTGGAGCAAAAGCTGTGGCACTTCTAGCCAACATCCAAATACATGTTGAATACTAAAGTCTGCATTCCACACTACCAAGTGACTGCAACACACAGCCTTGAACATATTACAAAGAGGATGAGATTAAGAAAATCAGGAGGTGTTCCAGGAGCTTTGTGTATAATTTCTTGGTATCCATTGCTACTTCGAGCGAAAATCCACCCTTTGCCGTGCCGAAGATCTGTATTTAGGAAGCATGAAGAGAATTTAGGAAGTTTATTTCTCATGAAATTTTAGTTTTATGATATGTATTTAAGACTCAGACCTAGAATCTTTATATAAACTGATTCTCAGTAACCCACAACTATCTCATGGAGGCTACAGAGGCCTACAGGTGCTAGCATCTCATAAAGGCTGATAATACCACCGTTGCATGCAGACTTGGAGCCTTTATACAGGCTTAGGTAATCCGTAAAGAGGTCTATAAAGGCCTCAACAATAACCTCATGAAGGTCGTAAATTGCCTACCTTTGCTACCATCTTATAGCTAGAGACCCATAATGCCAATGTTATATGTGGAAGAGTGAAATCAAGATGACTAAGATCTGAATTCAATTTTAAAATTTGAATTAAATGGGAGTGTGGCACCTCAAATTGAATTTTAAAATTTGAATTATATGAAAGCATGGCCAAAAATGTTAGCTATGCACATATCCATATCATGCACGACATGATCGACCGAGCTTTACTTCATGATCAGCAGCTCAGAACTTATAAAGCCCAACTAAGCCTCGAATTGTTGGAGTTCATTAAATACACATCTATTTGCATTAAACTATCCAATATTGATTTGAAATCACAAAAAAAATCAGGAAAATAATAAAAAAAAGCTAATATCAGTACTCACGTAAGAGAGATACCAGAATATAGGAGATCTTAAAAATCTCTTATTCATGATCCCTAAGGATTATAAATCTTTGCAAAAGCTCCTTAAAGGTGCTCTAGGGTTGATGAATCTAAGGACTCTCGATCTTAAAGGTACTCCACTCGATGGTCTGCCAATAGTAGGTAGATTGCAACAATTATGTTGAGTATTTTTTGAGTTTACAAATTTTAGAGAGGCAAAAGGAAATCTTTTTCTGAAGTGGAGTGAGCTAAGTGATTGGAATATAGCGCAACATGCATAGCAAGCAGAGCGGAGCGACCCTACCCCCCCTCCTCCTTTGGGAAGCCATACTTATTTTGTTTGAACTACACCCAGGGTACGAGACATCAGCCAATCCTGGAAGTAGGTTGGGTCCATACTTCTGCTGTAGTCGGCAACTTCTATACGCACCCATTTCATAGCGTCATTGGAGTCATTGCGCTCCCGCTAATTTTGCTGCACATAGAGGTTCCCAAAATTAATCCCCATTCGAGAATTATTTGGAGGAGGAACTTGGGGTCCTCTAGGGTGTCATTAGGGTGGAAGATCCCTAGGGGAGAAGGCCTCAATGTCGGGCTCTCCATCAAACGGCACGTCTGAATTTTCTGCAGATTCAGCAACGTCGGGGCCGTCTCCTTCATGATTTTGCTCGGGGAGGAGGCGATCCCAAACAGTGTCCACCTTCTGATTCAAGGTAGCCACTTGCTGGGTAAGTTCATGCATAGCTTCAGCAAGTTGTTTTCCATGTTGTAGGGGCATTTGCTGCGAGTACTCATGGTGAACTTCACTCTGATACCAATTTGGCGCAGTACGGTTGTGGCTAAGGATCTTGAACCTTAGATGATGAGCTTTGCTCTCTTTTTTTTTCTTTCCCTGACAATGGCAGCTAGGGCTCTAGGGGAGGGGATGGTGTCATGTTGGAAGGAAGAAGATGGGTGTGAGGTTGGGATGAATTGGTTTCAATTGGGTGTGTGCGGCTAGAGGAAATTGGACTAGTCTATGGGGCGGTTGACTTGTTTTTGGATTTTGGGCTTATTTGGATGGCTCTATGAGGATGATAGTGTTATTTTGATGATTAACAAGAAATAATCGAGAGCATGTTATAAGTTAAATTGATACTTTATTTATAAGTCTGTTACTCTCAGTATATTTGTATAAATTGATAAAGATACATTTCATTGTTTATATGAATGAATCTAACCTTGAGATGCAGCAAAGTGTGGATTGAGTCGACCTACAGGATGATTGGGTCGACCCCGGCACATCAAGAAAACATTTGGCACACTTCTGCAAATATGGCACAGATGAACAGTAAGTTGGGTCGACCCAAGGAAAGCATGAGTCGACCTAAACATCAAGCTTCTCAACAACTCAGAAAATGGTTCTCTGGAAATACTGAGAGGGTCGACCCAAGATGAAGTTGAGTCGACCCAAGCTTGAGTCGACCCAAACCCTGAGTGGGTCGACCCAAAGGCAAGACAGAACAGATGACAGAAAAGGTTCTCTGGAAACCCTGAGAGGGTCGACCCAAGAAGAAGTTGAGTCGACCCAACTGAACCTTGAGTCGACCCAAAGAAAGGTTGGGTCGACCCAAGTGAAGGAAGGCTGAATTGCAAGTTTCTGTGTTTCTGAAAGGGTCGACCCAAGGAAAGTTTGAGTCGACCCAAGTGAAAGTTGGGTCGACCCAAGGACAGGTTGAGCCGACCCAAACACGGGCAGAAGCATAACGGCTAGTTCTGCAGAAGTACTTTTTGTCCTTCCAACAGTGAGTAATGGCTAGTTTTTGAATTCTAACCATTGGGGCTTGTCCAATGGATGAAGAAAACTATTTAAAGTGGCACTATTCATCAGATAGAACAACCTTTCCAAAGAATATCAAAGAGTACGCAAGAAAGAGAAAGTGCCCTAATCTTCTTCATCCAAGTGCTTCATTCAAGAATAAAAAGAAAGTGGTTGAGCAGATTCAAAGAGTCATCAAGAGCTCCATCCATCCTTGAAGAGTGAAGCATCCTTGACAAAGAAGAGAGAAGTCACATCAAGCGATAAATATTCTCTAAACTCTTCTTTGTAGATTATATTGTTATATTTGCTTATCTAGGAGTTTAAATCTTCTTCCTTTGTTTATTAAACTACTTGTAAAGATTGGTTGGTTAGCCCGCAAAACCAATGGAATAGGTTGATTGGTGAACCCGTAAAACCAATTGTAAAGGTTCGTTGGTGAGCCCGAAAAACCAACATAGGTTCGTTGGTGAGCCCGTAAAACCAACATAGGTTTTTGGTGAACCCGGAAAACCAAAGTGTAAAGATTTTTGGATTGTGAGCCCGGAAAACAATCCAACTGTAATCCGCGGGATTATAGTGAATTCCCAAGGGGTCGCTTGGGGGTGGACGTAGGTGCTAAGGAGAGCACCGAACCACTATACTTCTTGTTGTTTGTATTGTGAGTTGTTTATTTCACTAACATAAGTAAGATAGTTAAAATTAAAAGAAACCAATTCATCCCCCTCCCCCCTCTTGGCTTGTCACCTTGGGCAACAAGTGGTATCAGAGCAAGGTGCTCCAATAGTACTCATTGATCTCACAATCAAGAGTTAAAGATCATGACAACCCAAGTGGGATGTTCTATGAGTGAGGGGCAATCCACAAATAGACCACCTCTATTTAATGGCACAAACTACACATATTGGAAAGCTAGGATGAGGATATTCATTCAAGCTTTAGACTATGAATTATGGTACATCATTACTAGAGGACCTCACACACCCACACTTAATATAGAAGGCACTATCATACCCAAACCAGAAATGGATTGGAATGAAAGTGATAGAAGATTGGCACAGTTAAATGCAAAAGCTATAAATGTACTTTATTGCTCATTAGATGTAAGTGAATTTAATAGAATATCTACTTGCATCTCTGCTAAAGAAATTTGGGATAAACTTGAGGTCACTCATGAAGGGACCAATCAAGTTAAGGAGTCAAAAATAAACATATTAGTACACAGGTATGAACTGTTTAAAATGGAATCTACTGAGTCCATAACTGATATGTTTACTCGTTTTACTGAAATTATAAATGGGCTTAAGAGTTTAGAAAAGTCTTACACTAACTCTGAATTGGTGCGAAAAATTCTCAGGTCTCTACCAAGAATTTGGGAGGCCAAGGTAACCGCAATTCAGGAAGCTAAGGACCTCAACACACTGCAATTAGAGGAACTTCTAGGATCACTCATGACCCATGAGTTGACAATGAGGCAAAATTCGGAAGATGAGGTCAAGAGAAGAAAGCCTATTGCCCTAAAGACTACCACCCCTAAACAACAAACTGAATCGGAAGATTCAGATGATGATGATGAATTTGATGAAGAAGGGATGGCTATGCTTGGAAGAAAATTCAGAAAATTTATGAGAGGTAAGAATAGATTTTATAAAAAGAAACCCTTCCTCAAAGGTAACTCAAGCAAAGAAAAGGGTAAGGACAAAGAAAAGGAAAAAGAAACTCCTATTTGCTATGAGTGTAACAAACCCGGGCATTATAAGATAGATTGCCCAGATTTGAAATGGATGGCAAGAAAACTGAAAAAGAAGAACTTCATGGCTGAATGGAGTGAAAGTGAGGAGTCAAGTTCGGAGAGGAAGATCATCAAGAGACGGCCCAAATGTGTCATATGGCCAATGACGATGAGGTAGATTCTGAACTTGAATGTGATTTTACTGTTGATGAATTACATGATGCATTCTTAGAACTCATGGAAGAAAATAAGAAACTTATCAATAAAAATAAAGTTCTAAAAGAAGAAAATCAATCTCTTATCAAAGATAAGTTAAAACTATCTTATAACTATGAAACATTAAGTAGGAAACTTACAAATAAAACCAAGAATCTAATTGTTGAAAATATCAAGTTAAAAGAAGATGCTGAAAAATATAAATCCTTAGTAGATAAGTTTACACTTAGTTCTACCAAATTAAATATGATTCTTGATAGTCAAAAAGCTGTATATGATAAGGCTGGATTAGGATATAAAACAAATAGGAAACAAAAATTCTTAAAGAACATTTTTGTAAAAGCTAAGAATGAAAATATTACTTGTCATTGCTGCAATAAATTAGGACATAAAGCATATGAATGTAACTATAGAAAGTCCAGTCAAAACAAATTAAGTAATAATCAAAAGATTAAATTCAAGAAAGTTTGGGTTCCAAAAGGAACATCAAGTACTAACCCTAAAGGACCCAACATAGTTTGGGTACCTAAAGCCCTTTCTTGATCTTGATTGCAGGGGTGTCTTGCAGCTGATAAAGTGAAAAAACGATGGTATCTAGATAGCGGCTGTTCAAGACACATGACCAGTGACGTAGATCAATTTGTCACCTTTGAATCAAAGAATGGTGGAGTAGTAACCTATGGAGACAATGATAAAGGGCATATCATTGGAAAGGGTAAAATTTTCATTACTCCATCTATTTTTATAGAAAATGTCTTATTAGTTAAGGGTTTGAAACATAACCTGCTTAGCATAAGTCAATTTTGTGATAAAGGGTTTAAAGTCACATTTGAAGCATCAGTATACATAATCACAAATCCTAAAGATAATAGCATTGTACTTGTAGGACAAAGGCAAAGAAATATTTACTTGGTAGATCTTCATGATTTAGACAAGAAAAATGGATTATGTTTAATTACTAATGAAGAAAAGAAAAATGAAACAAGTTGGCTTTGGCATCGTAGACTAGGACATGCTAGTATGGAATTAATATCAAAACTAGTCAAGAAGGAATTAATAAAAGATGTGCCAAAATTGATTTTTGAAAAGGACAAAATCTGTGGACCATGTTCATTGGGAAAACAAACTAAATCATCTTTCAAATCAAAGAATATAGTATCAACAACTAGGCCTTTTGAACTCATACACATGGATTTATTTGGACCCACTAGAACTGCGAGTCTAGGAGGGAAGAAGTATGGACTAGTTATTGTTGATGATTTTTCAAGATATACATGGGTTTCATTTTTGGCATATAAGAATGAAGCATTTTCAGAATTCTTGAAACTTTATAATAATATCGTAAATAAAAAGAAGCTCACCTTAGTAGCAATTCGAAGTGATCATGGTACTGAATTTGAAAATCAACACTTGAAGAATTTTGTAATAAAAATGGTATTTCACATCAATTTTCAGCACCTAGAACGCCTCAACAAAATGGAGTTGTTGAAAGGAAAAATAGGACATTGGCAGAAATGGCACGCACGATGTTGTGTGAGTCAAATCTTCCAAAGTACTTTTGGGCTGAAGCTATAAGCACTGCTTGCCATATTCTAAATCGAGTTTTAATACGACCAATAACCAAGAAAACTCCTTATGAACTTTGGAAGAATAAGAAACCAACTGCTAAATATCTTAGAGTATTTGGATGTAGATGTTTCATCTTAAACAATGGCAAGGAGGATCTAAGTAAATTTGATGCCAAGTCAGATGAAGGTATCTTCTAAGGATACTCCACATCTAGCAGGGCATACAGAGTATAAGAGTTAGTTAATATTATATTTGATGAGTCTGATAGTGAGTCTGCTAGGAAAGAAAATATTGTTGATGATGATACAGAAATTATCGACTTTGAAAAGTTGAATATTGATGACGTGCCAATTCAAGATAAGGGAGATGATTGCGTGCCATCACAATCTCAAAACTTGCCAAAGGAATGGAGGTATGCATATGGACACCCTAAAGACTTAATCATTGGTGATCCATTTCAAGGGGTAAGAACTCGATCATCTCTTAGAAATTTAAATGATTATCTTGCTTTTGTTTCACAATTAGAACCTAAGACTTATGAAGAAGCTGAAAAAGATACTAATTGGATAAATGCCATGCAAGAAGAATTAAATCAATTCAAAAGAAGTAATGTATGGACATTAACTGAAAGACCAAAGCATAACTCAGTAATTAGAACAAAATGGATCTTTAGAAATAAATTAGATGAAAATGGGTTAGTTAGAAGAAATAAGGCTAGACTTGTAGCTAAGGGATACAATCAAGAAGAAGGAATAGATTTTGATGAAACATTCGCTCCTGTAGCTAGATTAGAGGCTATTAGAATACTTCTAGCATTTGCATGTTTCATGGATTTCAAATTGTATCAAATGGATGTAAAAAGTGCATTCTTAAATGGTTTTATAGAGGAGGAAGTATATGTAGAACTGTTAGATGTATGCCTAGAAGCCAATCTGGCTGACACATTGTTAATTCTAGGGACATAATTTTGTACTTGACTATTTATTATTGAATAAATAAAAGGCATCTTTTCATTCATATTATTTATGTGTCTATGAATCGTCCAAGAAATTAATAAGATGATGATGCATATTCTCAAGAGTTGAGAATTTGAGCCATGTATCATTGGTGATTAATTTCTAAATGCTCCTGATCAATGGATCATCACGAGGACGGTGATCGATCCGATCAGTGCACAGATCACTTTCCTTCTGGATGGACGAGACTTGAGTCCACAGTGTAGGGACACTGAAGTGATAGTGCAGGTGCTTGTTAGAGAACAAGGGTACTGGGCGTGACCAAGATAAGAAGTCACTTGGATGTCTATCCACTCGTCAGTGACTTGCTTGATGTTGCAGTAGTGTGACTGGTCCTTTGACCTGCGGTGCTTCGGCTACTCACAGTGAGGTTATTGTAGTTTGACTGCACACATACATGGTCTCTAGCCATATGGGTCCATGCAGTGTAGATTGGCTGCAGTAAGTTCACTGTAGGAGTAGGGTATGCACCTATAAGGAATCTATCGACCTTGATAGATAAGGAGAGATCCTATGTGATTTATAAGACTGAGTTCGTAAGACCTCGGCCGGGGCAGTATGCACAGTGGAAAAGGAGTTTTCCACTCTCGAACTTAAGTCAAATAAATCTTCACATATGACAGACGATGGGGTTTGACGAGTTGTCTATGACCTCCGTCCTGTAGGGATCCACGATAGTAGGACTGTATCACATGATAACTGCACCTAGAGGTTCATCATTCTATTCTACTGGGTAGCCACTACATGCTGCTAGGTGTCACTGGTGGATGGTGGGACTCATAGGGATTATCTCGATGATCGATAAACCCTAATGAGTAGAGTTGGAATCGTTCCAATCCATTGAAAGGAGTTTTCAATGATAGCATGATAGAGATCATGATATATCTCACTACCAGTCAGAGTAGAACCTATGGGGTCACACACACTAGAAGTATTGACCGATCCGATGGTTGAATCGTGATTAGGAATCACAAGTAATCAATTCGATTGATATTCAGTTGAAGAAAGAACAAAGGGAATTAATTAATTGGACTTAAAACAAGAGTCCTACTTCGAGTAGGATTCCTAGAGTCCTAATTGGATTAGGACTGGAAATTCTAGTTGGAGTAGGACTGGGATTCCTACTTGGAATAGGATTCCTACAATCTTAATTAGATTAGGATTTTTGAATTAAAATTGGATTCCTACTTGGAATAGGATTCCTAGAAGACCTAATTGGATTAGGACTTCGGATTCAAATAGAGTCCTAATTGGATTAGGACTAAAATTAAATATGTCCTAATTTGGATTAGGGTTTCTTAAGTCACAATTAATTATTAATCTAATGAATTAATAAGACTCCTAATTGGATTAGGATTGAAGAGTTCAATTGAGTCAAAATTGATTTAAGTTCTAATTGGATTAGGACTTACCTAGATTGGACCCAAATTGGTTCACCCTTGGACTAAGCCTAATTGGATTAGGACTTAGCCACATTAGGGCCTTCCAAACCTAACTTAAAGAGAATTAGGGCATCACAAGAAGGAGGGGCTTGTGCCCCTCCTCCTTTTCTTCTTTGGTGTGGCAACACAAGAGGGGCCGGCGCCCCTCTTGGTAAAACATCAAGGGCTCCTAAATTGTAGGAGCCCTAGATGCCTTTAAAAGGGAGTGAGTGGCGGCACCCTAGGGGATTGAAGCCCTCTTATTTTCAGCCGTCGCCCCCTCTCCTCCCTTGGTCTTCAGCCGCATGCAAAGAGGAAGAAAAGAAGAAAGCTAGGCGGCCTCCTCCCTCCTCTTTTGCTTCATCCAACGCAAGGGAAAGCAAAAGGCTGCAGGGGCTTCGTTCCTCTTCCTATTCTTCATCCTTCTTCTTCCTCCTCTCAAGCACAATCAAGGGTTGATTGAAAGAGAGGAAATCAGCCATCAAAAGAAGTCTTTGCAAGGGAGCTAGCACCCCGGAAAGACAACAAAGCTTTGATCGGTCCTCTGCTTCGTGTGGATACCCGTAGAGGCCGGACGTTTGAACGGCTTCAAACGAACCTTCATCCTAAAACCACGAACTTCAGTTTGCAGTGATCATCTACCCGCACAAGGTGAAGATCTGATCTTCTAAATGTTTTTAAAGTTTTTAATTCTTGCCTAACTACGAACGGTTTATGAAACAACGTTCATGCGATGAACGTCGATCCCGCACATGCCTCTTCCGCTGCCATCTGATTTTTTTTGAAATATCAGCGGCATGGGCGGGTTCCTAACAGTGGTATCAGAGCCTAGGCTTCGTAGATTAAGGTAAAAATTAATTATCTAAAGGCTTATTAGATCTAAAAATTGAATGATCATGCATGCTGAAAATTTCTGCATGCAGATTTTTCAGGGGTGCTGATTTTTGCATGCTGATTTTTATGTGATAAGATGATGATTCTAATTGTATTGTTAATGAGATTACAAAGTTTAGAATCATGATTAGCATGATCAGCAACCTATGTCATGATATAATCAATTAGTTTTCAGATCTGAAAATTATAATTGTTGCATATGGTGATGATCATAGGATTCAAACCCTTTTGGTATCAAATGTAATGACCTGCGATGTGATCTGCGATGTCATGTAATTTTTCAGATGCTTGCATGCATCTTATTTGATATTTTGAGAGACCTGCGTGCCTCCTAAAAGGAAGATGTAATTTATTTTTATTTTATTTTATATCTGGTTGTATTTCTGTGATGTGATGTATGTCAACGATCAAGTCAAAGATGATGCATGAGATGAGCAGGGGTCTAAGCGGTTGATGGCGATTGGATCAAGAGTTGGTCAAGGATCGAATCAAGGAGGCTTGGAACCAATTCAAGAGTTGAAGACCAGTTGATCGATTGACGTGCATGTGCTTGTAATACGACCTAACTAGAATCCATGATCATCACCTATTTAAAGTTTAGCTTTAATTATTGTTGCGATTATAACTGCCTGCAATGTGCCGTTTGCATGTGATGTGAATGAGAGTCGGGTAGATAGGTTTACATGTGATGTAGCAAACCCAATTGAGACCTAAATCAAAACCTCCTCAATCAAGTCGAGAGTGAACCGACATGAGCAAGTCATATTAGATTAATTGATCTAATTGGTGTCTAGGAAAGCATGAAAGGTGGTTACTTAATTAGGACCTTACTCTCTGAGTAAGGGGAGCCTCCCACCTGCTTACCTGGCCAATTGTTAGATTACCTCTTATGAACAGCTCAAGTTGCAAACACTAAGATTTGATTAACCAATATTAAGTCAATAGGTCTTCCACTGTAGTAGAGCTGCTAAGGTCTTTCTGATGTTGATTTGTCTCGGCTGGACATAGTGGTCAAGTTACATCGGAGGGCTGGACCTCTCTATAGATATGAGATGTTGTAGGATAAAGGTGGGGTTGGGCACCAATAACTGTTAGGTGAGGACCCAATGACGACTTTATTCCTACGGTTATACGGTGGGTCTGACTTAACTAAGAAATGGGACCAATAACTGTTAGGTGAGGTTTTCATGGCTTAGAGACCAAGTTACACTGCAACATGCTTGAGAAGCATTGTACAAGAGTTGTACATTCATCAATCTATATGTCACCAATAACTGTTAGGTGAGGTGGCATGTAAATTGGTGGGACCGCAGTACCCACTAGAAACCCTAGTCGTATGGGATTTTCGTTTCCCTACCAGGGGAGTGTGAGGGATTCGAGAAAATAGTGGGAGTTACATTTGTTCTAAAAGACCTTAGAACAGATTAGGATCAAGTACAAAAGTCTAACTAGAATCTTTACTCTCTGCAGATACAATGTCAGCTTCAAACCCTTTGACCCGTATTCTTGAGACCAACCGACTGACCGGAACCAATTACAAGGACTGGCTAAGAAACCTCAAAATTGTTTTGGACTGTGAGAAAATAGGCTACATACTCGATTCTGATAGCCCCACACTACCAACACGTCCTACTGATGTTCAGCGTCAGATGCATCAAAAATAGATGGATGATGACATTAGAGTTAAATGCTATATTATGGCATCCATGTCAAATAAACTCCAATGCCAGCATGAAAATATGAAGACTGCTAGGGACATACTGGCACACCTGCAAGAGTTGTATGGTGAGCAGAGTCGCACAGCTCGTTTTGAAGTGTCCAAGAGGCTCTTCAAGACAAAGATGCATGAAGGGCAGTCTGTCCATGATCACGGTCTGACTATGATCAAGGACCTAGAGGAGCTTGAGAAGCTCGGAATGAACATGCACAAGAAATTACAAGTGGATTTGATCCTACAGTCACTTTCTGATTCATTTGGTCAGTTTATAGTAAACTACCACATGAATAAAATTGAATGCACTAAGACTGAACTGATAAACATGTTGGTAACTGCTGAGGGAGCCTTGAAAAGTTCAAGGGGCAATGTCCTAGCTGCTGAGTTGACTTCTGGTTCCAAGAGAAAGTCTACTTGGAAGAAAAAGAAGCCTACTAGGAAGCAGAAGAAAGACAAGAAGCCAAAGAAGGAAGTTCAAAAGAAAAAGGTTAACGACAAAGGAAAATGTTTCCACTGCAATGTCGACGGCCACTGGAAGAGAAACTGTCCTTCATACCTCGAGAGCCTGAAGAACAAGAAAGGTGACACACCTTCAGAAGGTATAGACTTGCTCATAATTGAAACTAATCTAACGGTTTCTTCTACTTCTAGTTGGGTTATAGATTCTGGTTCTAGTGCTCATCTATGCACTACCATGCAGGGTCTAAAGAAAAGTAGAAGGCTGGCGGAAGGTGCGGTAACCCTTCGGATTGGCAACGGGGCAAAAGTTGCTGCTGTGGCTGTGGGCACCTACCATCTGCGACTACCGTCTGGTTTTAATTATTACTTAGAGACTGCTATTATGTACCTGTTGCTAGTAGAAATTTGATTTCTGTTTCATGTCTAGCACAGGAAGGTCATGTTTTTACTTTTGACAAAGACTGCTGTTCTATTTATTTTAAAAATAAAATAGTTGCACGTGGTTTTATGATTGACAGTCTCTATCATTTACATATGGATGTATCTGTGAACGTTACCAAGCAAGAAGTGAGTGCCAAAGGATCCAAGGGATCCAAGAGATCCAGGGATGGGATAAACCAAAAATATTTGTGGCACCTCAGACTTGGCCATATTGGAGAGGACAGAATGAACAAAATGGATAAAGATGGGCTTCTCGGCTCATTGACTTCCGAGTCATATCCAGTTTGCGAATCCTGTCTTCAAGGAAAAATGGCTAGATTGCCCTTTGTAGGACATGGGAAGAGGACCACTGAAATACTTACCCTAGTACATACAGATGTATGTGGCCCATTCGATGTGCTAGCCAGGGGACGTTATTCGTACTTTATTACCTTTACCGATGATTATTCACGGTATGGGTATGTGTATCTTATGAGACACAAGTCTGAATCTTTTGAAAAGTTCAAAGAGTTCAAGAATGAAGTAGAAAAACAAACTGGAAAACCTCTTAAGACTCTTCGATCAGATCGAGGAGGAGAATACCTTAGTGGAGAATTCCGAAACTATCTCAAAGAAAATAGCATAGTCTCACAGTGGACACCTCCGGGTACACCTCAACTTAACGGGGTGTCAGAGAGGAGGAATCGGATCCTATTGGATATGGTCAGGTCCATGATGAGCTTCACTGATTTACCTATGTTCCTTTGGGGAGATGCCTTACTCACAGCGATTTATTTATTGAATAGAGTTCCCTCTAAATCAGTTCCTACCACACCGTATGAGATATGGCATGGTAAGAAACCAAGTCTTGGTCATCTCAAGATTTGGGGATGTCCGGCCCACGTCAAGAGACTACAGGCAGACAAGTTAGAGGCTAGGACCATAAGTGCTCGTTTTATAGGATATCCTAAAGAGTCATTAGGATACAATTTTTACGTCTCAGAGGATCACAATGTGTTTGTGAGCCGTCACGCCATCTTCTTGGAAAACCAGTTTATCCTTGATAGAGGCAGTGGGAGGAAAATTGAGCTTGAAGAGAAAGTCTCTGAAAAGCAACGAGTCATGGATCCTATTGAACCCATTCATACAGAGCCAGTACACGATATCCCTCGACCACCTCGTAGATCTAGTAGGGTCTCCCATCCTCCCGATAGATACTTAGGTATACTAGAAGAGGATACCGAGGAAATGTTCCTAGTGGGAGATAGGGATCACATATAGGATCTCAAAACCTACAACGAGGCGATATCTGATATCGATTCCGAGAAATGGCTGGAAGCCATGAAGTCAGAGTTAGACTCCATGTATTCCAACCAAGTCTGGACCTTAGTAGATCCACCAGAAGATATTGTACCTATTGGATGCAAATGGATCTACAAAAGGAAAATAGGTTCGGATGGAAAGGTAGAGACCTATAAGGCAAGGCTTGTGGCGAAAGGGTATAGTCAGCGCGAAGGCATTGACTATCAGGAGATCTTTTCACCTGTAGCCATGCTAAAATCCATCCGAACATTGCTTGCCATTGCAGCATTTCATGATTATGAAATCTGGCAGATGGATGTGAAAACTGCTTTCCTGAATGGATATCTTGATGAAGATATCTATATGGAACAGCCTTTGGGTTTCACTTCCAGTGATGGAGATCACAAGGTCTGCAAGCTACAAAGGTCCATCTATGGACTAAAGCAAGCATCTCGGAGTTGGAACACTCGTTTCGATGATGCAATCAAAACGTTTGATTTCATCAAAAATGAAGAGGAACCGTGTGTTTACAAAAAGATTAGTGGGAGTGCTGTCGTTTTTCTCGTACTGTATGTAGATGACATTCTCCTGATAGGAAATGATATTCCCATGCTAACCTCGGTCAAGGTCTGGTTGTCAAAAGAATTCTCCATGAAAGACCTTGGGGAAGCATCCTATATTTTGGAAATAAAGGTCTATAGAGATAGATCTAAAAGGATGCTTGGCCTTTCACAGAAGATGTACATAGAGGAGGTGCTGAAGAGGTTCAGCATGGAAAACTCCAAGAGGGGTCTCTTACCCCTAAGGCATGGAATTCATCTCTCCAAGAAGATGTGCCCCAACACATCTGAAGAGATTCAACGCATGAGCAAGATTCCCTATGCATCGGCAATATGGAGCCTCATGTATGCCATGCTGTGTACACGACCTGATATAGCTCTTGCTGTGAGTGTCACAAGCAGATATCAGTCGAATCCAGGTGAAGAACACTGGACAGCTATGAAGAATATTCTTAAGTACTTGAGAAGAACTAAAGATTTATTCTTGGTTTTTGGAGGATCATCAGAGTTAAAGGTAGAAGGGTACACAGATTCAGACTTCATGACTGATGTCGATGATAGGAAATCAACATCTGGATATGTGTTCTTGTGCAATGGTGGTACGGTGAATTGGAAGAGTTCTAAACAACCGATCATTGCTGATTCTACTATGGAAGCTGAATACATCGCCGCCTCTGAAGCTGCTAAGGAAGGCTTCTGGTTTAAGAAATTCATTGCAGAGTTGGACGTGATGACATCAGATGCCATAACACTCTACTGCGATAATAATGGCGCTATAGCTCTTGCTAAGGAGCCAAGGTCTCATCAGAAGTCTAAGCATATAGAGCGGCGCTTCTATCTCATACGCGACTATGTTGAGAAGAAATATGTAGAGGTGCAGAGAGTAGACTCCACGGATAACGTGGCAGACCCGTTCACTAAGCAGCTAAGTCAGCAAAAGACTGAAGCCCACCTTGAGAAGATGGAGCTTAGATATATGACTGATTGGCTTTAGTGCAAGTGGGAGATTGTTAGATGCATGCCCTAGAAGCCAATCTGGCTGACACATTGTTAATTCTAGGGACATAATTTTGTACTTGACTATTTATTATTGAATAAATAAAAGGCATCTTTTCATTCATATTATTTATGTGTCTATGAATCGTCCAAGAAATTAATAAGATGATGATGCATATTCTCAAGAGTTGAGAATTTGAGCCATGTATCATTGGTGATTAATTTCTAAATGCTTCTGATCAATGGATCATCACGAGGACGGTGATCGATCCGATCAGTGCACAGATCACTTTCCTTCTGGATGGACGAAACTTGAGTCCACAGTGTAGGGACACTGAAGTGATAGTGCAGGTGCTTGTTAGAGAACAAGGGTACTGGGCGTGACCAAGACAAGAAGTCACTTGGATGTCTATCCACTCGTCAGTGACTTGCTTGATGTTGCAGTAGTGTGACTGGTCCTTTGACCTGCAGTGCTTCGTGAGGATGATAGTGTTATTTTGATGATTAACAAGTAATTATCTAGAGCATGCTATAAGTTAAAATTGATACTTCATTTATAAGTTCATTACTCTCAGTACATTTGCTTAATTGAAAATATATATGATCTTGTTCATTTGGATGATTCTAACCTTAAGAATGCAGCAAAGTGTGAATTGAGTCGACCCATAGGTTGATTGGGTCGACCCCGGCACATCGAGGAATCATTTGGCACACTCCTGCAAAAACAGCACAAATGAACAGTGAGTTGGGTCGACCCAAGGCAAGGATGAGTCGACCCAACCTCCAAAGAACCTCAAAACGCCAAGAAAAAATGCTCTCTGGATTCACTGAGAGGGTCGACCCACACAGTGGTTGAGTCGACCCAAGCTTGAGTCGACCCAAACCCTGAGAGGGTCGACCCAAAGGGCAAGACAGAAAGACAGACAGAAAACGGTTCTCTGGAGTTACTGAGAGGGTCGACCCAAGAAGAAGTTGAGTCGACCCAAGTGAACTTTGAGTCGACCCAAAAATTGGTTGGGTCGACCCAAGGGAAGGAAGGCTGAAATTGAGGTTTCTGTGGTTACTGAGAGGGTCGACCCAAGAAATGGTTGAGTCGACCCAAGGCAAAGTTGGGTCGACCCAAGGACAGGTTGAGCCGACCCAAACACGGGCTGAACAGTAACGGCTAGTTCTGCAGATGTACTTTTTGTCCTTCCCAAGGCTTGTAACGGCTAGTTTTTCAAATCTGACGGATGGGGCTTGTCCAAGGAAGGTTGAAAACTATTTATAGGGGCACTATTCATTAGGATAAACAACTTTTGAGTGGGATATCAAAGCATACACAAGAAAACCAAAAGAGCCCTAATCTTCTTCATCAAGAGCTTCATCCAAGAATCAAAGGAAGGGATTGAGCACATTCAAAGAGGCATCAAGAGCTCCTTCCCCCCTTGAAGAGTGAAGCATTCTTGGCAAAGAAGAGCAAGCGAACTTCAAAGCGATAATTTCTTTCTAACTCTTCTTATTGTTCACATTGTCTTATATGCTCATTTAGGAGTTAAATCTTTTATTCTCATTTGCTTAAACACTTTGTAAAGGTTCGTTGGTAAGCCCGCAAAACCAACAAAGGTTTTTGGTGAACCCGTAAAACCAAAGTTGTATAGGTTCGTTGGTGAGCCCGCAAAACCAACAAGGTTCTTGGTGAGCCCGGAAAACCAAGTGTATAGGTTCGTTGGTGAGCCCGCAAAACCAACAAGGTTTTTGGATTGTGAGCCCGGAAAACAATCCAACTGTAATCCGCGTGATTATAGTGAAATCCCAAGGGTACGCTTGGGGAGTGGACGTAGGTGCTAAGGAGAGCACCGAACCACTATATATTGTGGTGTTTGCATTGTGCTTGTGTCTCTATTCTCTCTTGTGTTATCCTTTATTCTTGCATTAGTTTCACTTACTCAAATAACCTAAGAAAGCATCCACTGCATTCAATTAAGAAAGTTTTAAAAGCACCAAAAGCTTAGAAGAAACCAATTCACCCCCCCCCCCCCTCTTGGATTGTCACCTTGGGCAACAAGTGGTATCAGAGCGAGGTGCTCTAATAGTGCTCATTGATCTAACCATCAAGAGTTAAAGATCATGGCAACCCAAGTGGGAGGTGCAATGAGTGAGGGGCAATCCACAAATAGACCACCTCTATTTAATGGCACAAATTATGCATATTGGAAAGCTAGAATGAGGATATTCATTCAAGCTTCAGATTATGAGGTATGGCAAGTAATCACTAGAGGACCTCACACACCCACCCTCAATATAGAAGGCACCATCATACCCAAACCAGAAATGGATTGGAATGAAAATGATAGAAGACTTGCACAGTTAAATGCAAAAGCAATAAATGTACTTTATTGCTCCTTAGATGTAAATGAATTCAATAGAATATCCACTTGCTCCACTGCCAAAGAAATTTGGGATAGACTTGAGGTCACACATGAAGGGACCAATCAAGTCAAGGAGTCAAAGATAAATATATTAGTACATAAATATGAATTGTTTAAAATGGATTCTACCGAATCCATAACTGATATGTTTACTCGCTTTACTGATATTATAAATGGACTCAAAAGTTTAGGAAAATCTTACTCTAACTCTGATTTGGTGCGTAAAATTCTCAGGTCTCTACCAAGGAATTGGGAGGCCAAGGTAACCGCCATACAAGAAGCGAAGGACCTCAACGCACTGCAGCTAGAGGAGCTTCTAGGGTCACTCATGACCCATGAGTTGACAATGAGGCAAAACTCAGAAGATGAGGTCAAGAGAAGAAAGCCCCTTGCCCTAAAGACTACCACCCCTAGACAACAATCTGAATCAGAAGATTCAGATGATGATGAGGATATGGATGAGGAAGGGATGGCAGTACTTGGAAGGAAGTTCAGAAAATTCATGAGAGGTAAGAATAGATTCCATAAAAAGAAGCCCTTCTCTAAAGGTAACTCAAGCAAAGAGAAGGGTAAGGACAAAGAAAAGGGTAAGGATAAAGAAAAGGAGAAAGAAACCCCTATTTGCTATGAGTGTAATAAACCCGGGCATTATAAGATAGATTGCCCAGACTTGAAGTGGATGGCAAGGAAATTGAAAAAGAAAAATTTTATGGCTGATTGGAGTGAGAGTGAGGAATCAAGTTCAGAGGATGAAGATCATCAAGACACGGCCCAAATATGTCATATGGCCAATGACGATGAGGTAGATTCTGAACTTGACTGTGATTTTACTGTTGATGAATTACATGATGCATTTTTAGAACTTATGGAAGAACATAAGAAAGTAATTAATAAAAATAAAGCTCTAAAAGAAGAAAATCAATCTCTCATTAAAGATAAAATGAAACTATCTAATAACTATGAAACATTAAGTAGGAAACTTGAAAATGAAAACAAGAATCTAATTGCTGAAAATACTAAGTTAAAAGAAGATGCTGAAAAGTATAAATCCTTGGTAGATAAATTCACTCTTAGTTCTACCAAGTTAAATATGATACTTGATAGTCAAAGAGCTGTATATAATAGAGCAGGTTTAGGCTATAGACCAAATACAAAACAAAAATTCTTAAAGAATATTTTTGTAAAAGCTGAAAATAAAAATGTTACTTGCTATTGTTGCAATAAGATAGGACATAAAGCATATGAATGTAACTTTAAAAAGCTTAGTCAAAACAAATCAAGTAATAATCAAAAGTTTAAATTCAGGAAAATTTGGGTTCCAAAAGGAACATGGAGTACTAACCCTAAAGGACCCAACTTAGTTTGGGTACCTAAAGTTTGTTCTTGATCTTGATTGCAGGTGTGTCTTACAGCTGATAAAATGGAAAAACGATGGTATCTTGATAGTGGCTGTTCAAGACACATGACCGGTGACGAAGATCAGTTTGTCACTTTGGAACCAAAGAAAGGTGGAGTAGTTACCTATGGAGACAATGGTAAAGGTCATATCATTGGAAAGGGTAAAATTTTCATTGCTCCATCTATTTTTATAGAAAATGTTTTATTAGTTAAAGGTTTGAAACATAATCTTCTTAGTATAAGTCAATTTTGTGATAAAGGATTTAAAGTTACATTTGAAGCATCTGTATGCATTATCACAAATCCTAAGGATAATAGCATTGTACTTGTAGGACAAAGGCAAAGAAACATTTATTTAGTAGATCTTCATGAATTAGGTAAGAAAAATGGTTTATGCTTAATGACTAATGAAGAAAAGAAGAATGAAACTAGTTGGCTTTGGCATAGAAGACTAGGACATGCAAGTATGGAATTAATATCAAAACTAGTTAAGAAGGAACTAATAAAGGATGTGCCAAAATTGATTTTTGAAAAAGATAAAATATGTGGACCATGTTCTCTAGGAAAACAAACTAGATCATCTTTCAAATCTAAAAATGTAGTATCAACAACTAGACCTTTTGAACTCATACATATGGATTTATTTGGACCTACTAGAACTACAAGTCTAGGAGGAAAGAAATATGGACTAGTTATTGTTGATGACTTTTCAAGGTATACATGGGTTTCATTTTTGGCACATAAGAATGAAGCATTTTCTGAATTCTTGAAACTGTATAATAAAATAATAAATGAAAAGAAAATTACATTGATAGCAATTCGAAGTGATCATGGCACGGAATTTGAAAATCAACACTTCGAGGAATTTTGCACTGTAAATGGAATATCACATCAATTTTCAGCACCTAGAACGCCTCAACAAAATGGGGTTGTTGAAAGGAAAAATAGGACATTGGCAGAAATGGCACGCACAATGTTGTGCGAGTCAAATCCTCCAAAGTACTTTTGGGCTGAAGCTATAAACACCTCTTGCCATATTTTAAATCGAGTTTTAATACGACCTATAACTAAGAAAACTCCTTATGAACTTTGGAAGAATAAGAAACCAACTGCAAAATATTTTAAAGTGTTTGGGTGTAGATGTTTTATTTTAAATAATGGCAAGGAGGACTTAAGTAAATTTGATGCCAAGTCAGATGAAGGTATCTTCTTAGGATACTCCACATCTAGCAAGGCATACAGAGTATTCAATAAAAGAACCCTAGTAGTGGAAGAGTCGGTCAATATCATATTTGATGAGTCTGATAGTGAGTCTGCTAGGAAAGAAAACTCTGTTGATGATGATACAGGAATTATCGACTTTGAGAAGTTAAAAATTGATGATGTGCCAAATCAAGATAAGGGAGAAGATTGCGTGCCACCACAACCCCAAGATGTGCCAAAAGAATGGAGGTATGCACATGGACATCCCAAAGACTTAATTATTGGTGATCCATCTCAAGGGGTAAGAACTCGATCTTCTCTTAGAAATTTAAATGATTATCTTGCTTTTGTTTCACAATTAGAACCCAAAACTTATGAAGAAGCTGAAAAAGATACTAACTGGATAAATGCCATGCAAGAGGAACTAAATCAATTTAAAAGAAGTAATGTATGGACATTAACTGAAAGACCAAAGCATAATTCAGTAATTGGAACAAAATGGGTATTTAGAAATAAATTAGATGAAAATGGTGTAGTCATAAGAAATAAGGCCAGACTTGTAGCTAAGGGATACAATCAGGAAGAAGGAATAGATTATGATGAGACATTTGCTCCTGTAGCTAGATTAGAAGCTATTAGATTACTTCTAGCATTTGCATGTTTTATGGATTTTAAATTATATCAAATGGATGTAAAGAGTGCATTCTTAAATGGCATTATTGAGGAGGAAGTATATGTAGAACAACCTCCAGGATTTGAAAATCATGAATTGCCAAATCATGTGTTTAAATTACATAAGGCATTATATGGCTTAAAGCAAGCACCTAGGGCTTGGTATGATAGATTGAGTAAATTCCTCATTAATAATGATTTTTGTAGAGGAAATGTAGATAAGACTCTATTTCTCAAAAGAAAGGACAAAAATCTACTAGTGGTACAAATATATGTAGATGACATAATCTTTGGTGCCACTAACGATACTCTATGCAAAGAATTTGCTGATTTAATGCATGGAGAATTTGAGATGAGTTTGATGGGAGAATTAAGCTTCTTTTTAGGATTACAAATCAAACAAACCAAAGAAGGCATTTTCATTCATCAAACTAAGTATACAAGGGAAATACTGAAGAAGTTTGGTAATGAAAATCATAAGGGAATTGGCACTCCAATGAATCCCACTAGTAAACTAGACAAGGATGAAAAAGGAAAAAGTGTTGATATTAAGCTCTATAGAGGACTTATTGGATCCTTGCTCTATCTTACGGCTAGTAGACCCGACATTGTATTTAGTGTAGGGATATGTGCTAGATATCAATCGGATCCTAAGGAGTCACATTTAAGTGCAGTTAAGAGGTGTTAGATGTATGCCCTAGAAGCCAATTTGGCTGACACATTGTTGATTCTAGAAACATAATTTTGTACTTGACTATTTATTATTGAATAAATAAAAGGCATCTTTTTCATTCATATTGTTTATGTGTCTATGAATCGTCCAAGAAATTAATAAGATGATGATACATATTCTCAAGAGTTGAGAATTTGAGCCATGTATCATTGATGATTAATTTCTAAATGCTCCTGATCAAAGGATCATCACGAGGACGGTGATCGATCCGATCAGTGCACAGATCACTCTCCTTCTGGATGGACGAGACTTGAGTCCACAGTGTAGGGACACTGAAGTGATAGTGCAGGTGCTTGTTAGAGAACAAGGGTACTGAGCGTGACCAATACAAGAAGTCACTTGGATGTCTATCCACTCGTCAGTGACTTGCTTGATGTTGCAGTAGTGTGACTGGTCCTTTGACCTGCGGTGCTTCGGCTACTCACAGTGAGGTTATTGTAGTTTGACTGCACACATACATGGTCTCTAGCCATATGGGTCCATGCAGTGTAGATTGGCTGCAGTAAGTTCACTGTAGGAGTAGGGTATGCACCTATATGGAATCTATCGACCTTGATAGATAAGGAGAGATCCTATGTGATTTATAAGACTGAGTTCGTAAGACCTCGGCCGGGGCAGTATGCACAGTGGAGAAAGAGTTTTTCACTATCGAACTCGAGTCGAATAAATCTTGACATATGACAGACGATGGGGTTTGACGAGTTGTCCATGACCTCCGTCCTGTAGGGATCCACGATAGTAGGACTGTATCACATGTTTAACTGCACCTAGAGGTTCATCATTCCATTCTGCTGGGTAGCCACTACATGCTGCTAGGTGTCACTGGTGGATGGTGGGACTCATAGGGATTATCTTGATGATCGATAAACCCTAATGAGTTGAGTTGGAATCGTTCCAACCCATTGAAAGGAGTTTTCAATGATATAGTGATAGAGATCACAATATATCTCACTACCAGTCAGAATAGAACCTATGGGGTCACACACACTAGAAGTATTGACCGATCCGATGGTTGAAATCGTGATTAGGAATCACAAGAAATCAATTTGATTGATAAGAAGTTGAAGAAGAACAAAGGAAATTAATTAATTGGACTTGAAACAAGAATCCTACTTCGGGTAGGATACCTAGAGTTCTAATTGGATTAGGACTGGGATTCCTACTTGGAATAGGATTCCTCAATCCTAATGAGATTAGGAGTTTTGAATTAAAATTGGATTCCTACTTGGAGTAGGATTCCTAGAAATCCTAATTGGATTAGGACTTCGGATTCAAATAGAGTCCTAATTAGATTAGGACTAAAATTAAACAAATCCTAATTGGATTAGGATTCCTTAAGTCTAAATTAATTATTAATCTAATGAATCAACATGACTCCTAATTGGATTAGGATTGAAGAGTTCAATTGAGTCATGGTTCATTCAAGTCCTAATTGGATTAGGACTAGCATAGATTGAACCCAATTTGGCCAATCCTAATTAGATTAGGATGAAACCATGAGAGAGGCACCTAATCCTCTTTGGAAGAGGATTAGGTTAACCAACTAAGAGGGGCATCAGCCCCTCTCCAAATGCTTGGGGCGACAAGAAGAGAGGAGCTAGGGCCGGCGCCCCCTTCTTATTTGGTAGGTTGTCATTGGAACTCCTAAAAGTTAGGAGCTCCAATCCCTTTTTAAAGAGGACTAGAGGCCGGCGCCCGAAGTGAGCTTTTCATCCTCCTCTTGCTGCCGCCACCCACCCCTCTCCTCTCTTGGTTCAGCCGCAAGCAAAGGAAGAGCAAGGTCCAAGCGTTGGCGTCTTCCTCTTCCTCCAATCCTTCTTCCAACGCAGGGAAAAGAAAGAAGGCTGCAGAAGCTGTGTTCTTCTTCCTTGAGTTCCTTCTTCTTCTTCCTCCTCTCAAGCACTTTCAAGAGTTGAAAGAAAGAGAAGAGATCAGCCATCAAAGGAGTCTTTGCAAGGGAGCTAGCACCCCGGGAAGACAAGAAAGCTTTGATCGGTTCTCTACTTCGTGTGGATACCCGTAGAGGCCGGACGTTTGAACGGCTTCAAACGAACCCTCTTCCAAAACCACGAATTCAGATTCGCGGTGATCATCTACCCGCGCAAGGTGAAGATTTGATCTTCCTATTAGTTTTAAAAGTTTTAATTCTTACCTAATTACGAAAGGTCTCGAAACAAGCGTTCATGCGATGAACGTCAAACCCGTGCATGCCGATTCCGCTGCCATCTGAAATTTTTTGAAATATCAGCGGCATGGGCGGGTTCCCAACAGTGGTATCAGAGCCTAGGCTTCGTAGATTAAGGTAAGAATTAAATATCTAAAGGCATATTAGATCTGAAAATTAAATGATCATGCATGCTGAAAAATTCTGCATGCAGATTTTTTCAGGGGTGCTGATTTTTTACATGCTGATTTTTATGTGATAAAAAGATGATTCTAATTGCATTGTTAATGGGATTACAAAGTTTAGAATCATGATTAGCATGATCAGCGACCTATGTCATGATATAATCAGTTAGTTTTCAGATCTGAAATTATAATTGTAGCATACGGTGATGATCATAGGATTCAACCCCTTTTGGTATCAAATGTAATGACCTGCGATGTGATCTGCGATGTCATGTAATTTTTCAGATGCTTGCATGCATCTTATTTGATGTTTTGAGAGGCCTGCGTGCCTCCTAAAAGGAGATGTAAATTATTTTTATTTTTATTTTACATCTGGTTGTATTTCTGTGATGTGATGTACATCAACGATCAAGTCGAAGACGATGCATGGGATGAACAGGGGTCTAAGCGGTTGATGGCGATGGGATCAAGAGTTGATCAAGGATCGAATCAAAGAAGCTTGGATCCAATTCAAGAGTTGAAGACCACTTGATCGATTGATGTGCATGTGCTTGTAATACGACCTAATTAGAATCCATGATCATCACCTAGTTAAAGTTTAGCTTTAATTATTGCCGCGATTATAACTGCCTGTAATGCGCCGTTTGCATGTGATGTGAATGAGAGTCGGGTAGATAGGTTTACATGTGATGTAGCAAACCCAATTGAGACCTAAATCAAAACCTCCTCAATCAAGTCGAGAGTGAACCGACATGAGCAAGTCATATTAGATTAATTGATCTAATTGGTGTCTAGGAAAGCATGAAAGGTGGTTACTTAATTAGGACCTTACTCTCTGAGTAAGGGGAGCCTCCCACCTGCTTACCTGGCCAATTGTTCGATTACCTCTTATGAAAGGCTCAAGTTGCAAACACTAAGACCTGATTAACCAATATTAAGTCAATAGGTCTTCCACTGTAGTAGAGCTGCTAAGGCCTTTCTGATGTTGACTTGTCTCGGCTGGATACAGTGGTCAAGTTGCATTGGGGGGCTCAACCTCTCTATAGACATGAGATGTTGTAGGGTAAAGGTGGGGTTGGGCACCAATAACTGTTAGGTGAGGACCCAATGACGACTTTATTCCTACGGTTATACAGTGGGTCTGACTTAACTAAGAAATGGGACCAATAACTGTTAGGTGAGGTCTTCATGGCTTAGAGACCAAGTTGCACTGCAACATGCTTGAGAAGCATTGTACAAAAGTTGTACACTCATCCATCTATGTGTCACCAATAACTGTTAGGTGAGGTGGCATGTAAATCGGTGGGACCGCAGTACCCACTAGAAACCCTAGTCGTGTGGGATTTCCGTTTTCCTACCAGGGGAGTGTGAGGAATTCGAGAAAATAGTGGGAGTCACAATTTGTTCTAAAAGACCTTAGGACAGATTAGGATCAAGTACAAAAGTCTAACTAGAATCTTTACTCTCTGCAGATACAATGTCGGCTTCAAACCCTTTGACCCGTATTCTTGAGACCAACCGACTGACCGGAACCAATTACAAGGACTGGCTTAGAAATCTCAAAATAGTTTTGGACTGTGAGAAGATAGGCTATATACTCGATTCAGATATCTCCACATTACCAGCACGTCCCACTGATGTTCAGCGTGAGATGCATAAAAAGTGGTTGGACGATGACATTAGAGTAAAATGCTATATGATGGCATCTATATCTAATGAACTCCAATGCCAGCATGAAAATATAAAGACTGCTAGGGACATACTGGCACACCTACAAGAGTTGTATCGTGAGCAGAGTCGCACAGCTCGTTTTGAAGTGTCCAAGAGGCTTTTCAAAGCGAAGATGCGCGAAGGGCAGTCTGTCCATGATCACGGTCTGACCATGATCAAGGACCTAGAGGAGCTTGAGAAGCTCGGTATGGACATGCACAAGGAATTGCAAGTGGATTTGATCCTACAGTCACTTCCTGATTCATTTGGTCAGTTTATAGTAAACTACCACATGAATAAGATTGAATGCACTAAGACTGAACTAATCAACATGTTGGTAACTGCTGAGGGAGCCTTGAAAGGTTCAAGGGGCAATGTCCTCGCTGCTGAGTTGACTTCTGGTTCCAAGAGAAAGTCTACTTGGAAGAAAAAGAAGCCTGCAAAGAAGCAGAAGAAAGACAAGAAGCCAAAGAAGGAAGTTCAAAAGAAAAAGGCTATCGACAAAGGAAAATGTTTCCACTGCAATGTCGAAGGCCACTGGAAGAGAAACTGTCCTTCATACCTCGAGAGCCTAAAGAACAAGAAAGGTGACACACCTTCAGAAGGTATAGACTTGCTCATTATTGAAACTAATCTAACGGTTTCTTCTACTTCTAGTTGGGTTATAGATTCTGGTTCTAGTGCTCATTTGTGCACTACCATGCAGGGTCTAAAGGAAAGTAGAAGGCTGGCAGAAGGTGCGGTAACCCTTCGGGTTGGCAACGGGGCAAAAGTTGCTGCTGTGGCTGTGGGCACCTACCATCTGCGACTACCGTCTGGATTTAGTTTAATACTTAGAGACTGTTATTATGTACCTGTTGCTAGCAGAAATTTGATTTCTGTTTCATGTCTAGCACAGGAAGGTCATGTTTTTACATTTGACAAAGACTGCTGTTCTATTTATTTGAGAAATAAAATAGTCGTACGTGGTTTTATGATTGACAGTCTCTATCATTTACATATGGATGTATCTGTGAATGTTACCGAGCAAGATGTGAGTGCCAAAGGATCCAAAAGATCCAGAGATGAGATAAACCAAAGATATTTGTGGCACCTCAGACTTGGCCATATTGGAGAAGATAGAATGAACAAAATGGATAAAGATGGGCTTTTAGGCTCATTGACTTCCGAGTCATATCCAGTTTGCGAGTCCTGTCTTCAAGGAAAAATGGCTAGACTGCCCTTTGTAGGACATGGGGAGAGGACCACTGAAATACTTACCCTAGTACATACAGATGTATGTGGCCCATTCGATATGCTAGCCAGGGGACGTTATTCCTACTTCATTACCTTTACCGATGATTATTCACGGTATGGGTATGTGTATCTTATGAGACACAAGTCTGAATCTTTTGAAAAGTTCAAAGAGTTCAAGAATGAAGTAGAAAAACAAACTGGAAAACCTCTTAAGGCTCTTCGATCAGATCGGGGAGGAGAATACCTTAGTGGAGAATTCCGGGACTATCTCAAAGAAAACGGCATAGTCTCACAATGGACACCTCCGGGTACACCTCGACTCAACAGGGTGTCAGAGAGGAGGAATCGGACCCTATTGGATATGGTCAGGTCCATGATGAGCTTCACTGATTTACCTATGTTCCTTTGGGGAGATGCCTTACAGCAATTTATTTGTTAAATAGAGTTCCCTCTAAATCCGTTCCTACCACACCGTATGAGATATGGCATGGTAAGAAACCAAGTCTGGGTCATCTCAAGATTTGGGGATGTCCGGCCCACGTCAAGCGACTACAGGCGGACAAGTTAGAGGCTAGGACCATAAGTGCTCGTTTTATAGGATATCCTAAAGAGTCATTAGGATACAATTTTTACGTCTCAGAGGATCACAATGTGTTTGTGAGCCGTCATGCCATCTTCTTGGAAAATCAGTTTATCCTTGATAGAGGCAGTGGGAGGAAAATTGAGCTTGAAGAGAAAGTCTCTGAAAAGCAACGAGTCATGGATCCTATTGAACCCATTCATACAGAGCCAGTACACGATGTCCCTCAACCACCTCGTAGATCTAGTAGAGTCTCCCATCCTTCCGATAGATACTTAGGTATACTTGAAGAGGATACTGAGGAAATGTTCCTAGTGGGAGATAGGGATCACATACAGGATCCCAAAACCTACAACGAGGCGATATCTGATATCGATTCCGAGAAATGGCTGGAAGCTATGAAGTCAGAGATAGACTCCATGCATTCCAACCAAGTCTGGACCTTAGTAGATCCACCAGAAGGTATTGTACCTATTGGATGCAAATGGATCTACAAAAGGAAGATAGGTTCGGATGGAGAGGTAGAGACCTATAAGGCAAGGCTTGTGGCGAAAGGGTATAGTCAGCGCGAAGGCATTGACTATCAGGAGACCTTTTCACCTGTAGCCATGCTAAAATCCATCCGAACATTGCTTGCCATTGCAGCATTTCATGATTATGAAATCTGGCAGATGGATGTAAAAACTGCTTTCCTGAATGGATATCATGATGAAGATATCTATATGGAACAGCCTTTGGGTTTCGCTTCCAGTGATGGAGATCACAAGATCTGCAAGCTGCAAAGATCCATCTATGGACTAAAGTAAGCCTCTCGGAGTTGGAACACTCGTTTCGATGATGCAATCAAAACGTTTGATTTCATCAAAAACGAGGAGGAACCATGTGTTTATAAAAAGGTTAGTGGGAGTGCTGTCGTTTTTCTCGTACTGTACGTAGATGACATTCTCCTGATTGGGAATGATATTCCCATGCTAACCTCGGTCAAGGTCTGGTTGTCAAAAGAATTCTCCATGAAAGACCTTGGGGAAGCATCCTATATTTTGGGAATAAAGGTCTATAGAGATAGATCTAAAAGGATGCTTGGCCTGTCACAGAAAATGTACATAGAGGAGGTGCTGAAGAGGTTCAGCATGGAAAACTCCAAGAGGGGTCTCTTACCCCTAAGACATGGAATTCATCTCTCCAAGAAGATGTGCCCCAACACATCTGAAGAGATTCAACGCATGAGCAAGATTCCCTATGCATCGGCAATAGGAAGCCTCATGTATGCCATGCTGTATACACGACTTGATATAGCTCTTGCTGTGAGTGTCACAAGCAGATATCAGTCGAATCCAGGCAAGAAGCACTGGATAGCTGTGAAGAACAGTCTTAAGTACTTGAGAAGAACTAGGGACATGTTCTTGGTCTTTGGGAGAAGATCAGAGTTGAAGGTAGAAGGATGCACACATATTGATGATAGAAAGTCTACATCAGAATATGTGCAATTGTGGTTCAGTAAATTGGAAGAGTTCCAAACAACCGATCATTATAGATTCTACCTTAGAAGCTGAATCTTAAGCCGTATCTAAGGATGCAGTGGAAACCTTCTGATTAAAAGTTAATTGCAGAGTTAGGTGTAATGTCATTAGATGCCATAACACTTTACTGCGATAACATTGGCACCATAGCACTAGCTATGGAGCCATGGTCTCATCAGAAGTCCAAGCACATAGAGCGGCACTTCCATTTCATACGCGACTATGATGTAGAGGTGCAGAGAGTAGACTCCGCGGATAACGTGGCAGACCCTTTCACTAAGCAGCTGAGTCAGCAAAAGACTGAAGCCCACCTTGAGAAGATGGGCCTAAGATATATGACCAATTGGCTTTAGTGCAAGTGGGAGATTGTTAGATGTATGCCCTAGAAGCCAATTTGGCTGACACATTGTTGATTCTAGGGACATAATTTTGTACTTGACTATTTATTATTGAATAAATAAAAGGCATCTTTTTCATTCATATTGTTTATGTGTCTATGAATCGTCCAAGAAATTAATAAGATGATGATACATATTCTCAAGAGTTGAGAATTTGAGCCATGTATCATTGATGATTAATTTCTAAATGCTCCTGATCAAAGGATCATCACGAGGACGGTGATCGATCCGATCAGTGCACAGATCACTCTCCTTCTGGATGGACGAGACTTGAGTCCACAGTGTAGGGACACTGAAGTGATAGTGCAGGTGCTTGTTAGAGAACAAGGGTACTGAGCGTGACCAATACAAGAAGTCACTTGGATGTCTATCCACTCGTCAGTGACTTGCTTGATGTTGCAGTAGTGTGACTGGTCCTTTGACCTGCGGTGCTTCGGCTACTCACAGTGAGGTTATTGTAGTTTGACTGCACACATACATGGTCTCTAGCCATATGGGTCCATGCAGTGTAGATTGGCTGCAGTAAGTTCACTGTAGGAGTAGGGTATGCACCTATATGGAATCTATCGACCTTGATAGATAAGGAGAGATCCTATGTGATTTATAAGACTGAGTTCGTAAGACCTCGGCCGGGGCAGTATGCACAGTGGAGAAAGAGTTTTTCACTATCGAACTCGAGTCGAATAAATCTTGACATATGACAGACGATGGGGTTTGACGAGTTGTCCATGACCTCCGTCCTGTAGGGATCCACGATAGTAGGACTGTATCACATGTTTAACTGCACCTAGAGGTTCATCATTCCATTCTGCTGGGTAGCCACTACATGCTGCTAGGTGTCACTGGTGGATGGTGGGACTCATAGGGATTATCTTGATGATCGATAAACCCTAATGAGTTGAGTTGGAATCGTTCCAACCCATTGAAAGGAGTTTTCAATGATATAGTGATAGAGATCACAATATATCTCACTACCAGTCAGAATAGAACCTATGGGGTCACACACACTAGAAGTATTGACCGATCCGATGGTTGAAATCGTGATTAGGAATCACAAGAAATCAATTTGATTGAAAGAAGTTGAAGAAGAACAAAGGGAATTAATTAATTGGACTTGAAACAAGAATCCTACTTCGGGTAGGATACCTAGAGTTCTAATTGGATTAGGACTGGGATTCCTACTTGGAATAGGATTCCTCAATCCTAATGAGATTAGGAGTTTTGAATTAAAATTGGATTCCTACTTGGAGTAGGATTCCTAGAAATCCTAATTGGATTAGGACTTCGGATTCAAATAGAGTCCTAATTAGATTAGGACTAAAATTAAACAAATCCTAATTGGATTAGGATTCCTTAAGTCTAAATTAATTATTAATCTAATGAATCAACATGACTCCTAATTGGATTAGGATTGAAGAGTTCAATTGAGTCATGGTTCATTCAAGTCCTAATTGGATTAGGACTAGCATAGATTGAACCCAATTTGGCCAATCCTAATTAGATTAGGATGAAACCATGAGAGAGGCACCTAATCCTCTTTGGAAGAGGATTAGGTTAACCAACTAAGAGGGGCATCAGCCCCTCTCCAAATGCTTGGGGCGACAAGAAGAGAGGAGCTAGGGCCGGCGCCCCCTTCTTATTTGGTAGGTTGTCATTGGAACTCCTAAAAGTTAGGAGCTCCAATCCCTTTTTAAAGAGGACTAGAGGCCGGCGCCCGAAGTGAGCTTTTCATCCTCCTCTTGCTGCCGCCACCCACCCCTCTCCTCTCTTGGTTCAGCCGCAAGCAAAGGAAGAGCAAGGTCCAAGCGTTGGCGTCTTCCTCTTCCTCCAATCCTTCTTCCAACGCAGGGAAAAGAAAGAAGGCTGCAGAAGCTGTGTTCTTCTTCCTTGAGTTCCTTCTTCTTCTTCCTCCTCTCAAGCACTTTCAAGAGTTGAAAGAAAGAGAAGAGATCAGCCATCAAAGGAGTCTTTGCAAGGGAGCTAGCACCCCGGGAAGACAAGAAAGCTTTGATCGGTTCTCTACTTCGTGTGGATACCCGTAGAGGCCGGACGTTTGAACGGCTTCAAACGAACCCTCTTCCAAAACCACGAATTCAGATTCGCGGTGATCATCTACCCGCGCAAGGTGAAGATTTGATCTTCCTATTAGTTCTAAAAGTTTTAATTCTTACCTAATTACGAAAGGTCTCGAAACAAGCGTTCATGCGATGAACGTCAAACCCGTGCATGCCGATTCCGCTGCCATCTGAAATTTTTTGAAATATCAGCGGCATGGGCGGGTTCCCAACAAGAGGATCCTTAGATATTTAAGAGGAACCACCACCATTGGATTATGGTATTCGAGAGACTCATGTCTAGATTTGCTTGCATACTCAGATGCAGATTTTGCCGGATGCAAATTAGATAGAAAGAGCACAAGTGGCACATGTCAATTCTTAGGAAACAATTTAGTATCATGGTTTAGTAAGAAGCAGAATTCAGTAGCACTATCCACAGCCGAAGCTGAATACATAGCTGCTGGTAGTTGCTGTGCTCAAGTATTATGGCTCAAGCAACAACTAGAGGACTATGGAGTTAAACTAGAAAATATTCCTATTAAGTGTGACAATACGAGTGCTATCAATCTCACTAAAAATCCAGTTCAGCACTCTAAGGCCAAACACATAGAAATAAGGTACCATTTCATTAGGGATCATGTGCAAAATGGAAATGTATGTATTGAGCATATATGCACAGAAAAACAATTGGCCGACATATTTACAAAACCATTGAGTGAAGATAGATTCTGTATGCTTAGGAGAGAATTAGGTATATGTGATCCTTTTATTGAATGAATATGAAAGGAAGTTAGTAGTCTCATGATACATTCCTCTAACTTCAAAAATCCCATGAAACATGAGTCAAATTTGTTGTCTATAGATTTCTTACTCATGTATCAATGTCCCATAAGGAGCTTATAAGGATTAAAAGCAAGGAAAACTTTTTTGAAGCAAAAAGGGAGAGAAAACCAAGTTCTGCACTTGGGTCGACCCAACCCAGAACATGGGTCGACCCAACGTTGAGTCGACCCAAGAAAATTCTTGAGTCGACCCAACGTCGGGACCCCACTGTTAAAAGGGGGCCCGAGAGCACATCTAGGGCACTGTTTGCCCTTTGTCTTCTTCCGAAAATCCTTGTCCCCACTCTCCAATCTCCACTAGACTCCTCCAAACAGTAGATTTCTTTAAGATCTTGGAGAAATGGGTCCCAAACGAGCCGTAGCCAAGAGATCCGGAAGAGTGAGCCGAGTCCAACAAGAGGAAAGGCGCCCTACCGAGCCTTCTCCCGTGTCTCCACGACGTGAGGCACGTGCGGAGGTCCCTCCTCCTCCTTCCCCCTCAGTGATTCTTGCAAGATTTGCGGGGAGGCCCGTTACTACCGGGAGAAGGATCCATTCGGAGTTTTTGAACCAAGAGGGATTTCGCATTTGGGAATGGATCCAAAAACAAGGATGGGAGTATCTTTGCTCCCTTGATGTAGTGATATACCCCGGGCTAGTCCAAGAATTCTATGCCTTCCTCAAGACTGGTATGGGAGGGCTTGTCTCAGATGTTAGAGGGATTCGGATCCGTGTATCCGAGGAGAGCTTGAGTGAGCTTCTACACCTACCTTGCACGGGAGCTATTCCTGAAAGATCAGATAACAAAATGAGAGCTCTTCAGCTGATCATGGAAAATGAGAACTTCGATTTCTCTCAGAAGGTAATAGCTAGTTCTCTTTCCGCCGAGATGAGGTTGTTGCTTAATATGATAAATAGAATTTTATTTCCGAAGACCGGGAGATTCGATCTCATCTCAGAACGAGATCTTGCAGTTATGGAGTGTATGATTCAGGGGATTCCCCTAAATCTTCCGGCCATGATATTGAGGCAAATGAGAAAGGTAATAAGCAGCAACAGGGTATCATTACCTTATGGTATGATACTTACTTTAATCTTCCGTCAGCATGGTTACCTCTCGAGGAGGAAGCATTCAAGAATCTGCAACCCACAGACACGTACACTGCACGGTCACTCATACGCATGGGTTATGAGAAAGTGAACGGGCAGTGGATACATACTGGTGCAGGCATTCAGGGTGAGGCACCAGAGGGAGAGGCACTAGAGGGTGAGGATGAGGAGCCTATGGATCTTCCTACTGCACCCTCAGAGGCTGGACCATCGTCATCTGCTCCTCCGACAGATACGGATGACTTCTGGAGCAGGATGACAGAGCTCATGACAGCTCAGGCGAGGACTATTACTGACGGGCTTACGAGCCGATTGGACGCCCGCTTGGATGTCATGTCTGTTGATATCAGTGATCTGAGGCAGCAGATTGGAGCACTCAGGAGAGAGAGAGAGACACATGGACCTTCTGTGCCACAGGCTGCTGAGTCAGAGATATCGGCACAGAGTCATCCAGCTCGACGTGCTCCACGCCAGACCCAGTCTCACCAGGCTCGACCTCCCCTCGCCACTTATGCTAGGCGGATGAGGACTAGATCCCAGCCATTAGATTCCCCCTAGGCTGATTTTAGCACTTATGTTTAGAGCCTAGGCTAGAAATCTAGTTCTCATATGTATCTTGCCTTTTCTCATGTGTATTTTTCTTTCTTCCCTTATGTATCTTGTCTTTCCTTTAAATCTTTAAATCTTGATTGAGGAACATTGTACTTATATTTGTTTTGGGTATTAATGTATGAAAATGTTCCTATTTTGATCAATGAAGTCTGAAATTTGCTCTTTATTGCATCTTTTCCCATATATATGTTTTTGATGATGACAAAAAGGGGGAGAAGAGAAGAGGAAAGAGTATATAAAAGAGAAAAGAAGGAAAGGGTATATAAAGGGAGAAGAGGAAAGAGTATATAAAGGGAGAAGAGGAAAGAGTATATAAAGGGAGAAGAGGAAAGAGTATATAAAAGAGAAGAGAAGGAAAGAGTATATAAAGGGGGAGACGAAAAGAAAGAGTATTTCATTTGAGAAGAAAGAGTATTACTTTTGTGAGAAAGAGTGAGTAAAGAAGTTATGAAAAGAAAAGAGAAACAAATGGGGAAACAAATTGAAAATCGCATAAGAAAGCTTATATATCTAAGGGGGAGCAATTTGTAACAATGAAAACCATCAAATCAAAAATTTCTATCATAATTCAGAATTTGGCACATATAAATTCAAAATTTGGCACGCTCCTCTCTCACCCCGATACATAAGCTGAAACTCATATTTTAACTCAAATTTTTGAAGTTTCATTACTAATGAATTATAAATGAAAGGGGGAGGCATTCAAAAAGTCAAATTGGCAAATTTTGAATGATATAGGGGAAGATTTCACTTATATATATGAAAAGCTGAAATTCTGAAATTCAATCCCTTTTATAAACTGATTTTAAAGACAAGTATCAATAGACTTATACTCTTTATTTTGTAATCATCAAAAAGGGGGAGATTGAGGATGATAGTGTTATTTTGATGATTAACAAGTAATTATCTAGAGCATGCTATAAGTTAAAATTGATACTTCATTTATAAGTTCATTACTCTCAGTACATTTGCTTAATTGAAAATATATATGATCTTGTTCATTTGGATGATTCTAACCTTAAGAATGCAGCAAAGTGTGAATTGAGTCGACCCATAGGTTGATTGGGTCGACCCCGGCACATCGAGGAATCATTTGGCACACTCCTGCAAAAACAGCACAAATTAACAGTGAGTTGGGTCGACCCAAGGCAAGGATGAGTCGACCCAACCTCCAAAGAACCTCAAAACGCCAAGGAAAAATGCTCTCTGGATTCACTGAGAGGGTCGACCCACACAGTGGTTGAGTCGACCCAAACCCTGAGAGGGTCGACCCAAAGGGCAAGACAGAAAGACAGACAGAAAACGGTTCTCTGGAGTTACTGAGAGGGTCGACCCAAGAAGAAGTTGAGTCGACCCAAGTGAACTTTGAGTCGACCCAAAAATTGGTTGGGTCGACCCAAGGGAAGGAAGGCTGAAATTGAGGTTTCTGTGGTTACTGAGAGGGTCGACCCAAGAAATGGTTGAGTCGACCCAAGGCAAAGTTGGGTCGACCCAAGGACAGGTTGAGCCGACCCAAACACGGGCTGAACAGTAACGGCTAGTTCTGCAGATGTACTTTTTGTCCTTCCCAAGGCTTGTAACGGCTAGTTTTTCAAATCTGACGGATGGGGCTTGTCCAAGGAAGGTTGAAAACTATTTATGGGGGCACTATTCATTAGGATAAACAACTTTTGAGTGGGATATCAAAGCATACACAAGAAAACCAAAAGAGCCCTAATCTTCTTCATCAAGAGCTTCATCCAAGAATCAAAGGAAGGGATTGAGCACATTCAAAGAGGCATCAAGAGCTCCTTCCCCCCTTGAAGAGTGAAGCATTCTTGGCAAAGAAGAGCAAGCGAACTTCAAAGCGATAATTTCTTTCTAACTCTTCTTATTGTTCACATTGTCTTATATGCTCATTTAGGAGTTAAATCTTTTATTCTCATTTGCTTAAACACTTTGTAAAGGTTCGTTGGTAAGCCCGCAAAACCAACAAAGGTTTTTGGTGAACCCGTAAAACCAAAGTTGTATAGGTTCGTTGGTGAGCCCGCAAAACCAACAAGGTTCTTGGTGAGCCCGGAAAACCAAGTGTATAGGTTCGTTGGTGAGCCCGCAAAACCAACAAGGTTTTTGGATTGTGAGCCCGGAAAACAATCCAACTGTAATCCGCGTGATTATAGTGAAATCCCAAGGGTACGCTTGGGGAGTGGACGTAGGTGCTAAGGAGAGCACCGAACCACTATATATTGTGGTGTTTGCATTGTGCTTGTGTCTCTATTCTCTCTTGTGTTATCCTTTATTCTTGCATTAGTTTCACTTACTCAAATAACCTAAGAAAGCATCCACTGCATTCAATTAAGAAAGTTTTAAAAGCACCAAAAGCTTAGAAGAAACCAATTCACCCCCCCCCTCTTGGATTGTCACCTTGGGCAACACTTCGGCTACTCACAGTGAGGTTATTGTAGTTTGACTGCACACATACATGGTTTCTAGCCATATGGGTCCATGCAGTGTAGATTGGCTGCAGTAAGTTCACTGTAGGAGTAGGGTATCCACCTATAAGGAATCTATCGACCTTGATAGATAAGGAGAGATCCTATGTGATTTATAAGACTGAGTTCGTAAGACCTCGGCCGGGGCAGTATGCACAGTGGAAAAGGAGTTTTCCACTCTCGAACTTAAGTCGAATAAATCTTCACATATGACAGACGATGGGGTTTGACGAGTTGTCCATGACCTCCGTCCTGTAGGGATCCACGATAGTAGGACTGTATCACATGATAACTGCACCTAGAGGTTCATCATTCTATTCTACTGGGTAGCCACTACATGCTGCTAGGTGTCACTGGTGGATGGTGGGACTCATAGGGATTATCTCGATGATCGATAAACCCTAATGAGTAGAGTTGGAATCGTTCCAATCCATTGAAAGGAGTTTTCAATGATATCATGATAGAGATCATGATATATCTCACTACCAGTCAGAGTAGAACCTATGGGGTCACACAAACTAGAAGTATTGACCGATCCGATGGTTGAATCGTGATTAGGAATCATAAGTAATCAATTTGATTGATATTCAGTTGAAGAAGGAATAAAGGGAATTAATTAATTGGACTTAAAACAAGAGTCCTACTTCGAGTAGGATTCCTAGAGTCCTAATTGGATTAGGACTGGGAATCCTAGTTGGAGTAGGACTGGGATTCCTACTTGGAATAGGATTCCTACAATCCTAATTAGATTAGAATTTTTGAATTAAAATTGAATTCCTACTTGGAATAGGATTCCTAGAAGACCTAATTGGATTAGGACTTCGGATTCAAATAGAGTCCTAATTGGATTAGGACTAAAATTAAATATGTCCTAATTTGGATTAGGATTTCTTAAGTCACAATTAATTATTAATCTAATGAATCAATAAGACTCCTAATTGGATTAGGATTGAAGAGTTCAATTGAGTCAAAATTGATTTAAGTTCTAATTGGATTAGGACTTACCTAGATTGAACCCAAATTGGTTCACCCTTGGACTAAGCCTAATTGGATTAGGACTTAGCCACATTAGGGCCTTCCAAACCTAACTTAAAGAGGATTAGGGCATCACAAGAAGGAGGGGCTTGCGCCCCTCCTCCTTTTCTTCTTTGGTGCGGCAACACAAGAGGGGCCGGCGCCCCTCTTGGTAAAACATCAAGGGCTCCTAAATTGTAGGAGCCCTAGATGCCTTTAAAAGGGAGTGAGTGGCGGCACCCTAGGGGATTGAAGCCCTCTTATTTTCAGTCGTCGCCCCCTCTCCTCCCTTGGTCTTCAGCCGCATGCAAAGAGGAAGAAAAGAAGAAAGCTAGGCAGCCTCCTCCCTCCTCTTTTGCTTCATCCAATGCAAGGGAAAGCAAAAGGCTGCAGGGGCTTCGTTCCTCTTCCTATTCTTCATCCTTCTTCTTCCTCCTCTCAAGCACAATCAAGGGTTGATTGAAAGAGAGGAAATCAGCCATCAAAAGAAGTCTTTGCAAGGGAGCTAGCACCCCGGGAAGACAAGAAAGCTTTGATCGGTCCTCTGCTTCGTGTGGATACCCGTAGAGGCCGGACGTTTGAACGGCTTCAAACGAACCTTCATCCTAAAACCACGAACTTCAGTTTGCGGTGATCATCTACCGCACAAGGTGAAGATCTGATCTTCTAAATATTTTTAAAGTTTTTAATTCTTGCCTAACTACGAGCGGTTCATGAAATAACGTTCATGCGATGAACGTCGATCCCGCACATGCCTCTTCCGCTGCCATCTGATTTTTTTTGAAATATCAGCGGCATGGGCGGGTTCCTAACAAGAACAACCTCCTGATTTTGAGAATCATGAATTGCCAAATCATGTGTTTAGACTACATAAGGCATTATATGGATTAAAGCAAGCACCTAGGGCTTGGTATGATCGATTAAACAAATTTCTGCTTAATAATGACTTTAGTAGAGGAAATGTAGATAAAACACTATTTCTCAAAAGAAAGGACAAAAATCTATTAGTGGTACAAATATATGTAGATGACATAATCTTTGGTGCCACAAATGATACTCTTTGCAAAGAATTTGCTGATTTAATGCATGAAGAATTCGAAATGAGTTTGATGGGAGAACTAAGTTTCTTTCTAGGATTACAAATCAAACAAACTAAAGAAGGAATTTTCATTCATCAAACTAAGTATACAAAGGAGATACTAAAGAAGTTTGGGAATGAAAATCATAAAGGAGTAGGTACTCCAATGAATCCTACTAGTAAGCTAGACAAAGATGAAAAAGGGAAGAGTATTGATATTAAGCTTTATAGAGGACTAATTGGATCCTTGCTCTACCTTACTGCTAGTAGACCAGACATCGTATTTAGTGTAGGAATATGTGCTAGATACCAATCAGATCCTAAGGAGTCACATTTAAGTGCTGTTAAAAGAATCCTTAGATATTTAAGAGGAACTACGAATATTGGATTATGGTACTCAAGAGACTCTTGTCTAGATTTGCTTGCATACTCAGATGCTGATTTTGCTGGATGCAAATTAGATAGGAAGAGCACTAGTGGTACATATCAATTCTTAGGAAACAACTTAGTATCATGGTTTAGCAAAAAGCAGAATTCAGTGGCACTGTCAACAGCTGAAGCTGAATATATAGCTGCTGGTAGTTGTTGTGCTCAAGTACTATGGCTTAAGCAACAACTAGAGGACTATGGAGTTAAGCTAGATAATATTCCTATTAAGTGTGATAATACGAGTGTCATCAATCTTACTAAAAATCCGGTTCAACATTCTAAAGCCAAACACATAGAAATAAGGTATCATTTTATTAGGGATCATGTGCAAAATGGAAACATATGTATTGAACATATATGCACTGAAAAATAATTAGCCGACATATTTACAAAACCCTTGAGTGAAGATAAATTCTGCACACTAAGGAGGGAATTAGGCATATGCGATCCTTTTTATTGAAGAGATATAAAAGGGAGCAAGCTGTCTCATGATACATTCCTCCCATTTCTAAAAACCCATGAAACATGAGTCAAACTTGTCATCTATAGATTCCCTACTCATGTATCATTGTCCCAGAAAGAATTTATAAGGATTGGAAGCAAGGAAAATTTTTAGAAGCAAAAAGGAAGAGAAAAGAAAAAATTCTGCACTTGGGTCGACCCAACCCAGAATAGGGTCGACCCAACGTTGAGTCGACCCAAGAAAATTCTTGAGTCGACCCAACGTCGGGACCCCACTGTTAAAAGGGGGACCCGAGAGCTCTTAGAGGGCACTGTTTGCCTTTGTCCTCTTCTGAAAATCCTATTCTCCACTCTCCAAACTCCTCCAATCATCTCCAAACAGTAGATTACTTTAAGATCTTGGAGAAATGGGACCCAAAAGAGCCGTAGCCAAGAGATCCGGAAGAGTCTCACGGATCCAACGTGAGGAAAGACATGCTACGGAGCCATCTACAGTGTCTCCACAACGTGAGGCACGTGCAGAGCCACCTCCAAACTCCTCCAATCATCTCCAAACAGTAGATTACTTTATGATCTTGGAGAAATGGGACCCAAAAGAGCCGTAGCCAAGAGATCCGGAAGAGTCTCACGGATCCAACGTGAGGAAAGACATGCTACGGAGCCATCTACAGTGTCTCCACAACGTGAGGCACGTGCAGAGCCACCTCCTCCTCCTTCCCCCTCAGTAATACTTGCAAGATTTGCGGGGAGACCAGTTACAACGGGGAGAAGGATCCATTCCGAGTTCTTTGATCAAGAAGGGTTCCGTTTGAGGGAATGGATCCAAAGGCAAGGTTGGGAGTATCTTTGCTCCCTAGATGTGATGATCTACCCCGAATTAGTTCGGGAGTTCTATGCCTTCCTCAAAACTGGAATGGGAGGGCTTATTTCGGAAGTTCGAGGAGTTAGGGTTCGATTTTCCGAGGAGAGTTTGAGTGAGCTACTTCATCTTTCCTGCGAAGGAGCCACTCCAGAAAAGCCAGAAAACAAGATGAGAGCCCTGCAGTTGATAATGGAAAATGAAGACTTCGACTTTTCGGAGAAGGTAATAGCAAGCTCTCTATCTGCTGAAATGAGATTACTGCTCAGTATCATAAATAGGATTTTATTTCCGAAGAGCGGAAGATTCGATCTCATCACAGAGCGAGATCTAGTAGTGATGGAGCATATTATTCAAGGTATTCCCCTGAATCTCCCGGCCATGATCCTGAGGCAGATGAGGAAGGTGATCTGCAACTCCAGAGTATTCCTGCCTTATGGTATGATACTCACTTTGATTTTTCGACAGCACGGCATATCTGTCGAGGGGGAGGCATCCATGCATCTGTTCTTTACTGATACATACACTGCACGGACACTTATACGTATGGGCTATGAGAAAGTGAACGGGCAGTGGGTTCATACTGGAGCAGGAATTCAGGATGAGGCACCAGAGGGTGATGCACCAGATATTGGAGACCCTATCCCTGAGGATGAGGAGCATATGGATCATCCTACTGCACCTTCAGAGGCTGGACCATCGTCATCTGTTCCTCCGAGAGATACAGATGAGTTCTGGAGTAGGATGACTCACCAGGCTCGTCGTGCTCCACGCCAGACACAGTCTCACCAGGCTCGACCTCCCCTCGCTACATACACTAGGAGGATGAGGACTAGATCCCAGCCATTAGATACTCCCGAGGCTGATATTAGTACTTCTGTTTAGAGCCTAGGATAGGTATCTAGTTCTCATATGTATTTTGTGTTTATCATGTATCTTTAAACTTTGATTGAGGAACATTGTATTTGCTTTTGTTTTTGATATTAATGTACTAAAATGTTCCTATTTTGATCAATGAAGTTTGAATGCATGTTATTTATTGTGTCTATTCCCATGCACCTATTTGATGATAACAAAAAGGGGGAGAAGTAAAGAAATTGTGTAAGAAAAGAGAAATAACTTGTAAAACAAATTAAAAATTATAAAGAAAAGCATATACATTTAAGGGAGAGCAATTTGTAACAATGAAAATGATCAAATCAAAAATTTCTATCAAATTTCAGAATTTGGCACATAGAATTTCAGAATTTGGCACGCACCTTTCACACCTCGATACATAACCTGAAACTCATGCTTTATCTCAATTTTTTGGAGTTTCATCTTTAATAAAACATAAATGAAAGGGGGAGCAATTCAAAAAGTCAAATTGGAAACATTTGAATGATATAGGGGGAGACTTCACTCTTATATTTTGAAAAGCTGAAATTCAGCAAGTTAAGCCCTTTTAAAACTGATTTTAAGATAAGTATCAATAGGCTCATACTCTATATTTTGTAATCATCAAAAAGGGGAGATTGAGGATGATAGTGTTATTTTGATGATTAACAAGAAATAATCGAGAGCATGTTATAAGTTAAATTGATACTTCATTTATAAGTCTGTTACTCTTAGTATATTTGTATAAATTGATGAAGATACATTTCATTGTTTATATGAATGAATCTAACCTTGAGATGCAGCAAAGTATGGATTGAGTCGACCCAAAGGATGATTGGGTCGACCCCGGCACATCAAGAAAATATTTGGCACACTTCTGCAAATATGGCACAGATGAACAGTAAGTTGGGTCGACCCAAGGAAAGCATGAGTCGACCCAAACATCAAGCTTCTCAACAACTCAAAAAATGGTTCTCTGAAAATACTGAGAGGGTCGACCCAAGATGAAGTTGAGTCGACCCAAGCTTGAGTCGACCCAAACCCTGAGTGGGTCGACCCAAAGGCAAGACAGAACAGATGACAGAAAAGGTTCTCTGGAAACCCTGAGAGGGTCGACCCAAGAAGAAGTTGAGTCGACCCAACTGAACCTTGAGTCGATCCAAAGAAAGGTTGGGTCGACCCAAGTGAAGGAAGGCTGAATTGCAAGTTTCTGTGTTTCTGAAAGGGTCGACCCAAGGAAAGTTTGAGTCGACCCAAGTGAAAGTTGGGTCGACCCAAGGACAGGTTGAGCCGACCCAAACACGGGCAGAAGCATAACAGCTAGTTCTGCAGAAGTACTTTTTGTCCTTCCAACAGTGAGTAACGGCTAGTTTTTGAATTCTAACCATTGGGGCTTGTCCAATGAATGAAGGAAACTATTTAAAGTGGCACTATTCATCAGATAGAATAACCTTTCCAAAGAATATCAAAGAGTACACAAGAAAGAGAAAGTGCCCTAATCTTCTTCATCCAAGTGCTTCATTCAAGAATAAAAAGAAAGTGGTTGAGCAGATTCAAAGAGTCATCAAGAGCTCCATCCACCTTTGAAGAGTGGAGCATCCTTGACAAAGAAGAGAGAAGTCACATCAAGCGATAAATATTCTCTAAACTCTTCTTTGTAGATTATATTGTTATATTTGCTCATCTAGGAGTTTAAATCTTCTTCCTTTGTTTATTAAACTACTTGTAAAGGTTGGTTGGTTAGCCCGCAAAACCAACGGAATAGGTTGATTGGTGAACCCATAAAACCAATTGTAAAGGTTCGTTGGTGAGCTCGAAAAACCAACATAGGTTCGTTGGTGAGCCCGTAAAACCAACATAGGTTTTTGGTGAACCCGGAAAACCAAAGTGTAAAGGTTTTTGGATTGTGAGCCCGGAAAACAATCCAACTGTAATCCGCGGGATTATAGTGAATTTCCAAGGGGTCGCTTGGGGAGTGGACGTAGGTGCTAAGGAGAGCACCGAACCACTATACTTCTTGTTGTTTGTATTGTGAGTTGTTTATTTCACTAACTCATTAATTAACATAAGTAAGATAGTTAAAATTAAAAGAAACCAATTCACCCCCCCCCCCCCCCTCTTGGCTTGTCACCTTGGGCAACACTCTAAAATTATGTGGGTGGCGTGGCTAATTAGGAGAGGTCCTAATCAGGTTGGAACTCAAAGGGATTTGGCTAGGTGGCAGTGGATAAGTGGGATAACTATGGGATGTTGAAGAAGAGTCACACCACTTCAACGTCCCAAACCTAGGCAGATTAGGAGAGAGTCTCACCCACCTAATCTAACCCAATTGGCATCTCACCAATGGTAAGGAGTCTCTCCTTTCTGTGAACAAGATCACACGAATTTCTGAAAATTTTTCAACAAATTCTGATTCCTTTTTTCATTGATCAAAGCCTCCTTATAAGGAATAGAGGTCGGCATACAAGGATTGGTTACATCAGATTTGTTGGACTCAAAAGATAAGGACTCTAAAAATAATAAAATTAGAAGATAAACTTCCTAATCCACTTGCCAACTAAGGGTTGTGTCACCTCTACCTTGTGTATAGGTTGGAGTTTAGGAAGATAAACTCCAACCGCATATAATTCCTACTCCAATTAGAATTCCTCCCATGCCGCATGGAATTAATTCTAACATCAATAGAATTTCTTCCTATGGGACATGTGGAGCAATCCCACATAAACAAAGACTCATTCAACCCACTAGAGAAGGATAGCCACACGTGGGACTCCCTCTTGGCGTGAGGATGAAGCCTAAAATGAAGGCATTCAACTGCAAGGAAATCCTTCTCCAAATGGTTTTCCTACTCCATTTAGGATTCCCCCCTTACCGCAAGGATCTAATCCTAATACCAGTAGGACTTCATCCCGTGGGACACAGGGAGAAATCCCACACAATCTAAGACCCTTTCAATGCTTGGAAATCATCCTAATTGAGGCGTTGAAGACTCTAACCAAATGTGAAATAATTTCACTTATTAAAAGCTAGCGTTTTTCAGCTTGCTGTTTGCTTTGGTCGAGTAGCTTTCTTCTTTCTTTTTTGATTACCTTCCTCGCGTATGTATAAGACCAAATTCATTCTAAGGACTTAATCTCACCGCACTTGGACTCAATTTCACTCTCATGACTCAACCAAATCCCTCATGCCCAAGGGCTATACTCAAGACTCCACGCCCAATGGAATTGAGGGTGATGCTCCTGCATCATATAGGCTGAAATCGGCTGGGCCTGCCGGCTTCAGCCCATTCAGGCCTATTCTCACAGCTTTATAGTCAGTCCTGTGTTATCAGAGGCAGATGCTATAACAAGGTTAATTAAGATGGTCCCTGCGCTACTACGGAATGATTAGGAGTCTTATAATGTCAACAGAGTACCCTTCTTTCAAGGAGAGTCCTACATTAAGTGGCCTGCCTGTGCAGCACTCTGTCAACATGTTGCTCCAAAGTCGGAATGTTTCATATAACCTGCTGGAAAAATGGCTGAAACTTTGATGTTCTTACAGCCATCACCTTTTTTAGGTGCTGTCTTCTACCTACTGTCTTCTTAATTCAATCTAATTATTTCTTCTATTCTCACTGTATGGTCAAAATGTTTCTCTGTTGCTGTCTTTGTTTCAACTTAATGTTCTTTGGTGCTCTGGTGGAAAATATAGATGCCCCAAGTTGAAAGGCAATTAGATCTTAATCCAAACCTTATGCGCAAATAGGACTATAGTTGCTTGCAACAAAGTACTATAGACTATTTAATTTATAATACCAGCAGCCTGAGTGTTTCAGTGAGTGAACATCCTCAAGGAAGAGTAAAATATAGCAGAAACAAAGTGTAAGATTGTAGATGTAAGGCCTTTAATAAGAATTTTTCCATCTTGCAGTTATCAAGGAGGAGTCTTTGATTGATACGGTACACGTGGTGGAGGATATAACTTCTTTGATTGGGCAGTGCAGCCCCTTCGGTAGGTCAGAGAAGGAGAAATTATAACCCTGTGCTCCATGTGGCTATGCGTACGGCCATCATCAAGTGCTTATCTCAATGCATTTCTAGAAAAACAAATGGCTGAAATTGGCTGCACGCACAACGGTGCATGCGTTGCAGGAAATAAATTCTCGTAGAGAAGGGAAGACTCAGAGATAGCCGAAGTCTGCACGTACATTGTAGGGACTCTGTTGAACATCAAGGGGGTTCACATTCGCAAATTACTCTCTGGAAGAAAGGTGGAGAAGATTTTAGGCACACATGAATAACTTGTATTCTACTCACTTCAAAAATAACTATGAACATTTATAGGCACCATTAGATGATCTTTTAACTTTCCTAATTGAATTGTTCATTACACCATCCATAATCCCCAAATAAATCTCAAATAACTTCCTCTAAATAACATTCTTATAATTTCATATGACTCCCACATGACTAAAAATCCAAAAAACATATAACTCCCCACCATACTAATATGCAATTACAAAAAATAAAACTATAAGTTACTAATATTAAAAATTAAGTTTAGTAACCAACAGGCTCTCTGGCCGCCTACGTGAGAGGCTGAGAGCTAACTTCGTAAATAGTGCAGAAAATTATCCATTGTTGTTATAGCAGCTGTACCTTATCCTTTTTTGTTAATGAGGTTATATGAGCTGTACGGATGGCTATAATTTTTAACCCCTAGTGACCAAAGTTATAACACCTAGTTCAATATTTGTAATTTTTATAACTTCCTGTCCATACCCGTTTTCTCTAATTCCAAAATATACCCCTTTCCGCTTAATGTCCTCTCTCTCTTCTGTATCTTCTTCAACCTCCCCATGCCAAGCCATCTGCCATACCTACCGCAAAATAAATATCCCAAATAAAAAAAAACATCATCCCTCCAAGTTCCGATACAATGGTATATCATCAGTCTGTTTTCTCCCGCAAAGACACCTTTTCCGACCTATTTTTAATTTTTTTTCTCTGCCTTTGCTGTCCCTTTTTGTTTACAAACCAGTGGACCGATAACTTACGGGTCCAGGCTATCACTTTCAATTCTAACCATGTCACCGTCTGCGCCTTAAGAGTTCCATTGCTGTACGGTTCCGAATTCTAGACGATCGATGTGTCAATAGAATAATGCATGGATAGGTATTTGATTATGAAGGGCATAGGGTCTTTAGGACCACTGGTGAGTAGAGTTGGGCATTGGGCCGGGCCGTGTCACTGGTGAGTAGAGTTGGGCATTGGGCCGGGCCGCCCACGGCCCGGCACGAAGCGGGCCGTGCCTGGCACAGCCCGCCAGCTACAGTACCGGGCCGTGCCTGGCACGGCCCATTTGAGAGGGTCGTGCTGGGTCACAGGGTACTGGCCCGCGGGCCGAGCCCGGCACGGCTCGGTCTAGGCCCGCGGGCCAGGCACGGCACGGCCCGCGGGCCAGCCCGGCACGGCCCATAAGAGCCTGGGCCGGGCTGGCCCGCGGGCCTGGCACAGTCCGGGCCTGGGCCCGGCCCGGCCCGATAAAAATTAATGCTTCATAAATTTCCTAAAAAAATTAATAAATATTGAAAACTAAGGATTTATGAATATAAAGCCACCTTAATGGTGGGGGGTTTGGCATAGACCCCTACCAATTTATTAATTTAAATCAAAATGGTACATGAAGGGAGGTTTGGACCTTGGTCTGACCTCCAGAATACAATAAGAAAGGGTCGAGGTTTGGACTTTGGTCTGACCTCCAGAATTCAATAAAAATGTACAATTATAAAAAATTAAGAAATCTTACTAATCATCAGTGATTCAGTGAATCAGTATTCACTCTTCAGTCTTCACTTCTTCAGTCTTCAGTAGTGTTTGTATCATCATCATCAGAGGATGTTGTATTATGTCCACCTTTATCTTGAAGTCTTGCCTCAGCATCCAACCAATCTTTGAAGCAGAGAAGCATCTCCACCGTTTCGCCCGTCATCCTACTTCTCTTTTCGTCAAGAACACGCCGACCTGCACTAAAAGCGGATTCCGATGCTACCGTGGACATCGGCACAGCTAAAATATCGCGTGCAATTGCAGACATAACAGGATATTGATTTCTAACACTCTTCCACCAAGATAATACATCTAGATTCTCTATTTGATTTTCATCATATGCATAATGAAGATCATTTCGTAAATAAAATTCTAGTTCACTACTTAAAGATGAAGAAGATGAAGAGGAACTTGAAGCATGTGTGTGTCTTCTCTGTGCAATGAATGAAAAAATAGATGACGAACGAGAACTACTAGAAGAAAAAATAGAGGTTTGTATTTGTGTTCTAGATCCACGAATTTTTTCATCATATATAGCATAAATATCATAAAGAAGTTGTTTTACCTCATCTTTAGCAGATTCAGAATCTTGATTCATATTTTCAGAGTCTGCATCAAGTAAAATTAGCACACCATTTAATTTAACTCTAGGATCAAATACAGCAGCTAAGTTATGCATAGGACATATCTTGTCACAATACTCATTCCATTTAGATTCCATTAGGTCAATAATAGGCATTAAAACATCATCATATCTATGTTCTGCAAATTTTTGACTAATTATATATGCTTGTTGTAAAAATGAACATGAAGTTGGATAATAAATACCAGAAAGAACATTGGTAGCATTATAAAAACTAAGCAAAAAATCTTCCAAAATTTTTCCTTTATTCCAATCAGTTTCAGACAATGTAAAGCCTAATCCACGATCATTAATATATGCACTTAATAAGTTTTTATATGGGTATGCATCATGTATCATGCTATACGTGGAGTTCCAACGAGTAATTACATCAAGTTTAAATTTTTTAAAACGTTTACCATGATTTATGCATAATTCCTTAAATTCTTGAAGTCTTGATCTTGAAGCATGAATAAAAGAAACTGCATTTCTAATTTTTGAAATCACATCTTGAATCATGCCCATGCCAGCTTGAACAGAAAGATTTAAGATATGACATGCACATCTAATATGCAGTAAATTTCCATCTAATATGGGATGCAATGAGTCTTTCAATAATGCAACAGCAGAATTATTATTAGATGCATTATCAAAAGTAATAGACATAATTTTATCATTAATATTATATGAACATGCAGTTTGATAAATGATATTTGAAATTTGTTGCCCAGAATGTGGAAAATCAAAAGCACGAAAAGCAAGAATACGTTTATTTAATTGCCAATCATTATCAATATAATGAGCAGTAATGGCAATAAAACAATTACTACCTACAGATGCTGACCAAATATCAGAAGTTAATGAAATTTTTACATTTAAAGTAGAAAGTGTTTCAATTAAATTTTGTTTCATTGCTAAAAAGTTGGTCATAGCTACTCTTCTAAATGTACGCCTACTAGTTCTTTTGTAAGCAGGTTGTAGGTTTAATTGAACATATTCTTCAAAATTAAAAGATTCACATAAACTAAAAGGTAATTCATCCTTAACTATCCATTTTACAAGTGCTTTTCTTTGATTTTCATGATTATAAGCAAAATTACCTACAAGTAATCCCCCTTGTATATTAAGGGTACTTTGAGTTTGAGCATGAGAATCATGCATCCTATGACTCTCTTGATGTCTTTTTAAATGCCCTGTTCCCCCACTACTACTACAACTATAAAGTTTGGCACATTTTTTACATCTAGCTTTCCAGACTCCATCAACCATAACTCTATCAAATTCATTCCATACAGCACTAGTCCTCTTACGAGAAGAGGTTTGATCTTCACTCGGTTCACCAGTTCTAGAGGAACTAGGAACATGGGGTTGGGGATTAGTTTCTTCTCCCTCAGAAACAGGAGGAATGCCAAACCGACTTTCCTCAAAAGATGACATATCTATGATTAATTCAAAAAATAAAAACTAACCGCAAGGAGGAATTGAGTAGAGGGTCGGAGGGCAGTGGCAGAGCCGAGATTCCGAGCTTTCTCTTGTGCTCTCAATAGAAGCGACCTTCTCTTCTCAACAGGAACCTCCTCTTGTGTAGCACTTGAACAAACTAAAAATTAAATTGCTAGAAGAGCACTTTAGAAGAGAGAAATAATAGCAGTAGAGAAGGAGAGAATAGTTGGTTTGGTGTGGTGAGAATGAGGGAGGAATGGGCTATTTATAGAAGTCCAAAAAAAAATTTTCCCAAAATACCCCTCAATTCAGCCGTTATTGGACTGTTGAGAGGGGTAAAAGGGTCATTTTCACGAAAATAGCCGTTGGAAACGGCTATTTTCCTCCCCCCTCTCCAGACGGGCCGTGCCTGGCACGGCCCGTCTGGAGCCGTTGCGGGCCGTGCCAGGCACGGCCCGTTTCGAGCCGTTGCGGGCCGTGCTTGGCACGGCCCGTTTGCGCCCGTTACGGGCCGTGCCTGGCACGGCCCATGGCGTGCCGTGCCCGGCCCGGCCCGCCAATAGACGGGCCTGGGGCCGGGCCGGGCTGGCGTTCCGTGCTAGGCGGGCCGTGCCAGGCACGGTTGGCACAGCCCGCTTCATAAGCGGGCCGGGCCAGGCACGGCCCGTTTAGTCCTTTGGCCCGGTGGGCCTGGGCCGGGCCGGCCCGGCACGGCCCGTTGCCCAACACTACTGGTGAGGCCGAGTTCAGCGGTTCTCACATTTCTTCCTAGTGAGAGGAAAGGAATTGAAATAGGGAGTGCTAAGGCCGAGGGTATCCTCCAAACCCTAGAGCTCAGTTCTCATCGGGCTCAGGTAGTGGAAGCGACTGCTTCTCCTCAGAGGTATTGTCCACTTTGGGAAGGTTTCATATAGTCTCTTCCCCACGCACGGTTTTGCCTGCCTCTGAAGAGAAAGATGTAGCCCCCCTCCATTTAAGGAACAGACTTCTCCGTGTTAGATGTATGCCCTAGAAGCCAATTTGGCTAACACATTGTTGATTCTAGGGACATAATTTTGTACTTGACTATTTATTATTGAATAAATAAAAGGCATCTTTTTCATTCATATTGTTTATGTGTCTATGAATCGTCCAAGAAATTAATAAGATGATGATACATATTCTCAAGAGTTGAGAATTTGAGCCATGTATCATTGGTGATTAATTTCTAAATGCTCCTGATCAAAGGATTATCACGAGGACGGTGATCGATCCGATCAGTGCACAGATCACTCTCCTTCTGGATGGACGAGACTTGAGTCCACAGTGTAGGGACACTGAAGTGATAGTGCAGGTGCTTGTTAGAGAACAAGGGTACTGAGCGTGACCAATACAAGAAGTCACTTGGATGTCTATCCACTCGTCAGTGACTTGCTTGATGTTGCAGTAGTGTGACTGGTCCTTTGACCTGCGGTGCTTCGGCTGCTCACAGTGGGGTTATTGTAGTTTGACTGCACACATACATGGTCCCTAGCCATATGGGTCCATGCAGTGTAGATTGGCTGCAGTAAGTTCACTGTAGGAGTAGGGTATGCACCTATAAGGAATCTATCGACCTTGATAGATAAGGAGAGATCCTATGTGATTTATAAGACTGAGTTCGTAAGACCTCGGCCGGGGCAGTATGCATAGTGGAGAAAGAGTTTTCCACTCTCGAACTTAAGTCGAATAAATCTTGACATATGACAGACGATGGGGTTTGACGAGTTGTCCATGACCTCCGTCCTGTAGGGATCCACGATAGTAGGACTGTATCACATGTTAACTGCACCTAGAGGTTCATCATTCCATTCTGCTGGGTAGCCACTACATGCTGCTAGGTGTCACTGGTGGATGGTGGGACTCATAGGGATTATCTTGATGATCGATAAACCCTAATGAGTTGAGTTGGAATCGTTCCAACCCACTGAAAGGAGTTTTCAATGATATAGTGATAGAGATCACAATATATCTCACTACCAGTCAGAATAGAACCTATGGGGTCACACACACTAGAAGTATTGACCGATCCGATGGTTGAAATCGTGATTAGGAATCACAAGAAATCAATTTGATTGATAAAAAGTTGAAGAAGGAAAAAGGAATTAATTAATTGGACTTGAAACAAGAATCCTACTTCGGGTAGGATACCTAGAGTTCTAATTGGATTAGGACTGTGATTCCTACTTGGAATAGGATTCCTCAATCCTAATGAGATTAGGAATTTTGAATCTAAATCGGATTCCTACTTGGAGTAGGATTCCTAGGAATCCTAATTGGATTAGGACTTCGGATTCAAATCTAATCCTAATTGGATTAGGACTAAAATTAAATACATCCTAATATGGATTAGGGTTTCTTAAGTCACAATTAATTATTAATCTAATGAATCAATAAGACTCCTAATTGGATTAGGATTGAAGAGTTCAATTGAGTCAAAATTGATTCAAGTTCTAATTGGATTAGGACTTACCTAGATTGGATCCATTGGTTCACCCTTGGGCTAAACCTAATAGGATTAGGGCTTGACCACATTAGGGCAATGCAAACCCTAATGTGGACTAGGGTTTACCAAGAGGGAGGGGCGCAAGCCCCTCCCCCTTGATCCATTGGTGCGGCACAAGAGAGGGGGCCGGCGCCCCCTCTTTGGAAAGATGTCTAGGGCTCCTACTTAGTAGGAACCCTAGATGGCTATAAAAGGAGGTGTGAGGCCGGCGCCCTAAGCATAGAAGAACTCCTCCTTCTCCTTGCCGTGAGCCTCCCTCTCCTCTCCTCTTGTGATCAGCCGCAAGCAAGGAAGACCAAGGCCAAAGGTTGGCGGCATCCTCTTCCTCCCTTCTTCCTTCCAACGCAGGGAAAAGAAAGAAGGCTGCGTGGGGATTCTTCTTCTTCCTCTTCTTCAACCTTCTTCTTCCTCCTCTCAAGCTCTTTCAAGAGTTGAAAGAAAGAGAAGAGATCAGCCATCAAAGGAGTCTTTGCAAGGGAGCTAGCACCCCGGGAAGACAAGAAAGCTTTGATCGGTTCTCTACTTCGTGTGGATACCCGTAGAGGCCGGACGTTTGAACGGCTTCAAGCGAACCCTCTTCCTAAAACCACGAATTCAGATTCGCGGTGATCATCTACCCGCGCAAGGTGAAGATTTGATCTTCCTAGTAGTTTTTAAAAGTTTTAATTCTTACCTAATTACGAAAGGTCTCGAAACAAGCATTCATGCGATGAACGTCGAACCCGTGCATGCCGATTCCGCTGCCATCTGAAATTTTTGAAATATCAGCGGCATGGGCGGGTTCCCAATACTCCACTATCTAGTTGATGTAGGACTAAATTTGGACCCTTTATTCCCACAACATAGCCACCTAGCGGAAAGGCCTATGCCGGGGTCAAAGGCTCTCCATAAAAGCACCATTGATGAGGCCGAGGGTATCCCCCGAGCCCCAGAGCTCAGTCTCCACTAGGCTCAGACAGCGGAAGCGACTGCTTCTCCTCAGAGATATTGTCCGCTTTGGGGGGTTCATAGTCTCTTCTCCACGCACGATTTTGTTCCACAAAAGGCACATCTGAAGAGAAAGAGGTAGCCCTCCTCAATTTAAGAAACAGATCTCTCCACTATCTAGTCGATATGGGACTAAGTTCGAACCCTTTATTCCTACAACAGGGAGAAATGCTTTGCTGAAGTAAAATTGAGAGGAGGTGAACATATAATAGCTTGCTTACTATTGCCGCCAAAATGTGGCTTGATAGAAACAGATGAACTAGCGCACGGCAATTCCGTCTGCTCGATTAGTCTTCTCAGATGATCTGCTCGAACAGGAAGGTCGACTCGAAGTAAAAATCCGACTTGCAAAAATAAGCGGAAAATCCACCTCTCCCATCACCATCGTCACCCTCTCCAATGACCACAATGCCGACACCATCATAAGGAATATCTTGCCGGATAATGATAAGCTTGCAAAAGAAATCCGATCACTTGGCAAGAGTCGTCACAAGTGACCTCAAAAAATTGGCAGGGAGACTCGGATTCATTCTAGCTCTCAAGATAACCCATATATGGGATCATTTATCTGCCTTTGTAATTCAAGGAATGCTTTAGTCTCCACTGATAGGGAGGTAGAGATTGGTAAAAGAGCAGTTGGAAGAAATGCAATTAAGAAATGGAGGGAAAGGAAGAGATTTAACATTGATAAGAATATTAACTATGCATAGGCGTATGAACTGTGTACTACGATATATTGTACAACGGTATATTAAGTATATACATGTATCTAATAACTGTATATTGTACTATGATATATTGTCCGTGAAGGAGAGGAAGGAGGGAGCTAGAGGACTGGATCTACATGGGTGATTCGGTGGAGTGGGACTGCACTACAGCGGCGGAGAACGGAAACTAATAGCCCCCAATAATGGTTATAAATTAAGGACGGAAACCAATATAGGGTATGTCTTAGAGATTTTAAAAATCAAAATATGGCTCAGCGATTTAAAATTATAGCATAATATCGGCACAAGGATTGGTGGACCTCGGAGAGGTTGGTGGCCATGTCTCGGAAGGAGAGAATAGAGAGAGGCGGGATAGGGGAGGCGGACGTGGCGGCGGACGATGGAAGAGCACGGGATTCGTATGGGTGATCTATTGGTAAAATTGATATAGGGGTATTGTTGGAATTTTAAAAATCAAAATATATCTTAGGCAACAAAAATTATAGCATAATATGATGTATGGATCAGAGATTTAAGTCTCGCTCCATGGAAATTTTTCCATATATCACAGTCTACAAAGAAACGGCCAAATAAATATCACTATTATTGCGGGTAGCGTATACGAAACAAAAGCCAGGGAAGCCAGAAGGTCCATTGGAAATAGCAGTCATGTCTATCGTATTATTTATGACGCTCTTACATCAAAGGACAAGGATTGGGTCCAACAAAGAAAATAGAGCCACCATGCGCGGTTAAGAAGAGGGGCACTAGCACAGTAACACTTATTAAATGGTCGTCTTTGTGGAGAGTTCAAGGGGTAACCTACCATTCCCCTCTCTCTATTTTCACATAGTCCTGTAACTTGAAGAACAAAAGATGGCCATGATCCCAGTTGCCTTCGTCTCAAAATTGTGTTGGATGCTGTTAACCTATGCAAATGGAGAGGCCGTTAAGATATTGGGTTTGCCCAACGAAATCAAAAAGCTCCATAGGAGGTTGGAGAGGATACATGATGTTCTTGGTGATGCAGAGAATAAACGATTCGACAACCAACCCATCAACCGTTGGTTGATCAAGCTGCGAGATCTTATGTACAATGCAGACGACATCATCGATGAATGCTGGATCGAAGGCGGGAAGCTTCTCAGCTCAAATTCATCCTCATTTCGTTGTGTTGAGTTGGTACGTTGTTGTTATCCTCCTATTGCTTGCTTCTACAAAGTTGGATTCCGTCATAAGATTGGCAAAAGAATTAGAGATCTCAACCTTAGGCTTGATGAACTTGCCAAGGACAAAGCTGACCTCCATCTTACAGCTGCTCCTCGTGATGACGGCTATAAGAGTAGAATTAGCCCCAAGACATCTCCTGTACTTGTTGAACCTGATCTTGTTGGAGAGAAAATTAAGAATGATACAACGAGGTTGGTGGACCTGTTGACAAAAGCAAATAAGAAAAAAATTCCAATCTTTGCTATTGTCGGCATGGGTGGAATAGGCAAAACTACACTTGCTCAGAAAATTTACAATGACGAGAAGCTTCGGGACAACTTCAACCAAATGCCACGGATTTGGTTGTGCGTGTCTCAAGAATTCTCAGAGTCCAGTTTGCTGAGATCTATCATAAAGCAAGTTGGAGGTAATCCTAGAGATGCTGAGGAGAAGGAAGTGCTTGAACCTATGCTTAGCGAATTACTTAGGAACAAAAAATTCTTTGTAGTCTTAGATGATGTTTGGGATGCGCAGGTATGGGATCAGCTATTGAGAAATCCCTTGCATAGTGGTTCGACAGATAGTAGAATTTTGATAACAACTAGAAACATAAACATTGCTAAACAGATGGGTGCAATATACAGTCACATGGTGGAGAAGTTGTCTCGAGAGGATGGTTGGTCATTAATTTGTAAGATGGTGTTTGAGGAAGACAAGGAAGAAGATATGCACAACTTAAGTGATATAGGGATAAAAATTGTAGAGAAATGTGATGGCCTTCCCCTTGCTCTTAGGACGATTGGAGGGGTGCTTCGAACCAAGGCGAAAAGGCAATCGGAATGGGAACCGGTCCTTTCTAGCTCTGCATGGTCTTTTACTAAGCTTCCGGATGGGGTGATGGGTGCTTTGTACTTGAGCTATTTGCATTTACCACCTCCTCTCAAGCAGTGCTTCACTAGCCTTTCATTATTTCCCGAGGACTACCAAATTCCTCAATATCTTTTCGTCAACAGTTGTATTGCAGAGGGCTTTGTAACATCCGAAGACAATACGCCCTTGGAAGATGTGGCGGAAGGATATTGGAAGGAGTTGGTGCAAAGGAACCTCTTACATCCAGATCCTATGTGGTATGATCAATTAGTTTGCGGGACATGCAGGACACATGATCTCCTGCGATCTCTAGCTCAGCAGATAGCAGGGGATGAGTGCTTCGTTGGAGATGCACGAGCATTTGAAAACAAGATCCTGTCCTACTCCTCATCATCATCATCGATAAAATTATGCCGTTTATCAATTGTAGATGGAAAATTAAAAACCATACCAGATTTTATAATGGAACAGACATCCTTGAGGAACCTATCATTCTTCCATACCCCACTTATTCGTGATCTTCCAGAAAATCTCTTCAGAAAGCTAAGAAGTTTAAGGGTCCTCAGGTTAAGTGGAATGGACATTAACAATCTACCAATTTCCTTGGGAGATCTTGTGCACCTTAGAAGTCTTCAAATCTCTTATACTAAAATAAGAGAGATACCGGAGAGCATAGGGAATCTTAGAAATCTGCAATTCCTGATTCTCCAGGATTGTAAATATTTGCACAACCTCCCTGATAGTGTTGTGGGGTTAACCAACCTAAGGCTTCTACACGTCAAAGGTGCACCACTTGTTGGCCTGCCTTTGGGAATAGGGAGACTGCACAAACTACACGGACTTGGGGGATTTGTGGTGAATGGTAGGGAGGGCCGCAGATCTGGAGTAGGAGGAGATGACAGGGAGCAGGAGCTCAAGGGACATCAACATGGGAGGTTCTGCACCTTGGAAGAGTTGAAATCCCTTTCCCAAATCCGGCGAATGAGCATACACAAGTTGGAGAGCGTATCGAACAAGGCCGAAGCAATAGCTGCTGCACTCGAAGACAAGTTGTTGCCCAAGGTGACAATCCAAGAGGGGGGGGGGGTAAATTGGTTTCTTTTAAACTTTTGGTGCTTTTAAAAACTTTCTTAGTTAAGTGCGGTGGATGCTTTCTTAGGCTATTTGAGTGAGTTAAGCTAATGCAATAATAGAAAGTAAAGCAAGAGAAGATAGAGGCTCAAGCACAATGCAAACACCACAATATATAGTGGTTCGGTGCTCTCCTTAGCACCTACGTCCACTCCCCAAGCGTACCCTTGGGATTTCACTATAATCACGCGGATTACAGTTGGATTGTTTTCCGGGCTCACAATCCAAAAACCTAGTTGGTTTTACGGGCTCATCAACGAACCTATACACTTGGTTTTGCGGGCTCACCAAGAATCTTGTTGGTTTTGCGGGCTCACCAACGAACCTATACAACTTTGGTTTTACGGGTTCACCAAAAACCTTTGTTGGTTTTGCGGGCTTACCAACGAACCTTTACACAGTGTTTAAGCAAATGAAAATAAAAGATTTAACTCCTAAATGAGCATATAAAACAATATGAACAACAAAGAAGAGTTTAGAAGGAAATTATCGCTTTGAAGTTGCTTTGCTCTTCTTTGTCAAGGAAGCTTCACTCTTCAATGGGGGAAGGAGCTCTTGATGCCTCTTTGAATGTGCTCAATCCCTTCCTTTGATTCTTGGATGAAGCTCTTGATGAAGGAGATTAGGGCTTTCTTTGTTTTCTTGTGTATGCTTTGATATCCCACTCAAAAGTTGTTTATCCTGATGAATAGTGCCCCTTTAAATAGTTTTCAACCTTCCTTGGACAAGCCCCATCCGTCAGATTTGAAAAACTAGCCGTTACAAGTCTTGGAAAGGACAAAAAGTACATCTGCAGAACTAGCCGTTACTGTTCAGCCCGTGTTTGGGTCGGCTCAACCTGTCCTTGGGTCGACCCAACTTTGCCTTGGGTCGACTCAACAATTTCTTGGGTCGACCCTCTCAGTAACCACAGAAACCTTATTTTCAGCCTTCCTTCCCATGGGTCGACCCAACCAATTTTTGGGTCGACTCAAAGTTCACTTGGGTCGACTCAACTTTTTCTTGGGTCGACCCTCTCAGTAATTCCAGAGAACCGTTTTCTGTCTGTCTTTCTGTCTTGCTCTTTGGGTCGACCCTCTCAGAGTTTGGGTCGACTCAAGCTTGGGTCGACTCAACCACTGTGTGGGTCGACCCTCTCAGTGAATCCAGAGAGCATTTTATCTTTGTGTTTTGAGGTTCTTTGGAGGTTGGGTCGACTCATGCTTACCTTGGGTCGACCCAACTTACTGTTCATTTGTGCCATTTTTGCAGGAGTGTGCCAAATGATTCCTCGATGTGCCGGGGTCGACCCAATCAATCTATCGGTCGACTCAATCCACACTTTGCTGCATTCTCAAGGTTAGATTCATCCAAATGAACAAGACCACATATATATTTCCAATTAAGCAAATGTACTGAGAGTAATGAACTTATAAATGAAGTATCAATTTAACTTATAGCATGCTCTAGATAATTACTTGTTAATCATCAAAATAACACTATCATCCTCAATCTCCCCCTTTTTGATGATTACAAAATAAAGAGTATAAGCCTATTGATACTTGTCTTTAAAATCAGTTTATAAAAGGGATTGAATTTCAGAATTTCAGCTTTTCATATATATAAGTGAAATCTCCCCCTATATCATTCAAAATTTGCCAATTTGAATTTTTGAATGGCTCCCCCTTTCATTTATAATTCATCAGCAATGAAACTTCAATAATTTGAGATAAAATAAGAGTTTCAGCTTATGTATCGGGGTGAGAATGAAGCGTGCCAAATTCTGAATTTATATGTACCAAATTCTGAATTATGATAGATTCTTTTGATTTGATGGTTTTCATTGTTACAAATTGCTCCCCCTTAGATATATAAGCTTTCTTATATGATTTTCAATTTGTTTAGCCCATTTATTTCTCTCTTCTTTTCATAACTTCTTTACTCACTCTTTCTCACAAAAATTAATTTACATCTCCCCTTTTTGTTATACATATCTTTACTTAACTTCTCAAATGAATTTCTCTTTCTTTCCTTCTCCACCTTTATATATTCTTTTCTTCTCCCCCTTTATATACTCTTTCCTTCTCTTCTCCTTTATATACTCTTTCCTTCTCTTCTCCTATATATACTCTTTCCTTCTCTTCTCCTATATATACTCTTTCCTTCTCTTCTCCCCCTTTTTGTTATCATCAAAATCATATATGGGAAAAGATGCAATAAAGAACAAGCTTTAGACTTCATTGATCAAAATAGGAACATTTTTCATACATTAATTCCCAAAATAAGTACAATGTTCCTCAATCAAGATTTAAAGATATGAAGGAAAAACAAGATACATATAGGAAAAAGCAAGATACATATGAGAAAAGGCAAGATACATATGAGAACTAGATTTCTAGCCTAGGCTCTAAACATAGATGCTAAAATCAGCCTAGGGGGATTCTAATGGCTGGGATCTAGTCCTCATCCGCCTAGCATACGTGGCGAGGGGAGGTCGAGCCTGGTGAGACTGAGTCTGGCGTGGAGCACGTCGAGGTGGATGACTCTGTGCCGATATCTCTGACTCAGCAGCCTGTGGCACAGATGGTCCATGTGTCTCTCTCTCACTCCTGAGTGCTCCAATCTGCTGCCTCAGATCACTGATATCAGCAGACATGACATCCAGTCGGCTCGTGAGCCCGTCAGTAATAGTCCTCGCCTGGGCTGTCATGAGCTCAGTCATCCTGCTCCAGAAATCATCCGTATCTGTCGGAGGAGTAGATGACGATGGTCCAGCCTCTGAGGGTGCAGTAGGATGGTCCATAGGCTCCTCATCCTCATCCTCTGGTGCCTCTCCCTCTGGTGCCTCACCCTGTATGCCTGCACCGGTGTGAATCCACTGCCCGTTCACTTTCGCATATCCCATGCGTATGAGTGTCCGTGCAGTGTACGTGTCTGTGGGATGCAGACTCCTGGATGCCTCCTCCTCGAGAGGTAAACCATGCTGACGGAAAATCAATGTAAGTATCATACCATAAGGTAGTGATACCCTGTTGCTGCTTATTACCTTCCTCATTTGCTTTAATATCATGGCCGGAAGATTTAGGGGAATCCCCCGAATCATATACTCCATCATTGCAAGATCTCTCTCTGAGATGAGATCAAATCTCCCGGTCTTTGGAAATAAAATCCTATTTATCATGTTGAGCAACAACCTCATTTCGGCAGACAGAGAACTAGCTATTACCTTCTGAGAGAAGTCGAAGTTCTCATTCTCCATAATCAACTGTAGAGCTCTCATCTTGTTTTCTGATTTTTCCGGAGTAGCTCCTGTGCAAGGTAGGTGTAGTAGCTCACTCAAGCTCTCCTCGGATACCCGGATCCGAACCCCTCTAACATCTGAAATAAGCCCTCCCATACCAGTCTTGAGGAAGGCGTAGAACTCTTGGACCAATCCGGGGTATATCACCACATCAAGGGAGCAAAGATACTCCCAACCTTGTCTTTGGATCCATTCCCAAATACGAAATCCTTCTTGGTTGAAAAACTCCGAATGGATCCTTCTCCCGAAAGTGACCGGCCTCCCCGCAAATCTTGCAAGGATAACTGAGGGGAAAGGAGGAGGAGGGACCTCCGCACGTGCCTCACGTCGTGGAGACACGGGAGAAGGCTCGGTAGAGCGCCTTTCCTCTCGTTGGACCCGACTCACTCTTCCGGATCTCTTGGCCACGGCTCGTTTGGGTCCCATTTCTCCTAGATCTTTAGGAAATCTACTGTTTGGAGGAGTTTAGTGGAGATTGGAGAGTGGGGACCAAGCTTTTCGGAAGGAGACAAAGGGCAAACAGTGCCCTAGATGAGCTCTCGGGCCCCCCTTTTAACAGTGGGGTCCCGACGTTGGGTCGACTCAAGAATTTTCTTGGGTCGACTCAACGTTGGGTCGACCCATGTTCTGGGTTGGGTCGACCCAAGTGCAGAAATTTGTTTTCTCTTCCTTTTTGCTTCTAAAAAGTTTTTCTTGCTTCTAATCCTTATAACCTCTTTATGGAGTAATGATACATGAGTAAGAAATCTATAGACAATAAATTTGACTCATGTTTCATGGGATTTTTGAAAATAGAGGAGTGTATCATGAGACTACTAGTTCCCTTTCATATTCATTCAATAAAAGGATCACATATACCTAACTCCCTCCTGAGCATACAGAATCTATCTTCACTCAATGGTTTTGTAAATATATCGACCAATTGTTTTTCTGTGCATATATGCTCAATACATACATTTCCATTTTGCACATGATCCCTAATGAAATGGTACCTTATTTCTATGTGTTTGGCCTTAGAGTGCTGAACTGGATTTTTAGTGAGATTGATAGCACTCGTATTATCACACTTAATAGGAATATTATCTAGTTTAACTCCATAGTCCTCTAATTGTTGTTTGAGCCATAATACTTGGGCACAACAACTACCAGCAGCTATGTATTCAGCTTCAGCTGTTGATAGTGCCACTGAATTCTGCTTTTTACTAAACCATGATACTAGGTTGCTTCCTAGGAATTGACATGTGCCACTTGTGCTCTTTCTATCTAATTTACATCCGGCAAAATCTGCATCGGAGTATGCAAGTAAATCTAAACAGGAGTCTCTCAAGTACCATAATCCAATGGTGGTAGTTCCTCTTAAATATCTAAGGATTCTCTTAACAGCACTTAAATGTGACTCCTTAGGATCCGATTGATATCTAGCACATATCCCTACACTAAAAACAATGTCGGGTCTACTAGCCGTAAGATAGATCAAGGATCCAATTAGTCCTCTATAGAGCTTAATATCCACACTTTTCCCTTTTTCATCTTTGTCTAGCTTACTAGTGGGATTCATTGGAGTGCCAATTCCCTTATGATTTTCATTACCAAACTTCTTCAGTATTTCCCTTGTATACTTAGTTTGATGAATGAAAATCCCTTCTTTGATTTGTTTGATTTGTAATCCTAAAAAGAAACTTAGTTCTCCCATCAAACTCATCTCAAATTCTCCATGCATTAAATCAGCAAATTCTTTGCATAGAGTATCGTTAGTGGCACCAAAGATTATGTCATCTACATATATTTGTACCACTAAAAGATTTTTGTCCTTTCTCTTGAGAAATAGAGTTTTATCTACATTTCCTCTACAAAAATCATTATCAATCAGAAATTTACTTAGCCTATCATACCAAGCCCTAGGTGCTTGCTTTAAACCATATAATGCCTTATGTAATTTAAACACATGATTTGGCAATTCATGATTTTCAAATCCTGGAGGTTGTTCTACATATACTTCCTCCTCAATAATGCCATTTAAGAATGCACTCTTCACATCCATTTGATATAATTTAAAGTCCATAAAACAAGCAAATGCTAGAAGTAATCTAATAGCTTCTAATCTAGCTACAGGAGCAAATGTCTCATCATAATCTATTCCTTCTTCCTGATTGTATCCCTTAGCTACAAGTCTAGCCTTATTTCTTATAACTACTCCATTTTCATCTAATTTATTTCTAAATACCCATTTTGTTCCAATTACTGAATTATGCTTTGGTCTTTCAGTTAATGTCCATACATTACTTCTTTTAAATTGATTTAATTCCTCTTGCATGGCATTTATCCAGTTAGTATCTTTTTCAGCTTCTTCATAAGTTTTAGGTTCTAATTGTGAAACAAAAGCAAGATAATCATTTAAATTTCTAAGAGAAGATCGAGTTCTTACCCCTTGAGATGGATCACCAATAATTAAGTCTTTGGGATGTCCATGTGCATACCTCCATTCTTTTGGCACGTCTTGGGGTTGTGGTGGCACACAATCTTCTCCCTTATCTTGATTTGGCACGTCATCAATTTTCAGCTTCTCAAAGTCGATAATTCCTATATCATCATCAATAGAGTTTTCTTTCCTAGCAGACTCACTATCAGACTCATCAAATATGATATTGACCGACTCTTCCACTACTAGGGTTCTTTTGTTGAATACTCTGTATGCTTTGCTAGATGTGGAGTATCCTAAGAAGATACCTTCATCTGACTTGGCATCAAATTTACTTAAGTCCTCCTTGCCATTATTTAAGATAAAACATCTACAACCAAACACTTTAAAATACTTTGCAGTTGGTTTCTTATTCTTCCAAAGTTCATAAGGAGTTTTCTTAGTTATGGGTCGTATTAAAACTCGATTTAAAATATGGCAAGAGGTGTTTATAGCTTCAGCCCAAAAATACTTCGGAAGATTTGACTCGCACAACATTGTGCGTGCCATTTCCGCCAATGTCCTATTTTTCCTTTCAACAACTCCATTTTGTTGAGGCGTTCTAGGTGCTGAAAATTGATGTGATATTCCATTGTTAGTGCAAAATTCCTCGAAGTGTTGATTTTCAAATTCCGTGCCATGATCACTTCGAATTGCTACCAATGTGAGTTTCTTTTCATTTATTATTTTATTATATAGTTTCAAGAATTCAGAAAATGCTTCATTCTTATGTGCCAAAAATGAAACCCATGTATACCTTGAAAAATCATCAACAATAACTAGTCCATATTTCTTTCCTCCTAGACTTGTCGTTCTAGTAGGTCCAAATAAATCCATATGTATGAGTTCAAATGGTCTAGTTGTTGATACTACATTTTTAGATTTGAAGAATGATCTAGTTTGTTTTCCTAGAGAACATGGTCCACATATTTTATCTTTTTCAAAAACCAATTTTGGCACATCCTTTATTAGTTCCTTCTTAACTAGTTTTGATATTAATTCCATACTGGCATGTCCTAGTCTTCTATGCCAAAGCCAACTAGTTTCATTCTTCTTTTCTTCATTAGTCATTAAGCATAAACCATTTTTCTTACCTAATTCATGAAGATCTACTAAATAAATGTTTCTTTGCCTTTGTCCTACAAGTACAATGCTATTATCCTTAGGATTTGTGATAATGCATACAGATGCTTCAAATGTAACTTTAAATCCTTTATCACAAAATTGACTTATACTAAGAAGATTATGTTTCAAACCTTTAACCAATAAAACATTTTCTATAAAAATAGATGGAGCAATGAAAATTTTACCCTTTCCAATGATATGACCTTTACCATTGTCTCCATAGGTAACTACTCCACCTTTCTTTGGTTCCAAAGTGACAAACTGATCTTCGTCACCGGTCATGTGTCTTGAACAGCCACTATCAAGATACCATCGTTTTTCCATTTTATCAGCTGTAAGACACACCTGCAATCAAGATCAAGATGAAACTTTAGGTACCCAAACTAAGTTGGGTCCTTTAGGGTTAGTACTCCATGTTCCTTTTGGAACCCAAACTTTCTTGAATTTAATCTTTTGATTATTACTTGATTTGTTTTGACTAGATTTTCTAAAATTACATTCATATGCTCTATGTCCTATCTTATTGCAACAATAACAAGTAATATTTTCATTTTTTGCTTTTACAAAAATATTCTTTAAGAATTTTTGTTTTGTATTTGGTCTATAGCCTAAACCTGCCCTATTATATACAGCTCTTTGACTATCAAGTATCATATTTAACTTGGTAGAACTAAGAGTAAATTTATTTACCAAGGATTTATACTTTTCAGCATCTTCTTTTAACTTAGTATTTTCAGCAATTAGATTCTTATTTTTATTTTCAAGTTTCCTACTTAATGTTTCATAGTTATTAGACAGTTTCATTTTATCTTTAATGAGAGATTGATTTTCTTCTTTTAGAGCTTTATTTTTATTAATTACTTTCTTATGTTCTTCCATAAGTTCTAAAAATGCATCATGTAACTCATCAACAGTAAAATCACAGTCAAGTTCAGAATCTACCTCATCGTCATTGGCCATATGACATATTTGGGCCGTGTCTTGATGATCTTCGTCCTCTGAACTTGAATCCTCACTCTCACTCCAATCGGCCATAAAATTCTTCTTTTTCAGTTTTCTTGCCATCCACTTCAAATCTGGGCAATCTATCTTATAATGCCCGGGTTTGTTACACTCATAGCAAATAGGGGTTTCTTTCTCTTTGTCCTTACCCTTCTCTTTGTCCTTACCCTTCTCTTTGCTTGAGTTACCTTTAGAGAAGGGCTTCTTTTTATGGAATCTATTTTTACCTCTCATGAATTTTCTGAATTTTCTCTCAAGTACTGCCATCCCTTCCTCATCAATATCTTCATCGTCATCTGAGTCTTCTGATTCAGATTGTTGTCTAGGGGTGGTAGTCTTTAGGGCAAGGGGCTTTCTTCTCTTGACCTCATCTTCTGAGTTTTGCCTCATTGTCAACTCATGGGTCATGAGTGACCCTAGAAGCTCCTCTAGCTGCAGTGCGTTGAGGTCCTTCGCTTCTTGTATGGCGGTTACCTTGGCCTCCCAATTCCTTGGTAGAGACCTGAGAATTTTACGCACCAAATCAGAGTTAGAGTAAGATTTTCCTAAACTTTTGAGTCCATTTATAATATCAGTAAAGCGAGTGAACATATCAGTTATGGATTCGGTAGAATCCATTTTAAACAATTCATATTTATGTACTAATATATTTATCTTTGACTCCTTGACTTGATTGGTCCCTTCATGTGTGACCTCAAGTCTATCCCAAATTTCTTTGGCAGTGGAGCAAGTGGATATTCTATTGAATTCATTTACATCTAAAGAGCAATAAAGTATGTTTATAGCTTTTGCATTTAATTGTGCTAGTCTTCTATCATTTTCGTTCCAATCCATTTCTGGTTTGGGTATGATAGTGCCTTCTATATTGAGTGTGGGTGTGTGAGGTCCTCTAGTGATTACTTGCCATACCTCATAATCTGAAGCTTGAATGAATATCCTCATTCTAGCTTTTCAATATGCATAATTTGTGCCATTAAATAGAGGTGGTCTATTTGTGGATTGCCCCTCACTCATTGCACCTCCCACTTGGGTTGTCATGATCTTTAACTCTTGATGGTTAGATCAATGAGCACTATTAGAGCACCTCGCTCTGATACCACTTGTTGCCCAAGGTGACAATCCAAGAGGGGGGGGGGTGAATTGGTTTCTTTTAAACTTTTGGTGCTTTTAAAAACTTTCTTAGTTAAGTGCGGTGGATGCTTTATTAGGCTATTTGAGTGAGTTAAGCTAATGCAATAATAGAAAGTAAAGCAAGAGAAGATAGAGGCTCAAGCACAATGCAAACACCACAATATATAGTGGTTCGGTGCTCTCCTTAGCACCTACGTCCACTCCCCAAGCGTACCCTTGGGATTTCACTATAATCACGCGGATTACAGTTGGATTGTTTTCCGGGCTCACAATCCAAAAACCTAGTTGGTTTTACGGGCTCACCAACGAACCTATACACTTGGTTTTGCGGGCTCACCAAGAACCTTGTTGGTTTTGCGGGCTCACCAACGAACCTATACAACTTTGGTTTTACGGGTTCACCAAAAACCTTTGTTGGTTTTGCGGGCTTACCAACGAACCTTTACACAGTGTTTAAGCAAATGAAAATAAAAGATTTAACTCCTAAATGAGCATATAAAACAATATGAACAACAAAGAAGAGTTTAGAAGGAAATTATCGCTTTGAAGTTGCTTTGCTCTTCTTTGTCAAGGAAGCTTCACTCTTCAATGGGGGAAGGAGCTCTTGATGCCTCTTTGAATGTGCTCAATCCCTTCCTTTGATTCTTGGATGAAGCTCTTGATGAAGGAGATTAGGGCTTTCTTTGTTTTCTTGTGTATGCTTTGATATCCCACTCAAAAGTTGTTTATCCTGATGAATAGTGCCCCTTTAAATAGTTTTCAACCTTCCTTGGACAAGCCCCATCCATCAGATTTGAAAAACTAGCCGTTACAAGTCTTGGGAAGGACAAAAAGTACATCTGCAGAACTAGCCGTTACTGTTCAGCCCGTGTTTGGGTCGGCTCAACCTGTCCTTGGGTCGACCCAACTTTGCCTTGGGTCGACTCAACAATTTCTTGGGTCGACCCTCTCAGTAACCACAGAAACCTTATTTTCAGCCTTCCTTCCCATGGGTCGACCCAACCAATTTTTGGGTCGACTCAAAGTTCACTTGGGTCGACTCAACTTTTTCTTGGGTCGACCCTCTCAGTAATTCCAGAGAACCGTTTTCTGTCTGTCTTTCTGTCTTGCTCTTTGGGTCGACCCTCTCAGAGTTTGGGTCGACTCAAGCTTGGGTCGACTCAACCACTGTGTGGGTCGACCCTCTCAGTGAATCCAGAGAGCATTTTATCTTTGTGTTTTGAGGTTCTTTGGAGGTTGGGTCGACTCATGCTTACCTTGGGTCGACCCAACTTACTGTTCATTTGTGCCATTTTTGCAGGAGTGTGCCAAATGATTCCTCGATGTGCCGGGGTCGACCCAATCAATCTATGGGTCGACTCAATCCACACTTTGCTGCATTCTCAAGGTTAGATTCATCCAAATGAACAAGACCACATATATATTTCCAATTAAGCAAATGTACTGAGAGTAATGAACTTATAAATGAAGTATCAATTTAACTTATAGCATGCTCTAGATAATTACTTGTTAATCATCAAAATAACACTATCATCCTCACAAGTCCCATCTCACAGTTCTATTTTTGCGTTGCACACTACCGAGCAGCTCTTCTAATGTGCAGCAGCCTCATGCAAATGATTACGATGAGGAAGATATCAAGAGAATAGGGGAGGTCTTCGAGGAGCTCCGCCCACCGCCATGCCTTGAAGTGCTTCTAATTGATGGCTACTTCGGCCGTGAGCTTCCTAGCTGGATAATGACACCCTCGTCATCTCTCTGCAATCTGCGAAGGCTAGAGCTAGAGAATTGTGCTCTATGCCAGCAACTTCCACTCTTTGGAATGCTACCAAAACTAGATTTCCTCCGGATTTCAGGTGCTTCTGCAGTCACGAGCATCGGACCTGAATTCCACTTGCTGGCAGATGGCAGTGCCGGTGCAGGAGGGCGGAATGGAAGGATAAACTACTCTTGCTTCTCCTCCCACTTCCCCAAACTAGAGCGACTTGTATTTAGAGACATGCCTAATTGGGAAGAATGGTGGTGGCGGTCGGAGGAGGAGGACAACCGGACAACATCATTGCTACCTTCTCTCAGGTCATTGGAAATTGATGGATGTCCGAAGTTGAGGTCTGTTCCGGAGAGCCTCCTCTGTCATGCCACCGCACTGAAGGAGTTACGTATTTGTGGTGCCCACAGCCTAAAAGAAATACAAAACCTCCACTCTCTTGTAGAATTGATCTTGATTGAAAACTCCAGTTTGGAGAGAGCGTCCAACTTTTCTGGACTCAAACACCTAGACGTTTATGATTGTGAGGAGTTGAAGGTTGTGGAGGGTGTGGATGCCGTCGAGCACATACAGCTCCCTGATCGAGAAGCAGAGTCTCTCCCAGAGTGGTTAGTAGGTACCGGTGAAGAGCAACCATGCTTCCCTTCCCTCCACAAGTTGACTCTCTCCAACAAAATCTGTCGTCGAGGGCTACCCGATTGGCCTTTGATTTGATGACACAACACCCATCTCATGTTGAAGCAATCAGCAAGTATGGGCCAACGACAATCAATTGTATAAGAAAAAGGTCAGAAATAGTTTCCACCTCTGTATCTCCTGTCTTTCCCCTTTCTGTAGCTATGAATGGAAGATAATTGGCAAATAGGTCCGTCAATTTATTCTTCATGTTTTGCAGCTGCTTCAGCAAGCCAGGGATGGATGTTATACTACTCGCCAACTGTTTGATATTCTGCATCATTCTCGTCCTTTTAGGTACATATCCTGACCTGATCGTTCGTTTTTTTTTATACCTAATCCTCTTCATATGTCCTTTCAAGAGACGATATCGGATACCAGTTTTTTCTTCTTTTCTTTTCTTGGTTGCTTCTTTTATTGAATACATGAAATCCTTATGTGTATATTGCATGATCTGCATCTTTTTGTGCAGGACTTCGACCCAAGGACTGCAGTAAGAAAAGAAGAAAAGTCTGGGACCGGATGACATGCATAGCAATTCCTTACATTAATTGGCAATCGTATGATTGCTCATCTTAGTTTCACTTTGAATACTGTATGATAAGCAAAAAATCTATCAAGTTGCTTGTTTTTACACCCACCCTTCTGCTTTTATACGATCTAGCAGGTCTAGTGGATAAACTGAAGTCCTTGTTTCTAGAGGCTTCTCTCCAACTACATCAGTAGCTTTCAATCTAGCAGAGTCTTGGAACAAGCAATTACCCATCCATGGTGCTAATCTCGAAAATCATCAGCTGCTATGTTGGGTTATCCCTCCTATGTTGGAGGGGACTTAGCCCAACAAATGTGGGCTAAGTTAATTATTTTTAGCCCAACAAATATGGGCTACTTTTGGCCCAAAACGTGAGGCGCATTAGGGCAATGTTTTATGTTGAGAAGGCAAGGTACATGAGCTGTCCTGCACGAGTTAAAAATAGAGGAGGCAGCGGAGAAGATGCGGAATTAATATTTAGCGCGCAATCTTGATCAAACGACGATCAAAAGGCGATCCATGGTCCGATCGAGCTGAAATTTGGAATGCAGGCTCATAACACATGGTTCTTCAATATATACGGTGTGATCGCCATTTTCAATCTTCTAGTATAGTCATATTTTGCAGAAATATGGCTGCTGTTCATATGAGATCTTCTCAATCTTCTCTCTTATTATTGATGTTTGCCAAGAATATTGTTATTGAGATTATATACTGATATATTCCTCTAGTTTGGCTAGAGAGAACAGATTGTAATACCCATTATTGGTTGATAGTGGAAGTTTTTGGGTGGACTACGGTCCCGTGGTTTTTACTCTCCACATTGGGGAGGTTTTCCACGTAAAAATTTGGTGTTACTTTTGTGTTTCTAATAATTTGATCGGCTAGGTATTTGTGAATGTCTTGGCTCTAGTTATTTATTTTCTAACAGGTTTACACAAGGTGGGAGAGTTTTTGATTCCGTTGTGCTTTAATTGTCTTGTTTATTGTTACCTCCCAATCCCAACATACTAACATTGCATTAATGGACAATTATGAGTTGAGATTTCTCGATGGTCCTAATTAGGAGAATCAAGACTAGACCTCTTTCTTGTTCTCGTGCAGAGAAAAGGATCGATGACCGCAAGATGATGGTGTTCCCAACTTCATTATTTCACCTGCTTGGCCGAAAGAAGTTAGTATCGTGGACCAAATCTTATGAGCTCAGTGGGAAGTATTTGGGAGTATTTGTTTTGGGGATTTGACTGTGGAAATCACGTTCGACGTAGAGTCACTTGCTTGGAAAGAAATAACAATATTTTTAATGTATTTGCATGAATGCTTGAGCAGATTGATTCATGAATATATGAACCAATTTTTGTACTTTTTTTTTTGGGTGTGAGAGCATGTAACAGCAAAATTCTTTCAATTCCTTCAAGCATTCCACAAGATTCTTCTAAAGCAAATTAGTACTCGATAACATGAGATCGTGCTTGTCTATGTAACAAAAATTTGACAGAGAAAATATGTTGTATGTTTATAATCTATTGAAAAAATTCTTTTCAATGTGACCATATGAAAATCGTCAGACCCGATAATTGGGTTGTTTTATGAAATTCTTTTATGATGGATTCTGTGCCTAGCGGTACCAAATTCAGCGGGTTAGGCAACGTTAAATGTAGTCTCGAGCTTGCTTCAAGTTACTATAATCCATGCTTAACCCAGCCGATACCCAATTCGACATTTTGTGGCCCAAGCTCAGCATGATGAATGAAGAGTGAGCTCAGGACATCGATCCTGGGTAACTTTGAGACTCCTAGTTTTAGTAATTGATCGAAGATACCTAATCATCAATATCTACTGGATGCCTAATCAAGATAACTTTGCAAGCTTTTCTTATAGACAATAGATATAAAAGACTAGCGAGGGAACAAATTCTTACCCTCTTGAAGGGCTTCCAGTGCTCTCTTCTCCTCTTCTTATATATCATAACCACCTCCCCTCCCTTCTTATTATGTAAATCTAGAAGGGGCCCTGGCCCCCGAAAGAAAAAGGCTTTCATATTTGTATCTCATCAATATTTGTTGAAGATTACAATACTCCAAGGATCGTGGGATCCTCGAGTGTCATTGGCAGACCCTCACACCACGGAACTTGCTTTTTTACATTTACCATGGCCGAGCAAGCATCATAACTCAGCAAATTCTGCATGTTGGAGGATGTTGGGGGAATAAGATTTTTTCCCAATGACATAATTACCCCAAAGAAGTCTCACAACTGCCGACCTTGGGCGGCCGAAGTCGGCGTCCGACCTTGGAACACCCGACCCCGGAACATCCAACCTCAGAACCTCCGACCCGGAAAACTCCCGACACCCGAGGTCCACTGTTGCCAACCACCTACTACGGCCGTACCCATCCGAGGTCCGGCCGAGGGCCATATCCTGCCGCTGCCTTGGCATTTATTGCGCATGCCCCTGCAAACCCCTAGTTCACTCCACAATTAATGCGGATCTCCGGCTTACTCCACAATTAATGCGGATCTCCGGCTTGCTCCACAATTAATGCGGATCTCTGGCTTACTCCATAATTAATGTGCATGGCTCCTGACGTCTACGGACCCGCAGCTCCCCACGGCAAGTCAGCCCAGCAAAGTCTAGTCAACTATGATAAGTCTCTGATCTCGGCCTTACCTCCGACACCAATGCAATGATTCGCCCGGTAGCGTGCCAGTTCGGGTCGTACGACGACCTCAACGCCGACATCAACGCAATGATTCATCCGATCGTGCGCCGACCTGAATAACATGCCGAGCCGTACTATGGCCTCGCCCCGTTACATCACAGGTAAACCGACCCCCGCCTATAAAAGGGAACCTTGGCTTCTCAGGTGGGGGGTTGGAAAAATCCGCACTCTACAAAACACTGTTCCTCTTCCTCTTCTTATACACTCTGCCCCCCTTCTGACTTGAGCGTCGGAGGGCCGGCGCCGGAAAATCCGGCCACCGGTTTGTCTGCAGGCACCCGGACGAGGACGCCGCTCGCTGACGGATCGCCGCTCCCTGAAAGGACCTGCTGCTCCCTTTCTCCGATCGAAGATCGCCCCCGGGTCTAATTTCCAGCAACAGTTGGCGCTAGAGGAAGGGCCCGAGTAGCGATCATGAAGTTGAGAAGCAAGGGAGCCTCCAACATCTCCCGGCGTCCCCCGCAAAGTCCTGGACACTCCGTCCAGAATTCGCCTACTCCGGCTGACCCAGTTCCTCAGGTCCAGCCGGAACAGTTCAATGCCCTGGTACAGCAAGTCCAGGCCCTGGCCGCCGCCGTTCAAGGCCTACGGCGCGAGGAGGCTTTATCAACGCTTCCCCCGCAAGCCCAGGTCCTGCCGGAATTTCCTTCCAATGGCCCGGTTCTCCCAGGCCAGAATTTGCATGGCTCCTCCAGAGCCAATAATGAAGAGCGGACTTCCCCCCAGAGAGAGCTGCAGGGGGAAGATCTCAACAGAAGACCCCAACCTTCTGAGGCTGAGTCAGCCCCAGACCACCGGGGGCCGGCGCAGACCACGGCGACAATCCCACGGGTAGGGGAGCTCGACAGGAAAGTTGAGCATCTGGAGCGCCAAATTGCAGCGCTCCACAATAAGAAGGTGAGGCAGGAGGGGGACTTTGAGTTCACTACCAAGTCGCCCTTCTCCTGCCAGATCGAGGATGAGCCGGTTCCTGCAAGGTTCAAAATGCCTCAGGTGGAGCCCTACAGCGGAATCACCGACCCCCTCGACCACTTGGAGAGCTATCGGGCCCTCATGGCCCTACAAGGGTCCTCGGAGGCCATACTTTGCAAGGCCTTCCCAGCAACCCTCCGAGGGACCGCTCGGCTTTGGTTTTCCGGACTGAAGCCGAACACGGTATCCTCCTTTGAGCAACTCGGCAGGCAGTTCGCCACCAATTTTGCTGCCAGCCGACGTCAACGACGGACGTCAGATTCCCTCTTGGATATCAAACAGAAGAAGGGGAAATCTCTCAAGGAGTACCTGGACCGCTTCACTGCTGCCACGTGGGAAGTCCGCGAGCTAGACCAGTCAATAGCCATGTCGGCTCTGAAGACTGGAGTTCGCTCCTACCGATTCCTCTTCTCCATCTAGAAGAGCTTCCCGGCCGACTTCACCGAAATGCTGGCCCGAGCCCGGAAGTATGCCAAGGCCGAGGAGGCGGTCGCCTCCAGGCGGGGAGCAATTGAGCCCGCCTCAAAGAAGCAGAAGAAACGCCGCGAGGAACGCGGCCGACAAAGGAGCCGATCTCTCCGTCGAGAGAAGAATCTCCCTCGACTGAGGAGCCCGCCCCGGCAGCAGGGGTGACCTCAGCGGAGGACCCCTCCTCGACCGAGGTCCCCACCACGGCCTCGGACGTACCCAGGGAGGTACGAGAACTACACACCCGTCAACGCTCCCCGGGCCGAGATCCTGATGGAAATCGAGGGTCGGGACTTCTTCCGACCCCCGCCTCCCATGCGAGATATGGGGGTCCCCCGTAATCCCAGGAAGTACTGTCGCTTCCATCGAGACCGTGGGCATGACACGGAGGATTGCTTCCAGCTCCGGGACGAGATAGAAGCGCTCATCCGTCGGGGAGTACTCAACCGGTTCGTGAGGAACCGACGCGAGGAAAGGAGGCCGGCGGAGAACCCCGTACCGCCCGAAAATTCGGACGACAACAGGCCTATCGCCGGCACCATCAATATGATTGGAAGGGCCTCGGCAGGAGCAGTCGCCCAGGGAGCACCCCCAAAGCGCCCGCGTGCTGATGAAGTCATCTCGTTCTCGGACGAGGACTTGGAAGGGGTCGAGACCCCTCATGATGACGCTGTGGTCATCTCTATGATTGTAAATAGGTTTGATGTAAAGCGTGTCCTAGTTGACAATGGAAGTTCAGCCAACATTTTGTATTATCATGCCTACCAAAAAATGGGGTTGCCAGAAGGACATCTCCAAAAAATTAATGCCCCACTGGTTGGGTTCACCGGAGATTCGGTCCCGGTTGAAGGTGAGGCCAGCTTCCTTGTCACAGTTGGCCTCGCTCCCCGAGAGAGCACTGTGAGGACGGACTTCCTTGTGGTCCGCCTGCCCTCGGTTTACAACGCCATCCTTGGGCGGCCAGGGCTAAACGCCCTTCGAGCCGTGGTTTCAACCCGCCATCTGCTCATGCGGTTCCCCACCGGCCAAGGAGTAGGCGAGGCCCGCGGAGACCAGCTGGTTGCCAAGCAATGCTACATAGCGGCCCACAAAGTAAGGCAGCCAACCGAGGTGCCGATTCAGCCAACGGGTCCCTCACTACCTATAGAAACCCTCGATGCGAGGGACACCCTTTGGAAGAAGCAAGTAGAGCCCGGTGAGCTTCTTGTTCAAGTTCCACTACAAGAAAATTTTTCTGAGCTAACTGTGCAGGTCAGCTCCGGCCTTGGCGCCTGCGAGAGGGATCACCTCGTCAGCTTCCTGCGGGACAACGCTGACGTCTTCGCCTGGTCACCCGTGGATGTGCCAGAAATTGACCCTGAGGTCATAGTCCATCGACTTCAGGTGAAGCCGACCAGCAGACCGATAAAGCAGAAGAAAAGGGGCTCCGCCCCGGAACGACAACGAGCCACGGCCGAGGAGGTGGATAAACTCCTTGGAGCCAGCTTCATCCGGGAGGTCTCTTACCCGGACTGGCTCGCCAACGTAGTCCTCGTAAAGAAGGCCAACGGGAAATGGCGCATGTGCGTGGACTACACCGACCTGAACAAGGCTTGCCCGAAAGACAGCTTCTCCCTCCCAAGCATCGACCAGCTCGTCGACTCCACCTCAGGACACCAACTGCTAACTTTTATGGACGCCTTTTTAGGGTACAATCAAATCCGAATGGCGCCAGAAGACGAGGAGAAGATGGCCTTCATCACCGACAAGGGCACCTACTGCTACAAGGTGATGCCCTTCGGCCTGAAAAACGCCGGGGCCACCTATCAGAGACTGGTCAGCCAAATTTTCAAAGACCAGATCGGCCGAAATATGGAAGTTTACGTGGACGACATGCTAGTGAAGAGCCGAGCGGCGGAACACCACGTAGCCGATCTCAACGAGACATTCTCCAAGCTCAGGAGATACCGAATGAAGCTCAACCCGGCGAAGTGCGCGTTCGGAGTCACCTCGGGCAAGTTCCTGGGTTTCATAGTGACCCAGCGTGGGATCGAGGCCAACCTCGAGAAAATCCGAGCACTGCAAGAAATGGCGCCTCCAAAGACAGTCAAGGAGGTGCAGCGGCTCACGGGGCGAGTTGCCGCCTTGGGGAGGTTCGTTTCCCGATCGGCTGAGCGCTGCCTCCCGTTCTTCAAGATCCTCAAAAGGCCGAAGGACTTCCGGTGGTCAGAAGAATGCCAGCAGGCCTTTGAAGAGCTCCGGAGCCTTATGGCCTCTCCCCCGCTACTCACCAAGCCTCAGAGGGGCGAAGTCCTCTACTTATTCCTGGCTGTCTCCCCAGTTGCAGTGAGCTCAGTCCTCGTCCGGGAAGAGGACAAGCTCCAAAAGCCGGTCTACTACATCAGCCGGGTTCTCAGAGATGCTGAGACCCGATATTCTAAACTCGAGAAGACCATCTTCGCTCTCATCACTTCGGCTCGGAGGCTCAGGCCTTACTTCCAAGCCCACACAATAGTTATACTGACCGACCAGCCTATGAAGCAAATATTGCAAAGGTCGGATCGTGCGGGGAGGATCGCCAAATGGGCGGTCGAGCTCGGGGAGTTTGACCTTGAATATCGGCCCAGGCCGGCTATCAAAGCTCAAATACTCGCCGACTTCATTGTAGAGTGCACCCTACCAGACGACCCCGAGCTGCCATCCGTATCCGTAGAGGAAGCCCCAAGGCTACCATGGGTCCTACACTCGGACGGGTCTTCAACTTCGGGGGGTAGCGGGGCCGGACTCATCCTCACCAGTCCAGACGGAGTGGTGGCCGAGCAAGCCTTGCGCCTCGAGTTCCCGGCCTCGAACAATGAGGCTGAGTACGAGGCTCTCATCGCCGGGCTCAAGTTAGCAAAGGAGTTGAAAGTGGAAGACCTGACGGCCTTCAGTGATTCCCAGCTGGTGGTAAGCCAGATCCGGGGAGACTTCGAAGCAAAAGAGCCATCCATGCAGAAATACTTCCAAAAGGTGCGAGAATTCACGTCTACTCTGAACTCTTTTGACATTCAGCACATTCCCAGAGCGGAGAATCTCAGGGCAGACTAGTTGTCCAAGCTGGCAACCTCCCGCATGAGCGAGCTTCCCAAGGGGACAACGCTCGAGTACCTACAGGCTCCCAGCACGGAGGAGCCAGAACCTACCATGTGTATCGACTTTGAACCGAGCTGGATCGACGGGTTCGTCTGCTACCTTCAGGACGGAACCCTACCCCATGACGAGGCAGAAGCCCGTCGAATCAAGCGCCAAGCTCCCCGGTATATCTTGTACGAAAACAAACTTTATCGTCGATCATTTACTTCTCCTCTTCTCAGATGCCTCCGCCCCTCCGAAGCGGACTATGCCCTCCGAGAGGTCCATGAAGGAATCTGTGGAAATCACCTGGGGGGTCGGGCATTAGCCCATAAGATCCTGCGGCAAGGATATTATTGGCCCACGCTCCAGAAAGATGCGACGGATTTCGTCCGGAAGTGTGACCGGTGCCAACGGAACGCTAATATCCAGCGCCGACCTTCGGCTCTGCTGACTTCCATCATCGCCCCCTGGCCGTTTGCCCAATGGGGGATCGACATCCTGGGGCCATTTCCCCTGGCCACCGGGCAAAGAAAGTTCCTGGTCGTCTCCATCGACTACTTCACCAAGTGGGTCGAAGCCGAACCCGTAGCCCGGATCACCGAGCAAAAGATGCAGGACTTCGTGTGGAAGTCCATAATTTGCAGATTTGGACTACCCCGTATCCTTATATCCGACAATGGTCGGCAGTTCGACAATGTCCACTTTAGAAAATTTTGCTCTGAGCTCGGCATTGACCACCGCTTCACCTCGGTTGCCCATCCCCAGACAAACGGAGAAACTGAGGTAACTAACCGTACAATTTTGCAGGGGCTCAAGGCTAGGCTTGATCGGTCCAAAGGACAGTGGGTCGAGGACTTGTACAACGTCCTCTGGGCGTACCGGACTACGTTCCGACTGCCCACGGGAGAGACCCCCTTCAACCTAGCATACGGCACTGAGGCCGTCATCCCGCTAGAGATCGGCCTCCCTTCTCTAAGGGTGGAGTATTACGACCCCGACACCAATTCCTCCCAGCTCAGGAGCAACTTGGACCTCGTTGAAGAGACACGAGAGGTCGCCCGGGTCCGTATGGCGAGATACCAACAGAGAACGGCCCAATACTACAACTCCAGAGTCAAGCCCAAGCTCTTCAAAGTAGGGGACCTCGTCCTCAGGAGAGCCGAGGCTTCTCAACCGACCGAGCAAGGAAAGCTCGCCCCAAATTGGGAAGGGCCATATCAAATCGCCCAAGTACAACGACCCGGAGCATACAAACTGAAGTCCCTAGAGGGGACTCTGATTTCGCGAAGCTGGAACTCCGAGAATCTACGAATGTACTACCAATGAAATCCCTAGGGGTTCAAGACAATCAGGACAATGGACTCAGCCTCTTTTCTGCAAATAATTCTCCCATCTTAATGATTATAATTCTCTTCTAATGTTGGGCCGTCTGTGATCCTCAGATTTCCCGACTAAAATCGGGATGCCTCGAGGCTCGACCGTAGAGTCCCAAACTCTCTCAACCTCGGGAAGCGTCGCAGGTCGATAGAGCGTGCCCAGACCCATCGACCTGACGAACGATCCCTCGACTAAGGTCGGGATGCCCCGAGGATCGACCGTACAGTCCCAAACTCCCTCGACCTCAGGAAGCGTCGTAGGTCGATAGAGCGTGCCCAGACCCATCGACCTGACGAACGATCCCTCGACTAAGGTCGGGATGCCCCGAGGGTCGACCGTAGAGTCCCAAACTCCCTCGACCTCGGGAGGCGTCGCAGGTCGATAGAGCGTGCCCAGACCCATCGACCTGACGAACGATCTCTCGACTAAGGTCGGGATGCCCCGAGGGTCGATCGTAGAGTCCCAAACTCCCTCGATCTCGGGAAGCGTCGCAGGTCGATAGAGCGTGCCCAGACCCATCGACCTGACGAACGATCCCTCGACTAAGGTCGGGATGCCCCGAGGGTCGACCGTAGAGTCCCAAACTCCCTCGACCTCAGAATGCACCGCAGGTCAGCAAAGCGTCCTCAGACCCGCCGACCTGACGCAGGATCCCTCGACCAAGGTTGAGGCGCCCCGAGGTCCGACCGTAGGGTCTCGAACTCCCTTGGCCTCGGAAAAAGCTACGGATTAATAAAGCCTTCCCAGATCCTCTCAACTTCGGCGGGCGTCATCAGGTCCGTAAGAGGCTCGAGCCACCCTGACGAGTCAAAGTGACTCCGAAAGTCGATAAGGGAAACAACCCACTCTGCCATGTGGAGCACAACTCTGGGAATACAAAAGGTACACCTTACTCGACACTTGCCTCGTCATATTGTACGTGCTGTTAGCAAAATCTCGGCCAAGGTCGAGACCTTCTTCTGACCGAAAAATGGATTACTCCTGCGAGTCGGTCTAAGACCAACTCCCCACTGTACTCCGCCTATTGAACCTCCATCATGACTTATGTAAGTCTTCGCAAACTAGGGCCCAACTCGGCCCCCATACGTAGTCTCCCATGTCAAGCTACGAAAACAACTTCGACCACAGATATACCAATTGGGTCTGGAAAGACCGAGGTATCTTCTAAAGGTACCGACCCCGTTCACTGAGACCTCGGCAGAATCCGAGGATGAAAATTATAAAACCTTGGTGACAGCTCGATTATTAGCTCACGCTCCCCCTTAAGGGACGGCACCGACCCTCTCTATGATCCTACGATCCGGGAGTCAAATTCAGAAGCCCAACTAGACCTCTCGGATAGCAGCGTAAACAAATCTCGCACGACTCTACTTGAAAGACTAAGGCCCGACTTCAGTGCCTTAAGGACCTAAAGGCCAAGCGTGGCAACTTCTGTGATCTCAAGATTCGAGCTGTAGCACTTAGAGAAATTTTCTAAAAACCTAAGCTCGGAGCTCCCTCTAGTTCGTACGACCATAACTTGAGAAAGCCAAGATGTGAAGTCAAGAGTTGGAGAAATCAGGATTCCAACTTCATCTACGATAAGAGAAAGAAAAATGAACACAATATGACAAAAGGGATCTTTCATTAATAAAGGGCCAGAAGGCCAATTACAAAATTGAGGGTCGGCCATTTAAGAAGCCGACCTCGATTACAATAGAAAGAAAAAAGATCTAAGTCCTAAGCGGCGGCAGCAGCGTCCGCATCACCCTCGGGGTCGTCCACGGTGATGACCTGGGGGCCTTCGGCAGGTGCGGGCTCGGGGTCGGTAGCGGGGGCCTCGGCAGGTGCCTCCGACTCGGCCACCGCCGTCGAGGGCTCGGCGGCGACACCTTCGTACAATCCCGCCTCGGATGTCAAAATGGCGGGAATGTCGTCCGTGTCGGGCCCGTAGCCCAGGTTCATCCTCGGACGAACCGTCGAAAGATCGAACTGGGGGCAGATCCGAGCCATCTGCTTCCGGAAGTTATCGAAACCCCGGAGAAACCCGTCCACCGTCTCCTCCTCCAACATATCGCGGAACTCTTCTGACTCCTTGAAGAATTCCACGGCATGCTCGGCTCGCTCGAGCACCCTCTTCTCCCGGGCCTCAAGCTGCTCGATTTTGAGGCGGAAGACCCCGCCCTCGTATTTGAGGCCCGCAACCTCGGATTGGGCCTCCCCCAGGCGCGCCTCCGAAGCGCGCAAGGCCGACTTGGTCAAGGCGTGGGCGGCCTTTTCCTCCTCGAGCACCTCCGCCATAGCGAGGCGCCCGGCCTCGGTGGCCTCCCTCCGAGCCTCGGCCTTGGCCAACGCCGCCTCCAGCTCGGCGATTCTATTCTTGGCTGGCTCCAATTGTCGGCCAAGCCGCCGGGCCTCCTCTTGACACCCTTGGGCGATGAACACCAGGGTGTCAAGTTCGTGAATATGCTGCAAAGAAAGGAACAAAGATGGCCGTGAGTCGAAAAGCACACAAGTTCACTAATAACTTCGAGGAGATTCCGAAGAGGACTTACCCGGGCGGTGTTGCGGTAGGTACCGTCTACGACCTCCTCCAACGGCAGGTTCCGAAACTCGGCCCGGTCCGCTGGAAGCATCGCACGCCGGAATACAGAGCGTGCGACCTCGGCATCATGAATAGCCGAGCTCCCCTCGGGAATAGGGGAGTCCGGCTCGACGGACTCTTCTCGGAAAGCCCAGGAAAAGCCCGGCACACCCGAGCCTGAGGTCCCGGAGCCGCTCGCTTCGGGGCCTCGGGTCGGCTCGGGTCCCGGGTGCCGCAGTTGGACCACGGCCGGCCCCTCCCGCTGGGCGATAGGGGGAGGACAAAGGGGGGCCGCTGGGCCCGCGTTGCCGGCGACCCGCATCCGCCCCGGGTCGGCTGCAGAGGCCCCCGCCTCTGGGCCACTTGCCCCGGCCGAGGTAGAAGCACCGGCCGACCTTGCTTTCTTCCGAGGCTGGGGATAGCTCCCCCGGCCTCGGCCTCTCGCCTCTTCAGGCGGGAGAAGAGGGATACGTTGCTGGTCGGCATGTGAGGGATATCTGAAATCAAAAATTTTCCAAGTGTTAGACCAATGTAAGTGAAAAGGAAAGACAAGAAGGTAATGCAACTGCTCTTACCCTCGGGGCGCGCCGAGCTCAAGCCCACGCTCGCCAGGGCATCCTCCCGTAGGAGCTCGGTCAGGTCGTACCCCTTTCCGAGGGCCCGCAAAGAGTCCAGAACCCTCAGCTCCCTCCCTGAGGGCTCGAAGAGCCTATTGAGGGTCTTCAACCGAGGGTGTCCCCACCTCGGGTTGAACCCCCACGGCGCCTCGGACGCAAGAAAGAAAAACTTCCCCTTCCACTCATGAATAGAGGAAGGGGCCCCGTGAAAGAGTGACATACCGCCCCGAAAGGCGAAATATAGCCACTCTGCGTCCGCCGGGTTTTTCTTTAATAAGAAACACCGACGGAAGACGCCCACGGTGATCGGGATCCCATGCCCGAGACACAAGGACAGGAACCCGATGATAGTTCTCCACGAGTTCGGAGCAAGCTGTGCTGGGACGAGTTGGTACTCGACCAGCAAGTTGTTCACGAACTCGTGAACAGGGAACCGCAGGCCGGCCCAGAGAGTCTCGCGATGAACCGCAATCCGACCTGGGGGCGGCCGCGTCACCCTATCTTCTGGCCCCGCGGTTTCAAGGCGAAACCCGGGCTGGAAGAAAAACCGGGAGCGGATTAACTCCAACTCCTCCCCCGACAGACTTGATCCCACCTCCTCAGAACCGAGACCCATTTTACAGAAGAACGAAACGAGATTGAAAGCAGAGGAGGGAAAAGGAAGAGAAACCCTAGCAGTTACAGGGTAGGAACCTACGGGACATCGCCGGAAATCGCTCCGGGCACCGACGGAAAGATTTGGTCAAGGGGTAGAGCAAGGAGGGAGACGGCGAAAATGGAAAATGCAAGGCAACCAAATGGAACTCTTAGGGCAGACTCGCGGGGTTTATATAGACCCCCCTGACGGCCCAGATCAACAGGGTCGGTTCCCATCTCTCGATCGGATTGCGCCACGTGTCGACCTCGGAAGCCGAGGCACCGCATTCACTCTGGATCAATAAATCGGGTACGAAATCGAAACATTGTCCCATCGGATCTCGGAGCCTCATCATGGGTCCGCAGGATCAAATCGCCTTGAAGAACGAGCGGACGTCACCCCCGCTCCCCTCATTTAATAAGGCTCTGGGACACGTGGAGCCCCGATATAGCCTCCACCTCCCCAGATCTATGATCCACTAACACGAGACCGGAAACGTCCGACCTCGGATCATGCCGCGTGTCCATTTTGAAGCACGAAACGACATGCTCATTGATGAGCGGGGAGCCTCGACCATGAGATCGAGGCGCCGCCTCGTCGAGCTCGAGGACCCTCATCATGGGTTCGCCGCACGAAGCGATCTCGGAGATCCGAGAGGCGCCACCCCCGTTACAGCTGCTTCGAAAAACATAAGGATACGAGCCCCATCATAAGTTCGCTGAATAAAGCGACCTCGAAGCGCCAAAGGGCGCAGGTCCCGTCATAAAGGCTCCGAGAAGCGTAAGGATGCGGACGAGATTCCCTCCAACTTTAATGATAGTCTTTACTGTTGCCCAAGGTGACAATCCAAGAGGGGGGGATGAATTGGATTCTTTTAAACTTTTGGTGCTTTTAAAAACTTTCTTAGTTAAGTGCGGTGGATGCTTTCTTAGGCTATTTGAGTGAGTTAAGCTAATGCAATAATAGAAGGTAAAGCAAGAGAAAATAGAGGCACAAGCACAATGCAAACACCACAATATATAGTGGTTCGGTGCTCTCCTTAGCACCTACGTCCACTCCCCAAGCGTACCCTTGGGATTTCACTATAATCACGCGGATTACAGTTGGATTGTTTTCCGGGCTCACAATCCAAAAACCTAGTTGGTTTTACGGGCTCACCAACGAACCTATACACTTGGTTTTGCGGGCTCACCAAGAATCTTGTTGGTTTTGCGGGCTCACCAACGAACCTATACAACTTTGGTTTTACGGGTTCACCAAAAACCTTTGTTGGTTTTGCGGGCTTACCAACGAACCTTTACAAGGTGTTTAAGCAAATGAAAAATAAAAGATTTAACTCCTAAATGAGCATATAAAACAATATGAACAACAAAGAAGAGTTTAGAAGGAAATTATCGCTTTGAAGTCGCTTTGCTCTTCTTTGTCAAGGAAGCTTCACTCTTCAATGGGGGAAGGAGCTCTTGATGCCTCTTTGAATGTGCTCAATCCCTTTCTTTGATTCTTCGATGAAGCTCTTGATGAAGGAGATTAGGGCTTTCTTTGTTTTCTTGTGTATGCTTTGATATCCCACTCAAAAGTTGTTTATCCTGATGAATAGTGCCCCTTTAAATAGTTTTCAACCTTCCTTGGACAAGCCCCATCCGTCAGATTTGAAAAACTAGCCGTTACAAGTCTTGGGAAGGACAAAAAGTACATCTGCAGAACTAGCCGTTACTGTTCAGCCCGTGTTTGGGTCGGCTCAACCTGTCCTTGGGTCGACCCAACTTTGCCTTGGGTCGACTCAACAATTTCTTGGGTCGACCCTCTCAGTAACCACAGAAACCTCATTTTCAGCCTTCCTTCCCATGGGTCGACCCAACCAATTTTTGGGTCGACTCAAAGTTCACTTGGGTCGACTCAACTTTTTCTTGGGTCGACCCTCTCAGTAATTCCAGAGAACCGTTTTCTGTCTGTCTTTCTGTCTTGCTCTTTGGGTCGACCCTCTCAGAGTTTGGGTCGACTCAAGCTTGGGTCGACTCAACCACTGTGTGGGTCGACCCTCTCAGTGAATCCAGAGAGCATTTTATCTTTGTGTTTTGAGGTTCTTTGGAGGTTGGGTCGACTCATGCTTACCTTGGGTCGACCCAACTTACTGTTCATTTGTGCCATATTTGCAGGAGTGTGCCAAATGATTCCTCGATGTGCCGGGGTCGACCCAATCAATCTATGGGTCGACTCAATCCACACTTTGCTGCATTCTCAAGGTTAGATTCATCCAAATGAACAAGACCACATATATATTTCCAATTAAGCAAATGTACTGAGAGTAATGAACTTATAAATGAAGTATCAATTTAACTTATAGCATGCTCTAGATAATTACTTGTTAATCATCAAAATAACACTATCATCCTCATTTACTTTCCACGTCCGAGCCGGCAAGCCGCTCGAACTCGGAAGTCGGGGGGTAGTGTTGGGGGAATAAGATTTTTTCCCAATGACATAATTACCCCAAAGAAGTCTCACAACTGCCGACCTTGGGCGGCCGAAGTCGGCGTCCGACCTTGGAACACCCGACCCCGGAACATCCAACCTCAGAACCTCCGACCCGGAAAACTCCCGACACCCGAGGTCCACTGTTGCCAACCACCTACTACGGCCGTACCCATCCGAGGTCCGGCCGAGGGCCATATCCTGCCGCTGCCTTGGCATTTATTGCGCATGCCCCTGCAAACCCCTAGTTCACTCCACAATTAATGCGGATCCCCGGCTTACTCCACAATTAATGCGGATCTCCGGCTTACTCCACAATTAATGCGGATCTCCGGCTTACTCCATAATTAATGCGCATGGCTCCTGACGTCTACGGACCCGCAGCTCCCCACGGCAAGTCAGCCCAGCAGAGTCTAGTCAACTATGATAAGTCTCTGATCTCGGCCTTACCTCCGACACCAATGCAATGATTCGCCCGGTAGCGTGCCAGTTTGGGTCGTACGACGACTTCAACGCCGACATCAACGCAATGATTCACCCGATCGTGCGCCGACCTGAACAACATGCCGAGCCGTACTATGGCCTCGCCCCGTTACATCACAGGTAAACCGACCCCCGCCTATAAAAGGGAACCTTGGCTTCTCAGGTGGGGGGTTGGAAAAATCCGCACTCTACAAAACACTGTTCCTCTTCCTCTTCTTATACACTCTGCCCCCCTTCTGACTTGAGCGTCGGAGGGCCGGCGCCGGAAAACCCGGCCACTGGTTTGTCTGCAGGCACCCGGACGGAGGACGCCGCTCGCTGACGGATCGCCGCTCCCCGAAAGGACCTGCTGCTCCCTTTCTCCGACCGAAGATCGCCCCCGGGTCCAATTTCCAGCAACAGAGGAGTAGTGCCGATTGTGGATAGACAAGATGACTTGCCATCTGGCCCTTTTTATAGGATTCAAATATGTAAGCAGGGTTGGTGAAGATGGAATGCATTAGTGAATTATATCCTACAACTCTGACGATAGATATGAAATAGTAAAATCAGGATGACTAACACCTGAATTCTGATTCTAAAATTTGAATTAAATGGGAGTGTGGCATCTCCATTTGAATTTTAAAATTTGAAATGTATAGGAGTATAGCTAAAAAGGTTAGCCATGCACATGTCCAAATCGTGCATGGCACAGCCAACCAAGTTGCACGAGAGCCTGCATGCAAGGTCATCAGTCGAAAACCTATAAATCCCAAATGGACTTTGACTTATTGGGCTTCATTAAGTCCCATCATAGAAAGATATTTCATAATATTGGCAGTATCTTCATCTCAGCCCCATATTAAGCCACATATCAAAGATTCATGATTCTACGAATTTGAAATTTTAAATTTTGAATTCTGAATTTTAAAGTTCGAATAGCATAAATTAAGAATTGATCCTAAGGATCCATTTATTATTTTTTTCTATCTTTGTATCATCCTAGTTGTAATCTTTTGTACATTCTCAACTATAAACATGCATGATGACTACCTCATGAGGTAGGTAGAAAAAGTTCTCCACAATATTTCTTTTACATATATTCTTTTTTTCTACACACAAGTTTGGAGCAAAAGCTATGGCCCTTCTAACCAACATACATATTGAATACTAAAGTTTGCATTTCACACTACCAACCGACCGCAACGTGCAGCCTTGAATATATTACAAAGAGGATGGGATTAAGAAAATCAGGAGGTCTTCGAGGAGCTTTGTCTGCCACCTTCCATATAATTTCTTGGTATCCATTGCTACTTTGGGCAGAAATCTAGCCTTTACCCTGCCGAAGATCTTAGCATCAGAGTTGTGCAATGTCAAAGGCATACCTTATTAGATATTTTAAGCCATGCATGTGGTTGGATGGCCATCATCCTAGAGATTATCCTTTCTTCCTTGACTTTGTTTGAATAATAAATGCAATGTATCATTTGGGTCATTTCACTAAAATAAAAAACTATTGGCAAATGGTAATCCATGGCAACAAAGTAGCACCGCTAATTAGGCGACTGTTGTATTTATCTGCAGCTTTGTAGTTTCATGATGTATTTGCCAAATTTAGGTGGAACCTTGCTTTAATTATGGCTCACCCCATAATGTCACTCTTCACCGGCTGATGGAAAATAGAGATGCTCCAAGTTGAAAGGTAATTAGTTCTTAATCAAAACCTTATGTGCCAAGAGAAATGTAATTGCTTACAACAAAACACTTTGGACTGTTTAATTTATAACACCAGCAGCCTGAGTGTTTTGGCGAGCAAACATCTTGCTTCTCAGGAAGTGATTTCGCATCTGAGTATACTGGTTAAAATTGGTCCAAAAAACATGTACTCGGTTCTTTAAGCCGCTAAGGCATCGAATTAAAATTTTCTTAAATTCACGGAAAAATTGATTTACAAGTTCCATTCATCTTTTTTCAGCAAAATGGTGGAAATACCACTACACATTTTACCGATATAATGAAATGGTGAAACGCGTCCGACCTAGGAACAAAAATAAGTCCAATAAGGCCTCCCATTACAAAATTAATCCATTCTACATCAGTTCAAAAAATAAGGACTCTCAAGCCCATTCAAGCCACCCATCCTACATGCATCTATTATCATCTTTGTTTCATGTCTCTTCTTTTGCATTAATTTTTGTACTATAGTTGGCGTGATTCAACATATCAGTTCATTTCTTCTATTTTGAAATGTTTTTGCCAAAGCAGGTGGGAGACCTGGTTCTTCTAATTTTTTGAGAGCCCAATAGATTGTTTCATTCCACAGAAAGAAAAAAAAAGATTGTTTCATTTTTTTATGTTCTAGTGGTAATCAAACATTTTTTTATGCCACTAGAATGTATTATTATTATTATTTCAGTTGACTTGAAAGCTAAAACTAATGTGGGAACTTGGAAGGGAGATGGAACCAACAGCTTTTGAGTCCAAACGCGTTCGTAAATTCACTCTTTTCTTTTGGGGAAAAAAAAAAAAAAAAAGGAGAGGGAGGGCCCATCCAGACGTCATTGAGTTAATAAAAAAGGCGTTATATCAACAAAGAGTTACATCGAGGAAGAGTAAAATATAACGGAAACCCACATGATAACGGAAGCAAGGTGTAAGATTTTTAATAAAAAAATTTCCATGTTGCAATTATTGAGGTGGAGTCAGTGATTAGCATGGTGCACGTAGCTATCTTATCGGTGTAGGATATATTTTGCCCTTTGATTGGGTCGTGCATCTGCTTTACAGAGTAGAAAAAGACTCGATCAGAGAAAAAATTATAAAAGTGCAAGCACGCCACCTTCCCACATCCACTCATTTCCATGAGTCTCATTCATGCTTATCTCATTGATTACGCCCTTACATCAAAGGATAAGGGTTAGGTTCAGCTATCATGCATGGGACCATTTTGATGACCCTATGCAGCTTAGGCTCTTGGACCATGCATTGAGATACATGAAAACTTTCGTTCGGATGTGCTATATGCATAGATCATGACCATACAGTTGGCACCAGCACGCATAACCAAGCTGCATCAACGCCTTTGATGGTCCACTTAGCTTCAAAACCAACCCATTTCCTACACTAAAATTAAAAAAATACATTTGACATAAAATAACTGATAAACCATGATTATCCCACTACAAGTGCTATTCCACCAAACCTGAAATTAATTAAAAAGGAAATAAATGACAGCTTCCACACGAAGGAGAGCATCTTCCATGAGCTATAGAGCGGTGGTCTCCTGCCACAACAACATGGGGCTTATGTTTAGTTGGATTGCTATTTTTCTATAAAAATTATATAAAATATTTATTATACTAAAAAAAATATTCTATCTCATAGTTCAAGAATATTTTTTAAAAAAAATATTTAAATTCTAGCAGATAGAAATTAATTTTTTATTTTTATATAATTTTTTTATAAAATTTAAAATTTTGTTTTTATTAAAACGCTATTTTTTATTTTGCTAAAATCTTCAACAAAATATTAAAATTATTTTTTATTTTTTTAATTTAGCGGACTTCCTTTCCTTCTTTCCGAAGAGCTAAATGTGACGGGACCCACATGATAAGTGATAACACCAACAAAGTTGTGAGATTATAGAAGTTAAATTTTTAATAATTTTTCCCCGTGTTGAGAGTATCGAGGAGAAGGAATCTTTTGACTAGGCCCGTGTGCAGACTGTTCGGACCCGAAGAAAGTGATCCATCGCCGCAACTTGTCCTTTTTATTTTCCATTTTTAGTCAAGTCATAACAGCTGTATCCATGAGCAAGTGTGAAATTTTCTCATTTTTTAATATAATTTTTTGGTTACAGTATTCTTCCGCCGCCTAACAGCAATATCCATGAGCAAGTTGCGAAATTTCCACATTATTTAATATATTTTTCAGGTACAGTATTCTTATTTCCACCGCCATAACACCTGTCTCCACGAGCAAGTTGTGGGTTTTCCACATTTTTTAATATATTTTTCGGATACAGTATTCTTGTTTCCACCGCCGCACGCGAACCAGTCGAACCGGATACTAATGCATCTATAATTATTTTATTTAATAAATATAATATAAATATAAATATTAATTATATTCAAAAATTTAAATTAATATTTATTTTAAATAAATACGAATACGAATCGAATACCATAGGTATGGATACAAATATAAATTAAATAATTAAACTTTATGACCACAACATCGAAGTATTACTAAATAATGATGAATAAAATTAATAACATTTTATTTATTTATTAAAAATAAATAAGTGTTATATATAATTAAATAGGATTATAAATAGAATCGGATATTCGAATACAGATCGGATAGTTGTTTGTCCATATCCATATCGATTTCTCTTTAGCGGATATGGATACAAATATTGATATTAGTCGGATTCTCAAATATTATCCAATCCACTTTCACCTCTAGCAGCATATCGAAGAGTTTAGAATTTCTGCACTTGGAATAATTTGGAAGCCTTCGTTTCTATATTTTTTTTTGTCATAATAATATTTTTAAAAAATTTCAAACCTCCATAATTTAATTTAAAATATTATTAAATAATATCATGATTATATTTTAAAAGTAGGATAAACTTTCAGCTACTAATAACCAACGACCTGTGACAACCAACTAGCACCTAGTATTTTTTATATATATTATTAGTATTAGCAACGGCTGTCTTCTCATTTTCAAAATAAAACTAAAGTGCAGAAATAATGCCGGTGTTTCTACTGTAATACAATGTAATAATTTTAATGAATGGAGGAGTCAAGGTTATTGGAACCTTAGCTTGCATCTCAAGCTTATTCTAACAATAGCAACAATAATAATAATATATAAAAAAAACCACAGAAATAGACAAAAACTTTGAATTTTTCAAAACAAAGTGTACTCCATAGATGATGCTATTGCACCAACTGAAAAATAATAAACAAAGAGAAGGCAGAGATTGACAACTCCGGAATAAAATAAATCATTCTTATCCTATTGATAATGATATTACACCAAACTAAAACTTTGGCCAAAGAAACTAGCAGGTGCATTGCAAATGAACAGCCATACCTATCTCATTGATGACGCTCTTACATCAGAGGACAAGGGTTGAGTCCAACGGTCATGCATGGAACCATTTTCATGACCCAATGCAGCTTAGGCCCTTAGATTATGCATTGAGATACATGAAAGCTTGCGTTCGGACGTCCGTCCTCTGTATTTTGGCACCAGCATGCATGACCGAGCTGCATTAAGGCCTTCAATGGTCCACTTCCTACACTAAAATCAAAAATGAAAGAAAATAAATAGGCGATGGACCATGCTAATCCCACTATGAATGCTATTTACACCAAACCAAAAATTAAAAAAAAAATTAAAAAAAAAGATAAATGACAGTTCCCACATAAAGTAAGGGCAGACCCCCTCAACACGTCGCATGTTAGTTCATAGCATCTTCGGAGTAAAATAATGGAAATAGCTCTTCCATATCGCCTGTCGTGTTTCGGACGGTACGTAGAAGGGTATTAGCGGCCATTAAATAGTCGTCTTTTTGGAGAGCGCAAGCAGTATCCTACCATTTCCAGCTCTCCATCCTCCCATCATCTTGCACCTGGAGAAACAAAAGATGGCCATGATCGCAGATGCCTTCGTCTCCAAATTGTGTGAGATGCTATTAACCTATGGAAAGGAAGAGGCTGCCAAGATTTTGGGTGTGCCCGATGAAATCAAGAAGCTCCATAGGAAGCTGGAGAGGATGCAGGATGTTCTTGTTGATGCAGAGAATAGACGTTTCCACAACCAAAGCATCAACCGCTGGCTCAACGAGTTGCGAGATCTCATGTACGATGCAGATGACATCATTGATGAATGCCGGATCGAGGGTGAGAAGCTTCTCAGCTCAAACTCATCCTCATCTCGTTATGCTGAGTCGGTACGTTGTTGCTTTCCTCCTATTGCTTGCTTGCACAAAGTTGGATTCCGTCATAAGATTGGCAACAGAATTAGGGATCTTATCCTTAGGCTTGATGAAATTGCCAAGGACAAAATCGACCTCCATCTTACACCTGCTCCTCGTGATGACCACTATAAGAGTAGAATTAGCCCCAAGACATCTCCTGTACTTGTTGAACCTGATCTTGTGGGAGAGAAAATTGAGGATGATACAAAGAGTTTGGTGGACTTGTTGACAAAAGAATATAAGAAAAAAATTCCAGTCTTTGCCATTGTCGGCATGGGTGGGATAGGCAAAACTACTCTTGCTCAAAAAATTTATAATGATGAAAAGCTTCGGGACAACTTCAACCAAATGCCACGGATTTGGTTGTGCGTGTCCCAAGAGTTCTCAGAGTCCGATTTACTGAGATCCATCGTACTACAAGCTGGTGGTGATCCTGGACATGCTAAAGAGAAGGAAGTGCTTGAACCCATGCTTAGCGAATCACTTAGGAACAAAAAATTCTTTGCAGTCTTGGATGATGTTTGGGATGCACAAGTATGGGATAAGCTATTGAGAAATCCTTTGCAGAGTGGTCTGGCAGATAGTAGAATTTTGATAACAACTAGAAATATAAATATTGCTCAACAGATGGGTGCTATACAAACTCATATAGTGGATAAATTGTCTCGAGAGGATGGTTGGTCATTAATTTGCAAGATGGTGTTTGAGGAAGGCGAGGAAGGAGAAAGGGATGTGTTAAAGGATGTCGGGATGAGAATTGCAGAAAAATGTGATGGCCTTCCCCTTGGTCTTAGGACGATTGGAGGGGTTCTTCGAAGCAAGGCGAAAAGGCAATCAGAATGGGAAGAGGTCCTTTCTAGCTCAGCATGGTCTTTTACTAAGCTTCCGGATGGGGCGATGGGTGCTTTGTACTTGAGCTATCTGCATTTACCACCTCCTCTCAAGCAGTGCTTCACTTGCTTTTCGTTATTTCCCGAGGACTACCTAATTCCTCGAGATTTTTTTTTAAGTAGTTGTACTGCAGAGGGCTTTGTAACATCCGAAGACAATACGCCCCTGGAAGTTGTGGCAGAAGGATATTGGAAGGAGTTGGTACAAAGGAACCTCCTACAGCCGGATCCTCGTTTTTATTATCAATCGGTTTGCAGGATGCATGATCTCCTGCGATCTCTAGCTCAGCATATCGCAGGGGATGAGTGCTTCATCGGAGATGCACGAGCATTTGAAAACAAGATCATGTCCTCCTCCTCCTCACCAGCATCGATAAAATTACGCCGTTTATCGATTGTAGATGAAAAATTAGTAACCATACCAGACTTTATAATGAAACAGACATCCTTGAGAACCTTGTCATTCTTTTATTCCCCACTTATTGGGGATCTTCCAGAAGATCTCTTCAAAAAGCTGAGGAGTTTAAGGGTCCTGAACTTAAGGGAAACTGCCATTTGCAATCTCCCAACTTCCTTGGGAGATCTTGTGCACCTTAGACGTCTTGATCTCCGTGCGACTCCAATAAGAGAGATACCAGAGAGCATAGGAAATCTTAGAAATCTCCAATTCCTGATCCTCCATGATTGTAAATATTTGCACAACCTCCCTAATGGTGTCGTGGGGTTAATCAATCTAAGGATTCTAGACTTCAGGGGTGCGCCACTTGATGGTCTGCCTGTGGGAATAGGGAGACTGCAACAACTAAGTGAATTATTGGGATTTGTGGTGAGTGGTAGCAAGAGCTGCAGATCTGGAGTGGGAGAAGATGACAGGGAGCAGGAGCAAGAGCACAAGGGACATCAACATGGGAGATTCTGCACCTTGGAGGAGTTGAAATCCCTCTCCCAACTCCGAAATTTGACAACAGTAAACTTGGAGAGGGTATCAGACAAGGCTGAAGCAAAAGTCGCTGCACTTCAAGCCAAGCCCCATCTTATCAACCTAGTATTGAATTGCACGCTACCGAGCAGATCTTCTGATGTGCAGCAGCCTCGTGCAAATGATTACGACGAGGAAGATATCAAGAGAATAGGGGAGGTCTTCGAGGAACTCTGCCCACCGCCATGCCTTCAACAGCTTGAAATCAATGGCTACTTCGGCCGTGTGTTTCCCAGCTGGATGATGACACCCTCCTCGTCATCACTCCGCAACCTACGAAGGCTGGATCTGCATGATTTTGCTCTATGCCAACAACTTCCATCCTTGGGAATGCTGCCCCAACTAGATTACCTCTGGATTGAAGGTGCTTCTGAAGTCACGAGCATCGGGCCTGAATTCTTGGTGCTGGTGGGTGCTAGTGCTGGTGGAAGAAAAACAGACTCTTGCTTCCCCAAACTAGAGGAACTTGGATTTAAAAACATGACTAATTGGGAAGAATGGTGGTGGAAGGAGGAGGACAACCAGACAACATCGTTGCTACCTTCTCTTAAGACATTGATTATTGATAGATGTCCGAAGTTGAGGTCTCTTCCAGAGAGCCTCCTCTGTCATGCCACCGCACTGAAGGAGTTACACATTAGTAGTGCCGACAGCCTGAGAGAAATACAAAACCTCCCCTCTCTTACAAAATTGATCTTGAGCAGCAACTCAAGTTTGCAGAGAGCGTCCAACTTTCCCAGACTCAAACACTTAGTTGTTTATGATTGTGAGGAATTGAAGGTTGTGGAGGGTGTGAATGCCGTGGAGCACATACAGCTTTATGATCGAGAAGCAATCTCTCTCCCAGAGTGGTTAATAGGTGCTGGCGAAGACCAACCATGCTTCCCTTCCCTCCACAAGTTGACTCTCTCCAACAAAATCTGTCGCCGAGGGCTGCCCGATTGGCCTTCAATCCGATGAAACAACACCCATCTCATGTTGAAGCAATCAGCAAGTATAGGCCAACGACAGTCAACCGTACAAGAAAAAGGTCAGAAATGGTTTCCACCCCTGTGTCTCCTTTCTTTCCTCTTTCTGTAGCAATGAATGGAAGATAATTGGCAAACAGGTCCATCAATTTATTCCTCATATTTTGCAGCTGCTTCAGCAAGCGAGGGATGGAAGTTATACTACTCGGCAACTATTTGATATTCTACATCATTCTCGTCCTTTCAAGTACATATCCCAACCTGATCGCTTGTTTTCTTCTGATACCTAATCCTCTTCGCATTTCCTTTCAAGAGACGATATCTGATACCAGTTTTTTTTTCTTCTTCTTTTTTTCTTCGCTGCCTTCTTTTATTGAATACAAGAAATCCCTGTGCGCATATTGTATGATCTACAGCTTTTTGTGCAGGACTTGGACCCAGGGACTGCAGTAAGAAAGAAGAAAAGTCTGGGACCGGATGATATGCAGAGCAATTCCTTACATTAATTGGCTACTGTATGACTGCTCATCTTAGTTTCACTTTGAATACCGTATGATAAGCAAAGATCTATCAAGTTGTTTGTTTTTACACCCTTCCTTCAGTTTTTGTTTGTTCTTGCAGGCCCAACAGATCAGCTGAAATCCCTTGTTTATAGAAGCTTCTCTCCAATTGTATTGGTAGCTGTTATTCTAGCAACAGCCAATTACAGAATCTCTGGTACTAATTCCGAAAACCACTGGCTGCTCACATGCATTACTCAACAATTACTAATTAGCAGAATCAAGACTAAACCTCTTTCTTGTTCTCGTGCAGAGAAAGGATCGATGACCCCATGGAGATGGTGTTCCAAACTTCATTACTTCACCTGCTTGGCCATAAAAAGTTTGCATCATGGACAAAATCTCATGAGATCATTGTATCATACTTGGGAGTATCAGTCATTGGAAAGATGTGAATGAAAGTATGGAGTCTACGAGCAAGTACATTAACGAATTCTGGGCACATTTGTTTTGGGGATTTGACTGCGGAAATCATGTTCGACGTATTATTACCACATTTGGATGGACAAGGATTAGAGAGAAATAACATTTTTTAGAATGTATTTGCATGAATGCATGAGCAGATGGATTCATGAATACATAAACTATATTTTGTACTTTGATTTGAGAGCATGTAACAGCAGAATTCTCTCAATTCCTTCAAGCATTCCATAATATTTTTCTAAAGCAAATTAGTACTCGAAAACATGTGATAGAGAAAACATGTTGTATGTCTATGATCTATTGAAAAATTCTTTTGATGCATCTATCAATGTGACCATATGAAAACCGTTAGACTGATAATTGGGCTGTTATTCATTAGATGATGATGCTATTTTTATGATGGATTTTGTGCCTAGTGATACCAAATTCCGCAGGTTAGGCCAGGTTAAATGTAGTCTCAAGCTTACTCCAAGTTAGTATAATCCATGCTTAATCCAGCCCATACCCAATTCGACATTTTGTGGCCCGAGCTCCGCATGATGAATGAAGAGTGAGCTCAGGACATCGATCTTGTTTAACTTTGAGACTCCTTGTTTTAGTATCTGATCAAAGATACCTAATAATCAATATCTACTGGATGCCTAATCAACATAACTTTGCAAGCTTTTCTTATAGATAATAGATATAAAAGATTAGCGAGGAAACAAGAATCAATATATATATATATATATATATATATATATATATATATATATATCTTAACCTTGGGAAGTGCTTGGAGTAAGGCTGCAAATGGATCGGGTTGACCGTGACCCGACCCAACCCATTTTGGAGGACCCATGGGGCCGGGTTGGGACCTAAAATTGGACTCATTCCATTTTCTGGGTCGGGTCTGGGTTTACTAAATTCAGACCCGACCCGACCCGACCGATTTGAAATTTGGATAATTTGGGGTTTTCAATTCTACGACCCGACCCGACCTAACCCGCATCTACAAAATTATTTGGGCTCGCCGGCCGCAGCCCGTAAGGTTGCAAACAAGTTCAATAGCCATGGATGGATTGACTCGAATCGAATCCGATCCAAACCCGAGCCGGACCTGAATTTTTTGGGTCGGGTCCGAGTTATACATGAATCCGACCCTACCTGAATGACCTATTGGGTCAAAAATTATAGCGATGGACGCGACCTACCCCAATCCGATTTTCTATTGGGTTGGGTCTCGGTCAAAAATTAGGATCTGAACAAGAAATCGAGTTAAGTCAAGGTCACTCATGACCCGACCCGACCTAACCCACTTGCATCCCGAGCTTGGAGTGCTCTCTTTTCCTCTTCTCCAATATCATGGCCACCTCCCCTCAATTCCTTCTTATCATGTAAATCCAACAGGTATGCCTTGGCCCCTCAAAAGAAAAAGGTCTTCATATTTGTATCTCATCAATATTTGTTGAAGATTACAACACTCAAAGAATCATTGGACCCCTGGGTGTCATTTGTAGATCCCCCACACCACGGAACTTGCCTTTTTGCATTTGCCATGGCCGAGCATGCATCATAACTCTGCAAATTCTGCATGTTGGAGAAATAGTACCGATTGTGGATGGACAAGATGGCGTGCCATCTGGCCTCTTTTATAGAATTCAAATGTGTAAGCAGAGTGGGTGAAGATGGAATTCATTAGTGCACTATATCCTACAACTCCGACATTACATATGAAAGAGTGAAATTAGTGATATGCCCTTGGAAGATGTGGCGGAAGGATATTGGAAGGAGTTGGTGCAAAGGAACCTCCTACAGCCAGATCCTATATTTTATAGACGAAGTGTTTGTAGGATGCATGATCTCCTGCGATCTCTAGCTCAGCATGTAGCAGGGGATGAGTGCTTCGTCGGAGATGCACGAGCATTTGAAAACAAGATCACGTCCTCCTCCTACTCATCATCATCATCGATAAAATTACGCCAATTGTAGATGGAAAAATAGAAACCATACCGGACTTTATAATGGAACAGACATCCTTGAAGAACCTATCATTCTTCCATACCCCACTTATTCGTGGTCTTCCAGAAGATCTCTTCAAAAAGCTAAGGAGTTTAAGGGTCCTGAACTTAAGTGAAACTGCCATTGCCAATCTCCCAACTTCCTTGGGAGATCTTGTGCACCTTAGACGTCTTGATCTCAGTGCGACTCTAATAAGAGAGATACCAGAGAGCAGAGGGAATCTTAGATATCGCCAATTCCTTGTCCTCGAAGGTTGTAAATATTTGCATCGCCTCCCTAGTGGTGTCGTGTGCTTAATCAATCTAAGGGGTCTATACGTCCGGGCTGTACCACTTGATGGTTTGCCTGTGGGAATAGGGAGACTGAAACAACTAAATATACTAACGGGATTTGTGGGGAGTGGTGGCAGGGAGCAGGAGCACATGAGACATCAACACGAGAGGTTCTGCACCTTGGAGGAGTTGAAATCCCTCTCCCAACTCCGGTGTTTGACAATACAACACTTGGAGAGGGTATCAAACAGGGCTGAAGCAAGAGCCGCCGCACTCGGAGACAAGTCCCATCTCACAGTTCTATATCTGCAATGCACAGTACCGAGCAGCTCTTCTGATGTGCAGCAGCCTCGTGCAAATGATTACGAGGAGGAAGATATCAAGAGAATAGGGGAGGTCTTTGAGGAGCTCTGCCCACCGCCATGCATTGAACTGCTTGAAATCAATGGCTACTTCGGCCGTGAGTTTCCCGGCTGGATGATGACACCCTCCTCGTCATCGCTCCGCAACCTGCGAAGGCTGAGTCTGATGAATTGTGCTCTATGCCAGCAACTTCCATCCTTAAGAGTGCTGCCACAACTAGATTCCCTCTGGATTGTGAGTGCTTCTGGAGTCACGAGCATCGGACCTGAATTCTTGTTGCTGGCAAATGGCAGTTCTGGAAGAATAACTTACTCTTGCTTCTCCTCCTACTTTGCCAAACTAGAGGATCTTATATTTATAGGCATGCCTAATTGGGAAGAATGGTGGTGGCGGTGGGAGGAGGAGGACAACCAGACAACATCGTTGCTACCTTCTCTCAAGTTATTGAGGATTTATATCTGTCCGAAGTTGAGGTCTCTTCCGGAGAGCCTCCTCTGTCATGCCAGTGCCTTGAAGAAGTTACATATTGATGGTGCCCACAGCCTAATAGAAATACAAAATATCTCCTCTCCTACAGAGTTGATCTTGGCCCACAACTCAAGTTTGGAGAGAGTGTCCAACTTTCCTGTACTCAAACACTTAGACGTTGAGGATTGTAAGGAATTGAAGGTTATGGAGGGTGTGGATGCCGTGGAGCACATACAGCTCGATGATCGAGAAGTAGAGTCTCTCCCAGAGTGGTTGGCGGGTGCTGGTGAAGAACAATCGCGCTTCCCTTCCCTTCACAAGTTGACTCTTAAAAATAAAATCTGTCGCCGAGAGCTGCCCGATTGGCCTCTGATCCGATGATACAACACCAATCTCACGTTGAAGCAATTAGCAAGTATGGGCCAACGATAATCAATTGTACAAGAAAAAGGTCAGAAATGGTTTTCACCACTGTGTTTCCTTTCAGTCCTCTTTCTGTAGTTATGAATGGAAGATAACTGGCAAAAAGGCCCATCCATTTATTCTTCATATTTTGCAGCTGCTACAGCAAGCCAGGGATGGATGTTATACAACTCGGCAACTGTTTGATATTCTGCATCATTCTCGTCCTTTCAGTTACATATCCTGACCTGATTGCTCATTTTTTTCTAATACCTAATCCTCTTCGCATGTCTATCTGACAACAGTTTTTTTCTTCTTTTCTTTTTTTTTCTTGGCCACCTTCTTTTATTGAATACATGGAATCCTTGTGCATATTGCATGATCTTTAGCTTTTTGTGCAGGACTTCGACCCAGGGACTCCAGCAAGAAAGAAAAAAAGTCTGTCAGGCCCCAGATGATATGCATAGAAATTCCTTACATTGCATTAGTAGCTTTCCTTCTAGCAGTCTTGTTACAAGCAACTACCCATCTATGGTGCTAATCCCGGAAACCACCGGTTGCTAACATTGCATTAATGGACAATTATGAGTTGAGATTTCTCGATGGCACTACTTAGTAAAATCAAGATTTTAATCTTGTGCAGAGAAAGGATCGACGACCGCAAGATGATGGTGTTTCCAACTTCATTCTTTCACCTGCTTAGACAATGGTGTTCTCAACTTTCATTATTGTAATAGCAAAATTCCCCCAATTCCTTCAAGCATTGCAAAGACTTTTCTAAAGCAAATTAATACTCGAAAACATGAGATCATGCTTGTCTATGTAACAAAAATCTGATAGAGAAAACATGCATGTTGTATGTCTATGATCTATTGAAAAAGTTCTTTTGATGCATCTATCAATGTGACCATATGAAAACCGTTAGACCCAATAATTGGGCTGTAATTCATTTGATGATGATGTTATTTTTATGATGGATTCTGTGCCTAGCGGTACCAAATTCGGTGGATTAGGCTAAGTTGAATGTAGTCTCGAGCTTACTCTAAGTACTATAATCCATGCTTAATCCAGCCCATACCCAATTTGACATTGTGTGGCCCAAAATAATCCCCCGCTGGATCGGTTCCAGGAGGACTCGGAATCAACGATGACCAGAGATCATGGACTCGGAATCAACGTCCAAACAATTAATTAGTGGGGAATAGATCATGAACTCGGAATCAACGATAACCAGCAAAAGAGAGGGTGGGCCTTGTTTGGGAGTTGGGAGAAGACTTTGGAGGAAGGAAGTAGGCAAAGGGAGTCTGAGTGACGCACATCTGTACTCTCTAAAGTTGGCGGAGATTACGATGGCGATGTGACCCTCCCTTCTTTTTTAAAAAAAAAAGGGAAGGAGGGAGGAACGGACAGGCCCACCCTACGTAGCAGCCCCCACTGGCCCCCAACCCGCCAGAAAAATATTCGATGCGGGCAGAAATGACCATGTGTTGGGCACCCCAGCCGGTTTTACTCATACCCTTTCCATCCGTGAGTCCGGCTCGGTTATCCCTATGGACTCCGGCACGAACCCACCGTGTGAGTACGTCACACCTGGCACCACCGAAGCTACCAGTAGATCAATAAGCCCTTCCAAACACGTGTTCGAGCAGGGAGCATCTAGTCTCCACAATTTAATCGACGCCCGCGCATTTTGAACTCGAAACCACGTGATTAGAAGTGAGGTCCAGTTCCACTGAGCTCCCACCTTAGTGGCAGCCACCCCTTTTTTTTTTTTTTTTTTTTTTGTTTTTTGAAGGGTCCCTTTCTTCATAGTTAGCAAAATTCCAAGAAATGTTTGGAGCTATTAAAATAATAAACTATGGGGAAAGAGACAACACTATGTCTAACGTCAATCACGCCAACATCCATCGAGCCTTGATCCCATCAGCAATGCGTTAAGGTGGTGGCCCGCTTAACCCTGCTATCTTTCTCCTTTTCCTTTTCCAAAGATTAACTTGTGGGTCACTTTGCCAAGTCCTCTGCTTGTGTCTGTCCACTTTGCGAGTGGAAATTTTAGATGCACCAAACTGTCTCATTCTTGCACCCCCGAATTGGAACATGCTAGATCGGCTGGATGATTATGATCGAGGTTGTATCACCCATTGCGATGATCTCAAAGCACTCTGAGCTCCATCATTTATCCACCTGTATGAATCTCAAAGCGACCATTTGATGATCCGTAGGTGAATTCAACTTCTTTTGATGCCAAAGATGCCACTTTTATCCAAACGATTAGGTAGTGAAATATAGTCCAGGTGGCTTTCATGCAGGACGTGACCTGTTACCCAAAAGACTCCTGTTAACTCCACTTGCGTTTTCTAAATTATTTGCTTGATTGCTCACCAGATGCGGAGAGTCAATCGACCTTAGGTTTATAAGTTATAACAATTAGTCTGCGCCATGATCTATTCACCACCCGGAAATAGAGAGCGATAAATCGGCAATAGAGATCTTCAAAGCTTCTAAATATGGCGACGACAGCCACAACAAAAATGGAAGAGATGCTGGCAGAAGATTAGGTGAGCGGTTGCTCTAATACCGTGTTAAAATATTTGCAGAAGAAGAGAAAAACAAGAGAAAAAAGAAAGAGAAAAATGATTTTATTTATTTATTCCATCATATTCGAATCATCTCAGGGGTTATATATATTCATGTACAGACTTCATAAAAAAATAATATAGGCTGATATAAGATCACGCTAATAAAGAAAAATAATACTGACTGTTGTGGTTGAAATCTGGCCTGAGGGTAACCACACCGGAGGAGTCGAAGGAGCCGCTGATTGAGACGGAGAAAGGGCGTCACCTCCTGCATGCTGGCGTACCTGCACGAAGCCTCACCGGTGATTTCTGTGAGGGCCCTCCGATGCTTAAGTTAGAGTGGAACTTATTTGGTCCAAAAGTATCCAGGCGTTACCTGATGCGGGCTATTTATAACCTCTAGAGAAGTGCCCAGGCGGCGGAGGTTTGACCCATCCTCATCATGGGAGGAGATGGTCTTGGCCCGGTGACATGCAGCCATGGCTTGCTTGAGGCGCATAGTGTAGTCCGTTCTCGTGAACGACATAGCGTTGGCAGATGTGGTAGGGTATGGCCCTTGACAGCAAGCATGGCTCCTGGTCGACATGTCGTGGAGTGGCCAGCAAGCAAAGCATGGCACGGTGAGGTTGTAATATACGACCACGTGTGCGGGCGTAGGGGCGCACATGGGTGCGCGCGTGGATGCGGCCGTGGACGAGGTCGGGCTCGCTTGGAGACCGTAACATATACTCGGCTCTTAGTCGATTCTGCAGGGCGTCCCGAGCTTAAGCCCGGGATGTCGTCTCTTGCGAACGGTCGACGGAGCCTCTTCGGCTCTTAGTCGACTCTACAGGGCATTCCGAGCTCAGGCCCGAGACGTCATTATGTCATCAGAGAAGGTTACTGCAGGTCGTGGCAGTAACTTGATTTGTGGGAAGGGGCCGAGGTCAGCTCGGCCTTCGGCGAGGTCCGAGGTCTGGCCTGCTTGACACTGAAGTTTGCTTGGCTGGGATGGGGTGGTCCCATACTTGGGTAGGACGATCCATTTTGCCCGCCGATCACTCTAATAAAAAAAAATAATACTCACTGATACAAGATCAAAAAAAAATAATATAGCTGATACTGATGGTTACGTAGCTCTAAAATTAAGCTAACATGTTATGTGCATAGATCATGACTATACATTTGGCATGCGTGACCAAGCTGCATCAACGCCTTCCAAGGTCCACTTAGCTTCAAAACCAACCCACTTCCTGCACAAAAATCAAAAATGAAAGAAAATTAAAAAATATATATTTGATAGAAAATAAGTGGGAAACCATGATTATCCCACTACAAGTGCTACCCCACCAAACCGAAATTAATTAAAAAAATGATAAATTACAGCTTCCACACGAAGGAGAGCATCTTGCATGTCGCATGTCGTGTGCAGAAAGCATGAGCACTCGTTATATGGTGGTGGTCTTCTACCACCACATCTTGATATTTCATCTTCTTTTCCCACCCATCTTGGTGACATGATATTTTGTCCTCCGGACATGATGGGAGCTCGTGGGAGCCAGCAGACGCTTCTCTCGCATATTTTACTGTGACTTATATTTAATTTTTGATATCTATTTTTTATTAAAAATTATATAAATATTTATTATATTTTTAATAAAAAAGATTTTATCTTATTCTATCTCATAATTTTAAAAAATATTTTTATAAAAAAATTGTTCTAATTTTTGGAGGATAGAAATTAAACTTTTCTATATTTTATATATATTTTTTTATAAAATTTAAACTCTATTTTTAAAAAATTATTTTTCATTTTCCTAAAACCTTTAATAATATATATATATATATATATATATATATATATATATCATTTAGCCTATCTTCTTTCAAAGTTCGAAGAGCTAAATATGCGGACCCACATGATAACACAAACAAAATTGTGAGGCTATAGAAGTTAAATTTTTAATAATTTTTTCTAAGACTGCAAATGGGTCAGATCGATCCATGACCCGACCCAATAGATCCGATCCGATCCGAATTTTAGGACTCGCGGGTCTGGATCGAATTCTAAAATTGGATCCGAATTATTTTCTGAATCGGATCTGGATTTACCAAACGGATCCGATCCGATCCGAATGAACCCGTAGAGAGAGAGAGGGGGAGTCTTTTCTTTTTTTTTGTGTGGATGGGCCATGGTGCTATTGGAAGAAAAGCCCTAAGAAAAATAGGGTTCAAGCGTGGAAGGACAGCAACAAGCATAGGTTCGCAGAATCCAAAAGAACCTCGGCCCGTTAGGATTCTCTCTCGATCTATTACACTGTTGATACCTCTGGTGTCTCGGTAGCTGGCTTTTTTTTTTTTTCTTTCTGTTTTTTGGTTTTTGTTTCTTTTAACTTCGGAAGGGAGAAAGTGAGGGAACGCTGAACTGAATATGGGTCATGTGCCAATTTTCTGCAATGGGATATTTTTTTGTCCTCGTGAGAGGGGAGCTGGGAGACACCAAGTTCCGTCCAATCAGTCATATAGATAAAAAATAGTGTGATATGAAATTCGGCTTATTGACCGACTTAGTTAGTAAGTCATGGGTCATCCGTTCTGGAGGTCAATTGCAAGTCTTTCTTGTCATGGATCACCCAGCACCCCATAATTATGATATGACCAAATTAGGTTTGTCCAAATTTTTTTCCAAAAACAAAAAAAAAATAATTTTACTCGGACATGTATCCGACTCAACTCAGATTCGACCTAGATTCGACTCGAATTCGATCCGATCTTCAACCAGGCCGGAACTGAATCCAAAATTAGGATCCGAACAAAAAATTAAATCAGATCTGAATCATCCAGAATCTGATTCGATTCGATCTATTTATAACTTTAATTTTTTTTTCATGTTGAGCCTATCAGGAGCACGAGTCACAACTGCTGTATCCACGAGCACGTTGTGGGATTTTCATATTTTTTTAATATATTTTTTGGATACAGTATTCTTGTTTCGACCGCTGCACGCGAATCTGTCCCGAAAGGAACAAAGTGTATTGCATAGATGATGCTATTGCACCAGCTGAAAAATAATAAACAAAAGGACGGCAATTAATGATAACTCCATAAAATCAATCATTCTTATCCTATTGATAATGATATTATACCAAACTAAGACTTTACCTAAAGTAGCCGGCAGGTGCAGTGAAAATAAACGGCCATGCCTACCTCATTGATGGCGCTCTTACATCAAAGGACATGGGTTGGGTCCAACGGTCATGCATGGAACCATTTTCATGGCCCTATGCAGTTTAGGTATGTTTTTTTTTTTTTTTTTTTTTTTTTTTGATGAAAACGGCATTTCATATAGCTCTAACTTGAGTACATCCAGCCATATCAAAAGAAAGCAAAGAGTAAAAGGTGGGAGGAATACATCCTATAGATGTCCATATGATCTCCCCGGAGTGCCGAGCAACAAATGAAGCAATCCAGTCTGCTACACTGTTCGCCTTCCGAAAAACATGTGAAGCCTGGAAATCGCTCGGCTCCTGAGCCAATCGCTGAATCTCACGAATGAGGGGATGACCATCACCATATCTGTCCACTCCCCGAATCCAATCGATCACCACAGAGGAATCTCCCTCAAGACATATATGCTCAGCACGGAGTACCCGCCTCGCATAGGATATACACTCCCAGGCTGCCCGCAACTCTGCCCCAACTGCGGTAAGTCCCGGCGTACGGCGCCCACCAGCTGCTATCAGCCTACCCAGATGGTCTCTGATGACAAAGCCAACCCTCCTGACACCCCGTCCACCGATATACTACCATCAAAATTTACTTTGAGATGACCAAGGGGTGGGGGTACCCAAGAAACTAGGGCGAACCTGGACGCTGTGATAGCGGAAAGAGTACCCCAGGTGTCCCTGGCCATCTCAGAAGAGAAACTAATGGCAGCTGTAGCAACCTCCCTCGCATAAAGCATGGCTCTGTCCACCACCCTCTGCGGGGGTAACCGCTTGTCCTCAAAGAGGACAGCATTCCTGTCCAACCAAATAGAATAAGCCAAATATATCCAGCAAATGCCGGCCTCAACAGTACTAGGCCTTCTCATGGAAACCCTCAGCCAGTGAATCAAATCCTGTGTCGACTCGACTGAATGGGGTAATAAGTATGGTGATAGGCGCCAAATCTCCCTAGCTCTAGGACACTGCAGAAGAACATGATCAATCGTCTCCTCAGTCTCCGTACACTCCTCACAACAATGAGTGATCCTCAAACCTCGCTGTACTAGCAAGCTCCTGGTCGGTAGGCAGCCCCATGCCACCTTCCAGATGAAGAGCGCCACACGCAGGTGAATCTACATCCTCTAAATCCATCCTTCCTCTATCTGCCGAGCTGGCTCTCGGCTCAAGAACGTGTGAATATCCCTGGCTCGCAACTGCGATCGCCCTGACGGCATCCAGACTAGTCTATCCGGCCCCTCCCGGGCAGGGACATGTAGGGCCAGGATCATCTCTGCCAACTGCTCCCCAAAAGTCTCTCTGATCAACTCCACCCTACAAGATCGCCCCCGGGCTCCATCAGATCTCTGACCCTGAGGCCAGCTAACCTCGACGTATCCACCATAACCGGTAATCTACTGATAGGCTGCTCCGTCACCCAGCAATCCTTCAACACATCAATGGACCGACCATCACCAATGGCCCATCAAATCGCGGGAAACACCAACCCTGCTCTAGCACAAATCTCCCTCCAGACTGGTGAATGACGACGTCCAGCACGGGCCCCAGACACTAGGACGCCATACTTGGCCCTCATCAGTGAGGACCACATGCCACTAGGCTCCAACACAACTCTAGCGGATGCCGTGCCGCTAGGACCTCCTGTCTCGCCACCAAGGACTACACCCCCAAACCACCATATCTCGTTGGTTGACATACAACCTCCCATGCCATAAGAGGGATGCCTCCCCTACCTTTGTTCCTCCCCCAAATAAAGATCCTGTAGATCTGCTCAATTTTCCTCACTGTCGCTACTGGGATAAGAGAGTTAGACAGTAGATAGACAAGGATCGAGGAAAGAACTGACCGTACCAGAGTAATCCTGCCCATCATGGAGAGTGAATGTATCTGCAAGCCCTCCAGCCTGTGTCTGATACTGATCTCGAGGGAAGAGCAATCGCTGCTGTGTAGATGCTGACCGTAGAGCGGCACTCCCAAATACCTCAATGTGTCCTCCTGCTCTCCCACTCCCAGAATCTCCAATATGGAGGTCTTCACAGCCAGTTTAGTCTTCGGGCTGAAAATAATTGCTGACTTAGATAAGTTGACCTGTTGACCAGACATTGAACAATAGTCTCGAAGAATCCTCCAAATAATCCCTGCAGCCTGCCTAGTCGCCCGGGCTAACAAGAGACAATCATCGGCGAAGAGCAAATGAGAAATCGGTGTGGCCTCCGACACCGACCTATAAACCTCTAGCTCCTGGGAGATCACTGCATGTCGAAGGGCCCGGGAAAGTGCATCTGCGCATATAATAAACAGTAATGAAGAGAGGGGGCAGCCCTGACGTAATCCACTAGAAGACACAAAATACCGTAATGGCATTCCATTTACCAGGATAGCGAAGGAGGGGGCTCTGATACATCCCATAACCCATCTGATCCATACCTCAGGAAAGCCAAACCCCTGCAAAGACTGGTGCACAAAATCATATCTCATCCTATCATAGGCCCTCTCCATGTCAAGCTTGATCCCCATCAAACTCCTCCTACTCGAGACCCTACCAAGATCAAAGATAAACTCCTGGGCAATAAGGACATTATCTGTAATACTCCGCCCTCCCATAAAAGCCCCCTGCTCCGGGCTGATCAGTCTCAATAGAATATCCCTCAATCTCAAGGCTAGTAACTCCGCCGTCACCTTGTACAGGGTAGTACACAGACTAATCGGGCGAAAGTGACCAGGCTCAGAAGCATCCTGTCGCTTCGGTATCAGGGTGACTAGGGTCCTCTGCCAATCTGTAGACATCACGGCTGTGCTGAAATACTGCTGTATGGCAGCCGTCACACTCTGTCCCACAATCATCCAGTACCTCCGAAAGAATAACGATGGAAAGCCGTCCGGACCCGGCGCCTTGTCCCCCTCAAGGGACCACATCACCTCATGAATCTCCCTCTCTGATACCGGCCTAATCAGTGCTGATGTATCCTCCTCCGCCACCCGTATTAGTGGTGGCACAATACCCTCTGAAGTCTCGGTGCCCGTCTTCTCAGACCATTTGGCCCTGAAAAAGCCCTCCAACACCCTTCGAATCATATCTGGGTCCTCCACTAGCTGCCCATCCTCATCTCTGATCATCCTGATCCTGCTCCGATGCCTCTTGATCACTGCCGCCTGATTATTGCAGTTTAGGCTCTTAGATCATGCATTGAGGTCATGAAAGCTTGTATTCGATTGTTCGTCCTCTGCATTTTTGGCACCGGTTGTCCATCAGCTTCAAACTCGACCCACTTCCTACACTAAAATCCAAAATGAAAGAAAATAAAAAAATACATTTGAAATTAAATAAGCGATGGACCATGCTAAGCCCACTATCACTGCTATTACACCAAACCAAAACTAAGCTAGGGCATCTTTGGAGTAAAGTAATGAAAATAGCTCTTCCATATCGCATATCGTGTTTCGGACGAATGGAATGGTATTAACAGTCATTAAATAGCTGTCTTTGTGGAGAGTGCATGAAGTACACTACCATTTCCGACTCTCCATCCTCCCATCATCTTGTACTTGGAGAAACAAAGGATGGCCATGATCGCAGATGCCTTCGTCTCCAACTTGTGTAACACGCTATTAACCTATGGAAAGGAAGAGGCTGCCAAGATCTTGGGTGTGCCTGAGGAAATCAAGAAGTTCCATAGGAGGCTGAAGAGGATGCATGCCGTTCTCGCTGATGCAGAGAATAGACGCTTCGACGATGAGGCCATCAACCTTTGGCTGAACGAGCTGCGAGATCTCATGTACGATGCAGACGACATCATCGATGAATGCCGAATCGAGGGGGAGAAGCTTCTCAACTCAAACTCATCCTCATCTCATGATGCTGAGTCGGTACGTTGTTGCTACCCTCCCATTGCTTGCTTGCACAAAGTTGGATTCCGTCATGAGATTGGCAATAGAATTAGAGATCTTAACCTGAGGCTTGATGAACTTACCAAGGACAAAGCTGACCTCCATCTTACACCTGCTCCCCATGATGACCGTTGTAAGAGTAGAATAAGCCGCAAGACATCTCCTGTACTTGTTGAACCTGATCTTGTGGGAGAGAAAATTGAGGATGATACAAGGAGGTTGGTGGACCTGTTGACCAAAGAATATAAGAAAAAAATCCCAGTCTTTGCTATTGTCGGCATGGGTGGGATAGGCAAAACTACTCTTGCTCAGAAAATTTACAATGATGAGAAGCTTCGGGACAACTTCAACCAAATGCCACGAATTTGGTTGTGCGTGTCCCAAGAATTCTCAGAGTCCGATTTGTTAGCAATATATCTCCTAACTAAATAAATAAATCTATAAATTCAATTAATAAAAATCTTAAAGGAAATAATATACATGCATATCATTCGGCATCCAAATAATTCTATTTTAATACAAAATAAATCTATTCTAGCACAAAATAAATCTATGCATTTAATAAGTTTATATCATAGAATTTCAAATCCTACCAATCTACTAATATTAAATTAAAAATAAAGGTAGAAGAAAGTAGCCTGATTGAAAGCAGGTCGAAGCGCGTAGACGCTGTCCCAAAGAAGTATTTGCCCCCACGTACGGGTCACCCGGCAATCCTTCTCGGAGATACGATGACCCTACAACCTCTTCTTCGGCACGTCTCGGAAGAAGTCAAAACGAACCCGATCGGACTTGCAGATCCAGCAAAGAGCAGTATGAAAAGAATAAAATAAAACTGAATAAAAATGTAAAAATGAAAATCGGAAGTGGCTAAGGAGAAGAAGAATTTTTCCAGAGTTTTTCCACTATTTTTCTATATTTTTTTCGTACTCAAAAAGAGATGAAATGGAGGGGTTTATATAGGGATTTAATCGGGGGCAATATGGTCTTTTCGGCGGACGCGTCCGCGCCTTCCGCGGACGCGTCCGCGCTCTTCTCGCAAACGTGCGCCAACGGGCGCACGCGTCCCATTTAATGCAAACGAAAACGCCAACGAGCGTTTTCGTTTTCAAACGAGCACGCGGCCGCGGCCGCGGCCGTTTCCAGAATGAAATGCGTAACGCCCGCTGGGCGTTACCTTTTTTTTTTCTCTCAAACGCGCACGCGGCCAAATTTCGGGCCGCGTGCGCATTTAAATTTTTCCCAACAATCCCTCACAAAAATTTAAATAATTTTAAAATCAAAATAAAATGCTGGATATCTTATATTATGTAATAGGTGTAGGTACCTTTCGGTTTGAACCTTCACTTAGTGACAATTGATTACATCTGTGGAGCCAAGGTGGTCTTAACCTTGAACCTCGGTCCATGGCTCAGATTAAATCAACAGCACACATAATATAGCCCGATCTGGGTTCTAAGCGGGTTGCGCTATTATGGCCATGCGCAGGTATCTATCATGTGCTTTTTAGGGAATCGCCCATTTCCCATAATCGCGGCCTCACGATTGCACATATAGGTGAGTCCTAATAAGAAAGCTAGCAAGGAAGCTCCTGCCTCTTGGGTCTCGGACTCATTAAGAGTTATACAAACGAACTCATCCTACCGCTTGCTTTTATGAGCACTAGCGCCATAGGGATGAGGAAAACATGAAATAGTGCTCCTCTTAGTCACACTCCGGTTTGTTTCTACCCATTGAACCTTTTAAGGTTGGGTTCCCACCGTGGTGATCTATCTTTATGGGCTAAGCCCCATCCCCCTCGACGACTCTAGAACCACTGTTCTAGATAAACCTTTTGTAAGCTGATCAGCCAAATTATTTTCTGATTTTACAAAATTCAAGGCAATAACATTATTTTTCAATTTATATCTCAATGATTTATGACGTACTTTTAAGTGCCTGTTCATTTTTACATTGGCATTTTCTTGGTTGCACTTATCTATTGCAGATTTACAGTCACAATGTAAGGAGACAGGTGGTAAAGGTGACTCATCTACAGGAAGGTCTATAAGTAGATCTCTGAGCCACTCAGCCTCAGTGCTAGTAGTGTCTAAAGCTATCAGTTCAGACTCCATGGTACTCCTAGATATTAAGGTTTGTTTGGTGGATTTCCAAGACACAGCAGCACCTCCTAGGAGAAAGACGTATCCTGTGGTGGATTTAACATCTAAGGTATCGCTGATCCAGTTGGCATCACTATAGCCTTCTAGAACAGCAGGAAACCCACTAAAGTGCAAACTATAGGACTTGGTACCCTTAAGATACCTAAGAATTCTCTCTAATGCTGTCCAATGATCTCTATTTGGATTAACAGTATATCTACTAAGTCTATTTACAGCATATGCTATGTCTGGCCTAGTGTAGTTTGTTAGGAATCCTAGTGAGCCTATGATTTGAGCATATAGGCTTTGAAGGACAGGAGTTCCTAAGTTCTTCTTAAGATGAGTAGAGGGATCAAATGGAGTAGAGACAGGCTGACAATCGGAATAATTAAATTTATTAAGTATCTTGTCAACATAATGACTTTGGGATAACTCAATACTTTTTGCACTTCTAATTATTTTGGTATTTAAAATTAAGTCAGCTTGTCCCAAGTCTTTCATATCAAACTTATTACTTAAAAATTGTTTTACTTCATCAATTATCTGAAGATCTGTCCCAAAGATCAGTATATCATCTACATAAAGGCACAAGATCACAAATTTGTGTCCAACTCTCTTATGATATACACATTCGTCTGTACTATTGATTTCAAATCCAAATGTCATTATGGTTTCATCAAATTTCAAGTGCCATTGCTTAGGTGCTTGTTTAAGACCATAAAGAGATCTGACTAGTCTGCAAACTTTATTTTCTTGGCCTAGGATTTTAAATCCCTCTGGCTGGTCCATATAAATTTCTTCATTTAAGTTTTCATTTAGAAAAGCTGTCTTAACATCCATCTGATGAATCACTAATTTATGAATGGAGGCTAATGCTATAAGGACCCTAATAGTAGTAATCCTAGCTACAGGTGCATAAACATCAAAGAAATCTACACCAGGTCTCTGAGTAAAACCCTTGGCAACTAATCTAGCCTTAAATTTATCTACAGAGCCATCAGGCCTAAGTTTTTTCTTAAAGATCCATTTGCATCCTATTGTTTTACAACCAGAAGGAAGATCAGTCAATTCCCAAGTATGGTTTTGGATAATTGATTGCATCTCATTGTCCACAGCTTCTCTCCAAAAAGGTGAATCCAAAAATTTCATTGCGTCCTCAAAGGTAGTTGGAGAGTCTTCTATTAGGAAGGTATAAAAATCATCTCCAAATATTTTCTCTACCCTGGATCTTTTACTCCTCCTAGGTTCTGCTTCTACTTCTATTGTTCTTGTCCTTATTCTACTAGAGCTACTAGCTATACCGCTATCTACTCTAGTCTTAAGTGGAAAGGTGTCTTCAAAATATGTTGCATCTCTGGCTTCTATGATAGTGTTGTTACTAATATCATTTATTTCTGAACTTATTACCAGAAATCTATTGGCATTACTATTGGCTGCATAACCTATGAATATGGCATCCACTGTTTTAGGGCCTATTTTCTTTCTCTTAAAATCAGGTATTTTTACTTTTGCCAAGCACCCCCACACTTTTAAATAGCTAAGATTAGGTTTTCTATGTTTCCAAACTTCATATGGGGTTAGATCATTATTTTTAGAGGGAATCCTATTAAGGATATAACAGGCTGAAACAAGAGCTTCCCCCCACAAATTTTCTGGCACTCCTGAGCTTATAAGCATGGAGTTCACCATATCCATTAAAGTCCTATTCTTCCTTTCTGCTACTCCATTTGATTGGGGAGAATAGGGTGCAGTCACTTCATGAATGATTCCATGATCTTCACAGAATTGAGTTATGTCATTTGATGTATATTCACCTCCCCGATCTGATCTAAGAATTTTAATTTTCTTTTCCTGTTGGTTCTCAGCTTCAATCTTAAAAATTTTAAATTTGCTGAGCACCTCATCCTTGGTTTTAATTAGGTAGATGTAACAGAACTTCGATAGATCATCTATAAATGTTACAAAGTATCTGTTACCTCCCCTAGAAGTTCTACCAGAGTCACAAACATCACTATGAATCAACTCTAATAGATCAGAATCCCTATTAACAGATTTAAAAGGCTTCCTAGGGAGTTTGGCTTCTACACAAGTTTGACATTTCTCATGGTTCTTGAGATCACTTTTTGGTATTAGATTTAGGTTCATAAGTTGCTTAATTGAATTATAATTTACATGACCTAATCTACCATGCCAAATAGAAGGAGGCTCTATATTCATAATCAAAGGATTTTCATTTATTGAAGGAGCTATTACATTCAATTTGAACAATCCTTCACTAAGGAATCCTTTTCCAATAAACATAACACCATGAGAAATTACAACCTTATTGGACTCAAAAACAAGACGAAAGCCTTGCTGGACAAGCAAAGAACTACTAATGAGGTTTCTCCTAACAACTGGAATATGTTGGACGCCGTGCAGTGACAGGACTTTTCCAGAGGTAAGCTTTAAGTCCACACGTCCTACTCCTAACACACGTGCCTCCGAGCTGTTTGCCATGATCACAGCTCCTCCACTTGAGATCTGGTAAGAAGAAAACCAGGAACGATCCGAACAAATATGAATACCAGCTCCGGTATCAATCCACCAATCTAGTGCTTGTAAAGTCATGTTAACTTCAGGAGTGAAGGAAACAGACCTGAAAGCTGTCTCAGAGGAGCCAGCGCCGGAAGTCACCATGTTGACTTGAGCACTGGATGTGTGTGGACCCTTCTTCTTAGATTGAAGAGGTGCAGTCTTCTTATAGAAGCACTGTGGAGACAAATGGTTGGTCCGACCACACACATAACAGAAACGAGCACCACCTTCCTCTTTCTTCTTCTTTTGCTCCTGGGATTGAATAGGCTTCCCATTGTAGTGGTGGTTAGGGTTTCTAGGGTTGTAGGGTTTCTTCTTGAAATTCTTACGGAAGGGTCGGTTCTGATTTTTTTTAGGAGGAGCTTCTACATTATATGCATTATTTTTAGATCCAGTAGAGGTATTATTTCTGAGCCTATGCTGCTCTTCAATCCTAATGGAGTTTAAGACTTGGGTTAGGGTGAGAATTCCTTGGGTATGGCTCAGGGTCTTAGCAAAATCAGACCAGGAAGTAGGTAGTTTATCTATCAAACAGGCTACCTGGAATGATTCATCCAAATTGGTTCCATTAGCCCTAAGCTGGTGGATCAGGGTTTCAAATTCATGAATTTGGTCATTCATAGGCTTTGAGTCCACCATCCTAAACTTATTGAAATCGGAGGCCTTGAACCTCTTTACCCCAGCATCATCAAGACCATATTTGCTATCTAGGGTGTCCCAGAGTTCTTTGGCACTCTTGGCTGTGTAATAGATATCATACAGCCTCTCAGAAAGAGCACCTAGAATTCTATGGATACAATGATAATCTATCTCATCAGGTGTCCTAGAGGGTGTGCTAGTGGAGGCAGAATGTTCAGTGTTGGAAGAGGTAGTTGGGTTGGACCCGTTATCAACTTCGATCGTACTTTCACCTATGGCTGAGATTAACCCTAATGTGGTGAGCCAGAACCGTATTTGGTTCTGCCACCTCCTAAAGTTATGGCCATCAAATTTTTCAGGTTTGGCACTAAGATGGTCACTAGTGTTTGAGGCCATAGGATCAGGGTTGCAGAATAGTGACAGAAACCTGATTGAAATCAAAGAAATCTATGTCAAAAGATTGCAGTAATATTTATATTGAACTTTGGATGTCTAATTGATATATCCAAAAAACTAATAGCCAGATCAGCTCCAGATCGGTGGTGGAGCACTAGGCTCACTTAAGTACCAGCCTTTCTTAGGCACGTATGCCTTTTTGACAAGCTTTTCTTAGACACTATTAGTTAGTGGATATAATCACTAGAAATCACACAAATTCAATATTTAAAATAACCTAAATGCAAATTTAAATTAGATATTGTGGATTAACTAATTTCAAAATTTTTCGTTTGAATTTTCCGAATTAGCAATGATTGATTACTAATTTAGTAGTAGCAAATCAATTATTTTAATTGAGAACTAAAATATCAATTTAATGAATTATATGTTAGATTTGAATTATTGCCTTATTGAAATAATTGATTACTAATTTTATGGCAAATCAATTATTGTAATTAAGATCTAAAATGTCAATTCAGCGAATTAAAATATTTATTCCTTTATTAGAATAATTTATTGAGATCTAATAAGTCAATTCAATAGATTAACTATTATGTATCAACCAATTTCCGAATTTCCCGTTTGAATGGGATCTGGAAATTACTCCTTGAGAAGTCCAAATGGAGGTATAATAAACCTCTTGGAGGTTAACCAAATTATTAACTCTTTAGAATAATTTATTATTGATGATGTGCTAGCAAAAACAATTATTGCAATTAAAATCTAATATGCCACAATTGTAATAAAGAATTTAATTAATTATATATTACTAACAAAAAAAAATACTTCTTTGGATTGTTAGCAATATATCTCCTAACTAAATAAATAAACCTATAAATTCAATTAATAAAAATCTTAAAGGAAATAATATACATGCATATCATTCGGCATCCAAATAATTCTATTTTAATACAAAATAAATCTATTCTAGCACAAAATAAATCTATGCATTTAATAAGTTTATATCATAGAATTTCAAATCCTACCAATCTACTAATATTAAATTAAAAATAAAGGTAGAAGAAAGTAGCCTGATTGAAAGCAGGTCGAAGCGCGTAGACGCTGTCCCAAAGAAGTATTTGCCCCCACGTACGGGTCACCCGGCAATCCTTCTCGGAGATACGACGACCCTACAACCTCTTCTTCGGCACGTCTCGGAAGAAGTCAAAACGAACCCGATCGGACTTGCAGATCCAGCAAAGAGCAGTATGAAAAGAATAAAATAAAACTGAATAAAAATATAAAAATAAAAATCGGAAGTGGCTAAGGAGAAGAAGAATTTTTTCAGAGTTTTTCCACTATTTTTCTATATTTTTTTCGTACTCAAAAAGAGATGAAATGGAGGGGTTTATATAGGGATTTAATCGGGGGCAATATGGTCTTTTCGGCGGACGCGTCCGCGCCTTCCGCGGACGCGTCCGCGCTCTTCTCGCAAACGTGCGCCAACGGGCGCACGCGTCCCATTTAATGCAAACGAAAACGCCAACGAGCGTTTTCGTTTTCAAACGAGCACGCGGCCGCGGCCGCGGCCGTTTCCAGAATGAAATGCGTAACGCCCGCTGGGCGTTCTCTTTTTTTTCTCTCAAACGCGCACGCGGCCAAATTTCGGGCCGCGTGCGCATTTAAATTTTTCCCAACACGATTTACTGAGATCCATCATACATCAAGTTGGAGGTGATCCTGGACAGGCCAAGGAGAAGGAAGTGCTTGAACCCATGCTTAGCGAATTACTCGGGAACAAAAAATTCTTTGTAGTCTTGGATGATGTTTGGGATGCACAAGTATGGGATAAGCTATTGAGAAATCCCTTGCAGAGTGGTTTGGCAGATAGTAGAATTTTGATAACAACTAGAAATATAAACATTGCTCAACAGATGGGTGCCATATACACTCATATGGTGGATAAGTTGTCTCGAGAGGATGGTTGGTCATTAATTTGCAAGATGGTGTTTGAGGAAGGCGAGGAAGGAGATATGCATGAGTTAAGTGATATAGGAATGAAAATTGTAGAGAAATGTGATGGCCTTCCCCTTGCTCTTAGGACTACTGGGGGACTTCTTCGAACCAAGGTAAAAAGGCCATTGGAATGGGAAAAGGTCCTTTCTAGCTCAGCATGGTCTTTTACTAAGCTTCCGGATGGGGAGATGGGTGCTTTGTACTTAAGCTATCAGCATTTACAACCTCCTCTCAAGCAGTGCTTCACTTGCCTTTCATTATTTCCCGAGGACATCCTAATTGTTAAAAATCGGTTTGTCAGAAGTTGTATTGCAGAGGGCTTTGTAACATCCGAAGACAATACACCCTTGGAAGATGTGGCGGAAGGATATTGGGAGGAGTTGATGCAAAGGAACCTCCTATAGCCAGATCCTATATATTATGAACAATTCGTTTGTAGGATGCATGACCTCCTGCGATCTCTAGCTCACCATATAGCAGGGGATGAGTGCTTCGTTGGAGATGCACGAGCATTTGAAAACAAGATCACGTCCTCCTCCTCATCATCATTGATAAAATTACGCCGTTTATCAATTGTAGATAAAAAATTAGAAACCATACCAGACTTTATAATGGAACAGACATCCTTGAGGACCCTGTCATTCTTCCATACCCCACTTATTCGGGATCTTCCAAGAGATCTCTTCAGAAAGCTAAGGAGTTTAAGGGTCCTCAACTTACGTGAAACAGCCATTAACAATCTACCAACTTCCTTGGGAGATCTTGTGCACCTTAGAACTCTTGATATCTCTAATACTTCAATAAGAGAGATACCAGAGAGCATAGGGAATCTTAGAAATCTCCAATTCCTGCTCCTTGAGAATTGTGAATATATGCACAACCTCCCTAATGGTGTCGTGGGGTTAATCAATCTAAGGGTTTTGGATGTCGAGAATGTACCACATGATGGTCTGCCTGTAGGAATAGGGAGACTGGAACAACTACATTCACTTTGGGGATTTGTAGCGAATGGTAGCGAGGGCTGCATATTTGGAGTAGGAGAAGATGACAGGGAGCAGGAGCACAAGGGACATCAACACAGGAGGTTCTGCACCTTGAAGGAGTTGAAATCCCTCTCCCAGCTCCGGTATTTGATTATACAAAACTTGGAGAGGGTATCGAACAGGGATGAAGCAAGAGCTGCAACACTTAAAGCCAAGCCCCATCTTCTCTACCTAGATATGCATTGGGCACTAGCGAACAACACTTCTGAAGTGCAGCAGCCTCGTGCAAATGATTACGAGGAGGAAGATATCAGGAGAATAGGGGAGGTATTCGAGGAGCTCTGCCCACCACCATGCATTGAAATTCTTAGAATCAATGACTACTTTGGCCGTGAGTTTCCCAACTGGTTGATGACACCGTCCTCCTCGTCGTTCCGCAACCTGCGAAGGCTGGAACTGAAGAATTGTGCTCTATACCAGCAAATTCCACCCTTGGGAATGCTTCCACAACTAGATTACGTCTGGATCAATGGTGCTTCTGCAGTCCTGAGAATCGGGCCCGAATTCTTGGTGCTGGCGGGTGGTAGAGCTGGTGGACAAAAAACAGACTCTTGCTTCTCCTCCTACTTCCCCAAACTAGAGCAACTTGGATTTAAAAACATGCCTAATTGGGAAGAATGGCGGTGGCAGTCGGAGGAGGACAACCGGACAACATCGTTGCTACCTTCTCTCAAGTCATTGGGAATTGATCGATGCCCGAAGTTGAGGTCTCTACCGGAGAGCCTCCTCTGTCATGCCACCGCCCTGAAGAAACTATACATTGCTGGTGCCCACAGCCTGAGAGAAATACAAAACCTCCCCTCTCTTACAGAATTGATCTTGATTAGCAACTCAAATTTGGAGAGAGTGTCGAACCTTCCGGCACTAAAATTTTTGAGGATTCATCATTGTGAGAAGTTGAAGGTTGTGGAGGGTGTGGATGCCATGGAGCACATTCTGCTTCATAATCGAGAAGGGTCTCTCCCGGACTGGTTAGTAGGTGCTGGTGAAGAGCAATCGTGCTTCCCTTCCCTCCACAAGTTGACTCTCAAAAACAGAATCTGTCGCCGAGGGCTGCCCGATTGGCCTCTGATCCGATGACACGACACCCATCTCATGTTGAAACAATCAACAAGTATGGGCCAACGACAGTCAACTATACAAGAAAAAGGTCAGAAATGGTTTTCACCTCTACGTAACCTTTCATTCGTCTTTCTGTAGCTATGAATGGAAGATAATTGGCAAATATATTTTGCAGCTGCTTCAGCAAGCCAGGGATGGATGGTATACTACTCGGCAACTATTTGATATTTTGCATCATTCTCATCCTTTCAGGTACATATCATGACCTAATCGCTCCTTTTCTTTCTGATATCTAATCCTCTTTGCATGTCCTTTCAAGAGACGATATCTGACACCAGTTCTTTTCTTCTTTTCTTTTCTTGCCTGCCTTCTTTTATTGAATACATGGAATTAATCCTTGTGTGTATATTGCATGATCTATACCTTTTTGTGCAAGACTTCAACCCAGGGACTCTAGCAAGAAAGAAAAAAAATCTGTCAGGTCCCAGATGATATGCATAGCAATTCCTTACATTAACTGGCTACCGTATGATTGCTCATCTTAGTTTCAGTTTGAATACCGTATGATAAGCAAAGATCTATCAAGTTGTTTGTCTTTCCACCCACCCTTCTGCTTTTGTATGATTTATCAGGCCCGACAGATAAGCTGAAGTCCTTGTTTCTAGAGGCTTCTCTCCAACTTTAGTAGTAGCTTTCATTCTAGCAGGGTCTTGGAACAAGCAACTACCCATCTATGGTGCTAATCCCGCAAACCACTGGCTGTTAACATAGCATGAATGGACAATTATAAGTTGAGATTTTAATCTTGTGCAGAGAAAGGATCGATGACTGCAAGATGATGGTGTTCCCAATTTTATTCTTTCACCTGCTTGGACAACGGTGTTCTCAAATTTCATTATTGTAACAGCAAGATTCTCCCAATTCCTTCAAGCATTCCACAAGATTTTTCAAAAGCAAATTAGCACTCGAAAACATGAGATCATGCTTGTCTATGTAACAAAATTGTGATAGAGAAAACATGTTGTATGTCTATGTTCTATTGAAAAAGTTCTTTTGATGCATCTATCAATAATTCAATATGACCATATGAAAACCGTTGGCCCCAATAATTGGGCTGTTATTCATTTGATGATCCACTACAAAAGAAAGGATATCTCCCGGCGCTTTTTTTGGTCTCTCCCGACGCTTTTAAGCGTCGGCGAATTTCCAGCCCACGCACCGCAAAGCGTGGGTCAGACGTCGGGCAGGTGGGCGTGGGTCGGATTTAACCCGACGCGTCAAAAAAGCGTCGTCGCTCTATGCCGACGCTTTTAAGCGTCGTTCATTTTACGAAAGCGTCGGCGTACTTGAACCGACGCTTCCCACCGTATTTTGTGTTGGACTATGCCGACGCTTAAAAGCGTCGGCTTATGCTACTTGACCGACGCAATAAAGCATCGTTAAACATCAAACCTATGGGTTGCGAACTTCTGGTAGTTGTGAACTTGAGGTAATTGTTTCTTTTTTTTTTTGGTCACTTCTGGTTGATCACATCATAGATCAATATCTTTTTCTTCCTTTTTTGTTTCCTTTCATTCAATATTAACAACCAATTGAGAAAACAAATCATGCTCATTCCTTAACATGTCCAATTAATACTTTACACTGATTACATATAGCTTGGTATTACCACACCAAAGGAATGCCAAGTTATGTAGAAAAACTAGTAACAGAAAACCATCACTGATTTATATATCCTGTTCAATATACGTTCTCTAAATCCCATAGGAAAAGAAAAAGGCATGCATAAACTCCTGAAGACCTTTAACAGATATGCTTAAACCCTGATCTCCTTCGAGAAGAAACCTTTCATTAATTTTGCCAGGACTTGGTAGAGCAACCTATTTTTATTTCTTGGATTTGGACAGTGCTTGCTTGTACCTTTTGGTGATCTGCCAAAAGACCAAACACTAGTCATCTACAGTATGAAGAAATACATACCTTTAGCCAACAATCTGGTGACCTGAAAGCACAACCTTTTGCAAACAAGTTTCTAATCATGATGACAAAGACAAGCATCAGGAAGAGGAGGGAGGAAACTCTAAAGAAAACACAAGACAAATGCACAATTCTTACAACAAAAAAAGAAAAAGGGTATATGATGTTGTTGTTTTAGTTTATCATATATAAACTTTCAAAGCATTACTTAATTTTTTTACAAGCACCACCATCAAGCACTTGCTCATGAGTTCATCATGCCACTAAACTGAAATTCAATTTCCACGAGCTCTTATTATTATTGAAGATTTCACCTAAATCCCGCATATATCTATCAGCATTGAAGATCCCACTTGAAACCTCTTCATTTATATATCTGCATATATCTGCATATATCCATAGTTTGGGAAGGCTTTCGGTCTGGCTGCTCACAACTCCACCGCCACCGTCGTTAAATATCAAGCCAAAGGAGCCAAATTGAAATGCAATCCTTTAAATGAGTTTCATACTGTTTCAAAGACCTTTTGGTTTAACATAACTGAAAATATTTTCTCAATTTTCTCACAAATCCAAATATACAATTAATCCTGTGACCAGCAGCGCTGAAGAGGTTAAAAGAGTACCAGTCCAACCATTGCTTGTGTGTGGTTTGCACCAAAAGAACTCTCCCACACCCAGGAAGAAGACAGGTTTCTTGAGTTGACCTTGAATGTTTGAAGTTTCCCCAAAAAATCTATGTATGTTACAGTTACATCAACACCCTGTAAAAAACATAATGGGATAAATAGAATGAACAGTTTACTTTCATGAAGAAGATGTATTCCAGTTACCTCATCTAGATCGTGGGAGTCAAGTCGTCCAGCCGGACTGCCTGTCCTGAAACCATGTTCCTGTCAAGTCAACATAGAACATACTAATTAAAGTCCTTTCCAAGATCTATACTTATCAAAGTTCTGGCATAATCATATTTTGGAAATTGAGGTAAGATAATGGTGGTGGGGTTGGGGGGGGGGGGGGGGGGAGGGGGAGAGCTTACTACGTGCAAATCTTGATATTCCTTAGAATCAGGCATGTCATCCAATGGACGTTTTGGTGGTCCAAGTCTTGGATTAGCAACTTTTGATGGAGAAATTGCATGCACCTCAGGTTCCACCTCAGCAAGAACTGGAGGAGGAGATGGTTGCCTGATACTCAACTGAAGAGAATCTTCCTGTGCAACACTGGTGGCCAAGGATCAGGATTTTTCTACTGGAACAAAGCAACTACCATCATCAAGGAATAGAACAGACTCCAAATCATGACTGCTCTTTCTGGAATCACCTTCATTTACCACAACAGTACCATGTAAACCATATAAGAAAGTTGTATTGCAATCAGAAAATGCCAGTTGGCAAAGTGATCATAAAGCAAATTAAACAAAATTAACCACCTAAAATATGGCATACAACTTAAATTTCTATAACTAACAAATGCATGTTTTTTAGCTGGATGATGCCAATTCAATACTTCAATTGATCAAGCAATAGTAATACGTGTTAAAAATTCTCACCCTGCAAATCCACTATGGATTAACTCAGCATTACTGGGATGCTGGACCTGTACCAAGTAGCAGCAAATGATCCATGTCAGTCACTAATTTGCAGAGAAAAGAGCGAGAAGACTTGTCAATAGTGCAAGGGTTATACCATTATACCAGTAATGGGACCGGTCTATTGGCCCTGGAGCCCGTTAGGACCTAAAATGGAGTGGAGTGTCTAGATAGTGTTTCTTCCTTTGGCTGAGGTTGACCGAATCTGCATTATCTATCTTAAACCGATCAAACTCTACAAACTAATTGTTATACATAAGATTTTGGAAACCATGTTCCTGTCAAGTCAACATAGAACATACTAATTAAAGTCCTTTCCAAGATCTATACTTATCAAAGTTCTATATCTTAGAACATATTTTGGAAATTGAGGTAAGTATCAAAAAAAAAAATTTAAAACAATCTAAAAACATTCATCTCAAATTCGTAAGTACACAATCTACGATGTATCAAGAGTCGACGGCATCATCATCTCTACGAGTAGATGAAGTATCAGCAACCTACAAGAAAAAAAATACTTTAGAAACTAAAAATACGAAAGTCATCACGCTCATACAAGAATACATTATAATTATATAAAATATTCAAATATATTTAGTTATGTACCGAAGGAGCAAATCTCTGCAAAAAAGATGAAATATGGTCAAGCTGATCCTGCAAAGATTGTATCTTCAACTCTTGGCTCTGCTTGAACTCCGCCATATCAGTCATATGACTCTGCCTCATCTCCTCTATCCTTGTCTCATATGACTGCTTTATCTGTGCCATCTCTGTCTTCAAACTACAAATCTCTGCAGTGCTAGTACCTTGTCTGGCATCTTGGGTATATCGGCTCACTGCAGACAGCTGAGTGGGGGTAACTCCGATACCGTAACCCCTCATGCGACCATAACGTTCTGGGCCCATCAATTCTGCATAGACCTGAGCCTCGACGCGACTGGCCGCGTCGGATGATGATGACTCCCCGACGCGCTCTGAAATGAGATTTGTAGCTCTTTTCTATATCTCTCTCAAAAAAATAAACAGTCACATTAATAATTTAAAAGAAGTAAAATTAATAAAAAAATTATGATCAAATAAAAAATGAATACATACAACTATATCTCTCAACTCGTCCCGGACAAAGCTGCCATCTCGGTGAGTGTGGGTCATCTTATAAAACTCTACCTCACCAGGCTCCCTTCCATGCTCTACTATCTACACATACGGAAAGTATATTGCCAAACTATATATCATGATACGTGCTATATGTTAGTAGAGTTTCAAATAGTTTCAAACAAACTTACGAATTCATTTCTACGTCTCGCATAACTCTTCGAGCCTGAAGTATGAGGAACTGCTTGAGATGCTCGTGCAGCTCTACCAATATTAGAATATGTCAGCCAAAATAAAAGCACACAGTATAATATTATTCAATGTATATATTTGCAATCTATATTAATAATAAAGATAATATAAGATATTGAAACAATATACGTGACCTGTCCTTTTTTAGAAAACCAGTAGTGAACAAGCTCCCTCCACTGCTGAGGGTATACATCAGGAGGAGTCACACGAGCAACATCCTCCTCTGTCATACCCTCACGCTTGAAGTCCGTCTTCAATTTTGCTTTATATTCTTTCCATTTGCGGTTGAGGGACTTTAGCACCCAATCATGGCTCTCTGGAGGGAGTACAAACTTACCCTACAACAAGATACAGAATGTTATAATAATATTAAACCTCAAAAGTAAAATCATGGTAGTAAGCAAATTAACATACAGAAGGTGTCAAATTAAAAAGAACAAATTCAATTCATTACCTGTATGAGTCTAAGAAGCTCAACCTTATACGAAGGAAGCATGTCATTCCACTTCGTATAGTTGAGCGGACACAGCTGACCCTTGCGTGCAACCGATCCTAAAAAGCTTGATAGAAGACTTCCAGCTCTATTGATGGGCTGCCCCAATTCGTTGCATCAAATGATGATCTTCTCACCCGGAGGAAGCTTCCACACATCCTTTGCTTGAGTGGGTCCCCGTCTCGTCCTCACTGTCCCTTGTCCATCTATTCAAATTAAATAAAATGTCTTAAAAAGTTGAAGACAAATATGAACATAAAATATGAACTTTAAATCGAATTACCCTGGATCCGGAGCTCATCCTCCGGACAATCAGCAGGAGGCTCGCGCTGAGATCCTGACTCGTGCTGCTGGTGCTCATATGGCTGCTGGGACTGCAGGGACTGCTCAGAAGTAGATCCCACCTGAGAATGCTGGAACTCCACATCTCTAAATTGCCTCCCTCGGGGCATATTGTTACCTGGTATGTACAAAAAAGAATCAATATTTGGTTAAATGATAAATTTATACTAAATAAAGGGCTAATAAAAGAGAATATAATAACTCATTCAACGTATGCTTCATAAATTTTACTTACCATTATGAAACTACATTCTCATTCAACATCCATCCTAATCAAACTCATTGGCGCATTTACTTCATCAGTTGGCACAACATTATAAGGCATACACTGAGTATAAGTATCATCGTCCTCCTCTTCCAACCTTTTTTCCATATCATACAAGTCCCTAGGTTTCGTCTTAATAACGAGAGACCAATTTTTATCTTTTGAGTCTTGCACAAAAAATACTTGTCGAGCTTGAGATGAAAAAACAAATGGATCATCTTTCAATAACACACCAGTATGTATCAACCTTGAAAAATTTACAAGTGCGAATCCATTTATGTCTTGCCTCAAATCTCTAGGTGAGTTTATATCCACCCAATCACATCGAAATAATACTACCTTAAACTTTCCATAATAATCCAGCTCATAAATATCTGTTAGAGCACCATAATAATTTTTTCCATCCGCCTCAACCATAATCCCACTATTTTGGGTTTTTCTAAATTTCTCACACTCTTTAGTATGAAATTTAAAACCATTTTTAATGAACCCACCATATCTGTTGACAATATTATTCGGACCTCGAGCAATGACTATTAACTCCTCGAAACAATTCCTCTCCATCATCATTGGTACCTAAAAAGAATTATAGAAGTAATGATTAATTTCTCTCTATAAAAATTAAAAAAAACTTAATATATTAGACATCTAACCTGTTTGAAAAGCCATTCTGGAAATAACTCAACCAACCATCGTTGCTCAATCCTTGGTGTAGGACGAATGTTATGGTTGAGACTTCGCTGAGCCATTAAAAATTCTCTGCATGATCAGAAAATCTTTAATTGAGTATCAATATTACATTCTCCTGACATGACAGTAAATTTAGATTTTCATTAACCGTACTAACCTGCGAGACGCGGATATTATATCACTATGAAGTAAGAGATAGCGATGTGCCTGTGCCAATGATTTCTGGTCAAGAACAACACTTTCGACTTTTTCCAAAACTCTTCTACCAGATGAGAACTTGTAAACATCTGCATTCTCTATGAAATCACAATTCCTTTGAGGTCGATTGAAAACTGTTTCAACACCTTCAAGATATCTCGAACAAAATGTCAAACACTCCTCAGCAATATATCCTTCAGCAATCAATCCCTCGGGATAGGCTCGATTGCGTACATAATCTTTTAAGCGCATAAGAAACCTTCAACAATAAATTTTTAAAATAAATATCAAAATCAAACTGATTATTAAATTTGGCTATTAGAGTTTAGAAAAATCACCTCTCAATAGGATATATCCATCGGTAGTGAACCGGTCCACCAAGTTTAGCCTCTGCCGCTAAGTGAATGAGTAGATGAACCATAATAGTAAAAAACCCAGGAGGGAAGATCTTTTTCATATGGCATAGTGTAAGTGTAACATTAGACTCCAATTGATCAAGCTCCTTAGGATCAAGAACTTTAGAACATAATGCCTTAAAGAATGATGACAATTAAGAAACAATTGCGAAAATTTGTTTCGGTGTTGACGATCTTAAAGCCAATGGAAAGATATCTTGCATCAAAATGTGACAGTCGTGACTTTTAAGATTTGAAAGTTTACGCTCTTTGAGATTTACGCATCGTGAAATATTCGATGAGTACCCATCAGGAACCTTCATATTTTTCAGAACTGTTAGAAAAAGATCTTTCTCTTGAGTAGACATTGTATAACATGCAGGAGGTGTATAAAATTTATCATTGGCAAGCTCTGTCGGATGAAGCTCTTGTCTTATGCCCATATCTTTCAAATCAAGACGCGCTTTCAAGTTATCTTTGGTCTTTCCATCAAGATTTAACAATATTCCAATCAGGTTATCACAAATGTTCTTCTCTATATGCATCACATCAAGGTTATGTCGAAGAAGATTATACTCCCAATAAGGTAAATCAAAGAAAATGCTCTTTTTTTTCCATAGCTGTTTCTGTGTAGATGCTGCCATTGTTTCCTGACCATATACGTTATCTTCATTCTCAAAAAAGTTGTCAGCATCCTCTTCAACCTCTGCTATTAATCCTTCATTCATTGTGCTGCCAACATGTTCCCTTCCCCTCTTCTTTGAAATTTGGAGACCTTACCCGGTATATAATTGGTGCCATGCATTTGTCTAAGGACTTCAGTTCCAGTTGGTGGAATAGGGGCAGATCGCAACTCTATGGTACCATCAAATAAGTCTTTCTGAAATCGAAATGGATGGTTTGCTTCTAACCACCGACAATGGCCCATATAACAGAACTTTCCTCCATATTTTAATCAATATGAATGGGTTGAATCTCCACAAGAAGGACATGCAATACGCCCCTTAGTGCTCCAACCAGATAAATTAGCATACGCAGGAAAATCATTGATAGTCCACATAAGAGCTGCACGCAATTTGAAATTTTGGCCAGCGAAAGCATCAAATGCATCAATACCCTCCCATATTTGTTTCAATTCCTCTATTAGAGGCTGTAGAAAAACATCAATATCATTACCTGGGCCCTTGTCACCTGGAATAACCATTGACAGAATTACTGAAGACTATTTCATACACATCCATGGTGGCAAATTATATGAAATTAAAACAACCGGCCAAGTGTTGTATGTTGAGTTCATCGTTCGGAATGGATTAAATCCATCAGTAGCTAAACCTAGCCTAACACTGCGAATATCAGAAGCAAATCCGGGATGCCTATCATCAAATGCTTTCCATGCAGGACTATCCGCTGGGTGTCGTAACATTCCATCCTTTATACGACCTTCGTCATGCCATCTCATCGAGGAAGCTGTCTTTGATGATGCAAACATCCTTTTTAATCTTGGTATAAGAGGAAAATACCTCAAAATTTTAGCCGGTTTTTTCTTAGTCAGTGCAGCATCCACTTCAGTCAATGAATCATTCTCATCTTCTTTAGGTTTTACCCATCGTGAAGTTCCACATATTCGGCATGACTCTTGGTTGCTATTTTCAGCACGATATAAAATGCAGTCATTCGGACAACTATGTATCTTCTCGTATCCAAGGTCCAACTCTTTTATTAATTTTTTGGCTTCATATGAAGATGATGGCAAAGTAACACCTTCCGGAAATGCATCCTTTAATAATTGAAGAAGCATGGTAAAAGACTTGCTGGACCACCCATTCAAATATTTCAAATGTAATAAATGCAGAAGAAAAGAAATCTTCATAAAATTCTTACAACCCGGATACAGTTCTTGATCACAATCTTTCACCAAGTTATCATAATGAGCTGTGTCATCAGCATGTATAGATTCCTCAACATGCATGGACTGATCAATAACTGCACGCTCATTTTCTCCTACAGTTCTGATATTATGTCCAAGAGCATCTCTAAGTAGGCCCCTTATATCATCTTCTTCTACAGAATTTTGTTCCGTGTCACTACATCCAAAATTGAAGGTGTCTTCTAGATAGGGTTGGTTACATGAAGGTATGAACTCTCCATGGAGTACCCATTCAGTATAACCCTTTAGAAAACCATTCCATACCAAATATTCTTCAACAATTTTTGGATCAAGAGCAGAACCGTTTACACATTTTTGACATGGACATAAAATTTTTCCGTTCATATTAGATTTCTCAAAAGCAAACTTAATGAAATTCTGAACTCCATCCAAATATTCGGCACTGGATCTCAACTTATTTATCCAACTTTTGTCCATTCTATTAGAATACCGATTGAACTGCAGTTCATATAAAAAAGATAAACACTATTAGAAGGATGGACTACATATAAATTGCATGAAGAAAAGCATGTGACACTTACTATAACCTCATAATATATTGCCTGACATTCAAAATACAAAAATAATGCGCTGTAATCATTCTCAAAACAAAACCATAGCTTGTTAAGAAACCTACCTTACAATTTAGTCCATTTTGAAGGTTCCTTGGATCCCAGTTTTGAAATCCAGGTCAGAAGATACTAATTGAATCAATATTGGCAAACATCTACTATCACGAGTTGACCTATTCCCATACACATATGTAGTTTCATAGGAGCCTAAAGTTGATCTTATCATTTCTCATAAGGGTAAGTGCACCAATCCAAGATATTACGAATCAAGATCTAATATGCATAAGGGCAAGTAATGCATAATGCATCCACATTCCACAGTATGCATGAAACAGATCCATAGTATATGCATGAAACAGAAAAAAACAAAAATCCATATTATATGCATGTGACAGTTGGGACGAATCAAAGCATCTATAATCCCACTAGGCTGTATTTCATCTTGTACATTTAAACCTATACAAAAAAGAAGAGAAGATTTCCAACTTATATTCTGCTTTTATTGAATGTGAATTGGATGCACCATTATCATATGATTTGGTGGATGCATGTAACATACAACTTGTAAGCTATTTATTTTGAATCCAAAACACATAGCAGCAGATGCCTTTTTCTTATTTTATTTATACGTGTTTGTCGAAAGATTTAACAAATGGCACCTTTTCTATGGTCCTATCTTTCTTGAACCATGGATGTATTATTTTGTGCAATAGTTCATGTGATGGTCGGTGAGACATTGTATTTAGCTAAGCATCAGGAACAATAGTAATGTGGTCCATGGTGCTTATCATCAACCCTATGTATCCTAGGAATTATAAATTATATTCTCCATGATGCAAGCCATTCCTCACATTTGCTAGATAGATAAATAAAGACAAACAAAAAAGTCCAATGCCAGATATCTCTATCCATGCGATGAGATTAATGGTACTTTTCACCTACCTTCAGCCTAAAAGCTAGATTAAAGAAATGTGGTGCTTGGAGAGCCTTCTCACTCATTCATAGGGATCACTTTCTACCTCTCTCTTTCCTGCTATATGGAAGAGGTTTTGTTTAGCTAATGGCAAGAAAAGAAACCTCTCTCTTTCTACCTCTCTCTTTTTCCTCATTTACTGTAGTGAAAGAAGTTCCACAGATAAAAGATGCCTTGAAAGTGGTTGCGTACCTTTCTGACATTGATGCCATGAAGAAGTTCCACAGTTAAAAGATGCCAGCATTCTAGCCACAGACATAGAGCTTCTGTTCAAAAAGACTGGCATCCTTACATAAGATAGCTTGTCAAAAGAAATGCAGCACACGAGTCGGTACACTGGCACAGGAACCTCAAATTTCAGTTCCTAAATATCATCACTATTGTGTATCAATGTCAGGTGCTCTTAGATGTCATTGCAATACCATCTTGCATTTTATCCAGTCTGCCAAGCTACCTCATTGCTTCATCCACACTCATGCAGATGACAACATATAGTTCATCCCCCAAAAAGACTACATATATAACTCTGATAAATAGCATTCATATATCTGTACATCCAGTGAATGGGCTATATTGGTTTTTTTTTTTTTTACTCATGAAAAGTACGTGTTTATGTATGCATGCATGTCTATGAATATATGTGTACATATATACACATATATACATACAATATATATATATATATATATATTGTATGTATATATATTTGTATGTGTGTATTCCTATCATTAAATGCAGTTGCTTTGAAGGGAAAGGCACAAGTGGATTTCTTGTGCCATATCATATTCTTTTCTTGTGTCATGTCATAAATGTATATTGGAGCAGGAGAACCCAAGAAATTTACTTGGAGCATGAGAACCCAAGTACTATAACCATGTTTTTTTTGTTTTTTTTTTTTTAATTTGTACTGATTTTTGTCCCTATCTTTATGGCATCAATATACATTCACCCGAGCATTCTTTATCAGTGCAAAACTCATGCGTGCCCAATTAGCTAGTCTAGGTCTTATTTGTGATGCAAATGTGGAGTTAGGATGACAGGAGTCACAAAAAAAAAAGCAGCTCAAGTTATGATCTGAATCACAATTCAACTTACAGTATGACCACAGTGGTAAAGAAATTACATTTAGCTGTAAAGTATTTAAATTTTCTGTAAGAACTTACAGAAAATTGGATCTTTTCTTGAAATGCCCTCTTTCCTTTCTCCTGGTGACTTCAATATTTTTATCTTAATCATCTTAAGAAATTGTATCTAGTAGTTCTCATTCTGGTCGTCATTTGTAGGGACTTACGCGTTATCTCTTATAAAAATATTAATGATTTCACACCTAAACCAAATTATATTACTGTTCTTGCCTTCTTTCTTTCTGACATTATCTGAGATTTAGTGTTTATAAAACATTAAACCTATGCTCTTCTCTTCCCCTTCTTTTTTTTTACGTTAGGCAAGTCGATCTGTATATTGACAATCTCCCCTTATTAACATATAGGACAATGATTTATGAAGAGCTTAAGACATATCCGAATAATTGCGTATTAACTTGCGGGGACTTGATATGAAAATTTGGGCATGCCCATATCTTTTCTTCATCATGAAGTACTCACTTTTATTTTCACATATTTTGGTACTACAGGTGTTCGATGTCACCCCATTTATGGATGAGCATCCAGGTGGTGATGAAGTCTTGCTAGCAGTAACTGGTAATAATTCAAATCAGCTTTTTGTTGAACTGTAGATTTTACATGTTAGTTGCTTTTTGTCTTGTATATTTTCCTCCATTCTTATATAAAAGAAAGCATGATTAAACCAGTCAAACTCTGGTCTTGCTTAATTGACTCTATTTGCAGAACTAAATTTTTCATCTAATTGTCTTTGCAGGGAAGGATGCAACCAACGATTTTGAAGATGTAGGTCACAGCACCTCTGCTAAGGAGATGATGAGCAAGTATTGCATCGGGGACATAGATTCGTCAACTATTCCAACTAAGCGCATGTATGTGCCACCACAACAAACATCCTACAGTGGTAAAGAAAATTTTCTGTAAAGTATTTAGCTGACAGGAGAAAGAGGGGGCATACCTCGAATCGGCGCTTCCAAAGAACAAGGAGAAGATCCTCGGGCGGAGAAGAAGCTCGATCAACGCTTGAGGGCCAATCGGTCGGAGCCGGAGAGGAGGGACGAGGAGAAGATCCTCGAAAAGATCCTCGGGCGGAGGTGAAGCTCGCTCGAGGCTTGAAGGCTTGTCGGTTGACGCCGGAGAGGAGGGAGGAGGCTTGAGGGCGGAGGCAGCCGCTCGTGCCGGAGAGGAGGGCTAGCTAGGGCTCGATCGGGTGGGTATTCGGGGAGGCGGAGAGCCGAAAAAGGAGGGTGGGTATTCGGGGAGGCGGAGAGCCGGAAAAGGAGGCCAGGCTAGGGCTCGATCGGGAGGGTTGTATTTGGGGAGCAGCCACCGACGCTTCTTTGAACCGTGAGGATATGTGACGCCTGGGGTATTTTTTCCCGACGCGTGTGGATAGCATCGGCAAAAAAGGGTCGGCTTTTCCCAATTTTCCTGTAGTGTGATGATGCTATTTTTATGATGGATTCTATGCCTAGCGATACCAAAATCGGTGGGTTAGGCTAGGTTAAATGTAGTCTCGAGCTTACTCCAAGTTACTATAATCCATGCTTAATCCAGCTCACACCCAATTCGACATCTTTCTGGCCCAAAATGATCCCCCGCTGGATCGGTTCCAGGAGGACCCTTGTGACTGCAAGATAACATCCATCCTACATCAGTTCAAAAAATAAGGGCTCTCAAGCCCATTCAAACCACCCATCCTACATGCATCTATTATCATCTTTGGTTCATGTCTCTTCTTTTGCATTAATTTTGTGCTATGGCAGGCGTGATTCAACATATCGATCGGTTCATTTCTTCTATTTTAAATGTTTTTGCCACAGCAGGTACGATACTTGGTTCTTTGTGTAAGAGCCCAATGGATTGTTTCATTTTTTCTGTTCTAGTGGTAATTAGACCAGCTAACATAGCGTTCCCACAATCAAACATTTTTTTATGCTACTAGAATGTCTTATTTTTATTTCAGTAAACTAGAAAGCTAAGACTAATGTGAGAACTTGGAAGGGAGATGGAACCAACAGCTTAGGAGTCCATCCTCGTGATGACCGCTATGAGAGTGGAATAAGCCGCAAGACATCTCCCGTTGTTGAACCTGATCTTGTGTGGGAGAGAAAATTGAGGATGATGCAAGGAAGCCGGCGGACTACTTGATAAACGAGCACAAGAAAAAAAATCCCTATTTCTGCTATTTCTGACATGGCATGGGATCTTCCTCAGAAGATTTACAATAATGGAAAAATTGTGGATGGAAGATTGGAAACAGCGCCGAACTCATTGGTGGAAGAGAGATCCTTGAGGAACCTGTCATTCTTCCATGCCCCACTTATATATGATCTTCCAGAAGATCTCCTCAAAAAGCTGAGGAGTTTAAGGGTCCTAAATTTACTTGAAATAGCCATTGACAATCTACCAACTTCCTTGGGAGATCTTGTGCACCTGAGACGTCTTGATCTCCGTGAGACTCCAATAAGAGAGATACCAGAGAGTATAGGAAATCTTAGAAATCTCCAATTTTTGATATTCAAGAATTGTAAATATTTGCACAGCCTCCCTAGCGATGTCCTTGGGTTAACCAGTCCAACGGTTCTGGATGTCAATGATGCACCAATTGATGTTATGCCAATAGGAATAGGGAGATTGGAACAACTAAATACACTAGTGGGATTTGTGGTGAATGCTAGCGAGGGTGGCAGATCTGGAGTAGGATGGTGCACCTTGGAAGAGTTAAAATGCCTCGCCCCCTCTGCTATCTTAGCATATACAAGTTGGAGAGCGTATCGAACAGGGCCGAAGCAAAAGCCGCAGCACTTCAAACCAAGCCCCATCTCACAGTTCTATTTCTGCATTGCACTCTACGGAGTAGTTCTTCTAATGTGCAGCAGCCTCATTTAAATAATTATGAGGAAGATGTTGAAGAAAGATTTAGCTATTAGTTTTTTGGGTGAAACTCTCCTTAATTTGAAAGGTGATTGTATTTGACTATAAATAGGAAACCTTACAACAATAGAATGGGAAGAAAAATAATTACAAAGATTTTAACAGCTCAATTGGAACGCTGGAGAGATTTCTTTTTTGTTTCCAACAACTCTGCATCTTCCTTATTGGTTTCCAATGGCTCTATATCTTTCTTATTGGTTTCCAATAACTCTACATCTTCAATAGCATTTGACAGATTGGTAGTTTTCTTTCTTGGAGGGAATTGCATGATTGATGGTTTGTTTCCAACAACTCTGCATCTTCCTTATTAGTTTCCAACGGCTCTATATCTTCCTAATTGGTTTCCAATAACTCTATATCTTCAACAGTATTTGACAGATTGGTGGTTTTCTTTCTTGGAGGAAATTGCATGATTGATGGTAATTGCATGAATGATGGTTTCCTAACATCCCCCCTCAAATGAAGCTGCAAGATGAGGCTTAATTTGCGGCGATTGAACTCATATGCTGGCCGATCCAATGGTGTTGTAAAAATGTCTGTTGTTTGGAGTTTGGATGGAACATGATTCGTGCGAAGTAGACCTTGTTGGACTTTTCTCCGAACGAAATGGAAATCAATTTCTATATGCTTGCTACAGGCATGAAAAATAGGATTGGCTGCCATATAAATAGCACTTTGATTGTCAGTTAGGAGGAGAGGAGGGCGTTGTGGAGGAATGCCAAGATCACGTAAAATGTAGGATAACCAAAGTAATTTAGCGGCAGTAATGGACAATGTTTTTTTTTTTAACTTTGGAGCTAGAACGGGAGACGGAAGACTGTTTTTTGGCTGACCAAGAGATGATATTGCTACCAAGAAAGGTACAGTATCCTGAGGTAGATCGTCAAGTCTCCTTACAACCGACCCAATCAGAGTTAGAAAAAACATAAAAGTTAAGAGCCAAGTGGTGGCAAAGGTGAAGCCCAAGAGTGATGGTGCCGTGCACATATCTGAGGATCCTTTTGACAAGTTGATAATGTCCTTGCATTGGAGAATGCATAAATTGTGAGACAAAATTCATAGTAAAAGAGAGGTAAGGTCTGGTAAATGTAAGATATTGTAAAGCACCAACTATACTCCGATAGTGAGTAGGATCAGGAAATGGGGTGGTGTCCGTGGAGGCCTTGTCCTTGGGAGACATGGGGGTGTTCATCGGCTTACACCCCTCCATTTGAGCTCATTGAAGAATGTCTAAAGTATACTTAGACCGTGACAAGAGCAACCATTAGTAGTACGTGTAATTTGAACACCAAGGAATTAACGAAGAAATCCAAGATCCTTCATATCGAATTATTTATGAAGATCAAGAATAAAATTTTGTAAAAGGGTAGGATTGGACCCTGTCAAAAGAATATTATCAACATAGAGAAGGAGTATTAAAGTGTCACTCTGTTTTTTTGTAAATAAAGAGTGAAGGGTCAGCAATGCTATAGAAGAAGCTAAATTTTGTCAAAAATGAGCTAAAATGAGCATACCATGCACGTAGTGCTTGTTTGAGACCATATAATGCTTTGTATAATTTGCAAACATCATTTGGAAAGTGAGAATCAATGAAACCGGGACGTTGTTCCATAAAAATAGTTTCTTGGAGAGAACCATGTTAAAAAATATTTTTAACATCAAGTTGTCGAATGTCTCAGTTTTTTGAAAGAGCAATAGAGAGCATAAGTCTTATGGTACCTTGTTTGATTACCGGAGAGAAAGTCTCATGGTAATCGATGCCATCAACTTGATGATATCCTTTTGCAACTAAACGAGCCTTTAGGCATTCTAAGGTACCATCAGAATTGAGTTTAGTTTTGTAAACCCATTTGTTGCTAATTACATGCATGTTAGGCTCTCTAGGGACTAAACTCTAGGTTCCATTTTTACATTCATCTTTCATAGCATTGACCCATCCCTCATGTTTTAAAGCAGTTTTAATAGTTTTTGGTATCTGAGGGATGGAGGTAACACTATGAAGATAGGCGTAATTGGGATTGGGTTTAGAAATACCTACCTTACCCCGTGTGACCATGGGATGAATGTTTTCTGAAGACATGCTCGGAGCTGAGGCCATAAGAGGACTAGATGACACCATGAAGAAGTGATTCGCGAGGACAGAAAGATTCTCTAACGCAGTGTTTATCTGTGCTCAGGGTTGGCTATTACTTTCAAAGTGGGAAGGTCGATAATGTGTGAGGGTGATTCGATTGGAGACATCATAGGGGATGCAGATGTAGGCATAGGGGGCTGCTCATCAAGCCAATCTAAAAAGGATGTAATATTTTGTGTGCTGTGGGAGGTTAGATAAAGTGTGCTTTGGTTTTTGTAAGGAAAAATCTCTTCATCAAACACCACATGTCTAGAGACAAACATTTTTCCTAATTGAGGAGAAACACATTTGTATCCTTTATGTTTTTGGCTGTAACCCATAAAAATGCATAATACAGTTTTGGGAACAAACTTATTAGATTTGGTATGTCAAGTGTAAGGATAACATTTATAGCCGAAACTCTAAAGGATTTATAATTAGGATGTTTGCCATAGACTTTATAAAAAGAAGATTCACTATGATTTGCAAGAGATGGTAAGCGATTAATTAAAAAAGTAGTGGTGGAAAAGACTTCCACCTAATTTTTTTTTTGGCATACCATAGTGATATAGCATAGTAAGGCCAAGCTCATGAATGATTCGGTGGCAACGTTCAATGACACCATTTTGTTCCAAGGTGTGTGGGCATGACAATTAATGGACTATACCAAGCTCCTGCAAATAATTAGTGAAAGTATTGCTAAAAAACTCACCCCCGCCATCACTTTGCAAAATTTTGTTCTTATGGAAGAATTGTCGCTTAATATAAGCAACAAAGGCACGAAAATAGTTAAAGAATTCATTTTTTTTTTGCAACGGAACAAGCCACATATATCTACTGTGATCATCAACAAGACAAGCATAGTATAAAAATTTATCAGTGCCTCTATAAGGTTTGAGATTACACAACATACCAGCATTTGGCATCATATGAGATGATGCTCCAGTGTTAGTTGTCCACTCCTGGTCTTCCAAAGCATCACAGATTTGCAAAGCAGTAGACGCCTCTTGATTCGGAGTGTCATCATCGAACTGATCATAGCGGAACCAGCACACAAGGGCTTCATGTTTGTGCCTTTTACAAATTTGACAGCGAACAATTGCATTGGAGGAGTGACCCGAGGTCTTGGATCGAGTAGGGTTGGTTGGTGGAGGAGTATTACAATTTGTAGGCTTATTTGAAGGAGAGGGTTTTCTACCTTTGCCTGAATAATTCTTGCTATGACAATGGAATGTACCTTTGTTTTTGTTGCCTTTGTTCTATTGACTAAAAAATGCAGCATAGCTATGGGAGTGGTGTTTGTTGGTGTTAGTATGAATTTCGAAGGCTTGAAGTAAAGGAATTATCTCACCATAGAATGGAATAGGTGGTTTAAGCATAGAAAAAACAAAAGGTTCATATTGAGCACCTAAGCCATTTAAGAGAGAAAAAACCTTTTCTTTGTCCGAGACAGGTCATCCCACAACAGCAAAGCTATCGGAAATTTGCTTAAACTCACAAATATAATCATCAAGTTCCATCTCAGAAGTTTTGTGAAGAGAATTCAACTGATGTAGAAGCATAAACTGTCTCTCCTAGGAAGGTTGGGCATACGCCTCTTGAAGAGCACTCCAGACCTTGGAGGCTGATTCCAGTCCAATAACAAGACCGAGGGCTTCTTCAGTTAAGCTTCCAATGATCCACTCTCTTAAAAGAAGATCATTCTTCTTCCACTTAGTGTGTTCGGGGTTGGGAATGGAGCTAGTGTTGGATGATCCTGACCTAGCAATAGTTCATGTGGGTTCTAGTGTGTCGCCATTGAGATAGCCAAGCAAATCTTGGCTTGCAGCAAGGATCAGAATTTGCTCCAGCCAGAGAGGGTAGTTATCTGATTTCAGGCGGAGGGTAACAAAGTTACTGACAGCAATTGTTGGAGAAGCTATGGAGGAGAGTTGCACAAAATTGAGCGGAAGAGTGGGTTTTTGTGGATCGGATGATGATGTTTTTTTGAGAGCATTAGTAATAAGCATGCTCTGATACCATGAAGAAAGATTTAGCTAGTAGTTTTTTGGGTAAAACTCTCCTTAATTTGAGAGGTGATTGTATTTGATTATAAATAGGAAACCTTACAACAATAGAATGGGAAGGAAAATAATTACAAAGATTTTAACAGCTTAATTGGAACGTTGGAGAGACTTCTTCTTTGTTTCCAATAACTCTGCATCTTCCTTATTGGTTTCCAATGGCTCTATATCTTTCTTATTGGTTTCCAATAACTCTGCATCTTCAATAACATTTGAGAGATTGGTGGTTTTCTTTCTTGGAGGGAATTACATGATTGATGGTTTGTTTCCAACAATTGTGCATCTTCTTTATTAGTTTCCAATGGCTCTATATCTTCCTTATTGGTTTCCAATAACTCTGTATCTTTAACAGCATTTGACAGATTGGTAGTTTCCTTTCATGGAGGGAATTGCATTATTGATGGTTTCCTAACAGATGTCAAGAGAATAGGGGAGGTCTTCGAGGAGCTCTGCCCACCACCATGCCTCGAAACGCTTCAAATTGATGGCTACTTTGGCTGTAAGCTTCCTAGCCGGATGATGACACCCTCATCATCTCTCTGCAACCTGCGAAGGCTGGATCTAGAGAATTGTGCTGTATGCAAGCAAGTTCCACCGTTGAGAATGCTGCCACAACTAGATTTCCTCCAATTTTTGGTGCTTCTGCAGTCACAAGCATCGGATCTAAATTCTACTTGCTGGCAGATGGAAGTGCTGGCGCAGGAGGGCAGAATGAAAGAATAACATACTCTTGCTTCTCCTCCTACTTTGCCAAACTAGAGCAACTTGTATTTACAGACATGCCTAATTGGGAAGAATGGTGGAGGGAGCAGGAGAAAAACCAGACACTGTCGTTGCTACCTTCTCTTAAGGTATTGATCATTAATAGATGTCCGAAGTTGAGGTCTCTTCCAGAGAGCCTCCTCTATCATGCCACTGCCCTGAAGAGATTATAAATAAGAAACGCCAATATCCTCAGAGAGAGACAAAACATCCGTTCTCTTACAGAATTGATCTTGGTGGACAACTCAAGTTTGGAGAGAGTGTCCAGCTTTCCTACACTCAAACTCCTACATGTTTATGCTTGTGAGGAGTTGATGTACGTGGAGGATGTGGAAGCTGTGGAGCACATAGAGCTCGACGATCGAGAAGCTGAAGAATCTCTCCCAGAGTGGTTAGTAGGTGCCGACGAAGAGCGACCATGCTTCCCTTCCCTCCACAAGTTGACTCTCCCCAACAAAATCTATCACTGAGGGCTGCCTGATTGGCCTCTGAGCTGATGACACATCTTGAAGCAAGCAAGAGATGTGGAACTACTTGCCAACTCCGTAATACTCTTCAGGTACGTATTCTGATTAGATTACTAATGACCTTGCCTCCAAGAGAGGCTATGTGTTACCAGTTTCTTTTTCATTTTCTTTTCTTGGCTGCCTTCTATGTGATTTTAATTTTCTTCTTTGTATTTTTCACTCCAAAAAAAAATTTCTTCTTTTCTTTGTCAAAAAGATCGATATCCCTGTACAGGATTGGGACCTTCAACTTCGAAACCAATATCTCAACAAGAACAAGCAACGTCTGTAAGATGCAAAAACAATTTGAAAGGTAAATTCGCTACAACACCCACAATTATTGAAAATATAAGGGGAAAAAACAGCTGTTTTAGTTGCTTGGGAAAGGAAAAGTTGGTGATAATTTATTCTCAAAATTAAAAGTTGGTGTTAATCCTCATGCTCTTTGCTGCTATGATATGGCTATGTATGCTGGAAAGAGAGGAACACTAGAATTTTTCTTAACAAGCAAGGTTCGATTGCTTTATGGTCAGCCCTGTGTTATCAGAGACAGATGCTGTAACAAGGTTAATTAAGATGGTCCCTGCGCTACTAGCGGATGATTAGAAGTCTTATAATGTCAACAGAGTACCCTTCTTTTCAAGGAGAGTCCCACATTAAGTGACCTGCCTGTGCAGCACACTGTCAACCTGTTGCTCCAAAGTCGGAATGTTTCATATAACCTGCTGGAAAAATGGCTGAAACTTTGATTCCTTACAGCCATCACCTTTTTCAGGTGCTGTCTTCTACCTACTCTCTTCTTAATTCAATCTACTTATTTCCTCTATTCTCATTGTATGATTAAAATGTTTCTCTGTTGCTGTCTTTGTTTCAAATTATGTTCTTTGGTACTCTGGTGGAAAATATAGATGCCCCAAGTTGAAAGGTAATTAGATCTTAATCAAAACCTTATGCGCAAATGGGACTATAGTTGCTTACAACAAAGTACTATAGACTGTTTAATTTATCATACCAGCAGCCCGAGTGAACATCCTCAAGGAAGAGTAAAATATAACAGAAACAAAGTGCAAGATTGTAGGTGTAAGGCCTTTAAGAAGCATTTTTCCATCTCGAAGTTATCAAGGAGGAGTCTTTGATTGATACGGTACACGTGATGGAGGACAAAATTTCTTCTTTGATTGGGCAGTGCAGCTCCTTCCGTAGGTCGGAGAAGGAGAAATTATAACGCTGTGCTCCATTGCGGCTATGCATACGGCCATCATCAAGTGCTTATCTCAATGCATTTCTAGGAAAACAAATGGCTGCGATTGGCTGCACGCACAACGGTGCATGCAGTGCAGGGTATAAATTCTCGTTGAGAAGAGAAGACTCGGTGAGAGCCGAAGTTATGACTTGAGAGCTGACCTCGTAAATAGTGTAGAAAATTATCCATTGTTGTCGTAGCAGCTGTACCTCATCCTTTTTTGTTAATGAGGTTATATGAGCTGTACCAAAGTTATAACACCTAGTTCAATATTTATAATTTTTATAACTTCCTGTCCCTACTAGCTATTTTCTCTAATTTCAAAATATACCTCTTTCCACTTAATTTCCTCTCTCTCTTCTATATCTTCTTCAACCTCCCCATGCGAAGCCATCTGTCGTACCAACCGCAAAATAAATATTACAAATAAAAAAAATACATCATCCCTTCAAGTTTCTATACAAGGGTCTATCATCCGTCCGTTTTCTCCCGCAAAGACACCTTTTCCGACCTATTTTTAATTTTTTCTCTGCCTTTGCTGTCCCTTTTTGTTTACAAACCAATGGACTACTCATGGTAACTTAACGGGTCCAGGCTATCACTTTCAATTCTGACCATGAGACTATCTGTGCCTTAGAGTTCCATTGCTGTACGGTTCCAAATTCAAATCAGGAGAACTTAGCTGTGCAGGTAGACGATCCATGTGTCAATAGAATAATGGATAGATATTTGATCATGAAGGGCATAGGGTCTTAGGACCACTGGTAAGGCCGAGTTCAGCTGTTCTCGTCACATTTCTTCTTAGTGAGAGGAAAGGAATTGAAATAGGGAGTGATAAGGCCGAGAGTATTCCGAGCCCCAGAGCTCAGTCCTCACTAGGCTCAGACAGCGGAAGCGACTGCTTCTCCTCAAAGATATTGTCCGTTTTGGGAGGGTTTCATAGTCTCGTCCCCACGCACGGTTTTGCCCCACAAAAGGCGCCTCTGAAGAGAAAACGGTAGCCCCCTCCATTTAAGGAACAGACCTCTTAGCTATTTAGTCGATGTGGGACTAAGTTCGGATCCTTTATTCCCACAACATAGCCCCCAAGCAGAGGGGTCTGTGCCGGAGTCAAAGCTCTCAATGAAAGTACTATCGATGAGGCCGAGGGTATCCTCCGAGCCCCAGAGCTCAGTTCCCACCGGGCTCAGACAGCGAAAGCGACTGCTTCTCCTCAGAGGTATTGTCCGCTTGGGGGATTTCATAGTCTCTTCTCCACGCACGGTTTTGTCCCACAAAAGGCGCCTCTGAAGAGAAAGGGGTAGCCCCCCTCTATTTAAGGAATAGACCTCTCCGCTATCTAATCGATGTAGGATTAAGTTCGGACCCTTTATTCCCACAACAGAAAAAAAATGCTTTGCTGAAGTAAAATTGAGAGGAGGTGAACATATAATAGCTTGCTTACTATTGCCGCCAAAATTGAGAGCAGACGAAATTGCACGGCAATTTCGTCTGCTTGATTAGTCTTCTCAGATGATCTTCTCGAACAGGAAGGCCGACTCGAGGTAAAAATCCGACTTGCAAAAAGAAAGCAGAAAATCCACCTCTCCCATCACCATCGTCACCCTCTCCAATGACCGCAATGCCGACACCATCATAAGTGATATCTTGCCGGATAATGATAAGCTTGCAAAAGAAATTCCGATCACTTGGCAAGAGTCGTCACAAGTGACCCCAAAAAATTGGCAGGGAGACTCGGATTCATTCTAGCTCTCAAGATAACCCATATATGGGATCATTTATCTGCCTTCGTAATTCAAGGAATGCTTTAGTCTCCACTGATAGGGAGGTAGAGATTGGTAAAAGAGCAATTGGAAGAAATGCAATTAAGAAATGGAGGGAAGGGAAGAGATCCAACATTGATAAGAATATTATGCACAGGGATATTAACTGTGTACAATGGTATATTGTACAATAGTATATTAAGTATATACATGCATCTAATAACTATGTACTGGGGATATTAATTATGTACTATGTTATATTAACTCTTTATTGTGGTATATTAACTATATATTGTGATATATTAAATATATACATGTATCTAATAACTGTGTATTGGGGGCATATTAATTATGTACTATAATATATTAAGTGCATACTGTGGTATATTGTATGTATATATATATATATATATATCTAGTAATTGTGTACATGGAGATATGAACTATGTACAGTGTTATATTAACTATGTACTGTAATACATTAAGTATATATTATAGTCTATTATTTTTGTGCTGCAGTATATTAAGTGTATATACGTATTTAGTAATTACGTAGTGGGGGATATTAACTACCGTGTTATATTAACTGTGTATTGTGGTAAATTAAGTATGTATTGTGGTATATTAAGTGTGTATTGAAGAATATAGTTATACTTGTTTGCACTTTGCTGCAATGATTTTTTTTTTTAAGCTGTAGTTATTCTCAACTCTGCATACTATTACTTTCAAATAATTGCATTGTATAATGTCTTCACATATTTAACATTCTGATGCATATCAGAGATAGTTTATTCTGGAGCTTATATGTGAATATGAAGATTACCATTTTATTGTATATTCATTTAATATGCCTGGTTGATCTTCCACACCATCCTGTGCTGGTAGATAGAAAGGTTGAGCTAATTATGGACTTGATGTGCAGCTTTGCAGGGCGAAAAAAAATCACACGGGTTTTTTAATGCAAAGTTAGTTGTATATACACTAAAATCTCTTTAATTTGACCAGCCGGCGTATGAAATTTGTGCACCCATAAATGTTTATGTCTTGGAGAAGGCTAGGATCCCTCAATGAAATGGTTAGTTTTGACAAATAGCCAAGAATACCTCAAATCCTTTGCACAACCAGGTTATGTATCACTAGAGAAGCTCGGTATTAGGATACGTTCAATGACCCACAAAGAACTCATGAATGGCTCTGTCCACTTCAATTGTGCGATAACATTGTTCCTTTTTAACTTGCTGCACCTTGATCGTCTCCCTCACCTTCCTTGCATCATCCCATCTGCCCATCAATGCTTTAACATTCGACAATTGAATGCAGCAAGAGCAATCAAAAGGACTCAACTCTAGGAGCTGCCTTGCTGCTCTCTTTGCCAACTCAACATCCCCATGTTCCCTACAAGTAGGGGTGGCAAAATATGATCCGACCTACCAACTCGACCCGTATTCGACTCGCCACAAACAGGTTTGGGTTTGACCTAAACAGGTTTGGGTCGTAAACAGGTTGACCAGTTTAACCTGTTTATTAATTGGGTCGGATACAGATTTTAGACGTCTGACCCGTTTAACCTGTATAACCTGTTTAACTGTTGGGCTGATAAATAAGGGCCACAACCCACAAGATAAGGTCTAGGGCCAGCCCAAATCCCGATCTCGGCCCGATTTCACCGCTTCGGCCCAACTCCCGCCTTGGCCCAATTTCCGCGCAAGCTCCACTGATTTGTTGCGATTAGTTCATGTCCTGAGTCCCAAACCCTGTAATTTCTTCCAAATCCAAGCCCTTTTCCCCATGTCCACCCAGGCCTCAACAACTTATAGCCTGGCATTCGCTTGCTCGGTGACAAATCGCCTCCTTCTGTATAAAATATAAATCTTCCCCTCTGAGCGCCAAGCCGAAACCATTCGAGGAGGTGGGAGGAAATTGCCGATTATAATCATTTCCTCTGAGCACCAATGGGGATCTGCACCTCGTGCGAGGCGGTCACGGCGATGGTGATGCCGGTGGCGACAGCTAAGGTGATCTTCAGTCTTTACGGACGACGAGATCCGGGAGTACGACCGCTCTGCGAGAGTCTCGCACGTGCTCCAGAAGGACCCCACGTGCTTCGTCTATGACGCTGACATGAGGGAGATCGATGTGTTCGTCTCCGCCGTTGGCACCAGCAAGGAGCTCCGGCCGAGGAACCTCTACTTTCTCGTCCCAAAGATAATGCTGAAGCACTGGCTCCACGCGGTGGACCTGGCCGAGCTCGCCGTCCGAGCGAGCTCCGCGCTCATGAAGGCGGCCCCCGCCGGGGAACAGATCCGACGAGGGGCGCGGTGTCGTTGCTGGTGTTCAACGTCGGGTTCGGAGAGGGAACAGCGGTAGGCAGTGAGGTTCAGGCGGCGGAGGAGGCGAAGGGGAGGAAACCTAATAAAAAGGGGCATGGCATTGGGCGGAAACAGGTTAAACGGGTCGGATGGGTTAAACGGGTTATCTGTTTATTAAACAGGTTAAACGGGTTGGGTCGGGTCAGGTCGGGTTACCTGTTTAATAAACAGGCTGGATTCAGGTTGAAATTTCTGACCTGTTTAATAAATAGTTCGGATTAAGATTTATGATTTTCTGACCCGACCTGCATTTGACCCGATCCGTTTATGTCCAACCCGACCCGATTGCCACCCCTACCTACAAGCTCTCAAAAGTGACCTCCAAAGCATCGGTGCATCCTTGAGTGGCGCTCTCCTTAAGACCTCCTTAGCCTCCTCCAAAAGCCTAGCTCGACCAAGCAAATCAACCATATATCCATAATGCTCTTTAGTTCAATTCCATATACTTGAGCCATATCATCGAAAATCCAGCAACCTTCATTCAACAATCCCTCATGGCTACAAGCAGAGGGCAAATGGATCGCATCCCCTCGATGTGGTATTGTCCGCTCTGGGGTTCAGTCACGCTGGGGCCCAATAAGCTCTTTGAGTGCCGTCACCCTGTATGGTTTTGTCCCTCTTAGGACGGCGCCTCTAAAGAGAAGAGGTTGGCCCCTCCTTATAAGGCACAATCATTTTCGCTACTCAACCAATATGGGACTAAAGTCCCGGGCCTCCATCTACTCCTCAATACTCCCCAAAGCCATGGCTACATAAACCATCTATCATTGCATCCCATGTATTAACATCCTTTTTCGAAGCGTAACTAAACACCTGCAAAACCCTCTATGCTTCCACAGTTTGAATACATGTCCACAAGCGTTGTCACTAAAAATCCCTTGATCTCAATCCCATTCTTATCAACATAATCTCGAATCCACTCGCCCAGTCCCAGAGCTCCAACTCAAGCACATGCTGACAACACATTCACGAGTGTCATTTGTCCCTCCAGACTAGAGATGGGCACTGGGCCAGGCCGCCTATGGCCCGGCACGGCCCGGCACGCTTGCTACAGTAACGGGCCGTGCCTAGCACGACCCATTAAAGGGGGCCGGGCTGGGTTACCACTTTCTGGCCCGCGGGCCGAGCCCGGCACGGCCCATAAGGGCCTGGGCTGGCACGGCCTGCGGGCTAAGCACGGCACGGCCTTTTTTTCCCAAAATACCCCTCAAATTAGTCGTTTTTGGACTGTTGGGAGGGGTATTTTGGGAAAAAACCAAAAAATAACCGTTGGAAACGTCTATTTTCTTCCCCCTGCCAGACGGGCCGTGCCAGGCACGGCCCGTAACGGGTCCAAACGGGCCGTGCCAGGCACGGCCCGTCTCGTGCCAGGCATGGCCCGTAACGGGCAGAATTTTTCTGCCAGACGGGCCGTGCCAGGCACGGCCCGTTTGGACCCGTTACGGGCCGTGCCTGGCATGGCCCGTCTGGCAGCCCGTGATGGGCCGTGCCTGGCACGGCCCGTCTCGTGCCGTGCCGGGCCCGGCCTGCCAATCCACAGGCCTAGCACGGCCCGTTTAGTCCGTGGCCCGGTGGGCCGGGGCCGGGCCGGCCCGGCACGGCCCGATGCCCATGACTAGGCCAGACATCGTCATACTGCATCTGTTGAAAGAGCAAAATCACTTCAACGAAATGGCTTGCACGGTTGATAGCATAGGCGTGGAGTAGTGTGTCAAGGACGAAGATATTGGATCTGAACCCGGTTTTGAGGATTCGGGCGTGGATATGGAAGGCTTCAAGAAGATAAGGAAGGGCTGCGCAAGCCTTGTAGAGGAAGCATCCGATAGAAGAGCTGGAGGGCGAACACTAGGTCCCATGCACGGGTGTAGGCTCGGATCATAGAGTTCCAGGCGAAGGAGGTGGGGACGGGGAGAGAAGTCAAGCGACGACAGCCGGAGAGCGGACGAGGCCAATCTTGATCATGTAGGCATGGGGACTGGTGAAGCTTGGAGAGGTTAGTAGGTATGTCCGTGAAGGAGAGGAAGGATCGAGGGAGGTAGAGGACTGGATCTGCATGGGTGATTTGGTGGAGTGGGACTGCACTTCGGCGGCGGAGGACGGGAACTAATAGCCCCCAATAATGGTTTTAAATCAAGGACGGGAACCAATATAGGGTATGTCTTAGAGATTTTAAAAATCCAAATATGGCTCAGCGATTGAAAATTATAGCATAATATCGGCACGAGGACTGGTGGACCTCGGAGAGGTTGGTGGCCATGCCTACGAAGAAAAGAATGGAGAGAGGGGAGGCGGACGTGGCGGCGGACGATGGTAGAGTACGAGAGTTGTATAGGTGAACTGTTGGAGCAGGACTGTAGCAAAAAAATTAATATAGAGATATTGTCACATCCTAAACCCAGCATCCTGGCAAGTGACACGGCTATATGAGCCCTAAAACAGTACCGTAAAGATCATGAAGGTCTAAGATAAAGATTGTAAAAAGCATAATATCAATACGAGGACTGGTGGACCTCTGAGAGGTTGGTGGCCATGTCTAGGAAGGAGAGAATGGAGAGAGGCGAAATAGGGGAGGCCGACGCGGCGGCGGATGACCGAAGAGCACGGGATTCATATGGGTGATCTGTTAGAGCGGGACTGTAGCAAAAAATTGATATAGGGATATTGTTGGAATTTAAAAAATCAAAATATGTCTTAGGCATCGAAAATTATAGCATAATATGACGTATGGATCAGAAATTGAAGTCTCGGTCTATGGAAATTTTTCCATATATCACAGTCTACAAAGAAACGGCCAAACAAATGTCACTATTATTGCGGGTAGCGTATACGAAACAAAAGCCAGGGAAGCCAGAAGGTCCATTGGAAATAGCAGTCATGTCTATCTTATTATTTATGACGCTCTTACATCAAAGGAGAAGGATTGGGTCCAACGAAGAAAATAGAGCCACCATGCGTAAGTAGAGGGGCACTAGCACAGTAACACTTATTAAATAGTCGTCTCTGTACGTGGAGAGTTCAAGGAGTAACCTACCATTCCCCTCTCTCTGTTTTCACATAGTCCTGTAACTTGGGGAACAAAAGATGGCCATGATCCCGGATGCCTTCGTCTCAAAATTGTGTTGGATGCTGTTAACCTATGCAAACGGAGAGGCCGTTAAGATATTGGGTTTGCCCAACGAAATCAAAAAGCTCCATAGGAGGTTGGAGAGGATACATGATGTTCTTGGTGATGCAGAGAACAAACGTTTCGACAACCAACCCATCAACCGTTGGCTGATCGAGCTGCGAGATCTTATGTACGATGCAGACGACATCATCGATGAATGCTGGATCGAGGGCGGAAAACTTTTCAGCTCAAACTCATCCTCATTTCGTTGTATTGAGCTGGTACGTTGTTGCTATCCTCCGATTGCTTGTTTGTACAAAGTTGGATTCCGTCGTAAGATTGGCAAAAGAATTAGAGATCTCAACCTTAGGCTTGATGAACTTGCCAAGGACAAAGGTGACCTCCATCTTACACCTGCTCCTCGTGATGACGGCTATAAGAGTAGAATTAGCCCCAAGACATCTCCTGTACTTGTTGAACCTGATCTTGTTGGAGAGAAAATTGAGAATGATACAACGAGGTTGGTGGACCTGTTGACAAAAGCAAATAAGAAAAAAATCCCAATCTTTGCTATTGTCGGCATGGGTGGGATAGGCAAAACTACGCTTGCTCAGAAAATTTACAATGACGAGAAGCTTCGGGACAACTTCAACCAAATGCCACGGATTTGGTTGTGCGTGTCCCAAGAGTTCTCAGAGTCCAGTTTGCTGAGATCTATCATAAAGCAAGCTGGAGGTAATCCTAGAGATGCTGAGGAAAAGGAAGTGCTTGAACCTATGCTTAGCGAATTACTTAGGAACAAAAAATTCTTTGTAGTCTTAGATGATGTTTGGGATGCGCAGGTATGGGATCAGCTATTGAGAAATCCCTTGCAGAGTGGTTCAACAGATAGTAGAATTTTGATAACAACTAGAAACATAAACATTGCAAAACAGATGGGTGCAATATACAGTCACATGGTGGAGAAGTTGTCTCGAGAGGATGGTTGGTCATTAATTTGTAAGATGGTGTTTGAGGAAGACGAGGAAGGAGATATGCACGACTTAAGTGATATAGGGATGAAAATTGTAGAGAAATGTGATGGCCTTCCCCTTGCTCTTAGGACGATTGGAGGGGTACTTCGAACCAAGGCAAAAAGGCAATCGGAATGGGAGGAGGTCCTTTCTAGCTCTGCATGGTCTTTTACTAAGCTTCCGGATAGGGTGATGGGTGCTTTGTACTTGAGCTATTTGCATTTACCACCTCCTCTCAAGCAGTGCTTCACTAGCCTTTCATTATTTCCCGAGGACTACCAAATTCCTCAATATCTTTTTGTCAACAGTTGTATTGCAGAGGGCTTTGTAACATCCGAAGACAATACGCCCTTGGAAGATGTGGCGGAAGGATATTGGAAGGAGTTGGTGCAAAGGAACCTCTTACATCTACATCCGATGTGGTATGATCAATTAGTTTGCGGGACTTGCAGGACACATGATCTCCTGCGATCTCTAGCTCAGCAGATAGCAGGGGATGAGTGCTTCGTCGGAGATGCACGAGCATTTGAAAACAAGATCCTGTCCTCCTCCTCATCATCATCATCGATAAAATTACGCCGTTTATCAATTGTAGATGGAAAATTAAAAACCATACCAGATTTTATAATGGAACAGACATCCTTGAGGAACCTATCATTCTTCCATACCCCACTTATTCGTGATCTTCCAGAAAATCTCTTCAGAAAGCTGAGGAGTTTAAGGGTCCTCAGGTTAAGTGGAATGGACATTAACAATCTACCAACTTCCTTGGGAGATCTTGTGCACCTTAGAAGTCTTCAAATCTCTTATACTAAAATAAGAGAGATACCGGAGAGCATAAGGAATCTTAGAAATCTGCAATTCCTGATTCTCTAGGATTGTAAATATTTGCACAACCTCCCTGATGGTGTTGTGGGGTTAACCAACCTAAGGCTTCTACACGTCAAAGGTGCACCACTTGTTGGTCTGCCTTTGGGAATAGGGAGACTGCAAAAACTACACTCACTTGGGGGATTTGTGGTGAATGGTAGGGAGGGCCGCAGATCTGGAGTAGGAGGAGATGACAGGGAGCAGGAGCTCAAGGGACATCAACACGGGAGGTTCTGCACCTTGGAAGAGTTGAAATCCCTTTCCCAAATCCGGCGAATGGGCATACACAAGTTGGAAAGTGTATCGAACAAGGCCGAAGCAATAGCTGCTGCACTCGAAGACAAGTCCCATCTCACAGTTCTATTTTTGCATTGCACACTACCGAGCAGCTCTTTTGATGTGCAGCAGTCTCATACAAATGCTTACGATGAGGAAGATATCAAGAGAATAGGGGAGGTCTTCGAGGAGCTCCGCCCACCACCATGCCTTGAAATGCTTCTAATTGATGGCTACTTCGGCCGTGAGCTTCCTAGCTGGATGATTACACCCTCGTCATCTCTCCGCAATCTGCGAAGGCTAGAGCTAGAGAATTGTGCTCTATGCCAGCAACTTCCACTCTTTGGAATGCTACCACAACTAGATTTTCTCCGGATTTCAGGTGCTTCTGCAGTCACGAGCATCGGACCTGAATTCTACTTGCTAGCAGATGGCAGTGCCGGTGCAGGAGGGCTGCATGGAAGAATAAACTACTCTTGCTTCTCCTCCTACTTCGCCAAACTAGAGCGACTTGTATTTAGAGACATGCCTAATTGGGAAGAATGGTGGTGGCGGTCGGAGGAGGAGGACAACCGAACAACATCATTGCTACCTTCTCTCAGGTCATTGGAAATTGATGGATGTCCGAAGTTGAGGTCTCTTCCGGAGAGCCTCCTCTGTCATGCCACCGCACTGAAGGAGTTACATATTTGTGGTGCCCACAGCCTGAAAGAAATACAAAACCTCCCCTCTCTTGTAGAATTGATCTTGATTAAAAACTCGAGTTTGGAGAGAGCATCCAACTTTTCTGGACTCAAACACCTAGACGTTTATGATTGTGAGGAGTTGAAGGTTGTGGAGGGTGTGGATGCCGTCGAGCACATACAGCTCCCTGATCGAGAAGCAGAGTCTCTCCCAGAGTGGTTAGTAGGTACTGGTGAAGAGCAACCATGCTTCCCTTCCCTCCACAAGTTGACTCTCTCCAACAAAATCTGTCGCCGAGGGCTACCCGATTGGCCTTTGATTCGATGACACCACACCCATCTCATGTTGAAGCAATCAGCAAGTATGGACCAACGACAATCAACTGTATAAGAAAAAGGTCAGAAATGGTTTCCACCTCTGTGTCTCCTGTCTTTCCTCTTTCTGTAGCTATGAATGGAAGATAATTGGCAAATAGCCTGTTAATTTATTCTTCATGTTTTGCAGCTGCTTCAGCAAGCCAGGGATGGATGTTATACTACTCGCCAACTATTTGATATTCCGCATCATTCTCGTCCTTTCAGGTACATATCCTGACTTGATCGCTCGTTTTCTTTGATACCTAATCCTCTTCGTATGTCCTTTCAAGAGACGATATCTGATACCAGTTTTTTTCTTTTTTTCTTTTCTTGGCTGCTTCTTTTATTGAATACATGGAATCCTTATGTGTATATTGCATGATCTGCATCTTTTTGTGCAGGACGTCGACCCAAGGACTGCAGTAAGAAAGAAGAAAAGTCTGGGACCGAATGACATGCATAGCAATTCCTTACATTAATTGGCAATTGTATGACTGCTCATCTTAGTGCCACTTTGAATACCGTATGATAAGCAAAAAATCTATCAAGTTGCTTGTTTTTACACTCACCCTTCTGCTTTTATATGATCTAGCAGGTCCAGCGGATAAGCTGAAATCCTTGTTTCTAGAGGCTTCTCTCCAACTGCATCAGTACGTAGCTTTCATTCTAGCAGAGTCTTGGAACAAGCAATTACCCATCTATGGTGCTAATCTCGAAAATCATTGGCTGCTATGTTGGGTTATCCCTCCTATATTGGAGGAGACTTAGCCCAACAAATGTGGGCTAAGTTAATTACTTTTAGCCCAACAAATATGGGCTACTTTTGGCCCAAAACGTGAGGCCCGTTAGGGCAATGTTTTATGTTGAGAAGGCAAGGTACATGAGCTGTCCAGCACGAGTTAAAAATAGAGGGAGGCAACAGAGAAGATGCAGAATTAATATTCAGAGCGCAGTCTTGATCAAATGACGATCGGAAGGCGATCCATGGTCCGATCGAGCTGAAATTTGTATCGCATGCTCATAACACGTGGTTCTTCAATCTGTACGGTGTGATCGCCATTTGAAGTCTTCTACCATAGTCAGATTCTGTAGAAACGTGGCTGCTGTTCATGTGAGATCTTCTCAATCTTTCTTTCTTATTGTTGATGTTTGCCAAGAATATTGTTCTTAAGATTATGTGCTGATACATGCCTCTAGTTTGGCTAGAGAGAACAGATTATAATACCCATTATTAGTTGATAGTGGAAGTTTTTGGGTGGACTACGGTCCCGTGGTTTTTACTCTCCATATTGGGGAGATTTTCCAGGTAAAAATTTGGTGTTGCTTTTGTGTTTCTAATAATTTAATCAGCTAGGTATTTGTGAATGCCTTGGCTCTAGTTGTTTGTTTCCTAACAGGTTTACATAAGGTGGGAGTTACCTCCCAATCCCAACATGCTAACATTGCATTAATGGACAATTATGAGTTAGAGATTTCTTGATGGTCCTAATTAGGAGAATCAAGACTAGGCCTCTTTCTTGTTCTCGCGCAGAGAAAGGATCGATGCCCGCAAGATGATGGTGTTCCCAACTTCATTATTTCACCTGCTTGGCCGAAAGAAGTTAGTATCGTGGACCAAATCTTATGAGCTCAGTGGGAAGTATTTGGGAGTATTTGTTTTGGGGATTTGTCTGCGGAAATCACGTTCGACGTAGATTCACTTGCTTGGAAAGAAATAACAATTTTTTTAATTTATTTGCATGAATGCATAAGCAGATTGATTCATGAATATATAAACCAATTTTTGTACTTTTTTTTTTTTGGTGTGAGAGCATGTAACAGCAAAAGTCTCTCAATTCCTTCAAGCATTCCACAAGATTTTTCTAAAGCAAATTAGTACTCGAAAACATGAGATCGTGCTTGTCTATGTAACAAAAATTTGATGGAGAAACTATGTTGTATGTCTATAATCTATTGAAAAAATTCTATTCAATGTGACCATATGAAGACCAAGTTACTATAATCCATGCTTAATCCAGCCGATACCCAATTCGGCATTTTGTGGCCCAAGCTTGGCATGATGAATGAAGAGTGAGCTCAGGACATCGATCCTGGGTAACTTTAAGACTCCTTGTTTTAGTAATTGATCAAAGATACCTAATCATCAATGTCTACTGGATGCCTAATCTAGATAACTTTGCCAGCTTTTCTTATAGACAATAGATATAAAAGACTAGCGAGGAAACAAAAATCAAAAAAAAAAAAAGGATTCTTAACCTCTTGAAGGGCTTCCGGTGCTCTCTTCTCCTCTTCTTATATATCATAGCCACCTCCCCTCCCTTCTTATTATGTAAATCCAGAAGGGTGCCTTGGCCCCTCGAAAGAAAAAGGCTTTCATATTTGTATCTCATCAATATTTGTTGAAGATTACAATACTCCAGGGATCATGGGACCCTCGAAAGAAAAATGCCTTGGCCCCCACACCACGGAACTTGGCTTTTTACATTTGCCATGGCCGAGCAAGCATCATAACTCAGCAAATTCTGCATGTTGGAGGAGTAGTGCCGATTGTGGATAGACAAGATGACTTGCCATCTGGCCCTTTTTATAGGATTCAAATATGTAAGCAGAGTTGGTGAAGATGAAATGCATTAGTGAACTATATCCTACAACTCTGACGATACATATGAAATAGTAAAATCAGGATGACTAACACTTGAATTATGATTCTAAAATTTGAATTAAATGGGAGTGTGGCATCTCCATTTGAATTTTACAATTTGAATTGTATGGGAGTATAGCTAAAAAGGTTAGCCATGCACATGTCCATATCGTGCATGGCACAGCCAACCAAGTTGCATGAGAGCCTACATGCAGGGTCATCAGTCGAAAACCTATAAATCCCAAATGGACTTTGACTTATTGGGCTTCATTAAGTTCCATCATAAAAAGATATTTCACAATATTGGCAGTATCTTCATCTCAGCCCCATATCAAGCCACATATCAAAGATTCATGATTTTACGAATTTCTAATTTTAAATTTTGAATTCTGAATTTTGAAGTTCGAATAGCATAAATTTAGAATTGATCCTAAGGATCCATTTGTTATTTTTTTCTATCTTTGTATCATCCTAGTTGTAATCTTTTGTACATTCTCAACTATAAACATGCATGATGACTACCTCATGAGGTAGGTAAAAAAAGTTCTCCACAATATTTCTTTTACACATATTCTTTTTTTCTACATACAAGTTTGGAGCAAAAGCTATGGCCCTTCTAACCAACATACATATTGAATACTAAAGTTAGCATTTCACACTACCAACCGACCGCAACGTGCAGCCTTGAATATATTACAAAGAGGATGGGATTAAGAAAATCAGGAGGTCTTCGAGGAGCTTTGTCTGCTACCTTCCGTATAATTTCTTAGTATCCATTGCTACTTTGGGCAGAAATCTAGCCTTTACCCTGCCGAAGATCTTAGCATCAGAGTTGTGCAATGTCAAAGGCATACATTATTAGATATTTTAAGCCATGCATGTGGTTGGATGGCCATCATCCTAGAGATTATCCTTTCTTCCTTGACTTTGTTCGAATAATAAATGCAATATATCATTTGGGTCATTTCACTAAAATAAAAAACTATTGGCAAATGGTAATCCATGGCAACAAAGTAGCACCGCTAATTAGGCGACTGTTGTATTTATCTGCAGCTTTGTAGTTTCATGATGAATTTGCCAAATTTAGGTGGAACCTTGCTTTAATTATGGCTCACCCCATAATGTCACTCTTCACCGGCTGATGGAAAATAGAGATGCTCCAAGTTGAAAGGTAAATTAGTTCTTAATCAAAACCTTATGTGCCAAGAGAAATGTAATTGCTTACAACAAAACACTTTGGACTGTTTAATTTATAACACCAGCAGCCTGAGTGTTTTGGCGAGCAAACATCTTGCTTCTCAGGAAGTGATTTCGCATCTGAGTATAATGGTTAAAATTGGTCCAAAAAACATGTACTCGGTTCTTTAAGCCGCTAAGGCATCGAATTAAAATTTTCTTTAATTCGCGGAAAAATTGATTTACAAGTTCCAATCATCTTTTTTCAGCAAAATGGTGGAAATACTACTACACATTTCACTGATACAATGAAATGGTGAAACGGGTCCGACCTAAGAACAAAAATAAGTCCAATAAGGCCTCCCATTAGAACTAGCAACTGCTGGATCGGTTCCATGAGGACTCTGGTGACTGCCCAGTACAAAATTACAACATCCATTCTACATCAGTTCAAAAAATAAGGACTCTCAAGCCCATTCATACCACACATCCTACATGCATCTATTATCATCTTTGTTTCATGTCTCTTCTTTCGCATTAATTTTTGTGTTATGGCTGGCGTCATTCAACAAATCAGTTCATTTCTTCTATTTTAAAATGTTTTTGTCAAAGCAGGTGGGAGACCTGGTTCTTCTAATTTTTTAAGAGCCCAATAGATTGTTTCATCCCACAGCAAAAAAGAATAGATTGTTTCATTTTGTTATGTTCTAGTGGTAATCAAACATTTTTTTATGCCACTAGAATGTATTATTATTATCATTTCAGTAGACTAGAAAGCTAAAACTAATGTGGGAACTTGGAAGGGAGATGGAACCAACAGCTTAGGTGTCCAAACACGTTCGTAATTTCACTCTTTTCTTTTTGGGAACAAAAAAAAAAAAAAAAAAAAAAAAGGAGAGGGAGGGCCCATTCAGATGTCATTGAGTTAATAAAAAGGCGTTATATCAACAAAGAGTTATATCGAGGAAGAGTAAAATATAACAGAAACCCACATGATAACAGAAGCAAGGTGTAAGATTTTTAATAAAAAAAATTTGCATGTTGCAATTATTGAGGTGGAGTCTGCGATTAGCATGGTGCACACAGCTATCTTCTACTTCTACAGAGTAGAAAAAGACTCGGTCAGAGAAAAAATAATATCCTGCATGGTGTGCAAGCATGCCACCTACCACATCCACTCATTTCTATGAGTCTTATTCATGCTTATCTCATTGATGACGCCCTTACATCAAAGGATAAGGATTGGGTTCAGCTATCATGCATGGGACCTAAGGCTGCAAATGGGTCGGGTCGACCCGTGACCCGATCCGACCCGACCCGCGTAGACCCGACCCGACCCGAATTTTAGGACCCGCGGGTCCGGGTCGGGTCCTAAAATTGGACCCGAATCATTTTCTGGATCGGGTCTGGGTTTACCAAACGGACCCGACCCGACCCGAATGGACCCGAAGAGAGAAAGAGAGAGGAAAAGCAAAAGAAAGTCTTTTCTTTTTCTTTTTCTTTTTTTTTTTGGCGTGGGTTGTGGTACTGTTGGTCAGTGTGGGAGGATAGCAAGTTAGCAACAAGCATAGGTTCACAGAATCCAAAGGAACGTCGGCCCGTCAGGATTCTCTCTCGATCTATTACACTGTTGAGACCTCTGGTGTCTCGGTAGCTGCCTTTTTTTTTTTTTTTTCCTTCTGTTTTTTGGTTTTTGTTTCTTTTAACTTTTGAACTTTGAAGGGAGAAAGTGAGGGAACACTGCAACTGAATATGGGTCATGTGCCAGTTTTCTGTAATGGAATTGGATTTTGGAAGAAGGTCTGGGATTTTTTTTGTCCTCGTGAGAGGGGAGCTGGGAGACACCGAGTTCCGTCCAATCAGTCATACAGATAAAAAATAGTGTGATATGAATTTTGGCTTGTAGACCGACTTAGTTAGTAAGTCATGGGTCATCTGTTCTGACTGGAGCTCAATTGCAAGTCTTTCAAGTCATGGGTCACCCAGCACCTCATAATTATGATACGACCAAATTAGATTTGCCCAAATTTTTTTCCAAAAGCACAAAAAAATTAGACCCGATCGGACCCGAACCCGATCCGAATCAGACCCGAACCCGACCCGAACCCGACTCGGACCCGACCCGACCCAACCCGATCTTCAACCGGGTCGGGTCCAGGTCCAAAATTGGGACCCGAACAAAAAACCGGATCGGATCGGGGTCACCTAGGACCCGACCCGACCCGACCCATTTGCACCCCTAAATTGGGACCATTTTGATGACCCTATGCAGCTTAGGCTCTTGGACCATGCATTGAGATACATGAAAACTTTCGTTCGGATGTGCTATGTGCATAGATCATGACCATACATTTGGCACCAGCACACATAACCAACGTGCATCAACGCCTTCGATGGTCCACTTAGCTTCAAAACCAACTTGTCCTTTGTATTTTTCCTTTTTTAGTCAAGTCACAACAGCTGTATCCATGAGCAAGTGTGAAATTTTCTCATTTTTTAATATAATTTTTTGGGTACAGTATTCTTCCGCCGCCTAACAGCAATATCCATGAGCAAGTTGCAAAATTTCCACATTCTTTAATATATTTTTCGGGTACAGTATTCTTCCGCCGCCTAACAGCAATATCCATGAGCAAGTTGCAAAATTTCCACATTCTTTAATATATTTTTCGGGTACAGTATTCTTGTTTCCACCACTACACGCGAACCAGTCGGACCGGATACTAATACATCTATATTTATTTTATTTAATAAATATAATATAAATATTAATATTAATTAGATTAAAAAATTTAAATTAATATTTATTTTAAATAAATACGAATACGAATTGAATACCAAAATTATAGGTATGGATACAAATATAAATCAGATAACTAAACTTTATGACCAAAAAATCAAAGTATTACTAAATAATGATGAATCAAAATAATAGTATTTTATTTATTTTTTAAAAATAAATAAGTGCTATATAAAATTAAATAGGATTATAAATAGAATCGGATATTCAAATAAAGATTGGATAGTTGTTTGTCCATATCCATATCTATTTCTCTTTAATGGATATGAATACAAATATTGATATTGGTCGGATTCTCAGATATTATCCAATCCACTTTCACCTCTAGCAGCATATCGAAGAGTTTAGAATTTCTGTATTTGGAATAATTTGGAAGCCTTCGTTTCCATTTTTTTTTGGTCATAATAATATTTTTCAAAAATTTCAAACCTCCATAATTTAATTTAAAATATTATTAAATAATATCATGATTATATTTTAAAAGTAGGATAAACTTTTAGCTACTAATAACCAACGACCTGTGACAACCAACTAGCACCTAGTATTTTTTATATATATTATTAGTATTGGCAACAGCTGTCTTCTCATTTTCAATATAATACTAAAGTACAGAAATAATGCCGGTGTTTCTACTGTAATACAATGTAATAATTTTAATGAATGGAGGAGTCAAGGTTGTTGGAACCTTACCTTGCATCTCAAGCTTATTCTAACAATAGCAACAATAATAATAATATTTAAAACAAACCACAGAAATAGACCAAAACTTTGAATTTTTCAAAAGAAAGTGTACTTCATAGATGATGCTATTGCACCAACTAAAAAATAATAAACAAAGAGAAGGCAGAGATTGACAACTCCAGAATAAAATAAATCATTCTTATCCTATTGATAATGATATATATTATGCCAAACTAAAACTTTGGCCAAGGAAACTAGCAGGTGCATTGCAAATGAACAGCCATACCTATCTCATTGATGACGCTCTTACATCAGAGGACAAGGGTTGGGTCCAACGGTCATGCATGGAACCATTTTCATGACCCAATGCAGCTTAGGCCCTTAGATTATGCATTGAGATACATGAAAGCTTGCGTTCGGATGTCCGTCCTCCGTATTTTTGGCACCGGCATGCATGACCGAGCTGCATTAAGGCCTTCAATGGTCCACTTCTTACACTAAAATCAAAAATGAAAGAAAATAAATAGGCGATGGACCATGCTAATCCCACTATAAATGCTATTACACCAAACCAAAAATTAAAAAAAAAAAAAAAAAGATAAATGACAGTTCCCACATAAAGTAAGGGCAGACCCCCTCAATACGTCATATATTAGTTCATGGCATCTTCGGAGTAAAATAATGGAAATAGCTCTTCCATATCGCATGTCGTGTTTAGGAGGGTAGAGGGGTATTAGCGGTCATTAAATAGTTGTCTTTTTGGAGAGCGCAAGCAGTACCCTACCATTTCCAGCTCTCCATCCTCCCATCATCTTGCACTTGGAGAAACAAAAGATGGCCATGATCGCAGATGCCTTCGTCTCCAAATTATGTGAGATGCTATTAACCTATGGAAAGGAAGAGGCGGCCAAGATCTTGGGTGTGCCTGATGAAATCAAGAAGCTCCATAGGAGGCTGAAGAGGATGCGGGTCGGTCTCGCTGATGCAGAGAATAGACGCTTCGACGACGAAGGCATCAACCTTTGGCTCAACGAGTTACGAGATCTCATGTACGATGCAGACGACATCATCGATGAATGCCGGATCGAGGGTGAGAAGCTTCTCAGCTCAAACTCATCCTCATCTCGTTGTGCTGAGTGGGTACGTTGTTGCAACCCTCCCTTTGCTTGCTTGCACAAAGTTGGATTCCGTCATGAGATTGGCAATAGAATTAGGGATCTCAACCTTAGGCTTGATGAACTTGCCAAGGACAAAGCTGACCTCCATCTTACACCTGCTCCCCATGATGACCGCTGTAAAAGTAGAATAAGTCGCAAGACATCTCCTGTACTTGTTGAACCTCATCTTGTGGGAGAGAAAATTGAGGATGATACAAGGAGGTTGGTGGACCTGTTGACCAAAGAATATAAGAAAAAAATTCCAGTCTTTGCTATTGTCGGCATGGGTGGGATAGGCAAAACTACTCTTGCTCAAAAAATTTACAATGATGAAAAGCTTCGGGACAACTTCAACCAAATGCCACGGATTTGGTTGTGCGTGTCCCAAGAGTTCTCAGAGTCTGATTTACTGAGATCCATCGTACAACAAGCTGGTGGTGATCCTGGACATGCTAAAGAGAAGGAAGTGCTTGAACCCATGCTTAGCGAATTACTTAGGAACAAAAAATTGTTTGCAGTCTTGGATGATGTTTGGGATGCACAAATATGGGATAAGCTATTGAGAAATCCTTTGCAGAGTGGTCTGGCAGGTAGTAGAATTTTAATAACAACTAGAAATATAAATATTGCTCAACAGATGGGTGCTATACAAACTCATATAGTGGATAAGTTGTCTCGAGAGGATGGTTGGTCATTAATTTGCAAGATGGTGTTTGAGGAAGACGAGGAAGGAGAAAGGGATGTGTTAAAGGATGTTGGGATGAGAATTGTAGAAAAATGTGATGGCCTTCCCCTTGGTCTTAGGACGATTGGAGGGGTTCTTCGAACCAAGGCGAAAAGGCAATCGGAATGGGAACTGGTCCTTTCTAGCTCAGCATGGTCTTTTACTAAGCTTCCGGATGGGGCGATGGGTGCTTTGTACTTGAGCTATCTGCATTTACCACCTCCTCTCAAGCAGTGCTTCACTTGCTTTTCATTATTTCCCGAGGACTACCTAATTTATCGAGGTTTTTTTCTTAATAGTTGTACTGCAGAGGGCTTTGTAACATCCGAAGACAATACGCCCTTGGAAGTTGTGGCGGAAGGATATTGGAAGGAGTTGGTGCAAAGGAACCTCCTACAGCCAGATCCTGGATATTATGATCTATTAGCTTGCAGGATGCATGACCTCCTGCGATCTCTAGCTCAACATATAGCAGGGGATGAGTGCTTCGTCGGAGATGCACGAGCATTTGAAAAAAAGATCACGTCCTCCTCTTCCTCATCAGCATCGATAAAATTACGCCGTTTATCGATTGTAGATAGAAAATTAGAAACCATACCAGACTTTATAATGGAACAGACGTCCTTGAGAACCTTGTCATTCTTTTATTCCCCACTTATTCGGGATCTTCCAGAAGATCTCTTCAAAAAGCTGAGGAGTTTAAGGGTCCTGAACTTAAGTGAAACTGCCATTTGCAATCTCCCAACTTCCTTGGGAGATCTTGTGCACCTTAGACGTCTTGATCTCGATGCGACTCCAATAAGAGAGATACCAGAGAGCATAGGAAATCTTAGAAATCTCCAATTCCTGCCCCTCCCGAATTGTAAATATTTGCACAACCTCCCTAATGGTGTCGTGGGGTTAATCAATCTAAGGATTCTAAACGTCGTGGGTGCGCCACTTGATGGTCTCCCTAAGGGAATAGGGAGACTGAAACAACTAAGTGAATTATTGGGATTTGTGGTGAGTGGTAGTGAGGGCTGCAGATCTAGAGTGGGAGAAGATGACACGGAGCAGGAGCAAGAGCACAAGGGACATCAACATGGGAGATTCTGCACCTTGGAGGAGTTGAAATCCCTGTCCCAACTCCGAAGTTTGACAATAGTAAACTTGGAGAGGGTATCAGACAAGGCTGAAGCAAAAGTCGCTGCACTTCAAGCCAAGCCCCATCTTATCTACCTAGATTTGTGTTGCACGCTACCGAGCAGATCTTCTGATGTGCAGCAGCCTCATGCAAATGATTACGAGGAGGAAGATATCAAGAGAATAGGGGAGGTCTTCGAGGAACTCTGCCCACCGCCATGCCTTCAACATCTTGAAATCAATGGCTACTTCGGCCGTGAGTTTCCCAGCTGGATGATGACACCCTCCTCGTCATCACTCCACAACCTACGAAGGCTGGATCTGCAGGATTTTGCTCTATGCCAACAACTTCCATCCTTGGGAATGCTGCCCCAACTAGATTGCCTATGGATTAAAGGTGCTTCTGAAGTCACGAGCATCGGGCCTGAATTCTTGGTGCTGGCGGGTGCTAGTGCTGGTGGAAGAAAAACAGACTCTTGCTTCCCCAAACTAGAGGAACTTGGATTTGAAAACATGACTAATTGGGAAGAATGGTGGTGGCGGTTGGAGGAGGAGGACAACCAGACAACACCGTTGCTACCTTCTCTTAAGGAATTACATATTTATAATTGTCCGAAGTTGAGGTCTCTTCCAGAGAGCCTCCTCTGTCATGCCACCGCACTGAAGGAGTTACGAATTAGAAGGGCCCACAGCCTGAGAGAAATACAAAACCTCCCCTCTCTTACAGAATTGATCTTGTATAGCAACTCGAGTTTGGAGAGAGCGTCCAACTTTCCTAGACTCAAACACTTAGACGTTTATGATTGTGAGGAATTGAAGGTTGTGGAGGGTGTGAATGCCGTGGAGCACATACAGCTCGATGATCGAGAAGCAGTCTCTCTCCCAGAGTGGTTAGTAGGTGCTGGTGAAGAGCAACCATGCTTTCCTTCCCTCCACAAGTTGACTCTCTCCAACAAAATCTGTCGCCGAGGGCTGCCCGATTGGCCTTCAATCCGATGAAACAACACCCATCTCATGTTGAAGCAATCAGCAAGTATAGGCCAACGACAGTCAACCGTACAAGAAAAAGGTCAGAAATGGTTTCCACCCGTGTCTCCTTTCTTTCCTCTTTCTGGAGCAATGAATGGAAGATAATTGGCAAACAGGCCCATCAATTTATTCCCCATATTTTGCAGCTGCTTCAGCAAGCGAGGGATGGAAGTTATACTACTCGGCACCTATTTGATATTCTACATCATTCTCGTCCTTTCAGGTACATATCCCAACCTGATCGCTTGTTTTCTTCTGATACCTAATCCTCTTCGCATTTCCTTTCAAGAGACGATATCTGATACCAATTTTTTTTTTCTTCTTTTTTTTTTCTTCGCTGCCTTCTTTTATTGAATACAAGAAATCCTTGTGCGCATATTGTATGATCTACAGCTTTTTGTGCAGGTCTTGGACCCAGGGACTGCAGTAAGAAAGAAGAAAAGCCTGAGACCGGATGATATGCAGAGCAATTCCTTACATTAATTGGCTACTGTATGACTGCTCATCTTAGTTTCACTTTGAATACCGTATGATAAGCAAAGATCTATCAAGCTGTTTGTTTTTACACCCTTCCTTCAGCTTTTGTATATTTTTGCAAGCCCAACAGGTCAGCTGAAATCCGAAGCTTCTCTCCAATTGTATTGGTTGCTGTTATTCTAGCAACAGCCAATTATAGATTCTATGGTACTAATTCCAAAAACCACTGGCTGCTCAGATGCATTACTCAACAATTACTAATTAGCAGAATCAAGACTAAACCTCTTTCTTGTTCTCGTGCAGAGAAAGGATCGATGACCCCAAGGTGATGGTGTTCCAAACTTCATTACTTCACCTGCTTGGCCGTAAAAAGTTTGCATCATGGACAAAATCTTATGAGATCATTGTATCATACTTGGGAGTATCAGACATTGGAAAGATGTGAATGAAAGTATGGAGTCTACGAGCAAGTACATTAACGAATTCTGGGCACATTTGTTTTGGGGATTTGACTGCGGAAATCATGTTCGACGTATTATTACCACATTTGGATGGACAAGGATTAGAAAGAAATAACATTTTTTTAGAATGTATTTGCATGAATGCATGAGCAGATGGATTCATGAATACATAAACTATATTTTGTACTTTGATGTGAGAGCATGTAACAGCAGAATTCTCTCAATTCCTTCAAGCATTCCGCAAGATTTTTCTATTAGTATCCGAAAACACGTGATAGAGAAAACATGTTGTATGTCTATGATCTATTGAAAAATTCTTTTGATGCATCTATCAATGTGACCATATGAAAACCGTCAGACCTGATAATTGGGTTGTTATTCATTTGATGATGATGCTATTTTTATGATGGAGTCTGTGCCTAGCGATACCAAATTCAGCGGGTTGGGCCAGGTTAAATGTAGTCTCAAGCTTACTCCAAGTTACTATAATTCATGCTCAATCCAGCCCATACCCAATTCGACAGTTTTTGGCCCGAGCTCAGCATGATGAATGAAGAGTGAGCTTAGGACATCGATCCTGTTTACCTTTGAGACTCCTTGTTTTAGGAACTGATCAAAGATACCTAATCATCAATATCTACTGGATGCCTAATCAAGATAACTTTGCAAGGTTTTCTTATAGATAATAGATATAAAAGACTAGCGAGGAAACAAGAATCAATATATATATATATATATATATATATATATATATATATATATATATATATATATATATATATATATATATATATATATATATATATATATATATATATATATATATATATTAATCTTGGAAAGTGCTTGGAGTAAGGCTGCAAATGGATCGGGTTGACTCGTGACCTGACCCGACCCATTTTGGAGGACCCATGGGGCCGGGTCGGGACCTAAAATTTAGACTCATTCAATTTTCTGGGTCGGGTCTAGGTTTACTAAATTCAGACCCGACCCGACCTGACCGATTTGAAATTTGGATAATTTTGGATTTTCAATCCTACGGCCCGATCCGACCTGACCTGCATCTGCAAAATTATTTGGGCTCGCAGGCCGCAGGCCGCGAGGTTGCAAACAAGTTCAATAGCCTTGGATGGATTGACCCGAATCAGACCCGACCCAAACCCGAGCTGGACCTGAATTTTTTGGGTTGGGTCCGACTTATACATGAATCCGACCCTACTTGAATGACCTATTGGGTCAAAAATTATAGCCGTGGACGCGACCCAACCCAACCTGATTTTTTATTGGGTTGGGTCTAGGTCAAAAATTAGGACCCGAAGAAGAAACCGAGTTAGGTCGAGATCACTCATGACCCGACCTGCCTAACCCACTTGCATCCCGAGCTTGGAGTGCTCTCTTTTCCCCTTCTCTAATATCATGGCCACCTCCCCTCAATTCCTTCTTATCATGTAAATCCAGCAGGTGTGCCTTGGCCCCTCAAAAGAAAAAGGCCTTCATATTTGTATCTCATCAATATTTGTTGAAGATTACAACACTCAAAGAATCATAGGACCCTTGGGTGTCATTTGGAGATCCCCCACACCACGGAACTTGCCTTTTTGCATTTGCCATGGCCGAGCATGCATCATAACTCTGCAAATTCTGCATGTTGGAGGAATAGTACCGATTGTGGATGGACAAGATGGCATGCCATCTGGCCTCTTTTATAGAACTCAAATGTGTAAGCAGAGTGGGTGAAGATGGAATTCATTAGTGAACTATATCCTACAACTCCGACATTACATATGAAAGAGTGAAATCAGGATGACGATCACCTGAATTTTAATTTCAAAATTTGAATTAAATGGACTGTGGCATCTCAATTTGAATTTTAAAATTTGAATTGTATGGGACTATAACCAAAAATGTTAGCCATGCTCATGTCCATATCATGCATGGCACAGCCAACCAAATTGCACGAGAGCCTTCGTGCACGGTCATTGGTCAAAAACCTATAAAGCTCAAATAGACTTTGAATTATTGGGCTTCATTAAGTCCCATCATAGAAAGAGATTTTACTATATTTGCAGTATCTTCATCTCAACCCCATATTAAGCCACATATCAAAGATCTATGATCTTATGAATTTCAAAATTTTAAATTCTGAATTTTGAATTCAAATAGCATAATTTTAGGATTGATCCTAGGGATTCATTTGTTATTTTTTTTCTATCTTTGTTCATTTTAGTTATAATTTCTTGTACATTCTCAACTATAAATATACATAATGACTACCTCATGAAATAGATAGAAGAAGTTCTGGACAATATTTTCTTTTCTACATATTTTTTCTTTCCTACACACAAGTTTGGAGCAAAAGCTGTGGCACTTCTAGCCAACATCCAACATACATGTTAGAATACTAAAGTCTGCATCCCACACTACCAAGTGACTGCAACACGCAGCCTTGAACATATTACAAAGAAGATGAGATTAAGAAAATCAGGAGGTGTTCCAGGAGCTTTGTGTATAATTTCTTGGTATCCATTGCTACTTCGGGCAAAAATCTACCCTTTACCATGCCGAAGATCTATATTTAGGAAGCATGAAGAGAATTTAGGAAGTTTATTTCTCGTAGAGATTTTAGTTTTATGATCTGTATTTAAGACCCAGACCTAGAATCTTTATATAAACTGATTCTCAGTAACCTACAACTATCTCATGGAGGCTACAGAGGCCTACAGGTGCTAGCATCTCATAAAGGCTGATAGTACACTGTTGCATGCAGACTTGGAGCCTTTATATTGGCTTAGGTAATCCGTAAAGAGGTCTATAAAGGCCTCAACAATAACCTCATGAAGGTCGTAAGTTTCTTATAAAGGCCCATAATGCCAATGTTATATATGGAAGAGTGAAATCAAGATGACTAAGATCTGAATTCAATTTTAAAATTTGTATTAAATGGGAGTGTGGCACCTCAAATTGAGTTTTAAAATTTGAATTATATGAGAGCATGGCCAAAAATGTTAGCTATGCACATATCCATATCATGCACGATCGACCGAGCTGCACTTCATTATCAGCAGCTCAGAACTTATAAAGCCCAACTAAGCCTCGAATTGTTGGAGTTCATTAAATACACATCTATTTGCATTAAACTATCCAATATCGATTTGAAATCATAGAAAAATTCAGAAAATAATAAAGAAAAGCTAATATCAGTACTCACGTAAAAGAGATACCAGAATATAGGAGATCTTAAAAATCTCTTATTCATGATCCCTAAGGATTATAAATCTTTGCAAAAGCTCCTTAAAGGTGCTCTAGGGTTGATGAATCTAAGGACTCTTGATCTTAAAGGTACTCCACTTGATGGTCTGCCAATAATAGGTAGATTGCAACAATTATGTTGAGTATTTTTTAAGTTTACAAATTTTAGAGAGGCAAAAAGAAATCTTTTTCTGAAGTGGAGTGAGCTAAGTGATTGGAATATAGCGCAACGTGCATAGCAAGCAGAGCTGAGCGACCCTCCCCCCCTCCTCCTTTGGGAAGCCATTCTTATTTTGTTTGAGCTACACCCAGGGTACGAGGTTAGAGCTTCCACTGGCTGGACTAATCTTATTATTGTGAGATATCAGTTCAAGTCCAAATCGACTTACTCTATTATATATATCTCTTATAACCCTAAAAGAAGAGAGTAACCAAGTGTTCTAGAAATCGGGTGTATTGAGAGTTGGAATTTGTGAGAAAATATTGTACCATATAATCTCTAATTTTTTTTAGTGAAATTTTTGCATCATTTCTGCTTGCAAACGTAGGTCAATAGACTGAACCTCATAAATATTCTATTCTCTTGTTCTTTTATCTTTTTCCTTCTTGTTTTTTTATTTTCTCTACCTACCACAACAAAAAATTCTCTCAACAAAGATAGAGGAAAGGGGGGGAAGCTATATTTATTATATGAATAGCTGGCATCAGAAAAAACATATATTTGAATTAATGACCAAAAATTAATAAAAAAAATAGAACAAGCGAAGATATATGGTTGGAAGGCCAATTTTGGATGGCATATTTCTTCTCTTTTTCTTCTTATCAAATCATTTTTTTGTTCTTTACTAAACTTTAAAACTATCAATTTTGTATTGTTAAAATCATATATCATTATTTACTTATCTATTTCATCCTTTCCAATGATAATTATGGACAAAACACTGCAATAACTAATTACACCAAGTCAAGTAAAATCAAACTCAATTACACTAACCCTTCAGGGATAAAAAAGATAATTTTCTTCATTAAAACAATAATTTGTGTTATTGGACCATGGCATACATGTTGTAACATAAGAATCAAATTTCACTGAATTTTTTAAATATTTTTAATGCACAAAACTCATGATATTGTATTTTGACTTTGAAAGCCATTCATATTATACATAATGCTAAAATAGTATATTAAATTCCACAAGCATTTGCGGATGGTAATTCAAGGCTTCGTGCAACCTTTTGCTCAAAAACATTTTGTACAACTTTGATTGCATTGTTGCCTTGTTAAATGATTGTTATAGCATGTAAGGAAGGGAGGGTAATTATAGTCCTTCCTTAACATATACTCTTCATTCTTGGTTATGCACTTGTTTTTATTTCTTTCTCAAGAAAACAAAAATGTATGCTTCAATAAATGCTAGACTTTCAATAAATGCTTCAATAGCCATACTTCAAGGTATTTTCTTCGTCACTAGGGCTAATGAGCAAGTTGCTTACAACCGGTTCAAATTCAACTATAAGTTTAGCTCAAGTTCGACTTGATCTAGGTAAATGTGAATATATAATATTTTTATATATTATCTATTATTTTAATTATTATCTATATGAAAATTATTTTTCTATTTCTTTATTATGAAATATATTATTTTATAAAAAAATAAATATATTTCAACTATAAAATGATAATAATGTCAAAAAACTTGCCTAAAATGATCTCATGCTTTCACACGATCTCTCAAACGAGTATTCCTAAATGGCTGGCTTTAGCTCACTTCAAAATTAAATAAGCTATCTCAAGCTCAGTGGATTAAGACAAGACAAGCTTGGACTAACCCTAGCTTGCTCTCATTCGGCTTATTTATGCTTCTCATTATAAAAATAAAAATGTATTTAGGTGCATATGTGCTTATTTGTTGTCATTAACAAATCATCATGCACACGACTTTTGATGAACCACTGAACGGTAGATGGAGCTACTATGATGAGGATGGATAAAAGCCGCTCCATTTCTCATAAATGCACTCCAGCTGTGTCATTCCTCGGCGAATTTTTTTATTTTTTCCAGGACCATCCCGCCTAAGGAATGTGCAGATTTCAAAAGAGAGATGGTATCTAACATAACCAACGGCATTAGCTCTTTGTAGAAGGGCATTTCCGTCCAAAAGATGAAAAATAAAAAAGTCGGCCACAAGTGGATGAAAACGTTGGTCATCCCTCTACTTCACGCGCCGTCCTTCTCTTATCTCCCCTTTTCCGCCGCCGCCCGCCGCCGCCGCCCGCCGCCGCGGCCGGAACCCTAATTCCATGGCTCCCCCCTAGATCCCCAACATGCTAAGATCTTCGGCGATCATCAAGGCACGCCGCCCCGCCGTCGCTTCCCGCCCCTCCTCCTCCTCCGCCATCGCCGCCGCCGCCGCCCCCACTCTCAGCGAAACCCTAACCCTAGAATTTCCCGACCCCTCCTCCCAGCTCTTCTCAATCCTCTCCCGCCCTGGCTGGCTCAGCGATCCTGATCTCCGGCGTCTCGCCCCATCCCTCACCTCCGGCCACGTCGCGAACCTCCTCAGGACCCGCCCCCTTGACCCCCGTACCTCCCTCTCCTTCTTCGACTGGATCGGCCACCAGCCGGGGTTCCGCCACTCCGTCGATTCGTTCTCCTCCCTCCTCCAAGCCCTCGCCCGATCCAAACTCTTCGGCCCCGCCAACAAGATCACCATCTCCATGATAAAATCCTGCTACTCCGCCGAAGAAATGCGATCCATTTTCGATTCAATCAAAGCCCTGGTTCGATTCGGTTTCGCGCCGACCCTCCGGTGCTTGAACACGCTGCTGATGGCCCTCGCGAGGTTTGCGATGACCGCCGAGATGAAGGATTTGTTCGACTCGATGCAGAAAGGTGAGACCTTTCCCAACATTTATACGTATAATACAATGATCAATGCCTACTGTAAGGAGGGGAACCTCAGCGAGGCGAAGATCTATCTGCACTATTTACTGCAAGCTGGATTGAGCCCCGATACGCATACTTACACCTCTTTCATGTTGGGGTACTGTAGGAGTGGGGATTTGGTTCGGGCATGCCGGGTGTTTTTGTTAATGCCGCTGAGAGGTTGCCCAAGGAATGAGGTGTCCTACACTGTCCTGATTCATGGGCTTTGTGAGGCTGGCTGCACAAATGAGGCTTCCTCATTGTTACCAAAAATGTGGGATGATGGTTGCTCGCCAGATGTGTACACATACACGGTGATGATAGATAGCCTCTGTAAGAAGGGAAGGGTTGAGGATGCGGAAGTTATGCTTAATGAAGTTGCTGGGAGAGGTTTGAGGCCTAATATTGTTACTTACAATGCTTTGGTTGATGGGTATTGCAAAGCAGGGAAGATTGATGCTGCTTTTGGAGTTTTAGGGTTGATGGAATCGAATGCGTGTAAACCAAATGTAAGGACTTATACTGAATTGATATGTGGGTTGTGTCGGGAGAGGAAGGTTCACAAGGCAATGGCTTTGTTGAGTAAGATGATCGGGACTGGCTTGTCACCGAACCTTGTTACATACACTGCATTGATACAGGGGCAATGCAAGGAGGGTTACCTGGATAGTGCCCTAATGTTGCTCGATTTGATGGAGAGGAATGGTTTAGTGCCTAACCAGTGGACGTCCTCGATCTTGATAGATGCCCTTTGCAAGGGTGGTAGGGCTGATGAAGCTTGCTTGTTCCTTGATTCTTTCATGCAGCAAGGAGTGGAGGTGAATGAGGTGGTCTATACTGCATTAATAGATGGGTTGTGCAAGGCTGGAAAGATTGATATTGCACGTTCGCTGCTAGAGAAGATGGCTTCAGGAAATTGTTTGCCAGACAGTTATACCTATAGTGCTTTGATAGATGGTTTGTGTAGGGAGAAGAAGTTGCAGGAGGCAACGTCAGTATTGGATGATATGTTGGAGGAGGGACTTAAACCCACAGTTGTCACATACACAATTCTTATTGATGAGATGGTGAGAGTAGGAGAATTTGAATATGCTATGAGGATTTTAGATCAGATGAATTCCTTGGGTTGCAAACCTGACGTGTGCACTTATACTGTGTTTATTCGTTCATTTTGTAAGGAAGGCAGGCTGGAAGAGGCGGAAAGCATGATGGTTCAAATGAAGGCAGATGGGGTTCTCCCTAATTCAGTAACTTATAACACATTAATAGATGGGTATGGAAATATGGGATTGGTTGATCGAGCTTTTACTGCTTTCAAGGAGATGATTGATGCTGGCTGTGAGCCAAATGACGAGACTTATGTTACATTGCTCAAAATTCTTTTGAACAGGAAGCAGATGGATAGTGTGTCCATTGATACTGCTGGTATGTGGAAAATTTTGGATATGGATACTGTCCTTGAGCTTATGGAGAAGATGTCCAAAGGGGGTTACACCCCAACAATTAACACTTACAGTGCCTTCATGAAAGGTTTCTGCAAAGTGGACCGGCTGGAAGAAGCAAAATCTTTGCTCTTTCACATGCAAGAAGGTGGGAAACCTGCCAGCGAAGATGTATACACGATTATAATAAATTGTTGCTGCAAATTAAAATTGTACATAGAGGCTTTGGCATTTATTGATTCCATGACTGAATGTGGTTATCTGCCACATTTAGAATCTTATCAGCTACTTCTTTCTGGACTCTGTGATGAAGGAAGCTTTGAGAAGGCTACATCAGTTTTCTGTAGCTTACTTTCAAGAGGTTATAATTGCGATGAAATTGCTTGGAAAATTCTTATTGATGCCCTGCTTAAAAAGGGCCATGTTGATGTATGCTCACAGATGCTATCTATCATGGAGGAAAGGCATTGCCGTCCTAGTCCCCGAACATATGCAAAGATGTTGGAGGAAATCACCGGTGGAGGTAATGGGGTTATAAAGTAATGCTGAGAGCTGACTTTAATAGTCATGATCTGCTTTCATGCTGATCGCAGTGCTGGCTATGAAAAGTTGAAGGAAATGGTATGCATAGCCACACATAAGCATTCATCTCACATGTCCTGTACTAAATCAGACAGGATGAGATGTCTTGACAATGGAAAAAGTGCACAAAATTTAAAAGCTACATTCTCCAATCATTGAAGATTCCACAGGTTGCTGGGATCAGATTAATGTACCATCTAGATTCTAGAGGTTCTTTGAGCAACTGAATAAGAGGCAAGTATCTTGACTCCTTATGTGCTTAACTGCTTATTTCTAGTTCTATTTTCCATATTAATTCACTAGCTATTGTATTATTAAAAACATTTATTACATTGCTTTGTTCAGACTGGGTACATTCTATAGTGTTGATTTTTGTACAAATGTGTGGAAGGGAAAATATTTTATGTGACACCTATGTGAATTATCACACACACCCTATATGATGGTGGATACATTGCTCAGTGTTATGAATATCTTGCACACAAGTAACCATGCATAACTCAAATGTGATTGAAAATATCCAACGGAATGAAATTGCATGAAATATCCTAAGTGTATGTAGTTAAGAAGGCAATTTTGCATCTTACTTCAGTAAGAAGTTTATATTTCTGGTTAAGTTAAATATGTGACTCCTCTTTTCGTTATATTTTCTGCTCCCTGTTATTGTTTTGAAGATATATCTTCTATATATAAGGAAATTCCAGAGCATTTATCGTATCTCGGTTGGATGTTCCGTGGTTTCCTCCTGTGATAACCACATGGAAAAGAAAATGTAATATTTTCCTAGAGTCTTTAACTTGGAAGCATACGGATGAGGTAAATAGTTGAAAATCAGTTTAAATATTCATAGATAACTATATCTTGGAATCTAATTTTGCATTTATTCTTTGAGAATCTCTAAAAACATGGTTCGTATGCAAAATGTTACTAGTTCCATAGTAGAAAAAAGGGAGGCGGCATCTAAAACCTCTCTCTATTCTCTTTTAGGCCTCTTATAAAGCCCATATCTTCGAAATATATAAGAAACATACTTAATCACAGCCATCCACGTGCATTGCCTGAAGCATATAAAATTACCATCAAATATAAAGGTGTTAATTTAAGTCACATGATCACCAATATAAGGTTGTTAATATAAGTCATACAAAATTAGCATCAAAATTCCAAATGACAACAAAATTGGCTCATTTCTCTCTTTGAGACAACCCATCTTCAACTTAATTTGCCACCCTAACATGTGCTGAAATCGGCACTCCTAAAAATCCTCGCTTTTCATTTAACATTTACAATTGTGTCCTCCCATATTACCAGGGAACTATGCAATTTCTTGATTATTGTTAGCAACCTAAGAAAATTCAATTTCATTGTTGCATTTTCATGTCTTGGCTGAATCCTGTCAAGTATCTGCCATAATCATAACCATAACAATTAGTCCTTGTCTAAAGTATTTGAAGTAAGCTTATGAATCTTCACTTGCCAAAAGCAGCAAAAATTTGTAAACCTTCAAGCATGTTCCTGACTTCCACCATAAGAGGATTCGGGCATCTTACAATTTTAAAAAATTTAATGATGGATTTATCAGTAGTCCCTTATTACTCCTTCCATTTTTTATTATCAAATATGATGATGGATTTATCATTCAGCCTTACATTTTTTTCATCAAATGCACCCTCTCTCCCTCCAAGGCTGTCCAACCAAACTTTCCTGCCCATCATGCCTTTACTTTTCTTCTCTTTTTAGTCCTTTGCTTGCCCAATACAACATTCTAAATTCTCAACAGTTAGTTGTGCAACTAGAAGTGCAAAAAATCCATCAACCTATCAAGGTTGGTACTGGCAAATTCTATAAATTAAATTGTCTTGCTTCATCATCCTAAAGTTCTTTATAAGTATGGTTTCTTTTGAATTGAAGCTTCATGTTATAGTAAGATTTGAAGTTTCTCGTATGATTAATGATGTTTATTATAAATGAGAACCCTTATCTTTAAATCTTTGGACGATACAAGAGAACAAAATGCATAATTCATCTCTTTTGACGGTAGAAGTTCTAATTGATTTTAATGGAGATAAAATTAGATAATCCTAATTAATAGCAGCGGATTTCTGTGGAGAGACTTGTCCATGTTCAAGATGGTTATCATTGATCAATGTGTTAAATATTGGATAGTGGGAACTTAGCGGCTGGGGGGTTTCATAGTGGATAGCGGTGCTATCTCCCAAAGCAGGCTGCTAAAATATATTAATAGTTTTTCTTACTAAGTGTCCAAAATTAATGCTTTACATCAAATTCACACAAAAAAGAAAGAAAGAAAGAAAGAAAGATATTAGAAACATCAAGAACAAAGCTATAAAACATCATCCATCTAACATTAGAGTATCATGTCAACATCCATAATATAAAGGTTCACAATCTAATAAGAAATATCATCATCCACCAAATATAATAAAAATCGCTCATAAGATACAAATGTCCATAGTCAATAATATTAACCATAAAACAAAGATATCTAAAATTATACAATATCAGCCATTGAAGAAAGGTGTCCTCAATCATATATCATACTAAACTTTCTCCTGGACTGGCTAATTGTTGGATCTAATTAGAAAATGGTCTAGTCCTCTATAGAATAAATTGCTTGCTTTAAACCCATAGCATAGCAGCCGCTGTAGCAGTTGTTGCAACTGCTTTTTAAAGAGAAATAAAAAATGTTGTTGATATGATAAGGAAAGTCAAACATTACAATGACTTGTTTCTAGGTGAGAGATTGTGATCATGCTGCTCTTGCTGCCCTTTCCAAACCACTATATGGTGGGCTCAGTCCGATTTCTTAATCACTTCATAGATCTTTTAGATCATAAGACTAGTTCCTATTTGGCTGGTTAATGCCATAACCCCCTTCATAAAAGTATCGGACCTTTGGTGAACTCAATGAAAAATTTACTGAACTTGGTAGTGTTTGCCTTATTTGTGAGTGATGTTCACCATATACGATGACAACTTTATTCTGTTGAAAATTGTTTTCATGAATGTAACTTTGATAGATTGGTTTATATCATTGGTAAAGAGAGAGAAAAAAAAAGAAAACAAAATCTTACGCATGCTTTAAAAAATATGTAACCTTATACTTTTGAAAAAATGAATGCCTTTCAGTTATCATGTAATTTCAATTGTACTGAATATTCATTGGAAAATGTATTGTAGGTTCTCCCAAAAACTTCTGTTGAAGCTTCATTATCAAACATTGCCAATGGGAGCAGTTTCATCTGTAAGTTGATATTGAACTCAACTATACCAGTATTTTTTCCAGTTGGTATTCTGTTCTTTGAAGTCAGATGTCAGATGATGTATAAATTTGTATGATATATTATAGCAAACTGGATTTGTTTGCTAAGGGCATGCATGCCTCCTGTTATAACAGAAAAAAAAAAGGAAAGGTGAAAGATAAATAAAAGGACTTTTTGGATAAAGTGATTGAAAAGCTAGCTAAAATGATTTTGATACGAGCTTAATCCTGTCACGAGAAAAGAAAAAACTCTCTAGTGTTAGGCTTCAGATGACTTTGGACTCAATAACCATGGATGTTTTTGGCCTTGGAAAAGCCTGTTCTTCTTTGGCTTTTTTTTTCTTTAAACCTTTTTCCCCATCACCTAGGTGAGTTTTTGCACTTCAGAAGTTTGTAATGTGTAACTAGTTAGTGGTTTTGGTTATAAACTTGACTTCGACATGCTTACCTTGGATTTTGTTTCAATTCATTACTCATCTCACTTCACCTATATCAGGTTATTTCATTTTTTTTTGGTGCTGATTATTTTCCCAGGTCATGGACACTGCAGTTAAAGTTGACCATTTTTTCAAGTGCAGTTGTAGTTGCCAAAGTATGTAACACAGCAAAAATAAGGCATAGTTGCGAAACATCTTGTGCCTGGACGAGCTTGATATATGAAGCATGTCAAACACATACAAGGATATACGGAGACACTTTTAAAAAATAATGTTCGAGTTGTCTTTCCGTTAGAAAGCAAGAAGAATTTATATTTTTTAATTTTTTCTTATAAAAATATCAGCAAATGTAGGAAATCACATTTGGCATAAAAACAGTATCAGCTTATTGTTATTCTTTTCTAAAGATCATTATATGAATGGTGCCAAATGTACACAAGCATGGAAATGATTGCCACTTAATGCCTCATGAACCTCACTTATCCCTACTCAGAAACGTCTCCATCTGTGGAGACTAAAAATAAAGAGGAGCAGTTGTGATGTGTTTCAGCCTTCATAAGAGTTTTCTAGAGGAATGGTACTTGCCATGCAGATAGATGGTAAAATTCACCAAGGTGTAAGATGCATCCTTTCTGGCCTAATGTGTGGTTCCTGGGAGAATGGATGAGGGCCTGCTCTAGGAAAGTGGTGTTTGTGGCTCTTTATGTCATCAAAATGGTGCACCAGCTCTGTTAAGCAAGAAGTTTCAGCCAAACAAGGAGGAGCTTCCATCATTCTGGTAAGAGCCATTTGCAACCATTCTTATTTTGAGCAACCATGGGTTGGTCCAATAATTAGAAACTCGCAGTGCTTCCTAATGAATTTTATCACTTTGCTATGCTTCTGTTGATTAGGGTTTCATCGGATTATAGCATGATTGGCCACCCTGCAGCTGGGAGTGATTTGGTTGGCCTATTCTCTGTAGGAGTGATGCATCAAGATGATGTACCAAGACATGAACTGTGGCACATGCACTGCATGTGAATGCTTGTCATGATCCTGTAGAGCCTTGCGGCCACTCAACCAATGAAAGATGTGGATTTTGTATCCAAAAAAAAAAAAGAAATTCAGAACAAGCGATTCGAAGCCCCATATGTGTTTGAAGTTTGCTCTTAACTGAAATGATGAGGGCCCTAGAGCTGCTTATCTTCAATCTCCCATCATTATCAGATAGCTATCTCACTCGAGTTCTTGAACATAGCATCTCACACTAGTAGATAGAGTGGCTATGCAAATATCAAGTAGGTGTTCACAACCCACACCACTAGAGAGATGACTTATACAGAGAGAAAATTGAGAGTAGTGCAGGACATCGCTTTTTTCCTTCTCAGAAATTTCTTCGCGTTCAGCTGTATTTAGAGAAGTAAAGCAGGGAGATGAACCTGTTCTCTCATTCTTTTTGACTGCATCCTTCTTTCCTTTTTTTATCTATTTAAATGTCTCAATCTATATAGAGTGCCTATCTGATCTTGAGGGGTTTATTACATTCCAATATCTTCATTTGTTTTCTCGCCCTTTTTGGAGAAAGGATCTATCTGAAACCTGTAGAGGCGGAGAAGCATTTGATATGGACCTACTCAACTTAATAGAATGGCTTAAACTGCTTTTCTTCTGAACTCTTTTCCTACCTGTATTAATCTGCATGTAACTTATTCTTGCATTTTTGTGCGAGATGACCATCGAGGTAACACTGGAGAATCAAATGCAGGACCGAGTCCTAAAGCTGGGTTACAACCATCTTAAGAATTAACCTGCCAACTTAGTTGTGCATGTTCTAAGATCTTCTTTCAAAATATTCTTAGATCTTCCTATGACTTTCAAGATCCAACTTCAGCCTTGATCGATGCCAAAATATGAAACTTTCTTCCAAAACAAATGTTTTATTACACAAATATTTAGTAACGTACTTATCATCAAAATTTGTTTTTGTCAAATTTTGTTTCTTTCAAGGAGGAAAAAAGAGAAAAAAAGACTCAATGGAAGAATTGAAACAGCATTTGCAAATGCAAATGACGCTTCTATTTAGATAAACGGATACGATGGGACTTGTTTACAGTAGTAACTCAAACTTTTTTTTCCGTTATTCTCTTAAAAAAAAAAAACTGAAACTTCTTTTTTTTTAATAGACACTCTTTTATTATGACTTTTTTCCCTCAGGATTTTCTCAGAGGATCACATGAAAACAAAATAAAATCAAAAAAACGAAAAAGAATACTTCCGGAGAAGAGGAAAAAATAGAGAGTCAGCTGGGTTATGGGTTGTGTGCGGCATTCTTCTTTCGCCATCTTGGTGAATAGTACACCATCTCGTTTCTGAGTCTACTGGAGGGTTGTGCCAGGGCTGCCCCCTCTCTTCTTTGCTCTTCATTATCTGTACGGATGCGCTCTCTAGAGCTCTTAAACATGCTGTGTCCATGCAGGAGTTAGAGGCTTATAGGTCGTTGGAGGAGGTTGTGCAGATTTCTCACATGCTTTCCGCTGATGATTGTTTATTGCTGACCCGGTCGACTTAGCAGGCCGCGCAGGTCATCTGCAGGATTCTTCGTGACTATTGTGCAGTGTCGGGGCAGTGTGTCAATTTATCCAAATCATCAATATGTTTCAGCCCGAAGACAAGTTGCCAGTGAAGAATTCTATTTTGGAGATTTTGGGGGTGGGCGAGCACGTGGGCACGTTGACATATCTGGAGATCCCGCTCTCAGGTCAGCGGCTGCACAGCAGGGACTATTCCTCTCTAGAGCTTAGTATCAGACATAGACTGGGCGGATGGCAGAGGCACACATTATCGATGATGGGGAGGATTACCTTGGTTCGGTCAGTTCTTTCGTCGATTCCGACTTACTTTCTCTCCAATTCTGTTATTCCAGTGGCGGTTCTAAGGACTATTGAGCAGCTCTTCAAGAGCTTTATCTAGGGGAGGAGTAGTGGTAGAGGCGGTATCCACTTGTTGGCATGGGAGGTTGTATGCCAGCCGACCAGGATTGGAGGATTGAGAGTGCATTCCTTGGTGGTGAGGTGTGAGGCTATAGCGGCGCGTCACATAGCTAGATTTATGCTAGAGCCTGATAGTTTGTAGTGCTCACTGATGAGGGCCAAGTATGAGGCTTTGGTTCCTGGGACACGGGCAGGACGGCACCACTCACCGGTCTGGAGGAAGATGTGTGCCAGTGCCATGTTGATGCTTTTGGAGATTAGATGGTCCATTGTGGATGGGCGATCGATCGATGTTTAAGAGGACGGCTGGGTGACTGAGCAGCTGATCAGTCGTCTGCCGACCTTGGTAGACTCGGCGAGATTGGATGGATACAGAGTCTGTGATCTATTGGACCCTGCTGGGGGTCAGTGGAGGGAGGGGTTGATTCGGGAGGCTTTTGGAGAGCAGTTGGCAGAGTTGGTTCTGGCTCTACCGGTTCCCTCTCGGAAGAAGTCTGACAGGCTAGTGTGGAGGCCATCAAGTCGGACACGGGTACGAGCCAAGGATCTACTTCCTCTATTCAGTAGGGAGTCAGCCAGCAAATTGAGGAAAGATGGATTTGGAGGATGCGGGTTCACCCGTGTGTGCATTCTTCATCTGAAAGGTGGCATGGGGATGCCTACCGACCAGAAATTTGCTAGCTCGGCGAGGAGTGCGGGTCACATAGTGATGTATGGTATGCATGGAAATGGAGGAGACCATTGATCATGTTCTTCTACAGTGCTCTAGGACGAGAGAGATATGGAGCAGATCACCGGCCTCCTTGCCTCAGTCGGTGGAGTCAGCACAGGACCTGATTCTTTTATTGAGAGTGTCTATTCGGAGCCCTAGACTCTGGGAGGAGGGCATCTTTAGAGCATACCTGGCTTATCATATTTGGTTGGACAAGAATGCTGGCCTATTCGAGGGTAGGAGGTTGTCTCCGAGGATGGTGGTTGATTGAGCTATACTGCAGGCGGGAGAGGTTACTGCAGCTTCTGCATTGTTCTCTACTGAGATGGCCAGGGACATCTATGGCACTCTCTCCACTATCACAGCGCCTAAGTTCGCTCTCGTTTCTTGGCTGCCCCCACCCCTTGGTCATCTCAAAGTGAATTTCGACGGTAGCATGTCGGTGGATAGTGTATCTAGGGGTGTTGGATTTGTGATCAGAGACTCCTGGGGCAGGCTGGTAGCAGCAGGGGGTCAGTGTACGCCGGAACTCACTATTGTAGAGGCAAAGCTTTGGGCTGCATGGGAGGGGTTGTTATATGCGAGGAGGGTCCTCGGTGCCCAGCAGGTGCTTCTTGAGGGGATTCTTCTGTGGTGATTGACTAGATCCGAGGTGTGGATAGGTATGGTGATGGACATCCCCTCATTAGAGAAACTCGGAGACTGACTCAGGAGTTGGGTGGTTTTCAGGCAATACACGTATTTTAGAAGGCGAATAGGGCAACCGATTGGGTCGCCTCCTTCGTCGCCCGGCACTCCGAGGAGTTCCTCTAGACATCTATAGGAAATATTTCCTCCTCTTTGTACTTTTTACTTTCTCGTGATCTGACAGAATGTACTCACATTAGAGCTATATAATTTACCGTTTTTACCAAAAAAAAAAGAGTGCATCTAATTAAATCAGACTATTAGAGTGCCTTCTGTCAATTCACCGTAATTGAACACCCTTAGAGATCCTTTCTGGCCTTTCTATTTTATTTTTCATAATCTAAAATATGAAGCATTTCTAAATCAGAACTAGTAGATTATTTGCACTTGCTCCTCATTCGTCAATTATTGCTAACCATCTCTGATGTCTTGATCATTTGTATTTGAATTATTTTTACTAAATTTGATATGAAAAATTCAATTGCAGTTATAAAAATGAATATTAAATCAAATCTGTGCAGCTCAAATGGAAATGAATTAGAGTTGGATTCAGAATTTTTATCCAATTCAAACATGGATTGGATATGGGGTTGGGTCAATCTCTGATCCAACCCGACCCATTTGCAGCCATAGTCATGGTCGTATCAGAATGAACTTTCATCATTTTGTTGGGCAAGACCTCTATGTCCCAATTGAAAATAATGAGCATGAATGCAATAACACACCAGAAATGCTTAGGTTGTGACTAACATAAACATAGGCATGATTTAATGTGTTTATATGTATGTAGCTTGGAGAAGAAGGTTGCCCAACCTGACAACAGCAGTTGCTTGTCTGCTTCAGTTGTGAAGGTTGGCCTGACGCAAAGTTGCTCCAATCTTTAAAATAAGCAGGATTCTCATTTCTTCTCTTTTTCACCAAAGAAGATCCACTCTGGAAGAAACTTAAAAATCTAAGCATCCAGAATATTGACTGCATAAATCGACAAAGAGAAAAATCGGAATCCTCATTCAATCCCTCTTACAAATGAGAATGCAAAATGCGTAGAAGAGAGAACCTAAACATATTCATGATACCTGCACATAGTAACAACAGAATAAACTAAGAAAGTATGGTTGTCCTATATGCTCCGATTGAAGCATTGGACCAGATGAATATTAGATTGTTCATCCAAGGTAGCAAACAATACACATACACCAAGGCAATAAGAGTGCTTGTCAACACAACTCCAACAAGGACCACGATCCCACCATTGCTAAATATTCCTTGAGTAACCCTGTTTATGAGCTGGACAACATGCCCGGCCCGCTCAAACTCTATGATTTCGGACGAGCTTGGGCCAGACTTTAAGCCCCATGGGTTTGGTCGGACCTGAGATATGAGCCTATCTGTTCCATGGGCTGAACTCAGATTTAGGTCAATTCAACCCAGCCCAGATCTAAAATAATATATGATATATATGATATGCCCCAGGCTCGTAACCAACCTATGTTGGTGACCTAGTCTCTAGTGAACCCAACCTGCCAGTTCATTGGATTAATTGAAGAACAAGGAGGCTAGGGTTCTCACTTACTTAGCCTACTCACCTCAATCCATCACTCCGCCAAATAAAGGAGAGGAGTTCCATCCCTCATCTCCTCCAGCTCGTGAGCAGGACTCATTATCCTAGGCAAAAGAGTGCAGCCCCATGCGACTCCCCGGCATGAGATCAATTCACCCTGCTACCCCCACCCTCCTCCATCACCCCATCGCTACCCGATCAGCCACTCATCCTAATCCGATCACCCCACCACGAGTCCTATCAAACCAAGCGACTGTCGATCACTGCCACATCGATGCCCCTTGTCCGATCCAGGAGACAAATTTCGTCGGTAGAGTCGGATCTCATATTGGTGCCACACCCCTCTACCTTCGGATCAATCGAAACTGCGAATATGGTAATAATCGCGAGTCCAGCGGCAACGGAGGAGATATGGAGCTCAAAATAGGGAGTAGGAAGATCGGATCGAGGTGAAGAACATCAGCATCCTTCTAAGGTTTCCTAGGAACTGGAGAGAGCCATTTCATCACTTCCGCTGGTGAGACAATGCAGCTTTTTTTGAAAAAAAAAAAAAGGGAAGAGTGAGATTCTTTAGCAAAAGGTGGTCAAAGAAACCCATGATCTCTCCCCATAAGTAGCATGCTTGAGCCTAAAAACTAAGCCAGAATCGGTCTGAGCCCAATTAAATTAAATGGCGCCTTAGCTTGAGTCCGTCCGAACCCGGCCCGACTCGCCGGTTGAACATGTCTCCCCTTGAGTTAAGATGATGGTTGCGTCATTCAGCTAAGAGAAGAAACGTAGGATTAATCGAAGCTTGCAATAAGTGGATGGAATCTCATATAGGATTATTCAAAATTGGGTGGAAAAACATGCACTTTTCGATGCTGTCATAAGAGCATGCAAAGCAAAATAAGAGTAGTCAACGCTTGAAATACCAACTCACATCGTGTTCTTTCAAATGTCAGATTACATTAGCCTGAGAAAAACACAATACAACCATGAGATTCAAGCCCACAATCAGAGAAGACTCGACAGGTGGCCTCCAACCACCAAACATTGGAGTCATCAGCACCTAAGAACAGTTATAAGCACATTACTGCAACAAGCCAACAATAACTCCTCAATTTTCCATAGAAACAAAAGGCTGTTTTTTCCCAAATTAATATTGCAATAGCCCACTGAGACAGGATCTCTCAAACTAAAACCTCCAATAATCCTCCTGACTGCATTAAGGAAAACATTAAAGTTGTCAGTTCCAACATCACTAGGTTCACCATCAAGGTGCAATAAGTGACATAACCCTTATTTTTCACATGGACAGTGTTGGGGACTAAAGCCTCACGTTGGTCATAGAATCTTACAGATGGAATGCTTGCATATTTAACCAAACAGTCCGGTATCATCACTTGCCATCTCCTGTTTCTGCCTTATCATCTGATTTAACCATTGAATTCTCCCCGCAATCTGGAATTGAGACATTAGTCTCACTTACAATTCCACCATCTGTACTGTTAAGGGCGTAGTCTGCTGAATTAACAGCTGTCTGAAAAGAAAAATCAGAATGTATCTTTTCTTCAGAGCATAGTGCGCTAGCAGCAGCTGCTAGATTGCTTGAATCACCAGCAATTTGGTCAGCGGACCGGGTATCGGCATTCCCAGACTCAACGGGAACAACAGCTTGTGCAGAAATATTGGAGCATCCAACCAGCTCACCATCCACCACTCCATCACCTGAATCCACCACCATATTCTCCAAGCCAGTTGAACATGAAACAGTTATCTGATCGCTTAAACAAGCAGTCATCTGAACAGCCGAGTCAGAGGAAGCAGATGGATCCCTGGTTTGTTGAGATATATTGGGCTGTATAACTGGTGCACCAGCAACCTCACTACCTGAATGGGCAACTGTTGTTTCCTGCTCCCGCAAGCCATCTATTTGATTTTTAACTGGAGCAGGTGCATCAATCATATGGCCAACCATCTCTTTTTCTTCATTAACAAATCCAGCCACACCACCTGATAATTCAGCATTTTTATCAACGACATAAGTATGCTCTTTGCTATCACTAAGACCCTCTTGAATTACATTTGCGCTTTGGGTAGATTGACCTTCAAAAGCATCTATTCTCTCAGACGAACCTTCTGCAAACAACTGGCTGCTGGGTATTGAAGGTATAGGTTGTTTGCACGAAGAGCTGGTTTCAGTATGATCTGCATTTGGTAAATCAGTTTGATCCAATCCTGAATCTGGCCTACAGACGTCACCCAACTGAGCAGTGTCCACATGCTGGTTCTCTTCTGCCAATTTTTCATCCAGAGTACCATGTTTTGCTGCCGCTTCTTCCTCGAGGGCACGATTCCTTGCTGCAAGTTCTTCCTCAAGTGCACGATTTTTGGCAGCAATTTCTTCCTGTATCCGTAATTGTACTTTGTGTTCTTCCAGTAGCTTTTGAATTCTATCATGCTCAGTTAAGAGATCCCCATACTGTTGCTGGAGGCTCTGCTCGAGCACTTTCTGTTTGTTGACTTCTTCAATTAAGCCACTGACTCTGTATGAGGCTGCTAAGTGTTCTTGCTTTTGTAAAGCTTTGAAGCATTCAAGTTCTGTAGCAGCAGTGTCCATTTGCTTATATGTGGCCTCTATCTGTGACCATAATTTTCCAGCCCTTGTCTGCTCATTCAAATAAGAACCAAGTTAAAGATCCATAAGACGGAGATAACAATAACAATGAGAATTCAAAAATTTAGGCATGAAAAAGTGGGAAAGGCAACCAATTAGCAACAGGGTAATTTGTAGACCATGAAACTGGTTCAAGGCCTCGCTGTTTTCCATACATCAGTATTCAATGAACTTTAATTATCCAAGTGATATTTGCTTCAAAACTTAGATGGATTTAACTTGACAAAAAAAACTGGCACATATAGAAAACCAGGCAAAATATATCCACATCAAATCTTAACTTGGAGAGGGAAAAGAGGGAGAAAAAGAAATGAGAAAACAAACACCAAGTACGATCCCAGCATACCTGGTATCCCTGTGTGAGAAGTTTAACCTTCTGTTCAAGTCGTGTTGCCTTTTTTGCTTCATCATCCATTCTCTTCTTCATGATCTCAAATTCATTTTGCAAAGCAGCAAGTTTTTCACTGTTGCCAGCAATGCTAGCAAGGCCATAGCTATCACGAGCAGGGAAGTACATAAGATCTTCCTGGCATGCATCATGTGCTTTAACAAAATCATCAAAAGACTCATTCTCATGCCCCATTGCCACGCGAAGAAATTCAACTTCTTCCTTAATCAAAGAATTAGCCTGCAAAAGTAAATTGAGCTACATTAACATTTTCCATGATGATGAGGCTACCATAATCTATAAAGCATGCACTATAGTCATAAAGTATGATTAATGAGACCATATGCTCTTTCCATTTATGTCTTGAAGCAAGTACTGAAAAAAAAATGCAAATCAAAAAAGGCATGTAGAGACACCATTGAACATATTCGAAACGGATTCATTACAGTTCAGTAACAAATACAAAAAAAAAGAATGACAGAAAAAAGACTTGCTGAACTACAACCGGGAATTCCCGGTAAAATGTGTTGTAAAATGAAAAGAAAAAAAGAAAAGAAAAGAAATGCTATGAGGAGAAAAATTAGGGTGGCAGACCATGTAAGCTATAAAGAGAAGTTGGACTCTAAAATCGAGGGATAGCCCTCAAAGATGTTAAAGATATAAAGAATGAGTTCACAAAACAGTGCTTCATGCCGACATGCAATTTTCACAACCTCAAAAAAAGAATATGCAAGCCATTTGCTAACAGATGCAAGGGAATATTATCCCTCTACTCCAAATTCTTAAGCACATTCTTTTGTTTGTAATGTCCATACTAGCTATGGCCATTATAACAGCAGGCATGTCGTTTCAACTTAAACAAATAAGAAGCTTATGAAACCAGCAAATAATTTGAAGTTGTTAAAAACCTCACTCTTTCAAAGTAGCCAGTCAGCCCATATTTTTGATGGCTAGTCTTTTTTTGCCTTGAACCACCAAACCCTCTGAAAGTATGCCCTTAATGATAGTTGTATTATCAGACCAGAATCCCATTCATTTAGAAAATACTCTTCCAAGTTATATGCATATGATCCATATGAAGACCCCTTCAGCAACACCATGCTAGTCATCCAATTTTATGTATCTATTTTCTTTTCCTTCCACCTGTATATCATCACCATCCTGTTCCAAGGCATGTCACCTTCCTTTTAGGTGCTTGCCATGGGTCAGAAACATTTTGGCCATACATGATTTTCTAGGTGCTTGTCATGCTTAGAAAGCTATCATACAGGTTATAATCAATCCTATGTAACTAGCAACCGTCAGATCCTCCTCCCATGTCCTGCCCTGTTTATGGGATCTTGGGTCTATAGGCAGGAAAAATCAAGCTTTCCATGATCCTGTAAGGAGATTCCGGAGGTGCTATGGTTCCTCAAAAGGCATCAATTCAAAGGTATTGAAGCATTTGCTAAGAGCATTCAGCCAGTGCTGCAAATTTACCGGAGTGTTATCATACATTTCAGGATTCTTCACATAGATGAAACAAACTGACCAGACAAGGAGTGTCACTGTATTATACAACAGCATGCCAGAGATTTGAACTCTGCATTAAGAATAAAAAAGAACAACATTTGGTACATGGCAATACTTTTTAACATGTTGGATTCATCAAAGATAACAATGTAACAGGTGATTGCTGGCAGAACACTAATATCAGTGCTAGCAATTGGATCCACTGGAAGGCATTGTAAGGGACAAAAGGAGTGTTACAATGCTTATCTAAACAGACCCACAGAGCAATAAGATCTAAAGCATATCTTCAGTATGTTTTGTAGGCACTAGCACCTGGTGGCCAAAGTGTTAAAGGGGAATGACTGTCACTATACACTACAGCCTGCCACTACCTGCAAAATCTACAGGAACAGATCTCTAAGGTCAATAAAGCAGTGCAGAAGACACTTGTAAGCTGTGCTGGAGGACGGGATCAACACATCTCCAAGATGTCAATAAAAATGCCCACTACTTGAAAAAAGTTAGGCAACAAAGGAGCACCGGATTGCAATGAAGAGAACCAAATGCTCAAGCATCTTCCAGATATAACTATTTATGAACATAAAAATGAACATCCTGCATAAGTTCGACTTGAACCCATTTTTTCAGTCTCCAATAGCGGCCCAAGTAAATATGTTATATGTCACTTGAAAAAGAAATTCAAATCCCTTTGTCAATCTTTAGAAGATCAAGCACAAAAACTTGACAAAAGCACCATGTATAAACAACTTCTAGGTTTTGTTGAGTGCCAGTAAAAACACAGACCACTGGGAAGTCTATCACAAGAAAGTGAATCAATTCGAGGATTAGACCAACCAAACTTGGATCATGACTTAAAATAATAATGAGCCAGTTGTCATCAATGCAAATGACTAGATATGGTGGAACAAGCGCAGAATGCAAAATTAACTGTGCACAAATCAGAACCATATATAAATCCCTTTGGATGGACATAGCTATGCATAAATGAGACTCAGAACAACTCTGCTGGCAGAGAACTATAAAAATTTACATGGAGAATCAAAGCTACAAAATTGTTGAACAGCAAGCACATTCAGTTTTTAAATCAGTCTATAAAATTCTTATGGATAAGCGATCATAAACCAGTTCTAAGACAGAAAGCAGATACAGAAAACAGATGACTAATTATAAAGTCATATACGTACATAAAATATCAAGATCATGCACTAACAAGGTAATGCTTCGACAATGACACAATTTCAGCGATGAGGTTAAAGAAGATCCCATATATACTTTGCTGTAAATAGAGACATTGCTCGCATATAGTTGTATAAGATCATTGGTTATTTATTGCTCTGTAGTATATTTTCAAATATAAAGTCTCCTATGTTATGTGATTGTACTAGTCTATAATAGTAAAATTTTGCATTTAAGTAGTCCTCACTCAAGTTTCAGAACATCACAGCAAGTTAATAAACCCAGTTTCCACCACTAATTGCAAGGTCTGCAAGACTTAGTTCATATATCGCTGGCTTAAATGTTCTAACAAATCATCATGAACTCCTCTTCAAACATGAGTTTATTTGCCCAACTCATCTAAGCACAATAATGACAACCAATTCCGAAAGATTTACCAGAAATGGACAATCTAGACCTTTCACCTGTTCAGATATCATACGGAGTTGATTCCTTACATTAACAAAATACCTCCTAGAAAGACTCTTCAGGTGGATAACTCAATGTCTAATGCCCTAAAACTCTTCCATTTGTAACAGTCATATGTTAAGACACCAACATGACTAAATCAACAACAAATGATCGAAAATAGGACTTTGCTGCACCAAAGCTTCTGCAAGCTTTGAGCATGTCAGATAATTCATTTCTTGAATTAACATAACTGTTTTCTCAGGAAACCTAAATGTAAAATAGCTCAATATGTGGTTATCTAAATTTCCAAAATTCTCATCAGAATTGAATTCTAATACCAAAAAAATAATGAGAAAAGGTGGATTTGAAACTCCTGATCCTTGAACTAAGCTCAATTCGAACCATGTCAAGTTCACACAAGAAATGGAATTTGAATAATGCGTACAACTTAGACATTGACAAAGGGGATTGTTTGACATTGTTCCATTAAATTGTTGCATAAAATCAGCAAGACAAATAGATCCTTTATGCAATACCCATGACTGACTGCAAATACTAAAAAAGAAGCAGACTACTAAGACTAGGAGATCTTGACCTGTAATCAAGTACAGAGACTCTTTGAGCAATGTGGATGCAACAAATAAATGGTCGTAGGAAAGATGCAGATGAGACCAAAAACAGCACAAGCAAGGCTACGAACGCACACATGTTAATTTACGTGTATATTATTTTGTCTAGAAGGACTTCAAGCTAACCCAAAACCAAGGTCTAGTTCGATAGGAAGCACTGGTCATGTTGAAGCGAAGGGATCAAGAGTCGTAATTTCAAAAGGAAAGAACATCTTCTGTTCTGTTCTTTTCTTTTCGCTCTTTTAAATCCATATAATCATTCTATTTTCTTTAATACTTAGATCTTCATTTTCTAACATCTTAGGATGGCCCAGAAATCTTCAGCCTATGCATATCAAATTTCTTTGCATTTGTATGTCTCTTCAGTTAGAAATAAATCTTTTCTTAAAATTATCACTTCCATTCCTATTTTAACCATACCTATAATATCATACATCTCAACAGAAAGATGGAATGAGTGTAGATATCAAAGGATCTAAATACACTAGCTCCCAGTTACAATTTTAGCCCCTGAATTACTAGATAATTTAACTCATGCCTAAACAACTTAAATAATATGAAGACAGATATTTTCCCTCCTGACAAATTTTCCTAACTCCCCAGAAAGACAAACACTACAATAACCTGCTTAGTTCCTCAGGAGGTAGATTTTCATAAGTAAGATTCAAAAAAAAAAAAAAACCTCTCTACAAGTAGACTGACATACGTCAGCATTTTATCAATATCCCTCTGTTTCTTTCCAGTGCATAAATCAAAAAAAAAAGAAAAAAGATTTCACAGTTTAAATTGAAAACAGAATATCTAGCCAGAAACTGAACAATGCCTTGTCGATTAGGCAATGCATAATCAAAGAGTACCTAACAGAGGAAATGAATGCAGAATGAAGATACCCAGAAATAAATTACACATGAAGACAACAGAAAGCAAATGGAGCAAACATATCCCAAAAAAAACATACATAAAGATAACAGAAAGAAGCAAACCTCTTTCAGTTCATCCTCATCAAAATCTTCAATTTCAGGTAGAGGCATAGCTTTCCCATTTGCCACATGCTTGGCATATTTCTTTTTTTCCTTCTCTTGTTTTCCATCAAGTGGATATTTGGCATTATCATATTCTAGTAATGCAAGAAGCTCCTTACTTATCATTTCATCAGCCTGCTCAAACAAAGTAGGGGGAACAAAAGAGCTCTTATCTTCATCACCCCTCATCAAAGAATTCTTAATATGTTCCAATGAAGCAGCAGGTGGCCTAGGGAGTTCCCTCTGAAGCACTTTAGATCTCTTTCTGAGTAAGGCCTCCTTCCTCGCTTGTTCCTGTGCTTTCTCTCTAGCTATTCTATCTGACATGTCCTCTTCAATCTTTTCCTCGGTCTCCTCATTTTCCTCTGGAATTGGTTGACTAACTATCTGATACTCATTCTTAGGCTGGGGAAGATTAGTTAAACCAGAACGCAATGTTTTTTTCAACTCGGCCTGCCTGCGGAGTTCAAGCTTAGCACTATCCTGCATTTCCATATCTTCGTTTATGTGAAGCTCATCACGGAAAGGAGTCACTTTAGGTGTTGCACCGAAAGAATATGCATCTCTTGAAGGAGTCATGCCAATTCTTGGGGTAAGACTCATAGCACCCGGAGTTGCCAGAGGAGTTGCCACTGGATTTGGAGTCTGTATCTCCCTTTTCCTTGGAGTAACACCTGAAAAATCTGATGGGTGCAACTCAGGATTCTCTCCACCAAAAAGAGGTGTCTGCGACTCTCTTAATCGTGCCAGGTTTTCAGCTTCCATCATAATAGCATCACCTTTCCCAGCTGGAGTTCTCTGTGGGGTTCGCAAGGGAGTCATCCCTTGTCTTGGAGTCTGCGAGTAATTTGCTAGAAGAGCACGCGTAGCACCACTTCCTTCAGTGAGTTCCTCATTTGATAAGACAAAATCATTTGCATAACCCATCTTTGCTATCTCCTCCAGTTCTTGATCCGAAATCTGAGGAGCTGGAAGCATCAGTTTTGACCTCTTCCTAACTGCTTCCGGGTCATTTAGTTTGTTTGCTTGCAAAATTGAAGCAGGAGCATCTTGCCTTTGTGCAATTTTGTTCCTTGCAATGTCTTGCTTTCTTAATTGGGCCTCTATATCAACCCTCCTCTTTCCTTCCAGTTCCTCAATGGTTGTTGGAAATTTAGGCTGTTCCACAGGCCTCTCCTCACCTGAAACATCATAAAACCCTGGTAGAGGTCTTTTTTCAAAAGGTATTTCCGCATTATAATCTATTCCTTTCCTTTTCCTCTTCCTCTTCCTCGTATCAATGCCAGCTGCCTTTAACTCTCTCCTCTTCTGCAAGGATGCAAGCCTCCTTGCTTCCTCGAGCTGTTTCTCCCTCGCCTTCCTCTTTGCCTTCTTGCCCCTGGTGTTGGCCAACCGAGCCCGCGCTTCCGAGAGCATTTCCTTTTCATCTTCATCCATATCAACAGGATCAGGACGTGCAGGCTTAGACTCAGGATTGGGGTCAATCTCTCCTGGACGCAACTTTCGTGGGTCATCACTTGGTTCATAGTTTTCATCCTTGGCACAGGCTGCATCAAGAAGCTTCTCGTAGCGCTCGAGGCACTGAGATGGTGTCCGGCCGACGATCGGTGCAATGGTCCTCCATTGAGTAGGCATAAGTTTAGCAAGATGAAGCAGCTTCTCATCTTCTTCCCTGGTCCACTCAGTCTGTAACCAATCACATTCAAATCAAAAAATCCGTTAAATTCTAAACACAAGTCCAGTATCATTGCAGATTAAATACTTGACACCTGTGCCTTTAAAATCCCATCATAATATAATCAAAACAATGAGATTTATATAAACTGAAAAAAGGATTCTACAACTCATCAGTACATCAATGTAAAATAACAAAATATCGCCTCCCTTCTGATAAAAAAGAAAAAAAAATAGAATCCATTCCATTTAGAACGCCACGATAAACAAATCATTAGGGCATCAATGTAAAGTTACAAAAAGAGATCGTCTTCCTTTTTCTAAGTGATTTCGAGGACGGCGTTCAAATCAATAAAAAAAAAAAGATCCTTTTTAGAAGAAGGCGGGGCAGAGAAGGACGCAAGAGATCGGAGGACAGAAAACAAGAAGCTATTTTGGTACCTTCTTGATGGAGGGATCGAGCCACTCGTACCACCGGGCCTTGCACTGCTTCGCCGACTTACGAACGAGAAGCGATGAGATCCGAGCCCACTGGTTCTTCCCATATTTCATCACCGCGGCCTTGAGGATCTCATCCTCCGTGTTCTTCCACACGCCTCCCTTGATCATAATCCTCATCTTGCCCCCTTTTTTCTTATCCCCCTCCGCTTCGTCTAGGGTTTTGGCCGATCTCTAAGGATCTCTTTCGATCCCTCTAGGGCTTGTAATCCGTGGAAGAGAGGAGACGAAGTATCTGCTGCTAGGGTTTGAGGTCACTCTCGCCGGTTGTCTTCGGAATTCTTCTTCGGATTTGGAAGGCGATGCACTAAGGTAGACAACAGATACACTAAAATAGATATTAAGGTATACCACGTATAGATCTAACGGTGGTAAGAGGAGGAGATGAGGGAGGGATGTGGAAGACAAGGGGAGAGAGAAGGAGAACTAGGGTTGCCAAGGCCAATTCCCCTCTTTTTATTTTCTTTATAATTAGTTTAGGCCATGAAAGTGGATGCAAGTTATAAAGTTTCTTTTATATATTCCTTTATAAATATTTATAATTATACCTCTATATTTTTGTATATGTATCTTCTAAATATTTGAATTTACATAAATATTCTTTCTAAATTATGTTTACATATATACCCTCATATAAAACTTATTTTGCATATATGCCCTTGCTTTCCTTTTTTTTTTTTTTTTTGCATATATGATCACACCATGAAACACCATTAAAAAATTAGTAGTTTAAAATTAAAAATAACCAAAATACTCTTAATAGGTAGACATACAAAAATAAATATTTATAAGAGTATGCATGCAAATAGCAATTTTACGAGAGTATTCAAGAAATTTTACATATTTAGGAAGGTTTACATGCAAAAAAATTCTAATCTTATTTTTGTCTATTTTAACTTGTTTTAATACTCGGATTAGTCTAGTGCCTACTCTTCGATGTTTTCTGTAAAATATTGCTCAAGAAAAAAGTAATTCGATAATTAGATAACAAAAATAGTTATGGAGGTTCTTTTACTATTCATGGGATTATTCTACTTTATTCTTTTTCATTTATAACAACCACTATAGCTCGTAATATTTATTATTACTAATGCATATTTGAGGGCATGTATCAGAATATAAAAAGAAATTAAAATCTCTTAAAGGTATATAATAAATTGCAATAATCAAGCTTCCTTGGTGCTGTTGTGCTCATGAATGGAAGAACAACATTAATCATCCCCAAGCAAAATTATTGAAGGATATCAAAACGCTTCAGATTTACTAACAACCTCTGTGCCCATGCAGTAGAAGGCGACCTGTTATGTTATATACCTTAAGCCGCTTTTTTTTGGAGCTTCAATTTTTTAGAAGAAGAAAAGATCTATTATGTGGAGCCCATCTTGTCGCGGTTATTTTAAATCAGCCTACGCATGAGAAATATTCTAGTTCTAAAAGATAAACATAGCAAATCTCATACACTAAAAGATAAATATTGCAAACTCTCGCAACGGTTTTCTTTAAATAATTCATAAAGCTAAAGCCAAGACTTGACCATTTTTATGTAAAAAAAATGATATAATGATAGGAGAATTTCGGGGCAATGAGAGGGACCTAGATTTCGACGGCGATAACTCCGACGAATAGAAGAGAAGGAGAAAGGTTGCCTATAGTGAAGAAGGGAGTTGAGGGAGTGCTTTTGATTTCAGAGAGAGACATCGAAAAATTTCTCAAAAGAGGTAAGAGATATTAGTTTTCAGTAAGATCCGTTAGCATATTATCCATTTCAGAGGTAGAAAATAATTTCATAATTTTAATTAATTTTTAATTTTAAAAAATATATTTTTGGTTGATCATGTCGGCTGAATTACTATATCAAAGGTATTCATATAAACATAGTATTTGTGAGGACATGCACACAAATATCAATTTAGGAGGATATTCATATAATTTTTTTCTATTTAAGAGGGTATTTATGGAAAAAATTAAGATTTTTTTTTGCTTGTATATCCTCCTAAATATATGAAATTACATGGAAACTCTAACCAAATTTTTATTTGCATGTATATCCTTATAAATATTTTTTTTACATATTTATCTGTTAAGAATATTTCAGTCATTTCAATTTTAAACTGCTAAGTTCTTAACCACATAGATAGCATGGGTGCATATGCCAAAAAAAAAAGAAAAAAGAAAGAAAGGTATACATAAAAAATAAGTGTTTTATGAGGGTATACATGCAAATACCAATTTTGAGAGGATATTCATACAAATTTTAATATTTAGGAGGATATGTACGAAAAAAAACTCTATATTATATTTATGTAAATTTACATATCTTATAAGTTAATTATATATATATATATATATATATATATATATATATATATATATATATATATATATATATATATATATATATACACACTTTCACAACTTTATTATTTTCATAAATGATGCGGGATTTGCATCCTTATCAATTACCCTTATTAAGTTAAGGGTGTACATGTAAATAATAAATTGATGAGGGTATACCTACAAATATAGATAATTTACAAGGACATACACATTAATAGAAAATTTGTGAGAGCATATACATTATATATACAAGAGTATACATGCAAGAAATAATTATTTATAATATATATATATATATATATATATATATATATATATATATATATATATATATATATATATATATATATATATAGCAAATTTGTAAGATTATACATACAATTTTAGATAATAATAAAAGTATACATGTAAAAAAAAACCCCATATATTAAATTTTAAATATTTTTTCAAAAAAAAAACTTTTGAGCTACAAAATCAATTTTTCTTATCCTGCTTCTCAAACCCCACGATTTATTCCTCTCTTCTCTTCTTCCCTCCCCTACCCAAACCCTTCTCCCCCTCCATGGCATTATCAGCGTCAACAAGCTCAATGCTCTTGGCATTGACATCAACCCTGATAGGATGATTCTTCTTAAAGCATCCACTTATGCCTAAGAGTTTATCCATGTGACTACTTCAAAGGGACTACTGATAGTAGGGGTAACCTACGACTTTTCTCATGTAGTTTTTGCACCCTCGTAGATAATATATATTTTTTGGAATCCATCACCTCTTGCTTTTTAAAGGTCAATTTTGATGGTAGAATATATTAGAGAGATGCTTTTGGGAGAGAAGGCTTTATGATCAAGAGTTATGGTGGCAATTTATTGGTTGCAGGTGGAGTCGGAATTTTTGATATGATAGTTCCAATAGCAGAATTGTGTGCTACATGGGAAGGGATAATTTACACAATATAGATATTGAGGGCTTTATATATTTATTTAGAAAATGACTCTACGATAGTTATTAGATGACTTCCAGATTCATCATCTACCGAGTCTTGAACTCATCTTTTTCTATATGATAGTTGGCGTATTATACGCACATTGATCTCTTTGATGTTTTTATATCTATACGAAAGTTAAAAGTGCAGTTGATTGGATACGTCTTATATGGCAAACCACATTGGGACTATATTATGGGATTTCACAGCTAGTCTACTATCTCAATTTTTGAATATTTTGTTTTCGGATTTCCATGTATGTATTCGTACTAGAATGATGCAATTTTTGCAATTTACCAAAAAAGAAACTTATATTATCAAAAGTTTTTAGGTGTCTAAAATTATTTCTTTAAAATAAAATTATTTGACTAGTAACAATTACTATTGTCATGGATATTTTGTTCTTGCCAAATTTCAAATGTATTAAACATCAATACATTTGTAAAACGAAAAAAAATATAAATCATCATATAGTAGACAAATATATCTTCAAAATAAAATTATTTGACTACTAACAATTACTATTGTCATGGACATTTTGTTCATGCCAAATTTCAAATGGATTAAACGTCAATGCATTTGTAAAACGGAAAAAAAATATAAATTAACGAAAATAATATCTAAGCAGGTAAGATTCTAAAACGAAAAAGAAAACGTTTCCGTGTTTTAATTGAAGCAAAATCACAAAAATGCGTCTGCCGGGAGTCGAACCCGGGTCTATTGCTTGGAAGGCAATTATCCTAACCGTTGGACTACAAACGCCGCATGTCAATTTGGTCCCTATGATTAATATATAATCAATAATAAGGTGAGCTTTCTTGCCTCCCTATATAAGCAACCGATCCCGTGTCGACTTCTCCCTCTCGACCTCAAAACCCTAACTCGCGCTCTCTGCGCGCGAGCCCCCAATTCCCTGCTCACGTTCCAGGGTTTCACCCCTATCTCCTAGCCCTCCTCAGGGCCCGCTCTTCGGTCTCTTGGACGGAGTTCCTCTCGCCGTGAAGAGGTCGGGCATGTCGACGGAGAGGAAGCGGAAGGTGAGCCTTTTCGACGTGGTGGACGAGACCTCCGTATCGGCGAAGCTGGCCAGGGCAAACGGTTCTGCCCCCGGGAGGGTGGCGGCCGCGGCCCCCGCAGTGCCGCCTGGGATCAACCGGTGGAGCGGTCGGCCCTACTCGGCTAGGTACTACGAGATCTTGGAGAAGAGGAGGACCCTCCCGGTCTGGCAGCAGAAAGACGAGTTCTTGCAGGTACTCAAGGCCAACCAGAGCCTGATCCTCGTAGGAGAGACCGGCAGTGGCAAAACCACCCAGGTTCGTTCTTTGAGAAACAAAGGAAGAAATTAGGGTTTTTCGAATCTTGTACCAGTCCTTGGTTTAGTTAGATTTCAAAGATCTTTTTTTCTCTCTTTCTTTTACTTGCAATATTGCAGGTTGTTCTAATAAAAGTTGCGGCTTTATGAATGAAGTTTATGAGTAGGCGCTGGTGTTTGGAATCGTAACAAAAAATGTTATTTCATGAAAGTTCTGAACTTGCTTGAAATTTCTTAACCATTGTTTGACTTACCAGTAGCTGGAGTGGTTTAGGGATTATGCGATTCGTTATTCCTGGGCAGAACACTGATTTAAATAGCTGTCTATATTTTTATTGCATGATAGTAGTTAACTCGTAGTTTAAAGTCCGAAATTGTTCATTCTAGAACAAGCTATTAGTCTATTGATCTATCTTTTGTAGTCTATGTATCTGGGGAACTTATTGCCTAATTGGATGCCTGAAGACCTTATCTGTGGTGTAAGATACTCCTGGCTAGAAGTTCCATGGGAATGACCTTGAAGGGGAATGAGCGAGCTGTTGCCAAATCTTGTTTTTATTTCCTTCTCTTCTCTAGCTACCTGGTCTTACTTGATCTCTCCTGGCTTTCGACATGCAAATAGGGTTTTAATGTGGTCATTGATTTTTTTGATGATTAGTTGTTGACATATGTAGTTTTGTTGAGGAACCAGTTTAGGACGCAAGGTATTGAAACCACAAACCTTACTGATTAATGCCATGTGGGTAGGGCTGCAATATAGGTAGGTTGGTGCTGTAGAGGGTTAATTCAAATCCAATCCTTATGCAAACTAAGCTGATTTCTAGGGATCTCGGTTACTAGAAACAAGTGCTGGTGTGAGGACCCATGCAAGTGTGTATTTGCTCCCACGTGAATTGGGCACTGGTGAGATTTTGGCTTAAATGGTGTATATGAGAGCTGGTGTGTGTATAGTCCAACATCTGTTGCATGCTAGGAAGATCTTAGATACTTATATAGGGCCAAGAACCTAAATAATGTGTTTTGACTAACTTTTCTAGGTGAAATTCTAGGTTGTTACAAATGGTATCAAAATAGACCCGATTCATGACCCATATAGACTAGAGGACATGTAACAGAGATCCACTTGGGACCTATCATGGTTTGATCATGCTAGGCTTTAAATAGGAGAAGTATATGAGGATTCACATGGGCATGTGTTTAGTCTCACATCAGTTGTATGCTGGAAAAATCTTGGGTATTTACATAGCTATTAGAACCAAATAAGTTCCAGTAACACCTTTCAGCTAGTCTTTTTAGGTGAGGTCCTAGGTTGTTATGGTTGGTGCAACGATTGGGTAAAGAAAAGTGGGTGTGTTGGAAATTTTTAAAAAAGATGTGCATGGCCAAGTTTCTAAAGAAATTACAAGCGGGTTTGGTGCCTTAAGTAGAAGATTCTTGCTACTAAAGTTGGGATTCTCCCATCCAACCTAAACCCCAACCCCATCTTAAACAAATCCAGGCTGGATCTAGTGTTAAGTTAGGCTAGACTCGATTAGATTAATTGGTTTTGTTGGGTTGTATGACTGATTTAAGATTGAGGAAAGGTTTTGGCTTTTCTCAAAGGTTAGTATTGCATCAATTGGGATCTTATTTAGGTTCAATTACACAATTGCATAACTTAGTAGAACTGAAGAAATATTTAAATTAAACACAAAGTACTTTATGTGAAAAAGAAATATCAATATATTTATTTATTTATTTTGTTAGGTTATGTTTGGTTGGGTTTAGTCATGTTGAAGTTTAAGCTCTATTGTATCCCATCTCAACTTGGGTTGGGATTTTTAGCATAAACCCAACAAAAGATTAGAAAACTTCGGTCTAGCCTAGCATAACGAGAAGTTTGGATTGGTCTAACCCAAGTTGAGTTCCTACATGGGGATACAAAAAAAATCAGTTGTTTAATAAAGACACACTCTGCCTAATTCCAAGGGTCGGAAACTGCAGTGCGCAGAGAGTAAAAAATGATTGTTGGTGGCTTGGAATATTGATCTATGCTCCTCCCATCTAGTTGTCTGATTATGCCACAATATCTTGCAATCTAAACCTTTTTTTTGTTGAGACACTATTTTGTTGTTTTCTAAACAACCAACATGGAACTAAGGATATAGAAATTTGATTAATACATATCTTCTTATTACATATATTGCATATTTTACTAGGTTCAAATTGAGAGTTTATTATTGTATATATCAATGTTTGTTGTGTCATCCAAATCGTATGGTTTGATGCATAATGATCCGTATCGAGTTGGAACTAGCACAAAAACGGCATACAGGTTGGTATAGATCTCAAATTGGCATGTACCAACCTGTACTGAGCTAAATTGTACTATTTTGCTTGGTATCACCCAAAATTAGGGTGTGTACCATACCAATTGTACCAACTAGTTTCAGACGGTACCATAATAAAAAGTGAGAAAAGGGGTCGGGAGTTGTCTTGGTAATGGGGTGCGTATTGTTCCATATGAACTACATCATACCGAACCAACAATGTACCGATATAGTACTTGGTAGTGAGATTGCAGGCATTGGTTTGTATGCTAGTTTAGTCACGTACCAATCAACTTCTTATTCATATATATACGTATAATGTATGTATATATCATAGCTTCAGTTCTATGTTTGGTCATGCTTGAGAGAAATTCTTAGAATTTTGTTACCTACATAACCAACTCTTAAGATTAATGGGTCATGCATATGAGATGCTTTACTTTATTTGATGATATAGTGTTTTGCCGCTGAGCATTAAAAATATGTTTGCAAACATAACATGTTAAGAGTTTTTCTTGTTCCTTAGAAGTATTGCTTGTTCTATGACCTATTATGTAGTCTTTTCGCCATCTGTGCTGCTCTAGTTTGAAGATTTTTTTTTTAAAAAAAAATCAAACCATTTGAATGTTTGTCAACTTTGTTGAGCTTAAAAATCATCAGTCAGATGCTCTTGCTGTCTTCATTTTTTTATGCATTCAAGTCATTAATTTTGTTAGGTCCTTATTTATTTATTTATGTTTGTGCCGCTTCTAATCATGCCAACTTTTAGATATTTTTGGATGGTAGCCACAGTGTGATTTTTTCATATAAAATATTGTAAATGGTATAATTTCTTTTAACTTATTGATCAAAGGAATGATGCTATTGTACAGATTCCTCAATTTGTTTTGGAAGCTGAGGACTTGGGCAAACGCCCCATGGTTGCTTGCACGCAACCTCGCAGGGTTGCTGCAATGTCTGTTTCTCGTCGAGTTGCTGAGGAGATGGATGTGGCAATAGGAGAGGAAGTTGGTTACAGCATTCGGTTTGAAGATTGTAGTAGTCAAAAAACTATACTGAAGTAAGCTTTTGATGCCTTTCCAACATCACTGATATTATTTAATCTAGATGGTTTTAAGAACTTTAAGGTCTCTTTATTTATTTTGTTATTGCCTTCACGTGCTATTGTTATCAATTATTCTATGGTTTTTGCTCACATCCATCCATAACTTGTTTGTTGTTTTTCACCTTCAATTTAGTATCAAACGTGTATGCTCAATCTTATGTTTTCTCAATGTCAGGTACTTAACTGATGGTATGCTTCTAAGAGAGGCAATGGCTGATCCACTTCTAGAGAGATATAAGGTGATAATTCTTGATGAGGCTCATGAGCGAACTTTAGCAACAGATGTTCTATTTGGGCTTCTGAAAGAGGTTTTGAGAAATAGGCCTGAGCTGAAATTAGTTGTAATGAGTGCAACACTTGAGGCTGAGAAGTTTCAGGGGTATTTCAGTGGGGCACCTTTAATGAAGGTACCTGGAAGACTGCATCCAGTGGAAATTTTCTATACACAGGAACCAGAGAGGGATTATCTGGAAGCTGCCATTCGAACAGTGGTGCAGATTCACATGTGTGAACCTCCAGGAGACATACTTGTTTTTCTTACTGGAGAGGAGGAAATAGAAGATGCATGTAGGAAAATTACAAAGGAAGTTAATAACCTGGGTGACCAGGTTGGCCCTGTGAAAGTAGTACCATTGTATTCTACATTGCCTCCAGCATTGCAGCAGAAGATTTTTGAACCTGCTCCAGCCCCGTTAATGGAAGGTGGGCCTCCTGGAAGGAAGATTTTGGTGTCAACCAACATTGCAGAAACATCTCTGACCATAGACGGTATAGTTTATGTGATTGATCCCGGCTTCTCCAAGCAAAAAGTGTATAACCCAAGGATACGTGTGGAGTCCTTGCTGGTCTCTCCAATATCAAAGGCAAGTGCTCATCAGAGGTCAGGACGTGCTGGTAGAACACAGCCTGGAAAATGTTTTAGACTTTATACTGAGAGAAGCTTCAGCAATGATTTACAACCACAGACATATCCAGAAATTCTCCGTTCTAATTTGGCAAATACAGTTCTTACCTTGAAAAAACTTGGAATTGATGATTTGGTACATTTTGACTTTATGGATCCTCCTGCTCCTGAAACCTTGATGCGGGCATTAGAGGTTCTGAACTATCTGGGTGCCTTGGATGATGAAGGGAACTTGACCAAATTAGGTGAAATCATGAGTGAGTTCCCCTTGGACCCTCAAATGGCAAAGATGCTTATTGTCAGCCCCGAGTTCAATTGTTCCAATGAGATCCTCTCTATATCTGCAATGCTCTCAGGTATGAAGAATTTTTTTTTTCAGTTATGTTTAGGCATCTATCCTCTGATTATTTGGTTGCTTAAGCTTTTGCAAAATATGCTGGTCATTTAAGACAACACATTAAGCTGTTGAGGCATTAATATTTATTGCTCATTTTCAGCATTTTAGATGTATAGTCAATATATGTTGATGCTTGCTGATTATGTACTATTCATCTGTGGGTTGCAAGCATAAATGATCCTCGATATGCTAAACAGTTCATCAGTATTGTCAAATTTGTATTTGTGCTTGCTTTCCCATATTTCAAGATGTACAAAAAAATACACATATAAGGGTGGTTTAGTATCATATATTGCCTGATGATGGATATCATCTTCAACTATCTTGTCCATGGTTGATGAGCCAGTGTTCCGCGTGGCAAGTATAACTCTCTTCCAGTTTAGGGCTGATGCATGTAGTTTAAGTTTCTCAGTAATTCTCTTATGAAGCAGTGTCGTATCGCCTCTATGCATCTGCTGACCTACCGTGGGCTTCATCTGTGATAACAAATTTCTGTCTTTAGTACCCAATTGCTTTCTCCGGCCTAGGGAGGCTCAGAAAGCTGCAGACGAAGCAAAAGCTCGGTTTGGGCACATTGATGGGGACCACCTAACGCTTCTGAATGTTTATCATGCTTACAAGCAAAACAGTAAGTATACGGCGCAAACCCCCTTAGTTCAGTTATAATTCCTTGTTTCTGTGTGTGTGATTTGCTTTAATTTTTGGTATGCAGATGAAGACCCTTCATGGTGTTATGAGAATTTTATTAACCAAAGGACGTTGAAGGCTGCTGACAATGTGAGACAACAGCTTGCACGCATTATGGCCAGATTCAACCTCAAGCTATGCAGCACAGATTTCAACAGCCGTGATTATTATGTCAACATTAGAAAGTCTCTGCTCTCGGGGTACTTCATGCAGGTAGCTCATCTTGAGCGTACTGGACACTACTTGACTGTGAAGGACAATCAGGTAGATACTGCTCTGTGGTCTCTTGGTGCTATCCTGTGAGTTCCCTTAATGGATATTTTATCCTGTTGGTTCACTTAATGGTTTTGTCTTCTCCTATCTGTTTAGGTTGTTCATCTCCACCCTTCAACCTGCTTGGATCATAAACCGGAGTGGGTCATCTACAATGAGTATGTATTGACTAGCAGGAACTTCATCCGCACAGTTACAGATATTCGTGGAGAATGGTGAGCTAATACATATCCATTGCTAGTGTTATAACTATGCATGTTTATCATGCAAAATTTTCACTTGATTGTATACTCAACCTTATATGGACTTCCATTAGTGGTGTTGGCATCTCTCTCTCTCTCACACACACATGCAGAAAGGGCCTTATTTGTTTGATAGTGCTGATAATAAATTTAATAAAATTTGGATGACATATGCCATGTTTTCATGAGATTTAGAATAGCTAAAAATGCAAGGGTTTTTGTTTTTGTTATGAGAAATCCAAGAAGAAAAATTAACTGACTGAACAACATGTATGATGAAAACCTTTTGTTTTTAAAATACTTGTAAAATCTTTAGGACTCGTTTGGTCTGTGGAAAAAAATTTTTCTTCATTGTAATGTTTTTCTTAAGAAATTGATGCCTAGGTATATGATGCCTAAGAAAATGGCTTCTGCATGTTAGGTTGACCATAGGAAGGTGGCACATTCTAGAGTGTCTTATGTTTGATTGAGCATCTGCCTTTCTGGAAAAGTTGTATAAATACATGTTATACCTTTAATAAAGAGAAATATCTTACCCCATTTTATCTAAAAATTTAAGTGTACTTTTTTTCCAAAAAAAGTTACCTTATTTCCAAGCCCGTGGGAAAGTGATTTTTCCATGTCCCACATGATTTTTTCTTTCTTATAAATATGGAAATCTTATTCCCATGGGAAAGTTACCTTTCCATCTCCTTTCTTTGAAACTTGCAACCAAACATGAATTATTTCTCTATTTTCCCATTGACCATCCCCCTTCCTCTTCCCACGAACAAAATGAGTCCTTAGAGCTTTTGATAGCATTTTTTTCCTTTCAGAAAGCAAGGAGAATAACTGAAGTTTTGTGCAGAGCTAACCTCAACATCAATCTCCGTGTGGTATTTCTCTAGTTTGTAGAGACAAAAACAATAGTAAATCATTGCTTCGAGCTGACAGAATAACTGAAGTTTTGTGCAGAGCTAACCTCAACATCAATCTCCATGTGGTATTTCTCTAGTTTGTAGAGACAAAAACCATAGTAAATCATTGCTTCGAGCCGGCACAACATACTAGCTTTCAACTTGCATCACGGTTAATAAAGTTTTCTGGTTGCTGCCTCCCTTGCTCTGAGTCCATCTGGTTTTTCGTCATGGCCATGTTTTTTTTTAAAAAGTGGCTGGGGAAAATGCCGATTTATTTAATGAGTGCTTTCTTAATCAGCCTAGAACATGTGAATTATTTAGTAAGGATCACCATTAAACCTCCTAAATTTCACTGGTAGATGGTGTACGTCTCTATGATGTTTTGTTTGGGTTACTTTTTGCTTTTTTAAAAAAAAAATAAATTTGGCAGTGTAATTTTGGTAATTCCTTGTACTATGTTCTGGGTAGTGGTGTCAAAATGAGATATTGTCATGTGATATTTAGGAAAATGTGCACTATTCTTTGATGTATTCTTTCTGATCTAAGTTTCTGTGCATTGAGTAAATTGGAATTCACTAACTGTTCTATATGCAGGTTAATCGACATTTCTCCCCACTATTATGACCTCAGCAATTTTCCTTCCTGCGAGGCAAAACGGGTTTTGGAAAGGCTGTACAATAAGCGCGAGAAAGAGAAAGGCGAGAGCAAGGCCAGAAATAAAGCCACATAAAATTGTTTTTGCTAGTGCAATGGTGTGTTTTAAGCAAACATTGGAGTTCTTCACCGCTTGGTTGATGCCTTCGCTGTCCTTAAATAGTTGTATACTGTTCCCAGCCCAAAAAAAATTCTTTCAAGTGGAGCTAATTTTAGCCGAAAAAATGGATTTCCTTCATTTTATCTGCTATTGAATTCCCTCCTGGTTTATCTTGAAGTGCCAAACTTTTCTCAAATGCTGCCTCTCTAACGTGGCACCAGTGGATATGGAGCTGGACATCAGATCCTATTATTTTCTGTTTTCTCGTGTGAACTGTACAACATTTCCTGATAAACTGAAGATTTCCTTCTGCATAAATTATAATGCCACACGGGGTTTGTAGAGACTGGCAGCTGAAGGCTAGCAAATGCTTTTTTGGGTCCTTATTTCTGCATCCATAGTATTTTGTATTATTTGGAACAGCCCTCCCATGACACCATACGTGACCCTGTCTTACTGTTTATTTCTGGTGTATGAAATTTTATCCAAGTCAAACTTGTCGTTGCATTCGGGTTTATGATATGGATCTCTCATGTTAATTATGGGGATTTTTCTTGGTAAGGATTTGATTTTGGTTTGTTTTGATCTTGGTGTTCTTTTATAATTTTCATCATCCTCTGCTTTTGCCTGCACCCTGCTTCCCTTCAGCTCAGCTTGCATGTTCATTCATGGCTAACTGTTGCCATATAACATTGCAAAATGACTTCAGATCTGTATCCTTTGGTTTAGATCCACAACCAGAGTTTGCTTTCTTATCACTTCCACAAAAATTAGTGTGATAATCTCTATTCAATGCTTGCTTCAATTTAGATAATGTGGCTGTCGTTCTCCAGGGGCACCCACTCTTTTCTTACTGGTTACAGGTCGGCCTTCAACACTTTTCCTAAATGCCTTTGTTTTCTCGTTCTTTTATATTTACCCCCCTTGTGTTTTGTCAAACATTTCTGATTTTTCAATAAAAAATTAGTTTGTAAATGCTAATTTGTTTTTTTGGGGGCCTTTTGGATGGTTTTTGCATCAATCTTGAATTTTTGTTTGGGCCTTGGCAATTGTTCAACTTGAATTCCCAGGTAGTGATGCCATGCCGGGTTCATTTCATCTTGAATTCCCGACTGTCTTTTTTTCTGAGCTGCAGAGAGGAGAGGTGGGGGAGGGACACTAGTCCAGTTTATCAAATTATGCTCAAGATTTTGTATTGCCCTTGCAGTAGAGATGATGGGAAATCCATTTACCGCTTTCCAGGCTCCATGGTATCCACTTTTACAGCATAAAACAACCTCTGTTGCTATGATTTATAAAAGGATGTTTAAAGTAGAACACAATATTTATACTGGCCTTTGCATTGCATTACAACAAACGAAATACAGAAAGAAATATATCAACATCTAGACGTCTTATCGAGGAAGAAGCAACTCCACACACACACACCCCTCAATTGGAGGTCAAACTTCATACCCATATATTAACAAGAGAAACGTTGTTTACGTGCAATTGACCATCCTGGAATTGTTGTGTGGACAAACCCAAACACAGAAGTCTCATGCCTGCGTGTGCTGGAGAGAGAAAACAGAGAGAGAGAGATCATATAACTCATCATCAAATATTAGACTAGGTTCCATTGAAAACAAATGCCATGGAGTTTAGTTGCACTCCGATGATGTGTGCATACCGGTATCTTTGGAAGGTTGAGTAGCGCCAAGGACAAGGCGTACAATGTTGTCGAGATGATAACTCCTGCAGTTAAGTTATACATCAGGTGTTTGTTGTCCCTGCTTGGTACAAAGACCATCTTCAGTTTGTTTGTTAATTCAAATATCCTATGCGCAACCTGCACAAAGAGATGGGAAAAAGAAATTAGTTTGATTCTTTTGATTTTTTTCCCTATGAAACTATATATTATGGCCTGTGCAATGTCTCCAAACTGTGATATATATGGCAGTGGTGAGCATGAAATTGAGCATTGGGTAACTGGGAATAAGAGACAGCAGCATCCCAGGCTGTTCGTCGGGCCCTCCTGATCTGCAAGTACACAGGATTCAATCACCTCCTTAAAGAAAATAAGAAAGCTCTATAAATTTCCAGCAAAATACCTTAGCCAGATGTGAAACTGAGATATGTAAGTTTCCAATGTTATTTTTCCAAGCCATCTGATCATGTAATAAACAACTTACATCAGAAAATGGAAGAAAGAAAACTTGAGCAAATATCAAATAGAACCTAAGCTCAATTGCAGAAAACTAGAGGTCACTTACCCAAGGAGGGTAAGAGTATAGCTTCGGAATTGCTGAGTAATGTTCCGCAAGCAAATGTACACGCTGATTTCCAAGATTGAAGAGGGAGATATGTATTAGAATCTAGCATGGAGTGAATGATTGGCAATATGAAAGATAATGGGAAAAAGCATACGTTATCGGGATCCATGATGTGTAAGGGTGGTACGCATTGTAAGTATACTTGTCCAGCTTGTAAACATACTCATACCAGATGTAACCAATCTAGAAAAAGGTAGAGAGGCATCCATTAGATGTGAAAGACACAAAGGAGAGGGAAAGAGAGATAAAGGATGAATCCAGTTTTGTAAATACCACTACACAAATTGTTGCTATAGTTGCTTTGATTGTTATTCTCAACTTTGCTTCAGTTTCTTCCAGTTTTTCCATCCACCTCTCAACCTTCAGAAGACAAACCAAATATTATTGAAGCTTCGCTGCAAATACTCAAGTTCAGCTCTTTATGAGCAAACATGCTAAGATTATAGTTTTAGTTGTAAGAGTGACATCAAAGCAGCTGGTAACTCTTTTGACAAAGTATAGAAGCAAGATATTAGATGCGAATGTCTGCCCATCACAACATTTAATGATTCTGAAACTTACTGTTGGATGATAGTAGGCATATATCATTCCCACTATCCATATATAGCGGTCAAGGCCTGAACGGAATTGCCATTCATGCATGGGCGGGTATCGTGTTCTCGAAGGATCTGGATCTTGGTAGGCTGTATTCCGTCAAAGGGTTCAGTTATATATGCATCTTCAGAAAGAATCAAACGATGCAAAAGACACTAGGAAACAGCTTCAGAGGGATACTAACCGAGAAGGAATGCAAATGGGCTCCACACAATATCAAACACGCCAGGAACCTCCCATACCAGAATAATCACCAAAAAGCAGAAAGCGATTTTGACTGCAATAACTGACCCGTGCTCATTGTATTTGTTTAAGAATCCAAGTGTAGCATAGACCATCAGAGTGAAAAAGGTATGCATGGGACAAATGTAATATAGCATGTAATGGTTATCAAGGACAATGCAGCAAAATGCCACGAAGAAATTAAGTCGCCACATCATCTGTTAAACATGACAAGTTATCAGATTATTTTCAAATATGGTAGTGAATCATCAAATAAAGAGGGAATACTTACAAAAGACAGAAATCACCTGAGCAAATCGTGTAAGGCTAAAATCCTTCCGGATATAGTAATAGGAGAAGTTCCCGAAGCCAGTCATCCACACATATGCAGCAATAAACACACGAATTGCATTATAAATTTCTTTCGCATCAAAGTAGTGATACATCAGAAACAGCACCTGGATTTTGAGAAAGAAATCAAGCTCTAGTTGTACCGGCAATATATTGGACTTCAGAAGTTACTCCTCGTTTGCCAACTTAGATAATATAGCATATCATAAACCACAATCAGAAATGCCTCAAAGAAGTGAAGCATTTTGATAAGTCACACTAATCGGTGGAGGGAAAAAACAATGGCAGAAGAACAGGTATGGTCCGGGATAAAGATCGTCTGGTCTGAGTTATAAAAAACCCTCAATGAAGTCCTTGAGAAGAAACATACATGTGAAGAGAAACCACTGGAGGGTTTTCTTTAAAAAAATTAATAGCTCAATCAACAGCGATTTCTTAAAATTACGAAGCACATCTTCATGTTTATGGTTAGGCAACTGTAGTTCCATCTCTAAAACTTATCATGCCAAGCCAAAGTCTCACGTTGACAGCATTGAACTGCAACTACCACTGTAGGATTTCCATACTGCAAGGTTGTCACTTTCAAGCAAAGAGTTGACAGTTAAATGCATCAGAAGGAATTCCATACTTCAAACAGTCTTCCAACCAAGTTATCATCTAGTCTGGATCGGCCTAGACACATCCTACTCGCTAACTAGCACAGATAGGATAGATCCAATTTTAAAGTTACAAGGGTCAGGTTAGATCTGTATTGTCAGGCCATTAACGAAATGGCTTGTACCTTCAAAACAAAAACAACAACAACAACAACAACAACAAAGGCTTGGGGTTAGTTTTTGAAGCAGTCAAATTCAGTCTTCACTTGATATCAAGGTTTGGGTCGAGATGTCTAGCACTATTTCTGCATCCCTGGAAACATTTGCTTTTGAAGATTAGTTCTTGAAGCGCTATGTGCAAACTCAAACACTTTGATTATGACTATCAGTTTACAAACTGTAAAGAATGCATGAAGTAGCTGGGTCTCCCAGAATTCAAAACTTGTTTGGGAATTTGTGATGCAAGTATCACTTAACAGAACACTATGAAAAAAGAACAAGAAACTAGGTCTCATCACAGTTCATTTGATTGACTTCGACAGTTTACATGAGAAAAACTCGATGTACAAGGAAACAAAAAACAGGTGGTATATTAATGGCCATCTAGGTCTGATCTGGCAAAATAAACTAATTCATATTTGAGATATATCAGATGTTAAAGTGAAGAGAAAAAAGGGACTCACATAGTATTAGATGAGATTGACCACGGGGAGAAAAAGTGTAAAAACATAATCAAGGAGGAGGACAAACCTGCATCCACCCCTTCCATTCCTCAGTCTGATGCCTATTTAGATACTGTATGGATTTTCCTGAGAATGGTGATTTATCATGATGGACCTTATAAGATGTCATTGCTGCAACAATGATGAGAAGAAAGTAGACAAACAGGAAAATATCCCTGTTGTAATTCTGCAAACAGAAAACAGAGGTTGGATTAGACACCCATGTTGTCTATAATGAAATGAATACAAAACATAGCTACAACTAGAACAGTGAAAACTTTACTATGATTCAGGGATAACCCTGTTGGTTCCATAAAATATCCATGATCCATGATCCTAGATAGATTTGGTGAATACCCAAATATTAGAGAAATGCATAAAAATGAACTGATAAAAGAGAACAGAGAGATGACTAATATTCAATTATGCCACTACTAATTATCTTAATGGTTGTATTAAGGAGTCTTTTATTATTAACATTTAATAGTGGTCACTATGAGGTCTTACAACATGTCATTTTTGGGCTAGCTTTCTGCCAACAACTTTTTTAAAGTAATTGTCAGGATAGTTGTTTTTCTATAACAACATGGTACTGAGAGGACTAGGGATATCTGAGTCATTTGACTATGATTACTCAGTTTGTTTAATATGATTAAGATCTAATTCAATTGAGTGGAAAATCTATATCTCTTTTAATTTTTATCTCTCTCTGAGCAAGGGCTATGCATTTCCTTTTTATTATTGAGTAGAATTTCCTGAAAATATTAATAAATAAATGGTGTAAAATAAATAGCTTGGTTGATCGGCTTTGTCCAAGAATAAGGTTTGACTCTAAGCTTGTAATTATTTTGTGAGACCCTAGGATATATCACTAAGTGAAGAAAGGAACTTTTCTCATATCACGACGTTTGGTCATTGTTACTTGGAGATATCATTCTACATCAATCTGGCCACCACTGATATCCACCCCAAAGAATTCTTCTTATCTATGTTTATACATCCTCAGAAAAAGAAGGAAACCCTGCTAAACTTTTAAGATATTTAAACTATGTTAAATTCTAACAATTGTTTCACGAGTTTAACATGCCACAGTGAAACCTAAGTGTATTGCATATTCATGTGTGCATACATGTGCTGATCAATGTTATCAGGATAACAGTGATTTATTCTTGGTAATCAGAATACATGCTCTGAATAGGGTTTAATGTTTCAAGTGATAAACAATATGTCCAAATGCATTTACTCCTGATTCTTGCATGATGTACTAAGTGTCTTACTAGAGACTCTGAAAAATAGAATATATGCGCAGCATTCTGTTTTAAACATGTATAATGAATAAAGAATGTCAAAGTTTTGAACAAGTCAGAAATCTCCAGCATGCGATTCATGCCAAGATCCCTCTGAAATGCCCTTTTATGAGAAGTTAGTTTTTGCATATGAAGAAAAGCAAACTTATCATTCCTTGTTACTAAAATACACCCCATCTCAAATTTTTTTAGATTTTGTGGATGGAAACATATAGCCTTCTTTTTGTGAGGGTAAAGCAGCACCTTTGTTGATTCTCCAAGGAGATTTGTACGATCACACATGTAAAAGTAAGCCAACAAAGCTCCAAATTCTGCTCTGAAATTTATCAGCTCAAGTCCGTTAACACATGTTGCTACTAAGAAGTTATTCTGAGTCCAAAAGTAATGCAGCAGTTTCACTTACATGGATCGCAATGTCAAACAGTTCTCTACCAAGAAATCCTTGTCCATCAAAAAAAATCTGAGCAGCTCAACATTGTTTTAATGCCACTCAATCAGGCTGAAAAGAACACAGGAAAAATTAAATGTTAAGATGTGAAGTACATTGAATTTATAATACCTAACAAGGCTTGGTGATGATTTGCGAGCTTTTGTAGAAGGTGCTGGCAGACTTCCTTCCAATAACTGAATATTAGCTTCTTCACTGAGTGGACTGATGTCCAGCCCAACTGAATTGCCATCACAATACCTACCACTAGAAATCAAAGAAGGTATTGGGTCCATGTCTAGAGTTTAAGGCAAACAATTAGATATAAATATGTTAAACTATATATATATGGCTGTATCCCAAATGCATTATAGCATTCAAGGATAGTGCCGCAAATAGTTGCATCCTATGTGATAGCAATAAGTGACGCAGGACAGAAGAAGAAAGAGAAAGAGAGAGAGAGAGGAGGAGGAGGAGGAGTAGAGGGTGAGCAAAGAAGAGCAACTCAATATTCTACATTCACAACAATAAAATTTGTCTTCTCAATAACATAGCAATAAGTTTATATAGACATCGGAAAAACCAAATAAGATAAATCCTGGAGTCCACATAAAAACAAAATTCTAAAATCCATATAAGTTTTTTTTTCTTCTAATTTCTATATCTGCACTTAACATAAGTGCACCTAATTTCCTTATTACCATCAATAAGTCTCATGGATAACTCCAAGAAAATGGCACCCCAAAATGCCAACTTTTTCCTACTTCTCGTGCTAGGAAGCTTTAGGTGGCAAGCATTGATCAGATTAGTTGTCAAAATTTTCACACCGAGAGGACCTTCAAATCGTGCTTTTACTTTTTCAAAGCAAAATATGATCAACAACACCACAAACTAAAATGGAACTTTTGTCTTGAAACATTAAAGATGGTTCTCTAACAACTTCCAGGCAAGAATAAATCCACAATCAACTCTATCAGGAAAGATGCGTAGCTGCATAGAAGTTGAAATATTTAAGAACTAGGCTACACAACTAGTACATAGCCAGCTTTATGCACATGCAGCATCTAAATTTTATATATAACTCACGGTCTTGATGAACTCGAGTTCTTCCAGTACCGCAGCAGCTCTGAATAAACCCATGCCACAAATATAGGGATGAACCCGAGAAGCACCGACACCTGACACAAGCACAATCCAAATTGTGTTAGCCAATGCCTAAAGCATACAAAATGACACCATTTTCAGTAAATTATCACTCACACTTCTTCATGAACAGCATAAAGAACATGGATATCAATCTATTTCTTAAGCAGCAAAAGTTCAAGAATACAGACACCACCAATTTTCCCCACTGTGCATCAGAAACTTATGAGGAAAAAAAGTTCCAAAACCCAAATTTTTAAGAAAGAAAGAAAGATTTTGAGCAAAAAGAAGCCAACTTTCTTCGGATTCACGCACCTGGCCGGCAGTGATGGGCCCTGAAATCTCCATTGAAGACCGCCGGAGAGCCACAAGGAAGAAACCCTACCAATAAAAGAGATTCGAGTACACGAGCATTTCTAGGCCTAGAATTCACCTCAGAAACCCCAAAATATCTCAAGAAAAAAGGTCTCTTCACCGCGGAATCCTATTCGAAACCCTACTCTATTTATAGAGGACGGTCGAATCAGACAAAATTCCTTTTTTCTTTGATTTAGTAATCAGACAAAATTCGCAAAAGAAAAGGTAAATTTACATGAAAAATGTGGAGCGAGCGCGAACGAGCTGCGGGAAACAGAAGGCGGTGGAACAGAATCCCGAGGTGGGAACATTGTATCCTAACATGATCCGGCGCATAGGACAAGGAATAGAGGGTAGGTAGGGGTTTGGTGCCGGTCCGCCGTATCTACCCGGTAACTGCACCGGGCAGTGCCTTCCACCGATATCTCCTCACCTTCCCGAGTCCGAGCTAGGGCTGTTAACGAGCCGAGCCGAGCCCGAGCCTGGGAGAGCTCGGCTCGGCTCGTTTCACAGAAGCTCGGGCTCGGGCTCGGGCTCAAGCTCGGTAACGAGCTCTATATTGGGCTCGAGCTCGGGCTCGCTTGGCAAAGCAAAGGCTCGGGCTTGAGCTCGTAAAGCTCGTTTCAATTACAAGCTCCAAAACGAGCTCGAGCTCGGGCTCGAGCTCGGGCTCGGACTTGATAACAGGCTATTTTTCTCTATGTGGTCAGATTTTTATGAATTATAGTGCTGAAATAAAATTTTTCAGTGGGAGACTAGAGCTCGTTTGGGCTCGTGAGCTGCTCGGGCTCGAGCTCGGGCTCGGGCTCGGGTGTAAACGAGCCTCATATTGGGCTCGGGCTCGGGCTCGTTTGACTAACGAGCCAAGCCCGAGCCGGGCTTTTACCGAGCCGAGCCCGAGCCGAGCCCGAGCAGCTCGGCTCATTAACAGCCCTAGTCCGAGCTACAGATACTCTTTTATTCTTCTTCTTATTATTATTATTATTAGTCACTATCTTCTTTTTGGGTAAACAATTATTTTCAGATACTCTTTTATTCTTCTTATTATTATTATTATTATTAGTCACTATCTTCTTTTTGGGTAAACAATTATTTTTACCAAAATTTACCATCTTAGTACCGAATCTTATACCGATACCATACTAGTACCGTATGATGTAGTGTAGTATAAATTTTTTTGCGTACTGAATACCGGTACGCCACTTATATCGAGTTTCAGTACCGAACCGATGCGGTAGGCTCTGTACCGCTTGATTCGGACCATAATTCAATTATTTGTTTTGCTTGTCTCTCTTCATCCAAATATTTCGTTATGCACTCTTTCATTAATATTTTTTCGTGTTTCTTATACCTTCGGTCTAATCTTTCATTATTATTATCCCCAGCTTTTTTTTGGTGCAACAATTCTATAGTTAGGTTATCGGCACGCAATGAAGGGTAGAAAGTTCCAAGTGAACTAGAAAGGAGTTTCAGATGAGTACATCTAAATGTCGAGAAGATTAGCTAGCTCACTGTAGACCAAGAAATATAGAGTAAATGATGTAGCATAGAGTACAACCAACAAGTATTATGACTAGTTAAACCATACCAAGCTTTGCATGAGTCAGCACAAATAATAATTCTAACATATTTTCTTACCGACGAGTTCTATATCTAATATAATTTTTTTATTAAATTTAGTTCTTGAATTAGGGTTAGAGTTCATGTACCATATATATACTTCTAATGTATTGTATGGGGGCGGCTTTTGACATACTAATAAATCAATATTTTGGAGGAAGCTTTCTTCATCAAATGATAGACTTTTTAATCCAGTTTGCTTTCAATTTGTGTGTTTGACCTTCCAACTTAATTTTTGACAATCTAATCGCTCTTTACTCTTCGAGCCGTGTCGATAATATAAAGAAATGCATTGCATGGAGAAGTTTCGGAGTGGTCCTAAAAATGAGTTGATTTTCAAATGATTTTTATTGAGAAAGTTACTACCAGGTGATTTTGATACGAAATATCTACTGGAAAAGGTTTGTATGAGAAGGAGACATGTGCCTAAAGTCAAAAAATTAGGAGATTGCTTGATGTCAATGTTGATGGGATAAAGAAGAGGAATCTGTGGATGCTAGGATACTGTGCTTGGATCAAATTAATAGTGACATTGGATCCTGACTGTCAATGATGACAACATTGAATCCTTGTAAGTTGATATATCAGAAAATAATACAAACCCCATTATTGTTTAAGTTGATTGATGGAGAGGGCATCCTATATGAAGGTGTGCATTTTGATATTATGATGTTTGGGAAACACCTAAAATCTGGCCTTGTTTTTGAATAAAGGCTAGATTTTGATTAAAACTATTGATGGTATCAAAGCATGCTCTTGTTATTGCTCAAGTTGATTGAGGTAAGCATCCAAGGTTCCAATTTGGTATCTAATGGTATTAGATATGAAAGATATCTAATGTGATTAATAACAATGTCCAAACCCCAACCAAGCACTCATGCATTTTAATAGTTTTATGTTTGATCTTGTGTTCATGAAACTACTGACTTCACCCTTCATTTGTTTTTTTTAACAAAAACTTTTTGAAACAGGTGGCTTTATCAAACCATATCTGATAACAGGAGCCTCTCAACCAGTATCACATAAATGAGGATTAATTAGTTGGCCCATATCTGGGGTGAATCACATCTCTGGCTTGGAGATTTCCATTGAGAGCAGGGTTGTTTTCCATGATGTTCCATCAACTTTACTGCATGTGAAAAAGAACGCCCTGCTTAAAATTACTCTCTTTTACAGTGGCAGCTACTATATTAATGAGCCAGCAACCCTACATCAATGGCCAGAAAGAACCAATGATAGTTTTGGTGGTGGACATTTTTTCCGCCATAGGGTACTCTTGCTCATGAATTTTTCAAGCACCATCTCCTTTGATGCACTGCTTTTGACGATCCATGTACTCAATGAAATAGAATCCTGTCTACATTTGTCTTCAAAAAGTGGATTTAATCACATTTTAGTTAATGACTTTTAACGTATAATGATCTCCGAACACGTTATCACCTAATATGAAAGCCGCTTTTAGCTGAAGTAGTTCCTCACCAGGTCTAGGGCCCTAGACTAGCGGAGGCGGTATTAGTATTAGATCAGGGCAACCTGAAACTTGACATCCCAAAAGCTCTTGTAACTTGGGGAAGAGGACCTCCTCCAGTAAGGAGAACTTTTCCCACTAAGACTCAAGACCTGCGGGTTCCCTCAATCAGTGGTACGTACAAGAAGGCGGAGATCTAGTTGGTTCAGGTAGTATTCGGTTAAGTCCGTAGGGGTTGTTGGAACTAATCCCACCGAGGAAACCAACGGACTTTCCTTCGGGAAAGCCCACGCTGACCGACCGACGCTGGCTAATAAAAGTAGACAATCTCAGTCCTCTACTTACCTAAGTAGGGGACGAGGGCTCCTTCCCTCCACTTCACCTCCGGATACTGTATGGAAACAAATTTAGGAATTAACTTATCCCGAATACTTGAATAAACCAGTATCCGGTTAAGCGATGAGTTGGTTGTTGAACCTGCCTCTCCTGTTTTCCCTACTCCTCCTCTTCAAGTACCCGAAGTTAAGTCACACTTAATCTTCGGCTTATAGAAGAACACCCCCTTAGGGGGCGAGCGAAGCGAGGGGGGAAACAACTATAAAACATGTTTATATGGAGGGTTCCTTTAAGGGGAGGGGTCAAAGGGGAGGGGAAAGCAAATCCCCTCACCTTATATCCCAAAAGTTCCCGAACCTAAGGTTACGAGGTTCGGGTTCCATAACCCTTGGAAGGGAAGGGGGTTCGGGGGAGGGGAAACCCTCCCCTGATCCTTCCCCAACAGGACATTTTTTTATCTAAAATTTATCTAAATATTTTATTAGAATTAAGCTGAATTTTTTACTGAATTCATAAATTGTGCCGTTAAATATGGCTTATACCATCCCGTGAAGAAGATGAAATCTCGATGCCTTTTCATGATGAGATAAGTACATATATGTTGTAGAGGAAACAATAGAATGAGAGCGATTCTAGGAGTGTACAGCTGATCACATCCCATGTTGATATACATAATGAAATTACCCAGAGGCAGGGATATTGGGTGAGAGTTTTGAAGTTGGGATGTCATCCGATATTCCTATTACGCCCTCGCAAGACGTGTGGATCGTCAGTGACATCGATCTTGGAACTGAGCAGTTGAAACTGGTGACGAGGAAGAGCCTTGGTGAGTAGATCAGCTAACTGATCAACAGTGCTGATGTGAGAAACAACAAGGATACCTTTGGATACCAGATCGCGAACAAAGTGAAAATCGATAGCAATGTGTTTCATGCGAGAGTGCATAACAGGATTAAGACTTAGTTGTGTGGCTCCAATATTATCACAAAAAAGCTTGGGGGCATCCGGAAGCCGAAGACCAAGCCTTGAAAAGAGAGACTTGATCCAGACCAATTCAGAAGAGGTAGTGGCTAGTGTCCGGTATTCAGCTTCAGTGGAGGACCTCGCCATAGCTCATTGCTTCCGAGTATTCCAGGAGATCGGACTGTCGCCAAGAAAGATGATATAAGCGGTGGTGGATGTCCGATCATCTCGGTTACCTGCCCAGTCTGCGTAAGAGTAAGCACGAAGATGGAGATCGTTGCTTCGATAAAGAAGAATACCGTGGCCAGTAGTGTGCTTCAGATAGCGCAAGACTCGCTTCGTGGCTATCTAGTGTTGCTGAGTAGGTCTATGCATGAACTGAGCCAATTTATTCACAGCATAAGCAATGTCCGGTCTTGTGAGTAAGGTATTGAAGGGCACCAATGTTGCGACAATAAGATGTGCTGTCCACAGTACCCGAGCCATCATTGAGTAAAATGCTCTCTTTAGCACTGAGAGGAGTAGTGATGGCTTTAGCACCACTCATGTGAGAACGTTCCAAGAGGTCCCGAATGTATTTCTGCTGGAAAAGGAATAAACCTTGTGGAGCGGGTAAAACCTCCACCTAAGGAAATAATGCAGGCCCCTAAGTCTTTGAGAGAAAAATGAGTACGAAGCTCGGTGACAACACGAGAGACAGCAAATTGGTTACTGCTTGTGATAATGAGATCATCCACATATACAAGAAAGTATATGATGATGGAGTCCTTGTTATAGATGAATGAGATCAGCTTTGGAGTTGAAGAAGCCAAGGGCAAGGAGGCAGGATCGGAGTTCCTGGTACCAAGCACGGGGAGCCTGTTTCCACCCATAGATGGATTTCTTCAGCCTACAGACATGAGATGGAGAAGCGGTGTCGGCAAAACCCGGAGGTTGGGTCATGTACACTGTTTCATTCAGAGTCTCATAAAGAAAGGCATTGATGACATCTAGTTGTCGTAGGCGCCACCCCTTCGAAACAGCAATAGCAAGAACACTCCAAACTGTAACAGGTTTCACAATGGGACTGAATGTTTCAGTGTACTCAATCCTCGGGTATTGATGAAAACCCTTCGCAACCAACCGAGCCTTATACCGCGCAATGGATCCATCTGGGTGTCGTTTGATTCGAAACACCCATTTACAATCGACGATGTTGTCGGAAACCGAACGTGGTACCAGGTCCCAAGTCCCATGACGTAGTAAAGCATTGAACTCCTCAGACATGGCCTGTCGCTAGTGAGGATCTTTAAGGGCTTGAGTAACACAAGTGGGCTCTACGAACGGGGAGAGAGGATGCTTAGTTGTGACATAAAGTTGTTTTGGTTTGAGTATATTGTTGCGAGATCTGGTGACCATTGGGTTCAAGCGAGTTGAGCTTGGAGGTTGGGAGGCAGCAACAGGGAGAGAGACAAAAATGTCCGAATTAGGCGTGGAAGCAGTAGGAAGCAAGGGCTCAGTTGGACTGGAAGAAGTGTCTTTTAAAGAAGAAAGATGAGGACCTACAAGACAAGGCATATCAGAGGGAAGTGTAACCACTGGAGGTACCGGGGGAGCCATGAAATCTACGATGACTGCACTAGGTGTGGAGGAAGAAGAATGGGTAGTGGCGAAGGAAAAGAGAGACTCATCAAAGACAACGTGCCGAGAGATGTAGATTTTGGAGGATTTAAGATCCATGCATTTATAGGCACTTTGAGATGTGGAGTAGCCAAGGAAAAGGCATGGTTTTCGACTTGGGTTGAAGTTTACTAGAGATGTAAAGTTTGAGCCATGGATAACACTGACAATCGAAAACCTTGAGTTTGGTGTGATTGGGTGGTCGTCCAAAGAGCACTTCAAAGGGACAACAATTGTAGAGAAGAGGTGTAAGCAACCGGTTTATAAGATAGACAGCTGTTTGAAAAGCATGAGACCAAAAGGAGAGTGGTAAGGAGGCTTGATGAAGCAAGGTAAGACCAGTTTCGACAATGTGACGATGATGCCATTTACTCGTCCTATTTTGTTGAGGTGTGTGTGTGGAGCAGTGGTGTACCAACTGATGCCATGTTGGAGAAGGTAAGGTTGGAGCTTCACAAACTCACCCCATTATCAGAATATAGATTTTTGATAGGGACACCAAATTTCTTTTTGAGCATGGGTTTCATGTTCTGAAAGATAGTCAGGACATCAGATTTATGAACGAGAGAAAAGAACCAACAATATTTCATGTAGTGATCAATGAAGATCACATAGTAATGATAGCCATCAATGGAACTATGCCTCGTTGGACCCCAAACATCAGTGTAGAGATATTCTAAGGCATGAGTACTCTGAAGAGAAGTTTTGCGAAAAGAAAGACGATGACTTTTATTGCATTGACAGGAAATACATATGGAGTTGTCATTCAACAAAGAAGGCCGAACGGGAAGATAGAAATTGCGAAGAACATGGAAAACAGTTTTAGTCGATGGATGGCCTAAGCGACGATGCCATACATCAATGGCTGTTCTTTGAGTAACTAGTGTAGTGGCGTAAGCAGAAGACATTGATGCCGGTAGTGGGTAAACTCCATCCTGACAGCTACCTTGAAGTAGCGTCGCCCTCGTTTTTCGATCCTTCACAAGAAAGTGAAACGGATGAAATTCCAAGAAAACATTGTTGTCCCTGGTAAAGCTATGAACTGAAATTAAGTTTTTATGAATTGATGGAACACAAAGGATATTAGATAGTTTGAAGGGACAAGCAGAGGAGGGGATTGTTGTAGAGCCAACATGAGTTACACGCAAATCTGATCCATCACCGATGACAACCTCATCTGTACCATCATATTTATAGTGAATCGAGAGATTAGCTAGTTCAAAGGTGACATTATGAGATGCCGCTGAGTCAATGAGCCATTGTTTATCCGAAGAGGAGTTTGGGGAGGCACAATTAGCAGAAGCATGGCGTCGTGGCTTCACACGGCATGTTTTAGCAGAATGGCCATGGAGATCACAGAGTTGGCAGATAATGGATGCTTTGTCTTGACATTGGTTATGTCTAGGCTTGCTAGAATGGGGCCGAGAGCTCTTTTTATTAAGAAACCTGTTGGAGTTGGGAGTCCTACGTTGGGAGGAGTTGACAGTTGCAACCATAGTTGCATTAGAAGCTTCCAGTCGTCGGATGTACTTTTCATGGCCAAGTAGCAGATTGTGAAGTTCCTCAAAGGTGAGAGGAGTCTAATGAGCATGGATTGGAGCAGCAATATCCCGATAATCAAGACCAAGTCCACAAAGGACATGAAGCATGACGTCGTCGACTAAGAGAGGAGCATCAATGATGGCTAACTCATCAGCAATAATCTTCACAGCATGCAAGAAGTCTGTCATGAAATGGGAACCACGTTGGATGTGGGTAAGATCTTCCTTTAACTGTATAACTCTAGTACGAGAGCGATTGGCATAGGCCGAGTGAACTTCATCCAGGCTGCATAGGAGGTTTTCGACGTAGCGATCATTGGGATGACAGTTTCGGAAACTGATGCCAGGATGGCATGAAGCAGGAGTTTATCCTGCCGAAACCAAAGAAGGAACTCAGAGGAGGGTGACGAGGATGCATCTCCCTTAGTTGGACACAGGGTTGTGCCGTCGACATAACCCATTAAGTCATAACCAATAAGAAGAAAAACGAATTGTGCACGCTAGGAAGCAAAGTTGGATGACGTAAGCTTCAAAGGAAGTTGGGTGGATGCATTGATCGAGATTAGCTGTGAAGTAATGGTGGTGGGGTTGTTGACAACAGCAAGAGTTGCACTAGATGAGTCTCTTGAGGCCATGAGAGCAGATCGAATTCTTCTCGTTGGAGGAAGAGCAAGCTTTGATACCATGAAGAAGATGAAATCTCGATGCCTTTTCATGATGGGATAAGTACATATATGTTGTAGAGGAAACAACAAAATGGGAGCGATTCTAGGAGTGTACAGCAGATCACATCCTATGTTTATATACATAATGAAGCTACCCAGAGGCAAGGATATCGGGTGAGAGTTTTGAAGTTGGGATGTCATCCGATATTCCTATTATCCCGCAGTTCCTAGTCTGGATCATATGCAAAAAATAGGCAATTTGTGAATTCTTTTTTTTTTTGCTTTATGTAAAATAATAGAATTGCAGACTGTGATTTAGTCCAGAACTTAGATAATTCTTAGATGCTGCAGGCTGGACAAGACAACAGGTCTGATTTTTACAAAATATTTCTGTAAAAATATTTAAACATATCTTTATTTTGATATTTATCCTAGCTTTATCGCAATAGAATACTCGATATTTCATAAATAATGAGCATTGAAAGATTTATCCATGAGTCCAAGTTTATTAATAAGTAGTAAATATCTCTATTTAAATCTTATAGCTACGACACTTCTATTCTTGAAGCCAAGCTCAGAGCTACATAGGAGGAGATTATCCGCACATGGCTCATCTTAGGGCGAATCAGATTCACCTGGAAGAGGACTTGGCGACAGTGATTGGGTGGATCTAGAGCCACGCCAGGTAGGCGATGAACACCTGCTGTTGCAGGATATCTACAATCTATTGAGGAACTGCGTGGCCTCCCAGATCACACATATTTATTAAGAGGTGAATAGGGCTGCTGACTGTGTCGCTTCGTATATTGCGCAATATTCTAGTAGTTGGATATGTAATAGCTACGAGTCCTCTCCACCTCCTCTTTGTCATTTTCTCTTTTTTGACTTTTTTTGGGTATATTCATGCTAGAATTGTATGATGTATCTGGCTTGCCCAAATAAAAAACTTATAGCAAATACTAACTGCAACATAAGAACCTCATCAATTCCTTTTACAAATGTCACCATAAATCGACTAGAGTTGAAGGTAGCTCTTCAACTTATCCTCAAATTCATGGAGAGTCAAAGCTAAAATATCGCTCTGTCTTGCAGTCCAATTCATTCAACTCCTTTAGGACCTAATAAAAGTCACCAACAAATTCGTTTTGGATAAAAGCAATGAGAACTTTATAAGAATTCTCTATTCTCTATTCTTCAAAATGTGCTTTTCTTTTGGAATTGATGAATAATAAAAGATTAGTAGGACTCAAAAATGACTAGTTAGTTAGAACTCAAACTCAAATGCTTTTAGTGCGTGATGTCATAAAGAATAAAATGCAGAGTCTAAGAAGAAATATATGCTTTGTCTATATGATGTATGTGGAAAAACTTATCTACTTGCACCTGAATCTCAATGTTCATCTCTTCTTATGCAGGAGTCATCTACATTCCATGCAGGATCAGCAAAAAGAAAGACTGCTTGGCTCACACAGTGTATGGCCTAGGGACAAGGAGGTCGAAAAAAATAGCCCTTCTTTAGTTTTCAGTGATCATCTTGGCCTTTTCCTTTTAGTGGTGATACCTGTCATGAGATCTATCAAAATGTTTGGGCAACCTCATGCCACAAGATGAGCCTATAGTCCGCCTTTCTTAATTATATCACATTAATATTTCTGTTCCCGCGACTAGCCGGTCTAATGAAATTTCCAGTTACCTAGTGAAAACAACAGTGTGGGAGCATTCACTAGCTAGACAGAGGTGCACACACTAGATGGTCATGTGGAAGGCATCCATATGCTAATTATTGCTCGACTTGGCTAAAATTGAGACAACCGCTAGGTTGCTTCATCTCACCGACAAACCCTAATGCCTGAATTATTTGCTGATTCTTGTCTTGAGTTCAAAAATGATGGTTCCTATTTGTTTGTTCTAGTTCACTTCATGCAGAATAATTGTTGGTCATTTTGATTACCTGCTAATTCATCAAGTTTTTGCAAGGAGAACTTGTCAAACAGACCTAGATCCAGACCTGATGAACTGGACTATGGCATAGGACAATTGGTTGGTCTTGGGTCCCAAACTTAGATTTGACTCAATGATGTAGGGGTGTTGCAAAAAAATACACCTAGCATAGGCTGGATTCAAGATTTCAAGTACTAATCATATGCCTTAACAAAAAAGCTTGCCAGAAGAAAAAAAAAATGAACTAGTCCCATGCTAGAGACTACTTTGGTATATTAACAAGGGATAAGTTATATGGTAGTTCTTGGAATCTAGATGTTCCAAGTGCATGACATTCAGCACTAGTTTGTTCGCAGATTCCCTGCATTGGGTCTGTCCTTAGAGCAAGTAGACAATGTTTTAACAAGAAATGCATGTAGGTATGGCAACTGCCTAGATGGGAGTCATGCAATTTGGGCTTGAATCATACAAAAATCTTTGTAGAGCCAATTTAATTAGTATGGTACTGCTGAATACTACTGTGATAAGTTAATAAGCCAAAAGGTAAGAAACCTACTTTGTTTCATTTCACAAGAACATTGTTTAAGAAATATTACTTTATTTCTTATCATGTCTTTCCCTACCTTGGTTCCATGATAATAGACAATAGGATCCATCTTATTTATGCAAGATAACATGGAGTGGTAACATAATATGCAATAAAAGTCATCAAATCATACAAGATCTTGCGAAAGATCAGACTCATGTAAACTTAAATCTTCGCATGCGATCTCTCAAAATCTTAGAGAAGCATGGCACAGCCCTCCTTAAAATGAATTTTGGCCCTAAGAGTGTCAAGCTCAAGGACATATGATATCTTTGTACACCAAATTCCTGTCCAAACTTAGCTTGCAATCCTATCACAGCTGCCTGTATTCCTGGTCAAGTGAAGCTTGAAACTAGCCTTGCTGCCCTTGGTCTTAGTAGACTTTGCTGCCAAGGTATTCAATGAGACAATCGCATGATTTAGTTCACCCAAAGGCACTTAATATGTTGCCTGTAAGTGATGTGACTTGTAAGCACTTGTCTAAATGTGATTACCATGGAAATTTTGTTTCTAAATTATATTTACCATGGTTTAGGTAATTGGAGAGCTCATTCAACTGAGTCAACTTGATTGGAGACAGACTGGGTCTGGACTCTGGAGTGATGCCATGTGGTTGCATCTGGATGGGAATGACCCATCTATCTCCTTTCATTTTGAATATCTAAACTATTAGACATGGTATGTGATTGCAATTACCTCTTAGCCCTGCCATTAAACCATTAAACCATTAGACATCTTGATGGGAATGATCCTCAAAATAATAGCTCAAAAGGCTAACTAAAAGAAATAGCTCAGCTACTTAAGTTTGGTTCCTCTCCGGTTCAAGACTAAGAGCATAGTTGGCTGGGGCGAGTTGGACTTTGAAATAGAAGTAGGAATGAATGACTTCCGTTCCAGCAATTTGGTTGGAGGAAGTTCCATTTCCATTTCGATTCAAAAGAAAATGGAAATATGCCCCAATCCCACAAAATTCAATCCTAATTCTTCCTCAGTATTCGAATCCTATTCCGATTCCAATTCCAGTCACAAATCAAACACGTTGGAAAATATGGCCTATTCCGATTTCCATTCCAATTTATTCTAGTTCCGATTTTGGTCGCGAACTAAAGGCATCCTAAAATAAATAAATAAATAAATAGGAGCTTCTAGTTTTGTAATCATGAATCATCCATGTATTGCATGAAAATGAGAATAATTTAGGTCCATGGTATGTAGGAGACCTACTATCTCATGAATCATACAAGATTTATGCAGACATAATCACCATGCAATTACCGATGATGGTGAGCGGGGGACTGGACCTCCCCAACCTAGCACAAACTAGAGAGGATCTCAATTCAGGCTAGTGCCAATCGGACCCACCACACCAGTTAAAAACACTACTTGTCATTGCATCCAATCTCTAACTATCAACTCAGTATTGTGAGCCTCCGACAAAAATCCAATCCAGCTTTGGGTTGAAGTGTCTCTTATGCTGCACACATTTAGGTCCCCAATATTAACACCAATATAACCCTGGATTTTTAACATGTTATGTACCAAATAGAATCATCGAACCGTAGATGATATTGGATCACGTTTGATTCGATAAGAAAGGAGATTTGATTCATGTAATCTTGTAGGCACATAATCTTGCATAATTTTAGGGAAGCATGGACATATCTTATTATCTAAGCTTGGTCAAGTACCATAGCACCAGCCTAACTTCAGATGACTTTTAGTCAAGAAAGTTTGGACTTGATTAGGTTTATCCATCGGCGCTGGCGCTTAATTAAGATTATCCTCCAAGATTTGTTTTCCATACTGTGGGTCATAGGAAAGCTTGCTTGACTTAGTCAACTTGATGTCATTTAGTCTACATTCAGGTGGGAATGACTCAACTCCCTCCTTTCAACTTCATGGGCCAATGCCCTTGTTCTTGATTCCTGGTACCAGCTATATGAATGTTAGGTAAAGTGATGTACTTTGAAATTTTAACTCATACTTCAACAAATGAACCATGTAACAAACAAAGCAAGTGAAAATCTGTTTGCCTACCAGCTTTACTTGTCTAATCCTGAGACAAGAAGTCATGAAGCTATAGAAAAGAACCTAATATGCAACTCTTCATCTGAAAGGCAACATAAAAGTCCTAACTGATGTGGCTTTATAGTCCCATAGAGCATCCACTAGACCCAACTAACTAATAAAATGCACTAGTTGCCCCACAAGACAAACAGACATCCAATTCACAGCCAACAAATCAATCAATATATGCCAACCTACAACAAAAATGAAAGCCAGTCTGCTGATCCATCATGAGTTGGAGTACATTACCCATCCATTTACCATCCAAGTCACTGATCTAATGTCACAGTCCAAGTTGGGTGCTGGGACTATACATGGCCACATGTACTGCTCAACCCGTCACCGGCTTTCATATCAAACCAACGAACTAAGTGGTGATATGATAAGTAATTTCGAGCATTCTTTCCTGACTTATCTGACATACAAGAAATCATCACTTAATCAAGCTCGGAGATCCTATCATTATCATGGTGTTAACCTCCTTCTTATGTGCAGTCGATTAATTTTTGCGCATCTGCTTATCGATGCTTCAATTTTAGATCTCAAAAAGTCATTCAATTTAAAAAAAAAAAACATCTTAATCGGATATTGTATAACTAAGTTATAGCTCCTAAAAATTTGGCTTCTGATTCAGCTTCCTAAACTCTATCCAATTCTATCCATAACGATCAAAATGACCTACATTAAATCTGATGATCCTCCTGTATCAGTCGACGCAGGGCACGAACCTCAATTACGTAGGCCAATCATATGAAATGCTTGTTTATAGAAGATAACTCTAGTTGGCCATCCATGAAATTGTTGTTTGTAGAACAAGCAAAAAGGATAAAAAAGAAAAAGAAAGAAGAAGAAGGAGGAGGAAGTGGAACAAGGAAGGTAAGATCAAATAACCCTATTCCCACCCATCTCTGGTCCAAAATTGCCACCAAAACCAGCATTTGTTTGATTGGACCACAAAATGGGCTTTATACCCTAGTCCCGAAAGAAGCCCAGCAACAGCCCATATCATAAGGCTATTTCATGTATAATTTTTTTTTTTTTTTTTTTTTGGTGCAACGATGGCTCACACCCTATGGGTGTGGATGCGGCCAACAAAATCTGAAAACAACAAAGTAACTAAAGAGTTCGGCATACTGTCACACTTTCTTCAAAGTCCAAACACAATCTCTAGAGTGGTGAGCTGCATAGAAAGCAATCCAGTTAGCTGCATAGTTAGCTTTCCTGTAAACATGTGTAGCCTAATAAGCTTTACACTTCTGTAGTAGTCTGCGGTTGCCCTCGCCTGCATATCTCTCACCCTGATTCAGTTAATCACTTGGCCGAGTCGCCTTTGAGGATGAACCGATCGGTCCGATCCGCGCCTAGTATCCGTCGGGGCATAGGAGATGCAGTTTATATTGAAATTTATTACATTCTCGACCCCCATACCCCCAACTTTTAGCTAAAAAGGAACCCTAGAGGTCTCGATTTCGATCGCGATCTCGATCCCTTGTTGGGGTTTGGTGGGAGGGGAAGGAGGAGGAGGAGGGAAGGAGCGATGTCTCTCCGGCCGACGACGCGGACGGAGGTCCGGAAGAAGGCTTACAAGACGGGGGTCGACGCCGAGGAGGCGAGGCGGCGGCGGGAGGACAACCTCGTCGAGATCCGGAAGAGCAAGAGGGAGGATAACCTCCTCAAGAAGCGCCGCGAGGCCCTCCTCCAGTCCGCCACTGCCGCCGCCGCTCAGCTCGATCACTCGACCGGGATCGAGAAGAAGGTCACCCAATCTCTCCTTTCTTCTTTCTTTTGTTCTTTTCTTGCCTTCCCTGCTCGATCCTTGATTGGCTTTGCTTGCTCTGAAATAGGAGGGTCGATTTTATTCGTCTTATGACCAATGCCTTCGATTTGAATCGGGCTTGCTTTTTATATGCATTGATTCCTACTGCAGGTGCCTCCGATATCTTCTTGGGCCGGCTTTAGTGGGTATTTGGTAAATACTGATGGATAGATCTGGATTCGCTTGTTTAAGTGTGATCTCCGTGAAACTAGGGTTCATTGATATGATTTCATTTTTTCTTTTTTCCTGCCAATTAGATTACATGTATTTATGAGATTTGTAGAGTTCTTCAGAAGGAATTCGGGTTTAATATGTGCAGTAGTTTGTTGTCTGGTCTCTGGAGTCTGTTCATATACTAGTCTCTGACATGTTTGACACGACTGTGATAGGATTGCATAAAAATTAGAACTAAGGTCATTAGGAACCATGCTGTATTATTCTGGATTACTGTCAATAGGTCCTGCCATAGCCAGTTTCTTTTATGCAAAACTACATGTCTGCTGTGGACCAATTTTATTTCCCTGTGATCAATGGTAACCTCTTGCGGTCCATGGATATCAAAATCAGAAATTCAGTGTTCTTAATAGTTATGATAAACTATTTGGTCTCCATGATAATAAAAATAATAATTTTTTGCCCAAGAAATTCTGAATGACTGTCTTGGACATCGGATTATTATTTGCTGATTTTGCTGGAAATCAACCTGTTTAGGTTGTAGATTGGCTTGCCAGCATAAAGATCAAGTATCTGATACTTTTTCTCCCTCCAACTCTCATAGCTTAAGAGGAAGAAAAAGGGTTGTCACTTGTCAGTGTGATAAAGGATAACTTCATCAGTCCAGAATTTCAGCTAATATTGGTTATGATATGGTGATGGTCGAATGTGTCTTCTTTTCATCTAAGATGTTCAATGTACATTTTGACACTTTCTCATGTGTGTCTATTCATAGCTTTCCCAACATTGGATGAGTCACTCTTAATTCAGTAAATTTGTTTGCAAGTTTTATGTATGTGGAATGATTGTTTTTCCATTAATAAGAATCTCTTACACTGTAATAAGCTCATTGTTTCAGCCCATGCCCATTCTTTACAATGGAATCTTGTTTAAAATATTAACTCCTAATCAAGTTAATTATATATTTATGTATGTCTGTGTGTGTGTGTGTGTGTGTGTGTGTGTGTGTGTGTGTGTATTTGTATTTGTATAAGCACCGACCCCTTCATTAATTGTTGAAATATATTGTCTTGATCACCAAGTCACCTTGTGTTGAAATGTCGATGACTATGTTTTGTTATATAAAGAGTAGAAAGCACTCTTTGGCTACAGTAGGGCCCGAGTTCTTTAGGCACTTGTCTAGATGAACTTTTTATAGACATTGAGGAGGAGGTCCAGTGGTGTATGCTGTTTGCAGATGGCTAGTGTACATTGATGAGATGAAGACCGGATTAAATATTACCATGAAGTAATACATGGGTTGAAGTTTCACATGAAAAATGGAACCTTTTGTTGCAGTTTCAAGTGTCAACCTGGACGTGATCTGGTTTTAGAATTTCTGCTGAAACTAACTTATGGGGCCAAATTTAATGTATATGCAGGTTGGTTATTTTAATTCCTTGCATTTCTATCATTTCATTAAATGTTGAGGAGCACTTTTTCTATATTAAATTTGAATTTAGACTTCTAATATATTTAAAAGAAAAGTAACAATAAGTTTAGCTGTGCTAGAGCTCAACTTTCAGAAATACTTCTGTTGTTTTTTGTTCGATCGCAAATGATAAAGTGCACTCTAAACATAACTTTTTGATTTTTTTTAATGATGTTTTTATTATTTCAATCCCAATACTGAAACAATATATTTAAATGTTCTGAACCTTCTAGTAATTTTGTTTCGGTTTTATGTTTATTCATTTTTTCATTGTAGTTTTAATTGATACTTTCAATTTCTTTTTGCTTGATGTTTTATGATTTTATGGAGCTGACTCCTGGAAGTTGGAACAAGGGTTTGACGATTGTAGTTTGTACTTTCTAATCGAGATTATTGAAACAAAAGCAAAACCTCTGAAGCCTCAAAAATTGCTAAAACTATAAACCAAAACAAACTCTTCACCATTGCTGTTAAAATCTTATGACACACGATCCAGATCTTAAATCCAAATCAAATTCATGCTAAACGATATGGATCTCATCCCTTGATCAGGATCAGTTATGATCATCAAAAATCTAAATCAATTTTATGAATTTTGCAATGCCTTGGATCATAAGGTCCAACATGCTCATGTTATTTACATATTAAATCATGTGGAATTCTTATATGGCTTTTTTAAAATTATTTATTTATCTCTAATATGCCCAAACATTTAAATTTGTTAAGAGCTTTTAACTTCTAAAAGGTTTTGGAAAAAAAAATATCTGGGAGTTTATGGATTAAGATCAAGAGCAGAAAAGGATAATTAAATTGATAGGTTGATATAGATATTTTTGAATAATTATGCACGATGTTTGTTTCATTAGACATGCTATATATGGGCTTATGATGGTGGAAACTACACTATATATGCATCCATGCATATATATATATATATATATATATATATATATATATATATATATATTGTCTTCTATTCTTCTACTTTATAACAGATGCATTTTTCTTGATTTTCATAATTTTTATATTTTTAAATATTGAAAAATCAAAGATACCTGATCTGATCTGATTTATCCCCTCATATGGTTCATGATTTGATCCCAATATTAACAACTTTGGTCCTCTAACATTGGAGTATAGTGTTGGTGGATAAGGTTATAAATTTTAGTGGAATAAAAACAGACTAATGGAGTACATGAAATGCAGCTCTTGTGGGGAAGAAAAATGAAAATATGGGCCTAAACTTTTATTGATGGCCAAGAGATACTCTAATCCTAATATTTCACTATCTTGCATTTATAAAATTGAATGGTGGCAAGGTAGTTGGAGAAATACTACATTGACTTGGAATACCACTGATAGTTGAAGAATGATGTTAGTATATTCTGTGATTTCCCATGCTTTTAAAATGGGGGGGGGGAATTTATAGGAGCACAGAAGGTAGTTAATTTTATATAGACCAGAATGTTGAGCTAATAATGGGTAATTGCACATAAATTAGCATGTCAAACACAAAAGTGCCAGATGAATGCCTGATCAAGTTAGGAATGATGGTATAATTTTCTGAAAGAAAGAATAGGAGTAGAATAAGTGGTGAAGAACTCTAGATGTTTCATTGTTTTGTGTATGCAGAATGAAGATTTGAGGAGGCCTCAGGGATGGTGGTGCTTTGTCAAAGGGTTTTATGAAAGATGAGATGACATAACATAGCATCAACAAGTTTTGTGTGAGATTTGAATTTTCATCTGCCTAGTTGGTATTAGTTGAAGATGTAATCATTAGCAAGAATGCATTGAAGGATGTCTAAATCAAACCTTCAAAAATTGTGTTAATTATGGTCTATAACTAGATATTCCTTATTAGGGAAAAAGAGAATAGAAAGAGAATACAAACATGAGTCATTCTCCATTATCAAGTACATAACATGTGGACTCCTAGAGGCTGGAGGAAAGATTAAAAGTGAGACCACAAGTTCAGGCCCAAGCAAGATTTGGGGACCTTTGTGGACCAAATATATAAATCCACAGTAAAATATTATACTGATAGAATGCCGGTCCTCCTAGACTTCATATTTTAATGTGTTTCTTTTAAGAATCACCTCAATCTCTCATTCAGCAACATGATGTGGTCATCACTAATAAATTAGCATAAATTAGCATGTCAAACACAAAAGTGCCAGATGAATGCCTGATCAAGTTAGGAATGATGGTATAATTTTCTGAAAGAAAGAATAGGAGTAGAATAAGTGGTGAAGAACTCTAGATGTTTCATTGTTTTGTGTATGCAGAATGAAGATTTGAGGAGGCCTCAGGGATGGTGGTGCTTTGTCAAAGGGTTTTATGAAAGATGAGATGACATAACATAGCATCAACAAGTTTTGTGTGAGATTTGAATTTTCATCTGCCTAGTTGGTATTAGTTGAAGATGTAATCATTAGCAAGAATGCATTGAAGGATGTCTAAATCAAACCTTCAAAAATTGTGTTAATTATGGTCTATAACTAGATATTCCTTATTAGGGAAAAAGAGAATAGAAAGAGAATACAAACATGAGTCATTCTCCATTATCAAGTACATAACATGTGGACTCCTAGAGGCTGGAGGAAAGATTAAAAGTGAGACCACAAGTTCAGGCCCAAGCAAGATTTGGGGACCTTTGTGGACCAAATATATAAATCCACAGTAAAATATTATACTGATAGAATGCCGGTCCTCCTAGACTTCATATTTTAATGTGTTTCTTTTAAGAATCACCTCAATCTCTCATTCAGCAACATGATGTGGTCATCACTATCTCATCTCATCATCTTTTTATGTTCATGAACTTCCAGTTGAAGATCAATGGCAGATAGATGTTGATTTCCTACATGTGTTATTGCTTTGGATAGATAGAATCATAGAATTAGTAGAATATTTGACTGCCATGGGGCATCAAAGTTCAAGTACATCAAACTCACCATTGAGAGCCTTTGATGACTTTCACCAAAGGAATGAAAGCTTGCACCAGGTCCACTCTCGCCCCTCATTTTTCTGAGCGAAGGAGTTGTCACCTTGTTTTTGGGAACCAAGACATGGTCAATGTGCTATATTAGGAATATTTAATCATTCATGAGGGTATAATTTGAGTTGAAAATGCGTCCATAGAACCATTTGCGGCTCTCAATTTTTAAGCTTCATTGGAAGCTCATCTTGCCTGCAAATGACTTATCGACTATGGCACTAGGCACTAGCCACGTGCAATGCACAACTGCTTATATGGATACCCATGATTCCATTGGACTTGTCTAATTAAATTTGATTTTGATAGCAGGTTGTGAACTTGTGATCAAATTATTTATCTTTTTCTTTTAGAATTTATATGAATAATGCTGCGCATGACTTTATTGATCACAGTGCTATCACCACATGCACTGTAGACGGTGTTTTAGTATATGATATGGTCAAAGATTTGATTCACCAAGTGGTGGGCTTGTATTGTGATTCACCTATCAAGGTTTGAATTTTTGGCGGAAATTGATTCCTTTTGACCAAATTGATTGATTTCACCTGGAAGCAAGCTGAAACTAGCATTTGAAACCCATTTATGGTCAGCTCAAAATGAATGGTTTTAATCCTTTTTCACCCAACACTGACCAAAATATCCATAGATGCTTCTTTCAGACCCTATATTGGTATTTACTGTCATACCGGAGTCATTGCTTCATTTATTGAAGTACATAAACTGGAGAGCGTATATTTTGGACCATGTCTCTGAGTTAAAAAGAGGGATATATATACTCATGGATGATGAGTGTTGTTTCTCAGATTTGTAGTACTTTTCTGATTTTGATGGCAGAGCTGATCCTCACTACTTTGATTTTAGTTCCCCTGGAATATTGGTCAATCCTTATTGCCTGGATTGCATATAGCCTTGCCAGCTCTGTGGTTTGAGTGAGGCCTGCAACAAATTTATATGCAAATTAAGTTGCAGTTTTTTTTTGTGTTGTTAAAATTCTATCAGTAGCTAAGCTGCTGGTGTAGTTTTTGGAGATGACAGCAATATTTTTTCTGTATTTTTTCTTCCTTTTAAATAATATAAATATCTATGGTGTGCCTCCCGGTTGTAAAGTTCTGCAATTGACATTGGTTGATGTACTGGCTGAGTTACATTGCAAATCCTCGCGGATTATACGCACCATGCCCGATTTTTTCATAATTTTTTGGAAGGAAGAAGTGATATCATAGTGTTGGGAGGACAGTGAGAATAAGCGCCATGATTTATCTTTCAGTACATAATGGTGTGTAAATTATTTCTGTCCCAGTTTGACTTTGACATGTTTCATTGGATGAACATTTTTAATTCTGGAATAATGTAGGGGCATCTACAAATCAAAAAGTGACTTCATCTTAACTCTTTGGCTTATCTTTTTGGTTTAAACTTTTTATACTGACAGGATAGGGTCAAAAACCTATTTGATTTTGTATTTTCAAATGTAACCAAATTGAAAATAGTGTGAAATATGTTGGTTGGGAATAGAGGAAAACTGGTTTGCACAAAATTGAAGAGATGATCTGGTAGCAGCTGACTTTGTCAGATATTTGATCTCTATTGTCTGTATCCGTTAAAATTTCTTTTGATATCATCATTTTTATGTACTCTGCAGTTGGAAAGCCTTCCTGGAATGGTGCAAGGAGTATGGTCCGATGATCCTGCTATGCAGTTAGAAGCAACTACCCAGTTCAGGAAACTTCTATCAATTGGTATGTGTACTTATACTGAAGATAATATGCTCGTTATCTATCAGGGCTTGGACAGATTCTGTTATTGATACGCAATTAAATATGTTTCTAGAGAGGAGCCCACCTATTGAAGAGGTCATCAAGACAGGTGTGGTCCCCAGGTTTGTGGAATTTCTCTCAAGATATGATATGCCACAACTACAGGTATAGTATATCTGTACAAGTTTGTAATAACGATAAGCTACATTTCACTTGGTAGTTATGCTTATAATTCTTGCAGTTTGAGGCAGCATGGGCATTGACCAATGTAGCTTCTGGGACTTCAGAGCATACCCGAGTTGTCATTGATCATGGTGCTGTTCCAAAGTTTGTGCAACTTTTGACCTCTCCCAGTGATGATGTTCGAGAGCAGGTTAATTGCTTTGTTAATTTTGTTTCTTCTCTGTAAGATCATCTATAAACTAATTACAATTCAAAACCCCATTTTCTTCTTGAATATCTGGTAATATGTTATTAAATTCGGACCTTTAACAGGCTGTATGGGCCCTGGGAAATGTTGCTGGTGACTCGCCCAGTTGTAGGGACTTTGTTCTCAGTCATGGTGCCCTCCTACCCTTATTGGCTCAATTGAATGAAAATTCAAAAATATCAATGCTGAGGAATGCTACATGGACACTATCCAATTTTTGCCGTGGGAAACCACCAGCCCCATTTGATCAGGTGTGGAACTTATTTAAAGTCATTGGTTCCCTTGAGAAAAAAATCTTAGCATTTTTTTTTAATGCAACTCTGCTAATGGCCTGTCTGATTGGTCATATCAGACAAAGGTTGCACTCCCTGTTCTTCGGCAACTTATTCACTCAACAGATGAAGAAGTCCTAACAGATGCTTGCTGGGCACTATCTTATCTTTCTGATGGAACTAATGATAAAATTCAAGCTGTGATAGAGGCTGGTGTCTGCCCAAGGCTCATTGAGCTTCTGCTGTAAGAATTAAACCTTCACTTCCTTTTTTTTTTGTTTTCTGCTGTGAGAATTAATCCTTCACTTCTTTGTTTTTGTTTGTTGCTTTGTGTATTGTTTTTACCATAACTGACAAGCAATTTTTTCCTTCAGTCATCCATCTCCGACAGTTCTTATACCTGCTCTTAGGACAGTGGGAAATATTGTCACTGGAGATGATGCTCAGACTCAGGTTTGTCTTATATTGGGATGCCAACTAGGAGGCAATTTTTAGCATCCTGCAGAATATCTCTTTAACTAGACTTCATGTGCATATGAATGTATAAGAATCAATGAATAAGATAACTTATCTATGTCAACCTGGGGCTGCAATTCTTCTCATGGGCAGCTCAGGCTTGGCTCGCTAACTACTCGCTTGAGCTTAGCTCAGCTAAAAACGAGCCAAGCTCAAACAGTTTTTTAGGGTTCGGCTTCATAAATGAGCTTAGCTTGAACATAGGCTTTGTTCAGATTCCGTGGAAAAGCTCAGCCTTGATTGACTGAAATCCAGCTCCGAGTGTAGCCGAGCCAAGCTTGAGTACTTGACGTGAAGCTCGGCTGGAGCTCGAGCTGAGTTTGAGCAGCTGTTCTGATGTACTGAGCTGAGCTAAGCAGCCTGATACTTGGCTCGGCTCGGCTCATCTGGTCGGCACCACTGATCATATTGACGAGTAAATGATTTGAATCTGTTTATTACCCTGGCATTATTAGGGAGATATCATTCTCAAGATATCAGATATTTCTGCATGATTGCATGTGTAAATCTTGAAGCCAGTGTCCATTCATATGCGGCAAGGTGGTGCTTTTTCTGTGACAATGGGGAGTATGGATGCTCTGGATCCTGGTATTTTGCATGTACCTGTAAAGAGTGCTGGTGGCCAGCATGGTTTTGGAAAAGAGGATAACGGTGAGCTGGAACACTGAAATAAGATATTATTAGGATTAATGACCGGAGAATATCTGATGTCCTGATAAGCAGATAGTTGAAATCTTATGGAGCAGTTCTATTTTTTTTGAAATTTGGACTTCTCGAATGACTGTATCACTAGAAAGGCTAGTTAATCGTTAGTGTTAGGTTCAGTACTCTAGTATGCTGTCCTTGGACAGCATATTGAGTGTATGAAGATCGCCTTAGTGTTTTTATTGTTAAAGACGACCACAAAGGTTAGCATGTATGCACAAAAAAGTTCTTTTAGCCATATTTGCTGGGTGCTAAATTGTTTCTTTAGGTGTAATCTGCGCATTAAAGATTCATACTTATTAGTGAGGCATGGTGCAGGTTGTAATTGAAAACCAAGTGCTTCGTTGTCTTTTTCAACTTCTCACACAAAATCATAAAAAAAGCATCAAGAAAGAGGCATGCTGGACCATTTCAAACATCACCGCTGGGAGTAAAGCCCAGATCCAGGTAAAGTACATGCCTGCTAGAGATACATTTGCAGCATGTCTTTTGTAACTGATACACCATGACTTAATATCAAATGCTTGCTCATTGATGCAATGAGATTTCTTTCATTTTTTTTTTAATTTATTCCTTTGCTTTGTTTTATTTTTTTGTTTTTTCTTCCTCAGACAAAGAAACCACAAAGTGGTATTGAATTATTTTTGAAGGAAGCCTGATTTTAGTACCTTTTCTGATCCATGCCATGCTACAGGCTGTTATAGATGCAAACATCATTAATCCTCTAGTACAGCTGCTGCAACATGCTGAATTTGACATTAAGAAAGAGGCAGCATGGGCTATATCAAATGCTACATCAGGGGGTTCCAATGAGCAGATCCAGTATGTTTTGTTTTTCATGTAAACTTACTAGTGCTTTTACTTATTTTGAGCAATTAAGTAACCTGGCATAATATCTCAACCAGTTACATATGCTAATAAATTGCTGATTTGAAATGCTGTGACTGTTGTCCTTGGCATCTTTTTTTCAGAGCGGATCTCCTACCAGTTCAATTACCAGTCATTTGGTCTTCCTTTTCTGGCTGTTTGGTTGCTGTTGACATGAAAATTGAGCAATGACGTATCCATCCTTAATACCTAGTATATATTTCTAGGGAAAATGATCTGTAGGTTGTCAAGATTCTTTAGTGATTTTAAATTATTTTAAAGTTCCATTGACCTTTTAAACTTATTTTCAAGTCATTATTATCTTGTTAACGAATATATCTATTTTCTTAAATTATCTTTTTGTACGGTAAAAAATTAGCTCATTTGAAGTCGAACTCTCACCGGCTCTGCCTATGTACAGATTGACGTAAGCATAGCATATGTGCAAATATATCTATTTGGCTGATTGTGTATTATATCTTGATAAGCTCATTTAAAGTCAAACTCTCACCAGCTGCCTTGAGATATTTTTCAAAACATGATTAAGCAAATGAAGTTTGTTGTTTGTGATTATAATATTCCACCAAGGAAGATACCTCTCTTGCATAAGAGAGGGGAAAGCACCCCCAATTCATTGAGGTAATGAAAAATAAAAGAGGAAGCCCCACAGAAAATAACTTCAAATGTAAAATTTAAGCAAATGAATATTCAGGCCTGTGAACATTGTTAAGTGGATGAATGGTGTTGCTTGCTATGATACATATTACTAATTAGGCTAACTTTTAATGTGATATTGAAAGCTCTTAATATGATTTGAAAGCACATGAATATTTTTTTGTCTTCAGTGTTTGTCATCTCTTGATTGTGTACTTTACATGTGAAGAAGTAAACATCTTATAATTATAGAACATTGTAGTTATAAGTCCATATTCTTCGGCATTTCACAATACTATATTTATTTTTTTACAACGCTGTAAAAATATTATGTCGTGTACAAAATTTATCATGGTCTATGCATGATTTATGGCAGTTCAATGGCAAAACAAATTTTGGGAGGGTATGATATTAAAAAGAAGAATGCTTCCTTTTAAAATCACAAAAGTTGTCAAATTTGTTGTCAAATAAAGAAAAGCCAATGCCCTATATTTAAGTCTACTTCCATATAAGGACCTATACACATTGTTCATACCGTTTTTTGATATTTAGGCACTGGAAACAGATATGTAGGTAGGATCATTGTCGTTAGATGACTAGCTAATAGTTCTGTCCATATGTCATCAACATAATCACTCTGAAGTCAGAACCTCCTTTCTTCTTTTTGGATTTCTGAGCAACATTGTAAATCCGACAGATTATTCCCTTGTCAATAAATTGATAAATATCCTGTTTTTTTGTTTCTTCTCATTTTGCAGCTTTTTGGCGAGCCAAGGATGCATTAAGCCACTGTGTGATCTTCTGGTATGCCCGGACCCACGAATTGTGACTGTGTGTCTTGAGGGCCTTGAGAACATTCTGAAGGTGGGCGAGGCTGAGAAAGACTTGGGTAGAACTGGTGACATAAACCCTTATGCCCAGATGATAGATGAATGCGAGGGACTAGATAAAATTGAGAATCTGCAGGGCCATGACAACAATGAGATCTATGAGAAGACCATAAAGATCTTGGAGAGATACTGGATTGAGGAAGATGATGAAGGACAGGTCGTGCAGGGTACTGGTGAGGGCGCGACATTTGAATTCGGAGCCAACCAGCCCTCTGCTCCTTCTGGTGGCTTCAAATTTGGTTGAAATATCCTGTTACCGTACTAGGCTTTCCTTTTTTTTTCTTTTTTTGTTTTTATTTTGTTGTATGAATTCAAGGGTCTATCAATTCACCCAATAGGAGGGTCAGGGTTTTTGATCTGACTCCGAAACAGCTATAGTAGCGGAGTTGATGAATGCTGTTTGCAAGTGTAAACATTAGATTGATGTTTTGTGTTTAGTTTACTTGGATAATTGCAAATTAGTATGATTGGATCATTCTTGCTGTCACAAAAGCTTAATAAGTGTTATAGTTATTTTTGTTTGTATTGGGTCACGAGTTCTCTTTATCGCCATGCGGATTGGTCACCTAGTCTGACTTCCAATTGGTTTGGGCAGTGCAGGTGATTGTTCTGTAGCATTTCCCTGTAGTGTTTTCTAGCAAACATGCGGATTATGGTTGCAGACATCAATGTATAGAACTGGTGTGATCTACTCAGAAAGCAGCCCTTTAATAGGGTTTGTAGTTTCTATGGATGAATGATGGTGGTATCTCCTTTCTTTTCATTTTCTTCTCTCTTTTTTTTCCTTTTTTTTTGCCCTTATTACTTAATGATGCAAGAATTATTCTTTAACCATCTTCCATAGTTTGCATAGTTCATATCATTAACATGCCGGTTGGTTCACTATTATCGAGTTGAATTTCTAAGAAGAGCTATTATGGTCTTAGGTTATGTTTAGCTCTCTCACCGAAGAGCCCTAGGTGATTTACTTTTCTTCTTTTTGTGCAATGAGATGCTCTTTTGACTCTTCCAAACAAATGTAATGGTTGTTTATACCTTTTTTTTTTCTTCTTTTCTTTCCTTTCTTTTTCTTTCTTTGTTTTCTTTTTTTTTCTTCTTTTCTTTTCTTTCTTTTGACTCTTCCAAATAAATTTAATGGTTGTTGATCCCCTGCTGCTTTCTACGAACGCCCACCCTTTCCATCATCTCTTTCAGCTCAACCAGTCTCTTCCAATTCCCCCTATCACCATAAATCCTCAACATTGTCGAGTTGATCGTTGGGTGATCCTTCTCCAATCCTTGAATCGATTCAGCAGCAGAACCGTGCTTCAGACTCTAGTGCAATCCGCACCCTCTGATCAGTGCTCCCCAGGCAACAATGTCAGGCTCACCTGACTTTACTTCGATTAGCCTCCCTAGGTCTTTTACTCCCTCAGTCCCTCTGCATTGACTCGAGGAACCTTTACCCTTCCTCGATCAGTCCACCATGTCGTCAAGATGCAAATTAACTTCACCACGCGATCATCATCATCTTCTTCTTCTTTTTCTGCACCACGCGATCATCATCATCATCATCTTCTTCTTCTTCTTCTTCTTCTTTATGCATCGGCAGCTCATGCTGCTCTAACATGAGCATAACCTGCTACATCAGAAGCAAAAAGTCTACACAAAGCAAAAAAAAATGAGAACTGCTGAGTCCAAAGAAACTCTCTTAAATGGTGAGCAGCAAACGAGGCAACCCAGTCAGTAGCTTAGTTCGCCTCTCGAATGACATGCCTGACCTGGATAGCCCGACACTTCCGTAACATCCGTCGCGTGTCGCACCTTCTCCTGCCCCTCCTCTCGAAGACACGCGATCAGCGAGGCAAAGTCCTCCTCCAAAATGATGCATCCAGCCTGCAGCATATGTCTCGCATTGGAAAGCCCCTCCCATGCTGCTCTAAGCTCTGCCCCAAAAGCCAAGTCGTCGGAGGAACGACATCCCCCCGCCGCAACCAGCCTAGCACAATGGTCTTTGATCACAAAAGTCGCTCCCACCCAATCACCAACGGCGGGCACACTCCCATCAAAATTTACCTTTAAATGGCCAAAGGGTGGGGGCTCCCAAGAAATAAGAACAAACCTGAGTGCTATAGTAGCGAGATGAAAGTTCCAAGTGTCCCTAACCATCACAGATGAATAAATCTCACCAGACTCAATGACCTCCACTATCTGATGAAAAATCCTAATCCTAATCACTTGATAAACGGTTATCTGATCCAACCCGACCTATATATTAAATGGATTAAACGGGTTAAATGAGTCAGACATCTAAAATATGTATCCGATCTAATTAATAAATAGGTTAAACGGGTCAATCTGTTTACGATTCGAACTTGTTTAGGCCAAACTCAAACATATTTATGGCGGGTCGAACATAGGTCGGGTCATATTTTACTACTTCTAGGTGTAGTATAGATGGAGTAGAGGACCCCTGGGTGGACGCTCTCTCGGTGAGGCTTTGGCCGACTATGGTTAATGTTGAGGCAGTGAGCGGGCTTCGGATTTGTGATCTCCTTCGACCGGAGGGGACAAGGTGGGATCCTGGCCGGATTGGCGACTTGTTTGGGGAGCAAATTGTGGAAAGTGTCAGATTGCTGCCGGTTCCAGGGCACATGTGTCCAGATGTCAGGGTTTGGAGTTCGTCTGATAATTCCAGAGTCCGTGTGGGAGACATCTATCACTCCCTTCAGAGTGAGCAGCACTCGAGGCTGGATTGTGGTTGGATCTAAAGATTCAGTCTCCAATGGTGGCCTTGTTTCTTTGAAAGGTAGTTTGGAGCCGGCTGATGAGAGCACAAAAGTACAATCTTCATAGCATTTTAATTAGTATTATAGCTAATCTTTATTAATAAAATTAATTAATTAATGTTTTATTTGTGTTTGAGTGCAAGTAATCCAAGAGATTCAATAACGCAGGTTTCAGCCCAATGCCCGGCAGCCCGAGCTCAACAAATTTCCCAACATCCGCAGCATGGGGGCTTTGAAATTTCCCAACTTTTCAACTATCCGTAACCTCCCAGAACATGCAACAGGATCAATATCCCATGTCGTCTGTTTAGGAACAAACCCAAACTCCCAAACCGGCTCTTTAATTCAACCGCGTTTCAAAATTCCGTCTCCTCAGCTTCCCAACGTTCGTCATCTAAGCCGCGTCTCATCCTGAGTAAATTCCAGCCGATGGAAGAGGAGGAAGCCATCTGGTGAGGAGTCTTCTCAACACCCCAACAGTCATCTTCTTCCACGCTTCCCAGCCGCATCCCAACGTCCGTCCATGGCATCTCAAGCGTTGTGGCATCAAACAGCCGCATGGCTTCTTGTCTCCCAACCGGATCATTTCAAGCAACAGTGGAAGCATCCCAGCAGCCGAAGAGTCCCAAGCGATTCGACTTCATCTAATCCGCGTCTCATCCACTCCCAGCAGCGTTTCAGCTTCTCCGATCGCTTCTCCTCCTTCAAACATGCTGAAAGTGTCTATAAAAGGAATCGGGAAGGGGCTACCAGGGGGATCATCCGGTGGAGGCAGGAGGACACGGATCAAGGGACGGAAGAAGGAAACCAGAGGTCTCCCAAACAACTGCAGGCCTTCTTCCGATTTTTCTCAGCCGAGGGAGAGAGGAGAAGAGGATAGCCGGCCGTGCGACGAAGGAGGAAGAGGCCAAGGGAACCAGCAAGCAAAACATCTCAACTCCTCTTCCGATCCGTCTTCTCAGCCGGGCGAGAGAAGGAGGAGAAGCATCAGGAGGAGAAAAGAAAAAGAAAAGAAAGAAAACAGAGCACTCTATTTTCTTAAGAGAAGAAAGAAAAAAAAAAGAAGGGATTTATGTTTTATTTTATTTATTCTATGCTAATCCCTTTTATAAAATTGCTTGCATCTCATATGGATAGCTAAATCTTTTTTTAGCTAAGGCTAGGGAAAAGCCTAGCATTTTCTTCATGTATTTCCTTTAATCATCAATTGGATTTTAATGTTTTTGATTTGATTTATGGTGCAGTGGATTGATAGAAATTATTTCAAATTTATATATTTTCTTTGATTTGTTATTTCCCCCGGGTATAACAGATGCTTAGAAATCCCTGTAGTTTAAAATAGAATTACTGTAATGCTGCCCATAAAACTAAATCTATTTTATTATGATTAATTGATGATTTTAAAAAATGCATGATTAAGTGCTAGGCTGAATCCTAATGCTTAGTTATATTTTTATCAATCTGAATATTATTTAGCCTTTAGTTTTTGTTCACTGTCAAATCCCTGTGGATTCGATCTCGGACTCACCGAGAATATTACTTTGCTACACCCCATACTTGGGGTATTCTACATTTAATTTTCCTTTTTAAAAGAGCAAGATTAAAGTCGTAGCAAGTTTTTGGCGCCGTTGCCGGGGATTTGCAACGTGCGAACGAGAACAAGGCTGCAAATTTCAATCTTTAATTTCTAGTTCTTCAATCTTTCTTTATTTTTAACACGGCTGAAATTTCAAATCTTTTCAGATTCAAGAGCGACACAAAGCGGCACCAGTAACGAGAAAGATCAAGATCAAATTTTTGGATTTCCGGAGTGAACGAACTCCGGCCGTGAGTATTTAAATTAATTTTCCTGTTTTGTTCATACTAGTTCTATTTTTCCTAGATTAGAATTTTACTCTTGTTTTAAAAAAAATTATTTAAAAAAATTATTAATTAAAATAATAAAAAAAATAGTTAGTTTGCTTGATCAACTATTCAAATGCAATTTAATGTCATGACATAAAATGTTAAAAATCTTCTTGATTGTTGCATATAGTATAAAGTATTTGCATAAAATAATCTAAGGGCTGAACTCATTAAAGATAAGGTCGGGATTTCATCACTCGTCCTTAGCCCAAAAATCATCCCAGTGCATAAATATCCTAAGCCTAATTAAAATCAACTAGACATTGGCCCCTAAGGATATTCGAGCTCAATAGGACGAAGACCACTGAAAGTTGCACCAATTTCGCTCTATGGCCCGGTCGATGTCTAGGCAAGCTTTGTCCCTCTAAGTGATTGAAGGGAGACAGTTTCTGTTCGAGAAAAGTGGATTTTAAGTGGGACCTTTGCTACACGCATCGTGACCCCTCCACTTACCTGGGAGCTTACCTGGTCGACTAAGGTTACTAGACCGGATTGGAGGCTTAGGTGTTCTCTTCAACCCAGTTAGGAGCTGTCTAGAATTTTTAGAAAAACATTAGAAATTGTTGGATGATGTTTTAATGCATGTTTAATTTTAATTATTATTATTATTATTTTTTGTTAGGGTGTTTGTTTAGATCTCTTTAGGTGGTACTTGTACTAACCCAAAAAAATAAAATAAAATAAATAAATAATAATAAAAAATTAAAAAAAATAAAATTTCAGTATATGCTGTTGTGGGAGAGAGATAAAACGAATAGATTATTTCGAGTTGAACCAAGAGATAAAAATGTAATTGTTCAAAATTCAAATAATCAAATGGAAGATAATGGTAGTAATCAGGGAGACAATGAATTTCAAGATGACTTACCTATTAGAACGCTTCGTGATTATCTACAACCCACTAGGACTAGTACCCCATCCTGTATGGTTATTCCTACTGCTGCGGGAGCTTTTGATATGAAACCAGGAATAATCCAATTACTCCCAAAGTTTCACGGACTTGATTCTGAAAGTCCCTATTTGCATCTAAAAGAATTTGATGAAGTATGTTCAACACTTCATTTCAATGATGTCACTGAAGAAGTAGTTAAGCTTAAGTTATTTCCTTTTTCTTTAAAGGAAAAAGCTAAGTCATGGTTACACTCCTTAGAGCCTAGGACCATAGCTACCTGGCAAGAAATGACAAGAGAATTTTTAAAGAAATTCTTCCCAACACATAAAACAAACACACTTAGAAGAAATATCATGAACTTTGCACAAAAAGATGGAGAAACATTTTTTCAGTGTTGGAAAAGATTTAAGGACCTTCTGCTTACTTGCCCACATCATGGATATGAAATTTGGAGGGTCATTAGTTTCTTTTATGATGGTTTGTCCTCCAATATGAGACAATTTGTAGAAATGATGTGTAACGGTGAATTCATGAGTAAGGAACCAAATGAAGCCTGGGATTATTTTGATCTTTTAGCAGAAAATGCACAAGCTTGGGATACAATAGATAAAAATGAAAAATCTAAAATAGCACCTAATGCAAAAGGAGGAATATATCTTATTAAAGATGATAATGATGTCAATGTAAAAATTGCTAATCTGACTAGGAAGGTTGAAGCCATGGAATTAAGCAAGGCCAATATAGGAAAAGCACACACTATTGTTGAAAGTATATGTGGAATTTGCAAGAGTAATGCACATGTGACCAAGGATTGTCCTACAATCCTTGCTTTTCAAGAAGTGTTGCATGATCAAGCAAATTTCACCAATACTTATAAAAGACCATTTCTAGAAACATATAATCCTAATTGGCGAAACCATCCTAACTTTAGTTGGAGACATGGACCCACTGCCAATGAATCTCAAGGAAATTCTGTTCCTACTCCTTATGTGCCACCACATAGGAAATCCCTTGAAGATACTTTGCAAACTTTCATGCAAGGGCAGACTCAAATAAATCAGAATACAATGCAATCACTCCAAGAACTTAAAAATTCTGTAGGTAGAATTGAGGCTCAACTCAATGTTAGGGAAAAAGGGACATTTCCAGCCCAACCTCAATCTAACCCAAAGGGTCAACATGAGGTCCATGAAGCAAGTTCATCTCAACTTAAATTTGAACAAGTTAAGTCTGTCACAACTCTTCGTAGCGGAAAAATAATTAACAAAGAAATTCCGATAAAAGATGACAAACCTGAAAAATCTATTGAAAAGAAGGATGAAGATGATAATGAACAAGATGATCCAATACCCCATCACAAGATAGTTGCTCCATTTCCTCAGCGCTTGCTTGCAGCTAAAAAGGGAATACCTGACCAAGAAATTCTGGAAATCTTTAAACAAGTAAAGATTAACATTCCTTTATTAGATGCCATTAAGCAGATCCCATCTTATGCCAAATTTTTAAAAGATCTTTGTACCATAAAGCGAAAGCTTTACGTACAAAAGAAAGCTTTTCTAACTGAACAGGTGAGTGCTATTCTCAAACACAACACCCCACCTAAGTATAAAGATCCTGGTTGTCCTACCATATCTTGTATCATAGAAAACTTCAGGATACAACGAGCCCTTCTTGATTTAGGTGCAAGTGTTAACTTACTGCCCTATTCAGTTTATGAACAGTTAGGACTTGGTGAACTAAAACCCACCAAGGTTACTCTCCAACTTGCCGATCGATCTATAAAGATACCAAGAGGAGTAGTCGAGGATGTACTTGTCCAAATTGATAAATTCTATTTTTTAGTCGACTTCATAGTATTAGATACCCAGCCTGTCATGAATTGTACCACTCCAATACTTGTCATTCTAGGCTGCCCATTTCTAGCTACTTCCAATGCTTTGATCAACTGTCGAAATGGAATAATGAAAATGTCATTTGGGAATATGACTATAGATTTTAATATATTTAACATTTGTAAACAACCCGATAATGACAATGAAAATGATGAAATTCATGGAGTTAATCTGATCGACTCCATTGTAGAAGATGCTCTTGTCCCATCTCTTTCTTCTGATCCGTTAGAAACATGCCTAACTCATTTTGGAAATACAGAGATAAACCAAAACTTTAGAGAAATTAGTGCCATTTTAGATTCAGCTCCTTTATTGGATACGAATAGGTGGAAATCTCGTTTCGAAGAATTGCCCCCACGCAACAATAGTCCTTTACCATCTAGTGTTCAAGCACCTAAACTTGAGCTAAAACCTTTGCCATCTGAGCTCTAGTACGCATACCTTGGTCAAGAAGAGACTTTTCCTGTGATCATATCATCCCAACTCGAACAAAGTCAAGAATTAAAATTGTTAGAAATTCTCAAGGAGCATAAGGGAGCAATAGGGTGGACAATTGCTGATATCAAGGGAATTAGTCCCTCAATTTGCACTCATAGAATCCACCTAGAAGCTGATGCCAAACCTTCTTGTCAACCTCAACGTCGTTTGAACCCAAACATGAAGGATGTGGTTAGGGCAGAAGTTCTGAAACTTCTGGATGCGGGTATGATTTACCCAATTTCAGATAGTAAATGGGTAAGTCCAACCCAAGTAGTCCCGAAAAAATCTGGTGTTACTGTAGTCAAAAATGCCAACAATGAATTAGTTCCAACTAGGGTCCCCACTAGTTGGCGTGTATGCATTGACTATAGAAAACTTAATTCTGTCACAAGGAAGGATCACTTTTCTCTACCTTTTATTGATCAAATCTTAGAAAGGTTGGCATGTCATAAATTTTATTGCTTCCTAGATGGCTATTCAGGTTACAACCAAATTGCAATTGATCCTGAAGATCAGGAAAAGACCACTTCTACATGTCCTTTTGGCACATTTGCTTACAAGAGAATACCTTTTGGATTATGTAATGCTCCTGCAACCTTCCAAAGATGCATGCTCAGTATTTTCTCTGACATGGTTGAACGCTTTTTGGAAGTCTTCATGGATGATTTTTCGGTTTTTGGATCTTCTTTTGAAAACTGTGTGGACCATTTAAGGCTAGTCTTAATTCGATGTGAGAAGAAGAATCTAATCTTAAACTGGAAAAAGTGCCATTTTATGGTAACTAGGGGAATTGTTCTTGGGCATGTCATTTCATCTGAAGGGATTGAAGTAGACAAGGCTAAAATTGACTTAATTGCTAACTTACCCAACCCAAAAACTATCAAAGATATACGTTCATTTTTGGGTCATGTAGGATTTTATAGGAGATTCATTAAAGATTTTAGCTCAATATCTAAACCCTTATGTAATCTCCTTCAAAAGGAAGCCCAATTTGTGTGGTCTGAAGAATGTCAAAAAGCTTTTGATAAACTTAAAAGCTTGCTGACCTTTGCTCCCATCATGCAACCACCTGACTGGTCGCTTCCTTTTGAAATTATGTGTGATGATAGTGAATATGCAGTTGGGGTAGTTCTAGGGCAAAGAAAAGAAAGGAATCCTTATGTTATCTACTATGCAAGTAAGACTTTAAATAGTGCACAAAAGAATTACACCACTACGGAAAAGGAACTACTTGCCATAGTATTTGCACTAGACAAATTTAGGTCTTACTTGATTGGATCCAAAATCATTATCTACACTGACCAGGCTGCCCTTAAGTACCTTCTTTCAAAAAAGGATGCTAAGGCGCGTTTACTTAGGTGGATCCTTCTGCTCCAAGAATTTTTTCTAGAAATAAGAGATAAAAAAGGGGTAGAGAATGTAGTAGCTGATCACTTGTCCCGTCTCACTCTTCCAAATTCCATAGACAATTCACCCATAAGAGACACTTTTCCTGATGAGCAACTCTTTGAGATCACGTCGTCACCTTGGTTTGCAGACATTGCAAATTTTCTTGTCACGGGTGAACTCCCGATGCATTGGAATAAACAAGACAAAAGAAAATTTCTGACCGAAATAAAAAATTTCTTCTGGGATGATCCTTATCTTTTCAAATACTGCCCAGACCAAATTATTAGGAGATATGTACCTAATGATGAATTTAGTAGTGTCATTTCCTTTTGTCATTCTGAAGCTTGCAGTGGTCATTTCTCTACTAAGAAAACGGCTGCAAAAATTTTACAGTGCGGTTTCTATTGGCCCACTTTGTTCAAAGATTTCCATAACTTTTGCAAAGCTTGCGAGCGTTGTCAAAAGTTAGGTAGGATAACTCGTAGGAATATGATGCCCCTCAACCCAATTTTAATTATCGAAATATTTGATTGTTGGAAAATAGATTTTATGGGTCCATTTCCTCCTTCATTCGAAAATTTGTACATCTTAGTAGCTGTAGATTATGTCTCCAAATGGATAGAGGCAATTCCTTGCAAGAATAATGACCATAAAACTGTTTTAAAATTTTTAAAAGAAAACATTCTTTCCAGATTCGGAACGCCTCGAGCCATCATCAGTGATGGGGGTTCACACTTCTGTAATAAGCCTTTTGAGGCTTTAATGCGAAAATATGGGATCACCCATAAAGTCGCCACCCCTTATCATCCACAAACAAGTGGACAAGTTGAAGTATCCAATCGATCAATTAAGAATATTCTGGAAAAAACGGTTAACCCAAATCGCAAAGACTGGTCTTTGCATTTAACTGATGCACTTTGGGCTTATCGTATTGCTTTTAAAAGCCCGATTGGTATGTCTCCGTACCGTCTTATCACTTTGGGCTTATCGTATTGCTTTTAAAAGCCCGATTGATATGCTCCTGTGGAATTGGAGCATAGGGCCTACTGGGCTATTAAGAGATTTAATTTTGATATGGATAAGGCTAGTTCACTACGTAAACTTCAACTTAATGAACTAGAGGAAATCAGGAATGAAGCAAATGAGAATGCTCGAATTTATAAGAACAAAATGAAAGTCTTTCATGATAGAAATATTATAAGAAAAACATTTGAGCCGTCCCAGAAAGTTCTATTGTATAATTCAAGACTTCACTTATTTTCAGAAAAATTGAGATCTAGGTGGACCGGCCCATTTATAGTTAAAACTGTTTATCCGTATGGAACCGTTGAGATAGAGAATCCAAACACCGGTAATATTTTTAAAGTAAATGGCCAACGTTTGAAGTTATTTTTGGACAACTTTACCCCAGAGGTTGAATCAACCAATATGGAAGATCCTGTTTATCAGGATTGATCTCTATATCTGCTAGAGATCCTCTATTTGTACATAATTTTTCGTTCTTTCATTTTCTATTGATATGACAATTGGTGAGCAACAACAATGTGCGGTCATTCTATCAGGTAAATTCTAACCTTCAGCCTTATTATCCTTCATACAATCATATTTCATGCATTCATGTTGAAACATTGGGGACAATGTTGAAATTAAGTTGGGGGGAGAGATTACTGTATTTTTCTATATATCATAACAATTGTCATATCTTTCAAAAAATAATAATAATAATAAATTATTAAATATATATATAATAATAATAAAATAATAATATATATATAATAATAATAATAGTAATAATAATAACAAACATATATTTTGTTGCATTTAACTACCACTCTAATTTTTCTAAGCAAATAAACATGTGCAGCTATTAAGGCAAGGAGCACATTATGACTTATCAGAGACCTATTACTAGATCCCCACACAAGTATTCAATGACAATAGGAAAGCCTCAGGAGTTCATTTGTGTTACCTATTTGTTTGTTGATCTTATTCGCAAGAGAAGTACGAGTGTCCTTGTCCTAAAGTTCATGATTTGGTTTTCACATAAAGATAGAATTTGAAATTCTCGGCTAGATCACCTGGGTGCTTTATGTTTTGACCTTGTTTGACCTATAGTCACAATACAGTCATATCTTAAAATATATATATATATAATAAAAAAAAGAGAGAGAGAAATAATACAATTTGTCTTCACTGAGTAACCGGGCCTCTTGCCTATAAAGCAGCGAGTGTTCGCGTAAAAAGGTGAAAATGACTGAAATAAGTGACTAGTTTGGCCTCGTGGCATAGTCTGGTTTGAGTAATTAAGTCCGAGGGGTGTTTCACCTAATGCCTTGAGCCAACTGGATTAAGAGTCATTGACCCAAAGCTCGTTACATGGATCTTACTAGAGCCTAATGGAGTTAGACTGTTGTAGTAATTTTGATTTAAATAAAAAAATATATATAATAATAATAAAAAATAATGATAAATAAATAAATAAATAAATAAAAATATTTTAAACATGAGTGACTTAGTTAAATTAAAACCAAGTGACATGTGGATGACTGGTTTGACTCCATTATTTTAGAACTCTGTGTACCTGGGATGTCTAGTTGGGATTGATAGCTTCATTTTTATATGCGAACCATTCTGGATAAATAACATGTGATATTCAGAAAATTTAGTGGATCGGAAGCTAACAAATGGTAGTTAACACTTGTGAATTTGAGTAGTGCACCTAGCACTCAAGGGGTACCCAATTGTGGTGGAGGTATAGGTATTCTGAGACGTCACACTTACATTTGCCTTAAGGGTTGCTATATTTTAGAGTATCTTTTAAAATGATGTTTGTGGGTAACATCACTGCAAACCCTCACGAGACAACACTCGTCCACTAGGGTAACCTAGAGGTTAACGGCTTGTTGCACGTGCTAAGTGCAATCGTAATGCTCTACGAAAATGAGTATTTATTTTAATTCATGCATATTGATATATATTAATAAAATAAACAATACTTTTGCACCCTCATTTTATCATTTTCACACTAAATTGCTAGAGACTAGCAATAAGCTAGTTGGGGGGTGTGATGAGAGCACAAAAGTACAATCTTCATACCATTTTAATTAGTATTATAGCTAATCTTTATTAATAAAATTACTTAATTAATGTTTTATTTGTGTTTGAGTGCAAGTAATCCAAGAGATTCAATAACGCAGGTTTCAGCCCAATGCCCGGCAGCCCGAGCTCAACAAATTTCCCAACATCCGCAACATGGGGGCTTTGAAATTTCCCAACTTTTCAACTATCCGTAACCTCCCCGAACATGCAACATGATCAATATCCCATCTCGTCTGTTTAGGAACAAACCCAAACTCCCAAACCGGCTCTTTAATTCAACCGTGTTTCAAAATTCCGTCTCCTCAGCTTCCCAATGTTCGTCATCTAAGTCGCGTCTCATCCTGAGTAAATTCCAGCCGATGGAAGAGGAGGAAGCCATCTGGTGAGGAGTCTTCTCAACACCCCAACTGTCATCTTCTTCCACGCTTCCCAGCCGCATCCCAACGTCCATCCATGGCATCTCAAGCATTGTGGCATCAAACAGCTGTATGGCTTCTTGTCTCCCAACCGGATCATTCCAAGCAACAGTGGAAGCATCCCAGCAGCCTAAGAGTCCCAAGTGATTCGACTTCATCTAATCCGCATCTCATCCACTCCTAGCAGCGTTTCAGCTTCTCCGATTGCTTCTCCTCCTTCAAACATGCTGAAAGTGTCTATAAAAGAAACCGGGAAGGGGCTACCAGGGGGATCATCCGGTGGAGGCAGGAGGAGGACACGGATCAAGGGACGGAAGAAGGAAACCAGAGGTCTCCCAAACAACCGCAGGCCTTCTTCCGATTTTTCTCAGCCGAGGGAGAGAGGAGAAGAGGATAGCCGGCCGTGCGACGAAGGAGGAAGAGGCCAAGGGAACCAGCAAGCAAAATATCTCAACTCCTCTTCCGATCCGTCTTCTCAGCCGGGCGAGAGAAGGAGGAGAAGCATCGGGAGGAGAAAAGAAAAAGAAAAGAAAGAAAACAGAGCACTCTGTTTTCTTAAGAGAAGAAAGGAAAAAAAAAGGAATTTATGTTTTATTTTATTTATTCTATGCTAATCCCTTTTATAAAATTGCTTGCATCTCATATGGATAGCTAAATCTTTTTTTAGCTAAGGCTAGGAAAAAGCCTAGCATTTTCTTCATGTATTTCCTTTAATCATCAATTGGATTTTAATATTTTTGATTTGATTTATGGTGCAGTGGATTGATAGAAATTATTTCAAACTTATATATTTTCTTTGATTTGTTATTTTCTCCGGGTATAACAGATGCTTAGAAATCCCTGTAGTTTAAAATAGAATTACTGTAATGCTGCCCATAAAACTAAATCTATTTTATTATGATTAATTGATGATTTTAAGAAATGCATGATTAAGTGCTAGGCTGAATCCTAATGCCTTAGTTATATTTTTGTCAATCTGAATATTATTTAGCCTTTAGTTTTTGTTCACTGTCAAATCCCTGTGGATTCGATCTCGGACTCACCGAGAATATTACTTTGCTACACCCTATACTTGGGGTATTCTACATTTAATTTTCCTTTTTAAAAGAGCAAGATTAAAGTCGTAGCACCGGCTGCCTATGAGATCAGTGCTGTGAGGGCAGGGTCTGGACATTCACCCTTAGTACCCAGGGTGCCAGTTGGATGAGACCATGGACCATGTGTTGTTCCAGTGAAAGCGAGATAGGAGGGTGTGGGGGCTCGTTGACATCCTATCGGAGGCACGGTGCCACTCGGGCCCCTTCCTACAGGCGCTCAGACGGTGGGCCATCACCCCTCAGACTCAACTGATGGCTATTGGAGCAGTTTATACGACTTACCATATCTGGCTGGCCAGGAATGTCTGAATTTTTGGAGAGAGCAACCCTTCACCTAGGTTCATTGTGGAGTAAGCCCGGGCTCAGGCAGTTGAGGCCACTCGTACTAGTCCATCGGATGGGCCTTTGATAGTTTAAGGTGCGTGGGGCTCTACTTCTGCTCTTGTAACGCATCGTACGGTGTTTTTCACCTGAGAACCTCTACCTCCAAGTTTTCTCAAGGTCAATTTTGATGGATGCGTGCTTGATGAGGGCAGGAGAAGTGCAGACTTCGTCATCAGGAGCCCGAACTTCAGGGTGGTTGCTGCCAGCGTATGCTAGATCTTTGACACTTCTGTTCCGAAGGCAGAGTTGAGAGCAACATGGGCTGACCTGAGTTATGCATAGCGCGCCTTGTGGGTCAAAGCAGTTTGGCTAGAGGATGATTCGACCACAGTGATCGGCTGGATCCATGGGGCATCGGTGGCGTGGATGGATGCCACCCCCTGCTCCAAAACATCCGAGCCATAGTGAGAGGCGATGTTGTATTGCAGGCAGGACACGTGTACAGAGAAGCCAATGAAGCCGCAGATTGGATGGTCTCGTATGTGGCAGATCACTTCGAGGGACCCTATGGGTCGGAAAACGGGAGTTACATAGAGCACTTCAAGATGTATTATTTTTGACTTTTTTATATGTATCCATAGCTATCTGCTGCAGTAAAAAAAAAAAAAGAAATAAACCATCATTAGATCTTTAACAGTAGAGTTAGCGGTATTTTTGCCGACAAATGTGCATCAATTTGAGTGCTTATTTCCCCATGAGATCGGTGGTAAAAATATTTTAACCCATTACTCTAGTGCAATCCGCAGCCTCTGATCAGTACTCCCCAGACAACTATGTCAGGCTCCACTGGCTTTACTTCGAATAGCCTCTCTAGGCCTCCACTACCCAAGAGGTCCTGTACTCCCTCTGCAGAGGTACCTTTCCCCTTTCTCGATCAGTCCACCATGTCGTCGAGATGCAAAGTAGCTTCACCACGCGGTCGGGTTGAACAACATCCTCTTCCTTCATCTCAAATGCTTCCACTTCAAGTGCTCATGCCTCGCGTTGCTCCCGATCGTGGAGCTACATCATACCAGATTTCCGCAGAATAGATGTCCCCTCGTTTGCTGGGAGTCCAAACTTCGATCAATTACCAAGCCAGTGCTGGAAAAGTTGCCAAACCCTAGAGGCTTCTTGTGCTTTCATGCATAATATGTAAGGAGGAGCATGCCATGTTCTTTTGCAGGTGGCTTCCATCGGCTGCAACATTTGATATTAACAAAACGGCTAGCTAGATTTAGAGGAATGGAAGGCGGAGGTTGGGAAAATGCACATCCTTATCCACTTAGCTATCAAATACTGCTGGAATTTGAAGATGCTTCATTCATATGCCCAAAAATCAAGATCAAAAAAGGAGTATGAGGTCCTCCAATAACGTCCCCTCCATCATCTTTTGAATAACAGCTACTTGTAAGTCTCTCTCTCTCTCTCTCTCTCTCTCTCTCTCTCTCTCCACCGTTTCCTCCCCTTGTTGCTTGTTATTCTCTGCATTTCCACCTCTCAAAATTCTACTAAGAAAATAATCTTCTCTTAAGATTGATACACTCAAAGCATGCCACATGTTTGACATAATATCGTGCAGAGTATTATGATTTGCAGAGCCTTATTCCAGAATTATATAAAATCTTAATGCCTCAAAATGGCATTCTATGCTATTATGGTGCATAAAACATTTTATTTCTACCGGCTGAAATGCTGGTCTAGGAGCAGCAGTTCTGATGGGGAACTTGACAAAAATCTGATTCTAAAATTCTTTCCCTCTCTAGTTTAGAACAAGTCAGACTAAAATTTCAGCACTTAGAATGTTCAAAAGATCAGAAGGAAAAGTTTATTGATTTTGTATAATTCCGGAATAAAGCTCTGCAAATCACATTATATTATGTCAAACCTGAGGCATGCTACAATTACTTGTGCTTTGAGTGTATTCAATCTCATAAAAAGCTTGTTCCGTTGGTAGAATCTTGAGGGTTGGAAAAGCAGAGAATAACATGGAACAAGGGAAGGAAATAGAAAAGAGAGGGGAGTGACTTACAAGGAGGAGGAGACATGTTGGACCTTGTACCCCTCCTCCTTTCTGACCCTATCATTGAACTCTTGGGCACGCAAATCAGCTTCAGTTCCTAAAGGGTGGTCACATTGATGTGATCCCGTGGGAACCATCTTCATTCTGGCAGTACTCGATGGTTAAGTGGGTGAGGCTGCGCATCACGCCAACCTCCACTCTCCATTCCTCTGAATCTAGAAGTATCAAGTATTGCAGCCGAGGAAAGCCATCAGGTGAAGAACAGGACATGCTCCTCTTTGCATACGCATGGAAACACAATGAAAGAAGCCTAAGGCTTGGCAGCTTCTCCAGCACTGGCTTGATAACTGATGTCCACGAAACCACGTTCCTCCTCTCAGACATCCGATCGAAGCACTGCTTTGGCTGAGTCGCCCGCGCGTTTGTAGCCAGCCAGCATTGCGTTCCATGAGACGACATCTCTATGAGGCATTTCGTCGAACAGCTTCTCTGCATACTTGATGTCTTGGAAAATTTTGGCTGCATCGATCCGGTGACCATGACGAAGATGGAGTTGGGTTATTTGTGATGGTACCGCATCCAGACTGGGGTACTGGTGATGGAGGGATGATGACCGTCTATCGGCTACGGTAAGCCCTTGGGTATATCAAGGTTATGAAAGATGTCCATGTTCTTTATGACCTAATGTGCGACTGCTATTTGTGCTCATAATATTTGCAGAATAAAGTAGTCCTCCATGTATCCGATAATTAAAGCAGTCCTCCATGACACCAAGTTCTTGACCAGGATTTCATCGAACACCCACCGACGAGCATTTGGGTGTTTCAAACTCGCCACAGCCGCCGCCGATCAGAGCATCTCCAGGCAAATGTAATTGAATCAAATGCCATGCGAATTTTGACGGCATGATGCTGCGGAACCACCACAAAGCTGGCTACAGCAGCAGTGATAACAGCGGCTAGTGTTGATCCTGACCGGACCATCTCCAAGAAATAGCGGAACACTTCGGCTGAGTCGCCGGCGCGTTTGTAGCCAGCCAGCATTGCGTTACATGAGACGACATCTCTATGAGGCATTTCGTCGAACAGCTTCTCTGCATGCTTGATATCTCGGAAAATTTTGGTCGCATCGATCAGGTGGCCATGACGAAGATGGGTGGCGATGATGGAGTTGGGTTATCTGTGATGGCAGCGCATCAAGATTGGGGTATTGGTGATGGAGGGATGATGACCGTCTATCAGCTACGGTTAGCCCTTGGGTATATCAAGGTCATAAAAGATGACCATGTTCTTTATGACCTAATGTGCGACTGCTATTGGTGCTCATAATATTTGCAGAGTAAAGTATTATTTCTACACAAGTATGAGAGCTGGGGTTGGGCAATTAAACCCCTCGTTAAATCTTTAACAGTGGAGTTGACAGTATTTTTGCCTACAAATGTGCATCAATTTTAGTGCTTATTTTCCTATGAGATCGGTGGTAAAATATTTTAACCCATTACTCTGCCCTGCTCAAGTTTTGGTAGACACCAGCCTTGACGTAGTCTGGCTTTTTTTATAAACAAACATAAGGTTCATGCGGACAGTGACTTTGTCAAAAATAATGCTGTTATTTTGTAGTTTTCATGAACTATTACCCCTTAAGATGATTCAGAACAGCCTTCTATTTCATAAATCGTAATATTTTCAACAAAAAAATATGCAATCAACAAGGTTGTAATGTGCAATAGCAGCAAACATAGGTTGCCATCATAACAAGATACAATCACCACTGAAACCTTGGTTCGAAGGCACGGTGTTAGATTGAAACTATGGAAGTTCACATAGAAGCAATAAAACACTGCTACCATTATGAGAGTCAACAAAGATCCAAATCAATTTTACAAAACATTTCAGGTCAGATTTGATAGAAGCTATATAGATTAGATAAAGCATTTAACCCAGCCCACACCTTGTTTAGCTGACAATATTACCCATATACCTTGGATCAAATACTGTGAACACTTCTTTCATGTATTTCTAGTCATCTGGTTCTCACCTACAAAAACTTGTATCACAGAGGAAAACTGAACAAGAGCAGCAATACACTAAGATAGAAGGACTACCTAGCTATCTTCTCAGCCTTTAATATTTTCGCTTTTCTACTCTCACCATCATTTCTATCATCCTTGTCATCGTCGCCAACAAAAATAATATTACCACCGTCATCAACATCATCTACTTCCAACTCACCTTCATCATCCCAGTCTTCGCCTTCACCATCGAACTCATCATCTTCATATTCCTCATCCAGCATGCCCTGTTGAGCACGTACGGTGTGGTACTCTGGTGGGGGAGGACAGTCCTCTGTGATTGCCTCATCACGCTTGATCACAAGATGCCGAATGATCCGTTCATCTTTGTCCAGCATGCTCTTGAAGTCATTGATTAATTTGGCTTCCAGCTCAAAGTTCATCAAAATATAGTTGGCGTTCTTTGCCTTTCTTATCTTATAAGCAAGTCGTCTAAGCCCCCAATTGTTCAGCCTCCAAATCCTTCCTTTTCTCTCCCTGATAAAATCTGCGATGATGGAGAAACGAATAATTTGTTGCTAAGTAGTTAGTACATGAAATAATCCATTAACCATTAGATAAACAATTCCAAACACAATTTTTTCCTTCACAATTTATTTTATACTTATGTGGAAAACAAAAAGTTGGGGCATGAAGAATTGAAATGATACCAGCAATGTTTATTCTTTCCAATCTGAAGGAGACAAACAAAGCCAGGCATGCATCAAGCAGGATTGGGTGCCGTTCATGGAGCAACTAGGTGGCTTTAGCCTACATATGCATGCAAATATAAGCACATTCTGAGGACATTGAAGTCTAGTCAAAATGGTGATCATGCCAACCTTGAATTGAAAATGAAATAGAAGACTCGAAAGGTATGAGAGTTCACTCTTCAATTTGGAGTTTGATCTTTATATTGCTCGACTCACTGAAAGGTTTGACATTTCCTTCCAATGTTCTACCAGAAAGCTAGAGGAAATCACGCTAGAGCTTCCTGTACCACTCCAATGAAAAAGGATAAAGCACATAGTAGGTAGCCACAAATGTTCCACGTGAAGATGAACTGAAGAAAAAGCATGCTCGGATCTTCAGTTTGTCAGATCCTCCTAAAAATGGTGACCCAGGAAGATCTTCCAAGGTTTTCAGATCCAACAAGCATTTCAAGCCCATCATATAACCATCCTCTACTAGGTTATTGAATGTCCTTAAGGCAGACATTTAAAAAGCCTCTTTCATCCATTACATCTAACACTCTCTTAAGATCCAGATTTACCCTAATTAGAAGGCAAGAAGCTCATTCACCTGCATAAAAACCATCTAAGTTCCTTAAATTATACATCACAATTCCCTGCACTCAAGACCAGTGCAAACTTTTAACTCACTGTTTTTGCAAAAGCCATGAAAGAGAAGGAAAACAAGCTGTGACAGATCCTACTGGAGATAAATAGTCTAGGTGGCCTCAGCAACCCAAAAATACTAATCTGATAAACTGTAACAATCTGCAAGTACGAAACAAATGTGGGAAACAAAAACAGAAGTGGATATCTTTCCAATGGATACCAAGTATTAATGACAACAAAGAAATTCTGTCAAGTTAATTCTTGAGTGCATTTCTAGAGCATCACCAATAAGATTACCTGAGTCAATCAATTAAGAACTACCCCACAAAGTTCAAACCTAGAACTTATCCCAAATGGATAAGCGCTGCAACCACTGGGGTAAAGGCCAGTTTGCCGAAGAAAATGAGAGTTCACAGGGTATAGCTTTGTAATAATAACTGAATTATGAAACCTTTTTTTCCTATTCCACTTTTAATATGGTTGTTGACATCATATATATAATCAAACAAACGAAACTTGATATCAAGTATCGGTCTTTATGAAAGCAGAAACACAAAAAGCAGAGTGCCTAATTAAGGTTTAACTAGAAGGCCACCAAACACAAAAATGAAACAACGTAAGAAGCTACATCATCATTCCTATCATCTTAGTTATTATCTTTTATGATAATAAAATAGTCAAAATTATGTGCCTATTAACATCGAAATGCAGAGAACAAATCATGAGAGAAATCAACTAGTCCAAAAAGCACCTTGCACTTTTGATATGACACTTTCAACCTCATCCACATGGTCTTCATGAATTAAATAAACCACCTCATAATGACGCACTGCCAAGAAAGAAACACAAGTAAGCATATAGCAGGAAAAACTGGATATATACAGGTCTACATAAGTATCTGAAGAGAATCTATGAATAGCTTTCATCATTGTTACTTTCATAAATTATATCAAAAAAAGGACAACTTTCATAATAAACCTTACAATCCTAATAGTACACTATGCATACTATGTCAGAGAACTAAATAGGACAAAAAATCCAGATACTGCATCATTTCTCCAAAATAAGTTTATATGGTTCATGCCTTCTTAAAGAGGAAAGGAGTGAATTTAAATGTTTTAAATCTTTGTAGGAACAACTTTGTACAGGTATATATAGAAGAAAGTATGAGGGCAGTGATAAATGACAGAATTTGCTACTGCTTTTGCAAGGTGATAAGGAGAAAAAGATAGACGATATATAGACCTACAGAAGATGATGGAACATGAGAAAACACTCTATAAGCAAGTGGCAGAAATAAAGAATCAAACGATCTCACAACATTTTTATAAGAAGCATCTACCTGTAACAAGATACATTCTGCGATCTGATTGTACACACAATACCTGTCTTTGATAACCTTCTTAAAGACTTCGTGTTTCTCTTTTTGCACCCTTGACCACATTACCTGAGGGACACTGTTAGAAGCCTCTATCCCTCAAAAGGCAGATGATTGAATGTACTTAGCCTTCCCTACACACCCTGACAGAAAAGTGTGACAAGCTAACCTTTTAATGAAAACCTCCCTATGAACCATATCAGAGAAACAAATGAGACACCATGTCTTCCTCAAATCCACAAAGAAACACTTGATATTGACATTAATGCACCTATTAAAATGAAATCCAAATGAATGTCTCAATTTTATGAGGTACTAAACATGCCATTCGGAAGTGATGCTCCAACCACCAACTGTTAAAATGAGAATGGTACCAAGTCACTCTAACTGAAATAATTCCCTAGCATCAATCCCTTTAGCACCTGCCACAAAACTTTTTCCCCTGATTGGGCTCATAGATACTGGTAGTAATCCGCAAGATTAATACTCCATATCATAACTAGAATGGAAACCACAAACCCACCATCCTCCATTCTCATCTTTGCACCCAAAGAATAAGTACTACCTAAGAACCTAATTGCACCTATCACCACCTACTCATAGAATCTGTGTCATCCAATACAATAGGCTATTCAACAATCGTAAAAGTAATACTATATTTATATAGAAGCAAAATTAGGTTTATAAATATTCAAAAAACTCTCTGAATATGTGAACATGTCATATTTCTATCAGGTCCAAAATCAAAGAATCCAAGATGTACAAGTAAAAATATGCTTTACTGCAACATTCATAGATGATCACATTTTTGAAGTTTTTCCTCCAACATACCTTCAACTAAAACACATATTTTTTATCATTAGCCCTCTCAACTCCAGGAAATTTTTTTCATTGTGTGTTTGGGTCAAGTACTCGAGTGTGATCATCCATACCAATCCTAATCCGACTGCAGTTCTTGGGTTGTTTTCCTGCCAGCATATCCTTTTTCACATATATCCAGACCAAAAATACCATCCATAACTATATCAGAAGTTTTTCCTCCACCATACCTTCAACTAGAACACATATCTTTTTATCATTAGTCCTCTCAATTCGAGGAATTTTTTTCATTGTGTGTTCAAGTCAAGCGCGCAAGTGAGATCATCCATGACAATCATGATCTAACTGCAGTTGCTAGCTTGTTTCTTCCCTGCACATCCATTTTCACATATATCCAGATCAAAACTACTATCCATAACGACATCACCAGAACATCACAAATCACTGCATATTCAGCTTAGCCAAGGAACCCGATATAGCACCAATCACCTCCCTCATTTGTTTGTTAATTGCATGTTTACTTGGTTTTGTTAAATTTACTTGGTCCAACCCAACTTTCCATAGGGTTCTGTAATATTTGGTCTATAGAGGACTCAACCTTGCTGAACCCCATATATGCAATTCCTGCTTGGAGAGTGCCAGTGATCTCCTACAATTCACCATAACATGAGCCAATGAGTTTTTAAAATCTCACTCCCCAGTTTTGTCCCTGAAGAACAACAAAAAACAATAATTGGTTACAATTTATGGACAATCTAGCATCCAAGCATGTAGTCATTCACAAAGTGATTGTTTTATAATGATATGACAAGAGGATGCAATTCCAGTTAGATTTTAGTTTACAGGGTGCTACCACGAGGTGGCTGGATGTGGCTTCCATAGAGGTGCTGGTTACTCAAAATGTTTTTGAAATCACTGGCTCTGGTATTTGACTCCAGTTAGAAAACTTTGCAGTATGGTGCCCATATATAGAAGACATATGGTCAGCTTTTCCACAATAAGTTGGCCAATATTCACTTTGGCTCTTGCTTTTGTAAGCCCTGTTTTTCCACTCTCTATGCTTCTGGTTTGTTATATGATAGTTCTGGACATGAGGTTTCATTCTAATGTTCAAAAGGGAAAATGAAAAGAAGAACAGCAAAAAGAAATATAAGACTAGCACAGGATCCTGCTACGTCAGAGTGGGTTTCCACTAAACTTGTTATGTCTCGGATATCAGCCCCTTCAGCAAGTAATATAAAGAAATGCTAGCTGATGTGAATAAATTTAATTCTTTTAAGCCAACCACATCTCTAGAGTTATATAAATATGACTAAATAAATTTTGAAAAAAGGAAGGATTGTGATGTGTTTACCTCTTTCAACATTTAAATCACTCTCTAGCTGAAGCTTGAGAAACTCATAAAGCTTTTCTGCAAATCACAATGGCATTACTTTCTGCTATTAAAATCAGTGAAGTAATTTGTCAAGAACACACAAACTTATCATAACAAAAGCAAATTAAAATTGGTGCTGAAGATTCTAAGTACCTTCTTCAGCATCTGCAAATTCAGGTAAAACACTACCATCTTCCTTAACTGTTTTCTGTAAGTAATAGAAACGAGAAACACTTAATTAGCTTAAAGGTTCTATTTAGAAACTTATAAGCATTCCAGTGACCACAACGAGCATTTGGTAATACCGGCTGGTCTCCTGTAAATTTATAAAAAAAATTGATTTCTAAGGATTATAAAAATGAAGCAAAGCAATCTACCTATTAAAATTTTTCAAGAAATCAACAAACAAACTAAGTGAAAATGAAGAAATAACCAGTCAACTTCAACATCAAACCAAAAAAAGAACAGTTTCCCCATCAAAAATAACCCTAAGCACACATACCAAATACATAATTTTTTTATAAAAAAAACTGAACTAAGGAACAATAACTAATGACACTAGCTCCAGCAAAGGGTTAAAAATCACATCGGATGTTATGGGTTCTCTCAAAATCGCACTTTTTAAGCTCCTCCAGTGCCCAAAACTAGAATAAGCTGGGAAAAGAAGGAATTACAGGAGGCAAGGAAAGGGGGAAGAAAACCTCACCTTCAAATTCTATTCTATCCTCATCAAAAGCTTCAGAGGAAAAGAAATCCTAAATCATTGAAATACCGAGATTCTAAGCGACACTAAAATGGAATAGCATAAATAAATTAAATAAAGAGTTCGTAACTCCAAATTTTAACCCATCTCATCGACCAACCCAAAAGCAAAGAAGAAGAAAACACAAGAAAAACGACATAGTTCTGGCCAAGATCGCACCTTTTTTAGCAGGACGGCTTCGGGGAACGGCCCGGTGGCCTCGTCCGGCTTGGAAACGAAGCTGTGGGAGTCGGGCTTGTTTTTCCTCTTCTTAGCCCCTGCCACCACCAGCCTTCCCCTCTCGACGGAGAGCTTCTCCTGATAAGAGAATCCATTAGAGGGGGGCGACCACCAATGAGTTAATCTGAGCCTCTGGGGACATTGGAAGACTAGGGTTCGTAGAAGAGAACGGGGAGAGATGGAGGAGGAGGAGGAAGCCATGAGAGTAGCTTCCATTGTTTGGAGAATAAAAAAATGAGTTCTGAGAAGAAGATCGCAGATAAGGCACTCAGATGTCGAATCCCGAAAGGTCCAAATCCGAACCCGATAAGGTAGCCGGGCTTCGATTTGGTGGGCCTCTTTAGATCCGTTAAAGTTTGATTTTTCTTGAAAAATAAAAAACAAACATATATTTTTTTAATGCCTTTGCTTTTTAACATAAAGAATAATTTGTTTGGCCATCAAAATGCTATAGTTGCTATATTATTTGCATGAGTCTAGATGGCTTCACTTGACTCGGCTAATTATCTCGACTTTTTAAATCTTTTTTTTTATTTTGTATTAAAGCAGATATTTCATACATTACGTGTAAGAATACACCAAATAAAGTCAGAACAAAAGATCGTGAAGTGCTAGAAGCAACTTCCACTCCCCGACTCATAGGGTACTCACTGAATAACTGGCTATGTAGGCAGCCATCTAATCCGCAGTCCCATTGTCAAGGATACACAAGATTTTTTCAACAGTCAATCAAATCTTGAGGGATCTTCCACAATTGTAGGAGTTGTTATTAGATAATAGTTTGTTGCATGATACGATTGTATCTTATTTTACACATGTACTATTACAATAAATTGTAAATGCTATCTATAAATGAATACAAATACCACAACAACAGAAGTATAGCTTTCCAAACATTCTCATGGTATCAGAGCCTTCCTTTGGGTTAACATCCTTCGATTTAGGGCATCTGAGAACCATTTTTCCTCTTCCCTCACCTTTAACACAATGGTTCATATGTTAACCATTAAAATCTCCTCCTCCAATTTTTTGCTTTGGCGTAGTCAAGTCATACCACTTCTTCAATGCCGAGACTTGCTCAGTTATGTCGATGGTACCACAACCATGCATGCAGCCACCATCACTCTGGAGCAACTACTACGCCGAACCCGAAGCACTCGGGAAGGAAGCAGATGGACCAGCTTGTGCTCATTCTTCTTCTTTCGTCCCTCATGGAGGAAGCTATGGGTCTCCCTACTTCCCACGATGTCTGGACTGCGTTGGAGAACTCTTTCAGTCACAAGTCCAAGACCCAAGAGCTTCGTATTAAGGACGACCTTCAGCTAATGAAGAGAGGTACTTGCAGGGTCACTGAGTATTCTTGTTGCTTTAAAAGCCTGCGTGACCAGTTATCCGCCATGGGCCGACCAGTCGATGACACAGACAAGATACAATGGTATCTTCGAGGACTTAAGACGGAGTTCTCAACCTTCTCCACAACACAGTTGTCTCTCACCCCACTGACCGACCTTCAAAGATCTTGTACCGAAGGCCGAGAGCATTGAGATTTTTGTCAAATCTCTAGAGCAACCAGCTGGTTCGATTGCTCCATTCACCGCCACCAAAGGCTCTCAATATGGTCCGTCTTGTGGAGGAGGCAAACACAAAAATGGTGGGTGTGGCAAGGGAGGGCAGCACAACAACAAAGGCAAAGGCAATGGTCGTTCTAGCAACAGCATTCGCTGCCAAATTTGCAAAGCAGAGGGACATTCTGCTACGGTCTGTCGTGCGCAATATGCTCGTGGCGACAATTCTGCCCTTTAGCTGAGGCCTTCTTAAATTGCTCTGTCGGAGATGGCCCAGATTCGGATTGGTACACAGACACAGGGGCATCGACCTACATGACACCGGATGTGGCACAGTTGGACAAAGCTGACACATACAATGGTAAGGTTTGTGTTACTGTAGGCAATGGAGCCACACTTTCCATCACTCACACGGGTAACCTTTCTCCGACTCCTAATCTTACACTTTTGGATGTCTTAGTTGTTCCCCATCTCACTAAAAACTTGCTGTCTATCAGTAAATTGACGTCTGACTTTTCTTTTTCTATCACCTTTACTGATACGTGTTTTTTTTTTTTTTTTTTTTTGCTTAAAACGGGTTCTTCAGACAACGCGTGTCCGAATACACCCAAGAACATCAAAATATAAAATCTCACGTAGTGCCAATGGCAACTCCCGCTCTCCTACCCACAGGGCGTATCCCGAATGGTGTGCTGCATATGCAGCTATCCAGTCAGCCGCCCCGTTGGCCTCCCTAAATACATGCTTAGCCTCAAAGGCCACACCATCCCTCACCATCATCCTAATATCCCGAATCAAAGGATGGCCAGTGCTCTCACGCCGAATCCACCCAATGACAGTGGATGAGTCGCCCTCCAAGATGATCGAGCTAGCCCGCAGTACCCGCCGCGCATGGCAAATGCCGGCCCAGGCAGCTCGCAACTCCGCCTCTGGCACTGATATGTCGAAGAGCCGGCAACCGCCCGCTGCCACTACCCTAGAGTGAGGGTCTGGTATGACGAAGCCTGCACCGCCTCGTGTACCACTATCTAGTACTGAACCATCAAAATTAACTTTGAGGAAACTCAGGGGTGGGGGCTCCCAGGTGAAGAACACCGTCCGAAGAGCTGCCTGAGCAGAGAAAGAACCCCAGGTGTCCCGAGCTATCAAGGCCGTATCTGAAGGGCTGGTAGGTCTGGAATCCATCGCCAGTACTCGAGCAGACTCCACAACAAACCTCGGCGACATCCTACGCTCACCAAAAGTGCGAGCGTTCCTTGCCAACCAGATCTGGTGGGCGGTGCAAGTCGCTTGGATGGCCTCCTGACATGTCCGGGGACTGGCCAGCCACTGTCGTATCATCTGTAGGAACAGTCTCCTCTCCCGCCACACCTCCTCTGGGATACCCGTCTACTGCCATGTCAATCTCGCCCAAATGTATCCAAATAGTACATGGTCAACTGACTCATCTGCACCGCAAGCCCCACACTCTGCAGGGATCCCCAAACCACGTCGGCTCAGCACTGCTCTCGTCGAAAGGCGGTCCCACATCACCTTCCATAGAAAAAGTGCTGCTCTCGGATGAAGCCTGGACCTCCAAATCCAGGCACAGTCCCATCCACTCTCATGCTCGCGCTGAATCACCCGGGCCAGATCACCCAGCCTAACACTGGCCCTGCATGAAGTGCTCCAAACCCTGACATCTGGGCCCTCGCATCCTGGTACTGGAAGAGAAAGGATCCTCTCGGCTAGATGTGCCCCGAACAACTGATGAAGTCTGTCCACGTCCCACTCTGCCCTCCCTGGTGCTAAGAGGTCGCACACCCGGAGCCCCGCTGCTGCCTCAAAATCCACCGTCGTCGGCCAATATCTCAAAGGAATGGTATCTACCCACGGATCATCAGTCACAACAATGGTCTGGCCATCGCCCATCAGCCACCTGGTATGAGCTAACACGGTCGGCAGGTACCTCCCAATCTCACGCCACATGAAAGAGATACGGCGACCACGCCGTGCCACCTCAGGGCTCCCTCGGCCATATCTAGCTGCCATCACCCGGCTCCAAAGCCCATGTGGCTCCAACAAAAAGCGAGCTGCATGCCGTGCAATGAGAGTCTCACGCCGCTCCAGGAGAGACTGAACTCCCAGACCACCCTCGCTGGTGGGCCGGCAGACCCACTCCCAGGCCACCAGATGGACCCCACGGCCCCCACCATGGGACCCCCAAAGGAAGCTTCGGAGAAGACGTTCAATCTTCAACAGAGTCGTCTTAGGGACCACAGTGTTGGCCATGAGATATACCGGCATGGACCCAAGCACCGATCTGACAAGTGTCAGCCGCCTCATCATGGATAGAGATGATGCCCTCCATCCCTCCAGCCTGCTCTCACCCGCTGCACCAACCCCGAACACTCCGCCACCCGTAGCCTCCGGCCTGTGATGGGGACTCCCAGGTAAACCAGAGTCCCCTCCTGCTCGGGCATCTGCAAAATACTCTTGATCTCCTGTCTGACTCTGCTCTCTGTGCTAGGGCTGAACTGGATGGCTGACTTCGTGAAGTTTATTCTCTGTCCGGATGCCGCACAGTAACCTGCCAACACTCTGCGAAGTACACGTGCATCAGAAACCCGCGCCCTGGACAAGAGAAGACAATCGTCAGCAAAAAGTAGGTGAGAGACAGATCCCGCCCCCGGTGTTGGAACATAGGACTCCAGCTCCCGGCTTGCACACGCCCTCTGGAGGGCACGGGACAATATATCAGAACAAATGATAAATAAGTAAGGGGATAAGGGACATCCCTGCCGCAGCCCCATAGTAGACTCAAAAAAAATCGATGGTGTGCCGTTGACCAAGATAGAGAACTTTGGCCCCTGGACACACCCTAGGACCCATCCAATCCATCGCCTGTGGAAGCCATAGGCCTCCAGTGCCCTCCGGAGAAAGCTCCATCTGATCCTGTCATAAGCCCTCTCCATATCCAGCTTGACTGCCATCAAACTGCCCCGCTTCGATGCTCGCTGGAGATCCCACATCATCTCCTGAGCCAGCATAACGTTGTGGGAAATGTTCCTCCGCGCAACGAAAGCCCCATGCTCTTGGCTGATAATGCCCGGCAGTAGGGGCTTTATCCTGCCCACCATAATCCTTGCCACAACCTTGTACAAGGTTGTGCACAAACTGATGGGCCTAAAGTGACCCGGCTCTACCGCCTCTTGGCGCTTCGGAATGAGCGTGATGAAGGTGGCCTTCCAGTCCTCAGGCATGGCTGCCTGAGTGAAGAAACACTGAACAGCCTCAATCACAGCTCCCCGAATGATACCCCAATATCTACGAAAGAAGAAAGGGGGGAACCCATCTGGTCCTGGAGCCTTGTCCGCTTCCAGAGCCCAGACTGCCTCCTGCACCTCCTTCGCTGACACCGGCCGAACCAGGGTCGTATTCTTGTCATCTGCAATACCTACATCAACCCTCGGAAAGTGGTCATCATCACCAGGGCCTCCATCCTCAGTCCATCTGGCGCGGAAAAAGTCAAGTAGAACCTGTCCAACGGCAGGCTCACCCTCCACTCGGTGACCGGACCCATCACGCAGTGAGTGGATCATACTCCGCTGTCGCCGAATAACCGTCGTCCGATGAAAGAACCTAGTGTTGCGATCACCCTCGTTTACCCACTGGACCCGAGATTTCTGTCGCCAGAAAATCTCATGCTGCCGTAGCAGTGAGTGGTGAGTCGCAAGAAGCCCCCGAAGATGAGTCATGTCATTCTCCGGGAGTGCACCCCGTAGGTCTTCTCTCCTCTGTAGTTCCGTAATCGCCTCCTCAACCCCCTCCAATCTCCAGAAAATATCGCTCACTACCTCGCGGTTCCAACGGCGAAGCCGCCGTTTGGTCAACTCGAGTTTGCGTGAAACCCGCCGCATCGCATCCCCCCGCACCGGAACACGCCACGCATCGCGAACGATGTCCCAAGACTGGGGGTACGATAGTCAAACCTTCTCGAAGCGAAATGGGCTATGATGACCCGGTACCGATGAGGTCGAAATCAACAAGGGGCAATGATCTGATGCAATCCGGGGTAAATGACTAACTCGGCAGGTAGGAAAGCGAAGGATCTAGTCTGGGGAAGCAAAGGCCCTATCTAGCCGCTCCCAAACCCTAGCACCGCCGGGTTGATTGTTGCACCAGGTGAACCGTGGTCCCGAAAAGCCTAAGTCCACCAAGCCATTTAGCTGCACAAAGTCGCGAAACTCCCTTCTATCAATCCTATCAGTGAATGACGCACCCCCCCTCTTCTCATCCGCACTTTTGATACAATTAAAATCACCAACCGCCACCGTTGGGATACCCTGGGCAAGCAAGTTGGTGACCTCTCGCCAGAGGGTTCTCCTGACCCTGTAGTCCGTGCTCGCATACACACCACACAACACCCAAGGGTCCGCCTCAGGTTCCGATACAACCATCACTACCTGTTGAGAACAGTTGTGGAAGACATTAATCCTCGCCACCCCTCGCCTCCACAGGATCAAAAGGCCACCAGACAGCCCCTGGGACTCGACTGCATAGGTCTCCCAGTCCCTCCCCAGGCGTCGCCTCAGTCGACCAAGCCCATCACCAGACAACCGTGTCTCGCAGAGAAAACAGATCTCTAGACAGTGGAGCTGTACTAGCCGTTTAAATGAGGACATGAAGGCCGGCTTGGCCGCCCCCCTACAATTCCAGGCTAGAATCCTCATGGATCAACAACTGCTCGGTCGGCCTCTGGTACGTCCTCCCCCTGGGCCTCGGGAGCTAGCTCAGGCTGGCGACCTAAATCCCCCAGCTGCTCAACCTCACCAGATGCATCGCACATGACTGCCGCCCTGATGAGTTGCACGACAGCTGGGTGGTCCCCCTCTGCCGTAGCTAAGCCCGTGGAGCACTCACTATATAGAACCGCAATGCAAGAAAGGTGGTGGCAACCGGTCGATGTGAAGATGACTTATATGTGCTAGAGCGTGGAAACAAGGCCTTTCTTTCTGTCATTCATAATAATTTCTCGTGAGCATCTTATGATATTTGGCATGCTCGATTGGGTCATGTAGCTCATTCTGTTATTTCATTGAATAAAAAAAAGGCCAATTATCTGTTACATATTTGCTCCCAAATCCTACCATTTGTTATAGTTGCCAGTCACATTGCCAAAAGCCATCAGCTCCCTTTCAATACAAATGAGCAGCGCTCAGACCATATTTTAGGATTAGTTCATTGTGATTTATGGGGTCCTTCCCCTGTCACCTCTAATATTGGTTATAGGTACTATATGATTTTCATTGATGATCACTCACATTTTATATGGTTATATCTATTGAAATTGAAATATGATTTCTTCACAATTTTTCTTCAATTCCAATCCTTCGTGGAGAATCAATTTTTTGCCAAAATAAAAATATTTCAAAGTGATGGGGGGGTCTGAATTCACTAGTCTACTATTTAAGTCTCATTTGCAATCTTTGGGTATATACCACCAAATGTCATGTCCACATACATCCTTACAAAATGGTCGGGCGGAAAGAAAACATAGACACATTACAGAAACTGGTCTTGCCATGCTATTTCACTCCCATGCATCTTCTAAGCTTTGGGTTGAAGCCTTCAGCATGGCAGTCTTCACCATCCATCGGCTGTCAACTCCAGTCCTTTATGGTCTCTCACCCTTTGAGGTTTTGTATAGTAAGACACCTATTTATGCCAATTTTCATCCTTTTGGTTGTCTTATTTATTCCTGTTTACGAGATTATGCCCCAAATAATTAATTTGTGCCATGTAGTACACCTTGCATTTTTCTTGGCTACAACATGTCACATAAAGGCTTTCATTGCCTTGACCCTAGAATGCATCGTGTATACATAACTAGGCATGCCAAATTTGATGAGTTAAATTTTTTCTTTGTTGGCAATCAACACACATCGACCAAGAGCTCTCTAGATTTCTCATCATTTCTTAAGCCCGATGTGTCTCCCTTTCAACCCGCAACTCCATCCGACCCAGTTGATAATCCACAGGCTTCCTTACCTACAATAGCAAAGTCCAAACTAGGATCATGTGTTACTTGTGCTATTGACCCTATTAATGTGAGATTGCAGATTCTGCCTGCTTTTGCAGGATGCACCATGCTCACATTCGGAGGCTCAATCTGCTCCATTGGAGACACAGGCTCCAGTTGGCATTATGGAACCTCAGTCCATGTCTCTCGGTTCCTCAGATGCCATCCCGTCTTCCACTCATTCTTCGGGCTCCACACCATTGGGCTTTGTTGCTTCGAGCTCAACAGTTTTGAATAACCACTAGATGGTAACTCATGGGAAGGCTTGTATTTTCAAGCCCAAGAGTTATTTATGTGTTGTCCCGGATTCACCACTGCTCACTCCTTGTTGACTGTTAAGGAGCCCAAAGATTTTAAATCTACCACAAAACACCCAGGCTGGATTGCAACCATGGACGAGGAAATACGGGCTTTTACTTCAAACCACACATGGACTTGGCGCTACGACCATCTAATACAAACATTGTGGGCTCGAAGTGGGTTTTTCGAGTGAAATATTTATCTGATGCCTCGGTGGATCACCTTAAAGTCCGCCTTGTTGCCAAAAGCTATACCCAACTTCTCGATTTAGATTTCACTGATACTTTTAGTCCTGTTGTCAAGGCATCTACTGTTCATGTCGTTCAATCTCTAGCTATTTCAAAGAATTGGCCTCCCCGTCACTTCAAGAATGCTTTCTAATGAAATTCTACAAGAAGAGATCTATATGGAGTAACCTCCTAGGTACGCTAACCCACAACTGTCTGATCATGTCTACTGGCTAAAAAAAGCTATTTATGGCTTGAAACAAGCCCCCTATGCTTGATTTCATCGCTTCAGCTCATTTCTCTTGAAGGTTGAATTTCTGTGCAGCCGTGCTGATACTTCACTATTTGTTTTTTGCCAGTCCGGTGGCATTATTTACTTGCCTCTTTATATCGATGACATTGTTGTTATGAGTAACAATATCACCTTGCTTGATGACTTCATCGCCAAGTTACACAAGGAATTTGCTACTAAGGATCTAGAGGCTCTAAATTACTTTCTTGGCAGTCCACCGAACTCCCGGTGGATTATTTCTCAGCCAAACAAAGTATGCACACTCCAATGGTGGTCTCACAACGGCTCTCTAGTGAAGGTGATCCCTATGCTAATCCTACCTTCTATCGATGCATGGTTGGGGCCTTGCAATATTTGACAATCACCAGACCTGATCTAGCCCATGCCGTAAATTCTATCGATCAGTACATGCAGTCTCCTTCATATCTTCACTTTTAGGCTGTCAAACGCATACTTCGGTATGTCAAAGGCACACTATAATTCTGTCTATTCTTCTCTCCATTCTTATCCACCAATCTAACATCATACTTTGATCCGGACTGGGCGTGTTGCCCTGACACCAGATGATCTACCTCCGGCTATGCAATTTATTTTGGTAATAACCTTGTTTCATGGAGTGCAAAGAAACAACTAACAGTCTCCCGATCTAGTTGTGAATCCGAATATAGAGCCTTAGCACTCACAACTGCAGAGGTTAAATGGCTCTCTCATCTCCTACGTCATCTCCAAGTCTCACCTAAACAACCTCCACTATTACTCTGTGACAACAAGAGTGCTATATTTTTGAGTCTTAATCCAGTGTGACACAAAAGGTCTAAACATATCGTCTTGGACTACCATTTCATGCGAGAACTTGTTGCCTCTAGTGCCATCAAGGTTCAGCATGTTCCCTCAAATTTGCAGGTTGTCGACGCTTTCACGAGGAGCCTTTCGCGTCCTTTGTTCTCTTTCTTTCGTTCCAAGCTCCGCATGTAGGGTCCTCCAACGCTTAGTTTGGGGGGGGGGGGGGGGGGGGGGGGGGGGGGGTGTTAAGGATACACAAGACTTCTTCAACGGTCAATCAAATCTTAAGGGATCTTCCACAATTGTAGGAGCTATTATTAGATAATAGTTTGTTGCATGATACGATTGTATCTTATTTTACGCATGTACTGTTACAACAGCTTGTAAATGCTATTTTATAAATGAATACAAATACCATAACAATAGAAGTGTGATTGTCCAAACATTCTTATCCGTTAGCCTTTCTAAATACATGTTTGGCCTGGAAGGCCCCTCCATTTTTTTATTTAGTAGTTTTCCTGATTCTAATGAAAAAATATAGAATTCAAATAGAAAAGTATATGATTGACATACACAAAATCTTTATAAATATATGAAGAATTAAATACCATTTGCTTTGTATTATTGATGCCAACTTATAAATTAGGTATGCATCTAAATAAAGTTTGAACTCTCATGTCAAATAGCGGTGTAATGTAATTGGGAATGACTTGATAAGGTTTGTATTGACTCTAGCATACCTATTGGTGCCGTGAGGCTATCTCAAGAAATAAAATGGACATAATCTATCAAAATTTATTGAAATATTGGATTTTGGTGAATATGAGACTTGTATTTATGTCACTAGTGCCCAATCTCCAATAACTTCACCACTTAAGCTTGTTAGCACCTTTACTAAAAGAAATAGTTTAATAAATTAGTTATCAAAAATATGAAGAGCTATAGTAGTTCATGGCCTCGGAGTAGCAAAGTTGTATACCAGTTATGTTAATTGCAAGTAAGAAACAAAAGTGATGATACAAGAAAGCAAGCATGATCACTATGATCTGTGCATGTGATCAAATAAAATACGCTAGTCCGAAGCAAACAAATGCTTAAGAGGGAGAATGAGAATTTTAGAAAATGAAATCGTAACATACATAGCCACAATAATGAAATATTAATAGTTCTATCTGTAGCATGTCTATTGGAAAGGAGGGTGGAAGGAGAGGGCAGAGAGCACATCACAAAACTTAACTAGAAGTAACATAAAAAAAATGGTTCCACATGAAGTTAAAATATCATAGAATATAAAATCAACTAATGATAACAAAGAACCATTGAAAGGAATTGATATGAAAAGAAAGTCAATATCATTAAACTAAAATGAACCTTAAAACACCTTACATTGGCTTGGAAACTTGGTATACAAACTATAAAACTAACAAATTCGCCTATGATATAGAACTCAAAGTACCGCCTAGTAAGAAATTAATGAAATGAAATAAAACTACCTTCTTTTTTAAAAAATAATTAAATATAAAAAAGAACAAAAGATCTCTCCTTTTAGCATCCCATTGGATGAATCTCTGGCCATCCATCTGGGATACGCCGATGTATATTGGCTCTCTTGAATTTGTAACTCTATTTTCGATGAAGTCTATGTGGTTTGTTCCATATTATTGTGATATTTTTTCAGCTGGGATCAATATTGGCATGCTCCTGCTCAAAAAATATTAAGCGATTGCTCAAGCTCTGCAACTTTACCCAACTCCTACCATTGATTTCAAACACAAAGACTAGAAAATTCACTGTTACTGCAAGCTTGAATCGACAACCATTCTATTAGCAAACCTCTTGAAACCTAACAACCATCATGAGGCTCTGATGTGATACCATTAGATATCAACTCTTGGTGTTAGGCTCCAGCCAAAAGCATCCTAAGTGAATCACAGCTCGCCTTATAACCATGCCAGCCTCCCAAGCTGAAAGGCCCACACAGTCTTTGTCTTATCCATTGCATAAAGCTCATCAGTATAGAAAACAATATTATCAAAGTGTCATTCTCGCTACCACCCTCAGACTATGTTGCATCCCCTAATCAACAATAAGCTAGTTCTTCATCACCAAATATAATTGCTATAGTACATTCACTTGAGATAGGAGATGTTGATAGGATAACTTTGTGAATGAAATATAGGCTTTGTTGCCATCCCAGGGAAAATTCACTTTCAAGAATATTCATAGGGAGTGTCAATTTGCGAGGGGAGATTAATTCTATCTTGCAAGAGTGGATGGAAGAGGTAGAGGCCAGGCCCTCTTGTTCATCGATGAGGATTAGCCACTCGTTAAACATTTCACAGCAACGATGGCAGGCAACGATAGGATATCGATCGTCTCTCGGTCTTAATAAGTTTCTAGGATCATTTTTAGGATCATATATAGGACGAGAGACCGCAATGACGTATTGAGATAAGAGCAAGCAAGAGATTATTGATTCTATTCTTTTGGTTGTGAAATGGAAGGAAGAAGTGAGAGAGGAAAGGGAAGGAGATGATAGTTGTAGTATAACATAGTGTATTTCAAGGCAAGCGGCAAAGTGATAGTATGCATGCAAATAGACAAAAATACAAGTAAATAGCTTTTTGTGAATTGAAACTATCGAGAATAAATATTTTGTCGTGACTAAAAAGGTAAGAAAGTGATTCAAGTTAGTATTATGTCATAATTTTTGTCGGCTCATTGATGAGATGCATGCGAAATATTAGCTTCTACAATTTGGATCGGCATCAAATGATACAATTTGAATGTAAACACTAAGAATATTCATATTATCGAACATGGTGCTTCTCATTGAACCTTAGAATTGTATTAGTTGAGACTTTGTTAAATTACTTTTAGTAACTTTTTCCTTCCATTTTGAAAAATCATGATCAATCAATTCACGCATAAAGAATTAAATCTTCCTTTCATTCTTTACTTTAATTTGTCGATCAAGCATGCATGAAACAGGACAAGGTCTTCGAGGCCAAATACTGATATCCTATGACCGCGAATAACTTGACGAGATTCATACCAACTATACTAATTTAACAAAATAAATACCATAATCTAATATTGAGTGGCAAACCCTTAAATTTAAAAATACTTTTCAAGACAAAGAGACAGATACAAATCTAAATTTTAGACTAGAAAGTAGAAGGCAATTTTGCATCAAAATTGGTTTAAACTCGATGCAAAACCAAGTTCACAATCCTCAGCTGCTTATGTCCAACCTAACTGTTAATTATCTGTCACACTCCGGCCAACTTAATAGATCGGATGAAGACTTGCCAGCCTTGATTATCAAAATGAAAGGATCTAAATACAAATCTAAATCTTAGACTGGAAAGTGAAAAGCCATTTTGTATCAAAATTGGTTTAAGATTTGACTCGAAACCAAACTCCTAATTCTAAGCTCCTTGATTATGTCCAACCCTAAACTCCCAACCCTAAACTCTCGAATGTCAATTTTGTGCCCCACTTGGGCCAAATTAACGGGTCGGGTCAAGAATTGCCAGCCCCGGTAGTGAGCCGTACCCATTGCACCGCTGGCTGTTATCCCTTCAACCTTTCACCATCGGCTTTCGACTCCCGTCTCCTCCCAAGTAGGGCTAAAATTAGGGCGTAGGGTTTTAGAGATCTCAGCAATGGCGGAGAGCGGAGCTGGGCGAGAGGAAGGGGAAGGAGCTGGAGTCCTCCTCTATTACAAGTACGCCCCCGTTCCCGATCTCCCCTCCCTCGTCCGCTTCTACGACTCCAATTGCCGATCTCTCGGCCTCCTTGGCCGCGTCCGGATCGCTCCCGACGGCGTCAACGTCACTGTAAGCCCTTCTCTCCTCGACTCTTTCCAGAATCACGATTTCCTTATTCTCTTTACCCCTGTTTGGTTCCATTATAAAACTTTGATCATTTAGGTTGGAAAAGTTTGCATCTTTTCTTGTATATATATAGATTTTGATCATGGGTTTTGTATGGGCCTTTCTTGTCCATTTTATTGAGAATCACAAATGCCTTATTATTCTGACTGTAGATTTTATGAGGTTGGGTTTATATTGTGATCATCGATTGGATTTTGTTTTTGTATTTTGCTTTGTGTGTTTGATTTGCTCTTTTTGTCAGGTTGGTGGAAAGATGTCATCACTGGAGAAGCACATTGCAGAGGTGAAATCAAAGAGCTTATTCGAGGGCACTGACTTCAAGCTTGCAGATTGTGATCACCCTTCTGATAAGAGGATCGCTAATGAATGCGGTTTCACGTCTCTCAACATTCGAGTTGTAAAGGTTTTTGTTCCGCACATATCTTGTTTTAGAATGCACAATTGCATTCAAATAGGGATAAATGGAGGAACTTAATTGGATGATTTCACTTTGATAGTTCACTTAATACTAGTGTTGGCTGCATTCTCTTAATTTTAACACGTATAAAGAAAAACTTTAGTCGAAATTACCGTGATATATATATATATATATTTTTTTTTAATTGCAATGTGGACTTCTCTGATGTTGTATTTGTTACAATGTTAAAGGCTGTTATCATCAATTTCAGGAGTTAGTTACCTTTAGATCCCATCCATTATCGAAGTCACCAGAAATTTCAAATGCAGGAGCACACCTTTCTGCAATTGAGTTCCATTCTGTTCTCCATGATGCGAGTAAGTGGATGATTTGATGATTGTTGGAATTTCATCTCTTAAATAGTAGATCATTTTAGATGATTCTTCTTATAAATAGATGTACTATCTTTGCTTTCTGAGATTTCTGGGATTATGCTTGGTAGTTTAGGATTTATGAATATGAGGCTAAGTTGCTGATAGAAAAAATTGTTACCAGGAAATAATGTGGACTCTCATTCATCGGTCCAGCAGAAGCAACTTGTTTTACTGGATGCAAGGAACATATATGAGACTAGGATTGGGAAGTTTCAGACTCCAAATGTGGAGACTTTGGATCCAGAAACAAGGCAATATAGTGACCTACCTGCCTGGGTAGATGACCATTCTGAACAGCTGTGTGGCAAACATGTCCTCATGTAAGTATCTTCTGTCTGGATCTTGTAACTGTATTCCAACCCTTTTCTCCATATAAGCCAGAGAAACAAAAATGGTGTCCAATAAATCCAAATCTTTCAGCTTCAGTTGAATGTGTGCTCTTACTGAATTAGAGAGTATACCTGTATTTTGTCAAACCACTAAAGATGTGTAACTAGGGCCTTCTTGGGTTCCATGCTGATTGGGTGGTTAAAGTTTTCTAATGTTGTGTGCTTGTAATTTCTGGATGAACAACGTGTTAGCCTTTATCGATGAGAGGCAAAGGTTTGACTTCATCTTGTTTTCCTAAAACGAATTGGTAGACCATTAGTTAGACCCTTACATGGAAGGTGACTTCTGGAATGATAGTTTTTGAGTGGAGTATGGCAGGCCTTGCTGAAAACTATGTCCGTTGCATTACTACATAGGATGGTATAACCTTCTAGGGAAGCCAATGACATGGAAGGATCACTTGAAGGAAGACGTATGGAGTATGGCCCTTTTGGCTGTGTTCTTGGATCTTGAATTTATCTTTTCATTCTAATTATATTTCTTTTGAATAGAAGAACTCTTATATTTGCTAATGCACAACACAGTTACCGAGGAAAATCTGTTAATCGTTTAAATTTAGGTTTTTCATACTAAGAAAAATGTCAACAATTTAAATCTAATTTCTATTAATTCTTAGAATTATGTCAATATTGTCTATGGCTTGCAATATGTGACTCATTTGTTTCAAGCATTATGCTGACTCTTCTTTTTCTTTTCCTTTTTCCTTTTTTTTGACTTTTGTAGCCTATAGTTAATTGGGAGCATACTTTTGTAATACTTTACATTACTTCTCATGGGTGGTAGATGCTGTAATTATTCTTTCTATATTTCAGGTACTGTACTGGAGGTATAAGATGTGAAATGGCATCAGCCTATATTCGATCCAAGGGTGCAGGTTTCGAAAATGTGTTTCAGGTAAGTCTTAAAAAAGAATTATGTTTGGTTTTCTTTATCTTTTTCATTTGTTATCAATAATTTTATAGTGCTTTCATATCAGTTTCCGTTATGTGATTTTGAAATATGCTGGTTTTATCAATGCTCACTTTCAATATGCATTTAAGTGCTCATACTAGAACAGTACAGTGGGCATTATGATTGATGGAGATTTTTCATTAGTTCACCTTTTGCTGACTAATTGTCCAAATTATTAATAAAAATGAAAGGGCATATAAATTCTGTTGAATTGCAGAAAAAGGCATAACTGTATGCATGAAAAGGAAGGGATAAATTTCAGTAAACAACAAACTGATCATGGGATAATCCTCAACTTCTCTGAAGTCTTCCAAGTTATGTTTCTTTTTACATATGGAAAAGAAGACCAATGTGGTATGCAGATTAAAATATTTTTATATCTCCTTCAAATACAGTTCCAAGGCATTAATCACCATTCTTAAATGTTATTTGCATTATAGTAATTTTTTTTCCTTTTTAAATGTGCCATAATATTTAATATGGATACCATATGTCACGACCCCCGCCCCGTTCCCGGCGGGCCGCCACGACGGTTCTAGGGTGCGGGTAGGCATAAGGCCACCAGCCACCGCGTAGAACCCTACTACCTATCAATCATCAATGAATCTTGAAAAATTTGGCATGATGCATGCACAAAATGATCACTTTTCCTATAGTGACCTGTCAGGATTATCTCAATACATACAACACACTACCTGTCAGAGCAGCAATCACATAATCCGTCACATAATGAACCTGGACAATATATATCAATACATTATCTCAGGCATATAACTCATATGTATAAAAATCTGGTTCCCATTCCATCTATGGTCAAACCCATATCCACAACAGGATCTACGACTGTAACTATACACTATATACAACAGAAGGTTTATAATACACCAAAAGGGTATAAACCTCTATCTACATTATACTATACTATACTATGGAGCGGCACAGTAAGCAGACAATCTCTAACCCTGCTCCTCTCTATACAATACTTGCCCTGCAATCAAAAACACCAAACTGGGGAGTGAGTATATGAATACTCAGTGAGTGGAGTAGAGAGTACTATGCACATGAGACAGAATATAATCATGGCTCGAGATGAAATCTCAAGATCAATAACAACATGAACATGAACTCAACATAGAGAATATGGAATAAATCATCAATATTACCACAATCAATATCAACTCATCTGAAGCATATATGGAATAATCAAGCAAACATATATGCTACTCATGAATATGCTCAACAGATCATAATGCTGGAACATACAAATCAGGTGTCAATATGCTGAAATCATCACTAGACAGCTGTCGGGAGGTGGGTTTTACGCCCCAGGCGAACCAGCAACAACTCCTTACTGTCACATGCATATGTAGGATAAGACACCACACTAATCATGTAAATGCCGGCCAGTATCCAGAACAGAAATCCATCTCACATCTACATACTAAACGGCACCTCGTGGGAATTCTACATCCGCGGAAAGCCATACTGCACCTCGCGGGGTCTTACTATGCCCGGCGGCAAGCAGAATATAAGTCGTAGGACCGGCCGATCCTACGCCTAGGGCCGTGTCCCCCCCTAGGAAGGGACTGGGCTCCGCCCACCCAGAAGGCTACTATGTGCACAAAGGCCGATGTTCAACCCCATCGACTATAGGTGTCCTGCAGATACTGCCAAGCCATGCATAAATGCCATAATGCACCCTCCCAATACTTTACTAAAAAGGAGTATGATCAAGACTACCACTCACTCGACTCCGACCCAATCATAAACTAACATCAGGGTTGGGAGTGAGGGTCAAGAAAGTGCAATACAACTCAATATACCACTAAAAAGGCTCTACAAATCTTTGAAATAGAGGAAATGAAATCAATTTACAAAAGAAATCATTTCACAATTCGGAATCAATTTGATTACTCATCAACCCCTCGTAATTTCTCTCAATGTTCCTTCAAATGCATGTACAGAATAATCAAGCATGGAGAATCAAGATTATAGAGGAATCTACTACAACAATTAATCAATAAGCTCAGGTGGAATCAAGTCACACTTGGCAACATTCATGAAAATGAATAAAGAATGTGCTCATGGTGCAAAGTACAAACTCCCACTCACCTGCCAATCCGGCACGGCCTCGATACGCCTCTAGAATTCTACAGCAGGCAGTGGGGAACTTCTTCCTCTCGTTCCCTAGCTTCTTGCCCAACTGTGACATGCATTTACCATACATTTAGTCTTGTATCAAGGTCATAATCTACGTGCCAATTATAATATAGGGAACTTTAATTGATTCAACTCCCCCGTTCCCTAAATCTTTTCTTTTCTTTCTCTTTTTCTATTAATTAACTCATCATTTATGTGTATTAGGGACTCCCTTGCACGAGTACAAGGTCTCCCTTAGCCTAATCTAGGCTTAATACCCTATTATGGCATGAAATCCCTTATTTTCCACCCGGATGAACAGTAACCCGAACTGACAGTGGGTTACTTCATCCCGGTTTTGATCCACTTTCAGGACTCCAAATTTGATGAAATTTTTACCTAACATTCTACACTCATAGAGGATTCCAAAGAGATAACATGCATCATCATCGGAGGCCGTTTGACCCCCTAAATAGTTCGCCGAAGTTGGGACTTCGACACAGTTTTTCCGTAGTGCCGGAAAAATTTGTTAAAATCCGATTCTTCCTCTTTTAATCACCTCTACAACCCTTATCCGACCCCTCTAGACTATATCCACCCTTTGTATAGCCTAATGTCATCAAAAGACTAGATAGGGACGGATATTTACCTTTTTCTTTTTGGAAATCGAGGTCCTTGCGTAGAGGGGAAGGAGATCTACGTTTTTTCCTTCAGCTGGAAGTGCAACCGGGATCCCTTCCACCTCGAATCCCTCTTTCTTCTTCTTTTTCTTCTTCTTCTTCTCTTTTTCTTTCCTTCTTTTCCTCCACGCCTGAGAACCCCCTCTCTGTGACTCTCTCTCGGTTTCATTCCCGTGAGCCACCAACCACCCCATTTAAATCACATCAAAGCACTATTCACCTTTGTTTAATATTATTAAATTCCCATTTTGCCCCTAACACTTCAACATATCTACAACTATGCCATTATCTTTTGATTCCTTCCAATTTTACCCCTTATATCAATTTTAAAGGACTATTCTATCCCTTTTTATATAAAAAAAAATTTTGGGGTTATTACATCCTCCCCTCCTTATATAAAATTCGTCCTCGAATTTAAAAGAGTAAATTACCTGATTACTCAAAGAGGTGAGGGTATTTGCTCTTCATACTTTGCTCCGACTCCCAAGTGCATTCTTCAACATTGTGCCGGTGCCATTGGACCTTTACCATACATATTTCCTTATTTCTCAGCTTCCTGATCTGAGTATCAAGAATAGCGACAGGAAGTTCTTCATAAGAAAGATCTTCTTCTACTATAACTTCCTGCACTGATAGCACATGAGATGGATCCGGCACATACTTCCGGAGCATAGATATGTGGAATACTGGATGCACATGGCTGAGGTTTGGAGGCAGTGCTAATCTGTAAGATACATTGCCAACTTTATCTAATATTTCAAAGGGGCCAATGTATCTGGGACTAAGCTTGCCCCTCTTTCCAAACCTCATTACCCCTTTCATAGGAGAGATCTTTAGGAACACGTGATCCCCCGTGCCAAACTGCACATCTCTCCTTCTGACATCTGAGTAGCTCTTCTGCCTACTGAACACTGTCCTCAACCTTTCCTGTATCATTGGCACTTTTTCTGATGTCTCTCTGATGTCCTTCTAGGTGCTTCTCTCCAATCTCAGACCAGCATAAGGGAGATCTACATTTTCTCCCATAAAGTGCCTCATAAGGTGCCATACCAATAGTGGAGTGATAACTGTTATTATATGCAAACTCCACTAAAGGTAAGTATCTGTCCCAGCTACCTCTGAAATCCAGTACACATATTCTGAGCATATCCTCGAGGGTCTGAATGGTCCTCTCCGATTGCCCATCTGTTTGAGGGTGAAATGCTGTACTGAAATCAAGCTGAGTTCCTAATGCCTCATGGAGTTTCTGCCAAAATCTAGAGGTAAACTGTGAACCTCTATCTGATATAATAGAAACTGGCACTCCATGCAGAGATACTATTTTATTCACATATATTTCGGCATACTGAGCTACTGAATATGTGGTTTTCACCGGTAGAAAATGGGCTGATTTTGTCAATCTATCCACAATCACCCAGATGGAATCATATCCTTTTTGTGTTCTGGGCAGCCCGACCACAAAATCCATAGTTATCCTTTCCCATTTCCACTCGGGCAAAGGTAACTCTTGCAAAAGCCCTGTTGGCTTCTGATGTTCAAATTTCACTTGTTGACAAGTCAAACAAGAAGCCACATATTTGGCCACATCCCTTTTTAATCCGTTCCACCAATATATGCCTTTGATATCATGATACATTTTGGTGGAACCAGGATGAATGCTATAGGGAGTATTGTGTGCTTCATGCATAATCCTCTGTCTCAGATCTTCCACATTTGGCACACATAGCCTACTGCCACACCTCAACATTCCATCTACAATCTGAAACCTTTCTGACTGTCCTGATTGCACTTCTCCTTTCAGTTTCACAAGGATTGGATCTAAATCCTGTGAAACTTTGATTTCATCTATCAACCTCGGTTTCACCTGAAACTGTGCAATCAAAGGACGAACCTCTAATAACTCAAAAGATAGTCCCTGAGCAAATAAATCTGCCAGATCTCTGACTATCTCTCTCCTCTGGATGGAGATGTGAGATAAACTGCCCATTGACTTCCGGCTTAATGCATCTGCTACTACATTAGCCTTGCCCGGATGATACAGGATTTGGCAGTCATAATCCTTCAACAGCTCTATCCATCTCCTTTGTCTGAGATTCAAATTTCTTTGCTGCTGAATGTACTGGAGGCTTTTATGATCAGTATATATTTCACATTTCTCACCATATAAATAATGCCTCCATATCTTTAGTGCAAATATGACAGCAGCCATTTCCAAGTCATGAGTGGGATAGTTTACTTCATGCTTTCTTAGCTGTCTGGATGCATATGCAATCACCTTGCCATTCTGCATCAACACACATCCCAATCCCACTTTAGAAGCATCACAGTAGACTACAAATCCGCCTGTATCTGTGGGTAGAGTCAAAACTGGAGCTGATGTGAGGCAATCTTTCAGCTTCTGGAAGCTCTGTTCACAAGAATCTGTCCAAGTGAACTTAACCTGCTTCCGAGTCAGCTTTGTTAATGGGGTAGCTATTTTTGAAAAGTCCTTTACAAACTTCCTATAGTACCCAGCCAGACCCAGAAAGCTCCTGATTTCTGTTACATTTGTTGGTCTCGGCCAATCCATAACTGCCTCAATCTTCTTGGGATCCACCCTGATTCCTTCCTTACATATTATGTGTCCCAAGAATCCAACTTCTTGTAGCCAGAACTCACATTTGGTAAGTTTGGCATACAATTCATGTTCTCTCAAGGTTTGTAGTGCTATCCTCAAATGCTCTTCATGATCAGCCTGACTCTTAGAATATATGAGGATATCATCTATAAAGACTATCACAAATCTGTCAAGATAGGGTTTAAAAACCCTATTCATCAAATCCATGAATGCTGCTGGGGCATTTGTCAGCCCAAATGGAAGCACTAGAAACTCATAGTGCCCGTATCTCGTTCTGAATGCAGTCTTCAATATATTTTCCTTTCTGATTTTTAACTGATGATACCCAGATTGCAGATCAATCTTCGAGAAGTACTCAGCCCCTTGTAATTGATCAAACAGGTCATCTATCCTGGGGAGTGGGTATCTATTTTTGATGGTCACTTTATTCAGCTGTCTATAATCTATACATAATCTCAGCGATCCATCCTTCTTCTTCACAAACAGAACTGGGGCACCCCATGGTGATGTACTGGGCCTAACAAACCCCTTGTCTAGCAGATCCTGCAACTGGACCTTCAACTCCCTCAGCTCTGTAGGTGCCATACGATAGGGAGCAATCGATATAGGGTTTGTACCAGGAAGAAGTTCAATACTGAACTCAATTTCTCTATCAAGTGGCAATCCTGGTAATTCTCCTGGAAATACATCAGGATACTCCCTAACAACTGGAATCTGCTGCAGATCCACAGACTCTACCTGGGTGTCCATCACATAAGCTAGATAGCTTTGACACCCCTTTCTCAGCAGCCTCTTTGCTTTTACTGCAGACACCAAATTCATTGGGATCTCACTCCTGTCCCCTTGATATGTAAATTTCCCCTTATCTAAAGGTCTGAAAATAACACTCTTTTCTTGGCAGTTAATGGTGGCACGATTGTCTGATAACCAATCCATGCCCAGTATGACATCAAAGTCTAACACTGCCAACTCAATCAAATCGACTGGGAGTGTCTTACCTTCTACCTCTACCACACAGGTAGGATACACATATCTCACTTCTATACTATCCCCTACAGGTGTGCTAATAACTAAGGGAATATGCATCAATATCTTATCCTTAGCTAACTTTTTAGCAAAATAAGGGGACACAAATGAATGGGTAGCTCCAGAATCAAATAACACTCTAGCTTTAATCTTGAGGAGCATACCTGTCACAGCTGCATTTGATGCCTGTGCCTCCTGTGGATTTACCGTAAACACCTTTCCTTGCCCTCTGCCTGCTGGAGCTAACAGCTGAGATGGTCCAACACTCTGCTGTGACGCTGGTGTCTGACCTCTGCCTCTGCCTACAGGCCCCCTACTACTAGGCCTGTCTATCTGTACAGAAGGGTAGGATGCCAAGGGCACAAACTGCTGGGTGGCACCCTGCGGGCATTCTCTGGCAAAATGACCCGGCTGTCCACATCTGTAGCACACTCCCTGGCCCATTCTGCATCTATCAGGGTGCTGCTTCCCACATATGTCACACACTGGCCATGATTGGAACCCGGATTCAGTTCTGGCCATAGTGACTGGAGGACGAGGTACTGATGGTAGAAAAGTATCTTGTGATTGACCTCTTCCCCTCCATTTCCTCTTACGCGGGGCAGATGGAGTTGAGCGTACAGATTGCTCCGTCGGGCCCTCCGAGAGATCTACTCCCTCAGATCTACCTCTACTGCTTTGCTCCTTCCCCACACTCATTTTTCTCTATTCTCTTTCAGCTCTTTCCTCTTTGTTTCTGGTCTCCCACTGTTTTGCTTTATCTATCAGCCTAGACAAGGTGGGGACCTCTACTGCCAACACCGCATTATAAAGCGGGGAAATCAGACCCCGCCTGAATCTTTCTATCCTGGCAGCTTCAGTGGGGATGATGTAAGGAGCATACTTCCCCAATCTAGTGAACTCACGAGCGTACTCAGATACGCTCATTCCGGGCATCTGCTTCAGCCTCTCAAACTGAAGAGCCCGATTCTGCCTCTCAGCCGGAGACAAAAACTCATCCATCACTGCTTGCCTGAACTCTTCCCAGGTTGGAGGATTCCTACTGTACAATCTGTCCTCCACGTGCCTCTGGTACCAGCCCCAGGCATCTTCTTTCATTGTGAGCCCTACAAGTTCTATTGCTCTTGCATCAGAACAGGGCAGTCTCCGTATCATCTTTTCAGTCTCCTCCAGGAATCTCTGAGGATCTTCACCTTCTTCCCCCTTAAACTCTGGGGTTCTGAGCCTCAGAAATTCCTGTACAGTAATCCCCTCATCATCTAGAGCCCGCCTGGCCAAACTTCTTGGCACAACTACAGGAGGTGGGATGGATACTACTGACGGGGCAGGAGGTTTCCCCCGAGCAATCTGCTCCCTCAGAGCCTGATTTTCCGCCAGTAACCGTTCCATCAATGCATCTCTACTTCCTACCTCTCCTTGATCATCAACCCTCCGTCTATCAGCAGGACGAGATTTTTCTCTTTGGGGCTCGACATGTGCAGAACCCGCATCCAATGCTATATCTGGCTCCATCCTCCTTTCAGGACGAGCAGGTCCTCTCCTTGGAGGTATTCTTTATATCTCTCTAAAAAAGTCAAAAAGAGAGGATGGTCGTTACACACTGAGTCATGATATATTTTACTGAGTTGTAAATGACTAATAAAATAACATACAGAAAAATCCTATGCTCCATAGTATAATCCTATACTTAATCCTGACTCATCCTATTGCTCTGACAAGACTCTTCTTAACCTTTGCTCTGATACCAAGCTTTGTCACGACCCTCGCCCCGTTCCTGGCGGGCCGCCGCGACGGTCCTAGGGTGCGGGTAGGCATAAGGCCACCAGCCACCGCGTAGAACCCTACTACCTATCAATCATCAATGAATCTTGAAAAATTTGGCATGATGCATGCACAAAATGATCACTTTTCCTATAGTGACCTGTCAGGATTATCTCAATACATACAACACACTACCTGTCAGAGCAGCAATCACATAATCCGTCACATAATGAACCTGGACAATATATATCAATACATTATCTCAGGCATATAACTCATATGTATAAAAATCTGGTTCCCATTCCATCTATGGTCAAACCCATATCCACAACAGGATCTACGACTGTAACTATACACTATATACAACAGAAGGTTTATAATACACCAAAAGGGTATAAACCTCTATCTACATTATACTATACTATACTATGGAGCGGCACAGTAAGCAGACAATCTCTAACCCTGCTCCTCTCTATACAATACCTGCCCTGCAATCAAAAACACCAAACTGGGGAGTGAGTATATGAATACTCAGTGAGTGGAGTAGAGAGTACTATGCATATGAGACAGAATATAATCATGGCTCGAGATGAAATCTCAAGATCAATAACAACATGAACATGAACTCAACATAGAGAATATGGAATAAATCATCAATATTACCACAATCAATATCAACTCATCTGAAGCATATATGGAATAATCAAGCAAACATGTATGCTACTCATGAATATGCTCAACAGATCATAATGCTGGAACATACAAATCAGGTGTCAATATGCTGAAATCATCACTAGACAGCTGTCGGGAGGTGGGTTTTACGCCCCAGGCGAACCAGCAACAACTCCTTACTGTCACATGCATATGTAGGATAAGACACCACACTAATCATGTAAATGCCGGCCAGTATCCAGAACAGAAATTCATCTCACATCTACATACTAAACGGCACCTCGCGGGAATTCTACATCCGCGGAAAGCCATACTGCACCTCGCGGGGTCTTACTATGCCCGGCGGCAAGCAGAATATAAGTCGTAGGACCGGCCGATCCTACGCCTAGGGCCGTGTCCCCCCTAGGAAGGGACTGGGCTCCGCCCACCCAGAAGGCTACTATGTGCACAAAGGCCGATGTTCAACCCCATCGACTATAGGTGTCCTGCAGATACTGCCAAGCCATGCATAAATGCCATAATGCACCCTCCCAATACTTTACTAAAAAGGAGTATGATTAAGACTACCACTCACTCGACTCCGACCCAATCATAAACTAACATCAGGGTTGGGAGTGAGGGTCAAGAAAGTGCAATACAACTCAATATACCACTAAAAAGGCTCTACAAATCTTTGAAATAGAGGAAATGAAATCAATTTACAAAAGAAATCATTTCACAATTCGGAATCAATTTGATTACTCATCAACCCCTCGTAATTTCTCTCAATGTTCCTTCAAATGCATGTACAGAATAATCAAGCATGGAGAATCAAGATTATAGAGGAATCTACTACAACAATTAATCAATAAGCTCAGGTGGAATCAAGTCACACTTGGCAACATTCATGAAAATGAATAAAGAATGTGCTCATGGTGCAAAGTACAAACTCCCACTCACCTGCCAATCCGGCACGGCCTCGATACGCCTCTAGAATTCTACAGCAGGCAGTGGGGAACTTCTTCCTCTCGTTCCCTAGCTTCTTGCCCAACTGTGACATGCATTTACCATACATTTAGTCTTGTATCAAGGTCATAATCTACGTGCCAATTATAATATAGGGAACTTTAATTGATTCAACTCCCCCGTTCCCTAAATCTTTTCTTTTCTTTCTCTTTTTCTTTTTCTATTAATTAACTCATCATTTATGTGTATTAGGGACTCCCTTGCACGAGTACAAGGTCTCCCTTAGCCTAATCTAGGCTTAATACCCTATTATGGCATGAAATCCCTTATTTTCCACCCGGATGAACAGTAACCCGAACTGACAGTGGGTTACTTCATCCCGGTTTTGATCCACTTTCAGGACTCCAAATTTGATGAAATTTTTACCTAACATTCTACACTCATAGAGGATTCCAAAGAGATAACATGCATCATCATCGGAGGCCGTTTGACCCCCTAAATAATTCGCCGAAGTTGGGACTTCGACACAGTTTTTCCGTAGTGCCGGAAAAATTTGTTAAAATCCGATTCTTCCTCTTTTAACCACCTCTACAACCCTTATCCGACCCCTCTAGACTATATCCACCCTTTGTATAGCCTAATGTCATCAAAAGACTAGATAGGGACGGATATTTACCTTTTTCTTTTTGGAAATCGAGGTCCTTGCGTAGAGGGGAAGGAGATCTACGTTTTTCCCTTCAGCTGGAAGTGCAACCGGGATCCCTTCCACCTCGAATCCCTCTTTCTTCTTCTTTTTCTTCTTCTTCTTCTCTTTTTCTTTCCTTCTTTTCCTCCACGCCTGAGAACCCCCTCTCTGTGACTCTCTCTCGGTTTCATTCCCGTGAGCCACCAACCACCCCATTTAAATCACATCAAAGCACTATTCACCTTTGTTTAATATTATTAAATTTCCATTTTGCCCCTAACACTTCAACATATCTACAACTATGCCATTATCTTTTGATTCCTTCCAATTTTACCCCTTATATCAATTTTAAAGGACTATTCTATCCCTTTTTATATAAAAAAAAATTTTGGGGTTATTACACCATAATTCACTTTTCCTTTCTAAGGTATGTATGGTATCTGATTTTGTGGTTCTCAAAATTTTATTCTCCTATTGGTTGTCTGATAATGGCTTTTTTCCTGATTTAGTGTCTGATGGTCCAGTTCCCAAGATTCTCTTCCTTTCTTATCCATGTTTCTGTAGATTATTGAAAAATTAGGCTCTTTACAAAATGTTGGATTCAAGAATCAGATTTTTTAATTGACTTTTCTTTTCGGCATCTTGAATAAATGTAAGATTTTAAAAGAGAGTTAATACTCTTGCAACCACGATGAGAGCTAAACAAAATTATTTGTTCCTCTTAACTGAAATTCACTCTTTGCACCAGAATGAGCACAAAAATGTTCAAGATAACTGTGTTGTGAAAAGAAAAGAAGATAAGTCCGAATCACATTGCGTGATTCCATGATATTAAGACAAGCTTAAGGACATGTCTTCATGATTAACCCAGATATCTATAATCACATTGTATGGTCCACATGTTGGAAAGGATATGCACTCAAGCACATTTTAGTAACATTTTTTCAGGTTAGATATTGTTTCATGTGCGGCAACACTATTTTGTCATTTGGCCATGTAGTTACTATAATTTCATATACCAAAAAAATATCATTCCTCATGAGGCACAGGACAAACACTGCAATTTTTTTTCTCCTTTTTCCGTAATATATATCTAAGTTACTCTTTTACAGAGATTGGATTCTCTTCAGCCATCCTTATCTTCTGATATCTATGACAGTTATTTGGTGGAATTCAGAGATATTTGGAACAATTTCCAGATGGTGGCTATTTTACGGGAAAAATTTTTGTATTTGATCACAGGTTGGCCCCCTTCTATCTTAATTGAATCTTTCTACAGATATTTTGATATGTGAATTTTATTACATATGCTGATGAAGTTTGAATCTATGGCATCCACTCTTTTTCATGTATTGTAATAGGATCTCAGTCGGATGTCAGGATGCAAATATTGTCGGAACTTGTCTAATATGTCACTCTTCGTTTGATGATTATTCATCTCGTTGCCGGTGCAGTTATTGTAGGATGTTAGTCTTAGTATGTTATAGTTGCCAGGTAAGTACAACATCATTTTCATGCTTAAAACTTCAATTTTAATTTAAACTTTCTTTTCAGTTATTTTTTTCCATGGCCAATCTCATTAGCGAATACCAGTGAGTTTTATTCCGGTTGTCCCCAAATTGTATGTTGGCTTGGTTGCCTGGAATGTGTTTCTCTGACCTGAGTACCTGTTGCAAATTATTGGACAGGGTAGTTCTGGTGTGGTGTATGTTTGTGAGTTATGCCAGAAACAAGGCAAGGGAGATAGGCCATTGCTGTTGATACAGGATGACCAGATACTTGCAGATTGCTTGCCTGATTCATCTGAAGCAAATGAGATTGCAAGAGCCCCGTTTTCTGATCACATCAAACCTCTTTCTGAACTCTCCCTGAGAGATGGTAAGGTCTGTATCAATTTGCCAGATCTAAATCTAGAGATTTTTCATTTATTGGTTATGGATGATAGTCCCTGACATCCCTGCTGGGAGATATTCTGATGGGTAGAATCTTTTTAAGAACCTAGGTTTAGTTTCAATGTTCCAGCTGATTTTCCTCCTTTCACCATGCTGAATATTGGGCAGAAAAACTGAGGTTGGAGTGTCTTGCCAACCTTAGGAGCTGTGAACAAGACTAGTTTTGTGAATTCTAATCCTCATGAATTCTGATCTTCAAGACAGAAAACAATGAAATGGATAGTGCATTCTGTTATAGGATACAGCCAGCAAAATGTCCAACTAGGATTATTAGTATGAATTTTGATGATACATTGATAGCTGTTTTCTTGTCTGACGCCCACCTCAAACCCAGTGTTCTTTGATGTTTGCTACTGAGCTGATGCAAACAGTTATGAATTTTTCAGGTCTGTTTCTTTCCTTTGATAGATAATTTTGCTCTTATTGAAATTGTTCTACAGGCCACAACCATCGGAGAAAACTAAGGATCCTGTGCTTGCATGGTTTTCGACAGAATGCTTCAAATTTTAAGGGAAGAACATCATCACTGGCTAAGAAACTCAAAAACATGGTGGAGTTTGTTTTTGTTGATGCCCCTCATGAACTTCCATTTATTTATCAACAACATTCTCATGAACCACCTCATGTTTCCATGGATTTGGCATCAGAGAAAGCTACCAATCTAACCAATTCTTGTAAAGAGTCACCACCTACACTGGAAAACTGCAAAAAAAGATTTGCATGGCTTATTGCCCCGAAGTCGGACTGCTTGGAGGAAGGAGGGTGGAAAATGGCAGATGTGTCATTTGACCCTCTTCAATATCAGCAACAAACTGATGGCTTTGAAAAATCCTATTCTTATCTCAAGACTGTAATCTCACAGATGGGGCCATTTGATGGGATCCTTGGATTCTCGCAAGGAGCAGCAATGGCTGCTTTGTTCTGTGAAAAGCAACAGAGAAGTGGTGGCGTTTCAGATTTTAGATTTGCAATCTTATGCTCTGGGTTCTCTGCAGTATCAGAGGAATGCAGCAAGAAACTAATAAAGTGCCCATCTTTGCATTGCTTCGGTAATGGCCAAGGGCATGACAGGCAGATAGCATGCGAAGCTAGCAGGAAACTTGTTGATCTGTTTGATAAGGACTGCTCTATGGTCATCGAGCACGACATGGGTCACATAATCCCGACCAGGTCGCCATACCTTGATCAAATGAAGGAGTTTCTTATGCATTTCCTCTGAAAGCCCATCTGATGTGTTCTACCCTCATTCTGAGCTTTGTATACTATTGTCTGCTTTTTTAAAACAAAAATATCTGGACTGAAGAAGTCTCTGTAATTTGATTATTGAATTTCTTGTAGAATTTCAATTGGTTGAATAATTTTCCTTTTTTCCCTCAATTTATATTCTGATCGCCTCTCAGTGTTCATTAATTCGCTACCAAGTAGTTCATAAAAGCTCGATGAGTTATGATTGTGATATCCATTTCATTTTCTTTTCAATACTTTGTTGCATTAATCATGAGAAATTGAATTAGTTAAAGAAATATTATCTTGTTCTGCCATCTGAATTTTGTGCTCTATAAGTATGGATATAATAATCTGATCTGCTGATGCCCCTAAAAGGCAGGCAGTTAGTATGAGTAGATCAAATGGCCATCCTTTGTCTTTTTCTTGTAGAAAATAAAAATTAGGGTGTTGGGTCAAACCCAGAATTCACATTAGTCTATTGTACACATTTCACCAAATTAGTAAAGCAAAATTTCGGAGCTCATGCAGATAAAAGAAAGTCCAGTGTACATTAACACCATGATCAGCAGAACGCCACCTTTTATAAATATGCGTTGAATAAACTAATCCAATCATTAATATGCGTTGATCTCGGCCGAGCGGTCGAAGACTTTAGGCTTCAAGCCAACCCATTTTATAAATATACTAAATTTGATCAGTCTTCCAAGATGCTACCTCATAAACCATGAAAAACGAAATTAATAATAATACAAAAACATAAAAAAGTGTATTGAAAAGAAGGTATTAATTCTTAGTATTATTTTTGCTAATTTGGATCCATGTAATCAGAAGATAAGAAATAAAAAAAAAATATCTTCCTAGAAACAAGCTCAATATAAATATAAATCATAAAAACATATTGTAAACAAATCGTCACAAGTAACATGGATATGGGTTTGGTGGGACAAGATGGGCTATGGCTTTACTATTCTCCATTTATTTTTATTCTATAATATAAAGAAAAATTGACGGATAAAACTCATTTATATCTCTATCCACACATATGTATGGCTATAGTTGGATGGGGTTTTGGTTTTTCGGATTTGGATCAACCTAATCCAAATCCAACCTAGGAAGCCTTTGGTCTACTTTTAGAATCCAAACCCAATCTAATAATTTTTTTGGATTTGGATCAACCTAATCCAAACCCAACCTTGGAAGCCTTTGGTCTAGTTTTAGAATCCAAACCCAATCTAATAATAGCTAATTGGGTTTATTTTTCATATCCAATGCTATCTTTTGAGTTGTTTATGGATTGGGTCGGTAAGTTGTCTCCTTTGTACTTAACAAATAGTCTTTTAGGGCTCATTTGATTCGTGGAAAGTTTTTTTTCTTTTAGGAATATGATTTCTAGAAAGCAGATTTTTGGAAAGAGAACGTCTGGAAAAGTACTTTTGGTATGTTTGGTTGACAATAAAAAATCAATAGATTTTCAGAGTGCTTATATTTGGTTGACCATCCAATTTTCTGAAAAGTTATATATAATTCTTATTATATCCTTAATAAAAATTATGTTTTTAATGTCTCTTTAATGCTGAAGGGCATTTTTGGAAAAAAAATAAAAATTGAGTGTTTCTTGACTCACGGAAAAGTAACTTTTTTATATTTTTTATAGAAATTTTTTTCCATAAAACGTGTAAATCATATTTTCATAGGAATACAACTTTTTCGTTTTTCTTCTTTGAAAACTTCAATAAAATAGAAACATCTTATTACTTTTTCGTTGACCATACTTTCCTCCCTTCTTTTTCGGAAACCAAACGAGCCTTTAAATTATACATCTGTGCGGTATAAACACATTAAAATAGCCCGGCATCATCTTTCCCACCTATGCTGATGCTTGAGTTCGGATCATCTTTCCCATTCAACGGTTAGGATCACAACTCCCTCTCTTCTTAAACCCAATAAAGTGAGAAGCGAGGGGAGAGAGGTTTAGGCCATGGCGACGCGGTTCTTGAGGACAAGAAAACTAGCGGGCAGCGTCTCCATCCGCAAGGTAGTCAGTCATCTCTCTCTACATCGATTCCAAGGAGTGATCCTTTTTCTGGCTTTCCTCCTTGCCGCTTCTCTTCCCTACCGTTCCTTTCTCGAGCTTTTGCTATTCCTGACGGTGATCAGCAACGTGGGCAGGATGGGAAACCCTCCAAGATCGAATTTTTAGTCGATTTTGACTCGAATCCCCATGTGGGATATTTTATCCTGGGGGAAAGGTGTTTTTTTGCGGAGTCTTCCGTTTCTGATGATGATTAACTCCGTTCGCGAGACTCGAAACCCTCCAAGATTGGATCTTTGAGCGGTTTCCGTCTCTCCTATCTCCGCACCAAAAAATATTTTGTCCTTCTATTTTTGGAATTTATGTATTGATGTACTCTCAAATTTGTGAGGGAGGTTGTCTGTTCTTTCTTCTTCAAATTGTTTTGTATTATGAATTTGATGAACTTTACATGCCTATCGAGCTGTTCGGTTTTTTTTCGTTTTTTTTTAAAATAAAAGATACAAAACCGTTCTTCCCACTTCACTTAAAAAGGCTTGGAGTTTCTGCAAATGGGGAAGTCATATTTTTAGTGTTGTTTTAATTCGTTAACATATTATCATATTGCTGAAGTGAAAAATTTGTGGTTTATGAAGCATCATTTTTTTTTATAATTCCAAACGGTTTTGTTAAAGTTTGATATTGATTACTTCATTTTGGGATTCAATATTGGACTAACCCTATGAAGCATCAATCGTTTCTCATTCTCAACTTTGCCATGGTGGGTGTATTCGGCCTTGTAAGAGAAGAGATGGTCGTTTGATGGTCAAATATTCGGATGTGCAGTTTGGATACCACGGAACTTTTATTGATGGGGAACGCAAGCTCTCTGTACGAGTTTTCTTGCTGTCATCATGCTTAGCTCGAACCATCTATTAGAAACTCTACTGAAACAATTGACTGACTGTGGTTGCATACACACTTAATTGCATAACTGACTGTTTTAAGTACTGGCAATCTTTTGTCCTTAAAAAAAAAAATCTACCAATTTATTCAAAAGAATGCGACAGTGGTCTGATGATATTAGTATCATTTATCATTTTTTTCCAGGTTGTCTCTCAAGTTTTCTCTCCTTGGCATGATTTTACTGGACTTGCTACATATGCCACCGAAAGATATGTGGATGTTGGGCAGCCAACTTCCTTATCTCACCCTCAGGTATTTCCTTCAACCTTTACTAGTTCACCCCCCTAAAGTTGTAACCTATAGATACTGATGATCTGTTGAACATAGTCCACTTAAAGAATTTTACTGTCCCTATGTTATCCGTTAGATAACAATTATCCCCTCCAACTCCTCCCCCTGCCGTCGGGGGTTCTCTTCCAGAAGTTGATTTCATGAAGCTATTTTCATAGTTTTCATTTTTGTTTTGTAACTCTCTAAGTTTGCCAGCATAAGGTAGCATAATAATTTGGTTCCACATTTCCATTCCACTTTGCGTGGCTTATATAAGACAATTCTCTTGCTGGGTAATTTGTTTAGGAATTCTATTTGACAGGCTCCAGTTTGGAAGCATGAAAAATTGTTGTCACGTTATGCTATGTTCTCGCAAGTGATATTATGCTTTCTTGTGCTCTTTCTGAGTTAGATCTGTTTTTCATCATTGAGCCGCTCTATGCTCTTTGATGAAGATGTCTTATGATGCTCATTGATTGGACCTAGTTTTTCCTTGTCTACCCATTTTTATAACAGCCATTAAAGTTTCCTGCCATAGTTCTGTAAAGAAACTATAGATGGCTTTCCAATGTAAAATCTGGCATCCTATTACTCTGGATTCGACTTTGATTATTGAGTTAATCTTATAGCTAATATTTGTCAATCCTTGGGTCATGCTTTATGTAGGCACTGTGCAATCTTGTGCTTTTCTTTTTCCCTCATATTTCCATTGAAAATATTCCTGACTGGCAATTATGTGGTTTGTGGCTGGAATTCTCCAACCCATGCCTTTGTTTTCTAGCATGCTATGATTCATGCAACTTGTTTCCTGTAGATATTAGAACTACACATTATCAGAAATAAGTTTAAAGAAAAGTTTCACTTGCCTGGAACACCCAGAGTTTAGTGTTTCAGTATAATGATTGTAAAAGTACATTGGTTTCTACCATACTTCAATAAGGTGTACTGCCATTTGCTTGTGATCTTTCTTTTTATGGTGGCTTTCTGTGGCTGTGTGCAGTGAGTATATGTAAAACAATGTCAAAAATAAATCTAGCTGTTGAAATTTTGATATTTTGATATCCATGCATTAATAACCTATTGCTGTTGATAGTATTAATAATTAGAGAACTGATTTCATTTTTATTACAAATTTTTCTTTCATTTCTCTTTTAGTTATTAGCAGAAGGGGAAATTACACCAGGTATCACATGTGATGAGTACATCTCAAGAAGAAAAAGGCTTTTGGAGCTGCTTCCAGAAAAGAGCTTGGCTATAATTGCATCTGCACCTGTAAAAATGATGACAGATGTGGTGCCATATCCATTTAGACAGGATGCTGATTACCTCTATATAACAGGTAGTTCACAGCCTGGTGGTGTAGCAGTTTTAAGTGAGGAATGTGGCTTATGTATGTTTATGCCCGATCCAGATCCTCATGTAAGTCATAAATTCCATTTCTCATCTGCTGCTTATTCTGATTTGTAGGAACGGGCATGCATGTCTTTTATTGGATTTGATATGACTTTCTGAATTGATGCTGTTTGGTGACTGAGTATAAAACATATGCCATGTGGTAATTCTTGCTGTTTGAAGCCCAAATGATGGATGTGTCCAATTCTATTCACGAGCTTTCAGTCACATATTCTTGCTTGACCTTTTCTTTGAAAAGTTAATTACTTCACTGGCAACAATGACTTGCAGTTAAATGGTCGCAGGATTGTTAGTACTACAGGCACTTGGTAGATGCTAAAAAACAAGTAAAATAACATGGACAGGATTTGGAGTGTAAACAACTGATAAGGCCATATGGCACTGAACTTTTAGGTTCTTTATGGACAAGGGTGTCTGAGCTACCATAAGATCTGAGTGACATCCAACATGTAACCATACATCTAAGTTAACGACTCATAGGTAGGATGCTTCTCAAGGGAATCTATTTCATTTAGCAGTGTTTGAACACTTAAATTATGTACATTCTGTCCTGCTGGAATTTTAGAACCTTGTTTTGAAATCTAGAAAGTAAAACTTCAACTTGCCCACTTGACAAGGAAACTACAGCAATCAACAGAGCAATGCCTAATATAATTTGCCTTTGTCATGGACATTGAATATCAAATATAAACAGCACATCTCTCACCCTCTATAAATGCTGACTGAGGCTGGTGAATAGGGAACAAATTTGTTGTCTTTGGGTACTGATGCTTGATATTTGCTTCAGTGCTCTGTGTGTGTGTGTGTGTGTGTCTGTGTCTGTGTCTGTGTCTGTCTGTCTGTCTGTTTGCACACATGCTGCATGTCTGTTGTGTTTTACTTTTTGGTTGATGAGTGCAATCGAAGTTCAGTTGATCTCGGATGATTATTCTTGTGGGAGATTAAATGCTTTTCAACAGCTAAAACCTTTCATTATGATGATAGTTAATGATTTGAGAGCCATTGCAACTATGAGGCCATATATTGTTGTGGCATACTGTGGTCCTCATGCAGGCGCTGCATTTCAACTTTTATTGAGCATAATTTGGTTGAATTTGGATGGCATGTTGCACTAAGATGTTCAAACTAGATGCTAACTATTATCTGAAGCTTTGATCTTTTCATAATTGTGCCCATTTAGTTTTTTCTGCAAAAACTCCTTCCGTATTCTATGGCAACTTTCAAATCTTCCAAGTTAGGGAGAATGCTCCTGGTTCATCATCTGTCCTATAAGCACAATTATTCTGTTTGGCATTGCGAAATTGGCATAGAATATGATTTTTACTTCTCAAGGATCAAAGTATCGCATGTTGCGCACATGTCTTTCACAATATTCATATCATTCTGAACTATTCCGATGTTTGGGATGATCCAGCATGGATAGATGCAGAAATATGTGAAAATGTTCACAATTATCATATGCTATTCAATGTCTTCTAAACACCAGTGTACAAATATGTGATTGGCATTTTCAAATCTTCCTTCGATTTTGAAGTCAAAGCTTACCATGCCTTGCCTGAGCATTTAACGTAGTGAATGATAATGGATCTAGGGCTTTTTAGTTTGAGTTGGAGTAGAAATAGAGGCAGTGAAGGCGAGAAAAATGGTCTACAAGTGAAGAAAGGTCCATTTCAAACTTGACAGAGTACAATGTATTTGTTAGGCCACTTCTAGCAACTTTGGCTGTGGTTTTTGGGCTCGCAGAAGTCAAAGCAAGCAATACTTTATTCACTCAGTAGTCCAGATCGGCTGGCCTTTCAATGCACCAGGATTTGGTTGGATTCCGTTGGCGATTAAGAGTTCTTTGCATCCCAGTCTAGTTTCCATTCCTGAATGAAAGAAATAAGCTTTTTCTTGCACCCCTTGACATGTGAATGACTCTTTTAGTTGGTGTATGGTGACCCAAATGGGATTGCTAAGTTGATCTTAGGTCATTGGTGATCCTTATCCTAAGATAATTTGATCCACGATGATCTAAGATCACCGTGTTCGGTATGCTATGTTGCAGTGATTAAAGATTCCCAAATATCTACGAGTAATCTATTTAGTATTTCATGAGAATCCAAGATCATTGACCATATAATACCAAAACCACCCCAAATTCTATAAAAATATATTTATTAATCATGTAAACTATATTATGATAAAAATATATTTAGTATTCCCTCTAAATCTCCTCACCAAATCAACCAAATCATGGAGGCCAAGGCGAAGCAAGAGCTAAGCTCATGTCTGCCTAGTGGCCATCTCTCATTTATGGGGGCACAACCGAGGGTCGGCCAGCCTTGGCAGACAAAGGCTGGGCTAATAGCAGCATCAACAAGACACAGCAGAGGCACGCCCAAGACCGCAGACCATCGGTTGGGGCGCCTCAGTAGTCGGGACGGGCGGTTGGTCAGGAGAGCCAAGCGCAGACCAAACCGGGTGGCCAGGAGGGCCAAACCAAATATCCAGCCGCGCATGGTCTGGATGCCTTTGGTCCAGGCCACTGCGCGCGCGCAGCCACAGGCAACCGACAGGAGGACCGGTGCTTGCACGGCCATGGCATCCGCGGCCCAGGCAAGCGCACGCGCACGCGCGCGCAAGGGGCAACCGCCATAAGCAATGGGAGGCAACTGCCGGCGTGCGCCAAAGACTAGCGCATGCGCGCACAAGGGGCAACCATGATGAACCAGCCGCACGCGCGCACAAGGGGCAACCATGATGAACCAGCCGCACGCGCGGGCCCTTGGCACCAAAGACCAGCGCGCGCGCGCACCATGAGCAATGGAAGGCAACGACCTGCGCGCGCGGACTGTTGGCAAGCCAGGTCCGTGTGCGTGCGGGTGCGAGCAAGAAGCAACCACCGAACGTCCAGGCGACCAGCACCCAGGCGCCCAGCGGCCGGACTGTTAGCGCCCAAGCGGCCAACGGGTCAAGCCACAGCAGCAACCGTCGGGCCTAACCAAAGGGGCAGGCGTGGGAAATCAAGGGCGGCCCCTGGTCTGCCCATGCCCACGCGCAGTCCGCCAGACCGCGCGCAACAGGGGCTTGGCCAGCACACCAGTTCGATGTAACTTTATTCATTAACAAATGACACAATTTTCTAAACTGATAAAAATCAACTCATATGCCCTTCTTGATCCATCCAAGATTTCGAGGAACTTACTAGAAGGATTATAAAATTTATAAATGAAAAAAAAAACTCATTGTAGGTGATGAGGAAATAAAAGGCTTCACCTGTGAAACACAATCACAACCCGCACAAGATGATCGAGAAATTAAAGATAAAACAAGCGGGAAGAAGGAGAAGAAGATAACCTTCGTCGAACTTGTAAAGGATTTTGATCGGGGAACAGCTGAGGCATCTCGTCGAAGATCCGGTTGGCCCCTCCATCCGCGCACACCCCCGCAGCTGTGCTGCTCTACACGCAGCCCCCATAAAAACCCCGCAAGAAGCACTCAGAAAAAGGAGACACGAGAACAAAAACCCTAGCAGGTCCGTGTGCGTGCGGGTGCGAGCAAGAAGCAACCACCGAACGCCCAGGCGACCAACACCCAGGCGCCCAGCGGCCGGACTGTCAGCGCCCAAGCGGCCAATGGGTCAAGCCACAGCAGCAACCGTTGGGCCTAACCAAAGGGGCAGGCGTGGGAAATCAAGTGCGGCCCCTGGTCTGCCCATGCCCACGCGTAGCAGGGGCTTGGCCAGCACGCCAGGCCCTAGTCACATGACCAGCCATCTGCAGAGGCAAACACAGAGGAGCGCCAACAGCCAAAACCGACCGGCCAAAGGCCTCTGCAGTAGCCAGAGCTCGGCCAACTGCAAGGAACCACCAGCAACCACAAGTTGCAGTCAAAAGCTATCAACAGCAAGAAACTGCAAGCAACCGCCGCCAAGACAAGCAACAACCGGCCAACCACCAGAAATCCTTGGAACCACCGGCCAAACTGTTAGCAACCAAATGGCAACCGGATCAAGACAGCAGCCACTGCAGTGGGAGTTCCAAAGGAGTTGCCTAAGGGTCCAACTAGTCAGCCAAAAGGAGGAGCCACTGCATGCCAATGTAATGATCTACAAATAGACCCGAGTTGAATGGGGGGAGGGACTTTTGGATATTGTATCAGTTAGCCACTTGTAAAGTGCATTTGGCCAAGAGGCTTGGGTAGGCATATTGCCTAATTCGGTCCTTAGGGACTTGGGCCAAGGCAGGGTATATCAACCCCCCTTGGATTAGGCTAAGGAAGGGACCATCTTCCCTCCTTAGAACATTTGTATTTCCTTTTCACCATTGAATCAAAGCTGCCTTTGATGCCTCAGCATTCTCGTTTGAGTTGTCTTCATTGGCTACCAAAGCTTAAGGTTCCGAAGAGGAGTGCAATACTCCATTCTTAGCCAAGTATAACTTGGAATTGGAAGGAGCAACATTGCCGAATACCCTTTGGCTGGCGCTATCTACATTCGGTCAAGGCGGCACACCTTGTTTAGGCCAACGCCAAGAAGCTAGAAGGAATTCTTTGGTGTGGGAAGTGAGTGACCGACACTTGGTCCCCGCCACATGCTTAATATTAGTGTGATTACCCCATACCAAGCTGCTCCTTAGAATTGATGGGAAAAGGCTCGAATTGAAACTATCATGACAAAACTTTGTCTTTGAAGGCACATAGTATGAATTGATATTTGATGTTATATAATTTTAACTATTTCTTGTTCAAACTAATATTACATAACTATGTTTGTATTTTAGTAGTGGTGGAATCATTTTGAATAGCCAAAAAACTTAGCTGTTGCATGAAATAAATGGTTCAGACTTTGGGGTACACAAAAACATAATTATAAACTAATTTTGAAAATTCTAGAATCATCCATGATCCTAGATTTCTATAGTGGTTGATATTTGATGTATGCAGTATATAATTTTAAGTATTTCTTGTTCAAACTAATATTATAGAGCTATGTTTATATTTTAGTAAGGGGCCATTGCTTGGTGCAATGGTAAAAAGCTTGGGTTGACAAGTGCATGGGCATGGGTTTAAGTCCTGGGGCAGCCACTTTATGCAAAAAAAATATATCAGAAGTTAGGTCTATCCCCAGCTTGTTCCTCTTAGGACCCCGGATTGTTGGAACTATAACCGGGTATTAGCCTTTTTTTATATTTGTATTTTCATAATACAATTAAGCTTAAAAATTATGATGGATGATATGGAGGTCTTGTAAATGACAATTCAGCAAGGCATCATGGGTGTTGTACCTATTTTCAATAATGTCAGAAGTTTATATTCTGGCGGTATGCTGGAAGCTATACATATTATAAGGTTCCTTGATTTTGTAACCATTAGTTTGATGTAAAACAATAATTTCTGTTGCTGGTGCATCCAGGTTGTATGTGGTACCTTTAATTTATAAAAAATGAGAAAGAGCCACAGTCTGTCTTGAATAGAAATGAAGCCTTTTAAAAATTTAAACAGAGAAGCTCGTATCACTATATTGCTACCCTTCTGTTTGTGTCACTCCGATACAAATAGATACAACCCAGCATGCGGTGATAACAGCCAGCAAAGATGGTATTAAGGTATGCACTATGGTGTAACCTCAATAGGCATTTCCAACCCTGGTTTTCTTATTCCTTCTTGTGAATTTTTTAATTTTATTTTAGTACTTCTCCTTTAACAAAAGCAACTACATGCTTGTGCCTGAATATGTGAGGCTTTTATATTCTGTAAAATGATAACAGTACCCAAGTTTTAGATACTCTGTTCGATTCACATATATCTTGAGTATTATCTGCCTGTTAGCATTTTGTTATATCTCTGACATTTTAAGCTAAAACATGGGGTGCTATATAATATCGTGCATTATTCATTCAGCTGGACTATGTAATAAATAATAATATAATCTCGTCTGGGACTTTCCAGCTTCCCACCAGTGCATAATCTTGTTGTTGCTGGATAAGTGAACTACTGCCCTTTCTGTGGAATTATTCCATTTTTTGGTAGATTTCATTAAACATATTTATATTTTTTGTGTAAATCAAAATGCATTGTTTAAATTTGTATCTCTTTCTCACACACACATATTATAGTTATCTATCTTTTTCAAATTAAAACCCACGATGAGTGTCGTAGTTTTATCATCTATTATCATTCAGGGATTTCACTAAATGTTCATATTTATTTTGTATAGAGTCACCAGTTTCTCACATACAACATGTAACTCTATGTTTACTATCTTACAGGATGTAGTTTGGCAAGGTCAGGTTGCTGGAGTTGAAGCAGCCTTGGACTTTTTTAAGGCTGAAAAAGCATTTCCATTGAGTAAGATGCACAAGGTCAGTTCTTCAATTTGGCATCATTAGTATATATGTTTATAAGTTTGCAAATTAACATGTAATACATGCCAATTTGTATCACTCTTTGGAATTGCCATTAAGTCAAACTTTTATGCCATACTTATTATCTTGTATATTGGCTAGCAGAGTTCCACTTTTTGAGATTGAATGTACGCTGGCTTAGATACTTCCATTTTGCTGGGCAAGTTTCAAATATAACCTATCTCAATTATCTTTGTTGGTCCGCGATGTTTTAAAGTATAATTTAACTCTAATATATCAGTAATTGCTTTCTTGTTAAACCACTTGTTTGCTAATACATCACAGTTCTGGGATCTGTTTGCTTATTAACGACCATATAAAATTACTCGACCATTTTTCTGCTGATGTAGATCCTTCCAGAAATGATTGGACGAGCATCAAGATTGTTCCATAATATTAAGACAGCCTTACCATCTTATATGGAGCTGGAGGCCTTTCGCGGGGCAAGTCTCAACAACAGAGTGAAAGATCTTTCACGTTACACTCATGAAATGCGATGGATAAAATCTCCATCTGAACTTAAGTTGATGAGAGAATCTGCATCAATTGCATGCCAGGTCTGGTTGGCATGACACTTAGACACTTCAACTACTTTGTTCAATCATTAATTTTGCTCAAGCAAAGTTATTTACTTTAATTATGTAAATAGTTGAAAATTTACACAAAAGAAAAATATATTAACGTTGTTGTTTTGGTTTCATAACCACTCATTTCTTGCATCAATTAGCTTTCCATTTACAATTATCTAGCAGCAAGAAAATCTAGTTTTGCTATCTCTACATCTTGTAGCATGTTGTATTCTGCTCATAATGTCTAATACTTTAAGTAGGGAAAAAGTTTCTTGCACTATCTGCATATGTATATTTTTTTGACGTGTATTTCTGTTGGATTATTGGTGCAGCAGTAGCTTTTGATTCTGTACAGCTGAACGCAAAAAGAATACTGGTGCTGGTAAATTGAAGTCCAACTGAATGGAATGCAATTAACTATCAGACTTTACAAAATGCTAAATACCCAAGATGAGATAACTGAATTGTCTTTTAAAGGGATATTAATGCAATATTAGTTACAGAAAGAGACAAATCAATCCTCTATGCTTCACAATGCTCACAGAAATATACTGTTAGTAATCTGGCACTTCAGGACATTCCTAGGTGCCACTGCTCTCAAAAAATCTCAACATCCAAAAGATGTTACATGGCAATTTTTTGTAAAATGAAAATATATAAATCTAGACATATATTGGAAGACAATTGACTAACTGCCACTACCATGGTACTACTGCTATAAAAAAATCTCATCATCCAAAAAATGTTACATGGGCAATTTTTGTACAATGCAAATATATAAATCTAGACATATATTGGAAAACAATTGACTTACCAACACTACCATGGTTTGATAAGATGAATTACTAAAACTCTAACATGTTTGATAAGGTGAAGTAGAGAAATAACTTTGATCAACAAGAGCAACCACGATTTCCAGATGTTTTTTTTTAAAAAAAGAAAAAGCAAAAGAATTACCATGGTTTCACAAATGAGGTTTGAGGTTATGTATTTGAATTTGTATCCTCTTCTTGTAGTCTTTTGGTGGAAACACAATATAACTATTTGGTAGAAGGATCTCACCTCATTTGTTTCAACTCATGTAACTAAAAATGTCACGTTTGCTTTCTATTCTGGTCGAATAATCTAAATCTGATATGGTTGTCTTGATTTGAGTACAATGGAGTACAATGGCTAACTCAAACCCGAAATCTAAGTTAAATTTGTATTTACCCAATCAGACCAAAAATTCATAATGGGTTATACTGGTCTGGGTTAAACATCAACCTGGCATAACTTGCATCCCAATCCTGTGTGCATGGGTGCATGCATACATGTGTTATTATTATATCTTTGATGCTGTCATTAGTGATTGATGATCTTTTTGCTTCTTTATAACTCTCGTTCCCTGACTTTTTAACTAGAGAAGCTGATCTTCTTTTTCTAATGCCTAATAATCATTACCAACATGTCTCTCCATGCCAAATGCCAAGGTGATGTGGTTCTGGTTCAAGGCCTTTTGCAATTTGGAGGGCTTGCTATGTTTTATATACCTTTCTATCTTATAACATCTGAGGCTTGTGGCAATTCCTGGGCCATTCTAGCAAGTTATTTCATCTTGAGTATTCAGCAACCAGGATTCCTGAAGGCTGGCAAACTTGAAATAATTTCACAACTGTACGGAGGGAAAGAATGGGTTGCTAACTATTTTTGCATGATCCTGTTTTGTGTGGACTCGAATGCCAAAACTTGTCATGGGAAGATATATGTTTCATTCTAACTTTCACAAGGGCATTAATATGTGGTCGTAAGTAAAGGCCACTTTACTTTTTGTTTCAAGATTTGTTAAGGGCTAGATTAAATATTTGCTAATCAAGGATTGAAAGAACATGTCTCGCATATTTCTTACCTTTCTTTGTCTTCCACCAAGTTTTTCTTGCTTCTTTACTCACTCAACCATAAAAATAAAACTCCATAGAGCCTTCACTGTATGCCTCGAGACTTTCAGCTTATATCATTATGATTCGTAGAGTCACGATACACCTTTGTTTTTTGATATGTTGTTTTTATCATTCGATATCAAAATTTTGAACCATATTAGTTGTACTTTTTTATCTTTGACAAACTCTCTAGTCTTTTCAAACAATTCTGTGTTTGAACTTGGAAGACTTTTTTTTTTTTTGAATGAGAAATGGTGAAGTTGCTCTTTCAAATAAAAAGATATCGAAATATTAGTATTTAATTGAATTCTTATTTTAAGTTAATCAGTTAAATTGTGGTTTATGGAGACTTGACTTATTTTTTATATACACATGACTTGGACGATGGTAAGATGTCTGTTTAGATGACTGGCTGTTTATCACTGAAATTCTATTCCTTTTTGACCAGTCCCTGTTGCAAACAATGTTGCTTTCGAGGACATTTCCAGAAGAAAGCAAGCTATCAGCTAAGGTTGAATATGAGTGCAAAATGAGAGGGGCTCAAAGAATGGCGTAAGCATTTTTATACATTAATGACTGAAGTTTCTTTTATACATATGAGGTGGAGTCATTCCATGGTAACAACTGGGAATTATTCCATGGTAAAAATTTTCTGTCATTCACTTGTATAGTTTCTAGAAGTAATCACCCATTTTTGGTTGGCAGCAGCCATGCTTCTCTCTTATGACCGAACTTTATCTTTTTTAAGAATTTGATCATATTTTCAATGTATATTTTATGTATTTTTTCCATTACCTTATGTGGAGTCATGTTCCATGCAAGTTTTGCCTTATGAAGGTCAACAATTTTGTTAGATTATTTATGTTACCAAATCCCTTTGTAAAACAGTTTTAATAGAATATAAGTTTTTAAGGATGAATCTTGCCATGTTGAAAGAAGTTATATTAGGGTGGCTTTAGAAGGGAACATTTGACAGTGCAAAATGGTGAGGAAATTGATATTATGTATATTATGAGAAGGGAATATGTCAGGATCTTCTTTAGAAAAGCAGTTTTGATTACTTTAGATGGTCATTGTTAGAGAAGCTACCATGTACCTTAATCCTATTTTCTTATGACCTCTGTTTCATTATTTTCTTCCTGTTGTTAAATGAACCTTACCCTGGCCTGCAAAAAAGGAGTGGACATATGTTGGTCTGTTTGATCTTGCACTTTGGCTTACAGTCATCATCTTGGTTGAAGTATGTCATGGGTGTAATCTTCAGTAATAGCAGGTGTTCACTGTATGGGGTTTGCAGCTTACAAATTGAATTTAGATATATTAAGGTGCCTGAGAACACCCACCATAACATCCATGGTTAAAATATCTCCTTATCTGGCAAGTTGTAAATATGTGACATCATGGAAGTTGAAAATAAGGAAGCATGTTTTCTTGTTAGTTTATTTGTTCTAAAGATAATTCTAAATATGGCTATTGATTTTCCTTGCTTCCAACTTCTTTGCTTCAAGAGTAATCCCATAAGGGCCTTGTACTAGTTTGTGATGGACGTACACACCTGTGTGATTGGAGAATTGGCTTTCTCCGAACACTCAATCTTAGTTGCACATGCCTCACTAGTCATGCGAAATCCTGATACCTGGTGAGGGCTTTATGCAGAAACGATCACCTGCTGGGAACATCCTGGTGTATTGGTTTCACATGCTATTGAATGTAATGTTAAGTGAGTTCCTTGGTCATGCTTAACTTGAGTTCATATGTCTTGTTTAGGTTCAATCCGGTAGTTGGTGGTGGGGCAAATGGAAGTGTTATACACTATTCAAGAAATGATCAGAAAGTAAGTCCAATTCTCGTATTATCAAATTTACTTCCAGATGTCAAGCATTTGTCATCTTAGTTGTGTTGATGTTTGAAGTTTGACAGGTCAGAGCCGGGGAACTTGTACTGATGGATGTTGGGTGTGAGTTCCATGGTTATCTCAGTGATTTAACCCGCACCTGGCCACCATGCGGTAGCTTTTCCTCTGCTCAGGTATGTGATACATTTGTTTTTCCTCATTTTAGTTTATTCAAAAGCTCTCAGCATAAGTACATGAGCATTTTATGAATGCTAGATGTTCCTACATTTTGGAGGCAAGAAGTCATTTCTTTAATTAACAAAAGTGGATCGAAGAGGCAAAGGAAACTAGGAAATTGCTTGTTGGATTCTAAAACGTGCAATCTAACTCTATTGATATGGCACTTCGCAACTCATCGAGGCCTGACGGGCCATACTTGTGAGGGTGTACTTATCAGGTGATGACCTATAGAGAAACACATATATGGGCAAAGTACTCTTTTTATTTTTTATACAACAGCGACTCACACTGATTGTGCATGAGTACTGCCAATAAAATCAGGAAAAAAAAGTAGTCTTTCACATCTTGGTGTCCAGATTACATTACCCTGCAGCTCTTTTAGCAATGATGTGAATATCTTTTTATGCATATAAAGTTGCAGCAAAGTGGCTCCTACTTCCCTATGACAAAACACTAAATAAGAAATAATGCCTGGTGACAGTGTAGCATTTTGCAAACTATAGCATCAAAGTCCTCCGAGGTCAAAACTTACATATATAACAGTCATGATTAAAATTTTAATTCTCATAATAACCAAAAAGAAAAAAAAAGTCCCTTTGCTCAGCTCATGCTCTATTACATAGTAAACTATATGTAGCATCTTGAAGCTTGTCTGCAGGAGAACAACTTACAGCAGTTTGTGCTGAACTATCTTTGGGCCTGATAAAAAATTAGTTCTTTTGAGAGCTCAAATCAGTCTATATGTTTTCCTAAATGGAATTTAAATATTCCCTCTTGTGAGTTAGAACCTTTGTATATAACTGTTTGCTTGTCAATAAGGATCTTGGTTTGGTTCCTTTTTTTTTTTGCATTTTTTGGTGCAGCATGGTTTGATTTTCTAAATAAACAAAATTCCATCCTGTTTTTTTTTTATGTCAAGTGAAAAAAATATAGTTACAATTCTAAAAGTTTCAACAGCAAAGAATACATAAATGTGCATCATGTGGATATTCAAACTACCACAGAAAGCTGGCTATCCATTGAAGTGCCCAATAATACAAGTCATGGATGTTCAGTTATATGCTATGGAAAAAAGAGCTTCCAGCAATATTTAACATTCTTATTTTATTAGTCTGCATAGCCCTTAACATGTGGATTTTTTGGCTTTATTTAATTTATTCTGATTGATGGTGCCTCCAGATAATGAGGTACTGTTTGCCGTTTGTTCTTACTTGATGCTAGAGTTTGATACTGTCAAACTATGGGCTCCTGGGCTAATTTTGGTTACCTTAGAAGGCTATCTTCTTCCCTTATTAATGTTGTTTGGGTGCTTGCTTGCTAGCCAGGTTTCTTTGCATAAAGGAACTCTAAAGGCCATTGATTTGGTTAGCTATTCTGCCACAATGTATGTCAAGTAAATACTTGTCCAGATAAAGCACTACTCTGAATTATTTAAATGACTTGCAAATTTCCAAACACCACAAACTTTGTTGCCCAAGAGAGAATTTAAATAGTCACCATCAGCCAGTTACTTTTGCTCCAGCTAAACGTTAAATAATCAACCCATGCTTCATAATATTTAATTTAACTTCAATTTGTCACCCAGCCTACTGAACAATCAGAATCACTTGTACAAGATTGATTTGGAACAACACCAAGTTTTGGTATTACCTAAAATAATAATTCAGTATATGTTCTTCTGTGGAATTATTTGCATTGGAGATAGTGATGGATCTATCTTGACCCTTCCCACTTTTGATATCATATGGGAGAAAGTGCGATAATAATGTTACATGTTAGATGGTCTAATTGCATACCTTGACATGTCTGCTGCAATGCCGAGTTTCCGCAACTTCATTGAGTGCAGATGATTCATTTATTTGCAATTAACTTTAAAAGTTCTTTTCTTTGCTTGGCAACTGTAATTGTATACAAATTTGGCCATATACCAGTGGATCTAGTTGGGCTATCCATGTTTCAGGTTTTGTGCTGTAACCTGATTTATTCATTAAATTTCGATTTATAAATGGTTAGCATGTATTCTGATACCTAGTTCTTGTGTTGGCATTTATTTTCAGGAAATATTATATAGTCTCATTTTAGAGACAAATAAGGAATGTGTGAAGCTCTGTAAACCTGGTGTGAGCATTCAGCAGATACATAATTATTCGGTATGGTCAGTGATCCCTTATTGTTCACAAAATTTAGATTTGCATCTTAGTTCTCTACACAGGTGTTGAAAGATATGCATTGCTATTTATTCAGGAATGACAGTTGATGTGTTTAGTCATTATAGTTTCTGTCTTCTCAAATTCATGTTATTATTAACACAAATATTCTGAGGATTGCACTGTCATAAGCATTTCTTACCCTTTCACAGATCTCCCAAAATCAGTTTGATATATTTATTCTGACTGTAACTTCATTGTAATTATAATTCACATTATTGTTAGAAATCTTCTCGTCAGAATACTGTAAAATGTGTTGGCTCTTTATCATCAAAATATAATCTCTCAGATTATATGAAATTATCCTTTAGTATTAATGTAAACAAAGTAGCACCAACTAATGCTTTGTAAATGATAAACACAAAAAGATTTAAATCAGATACTTTATCTTAATGGCAATTGCCAGAAATTCCTTACATAAAGCTTTCCAAGTTAACTTTCCTTTTCGAACATCAACATTGTACTTCAGGTTTTTTTTCATGTAATACTGGCTGGTTCTTCTGTCTCTTTGTCCCCCTTGGCAATGCTAGTTTGATTTAATTAATAATTTATTTTAAGCATTTTTCTAATTGATGATCGGATCTGCTATATGAGCCACAGAAATAATGTCTTATTAAAAATAGGCAGTGGTGAGATGCTCTATGTCAAGTTGGTGCTTGAAATAGCACTGTGTGATGTATTTTGAAGTATTAGGTGTATGACACTAGACTTCATGGTATACATTGCCTGTCCCTTGCCTGAAATTGTCTGCTCTGTATCTCTTGTAGCAGCATTATTCTATCTTGTTGGCGACATTGTCGTATTAATTTTTCATAGCGACATGCTAGTGCAGGTTCAAATGCTAAGGAGAGGACTCAAAGAGATCGGAATCCTGAAAGATGAGACCAGTTACTCTTATCATGAGCTGAATCCAACTTCAATAGGTCATATACCAATTCTCTTCACATGCCCTAATAGTTTCCCCCCGGAAGAATGCTGCATGTGCTATATATGTCGCAAGTATCTCATTGCTCTTCAGCATTTGTTCCTTTTTTCCCTCTGCAGCAGGCTGATATAATTAACATTTTCTTCTGTATCATGAGGCAGGGCATTATCTAGGAATGGATGTTCATGACTCAGCCATGATCAGCAATGACCGTCCGTTGCAGCCAGGTGTTGTAAGTCATTATGATATGATACCTTTCATAAAAATCCAATTCACACGATCTTTTCCGAGTTTATCATGGAAGCTATGGTGTTTTTTCAAGAAAAAAATGTGTTGTCAATCCTTGCATTTGGGACTTTGGAAGATCCCATTCTAATAAGGTGCATAAGATTGGTTTTGCATGAATCTCTGACCCATTTGCTATTGCTTTATGTTAGAGAGAATGAACCAAAATCTGCCCGCCCCAACCAACAAACTTCGCTCCTTTTCCTTTCTTCACTTTCCTTGCCTATCTCATGCTTGTATGTCTAAAATTACAGGATGATGTTTAGCAATCTTGATTGTTTGGCACAATTTTTTTTTTTAAAATGCAGTCCATGATGTTTATAGAGTTCTTGTAAACTTGATAGACTTTGAGTTTTGGTATTTATTCTATTCATAAATCCCCATCTTCTAATGTGCCTCTTTGGATCCCATGGTCAACACTGCAAGCTACACCAATTGACCCTTAATATGTGGTTGCACTTCAAACACCCACACTTTGCTTCTGCAAGGCTGGTGAACAGCAAGATTGGAAGCTTGAAACAATCCAAAGACTGCCTGCTGCTGTAATTACACCGAACTGCTTCATATGCACGGACTGTATATGATCATACCTGCTTAAACAACATATTCTAGCAAGATTTGCCGTCTTGGTACTGAACCCTGTACCGGTGCCACATTAGTAAAGTGTCGGTATGGTACGGTACGGAATATTTTTTGCGTACTAAATGTCAGTATGCCATCCGTACCGGGCACCGGTACTGAACTGGTATGGTACAGTATGCCCCGTACTCTTGGTTGGGGCCGGTACGGCATATCTTGGATTCTAATTTCTTATTAGATGAATGTTATTTTTTTAAGACATTATTTTCATGTTTCCTTTTACCATCATTTTGTTTTCATAGGCGTATATTTTATGGTGCAGAGTTTTTGACCGTGCTATATGATTACAGTTAAGGGGAGTTGTTTCTTCAGAAGTTTTGCACTGATGAGCTTGCTTTGGGCAGGTGATAACAATTGAGCCTGGAGTTTATATACCCATATCCTATGATGCAAAAGACAGGTACAGCCTGTATTAGAACTAGTATTTGAATAAGGACGAGTGCTTTTCCCTTTGTTTGTACAGATGATTGTCCCTTCTGTTCACTCAAGTTGTTGATTGGTCTGCAGGTTTCGGGGGATTGGAATAAGGATCGAGGATGAAGTCCTTATTACTGAAACTGGTTATGAGGTCTCTCTCTCTCTCTCTCTCTCGTGCGCGCGCAAACTCGCTTGCTCATGATCTTTGGTTGATTGTCAATGCAAAATCTACTCTTGAAGAGAATGTCAATGAATTCCTAAATCAATCTTGGTATATCTGCTCACATGAATTTCACCGTGCAAGCAGGTTCTTACTGGATCAATGCCCAAAGAGATTCCGCATATAAAGTCTTTGCTGAATTTTGCTCATAGTACAGCTACAGAAGTCCCCGACTTGAGTGCAGTATTCAGTTAAAGCTCCCTCAAACATGCTGGGAAGAACTTATTCAAACATACATGGTTTAATAACCATTATTATTATTATTATTTATGGCAGAGAGAGAGGGATGAGTTAAGCTGACAATGACAGTATGAGGGCTTGGGTGCAGCTTCGTCAGATTGATTATATCAGAAGAGGACTGAAATAACCCCTGATTTAAGTATAAAAAGGTAGTAAGGCATTTGGAAGCCCATTTGTTTTTAGTTTTTTCAGCTTGATTTTTCGAGTCTGCAATTATACTCTCACTAAAGGTCCATTGAAGCTTTTGAATCATCTTTCTTTTGGTTAGTCCTTGTTCTTAATCAAGAATGTGCTCACAAAGGTATTTGATCGTCGGAACATCAGTGAACTTGGTCTCTCTCTTGAAATTGATTCATGATAACAGCAGAAGGCTAATATTGTGGATTTGGTCCATGCTTTTCATACTTTTATAGTGCTTGAATACCATAGAAAAGAAGATTCCTTGTATCAAAAAAAGAAAAAAAGAAAATTCCTTCTATATAGCCAAATCTCTTTTAGTTTAAATCTAGTGAAGTTGGTTTCTGTTGTTTCTCCGAGCCAGCTTAAAATTTAGTTATCATGCCTGAACTGTGAAATTATTGGCTGAAAGCCTGAAACTGTGAAGAGATAACACAGATAACGTTGCCATCATTTGAGTAAGCCAAATTTTCCTCCATTAAAGAATTATTCTGTTTAGTTGGCTACAAAATTTGTGGCAAACGGTGGATTGTAGCGTTTGCAAAACAAATTATCAGATGACAGGTTGGCAGGTTAAAGTTCCATTGAAAGCACCTTCTTTTTCATTGCACCTGCTAGCTAATAAGGAGTTCCAAACTGCATTATTTGAGTGGTTTTTGATTCAGAGCAGTATACTCAGTCTGTTTTACCGATCTCTCAAAGGCAACAATTGGCAACAGAACAAGTTTTCCTTCTCAAAGATGTGCCGTAACGCACCCCCAAAACCTCTCTTTTTTTTTTTTTTTTTTTTTTTTTTTTTTATTTATGGGAAGGACGGTTGTGCATCTGGTGTTGTTTTATTGAAAATATTTTAAAGTAAAAACACCCCTAAAAAAAAAAAGAAAAATCAAATGTTGTCCAACCAAGATAAAATGGTATGGTTCTACAAGTCAGAAAAGTCAGTTTTAGAAGCTGCAAAGCTAGCTTATAGCTTCTTTGTCCCTACAGGAAATAATTATACAATATATATTCACCAAATGTCATGCATATCATAATGTATTTTTTATTTAAGAACTCAAATGAAGACAATTTCTATCAATGACTTTTTAAAAAGTAGAAGCAATCCATTTATACCAATCTTTTTAAAGAAGATGAAATTGTAACTAAAATTTCCGCTTTCATTTCAAGCGACCTAATATTTTAGCATCGCATGACTGCACATGTTTCCAAAAGATAGGTCTATCCTTACTTTGCCCCTCTCGGAACCCTGGATTGCCACGATAATAACTGGATAATAAATCCTTTTTTTAATGGTTGCATATATTGCCACCTGAATATATCTTTCCTCTGTAAATACAAAATTATGACCCAAACAAAATCTTGAGGAAAAGATAAAAAAGAAATTATAAGCAATTAAACAGCTATCAAGACAAGGTGGGTCCATGCTTTCAAGAGGGCCTTCCACATTTTGGTAAAACCTTACCATATTTCTCTTGTTGACTTATTTTGCCAGCTTCCATATGCAAAGCTCACATCCCTCCTTTCGGTAACAACCATGTCCCCATCAAGCTACCATTGCTTCTTCCCTTTCTTCTTTTTCTTCACGCTGCTCTTGGAGCAGCTGCCATTTCTGGGAGGTGTCTCATTTGACATGTTGCTAGTTTCAAACATGCCAGACTGCATGGCATTCTGTAACAACTCAAAGAATTCTTCCTCCGTTATTGTCTCATCCATGTTGGTGGTCGGCATCCCCCCACCACCTCTGTGGGCTGAAGTGGTTCCTTTGGAACTGGGTTGCTTCGTTAGGCTGGTGTTTACATGAAAGCTTGGCTTATGAGTGTTAGAAGGACAACTCATTCCCTGTAATAATATAAAATACATGACAACAATGATAAGAAACTGGTGGAACATAGACCATAGCATGTCAAAGGAAATTAGTACATCTTTGATTCTGTAACCCCTGCAGTAGCATGAATCATGAGATGTTAGAAAAAACTGAACTGGTCAGAACGAAGGAAAATTCATCATAAGACCAACACATTGATTAAAAAAATTGTTTTTTAAGTATATTTTTCCTTGCTTCACTTTGTTTTCTTATTCTATCCATCTTTCTTCCACTTCTTTTAACACACACATCTAGGGCACATGGACAAAAGAAAGCCAGGATGGCCATTGACAATTCCCAGGAAGTAAACATGAACATGTTCCAGGTCTCCAAAAATACTTTTATCATATTCTGTAACTGCTTTGTAACTCTTTTTTCACATTAAAGGTTAGTTTATCAAATCATATACAATTTTTCTTTTTTTGTATAGGTTAGTGTCCCAACACTCCTCCATGTATAAGAAAAGCAATAGGGTTAAGGAAAGGGCAACTATGCACAAAAGGTGCACTACTCCTAACCACCATGCAACACAATCCATAGCAACTTATCCATAGCCATGTCAATATACCGAGTAAAAAACATCACGCACTAGGATGCTCAGCTATCTTTGACAAAAAGGAGACACCAGCCAAGAACTACCCAGGGAATATTTCAGGATCACCTTGTGATCTCCTACCACCTAGTGGAATGTCAACTTAGAGAGGTTAACAAGCAATAAGGATTTATGATAACAAAATAAAAAGAAATTTAATCATTTTTCTACATCATCAAAGCTAATCCTTCTAACATATCTTTGCATCTGTACATTTACGTATTTGTAAATCACCAATGCCTAAGCTGATTCCCCTCCATGGACCTATCACCCTTCCTGCAACCTTCCACCTTAACAAGGAATAAATTTTAGAATCATCCCATCTCATGCTACAAGCCTAACCTTTAATCTTCTACCTGTTATTTCTCTTCAATAGTTGGTCTCGTTCCTCACCTCACTCTACACTTTTTTCATGTTACAGCGACTAAAATTTTAGAACCATCCCATCTCAAGCTACAAGCCTAAGCTTTAGTCTTCTGACTGTTACTTATTTCTCTTCAATAGTTGGTCTCGTTCCTAACCTTTGGCTCGACCTCCACAAGGTCCACTGACAGTTCTTGAACTGCACTATGAGGCCCTCCCAACTACTGGTAGTCCATTCAACCAATAAAATGAAACCATTGCAAACCAATTTGGATCTTATTTATTCAGTGACCCAGACATGCAAATGTTTTAAGGTCATTCATGCTATTTATGATTGCAAAAGTTTCCTAACCAATATATAAATCTCTCAAAATATTTTATGATATTAATATGGAAATCTATACATAGTATTTTTATTTTTTAAAAACTCATAACTAATGACAGCACCCTCCCCCTATTATTTCCACGTCCCTGTTTTAACTTATCATGCTTGTAAAGAGGACCTGCTAATTTATGGTCCTTGTAACTTTCTGGTCCAGCATCCCAGTGCTCGGTCCCTCCCAACACCACCTAAATGAGTCTAGCTGTCCCATTGCACTCTCGAAGTGACAATTAGAGGAATGACCAGACATGCATTTGGTGCAGAAATTGGGCACCACATTAAACAGTCAAAAGCTAATATCAGTGCAATCAAATTTATGTATCTACCTGACAGATGAACCATTCAGTTGCATCATATATCCTGCTTCCAGCGCAGACATATGCACATGGCGGATCCATCTGCACAAATTTATATCACTTTAATATGGAGAAATTGGATATGCCTACCACTCAACTTATTTATAAAACATGATTATAAAATGTGACACATCAAAGGATTTTGAAGTAGGTCCGCCATGCAGTAGAAACTTATTTCTGCCATGAGTCCAAGTGTGGTACATGTTAGACCCCGAAGTTCACTTTTGCTACATGATGCAGACAAGGCTTTCAGTGGCTGCATCTGAAAGCAATCATGGACCACACAAGTCTCAGTTCTCAAAGTCCATCATGAAATGCATTTGTTCCTGCAGCAGAATCTAAGTTTCTACTTTGCAATAGACCTAAACTGCATCTTACATTGATAAATAACACAATTGAGATTTAAGATTAAACTATGGCAACACAAAATGACAGACAAGTTCTTTGGTCCATCGCCTTTAGAAACTAGAAATCCGGAAGAAGCAAAAGATACCTTTTGCAGCAATCCAAACAGAAGGGGCTGAAAGGACTGTTCGACCCACCCATCACCATCTTTAGCTTGATGAAAATCTTTGCACTCCTACCGCACATGAAGACCATGAAGCATCAGCAACACAGAGGGTCATTTAATGCTAAGTCCAATAACGAATAATCAGGTATGCATCAAAGAAAAAAGAACCTGACACCATCTTGCTCGGGATTTTGATCTCTCTGTACAGGCCCAGACATGGAACTGACTACACTTTTTGCATGCTATTCTTCTTGATTCTCCATAAATCCCTTCACCTTCAGCTTCAGCACGACCATATCCAGATTTGAAACTACCATGCCTTCCCTTCTGAAGAATCAAAAATTCATGAAATTCCAAAAAGTATTAAACCAATGGCCATAATTCATAAGCAGCAAACTACAATTTCCAGAAAATACAAATTTGGGACATGCAAATTAACAAAAAAGAGAGAGAAAATTATTTGCATTGGTACTGGTATTTTAATGCATATCTCAGCAAAGACACGTAAAGTAATAGTGCTATTAGCTTAGCCATTTCATGGAGAATCACAAGGATCAAGGAATCTGAAAATGGTTACCTCGGGGGCTTCAGACTATGTTTTACTCCTTTAAATTAAAGTAAAATATGAAACAACAGTCACAAAAAACTCCTCCAAGACTGCAACTAGAGAAGCACGATGCCACAAGATAAGTCTCTTCAAAAAACCCAATGCAAGAACCGGTACAAGGCTGTGTGTTTCATGTATGGTATTTCTTAACATTTATGACAAATGCAACTAAAAGAATTTATTTTTCTGAACAACTGCCAAAACCACTTTTTTAATTGCCCTGGATATGATAATATAACCTAGCTCCTCCTTTGTTGATACGACAGCAATTAAAGTTAAAAGGCCATAAAGCAAAAGACCAGCGACAAAGATGAGCAAGGGTGAGCAAGAATACTACAAATGGGAATATGAAAATTGCAAACAGTTGTGAAGATATCTTCATCCAACTAGCAAACTAGTTCTTCCACACCAGCAATACATAGGAAAGAAGATTCAACTGGAGATAAGGTTCAGACACGATGGATGGGAAAAGAAACTGGCAGCAGAGAACCAGATAAATGGATGAAACTTCCTAATTCTTCACCAGCGGTCTGACCAAGAAACAGGAAATCTGTGATGATATCATAGATTGAGATCTCAAGAGAAGTCATGTTGAATAATAAACTTGTTACTAGTAGAAGCATGAGTGACAAAGGGATGAATTGGCCCGCACCCTTTCCACAATTCTACCATGGAAAGCCAACATTAATAAACAAGACTTAAAGCAGGAGTGGCATAATGGAGCTTCAAAATCCATTTCAGTTTTAGATTTTTATATTGTCATATATGAATTTAGGTTTCAGATGGAGATCTGGTCAAGGTTTAGCAAGTAGATCATGGATGGTTAATAGGACGGACATTGCTGCTAAGGTGATAGGAAAATGAATTCAAACCTGATACTGCAATCTCTAACTTACCAGTAGATATCTTAAATAAGTCACCCTCTGATGATTGCAGCCTTCATAGGATGCTCACTGGGAATTAATCTGGCAATTTAGATGCAGTAACATGAAGATACGCTGGTTAGCAAAAAACATGAATATATGCCTACAATGCGTGTGGAGGTTGCCCATGCAGAGGTTACCCCACCCAACCCTATCCATGGTACGAAATATAGTCAGGTATAAAACTTCTTTCAGCGTTATGTTTTTATTCAGATTAGCGTATGTACAAATATTTTTCAGAGGGACTTAAAGGATGGTTTTAGGTTTGTTCCCTTAAACTAACAATTAGCTAAGGTGAGAAGGGAGCTTAGAAGAGAATCTCAGACCAAAAAGGGGTAAATTTTGAGGAAGATGGTAATCAAACTCAATATGAAAAATAAGTAGCAGTGAAAAACGTGATGACAAAGGTAGGGGAAGACCTTAAGCATTGAATTAACGCCAGAAACAACGATGCCGCAGAAATGCCAAGGCTTGAGAGAGGGATGGAGATGACGAGGTCGCATTAAATTTAATGGGATTTTTGTTAAAATGATATAGAGCATTGAATTATATCCAAGGTGAATGTAAAGCAAGAAGAGTTGATCCACAAGTTCAAATGGTGGTCAGTGGATGTCTGGGTGAGAGAGGCCTCTCTATAAACTCTGGAGACTATTGAGACCATAACAGGGCAAACATTGCCCAGCAGAAGTGGCTAACCTTGAGAGAGAGTTCCGAATAAAAAACTACTCGTCACAGAGGAATGTCCAGATTAATGAGGAATTTGAAAAACTAAAATATATTTGAGGCAAAATAAGTTGCTTCCAAGCTACACCTCGCAGAGGAAAATATACCCTAGTTTTACCAAGTGAAATCTGAGACAGAAGGGCCTAAATTTGGGATGACAGCGAGTAACTATTAATTAGTTGCACATATGGGTGAAGAGAGCTTGCAGCTAACACAGGCATGGTGGAAGACAGCTTCACAAATAATATGCAAAGAATTAGGTATGGAAGTAATTGTCACGAGTATCCAATCATCCAATAAAATTCCCTTCATGAAATTATTTAAAATACTAACAGAAAACAAAACCATGGTTATTATAAGAACTGATAACATGGAAAATTAGTGCCCTTTAAAGGGTTCCCATTCTCAGATGTACTAATGTGTCAGAAACATATAAATTAGAATCATTTTGATGTTACCAAAAAATATTAGGCTGAACTTGATATATTAGGTCCAAAAGCTATCTCTATAACCTAGAAGGAACAGTCTTAACTTTTTTTTTGGTCATGATAAGCTGACGAAGAGATGAGCTATAGGTGCTTATAGCTCATAAATATTAAGTCCTAAAGGATTTCTAGATGAATAGAAGATGACTTTAATTAGTTCTCTGAGCTAAGCAACTGATGTTGGAATATCTTAAAGTAGGCCAAAATTTTGGGAAAGACAATTCTTGTAGCGAACAATAATAAGCTAATGTTGACCAATGATATTACAGGATTTTGATTGAGACTTCACATCCTAGACATGGTGATTGGCTGATATGTGATTCCAATTGTGGTCTGTTATTTTTCACTTGCTACTGAACTTATGATTGCCTACATGAATCTTCAAATCAGTTTTCTAGATGGGATAATCGATGGTAAACTAATATTTTACCAAGAATTTTAACTAATTAAGTTAAAAAGTCACACTCAACAAAAGAAGTAGAAAAAATACCTTTTGAGCAGCGCTCTGAAACCTTCGAAAATAGTTCAATAGTTCTTCCCTCCTCAGTTCATCATCATACATCTTTCGTTTCAAAGAATCTAGCAAAACCTGGGTATTCAAATAATAAATGTTATATCTTTCTTACTAAACTCCCCCACCCCCACCCTGCGCACAGAGATGGGGGCTTTTAAGGGCCGAGAAAACGTCTACCTCATATGCATTTTGAAGTTTCTTAAATGCATCTGCAGCTTTCTCATTGCCCATATTTTTATCAGGATGGACTAGCATTGCCTGAAAACCAATTCACAGAAATAATTCTTAAAGTCAATCGGAATTCAAAATGATGATACAATTGCAATACTAACAAGAAGCACAAACAAGTGTTTGGAAACAAAGGCTAAGAAGATTGAGAAATGATACCTTTTTTCTGTACTCTCTTTTGAGTACAGAAACATCTATGTTCTCATAGCGAGTGAAACCTAAAGCTGAATAGTGATCAGTACAATTTAACAACCGAAGAACTTCATCTTCCGAGGTTAACTCTGCCTCAGCTCCACTCGTTGAAGGAACACCTGTGCTCTGGCCAGCTGACCTCTCAGATGCAGATTGAGAAGTATCCTCTGCTGGTGAGGAATGAAAAGGCTCACCATATGAATGACCTGATCTACCCTGTGAATGCCAGCCTTGCTCTGAAGGATCATTAGACCTATGCTCATTTAGTTTGTTCTGTAGGAAGTGTATCAGAACATCACTAGAAATGAAAGACAGGTTGAGCCCCAAAAAAAGACCAAGCCATCCTACATAGCTTCTTGCGCAATGCATGGAATATAAAGTGGTGATAAGAAGTGCAACACGTTCATGGCTCAAAGCAAATGCAATGCCTGCATTAAAGAAAGAAAAACTTCCGCAATAAATGTTTAAACACCATGCAGCATACAGGACTTAAATACTGTCCAAATTTAAGAAAGCTATAAAATGCAAACCTCCTAGAAGGATGATAACCCCTGTTGTCCAAAAGCTTCCATAAAGCCACAAAATTACCATTGAAAACATGGAAATCATCACAATTGCAAGTCCAAGACCAATGAAAATGGCCGCTAAAGCAGCAGTCACCTGAAACAGACACAGGATCTATAAGAGAGCAAAATTTTTTGATATCCTACGTGATGACACAAGCTGCAATTTATTTACTTCACAAAATCAAAGAATATTTAGAAAGCTAACAAACATCAAACTGTGCATTAGCTAGCATCTTAATCTCAGAGAAAAAATGCTGTCAAGAACAATTTCTTCTAATTCTGCCTGAAGGTAATTTTGAGATATTGATCAAAAAATGATAACGTTACAACCAGGAACAGAAGAAGCCATTACTAATGTAGAAGAGCTGGAGTATGGAGATCCTAACCCAACAAATGGAAACAGAAGGGCATTCATGGACCTCATCAGATGCCTAGAAAAACCTTTAAAATAAGCTGAAGAGACAAATCATGACACGAAAGGGGTGACATCATTTCCTTTATAGGTATAAAGAAACAGAAGAAAGGGACAAACCAGATTGATTTCAGATATAAAATATGCACTAACGTCTGTTGTGCTGGTACCGGGCCTCAGACCAGTTGCCCGGCGGCATGGGTCGGTACAGCCCCACATCGTGCTGTGCCGGCCCTATACCGACACAATAGAAGAGGTGAGGGAGAGGAAGAATGGGAGAGAGGAAAAGAGAGAGAAGGAGGAGGCCGAGAGAGGCTCGCGGAGAGCCAGCGGAGGGCCGGAGAACCACTGTGCGGAGGAGGCAGAGGCTGAGGAGCCGCGGAGGAGGGGCTCTGCCTTCAGTCCCCTGTTTCGTTTGAAACAGGGGCCCGAACCCGGCTGGCCTCTCTCTTTCTTCCACTCCCTCTCCCTCCCTTCCCCCATGCTCTCTCTTTTCCTCTTTTTCCTTCTCCCCCTCCGTCGCCGATCTCAATTTCGTTGCTGAAACCGTCCGAGTCTGCTGCTGGTACGGCTTGAGACGCCCCAAACCAGGTGGTTTGGGACGGTTCCGCCAACTATGATATGAACTGCTTTCATCAACACGAGGTTTTGCAGCAGATCAGTGATTAATGTTAATATGGAGAGAATCAGCTAGGAAGATGGAATGCAAGAGAAAAACAGAAGTGAAATGTTGGAGATAGGTTATGCTTTTAATTATTTCACTGAATATTGTGCTAATAGTATCCATATATGTCTAATAAAAACATGTGCTGCATCATGCATGATCAACAGTGTCTCTTGTGAATTGACAGTGTATGTCCCATAATAAGGAGTACAGTCAGCCTTTTATAGAGAAAAGACAGAGAAAAAAGAGAATACAGACTTCAAAATGAAAACTGGTCTTGCATCAAAAATTGATTCTTTTTAACTCTCTTTTTGAAAGAGAAAGATAGGGACCACCCACCTAGAGTAAATTAGCCAGATCCAAGAAATTAGAGATGCACCACCCAAGACTCAACCAAGAACCCCACAAAGGAGAGTATGACTATTAGGCATTGCCCAATTCACATTCTCTTAGACTAATCCAAAGAAAATTAGAATTCATCACCTTAAGTACTTTAAAGATCCATTCTACGATTCCTTCTAACCGAAAACCTGATTCATGGTGGTCTTAAGTGTTGGAGAATTGTGGCTTCCAAAACAATGAATTACAGATAAACAGATGATTCAACATGTCATGTCATAGAGCCAAGGGAGCACCTAAAAACGTTTAACGATCTCATTTTTCCATTGAGATATTGATCACTATCTCAAATTTGTCATCAGCCCTTAGGACAAAGCTCACAACTTTGCTAACAGTCTTCTTTGGTTAGCCAGACCAATCCAATTCTGCAATGTCATGTGTATAATTTATTTCAAGTATGCGTCCGAAAATTTTGGTTTAACTTTATATGTAGGTAGACAAATATATCCCGTTTCTGCATTGCACATGCCTGATAATATCATTCAATAAATTAAAAAAGTGTAACATGTTTGATACTTAGAAAAAAAATAAAATCATAAATTTATAATTTTCTTAGGATCACAAGATATTTATACTTTTCCAAACATGGTTACAAGTAATGCACAGTAATTAATGGAGCAAGAATAATACTAAGCAGAATCAAGTCTCAGTTACTTCTTTCTTTTTTATTTCTTCTTTTCCAATAAATGGGCATCCAAATCAAATTATTGTTTAAACCATCAAGGAAAAGGACAAGATGGTGACTGGTGAAACAAAATGAAAAGGAATAAGATTAGAGCAAACCATGAGTATAAGAAATTTTGTGATTCCAGTCATGGCAATAACTGAAAGGATGCTGCACCATATTACAGTAAAAAAGGATGTTGTCCCCAAACGCAATAAAGAATCAAGACCCCTGATGCCGCATTCCAGCCAAATCATTGATAGAAGAAGCATCAACTTTCCAAAATATAAAATCCAAGTAAAAATTATAGGGGACACATGCTCAACTTTAAGACGGACATAATTATGGCCCATCCGTATAACAGCTGTGAAAGTTGAGAACCGTGGTTTCTGCTTTTCAACCCATTCACTAGCCACTTTCAAGATATATAAAGCCACAGCTCTTAGATCCTTACCAGCCACAGCAGCTGAAGGACCACTATTTTCCATCATATTTTTGACAGGCACATCCTCAGACACATTATTTGACGAAATCTTTTGATTGTGATTACCGCCATTGAACATTTCATCATTTCCTCTTGATCCAGAAGCACCCGATGACAAGTCACTTCCAGAAGGATCTCTTATTTTACTTGATGTATCCACTGTTTGTGATAAATTTGGGTTTGTATCATCTGACTTCCCTCTGCAAGAAACACCAGCAGGTCTCTGCTTGTTTTTCTTACCACTTCCCTTGGTATTGTTTTTGCTCTCTTGAGAAGGACTACTTGACATGACCTGATGATCAGCATTTGATGGATCTTCTTCAGCAATCTTCCCATCATGTGATTTTAGATTTTCTTTATTCACCATCTCTGAAACTATATTTTTGTGATTAGGTCCATTGCGATTTAGACCATTTCTTTGTTGGTTTCCCTTCCGAGCCATGATATATCTGCTGCAGACAAAAAGCTGGAGGTATGCTAATCAATTTCTGACAGTCTAAAAGTTAGATCCATTATACAGCAATTCATCTTTCAGTAAGAAAATCAGCACCTGTAAAACCAGATGAAATTATGAGCACATGCGGACTCAAGATACAGATAAAAAAGGTAAAAGCAAAAAATATCTCGAAAAAGGCCATGCCACATTATGAACTTAGTGAAGACTTTTCGCAAAAGTCAGAGGCATACCATCAATTTAATCGGCGACTCATAAGATGGTGATGTATAAATAGGGTTCAGCATGTACCAGCTGGCAATATAAGCATGATTTTCATCAGATGCAGAGCATCCATTTCAAACCATAATATAAGAAATAACAAATTGAAATAGTGTTTTTGTGTAAAAAACAAATTGATTTGTGCCATTTTGCCAGAAATATATGTATTTTTGAATGAAACAACACTGTTTCGAGGGGAAAAGAATGATTCAAAGGCCATCAATTATCATTTTCAAGGGTTACTTTAGTTTAAGCTACTTGAACATGCAAAACATTCAACCAAAACTTTTGATCACAGTCATAGTCATTACAGCGTTACTTCTGGCGCCTCTTACCTACACAGCCAAACAAACAACTCAGGCCTCGAGCAAAAGTCTGCATCCACATTACATATGCACCAAGCATAAACCTTTACATCAGTGATTAATCATGCATGCTTTGAACCTCAAACAATTTCACTAACACTCATTTTCAGCATCGTCAGTTGCTAATCACTTCCATAGCAAGCTTACATCACAACCAATTGCATTTAATATATCCACCAACCTACAACTATATGTACCTAATGTCACCGTTCTGTTCACTCATTTAATAGCTGCATAAAGCTTTATTCAGAGGCTGCACCCACTTTCACTGACTTTGTTTTTGCCCAATAGTTCTTCAAATTTTTGCTACTTCTACCACTAGTTATCTACTGATCGTGCTTGGTACTTTTCCTCTACATGCTACATTCATTTCCCAATACAAGCTTGTCAACATAATTATACCTTTGCAGCTTGTATTTATCCATTATTTTGGTGCAGAATATAGCGCACAATCTCTTGTTGTGCTCATGCAACTCAAGCGCATCATAGTTCATCATTTCAGGCATCTCCATGGAAACTTAAGAATTCTTTCTCGAGCACTAATCTCTCTTATTTTCTCCCTTCCAAGTTCCATCAGAAAATCTACTGGGCAATCCATCTTGCACATGACAATCTCATAGTGCATGGCTCACCATCGTTCTGAGAGTTACGCTGCAGAAAGAAAGTTAGTTCATATGGTATGCATACATGCCATATACATGATTTGCATTTTGTCATATGTAACTAATGTCACCAATCAGCACAAGGCTTTGTATGTAAACTCTGAGGGTTTTCAAGGATTTACTCCTCTGGGTGCTTTGATAAACCATACAAATTGACTTTTACAAGGTAAGAGAAAACCTCAATAGGAAAAAAAGATCATAAAACCTGTTTCATGCTATTAACGTAGACACATAAATGACATGCTAGGCACCACCACTTAACCATGTATCTGAAGCGACATCGACCCAATTCTTCTCAATCAAGTCGAATCACACGATTGGCATGTAAACTTTAATAAGAAAAATCCATTCCTTTCTTCCAAGTAATAATACCTAAAATTATTTGGATAACAAACTCAGAGCAATGGCTCTATACTGACCACCACACAACCAAGAAAGATGAACTAAACCCCAAGAATGTCGCAAATTATAGCATCCGAGGTTTCGTTCCCCCAATAGTAATCTAAAGAAACAAAGATCACTCCTTTTTTTCCCCTACTTGACTTTTCTACACCAATAACTGGCCAATTAGGTCATTCCTTGCGGATTTCCAAGCATTACAGCCCACATTTCGAGCATCGATTTCATCCACCAAATCACACCAACAACAAAACATTCCAACACAGAGAACATAAACCCCCTTTCGAGAATCTCATACAAGAACCAGTCAAAGCAAGAAAAGAAAAGAGAGAAAGAGAAAAAAAACAAGCCCAGATACCAGAATCCACACCAAATTCCACCGTTCTGAACAAAACCTGGTTCGAAAAAATCGGAAAAAAATCCCAAGAAAACCAAACCCCGATGCACGAGACCCGATTTTCAGATGAGAGAGGGTATTGAGACGACGATCGGGGCATTCAAAAAAGAGATGGGGAGAGGTGGGGGTGAGGATTACCTTGGAATCGCGGGGGCGAAGCGGAGATCAGAAACTGGAGGAGGAAAGCCACCAGAGATTGGGAGTGAGAGAAGTTAAAAAGGGGGAGAGCGGAGACGGTTTCCGACGCCGTCCTCCTTTTGCCTCCAAGTGTATCCCTCCATCTCTTGCGTTGCTGTGCGAAAAGAGAGAGTGAAATAAATTCCGCCATATAACATATACATACACGTGTGTGTATGTATGTGTCTGTATACATACATACATACATACATACATACATACATACATATATATATATATATATATAATTGATGTCCTCAAAGATCCATACAAGTTGTTTGTTACACATTTTCTATTCATATTTCTAATTAATATTATATTATATTTTTAATTTTTTTATTCTATTTTGATATTTTTATTATTTAGTTTTATTTAATCTCCTAGTTTGACAATTTCTATTTTTGTGCTTTAGGGTTAGATGGCAATTAATGGTCTTGTAGTCGTAGGATTTTACTTAGGATAGTTAAAGAAACAATATTTTGCTTTCCTCCTTGTCTTAGATATTTTCAACATGAAAGTGTTTTGGGAGAATGGTTGTTTGAATGCCATATTCTGGATTACAACCTATATACTCACAATAAGTTGCATTACTAGTAAATGGAGGATGGTTTTCAGATTCAATTGTCTCATGTACTTTATTGGTTTGAAACGTTGAACTTGAGAATTTTATGAGATGTGATAGGTTGCCATAGGATTAGTGGAGGCAAATGTCTTCTATGGATTATACCAAACCAAAAAGTCACACTTGGTCATTTTGTCAAATATAGGATGAGTAGTATCGGATCTAAAGAGTCTCCTTCATCCGTAGTTCTATGGAAATCGATTATCAATTAAACAATAGAAGCAAATAACCGAATATCAAACACAACCAATCTATAATATAAAATTTGTAGGCTTGAATCTTGAGGAGAGTTTTGAGACGAATTGTTATTCGTAGATGTAAGATAAAAGATATAAAGGTTAGCCACATGACATAGTAACATTTAGAAATAAGGGTTTTGGAAAATACATAATCTTTATATTTATCCCGTTACGGCTAGCTCACCATTACAAGAATAGGAAAGGAAGAATGAAAGATCATACATCTTGCTCCAAGATTTAGCAAGCCATTTTATGAAAGCACTCTATTGCTTCTCTTCCATAAAAGTTCCATATTACTAAAATGTTCCTATCTTTGTTTCTACTGTATTCTCCCTTATTGTATTATACTCTGTTCTATGGTATATAAAAATCACTGCAATACCACTGTATATATCTAGAATGATCCATGTTAATTAGCTACTAAAAATTCTTTTATAATATATTAACCAATCTAATCATCAATTCTCTTGGTGGATTATATTTATTGTGAGCAAAAATATTAATAATAGATATATATATTTTCGCTATGCTACTAATATTTGCTATGCCCAAGCTGTCGGAGAGGAGTCAAGAAACATATATACGCTGATTCCAGGCTTGGTTACTATACAATCATTGTAATATTTTATTTTGAATGAGTCATAAAAAATTATTCCATTAGACAAATGATGTTATGTTACCATTATTATTACACATTCCAAGCAAAGAAATGTGGCGTCCAAGCTAAAGAAGAGAAATATGAAACCATCTAAAAGCAATGGTGGCAGTGCCCATTGCAGCTACGTTACAATTATTGTTACATATCCCAAGCAAAGAAAAGAAATGTGGCTTCATAAAAAAAAAGAAGCAATGGTGGCAGTGCTTGTCCTAACTTGGCATTCTCGGCTTTCAACCTGCTCATGGAATAATAGTGTTCACGCATGGAATAGTGAGGTGTGCATTGGTTACTTCTTTTGTCTCTTGATTTGTTTGTCTTGGATCATGGTAGCCATTTCATTAGTCCTTTAATTCTATAGCTAATAGTACATATTCTCTTCCCTTTAGCTTGTAGACTAACAAAGGAAGCAAGGACATTCAACAAATCTGAATTGGTTCATGAATTATGAGTCATGTTTGTGTAGCTAGATCAGATGAACTATACCCAAAAATCATTCAAGTCTCCTCATCTTGATTTTTGCAGGGCTTCCTCCTATCTTATTTCTCAGAGAAAACAAAGGATGATGATATCATCCAAGCATGTTTTGTGTGTTCCAAACAAGAGTTTCGATGGAGACTGATAGCCTAATAAGTCTAGGCAAACTTGAAACATAGGGTTGGGGTACTAGAAATAAACCCAACAAGCTATTGGTTTTGGTTTGGGTTCCGAAATTAGACCCAAAGTTTTATTCAGTTGGCTAATTGGCTTTGAATTTAGATAAATTTATACCTAAAATTCCGAAACCTAACTTGATTATTTGCACATACAAACAAATATATAGATGTATATGTATATTTGTATAAACTAGCATTACGAATGCTAGCTTGCAATGCATGTTAAAATAATGAAAAAAGAGTTCAAGGCATTTCGAAGATAAGAGGGACAAAACACATGGATTATAGAAAAAGCTTTCATATTTTTTGCTTTCTTTAAATTAAAAAGCATTCAAAGAGTTGATACTGTGGATGAGATATGGATGAAGATATTCTTTAAAATTAGAGTTCAATTGGTTTAGAACATGCAGGAGAAGCCATGCAGATGAGAGACAGAGGTGCAGAAAATAGAGGCGCATGTGAATTATATATGTAACTTTATATTTGTATTTTTCACAAATATTCGTGAAAAAGGGAACTAAGGATATTATGGTCACAGAAATTAACAAATGGTACCTAATAAGAAATATTCTTCTCTTTTAATAGTGCAGTAAAAATACACTCAAATTATAAATATATAAAAATATATGCAGACATATGTGTTTGTGCATGGATCCATTAAAGTTTCTTTTGATCATAAAGGAAAAATCAGAAAGTAATGAAAGTGTAACGAATCTTGTGCCACCAAATTCATGTCAATGTTATTTGTGATAGTTCTTTACAATATATCTGTTGTGATTTAATATTTATACCAAGCTTGATTACTGTCGAATTTTTTCATTCATATCTTTTGATCTCATAGGTGCTTAGGTAATAAAAATAACCGTTGAATAAACGCCCTCTTTTAGATGCAATTTTTTGTTTTCATATTCTTTTTTTTTCATTTCACGGTTCACGAGATAGCATTTTCGATGCATATATTATATAATTTTTTAAAAATAATCCAAAAATATAGCAAAATAACTTGTTAAATACCTGATTCCTATCCAAAACTACTGCACCCGGCCTTCTTTAGTTCCAATACTGGAGATGGTTACAGAGTTTTGATTAGGTTGGTGTTTGGATCTATTTTGGAATTGCATTATAGATTTGGATAAACCTAACCCGAACCCGAGAAGCTAATTAACACCCATATTTCCAGAGCAACAATCTATGAGTTGTCTATTGTGCCTTTCATTACATTTTTAAATAATGCAATGCACTAAAAATACTGCTTTGGTAACAACAACAAAAAAAAACCCATATTTCTAGAGCAACAATCTATGAATTGTCTATCATGCATTTCATTACATGTTTAAACAACGCAATGCACTAAAAATACTGCTACGGAAACAACAACAACAACAAAAAAACCCATATTTCCAGAGCAACAATCTATGAATTATCTATTATGTCTTTCATTACATTTTTAAATAATGCAAGGCACTAAAAATACTGCTATGGAAAAAAAAAAAACCCCATATTTCCATAGCAACAAACTATGAATTATCTATTATGCCTTTCATTACATTTTCAAATAATGCAATTCACTAAAAATACTGCTATGGAAACAACAGAAAAAAAAACATATTTTCAGAGCAACAATCTATGAATTGTCTATTATGCCTTTCATTGCATTTTTAAATAATGCAATGCACTAAAAATACTGCTATGGAAACAACAGATAAAAAAAACTTTGGACCACCTTTGATATTCCTTTGTGCCGATATAGTAGTCTATTGGCCCTCCTAAAAAGTCTCCAGGCTAGGCCGCTAAGGTCCAACCATATGCCTTCCACAAGCCACCTGGTCCCTTTGAAATATTCCCATCTAAATGCTGTAGTCTTCGGCTTTGTGGTTGCAATCAATCATTTGACAAGGCTGATGCAAGTGACCATGATAGCAGGCAAAATGGATCGTCCTATTCCAGCATGGAGTCACCTAATTTCGGCCGAGCAAACCTTTGAGCCGAGCAGGTCGAAGAGGCAGACCTCGGCCCCGCCAAAAGCCAAACTAACATCGGCCTCGCTAAGAACCAGATAGACTTCGGCTCCGCCCAGAGCGAGGCCGACCTCAGCCTGCCAAAAGCCGAACCAACCTCGAGTAGAAGCCAAACCGACCTCAGCTCGCCAAAGGCCGAGCTGACCTCACCCAGCACATGTCGCAGCCTCCAAACCTGCCCGACCTCGCCCGCAGCCGTACCTACATGCACGCCCAAGCCCGCACATGTGGCCGAACATCCCAGCTTGGCCAGCCCCTTTTTATGACCGTTGCTTGTTGGCCACGCCACGATGTACCAACCAAAAGCTGTACCCGGCCGTACGTATCAAGGGCCATATTCTGCCGCACTTGCCAGCACACGCCATCTCCAGTTATTGGCCAGCTGGTCACATCTCAGCCCGATATTTTAGGTAATGGCCATCACGCTCGTCCTATAAAAAAAGGGGTAGGAAAAGGTCCTCGGTAAGCTTTCTAAAGCTTCTACAGGCCATCACAAGCTATTTCGAGCTACAAAAGGCCATGAAAAGCACTCAGAAAGCTCTTCTCTCCATAAAAAAAAGGCCCGGCTAACTTAGTCATTGGAGGGCTTTCGCCGGAATCTCCGGCCAAAACTTTGTGCAGGGTACTCCGGAGCGTAGGAGGTGGCCCTTCTTCTCCGTCCTCGGCCGACGTCTTATCGGAGGTCCCTCGGAGTACCAGAGGTGGCCCTCTTCTCCATCCCGGCCGACGTCCCCTCGGCTTCCTTCCGGCGTGGTCACCCACTCACCCTCAGGCCAGATTTCAACCACAACAGGCCTCACAAACATGCACCTCCCTTTGTATTCAGAAAAAAAAAAAAAAGAGAAAGAAAGGAGCACATCAGCCAAAATTATAACTCCAAACACCAAGCAACAGAAATGAAAAATAAGAAAATAAAAAATATAGTAATTTTGTTTTAAGAAAAAACACTCTGCATCCCATATCATGTGCCTTTGTGTGTATGTATCAGATGCAGGGGTTGTACTCTGAGGAGCTATTTGTGGTTCATGCCACTTACAGGCGAACATCGCATGCAGGTGAAGGTGGAGAACCAGATTGCTGATATAATAACCATTCATTAATAATAACACTGTTACCATTATATGACAGCTCCAGCCCAAACCATAGAGTTGCTCTAATGTGATATATTGAACCAATAAAAAAACCGATCGCTAGTGTTATGGTTTATAGGAGTCTCTGATCATGCTCTAGAGTCTGGCAACATAATTCCTCAGTATATGGGTTTTGTTGGACCATGGGATAGAGCAATAGATTTTAATGGATGGAGTGCATCTCAGGTGCATCAATGGATATCCCAGAGCAGAGATATGATCCTCATGATGACTCAGAAGAAGGTATCGATGTATGATCGGAATGGCAAGGTGTCCAAGGAAGTATATGATGTGAGAGGTTCTTCGACATACCCGTTGTGGTTCTTGTCATATGCTTTCAGGTCCTCACTTTTTCCTTGCCACCATTGAGATGAGGAGTTACACAGAGGAAGTAGTGTTGGATACTTATTTAGAGTGCTTTACTAAGTATGTTTGTTTTGTTTTATCGCTTCTACTTCACTTTTATGCGTATTATTCTGGTTCAGATGAAATTTCTCCATCGAGTTCATTGGATGGTGCTTGATGCTAATTTTATTATGCATCTTTCTGTAAAATAGAATTAGATATATGAATTAATGTGCTGAGAAAATGGTTACTGTAAGCTTGATAAACTTGTTTATATTTTATAATTTGTTTGCTTGTATCTTTTCAATTTGTGTCTCTTCTTGTTAAAAGGGAGATAGTACTGATTCAGCAAGCTTTACTGGAACTTTAATTTTATATAAATAAAATTAAAGTAATCAGTGAGGTTACATAGACTAATGCATCCTAGGAAGATTTATTTACAATGGCATCACTCACAAGATTGCTCAGTCTTTGCTGCTTTGATGGATTACTGAAGGTATTGTGTCAGCACATTGTGATGCTCAAATAATGTAGAAATAAATGGTATTATTACTATTATCCTTCTATGATCTTCTTCATATAGTATGTGGGAAATTTTCGCCTTTGTTATCAATAAAGGAGAAGATTGCAAGAAGGACCTTAAAATTCAAAGTTGTCCAGGTGTATGATGATTTTGAAAAAAAGATCAGGCTCATCACCAGACCAGCAATCATGAAGATTCTGTGAAGAATTCCTATCCTAGTTCTATTCTGCAATGTCTAAAATTTTTGGTTTTGGAAGATGTTTTCAGTTAGTGTAGAACTAAACTCAATATTTTTTTTTTTTTTGATCATTGTCTTTGTGGCTGAAGGTTTCAACATCCTTGTCCAGAAAACAATGTCTTGTTAAAGTACTTTAGTGCTTCTACAATTGAATGACATCCATCCTTGGATCAGTTTAAGCATACTGCACCCACTTGCTAGCTCTAGCCTAATCATGGAAATGGATGAAACTTGTTATCTACTTCTAGAGTGCCCAAAGTATATTTCAGTCCTGGTGGTCTTGGTGCAGCTTATTATGAAGTTCACTGGGTAGTATTTTTCACATATTTGGAGAATAAGTTGGATTGCACTTTTTCTTGATCAAACCTTGTTAGCTAGAACAGTCAGAAACAAGCATGGTCTCTTGCTTTTGAGATTAAGCAAAATATTTTGCAACGTCTTGAGCATCGTGGAGGTCGGTTTGGCTTTGTTTTCTTCTTCAGAAAATGGGAATTGCAGTCTATAATTCTTGTGGACCTTTGTTGTGCCAGTGAAGCTGTTAGCCACTTTTCCTACAGAATACTTCTCACTTTACAAGGAAATTAAGTGAGCTCTAGAATTAGGAATACTCTTTCTTCTTAAAGCATGAATTTTAACAAGTTCTGGAATGAATAACATGAAGAATTTATACCATATATTTAGTCAATATTTTCTTATTGTATAAAATGAATGACATTTAAGCCAGGAACTACTTATACAATGACAATCGTAGTCTCTCCATATTCAAAATCATGGTTATCATTAGAGGGGATATGTTTCTCTACAATGATTGTTTTCATATTTTTTATTTGCATGGAAGAATCAATTCAATTCTGGAGCCAAATTGGTAGCTTTGGGAGCACAATCTCTAGTTCCAATGAGAAACTGTCCTACAAGTTCAGCAGGAAGCTGCAAAGAAGCTGGCTAGCAAATGATCCATCAGATAAAATGGATGATAAATTTTTCAAAGCTGTTTTGTAGGTTGTCATCTCACACAAAAGGCATATTCCAAGAAATGTGTTCACCTGGATGCCTACAATCTTTGTATGGATTCTTTGATTAGCAAGTTAGGAGTTAGAATTCATGAAAGATAGCTGATGCATTCAGTCTTAGAAGCGCAGTATTTTTAGCAGAATGTGTTTCTTATTACATATTCTTTGTAATTCTAATCCTGGGATTTTTTCAGAGTTTATTGAAGTGATTCAATGTTAGCTGAGATATTTTAGCTTATCTCCTTTTTCTTGCTACAAGGCTTATCTCCTTCTATAGTTAGTCGAGGACACGACCTGGCTTTCATTCATGTGGGTGAATTCTTCAGACGAACACGAAATGGATCGAATCCAAGCATTGGTCCCGGAGTCGAACATCTGGCAGACGAACCAGTCCTGGGGCCAGTAGCCAAAGTGGCGGTGGAAACCGGCGAGAAGAACCACATGAAATCTCCACGAAAACGGATCAAACGCCAAGCCAACCTGGGGGGACTCGTACTCCGGCTGGCACCCGGGGAGGGGTCACTCCCTTGTCCTCGGCAGCGCTCGGAACTCCCTGGTCATCGGATTACAAACGTAGTAAACCCCTCGATTTGCCCCGCTGGCGCAGCGCAGCATCCATTGCAAGAGGCTCCGATCTTAACCCTATCGTTCAAGAAATCCAATGAAAGCGCCATCACCTCCTTGAGTCGATCGACAGAAGGAATGAGAAGAGAGGAAGGAGGGGGAAAAAAGCATGCAACATTTTCCTCTTTTATTTCTTCTCCATCTTTTTTCTTTTTTTCTTTTGGTGATAGTGTGGTGGGTGAACCAGCACAAATCTCGAGACGACAATAATATAGTGGCGTACTCTTCCTCATTGTGAGAAATTATTAGTTAGATCAGATCCACCGATAAATTAGTTGACAGGAGAGGAGAAAAAAAATAGAAGGAATGAGAAAGGAGAAAAAAAAGCATGCAATTTTTTTACCTCTCCAATTTTTTTTAGTTTTTATTATTTGTTTGCTAAAACGGATGATTCATACAATTTTAGTATGAACACATCCAAAAGAAACTAAAAACAATATATCCCGAAGCGCTCTAGGCAGCTTTCTCTTCTTGACCCGTTTTATTTTATTTTATTTTATTTTTTTGGTGGTAGTGTGGTGGGTGACAAGTGCAAATCTCGAGATGGTAGAATAGTGGCCTACTGCCTCTTCATTGTAACAAGTCATTGGTTGGATAAGATCTACGATGAATTAATGAAACAATCCAATTGCAAAACAACAAGCTCAACAACAAATAAAAAAGAAAAAGAGCGTAACATGTGCATATTTGTTTATGCGTGTTGCTTCGCAATCAAGCTGTTCCATCAGATTGGTAGTAGACCTAATTCAACTAAAAATTAATGCTCGATTGGAGCCTTTCCATTCCTGTTGAAAAAAAAGAATGAGAAAAGAGAATTGTATTTCTTCTCGTCAATTATAATGTACAGGAGCAGCCTTTATATAATACTAGAAGGCTGACGAAGTTTGGTAAGTTCGACTAAGTTTGGCACAATCAATCATAAATCAATCAAGGTGAAGTTTGATAAGGCCGACAAAGTTGGTACAATCAGCTTTTATGAAGGCCAACTATGTTTGGCACAATCAATGGTCCTACAATAATTCTAGCACCCCCTCAAACTCAAGGTGGTAAAGTGGATACCAACTTGAGTTTGTAAACAAGAGATCGAAATATACTAGAAGGATGAGTTTTGGTGAAGACATCCACAACGAGGATAAATTTCAGAGAGAAGACAATCGAAGCTCAACAATGCTCGTATACAAAAGCACCATAGAAGAAGAGCAAGAGACCTCGAACTAGATGATGAAGGAGCCAGGGGCAGCAAATAAAACTGAAGATTTAAGGACTAGAGCGGTGCCATACAGATGTATGCCTCCATGATCGAGAGCGGAACCATACCTGCCAAGTTTACCTTCGCTAAGCTTCTGACGGTACGATGTAGCGCGCTGCTTCTGCATGATCGAGAGCATGATCGTGCCTGCCAAATTTATCTTCGCCATGATTCTGACGTTATGGTGCAGCACGTGTCGCCGCCGCCTCCGTGGAGGAACAGGATCACTGGAAGTAGGTGCTTAGGAAGCTTAACTCTCTCATCTTTGAAGGAACAGGAGCATTGGAAGCGGGTGTTCAGAAAGTTTAACTCCATCTCCGGAGGAATAGGGATCCTAAAAAAAGGCATTCTAGCACTTCTCGTGGTCAAACTGATGCAGGTTGCTACGCTGAAAGGTGGCCTCCATCAGATCCCAGTTGGCGCCTTGCATGCCATCAGGCAGAGAAGGCTCCTGAGGGATCAGTCTGGTAGAGCGCAGGGACCCGGTGTCGGAATCGAAGCCGACGATGAGGGTCGAGAGGCCGAAGGACCTGACGCCGCCGCTCTGGGTGTACTTCTGCTGGAGCCCGGCGATGTAGCTCGTGATGTAGTCGTCGATGACAGGGTCCTCCACTGTAAGGCGGTGGCTCTGACATTCGATGCGGGCCCGGTTGATGAGGATCCGGGCGTCGGCCTTCAGCCCCGCGCAAGCCAGCGCAATGTGGTTGTCCAGGCTCACGATCTTCCTCACCGATCTGGAGTCCTAGAGCCTGGGGGTGGCCTTCTTCTCGACGCCGAGGAGGATGGTGTCAGTGCCCCGGACCGGACGCCGATGCTGGAGTTGCCCTTGCGGACGGCCTCGAGGAAGTACTCCACCTGGAACAGGTGGCCGTCGGGGGAGATCTCGCCTATGAGCTTGTCGTAGTCGGTGACGACGGCGACGGAGGTGATAAGTGCTAAATAATGAATAAATTAATATCTTATTCATAGCACTTATCATTATTTTGATTCATATATTTTGTAAATTCAACTAAAAAATGTGTCACCTTCATCATTGCATTTTAATAAATTATTAAAGGTAATTCAAGTTTGATTTGATTATTTATTGATTAAGTTTAATGCATGCAGGTCAAGTCAAGCTCAATTAGGTAAAGCCTAAACGGACACTACATCATTTCACGATTTTACATCCTCCGGAGTCGACTCCAAGAACTTTCCTCCAAAACCCAGTGCTTCCCATTAATTCCCATCTGCACCTAATTCTCTTTCCACACTTTTCAATTATTTGTTTCTCAGATCTCAAAGCATACCATCTAGTTGCACAGATCTCAAAGCCTTATCTTCTTCAAATCTCAGCCGGATAAGCATCCTAGTTTCCTCCCTGCCTCAAGACAGAACTCCCCTCCACGATAAACTCCCAGCTCATGCTCTCCCCTGCATCTCGGATTCCAAGCTTATCCCGTGATCCTCTTCATCCCACGTTTCCTTCATTCCATTTCAGCCAAATCCAAACGTCCTCCCAACCTAACCAATCTTTATCCAAACTTCCCCCGCTTCACGGATTAGAACCGGATCCCAGCTTCTTCCCCAGCCGTATCCTTCGTCCGTGATCCACCTTCATCCCAATCCGGACTTCTTCTCAGCCACATCAAGCTAACAACAGCATCCTCTTCCCCTGTTTCGAAACAGCAACCTTCTTCCGGATTAATCTCCACGTCACCTCCTCCCAGATTTCGTCTGCAATCATCCCACGATTTGGCTTCATCCCATTCGAATCAAACACTCCATCCAAGCTTCACGGAACAGAGCATCCTCTCCCGGATAAGCTCAAGTCCCAGCTGCCAGCCGCCCGCGTCTTGCATCACTCCCCTGTTCCGAGATCTTCTCACACACCCACAGCCGAATGATCCCAACCAGATTCCGCTAGCTCCCAGCCTTCCTATCATCATCCAAGCCCCATCCTTTTCTCCGAATAACATCCAAGATACGTCCCAGTTCCCATGTTCTGAATTCATCTTTATCCCACGGATCAACCATCAACCGAATCATCCCAGCATTCCAAACAACTAAATCCAAGGATTTCCTTCAACCGTGATCTTTTCTTCTCCCGTGTTCCAACAAAACAGAGCCGAATCCATCTCCTCCCGGCGACTCATCTCTATCCCATGGCCAGCATCTGGATTAGCTCCATCTCACGTTTCCATCTCTAGCATTTCGAATCACCTCCTCTGTTCCGAAACAAAGATTTCTTCACCAAACTGCCAACCGAATCCAAACTACCTCTCATTCGGATTAATCCCATTGATCACGGAAAAATCCTTTGTTCCTATCTTTCCACAGTTCCGCATCCAAACTTCCGGATCAGCTCATGCAACATCCAGCTCTTCGGATCAGATTCAGCACCACGTCCAAGGATCAAGGGATAGAAGTCATCTGTTCATCTTAATGCTTCATTCGGAACAGAGGAGCGAGAGGGAGTTGCAGCCTATAAAAGGCTCAGGCGTGAACCGAGGAGGGGCATTCTTCTCTTCCATTCATTCCTCCCCCACCGGGGGGGGGGGGGCGCATTCCCTCTTCCCCACCGGGGACTGATCCCCATCAAGATCTTCTCAGAGGCGGAATCCCACAAGCTCCCACGGGAAGAAGAAAAAAATAAAAAGAGAGAGAAGAGTTTGGGTATTTTGGGAATATTTCAAAGGAGCCAATCACCATGAAGTCCTGCTGCTGCCGTCCACCACTGCATGGAAGCCTAAGCTCTTCACTAGGGCCGGATGCAACCCTAACAAAGGGACACAGGTTTTATATTTTATTTTATATTCTTGGAGTTGTATGAACTTATTGTTTTTAATGGATATCTTCTTTTGAATCATATTTAATTTATGTGATTTTAAGTATGATGTTCGTACAACTGTTCTTCATGATCACTAAGTAAATATAAGATAGTCCATGCTTAGGGAAGATGCGATGTGCTGCCACCTTAGATTAGGGTAGATATTTCATGCCAACTGAAGATGGATTATGCCCAAATTACTTTTGTGAATTTTTATTTAAATGCTTATTAGGCTTGTAGCCAATTTGCATGTTAATCCAAGAACGAAATAAAATATAAATAACCCTTGTTCTGATGTTAGTGGTGAATTCCTTGCCCTAGGTTCCCCCAAACTGATCATTTTTGCATTTCTTATTAAATTGCTTAGTTTAATAGTCTTCACAAATTCTCTTTTTTTTCAAATATTTTTATTTTTAAAGAAAAATAACTGTACCCCAATCCCTGTGGATCGATACCCGTAATCACTATCCTACCAGATACGTGCTATTGCGTGGTCTTTAAAGTTGACTATCAATTTTTGGCGCCGTTGCCGGGGATTGGTAGCATAGTTGTTTTTCTTTTTATTAAAAAAAATTTTCAAAAATTTTTTTTTCGAAAAATAAAAAAAATAAAATAAAAATAGTTTCTATTTTTATTTCCTTATCTCCTTCTCCTCTCTTACTAATTTTTGATTTTTCTTGGTATCATTTGATCAGGAACCAAAGAGGAAGTTTGGGACAATCAGAAAGGGAACGACTGAAAAAGGAATACTGTAGAGGTTTGCTTTTAAAAAAAAATTGCTGGAAATTCTGGTAACATCTGAACCTTTCTTATTTAAATTGATTCCCATCTAGCCTGCAAGTTGTGGTGATTGCTTGATTTTAATTTCAGCAAAAGTGTGAATGCATGCTTGATACACATACACCAATTAATCTGCACATAGTAAGGGCAATCACCCCAACAAGATAAGAACTGGATTTCATCACCAGATTCTTGCCCAAATTAGGTGAATCAATTATCACATAGTTTTCACCTTGATTAAAATCAATTAGACGTTGGCCCCTAGGGACATTCGAGCTCAATAGGATGAAGATCACCGAAAGTTGCACCAATTTCGCTCTGTGGCTTAGTTGATGTCTAGGCAAGCTTTGTCCCTTTAAGGGAGACAGTTCATCTGTTCGAGGCAAGTGGTTTTTAAGTGGGACCTTTGCAACGCATCGTGACCCCCCCACTTACCTGGGAGCTTACCTGGTCAACTTAGTTCATTAGACCGGATTGGAGGCTTAGGTGCCCTCTTCAAACCAGTTAGGAGCTGTCTAGTGATTTTAGGATAAATATAAGGAATTGATGTTTTTCTTTTAATGCATGCTTGGCCCATTTTGACTTTGATATCGACAAGACCATAGAGGCAGTCAACTCCGTGCTCGACAATCAGTCTCCCACAAATTTTCTTCTTTGGAAAACTCGGCATGAACCCGGCATGATATAATTAAGGATGCACTGCGTCTGGCTGAAGACGTTAAACTTAGCGCTTGTTGGGAGGCAACCCAATTTTCATAGATTATTTTTGCATATTTTCTTGTCGTATTTTTTCAGAAGTCCTCATATTACTAATGCAACTAAGGTACAATGTTTCTATCCTCTATATGCATCATATTTTTATCCAAAATAAAAATAATAATAAAAAAAATAAAAAATAATAATATAATATTATTCAAAAAATATGATGCAATAATAATACTTAAAAAAAACATTGAGGACAATGTCTGATCTAGGTTGGGGGGTATAGGGTTCGAATTTTTGAAGGAATTTTTCATATTTTCACATTTTTAAGTGAATTTCAAAAAAAAAAAGTGAATTTCAAAAAAAAAAAACCTAATTTCTATGCTTTAGTGCTGAAATGATAAACATACAAAGTATATAAAATCTAAAAAGCCCAATAACTAGTCAGGAGTAAATCAATTTGAGTTCTTTTTATTAAAAATTCTTTTAGCGAGTTGTAAGATAATTTTTACTTTGGAATTTCACAACACACATGGCCTGCACTTCTAAGGATTAGGTTCAACATTATGTTACTAAGTCTAGTAGCAACCTTGAGTCCTGATGAATCATTCCTATCTAATTCACTATTATCCCGTATTTATTGTTAAAAAAAAAGTGAATTTAGTCAGGTACATCGAAAAGGGCTACCTATCGTCAAAGGTCAGCGGGCTTGTAATGAGGAACCCGAGCATAGGTCCGTAGGGGAGTCTTGATGCCCAACACCTTACGCCATCTGGTGTGGGAGTGTTGACTGAGTGCTCGCTACACGGAGGAATCATTACAAGAGTAAAAGTGTGTAATTTATAAATCTCAAAAAAAAAGAAAAAAAGAAAAAAAAAAGAAGAAAAAAAGAAAAAGAAAAAAAATATAATATTGACCTTGAAAAAGACGATAGTGTGAAAGCCATCGTTGTAAAAATTCGAGTAAACTGGAATATTACAGATAAAGCCCATGAGGTATTAAAGTAAACATCCACAACTCTCGAAATCCTGCAAGATAGAATGATTTTGAATCAGTGATTAGGTCTTATCTGACCAATTCTTGGAAACTACTAGCTTTAGCAGTATTTTGGGTATCTAAAGCCTTAGCTTGTGTATGGTCCAGATATCACCGAGCACCCAAGTATAAAGAAGTCTTACAACTTCCTAACGGAAGCTTAATAACCTCAACTTAAGTTGCATTTTGACCTAGGATTTGGGCTGACTTAGTGATTAAAACTTTGTGTGCTTTTGAAATTTTTAGCACCTATGCATTTGAAATTAGATTTTATAAAATAATAAAATAAATTCTTTCGACAGCAGTTTGTGGGTATCTGAGCCGGAAACCCTCACGAGACAAAACTCGTCCACTAGGGCCACCTAGGGGTTTAAAGCCTTATTGCATACGGTAAATGCAATCGCGATTCCTACGAAAGTGAGTTAGCTTTTATTTTGCTTGAGGACTAGCAAAATGTAGGTTGGGGGGTGTGATAAATGCTAAATAATGCATAAATTAATATCTTATTCATAGCACTTATCATTATTTTGATTCATATATTTTGTAAATTCAACTAAAAAATGTGTCACCTTCATCATTGCATTTTAATAAATTATTAAAGGTAATTCAAGTTTGATTTGATTATTTATTGATTAAGTTTAATGCATGCAGGTCAAGTCAAGCTCAATTAGGTAAAGCCTAAACGGACACTACATCATTTCACGATTTTACATCCTCCGGAGTCGACTCCAAGAACTTTCCTCCAAAACCCAGTGCTTCCCATTAATTCCCATCTGCACCTAATTCTCTTTCCACACTTTTCAATTATTTGTTTCTCAGATCTCAAAGCATACCATCTAGTTGCACAGATCTCAAAGCCTTATCTTCTTCAAATCTCAGCCGGATAAGCATCCTAGTTTCCTCCCTGCCTCAAGACAGAACTCCCCTCCACGATAAACTCCCAGCTCATGCTCTCCCCTGCATCTCGGATTCCAAGCTTATCCCGTGATCCTCTTCATCCCACGTTTCCTTCATTCCATTTCAGCCAAATCCAAACGTCCTCCCAACCTAACCAATCTTTATCCAAACTTCCCCCGCTTCACGGATTAGAACCGGATCCCAGCTTCTTCCCCAGCCGTATCCTTCGTCCGTGATCCACCTTCATCCCAATCCGGACTTCTTCTCAGCCACATCAAGCTAACAACAGCATCCTCTTCCCCTGTTTCGAAACAGCAACCTTCTTCCGGATTAATCTCCACGTCACCTCCTCCCAGATTTCGTCTGCAATCATCCCACGATTTGGCTTCATCCCATTCGAATCAAACACTCCATCCAAGCTTCACGGAACAGAGCATCCTCTCCCGGATAAGCTCAAGTCCCAGCTGCCAGCCGCCCGCGTCTTGCATCACTCCCCTGTTCCGAGATCTTCTCACACACCCACAGCCGAATGATCCCAACCAGATTCCGCTAGCTCCCAGCCTTCCTATCATCATCCAAGCCCCATCCTTTTCTCCGAATAACATCCAAGATACGTCCCAGTTCCCATGTTCTGAATTCATCTTTATCCCACGGATCAACCATCAACCGAATCATCCCAGCATTCCAAACAACTAAATCCAAGGATTTCCTTCAACCGTGATCTTTTCTTCTCCCGTGTTCCAACAAAACAGAGCCGAATCCATCTCCTCCCGGCGACTCATCTCTATCCCATGGCCAGCATCTGGATTAGCTCCATCTTACGTTTCCATCTCTAGCATTTCGAATCACCTCCTCTGTTCCGAAACAAAGATTTCTTCACCAAACTGCCAACCGAATCCAAACTACCTCTCATTCGGATTAATCCCATTGATCACGAAAGAATCCTTTGTTCCTATCTTTCCACAGTTCCGCATCCAAACTTCCGGATCAGCTCATGCAACATCCAGCTCTTCGGATCAGATTCAGCACCACGTCCAAGGATCAAGGGATAGAAGTCATCTGTTCATCTTAATCCTTCATTCGGAACAGAGGAGCGAGAGGGAGTTGCAGCCTATAAAAGGCTCAGGCGTGAACCGAGGAGGGGCATTCTTCTCTTCCATTCATTCCTCCCCCACCGGGGGGGGGGGGGGCATTCCCTCTTCCCCACCGGGGACTGATCCCCATCAAGATCTTCTCAGAGGCGGAATCCCACAAGCTCCCACGGGAAGAAGAAAAAAATAAAAGGAGAGAGAAGAGTTTGGGTATTTTGGGAATATTTCAAAGGAGCCAATCACCATGAAGTCCTGCTGCTGTGCTGCTGCTGCCGTCCACCACTGCATGGAAGCCTAAGCTCTTCACTAGGGCTGGATGCAACCCTAACAAAGGGACACGGGTTTTATATTTTATTTTATATTCTTGGAGTTGTATGAACTTATTGTTTTTAATGGATATCTTCTTTTGAATCATATTTAATTTCTGTGATTTTAAGTATGATGTTCGTACAACTGTTCTTCATGATCACTAAGTAAATATAAGATAATCCATGCTTAGGAAAGATGTGATGTGCTGCCACCTTAGATTAGGATAGACATTTCATGCCAACTGAAGATGGATTATGCCCAAATTACTTTTGTAAATTTTTATTTAAATGCTTATTAGGCTTGTAGCCAATTTGCATGTTAATCCAAGAACGAAATAAAATATAAATAACCCTTGTTCTGATGTTAGTGGTGAATTCCTTGCCCTAGGTTCCCCCAAACTGATCATTTTTGCATTTCTTATTAAATTGCTTAATTTAATAGTCTTCACAAATTCTCTTTTTTTTCAAATATTTTTATTTTTAAAGAAAAACAACTGTACCCCAATCCCTGTGGATCGATACCCGTAATCACTATCCTACCAGATACGTGCTATTGCGTGGTCTTTAAAGTTGACTATCTCTGGTCGGCGAGGGCGCGGCGGATGAGCGGAAGTGCAGCGAGGGCGGGGTCGTGGGGTCGGATGGCGAGTGCGGCCGGGCGGACAATGTCGAGGTCTGAGACGGAGAGTGCCGGCGCCGGGGAGAAGAGGGTGATCGAGTTGAGGAAGAAGCGCACGAACCTCCAGCATCAGAGAAGGGGGCGCCAAGGGCGACTCCGGGGGAAGCGGCCGAGAGGATGTCCTTGCTGTGGCCGACGAAGCGGCGGGTGGTGGCACCGGTGGAGAGGTCCTAGAGGCGGAGCTCGCCGTCCCAGGAACTGGAGAGGGCGAACGGGCCGTCGGAGGAGAGGACCACATCCTCGACGAAGTGGGAGTGCGCGGCGGCGCGGGATGGCGGAGCGGCGACGGGGCGCTTGGGTGGAGCGGCAGCGCTCCTCTCCTTGCTCGCCTTCGGCCAGTCGGGGGGATCTCGTGCCGCCGGAAGAAGGGAAAACACCCGCCTGAGTTTCGGCTTCTGTGTTCTCGGCCTGGGAGAGAGCCAGTACAGGAAACAGAAAAAAAAAAAAAAAGCTGACCCATCAATGCCGACGATAGGGACTAAAAAAATAGATGATGCTTAAAAGCATCGTCGGAGGCCTCAAGTTAAGATGACGTTGGGAAGCGTAGGGAGTGGACTTGGAACGACGCTTTTAAGCATTATTGTTGTCCTTCAGCCTAAGACAATGCTTATAAGTGTCGTCGGAGGCCAAGACCTAAAACGACGCTTATAAGCGTCATCGAAGGCCAAGACCCCACTCCAAACCCAACGCCCGACCGCAAGCCCTCATTCTGCCCTAATTACTCCTTTTTTTCTCCTCTCTGGCGCTGAGCAGCTCTAGCCCCTGTCTTCTTCCTCTCCGACTCTGATCATCCGATCCCATCCTCCTCTCCTCCTTCCTCCTCTTCGGTGCCGACCGACCAACCCCAACCTCCTTCGCCCGAGGTATTTTTCTCCTCCTCTCTCCTCTTTCTCCTTCTCGCTTGCTCTCCTCCTCCTTCTCGCTTGCTCTCCTCCTCCTTCTCGCTTGTTCTCCTCCTTCTCCTCCTCTCTCTTCTTCTTGTGTCTGTGGTTGTTTTTTTTCTTTAATTTGTGATCTATGCACACTATTTCTAGTTTCAAGCTTCGCCTCTGCCCGAGGATCTCCTCCTCCTTCCTCCTCTCCGGCGCCGACTGAGCAGCCCTCAAGCCTCGATCGAGCTTGGCAACAGCCCTCCTCTTGGAGACCGGCATCAACCGACCGGCCCAAAGCAACGATCGATCAAGGTCCGCCTCCGCCTGAGGTAATGCACTGTGCTCTTGACTCATACCACAAAATGATCGAGGTGCCATTAGAACTATTAATTTAGATATGATTGGGATATGGATCTATTACCGGTTTGAACTGGCAAGGGATGTTATATTAAGGAATAAACCCCAGTTCAACTACTTTAGCTATTGCTATTGTTGATGTTATATTGAGGAATCAAAGAGGTTGTTTTTGTGGGGGGAGAGATGACACCTACCTGTTTAACTGAGTATTGCCTATAATATGGAGATGGATGAGCTCAGGATGTTCAAAGCAACACGTTTGTGCAAGAAAACTGGCATTTAATTAATTTAGTGAACCCTTTTTAAACTAATAATTTATGGGAAAAAAGAAAAGGATAAAACATATACCTAATTGATAAGCACATTACATAAATCAAAACATGATGTATATAGACACATTAGCTTAATGTTTCATGACATTGTATGATTCCATTTTCAACACGTTGGAGAGTCAAATTTGGAAAGATAACATTAATGAAGATTTTCAAGTAATCATTTAAGAACTCAACTATTAATGCTGATCATGTTCCAGTGCTTAGCTAATATTTAATAATTTTTTAAGCATATAACCATGTCTATAACATCCAACTTTAGTCCAACTATTTGGCTCAGTTCAGTGGATCCTCATTCGCCAACACTTCCCATTAAAGGCTACCTCTGATGTTATCTAAACTTGATCTCTACAAGTTTGCTATATGAACCTCCAAGAGCATGGAATCCTGAAACGTTTGAGACATTTGTCATTTTCTTTTAATTGATTCAAGGATACTGGGAGTACTTTCCTGTCAAAAGCATGCAACTATCAACACATTTAAGCATTCACCTCTCAAAACTGCTCAAATTTGACTCAAAGAGTCCAGGTTGATAACCAGATAAGATGTGTAACAGTGCCCTGAAAAATCAAGTTCAATGTAGATAGATATTTATGTACATAGACACAGTAGTTCAATGTTTCATGACATCGCATGAGTCTATTTTCAACACATTGGAGAGTCAAATTTGGAAACATATACATTAATGAAGAATTTTAACTAAACATTTAAGAACGTAACTATCTAATGCTGATCATTTTCTAGTGCTTAGCTAATATTTAATAATTTTTAAGCGTATAACCATGACCATAAAGGCAACCTCTGATGTTATCTAAACTTCATTTTCTAGATTCGTAGTATGAATGGCAATGTTTTACTTGATGGTGCTTCCGGTGACTTGTTAAACCAACATCAGATGGAGTTAACAATTTTTTCATCTGCTGTCCTGAGCTTCTTGAGATTGATCCTAATTCCAAGTATTTCTGTCATTAACAAAACTGATAACAAGTAACTAATTGTTGCAAAATTTTAGGAGAAAATAACTCAGAAATAAAACATGTAAAGATGGAATATGCCCTCCCCTATAAAAATAAGGGACAAAAAGTCAGGAATGTCAACTTGGTGAACCACAACGCGTTAATAAAATTTAGGATTGGAGGGAGACCAGTCCTTGAACAGTTGGATGCAATGGCTTAGGACAACATGGCAGGAGGAAGATGGACATGTAGTGCTGCCTTCCATTTGCCCTTCCACACTGCCAATCCTTTATCCATTTTTATTTAACAGTTTGAACCGGTTACTCTACATATGTAGGCCATCCTTCTTCATACCCTAATTTTGTTTATCTTTTTTTAATAAAAACTGGCTGAAATTTTGAGGTATTTTCCTCTTATACCTATATTGAAAAGAATGTTTGCATTACCGAAAACAACTTCCTCGATGAGATGGCATGACGAAGTTGAAGAATATAAGGCGAAGTTGAAGATGGACTTCAAGCGCGAGGGTATGACAGAGGAGAAGGTTGCTTGTGTTTGTCCTCCTGATGTATACACTCAGCAGTAGAGAGAGCTTGTTCACTACTGGTTTTCTGAAAGAGGACAGATTATACATATTGTTTCAATATCTTATATTATCTTTATTATTAATATGGATTAGAAATATATACATTGAATATATTATATTGTGTACTTTTATTTTGGCAGACATATTCTGATATAGCTGCACGAGCATCTTAGGTAGTTTCTCACACTTTAGGCTCGAAGAGTTATGCGAGGCGTAGAGATGAATTCGTAAGATTTTTTGAAACTCTTTGAAACTCTACTAACATATAGCACGTATCATAATATATAGTTTGCCAATATACTCTTCGTATGTGTAGATAGAAGTGCTGGGAGGGAGCCTGGTGAGGTAGAGTTCTGTTGGATGACTCACACCCACCGAGATGGTAGCTTTATCTGGAAGAAGTCGAGAGATTTATTTGTATGTATTCATCTTTGACTTGTTTAATTTTTTTTATTTGTTTTACTTTTTTAAAATATTAATGTGATTGTTTTTTGAGAGAGATATATGACATGACTACATCTTTTATTTCAGAGCGCGTCGGGGAATCATCATCATCCGGTGTGTCCAGTCGCATTGAAGCTCAGATCTTTTTCAAATTGATGGGCCCAGAGTGTTATGGTTGAGTGAGAAGTTATGGTGTTGGAGTTACCTCTACTCAGTTGTCTACAGTGAGCTGATATACCTAAAATGCCAGACAATGTAGTAGTGCTGCAGAGGTTTGTAGTTTGAAGACAGACATAACACATATAAAGCAGAGCCATCAGATAGAGATAGAGAAGATAAGGTAGAGTCATAGAAACGATACCGCGGAGTTGAAGCAGAGCAATGAGTTAAAGATACAGTCTTTGCAGGATCAGTTTGACCATATTTCATCTTTATTGCAGAGATTTGCTCCTCCAGTAAATAATGAAATCTATTTAAATATTTTACATAATCATAATGTATTTCTGTAACGACTTTCGTATTCTTACTTTCTAAAGTGTCTTTTTTTTGTAGGTTGCTGTTACTTCATCTATTTTTAGAGATGATGATGCCATCGACCCCTGATACATCATAAACTATTTATTTAGAAATTTGATATGTATGTTTTTAATATTTTCGAAGTATAATATAATTAAATATGATAATATGAATATTTCGAATGAAAAGTTCTTGTTTGTGACGTGACTTTTGTTATCTATGTGATTTAGGTTGTGTATTTGTTATGTTAGAAAGTAATGTATACATGTTTAAAAATTGCTTTTTAAAAGAAAATAACTACTATTGCCCACGCTTTAAAGCGTCGGCAATAAGCAAACCGGCATGGCACGGCGTGGCCTTTGCCGACGCTTTAAAACACCGGCAAAGGCCCTAGCTTGGGCCGACGCATCTAAGCATTGGTAGAGACCAAAATGGGCCGACGTTAATTAGCGTCCATGGAGTCCAAAGTGGGCGGACCTAAGGTAGCATTGGCCTATATTGGCCGACGCTTATAAGCGTCAGTGAATTCCAAAATTGGCGACGCTTAAAAGCGTCGGCATAGATTCCCTTTATGCCGATGCTTTTTGAAAGCGTTGGAAAGAAAAAATCCCACCCTCACCTGACCGACGCTTTTCCGACACTTTTGGAAGCGTTGGCATGAAAATTCCCAACGCTTATAAGTGTCAGTAAAGACTCTAAAAAGCGGCGGAAAATATTATGTCTTTTTAGTGAGCCTTAGGAGAAGCAAACCTCTGAGCCCACCATGTGAAGCAAGAGAGGACTGACAACATCTTTGAGCCCACGTGATTTTTTTTTTAAGTGAAAAAATACAATATAGCCCTGGAGCATCCAAGTGGGCCGGCCTCACTTTCCGATCGGAAGTCAAAAAATAATAAAAAAATAACAAAAAATAATTAAAAAGAAAAAGAAGAAAGAAAGAAAACTAAGATTTTATCAGAATCTCAATAAAAAGAATAGAGCTTTGAAAGCCGCCGAGCCCCGACTACCCCCAGACGAGATAGAAGAAATAGATGATCTATGAGCGGCAACGACGATCACAGAAAAGGCGGAAGAGAGGATGACAGCATGTCACGTGATCAGTGGCTCTGATACCATGTTGAAAAAGAAAAATGAGAGAATAGAATTATATTTTTGCCCTTTAATTACAATGTACAAGGAGGCAGACGAAGTTTGGTAAGGCCGACGAAGTTTGGCACGATCAATCACAAATCAATCAAGATGAAGTTTAGTAAGACCGATTAAGTTTGGTACAATCAGTTTTTATAGAGACCAACTATATTTAGCACAATCAATAGTCCTATAATAATTCAAACAATTCCCTTGCAATCGAGGTGGCATCGATTTTTCACAGTTTCCACCAGCAATATAATCCTTTCGAAAAGCTTGACCGGTCAGTGTGCCTAGATTTGCAGCCCAAATAAATGCGGTAGCATGCGGAGGGATCCAAAGGTTGGTGGAAGAGCACAACACCGAAGCATTTGCTCCTCTCCACGGGCAATTTATTGCACCGTTTGATGAAGCGTACCGTTGGTCGCCATTGCAGTTAATAAGGTTGGTGATCGGAGGCTGGGGCTTCTTGTGATGATGGTGGCCGCTGGCCCCTAGCTCCTACCTTAAAGAGTTAAGAATCCTCAACAGATTACACAGGACATAGGTGGTTGAAAAACCAAAATATAAATCATTGGATATGATTCGAAAGGTTTTAAAATATCTATATACAAAAAATTGCATGTTTTGAAAATTTATAACTTATGCATCAGATCATCCTAAATGTATAGTTGTAATGTGACAATGTAGTTATATTGATTTTGGGATGATTTAATACATAAGGTGGAGACCTATAAAATATAAGATTTTTTTATGAGTCAGCATTTTAGAGCTTCTAAATCATATCCAATAGTTCATATTTTCATTTTTTGATCATCAACATTAAATTCGATGGCGAAAGTAAATTCTTTTTTTTACACTATATATATAAGAGTTAGGCTAAAATGGTTATAAGAGTACTTGATCTCGAATATTTCTTAGTGAAAAATAAGTAATGGACTATTAAAATAAAAATCGGTATGGTTGATTATGACTTATGTCGTATAAAAAGTTTAGAGTGTAAAAATTATGTGTTGTGAAGTACTCTTTCTCATGCATCATGCTAGAACAACATAGATGGTAGAAGCATAGCTGATAGTAAAAAGAAAAAAGAAAAAAAAAGCTATATAATTCATAAATCCAAACCATTGATCTTAATCTAAATAATTTAAATTCAAACCAAAACATAGAATCACACCTTTAAATCATCTATTTTGTATCCATTTGCCGAATAGCAAAACAACCTCAAAATGCATAATTGTCTCTAGATATTTTATATGGCGTAGATCATGATCGATAGTATAAATTTGGATTCTGAGAGTATTTGCAGGCACAATATATATTGTGGAGTATTGTATTCATGTAAACTGTATTTCACATTACATTTCTTTTCTTGGAAAACCATTTTTAGTTTTATTTGGTTTCTTTTTAAAAGGTTCTTAGTATGTCATGTTTCTATGAAATAAAACCAAGTCTGGAATCATTTGCTAATAGGTTTTTCAGTGCTTTTCCATCACCATCTAATATATTTTTTGGTAGTTTTTATCATCTCACATGACAATTTTTCATTCCCTTTATTTTTTTTCCAAGCATGCAGCTACCATAGGAATGTCACTTTGCTCATGAAACAAGGGCAAGAAAGCCTTTCTCAGCCCCAAGTCTCAATCAAAGTGGTTGATGGAACAAGGACAAGCGTTTAATGTTCATTTATTGAACAACCCTAGGTGTAGAGGGATCAAGAAAGAGCAAAAATGGTGAACATGCTTGCTGACATTTTTTGCCACTGAAGTTCTTGTTAGATCATTTCAGTGACAGATATACTTAATGTAAGCAATACTCCTTCCTGAGTTACCTGCAAGGGTTGAAATGTGAGCATATCTTCCAAGCCCTACTTTAATATCTTGCAAAACTAGTGGTCATCAAAATTTAATATATAAAATCAAGAAGAGAAAACTTTGGAAAGAAAGCTGGAGAAAATGAATAATCAACAATGATATATTCATGTTATCATAACACTCCAAGCATGCATTAAGAATGCAAATCAGGAGAGGATAATATTATTCTATTTATTTATTTATTTGTTTTTAATATATTTGTGTTCTACCCAAAGTTAATACAGATTAGAAATAAGTTGCTATCCATCACAAGAAAAGCAAGGAAATGGCATGAGACATTCAATGCAAACTTGCAAAGGCCTGGTCGCCCATGTTTTCAGGCTACTGCTCTTCTAATCTCCTGATTATGCTATTTATTGCAGTAGACAAATTTATCCAAGGATCCCTCGTTGTCCATAAAATCCACCATGATGCCATTTCCTCAATAATCAGCATTTAACCATGAAAAAACTGGAGAAGAATATAAATATGTTTGTGTTTGCAAAGCCATTCCTTTTTTTTTTTTAAACTTTGTGGATGATTGAGATAAAAACAAAAAAGTTTAATTCGAACTGAAAAGAGAGAAGCAAGAATTGCTCTAAAAGATTTTGCTCATCTATATGCCACCGTAATCAATATCAGAATCCAATGACCCTAAGCTTGTTCTCTCTGGTAACTAATTAAGCATATGACTTCACCAAAGTGGGGTTCCTAAACTATAAAAAAATTAAGTGCCTAACTAGTATATGACCATATTAATGCTCCATTATTTCTGTTTAATTTGTGTCTACCAAGTAATCTCCCAAAAACAAAAAAGGAAAGCACGAAGATGACGATCATCACGGGTCTTGAAGAAAGTTGGATTACAGCAAAATTAACCTAATTAAGAAGTCAAAATGCATGGCATGATTTTATGAGAAATCGTGTTAGATGTGCATTTCTTAAATACATTGAAGTGAATTTAAGCATATATAAAGTTAATATGAAGGTACACAATAGATACTTCTCACTAAGATCTCCGACAAAACTCAGGAACAAGTCAAGCAACTACAGCCAACCATTGGCTATCAATGGGTGACATCTCATGCTACTTAACACACAATTCAAAGCCACCACTGACATTAATTCAAGTCTGGTTGGAACAATGGGTCCAAGTCAAATATTGCCTAAACTGCCTCTCAATTACTCCACTTTTGTAATCATAAACATACATATGAAGGGTGGAAGTGAAACCATTTCAAAAATCCAGGGGCAATTGCATCACCAAAGTCCTATATTATTGGCACACCCCCACTTCCTCTTGCTTCCCTGCGTAGAGTCCCAAAGGAATCCCACCTGAGATACACAAAAAAAAAGGCCAAAAAATGGCTCTAGTCACAGAGGAGCTCAAGGCTAAGGCTGAGGTCTACCATGGTGATGAGATCTGCCAAGAGAAGTCCAAGTTCCTCCTCCAAGAGCTAGGCCTTCCCAGGGGCGTCCTCCCTTTGAAGGACATCATAGAGTGTGGCCATGTGGAGGAGACCGGCTTTGTTTGGCTCAAACAAAAGAAGAAGATTGAGCATTGCTTTGAGAAGATTGGGAGGGTGGTCTCCTATGCCCCTGTGATCACTGCCTATGTGGAGAAGTTCAAGATCAAGAAGCTGACTGGTGTGAAGGCCAAAGAGCTCTTGATGTGGCTCAGTCTTAACGAAATCTCTGTCGATGAACCACCGACCGGGAAGCTGACCTGCAAGGCCCTGGGGGGGATCTTCCGGACCTTCCCGACATCAGCTTTCGAGCTCGAGGAGGAGAAGAAGGTGGAGGCACAGGTGCCTCCCTTGAACCAAGCTTCACAAGTGCTTTCTAACAAATGAAGGAGTTGTGGTCATCCTTAGGCTAGTATCAGTGCAAGTAGAATAAGAGGAAGATGAAATCCAAGCTCAACTATGAAGGACAGAACAGATTCAAGTGCTTCTGGCTCTTCATTTAATGTTGCTTCCCCTTGTTAAGCAGTGGCTATTTGACTGTTGGGCACAAGTGATGCTTTATAGCTTGTCTTTGCTCCATGCAATATATGTGCTTTCTCTCTTGTTAGTGGATGTCTGTGCATGTCCCTTAACCTGTTCTCACCTATTTCTTTCCTCTCTTTTGCTTTTTACTCTCAACATTGATGGCTGGATAAATAAGTGTGCTCCTTTTGCATGCCTCTTTTATTTCTTTTTTTTTTTCCTTTTGTTTTTTGGGTATAATTATTCTCATGGCAACATATATTTCTTTCCTTATGATAAGATATTTTTTTTTGGAAAATTCCTGATGGTAAGAGATTAGATTTTAAAAGTTCCAATATCAACTTATCTACAACAGATCTATGTAACAAACCACTTATTTCTTCCTGTAATAACATCCTATCTTATCCTCTTGTAACAACTCCAGAGCCCAGAATAGACCAACCTTGTACATAATATACAATGTTAAGTATAACATATTTTATGCTATACAATGTTATAAAAAGCTATAATTAAAAAAAATACTAAAGGTGTTATTAAGATGAAATGGCAAGTATGGTTCACAGGATACTTTGCTTGGGTGTATAAAATATAAGATTTTTTACGTGTATACCTTCTAAATATACGAAATTGCATGAACATCCTCGTAAAATTACTATTTGCATGTATATTCTTCTTTTTTTCTCTCTTTTGCATATGTACCCTTATCATTTAATGTTGTTAAAAAATAAACGACTAAAAATTAAAATAACTAAAATACCCTTATGAGTAGATATGTAAAAAGAAAGTTATAAGGGTATATACATAAATAGCAACTTTATAAGAGTATTCATGTAATTTTTCATATTTAGAAGGATATACATTTAAAAAATCAGCAAGGGAGCCAATTAGAACTCAGTCTCTAAGAAATATGGAAGAATCTTGAGCTAAGATGAAGAAGAGATTTCCAAGGAAACTTTGTATTCCCAAAAAGTTCTGCATAAATCAGCCAGGTGAGTTCCAATCATCAAAGGAATGGTCTCATCACCCAGATGAAGGGAAGATGATCATTTTCAATTGTTAGGTCAGTAGTCCCTCGCCAAGCAGGCTTACAAAATACTTTTGATAGACCATGATGCAATGCCCTTCATATCGATTGAGTAAATAATAATCCTTCTATTCTGATAATGATTTATATGTGACTTTTAAGAAACAGTAGCTGCACTGAAGAACCTCTAAATCTACACATATCCTCCATATTCCACTACAGTTTGTTTGATGAAATAAGTTATCCTATGCCCCGTGGACCACCGTATATGGCAGTGTTTGGTTGGGGAATAAAACAGAGACAAGGCATGAAATAAGCTATACACCTACCTAACAGCCTTTTAAGATAAAGACATAAACAGGGAATCATTGTACCAATCAAACTTGTTTATGCTAGGAATAACTATTATGAAAGAGAGCTGTCATAAACTATTCATGCTATCAAGCTATCATTTGTGCCTACTTTTACTTAGTTGGACCCAAAAAAAATATCATCCAAAAGTTATTACAAACGTAATAGCTAAACAAAATTTTGGCTATCTCAGGGAATAACTAATCCCGTCGGCATAACTTTTGCTACTCCAAGCAACCAAGTTATATTTAAAATTTATATGCATATTTGTTTTGTTTGACAAATATAAATATGAATACGGATGTTTGTCGAATGCAAAAATTTACATCCATATTTGTTTTAAAGAGATACGGATACAAATCAAAACTTTATAACTGCAGAATTAAAAATATTACTAAGTGGATGTTAAATCAAGTTAATAACATATCAACATAGTCAATTATTTTCTTAAAAGTTGATGAGTGCTATATAAAATTAAATAGAGTTTCAAATAGAATCAGATATTTGGATACAGATCGGTAGTTATCTATTCATATCCATATCCATATCTGTTTTTTTTTTTTGATAGATATGAATACAGATACGGATGTTAACCGAATGCTCGAATTTCTATCCATGTCTGAATAGATTCAAATATGAAAATAGATTTGAATGGATATTATCCGATCCACTTCCATTCTTAGTATCTCTGCTTGAAAGTGCTGTATTTATCGCATGGATCCATCCCTCATCAGGACTTGGCATTATTACCACATGGCAAGAGGAGGATCAGCACATTGATCTCACATTTTTCTTACATCATTGGATTGGATAACATTCAAAAGGAGCTGCTCGATGAATGCAAGTAGAGTAACTTTGAACCTGCCTTGCAAGAATTTAATTGCTTGATGGCCAAAAAATGTGTTACCTATAATGAACAACAGCCATTAGAAATTCCGCAATACTTACCATCTAACCAAGAGAACAAACGATGCATACCACCTACCAATCGAGATCACTATTCATCATGATTTAGTTGAAAACAATTTATTTTTTCCAAACTCTAAAGATGTTTCCTAATTCCAGAGGGACTCGATATGCATGTCCTCTCATTCCCCTCTCCCTCTTCACATTCAAGCTTACTCAAACTCCCCCTTGATTCTAGATCCCTTAAGAAAACTCCAGCCGTAACACCCTCACAAGAGTCTGCTCTTTCAAGAACCATGCATGGCTGCCACAACTCGACTCTAGCAATCCATATGTCACCATTCTTCACAAGAATCAACAATTCTAGCACCTTTTAGCTTGGAGAATTGTTCAAGATCATCAGTCATTTGCTCTCATACTGCTTATTGAAGAAAAATGGGAGTCGATATATATTTCAGAATCTAAATTTCAAAGCTTGATCCAATCCTCTACAACGATTTTTTTCCCTCCCATTAATTCTTACATGTAGGACTGCACCTCACAAAAGAAACTTCAAACCCCCCACATTTGAAGGATCCATAATCTCGTTAATCACCAGGCAACCAGCCAGCAGAAAGGCCCTAAAGCCAGTGCCATTAACTAAGGAATCTAATGGCTTCAAATCACTAGTTGTAACTATAAAACATTTATTCGTTCTGATTTCTGAATCAGTATAATTGCTTAAACATCAGCAATATAAATCAAATTTGGAGCAAATGTTTATACTGTACTCATACCATGGAAAGCCCCAACATTTATCCCTTCCAAAGAATCACAGTTCCAGAGGCTGGCAACAAATATTGCAACATGACTGGAAACATGAAAACAGATTTAAAGTAGAACAAGCTTCAAGTGCTTTATTCAAGTAAAAATTGTCATTGATCAATTGCTGAAAATGAGGGAGACGAGACTGAAAGATTTATGACCAAATTGCAAGCCATTGACATCAACCATGGAAGCAAGAAATGTAGTAAAGAGCAGAAAACCAACCATGTTATGAGACAGACAATGTACCATAGATGTTCTATTATTAACTATGCATCTAAAGAAGACCAACAGACTACGCACGTATACCGAAAAACAAACGGTGCAGCAGACTGGATGGCTTTTTTTTTGCACCTCACTACTCTGGAGGCTTCATCTGAGCAGACCACGGATCTGTGCCAAAGCTTTTATGTAGTATTTTATTTTCTGACTTTGTTGGCCGCATTCATATCCATCGTGTGGAAGCCGCCAATGTACCACAAAAAAAAAAAAGAAAAAAAAAAGAAAGAAGAAAAAGGAGGAGATCAACAGATGTGCTTGCAGTCAGGTGAAATCTAATTAAGTTCCATAAATGTGGTTCTCAGTCACAAGCATCATTTTGGGGTGCCATGACCAGAAAAAAAGGGAAAGAATAAGAATGCCAAGGTCAATTCACACTTTAAATCAAACCAGCTCCTGCATTTCATAGCTCAAAAATCATAGCATATATCTCAAAGACTAAAAGCAAAAGCTTCATCAAAATTCTGTATTTGACCGAGAAAAAAGACCGATAGTAGGATAAAAGAAACCAATAACCATAGCATTTAGTTCCCCGGATTGAGCAAATATATTTTCAAGCCTCATTCTAAAGTGGCATAGATAGAATCACACCATGCACGCAACATTCTAATTCTGTTTCATATGTATATTTTGCTCGCCTACAGCATATCGCACCAATTAGAGAGTTCAAATTGACATACTAGAGTCCCACATCTGCAATGCAGTATGGTGCATCAGTTTATATGAACAACTGCCAAAAAGTAGAGGAATGTAGGACATTGTCTGCCATATTCACGACATTCTATTAAAACATGACTCCATGCAGAGCTTTAATTGTGTCAAAACACACATGCTGCGATAACAAGAAAACAATACAACATTGGGGTTTTGGATTTTGGTGATTCATGTCATCTGTCCATTGATCATTGTGACATGTCACAGATGTTAGTTAAAGTGAACGAGAAGTTTGTTGGCAAACAGACCAATATCAATTTACACACAAAATACTCAAAATACCGGCATTTCATTGTACAATCATCAGTTCTGCAGAACTTTACGTTTCATTCCTTCACTTGTTCAGGACCAGCATCTCAGCAACTTCACCATGGAGCAGCAAGGATGCCCTCAAAGTCTTGTTGAGCAGACGCAAGAACTTCCTCAACAGACCATGCATCCATTTGCAGTTTCACCAGCTCAGTCTCATTATCTTCTTTAAGTTTCAACATTGAAATTTTTTTCTGGTGGAACTGCATGAGAGATTGCTCCAAATTCATGATGGCGTTGTCAATTTCTTGAATCTCAGAATTTAGGCAATATTTCTCCTTCTGTTTCCCTGAGATAATCCCTTCCAATGCAGACTTCTTCTCCAGAAGTTGCTCCTGATTATCTTTCATCCTAAGTAACTCCTTGAGGCGTGCACATACACCTTGAACATTGAAACCATGTTCTTCTAAATGCGCAAGAGCTTTCAACCCCTCATCAAATCTGCTCCGTGAATCAGTTATCTGTAGCTTACGTATTCTGCCTAGCAAGTCAGAAAAAGTCACCATCAAACCTATAGCCATTCCTTCACGAAACTCCTTACAGTATTGTTCCAAGGGGCGAAAATGAGGCTGTTGTGGCATTGCTGATAATATTTCCATTGACTCAAAAGATTCCCACAAGGAAGAGTGTTTTTCAAATGGCAAATATGACTTGTTTGTAGGTGACTTGCAACGGGGTTCAGTCACAGCCTCTGCTGTCCCAGTAGGGGCCGTCTTAGCAATTTGACCACCTAAAGGAGGAGCCAAGACCCCATTTTGTTCTTCATTTCCAGCTTCACTGTGCTGCATGCAAGAGTTCGAGGTTTCGACCAGCCACGCATTTTTAGAACCCATTGCCAGGTTTAATGTTTCCAAGCCTCTCATACAGTCCTGTTGAGTTATCACCTCTAGTTGAGACATGGAATGGCCTTCAACAGATTGCTCGCTAATCACTTTGTTGACTTGTTGAACATCGGTCATCGTAGAAACATTCTCTCTCATTAGTGTTCCTAAGCAAGTCACAAGAACAATTGTAATATCTTATGTGGTAAAGTAAAAAATAATATAGTTGCAAGATTAACATACCCTGAGAGTCTAAGGCAGATGGAGAATCTTCACTACCCCTTTCCTTGGAGCCATGACAAGGAGGTTGAACTTCACAGGAAATACAGCTAGAGTCAACTATAGCAGAAAGACCAACTTCTTTGGCATGCTCGCTCACAATTGTCGCATGACTGCTTCCATCAGATTGTTTCGCATTGTGTCCTGCAATGCATTAGTTAGGATTAAACCAAGGAATAAATAGTGCTGGCTGATAAACCGAACTTCAATAACATCACAAACCTTCTAATGACACATTTCTGTCTGATAGTTTTATTTTCTGAGGTCTACCTGTTTTCCTTCTATTCTCTCCACCTGTAAGCTGTCTGACACCCTAAAAGAAGAAAAACATAGCACTCTATGATGCTGAATCTCATTCATTTTTTTTTTTTTAAAAAAAAAGATGTCAGAAAGCCAAGTGCAGAGACTTGCATTGTCATCAGGAAGCTTGTCATGTTGGTGTTTAGAGACAAGCTTCTTTTTTTGGTGATCATTCGTCGAAGGGAACTGAGTATAATCAGCACCTTTACTTGATGAAGAGCAGCAGAGATGCAATGTTCCTGACTGATTTTTTGATCCATCCTTCCCATGCTTGCTAGATTCTTCCCCCTTGTTGGACAGTCGAATCATGCTAAGGGGTGTGTGTAGACTCAATGACTCTAGACCATACTTTGCTGGCACAAGTGTTTCATGATTTGCCCCCTCTAACAAGGTACCTGAGCAGGGTGGTGTCATATGGTCTGGGTCCACCATATTCTTATCCTTTAAAAGGTTCTTGGAGTAGCCAAACCTGTCAATTATGAAGGATCTAAGGTGGAAGTTAGCTCTCTCTTTGGCAGCTGGTGTGGTAACATCAAATCCAGTCCCCATCCTGCTAGGAGTTTTGGTGCCCCTTGCCATCACTAAGAGATCCAACAACTTTGCATTATCTTCAATTGCTTCGTCATCTTTCTTCCGTTTCCTCCGAGGCTGGGATGACTCCAGCTGGCTTCGAAATGTTGATCTTGCTATCTTCTGGTTCTTAAAATTCATCGCATAAATGCCTGATTTACCGAGAGTTGCATTCTTCTCAAAACTCAAAGTCATGACCGAAAGAGGGCCCTTGGACTTATCAGCAACACTGCTTGCATTTGAATACTGTTCATGATTCACTGATTCTGTTCCACTACTGCTCTGTCTGGTAGACTTGTCCTGAAACAAATAGGCACCATTAGCAGATGACAGAAGGAACTAAGATACAAGTTAAACAAGACATTAAATATAGGATAGTAGTTCTAGTTGAGGAACTCACTAAGGTACTTATCTTCATAAGACATGCCCTACCTGTGACACAAGGACCCATTTTCCATCATCCCACTCATAAGGAAGCCTCACCTCTGCATGGCAAAATTCCAACTCTTCTTCCAAATGCATTAACTTAATGCCGTACCTTGACCCGGCATTGATCCTGGCAACAACTCCCCGGCACCAGCCATTTCTGTAGAATGCTTCAACCACATCATGCAGGTCAAAATTTCTATCTTCTGACGAAAGTGGAGGGCAAGGCCTGATGTCTTGCAAATCAACAATCTCCTTCAGTGACCACTCATGCTCAGTTTTCAAGCTCTTGTACTCAACCAAGAAAATGTTCCTCCAGATTGGTTTAACAACAACAGCAGGTAACCAAGCAGCAGGAAACTTTCCATTAAAATAGGCAACTTCAACTTGAGTTCCCGTGCTATACATCACCTTTTCTGTTTCCTGCAAAGAAAGAAAAAAAAAAAAAACCCAAAAAAATGTATGGATTAAAAGTGACAAACATATAATCGATACACACAAATGCCAAAGAATATTCGGTTTCCAAACCATGAAAGATCTGGCTGCGTTTTCCAATGTATCAGAAATGTACCTTGAAAAATATGCATTTATGGTAGTAAAATCTACAATAAAAAACAGCGGTAATTGACACCTGGTCCTCTGTTTGACAGATGGTTGCAATAATCTCCAATATTCTACCATGTTATATCTAAGCCAAATTTTAGAAATGTCCATGAAAACATGGAATCATAAAAACTCACATATATGGCTTGTGGATTAAACGTTAATGGGATATGAACATCAACGATTGAACAATAGATCAAAAATCAACTAAGAGATGACTTCATATGCCAAATATGAAAACAGCTAAGTGCTTTAAACCTTTAATATTTAAATGTACAATATATTGTCTTCATACAGCTAATACTAAAATGTTACATGATCTACACACGTCTAGCTAATATTTTTTCCATTAGATATGCAAATGAGAAGATAGATGGGATCACTGCTCCTCAGGGGGCAATCAGGGGGCAATGATTGAACTAAATGGGACAATCATATACCATCAAATTGTTACTCAAGTCATATATGTGGGGATTCAAAATGCCAACAAATCAAAACTTGAATGCCATTCTAAACCATCAAATGCTTGGGAATCGATAACTATAGTTGTCTTTTCTGTGCCATATTGCACTAGCCTTTGTCTTGAATCTTAGGAGTTGACAATTAGAATATTAACATGCCATCAAATGCACAGAAAATGATGGCTACAATGGTTTTTTCTTTTTTCCTGCAATGACACTGGCCTTTGTCTTGAATCTCAGGGGTTGCCACAAGAATGCATTTGTGAAACCCACCTTCAACAATAATTACATGGACCATGTTTCTAACAGTGCTAACTAATGCTCATTATTTGACAACGTAACTTTTGCTATCTAAACCATCTCCCTTCGTTAATTGTTACATGAAATCTTCATAAGAACTTAAGTGGAAAAATTCTAACAAAAGAAGTAGAAGAACTGTCTACCGATATCTGCATTCTAATGAGTGGGAACATAAAAGAAAGGAGCAAAGATGAGCACAGCTCAGAATCATCAGCACAACTTTAAGCCAACCATCACATAAATCCAAAACCTGATCAAATTTAAAACAAACAAAACCGAAACATCACTGATGAAATAATCACTAAAAATCTACCGAGATACTAAAGAAAACGCCACCACAATCCACAAAATAGGAGAAAACACATCAAAACAAACACAGCAAGCAGATCTCTCCCGTTACCGAAACCAGTTACCTTCGATGAAATGTACGAGGACCTCAAGCATACCCGTTGAACAGAAACATTCAAATAAAACGAGTAGCAGACATTTCCACCTTTCTAGTGCATTTCCAACAGACACAGAGAGAAAAAAAAAAACAGAGCTCAAATCATCAGCATAACTTCTAATCAGTCATCAAAAGAGGCAAATTACACCAGCTCCAAAGACGAGAACTAGAATGGAAAATTATATAAGCTCTAAGATACCGAAGAACACATCAGAATACAAGATAAAATCTCCGAAGACCAGCTAAGAAACTAAAGAAGACACCGGAATCCAAGGAACGGAGGAAACTTTATGAGAACCAGCATACCTTCCCGTCGGGAGAAACCCACTTGCCTTGGATCCAGTAGCGCCGGGGCCTCAGCTCCGCCGAGAAGAACTCCATCTCCTCCCTAGTGTTCGGAAAGCAGACGGAGTACTTCCCTCCGCCCTCCGGAGGGACGGCAGAGACGATGCCGGCCCACCACCCGTCGTTGTAGAAGGCGTCGACGAGCTGGTGGAGGGTGAAGATCTGGGGGTCGGGGGACTGCGGGGGTCGGGGGCGGATGTTGGCGGCGACGACGGGCTCGGAGAGGGGGCGGGACTCGTCGGAGTCGTCGACGAGGGAGTCGTAGACAACGACGTAGGGGCGGCGGCCGGAGGTGGCCCGGATGACGCGGGCCTCGTACCAGGCCCCGTGGAAGCCCTCGTCCTCGCAGCTCACCTCCACCTCCGCCCCCACCGGAAACATCGCCGGCGCCATTCCCTGACGAAGACGACGACAACGCCTCCAAGGTCAGGGTTTTTCGGGTTTAGGGTTCTAGGCGGGGAAGTTGAAGCCTAGAGCGGAGGGAGAAGGCCAGAAGAGCGTCAGGCATGGTAAATTTGTAGACGAGCGAGGGTGGAGATGGAAGGGGTTCGTACAGTGGTGGATCCAGTCACCGACGGCCGATGGGAGTTTGGGTTACCGGGGAGCGGTGGAGCGTTTGTTTGTTGGAGGGAACGAGGAAGAGGTTATCGTGACCGGACGGTGGAAAAGGGGATGGGGGTGGAGCCAAGGGAAGGCAATGGCGGTAAATTATGGGAACTTGGAGGGTGGTAGTGGAAGGGAAATTACACCCGGCGAACCCCTCGCGCTTAGCTTGGCGCGCAATACTTTGACGAGATTAGCGGGCAGTGACGTGTGGCACGTGAGGTGCACGTGATGATCATGGGAGGGAACGGATTTGATGGACGGTTGTGATCCGCAGTTCAAATATGCAAGCACTAAGACCGCCGAGATTTAGAAACTATGGCAAGTTCAATTGACGGGGATAAATGGGCTAGCCAGGATTGAACAAAAAATATATTATATATATATATATATATATTATGAATTGATGGCATTAGACAAAGTTCATATACCAGAATTTTAAGCAATTCGACTTGAGTAACCTAAATTGCGAACAAAGTATTCTATATTTCTATAAAAAAATTTCGCAAAGTTACAGTGAAAGATAAGTAGTTACGTCTAAATTTTTCGATTCGCTTTTTGTAAGCTTTTTTAATTTCTCTTTTCAAGCAGAGAAGATCGACGACTGCATTCGATGCATATTTTATTTTTGGTTTTCATAATATCTTATTTTCCTCTTCCTTTACTTTTAACATCCATATTTTTCTTTTTTTTTTCTGCTATTTTAACTCAAGTAACTGTTAGTCTTTGTCTGTGCGGAGTCAGTGCCTTCTATTAGGTGCTAGATACATATCCCTACTAATAAACATCCCATCTAATTCAACTTTGCTTAGGAAAGAGAAGCAGAAGGAATGCAACAAGAAAAGTTAGAAGGGATTTATTAAATAGGAATTATCACAGCTATTGATGCCAGGCACCAGTCCTACTAAAATGATAGAACTGTCCTTCAGCAGCAGGATATAAAGAGGGGAAAAATCATCTTTAAAAAAAAAAGTTGGGTTAACAAAATAAAATTACATAAGAAATTGGCAATGAATAGATAATCTTAAGCTGTTCTTAGAAAGGAAAGGATAACCTTAATGAGCTACATAGATCCAAGCTCAAACCTGATGAAAAATAAGCTCAGATGAAGTCCACATATATAACAAGGGACCTCAGGGTTGCCATCCAACAAAGGAAACCATGTAGCTAGCCCAGAAGGGCCATCATCATTTGAGATTCAGTAGTAGCACTAGAACAAAGAAATGAAAGAATTTATGAAATAATGGAAGTACACAGATGTGTGACTTTAAAAGTGGAGTTCAGATCAAGGATGAGGAATTAACCCTATCGTTCGCATATCGAGCCATATATTGCATACCGTTCGTCGATAAATAGAGATGACTTTTGAAACTTTGGTGCAAATAAATTAGAGAAGGGAGCAGAAGCATGCATATACAAACCATATAAAAACCCCCCAATAGGCAGAACCATACAAGCCATGCAGTGCCCACTTGCACCCTTTCAAGTGAGGGACTTCTTCACATTTAGCAGCACAGAGGCAGTTTCAGCTACACATACATGTATATAAAGCTCTGTTCATTAGATGTTGTTGAATTTAGGAATGACAGAGGGTCAGGACTTGGCAGAGCCTTATGCTCAACTTTGAGTAAAACTTGGCCTAAAATTAAGCTAATTGGCATCCCTAATGCGATAATAACAGAAAGCTATACATATCTGCCAAGCTTCGACCTAGATATCCTTAAGCTTCTAAGGACTTGAGAATTGGTCTCAGCCTTACTGTTGAGGGTCCAGCATGGAGCTAAGGCTTGCAAAATAAAAATGATTATTTTAAATATTCCTACTACCAAAATAAAAATTATTTTCACATTTCAGGACATAAACACCAAGAAACTGAATTTCCCAGCAATTTCATTTTTCCTATCTTTTCTAACCAACAATATAGTTCTTATTCCATAGACAGATTCCAAATTGCTCATGCTCTTCAGCATTCATACATTGTATAATGTCAAAAAAGAAGGAAAATACATGCAATTGCAAGCATGGTTTTTTATGCGTTCCAATGTTTGTTTTGGGAGCTAGGCACTCCATATAACAAATAGAAGCATGGATAATTACTTGTGTGTTGGGAGCTGTTGGCCCATCAAAAAGGTGTTGATGAGCACAAGAGCTTCTGCAGGCTTGTTGAGGGGGACCAAATGGCCTGCTCCCCTGACTGTCGCCATGGTCAGTCCTTGGTACTCCACAAACCTCCCACCAACCTGCAGCCAGCCAAAACTCCCACATCAATCATCAGAAAAATCTAACAACGTTGTGAATGCTATGCTCAAAGCAGCTTGCAGACCTTTTGGATCAGAGATGCTATACTATTCGAGTGTTTGATAAACTGACCTGCTTGTTGTGGTACCAAGGCTGCCAGTGAGACTTGAGGGGAAGGCCCAGGGCTTCCACACAGTATCTTGACCCGATTGCTGGAACCCTGCCATCTGTGTCCCCACTGCACTAGAGAAATAGAGACAGATGAATGGATAGATGGATGCATGAAGAAAACAACAAGCACCACCAACCAACCATGTCAGCTCTATTGGAATATGTTCAAGAGTCATGTGTTCCAGCATCTCTCTCTATATATATCTCTATCTCTCTCTCTCTCTCTCTCTCTCTCTCTCTCTCTCACACACACACACACACACATATCCATCCACACCACAACAGCACTAACAAATCTTTCAAAAAGTTAACATTACCAAAGCATGTGAACCCATGGGCCCAAGTGACTGATAAAGACAAGATCTACAATGAAAAGAAGTCAATCTCCAGACTCAAGCTAAATCACATCGGAGTTCATCTTAGGAAAGTTAGAGGCAGAAAGTTCGAAATTAAGTTAATTTAGAAAAGTCTCCTAAAGAAGCATAAATCATGTACTCGCATTAAATATGAACAATAGTCAATGCCATGCAAGCAAAATCACATGCTGAATTCAAAGTATTGGTAAGTCAAAGCAGGATTCTATGGGGAGACCCATGAATTTTTGCAGACACAAACTTCTTCTGATTGATCCCATTCATTGTGCAATGTTCTTTACAGAGATTAGTGTAAAGTTGCTTAAGAATGTTTGAATTAGCTTTAGACTCTTCTAAAAGGTTTTAAATCATTATGTCTAGGTAGAAATGATCTGAATCCTAATTTATCCTAGATACATTTTTTCAGGTTATACTTTGTAGGTCCAGAAAGTTCCTTACAAAATCTAGTTTCACACAAATTAGACAATGATCATCTTACTTCCTCTAGCTACCACTAATTTAAAGTGAAAAGAAATAAAGAAAGAACATAGGCGTTCTTGCTTTTCCTTTATGTGAACGTGTGTGTTTTGAGCTAAAAGTGATGGAGATAAAAGGTAAGAAAGAGGGTTAAAAAGGGAATAAACCAGACCTGTAGATCCATATCCTTAGGCCAGCTTTGATGAGCTTGGAGTAGATTGGAAGAACAGAGAATACAGTGACGTTGTACGCGTTCGACACAAAATTACTGATAAAAATGTTGAAATTAATACAATACCACCCATCCAAAAAATAAAAAGGCATGACAAAGGGTTCTTTAGTTGGTAAACTCACTTGCAAACCTGCCACTTTCCGTTAACCTTTCCACCAACAAGTGCATGAAGTGATTTTTGCACATCAGGCTTGTTAAAGTATTCTTCAGCGTAGGTTGAGAAACATGGATCATAGCCTGAATACATTCTGCGTCTTCCTAAGAAACTCATCTGCTTCTCCAAAATCATTTTTCACTAATGTCAGTCTAATCTTAAAAATAATCACCTTAGCCTAAATACACGTTGATAGATGATTATGTAATATCATATATCAAAGGTTCTAATTACTTCATTTGATCATGATAAGCTTGACAAGTCACCTTCGCATGAGTTTCATAGGTGAATGACGATGTTTGAGCAAGGCTGCATTTAGGTGCATAAATATTGTAGATGTCAATGTCATTGTATTGATTAAAGACTATGTTCATGGCATTGTTGCACTTGTTTGTCCAGTTCAAGAGCTTGAAGTCACAAACCCTGTTCACGAGCCTGTATACTTGATCTGATACTACTGTATGGCTCCACGCATACTCCGCAAATCCTTTCCAGTCATAGTAATCATCTGTTTCAGGGTTACCTACCTGCAATCCATCCATTAGAAAGCAGATACAAGAGTAAAAACAAATAGAGGATCAGTCAACTAAGGCAGGTGACCTTGAGGTAGAAATGAATATTTTAGCAGCAAGAGATGGAGATTTGTAGTACCTATTTCAAAGCTTGCAAGGACAATACCAGAGTTACTAGATGTCTCGGAGAAATAAGAACAAAACCCTTGTACTGAAACCACTTGCAAGCATAATATTATTGTCATGTTGGTGTTTTTTTCTTTTTCCTGCTCTGAGCCATATACACATGCTTGTGCATATTTTACATGATAGTATTCATATTTTCTTCATTCACTTGTCATGAATGATGATATTTTTTGTCTTTTGGGTTATATAGATAATGAAGGGTGTAAGAAAACACAAGAATGACTGTACATGCAAAAAGTATAAGTTTTCTACAAGAATTCCTTTGTATCAGCAATGAAACAGAAGACAGATCTTAAAACTTACAATGAAACCTTTGAAGTTGATATATGGGTAGTTTTTTCTGTCCTTGTTGCGTTCAAAGACAAGCTCAGCTAGCTGGGGCACATAATGGCCTGCAAGAAAGAGTAATATGTAATATATTCTTCTGTCTTAAAAAATGAAAAATATATACGGATAGTAACCAATAACTTGTTTTACATGAGAAATTGAGACAAGAGGGCCCATCCACTACACCTAGGATCTTCCATGGCCCCTGGATCCTATGGATGGTGACAACAAACAAAAGAATTGGTTTCCTAACTTTGGATGGTAGTATCTGAAGAGAAATCTAGCTTTTTTTCTGGTACAAGGAGGAACAAAGCTAAAAGAAACAAAAGAGTTACAGTCTGTCTACAGAAGAACTAAGAAGTGCTAGAAATTGTAAGCTAGACATATGTTTTGTCTCTTTGACTTATGGCTTTTGTCTTTTTGGTTTCCGAGGTTAGTTAATGTTGTCTCTTTGGTTTTTGTGGTTCATGAATTTTCTGATTCATGAACTTCGTTGGTTGAGAAGAATTTATGTTTTGTCTCTTTGGTTTATGTGGTTCATGAATTTTCTGTTTCATGAACTTCGTTTCTTGCGAAGAATTTATTATTACTTTGAATATGTTCTAGGAACTTGGTTCTTGTCTCTTAGAAAGTTGTGTCATTAATAAGTGTAAATTCGTATGGAAATTTGCCTATAAATTTTCCAGCTTTGTAACTTCAGTAAACACCCTTGAATCAATGAAATTTGAGTCCATTTTCAAGTAGTAACATCCTAGCCTCATTTCTCCATTGTTCTTCATCAAGAATACACTTTTCTTGATCAGTTTTTGTGCTGTTTTTCTTCTACAAAGTGGTATCAGAGCCATAGCTCGATCTACACAAGGTTCTTACAAGGGGGAAATGGCTTCTAACAACAACATGTTGCAGCCACAACTTCCTTTGTTCAACGGGAAGAATTATCATCAATGGAGCATTAAGATGAAGGTTCTATATGGATCTCAAGATTTATGGGATATTGTAGAGACCGGTTTTGTAGAACCGGAAAATGTTGCAGCACTCACAAATCAACAACTCCGTGAGTTGAAAGAAAATCGGAAGAAGGACAAGAAAGCTTTGTTTTTTATCTATCAAGCGGTAGATGCTCCCATATTTGAGAGGATCTGCGAATCAACTTCATCCAAGCAAGCATGGGACATACTCTATGCCTCTTGCAAAGGAGAAGACAAAGTCAAGATGGTGAGAGTTCAAACTCTAAGGAGTGAGTTTGACACACTCAAGATGAAGGACTCGAAATCCATTGAAGATTACTTCAACCAAGTCATCTCTATTTCTAATCAATTAAGAGTGAATGGAGACAAGATTCAAGATCAAAAGATTGTTGCAAAAATCCTTGCAATTGAAGAATCGAAAGATTTGTCAACACTTTCAGTAGAAAGCTTGTTGGGTTCTTTACAATCTCATGAGTTGCGTATGAAGCAATATGATTCTTCTCCTATTGAACAAGCATTCAAGACTCAAGTTACTTTGAGAAGAGGAAGAGGAAGAGGCACCTACCGTGGAAGAGGTAGAGGCTACGGAGGAAGAGGCACTGAAGGAAGACAACAAGAAGATGACAAAAAGGAAATTGAGTCTTCTTCTTCGAGAAGAGGAAGAGGACGAAGTTCCTTGGCCCATGTTCAGTGTTATCATTGTTCTAAATATGGTCATACAATTAAATTTTGTAGGAAAAGACTTGCAGAGGAGAAGAAGGAGTCCAATTTCATGCACGCTAATGATGAAATTAAAGAGGAAGAGTTTATTTTTCTTGCTTGTAATGTGCAGGAAGTTTCTTATGATAAAGTCTGGTACTTAGACAGCGGTTGTAGCAATCATATGACCGGAAACAAGAAGGTGTTTGTTACACTTGATGAATCTATCCAAAGAGAGGTCAGAATTGGTGATGATAAAAGACTTGTTGTCAAAGGATGCGGTGATATACTTGCGCAAACCAAGAAGGGGATGAAGCGCCTCTCCGAAGTTTTCTATGTTCCTGGACTCAAGCACAATCTCTTGAGTGTCGGACAACTCCTCATTAGAGGATATCACCTGAATTTCAAGGAAGACACATGTGAAATCAAGGACAAGCAAGGAGTTCTCATTGCAATGGTGAAGATGACAACAAGTAAGATATTTCCCTTAAAGTTTTATGCCCAAGTTGATTCCTGTTTCAGCACCACCATCAAGGACAAGTCATGGCTTTGGCACTTTAGATTTGGTCATTTGAGTTTCAAGACCTTGTCTCTTATGAGCAAGAAGAATCTTGTTGAAGGACTGCCAAATATTGATCTCCAAGAGCAAGTTTGTGAAGGATGCATACTTGGCAAGCATCATCGTAATTCTTTTCCGGTGGGGAAGTCTTGGAGAGCATCTAGTCCTCTTGAGTTGATTCATTCAGATCTTTGTGGGCCTATGCAAACAACTTCTGTTGGAGGTAATCGATATTTTCTCACATTCATTGATGATTTTTTCTAGAAAGACATGGATTTATTTCTTGAAACAAAAGGCAAAGGTCTTTGTCATTTTCAAGAGTTTCAAATCTTTAGTTGAAAGGCAAAGTGATTACAAAATAAAGGTGCTGCGAACTGATCATGGTGGTGAATACATGGATGGTAAATTCAATACTTTTCTGAAGGATTGTGGGATTCGACATCAAATGACTGTACGACATACTCCTCAACAAAATGGCGTTGCAGAAAGAAAAAATCGGATAATTATGGAGTTAGCAAGAAGCATGTTGAAGGCCAAAAGGTTGCCTAATACTTTTTGGGCTGAAGCAGTGGCATGTGCGGTCTATCTATTGAATCGATCTTCATCAAAAAGTATACAAGGTGGAACTCTTGAAGGAGTTTGGAGTGGTCGCAAGCCTAGTGTTGATCACTTCAGAATTTTTGGGTGTGTTGCTTATACACATATTTCGGACTTGACAAGGAAGAAGTTAGATGAGAAATCAGAAAAGTGCATCTTCATCGGCCATGCAGAAAATTCTAAAGCCTACAAGCTCAACAATCCCATCACAAAGAAGATTATTGTGAGTAGGGATGTGAAGTTCAATGAAGAAAAGTTTTGGGTCTTCAATCAATAAGGAGAGAAAGGCAAATCTGTCCAAGTTGATATGGAAGAAGAAAGCATTGAGCAAGAAAATGAAGAAGTGCACACTCCACTTCAATCTCCAGTTTCATCTTCATCTTCTTCTGCATCTTCATCAAGTTCTAGTGCCCCTCCTAGAAGGACAAGGAGCATACAAGGTATTTATGAAGCTACTAGAAATATCCTTGATGATGAAGATATTATAGATTTTGCATTATTCACAGATGCAGATCCAATTAGCTTTGAAGAAGCTAATAAAAATGAGAAGTGGCAGCATGCTATGGACCAAGAGATGGATGCAATTCGAAGAAACAAAACATGGGAGCTTGTTGAACTTCCTAATGGCAAGAAGGCAATTGATGTGAAGTGGGTTTACAAGACCAAGTTGAACTCACAAGGAGAAATTGACAAGCACAAAGCTCGTTTGGTGGTGAAAGGCTACAAGCAAAAGTATGGCATTGACTTCCAAGAAGTGTTTGCACCGGTTGCTAGGCTTGAAACCATTCGAATGGTGCTAGCACTTTCAGCTCAACGGAAATGGAAAATTTTTCAGATGGATGTGAAATTAGCATTTTTAAATGGCTACCTTGAAGAAGAAGTATATGTAAACCAACCACTCGGATATGTGAAGAAGGAAGAAGAAAAGAAGGTGTGCAAATTAAGGAAGGCACTTTATGGTTTGAAACAAGCTCCTAGAGCTTGGTACAGCCACATTGATGAATATTTTATGAAGAAAGGATTTAAGAAGTGTCCATTTGAGCATACTCTCTACACCAAAGAAGGCAAGCAAGGTGAGATTTTGATTGTTTGTCTTTATGTTGATGATTTAATCTTTACCAGCAATAATTCATGTATGCGTGAAGAGTTCAAAGAAGTTATGAAACATGAGTTCGGGATGACCGATATGGGTCTCCTACATTTCTTTCTTGGCATTGAGGTAAAGCAAAGTGAAAGAGGAATTTTCATTTCTCAAAAGAAATATGCAAGAGATTTATTGAAGAGATTTAGAATGGAGGATGTCACTCCATTGAACAGGCCTATGGAAGTAAGCTTAAAGCTAAGCAAATCTGATGGTGAGAAAAGTGTTGATGCAACACTTTATAGAAGACTTGTTGGTAGTCTTATGTACTTGACAACTACAAGGCCAGACATTGTGTATTCAGTGAGCATGCTTAGTAGGTTTATAGAAGCACCAACAAGAAATCATTGGAGAGTTGGAAAAAGAGTTCTAAGGTATGTAAGTGGAACCATTGACGAAGGCATTCACTATACAAGTGTTGAAAATACAAGGTTGGTTGGCTATTGTGATAGCGATTGGGGAGGAAGTGTTGATGATAGCAAGAGCACTTCCGGATATGTTTTTAACATTGGTTCAGAAGCTATTTCATGGGCTTCAAAGAAACAATCAGTGGTGACACTTTCTACAGCTGAAGCAGAGTACATCTCTTTATCTTTTGCATCTTGTCAAGCACTTTGGCTAAAATGGATTTTAGAAGAGCTCAAGCATTCACAACAAGAAGGTATCACATTATTTTGTGACAACAAATCAACTATTTCTCTCACCAAAAATCCAGTTTTTCATGGCAGGAGTAAGCATATAAGAATCAAGTATCATTTTATCTGTGACTTAGTGAAGGATGGTGACGTGAATATGAAGTATTGTAAGACACAAGAACAAATTGCTGATATCTTTACAAAAGCTTTAAGAGTGGACATATACAAGCATTTGAAGAAGAAATTGGGTATGACGGTTGTCTAGCTTAAGGGGGGCTGTTAGAAATTGTAAGCTAGACATATGTTTTGTCTCTTTGACTTATGGTTTTTGTCTTTTTGATTTCCGAGGTTAGTCAATGTTGTCTCTTTGGTTTTTGTGGTTCATGAATTTTCTGATTCATGAACTTCGTTGGTTGAGAAGAATTTATGTTTTGTCTCTTTGGTTTCTGTGGTTCATGAATTTTCTGTTTCATGAACTTCGTTTCTTGGAAAGAATTTATTATTACTTTGAATATGTTCTAGGAACTTGGTTCTTGTCTCTTAGAAAGTTGTGTCATTAATAAGTGTAAATTTGTATGGAAATTTGCCTATAAATTTTCCAGCTTTGTAACTTCAGTAAACACACTTGAACAAAGAATGCCGTACCGGCTCGTACCAGCCGGTACGGTCCTTGATCGGTCCCGGAAACAGATGAAAACTGGTATTTTCCGGTTTTCATCTGCGAACCGGCAGGTACGGAGCCTGTACCGGTCGGTACCGGCCGGTACCACTTGGTACCGCCGGTTCGCACCGGTACATTTTTTTTTTTTTTGGGAACCACAGCGCCTCGTGCTGTGGTTTTTGAAACCACCGCGCCATGCGGTGGTTTCAAAAACCACGCGCCGCGCGTGGTTTTAAGGAAGAAGGGGCCCACGGGCCACTCGTGGACCACTTCTTGCAAACAAAAAAAAAAGCTGTGGCCGAGTGAGCCTCTGAAGAGTAATCAGAGACGGGAAGATTTGAGAGATAGCTCACAAATTGAGGAGGAGGTCCTGCCCAAAAAATCCAGCGGAGACTATTTAAGGTGCGGTTTTTTTGTCCTATGTTATTTCATTAATTTTGTTAATAAATAACTTTAAAAAATAGTTTATAAATTACTTAAATAATAAGATAATGCAAAAATTTACTTTATTAGCTTAATTTTTTGATAAATTGTCCTTTTATGATAGAAATGAAGCCATCAAGAAAAACGAACCCTGCAAAGCGTGATATTGGCTGGTCTTATGGGCGAAGACTTGGAAGTGAGGGGCAACGACACCAGTTTTAATGCAAGTATTGCGACAAGATTTTCAAGGGAGGAGGGGTAACCAGGTTGAAGCAACACTTAGCCGGAAATTCCGGTGAGGTTGCTACATGCCCAAATTGTCCTAGCGAGATTCGTGTGCTGATGAGGCAGAATCTCGCTGAGGTCAAAGAAGCGAAGGAGATGGCTTCTAAGAAGAGGGCGGAGGTCGATCGCCGAGCGGCAGAGCCACCTTCCTATCACTCTAGGGAGCCAGAGGAGGTCGAGGATCTAGATGAGAAGGAGGCAGATATTCAGGCGGCCATGCATGCAAACCTGGATGATCAATGACAGCAAGAGGAGGTGGCCAGGCATAGGGCTCGATTTGGGCCCTCTGCATACGAGTCGGGCGGCGGTTCTGGGAGCACTAGACAAGATCCAGAGTTCTTGAGGACAACTTCAGTCAGGGAGGGCGTTGGCAAAGAACGTGGCCGGATTGCATCTATGCTGGGTAGTTTGGGTAGCCGAAAGAAGTCATCTAGAGGAATTCCACAAGGAGCGACAATTCATGATGTAGATCCGCATGCTCTCCCCAGTAGAGATTCAAGGCAGCAGAGGGTAGACACAATGTGATAAAGGATAAGAAGAAAACTATGTGGCGAGCTATTGGATCCTGGTTTCACTTCAGCCACATCCCAGCGAATGTGGCAGACAATACATACTACAGGTCTGCCATTGCCGCCATACAAGCTGCCGGTCCCGGTGTAACTCCTGCAGGCCCGAAGGACATATACGGTGAGCTTTTTGACAATAATAAGGAGGAGCTGGAGAATTGGATTGACTCCTACAAGAGCAAGTGGCCCATATATGGACTAACCATCATGTGCGATGGTTGGACCGGTCCGACCATCATCAACTTCCTGACATACTGTGATGCTAATACCTTCTTCCACAAGTCGGTTGATGCTTCGGCTTATGTGCACAACACTTCGTACATGCTGAAACTTATGGAGGATGTGATTGATCAGTAGGAGAGGAGAATGTTGTGCAGGTCGTCACTGATAATAGGCCGCAATATAAGGCTGCCGGGCAGGTCTTGATGGAGCGGTGACCACATATTTTCTGCACCCCATGTGCTGCACATTGTATCGATCTTATGTTGATGAACATTGGAAAGATCCGTAGGGTGCAACAAACGGTGGAGATAGCCCAACGCATTACCAGGTATATTTATAACCATAACTAGGTTCTTTCACTGATGATAAAGTATGCAGGGGGAGAGATTCTGAGACCAGGAGTCACACGGTTTGCTACCAACTTCATCGCACTTGATAGCATACTCGAGAAGAGAGGAGCCCTACGTCAGATGTTTGCCAGTTCCGAGTGGTATGATAGTAGATATTCTTATGCCGGCACTGAAGGGAGCAAGATAGAAGACTTGGTGACGAGACAGCCATTCTGGCAGCGGGCTACTACAATAGTCAAGGCTATCAAACCATTATATGAAGTGCTGCGGGCCGTAGATAGCGAGATCTACCCCCAGATGGGATTTTTGTATCACATGATGGTCAAGGCAAAGGATCAGATTATGGAGGCAGATCCAGCACATGGCCGGTCGTACATCAACATCATTGAGCAATGGTGGGGAGCGCAAATGGGTACGGAATTACATCTAGCAGGTAAGCTAAGATATAATTATAGTGATAATTATAGTGATGTAATTATATAATTATGCTAAGATAGTCTCGTATATGTGCAGCATACTACCTAAACCCCCGGTTTCAGTACAGCCTAGATGGAATTGGTATGGATGAAACACTTCTGGATGCTTTGTGTAATGTGATTTACAAGATAGAGCATGATCCAGAAAAAGCGGCCCTATGTCTTGAAGAGATAATTATGATTTAGTAATTACCAGCATGTGTAAGTATATCGGCATCTTCAATTATTAACATGGTTTTCTTATACTTATTTTTCATAGAGCAAATTATTTAGAGAGGGCAGCTACAGTTTTGGCCAACGAGCGGCTGTCGTCAGCAAACACAATATGAATCCAGGTACGTGACATATCAGGAAAACATTCACCTGGTGTTACTTAGTTACTATTATGGAACTATCATATATGTAATTTTTATAAATATTTTTGCAGCTGAATGGTGGGTGCATTTTGGCGGATCCGCAAGAAATCTAAAGCGGATAGCTATCCGGATCCTCTCCCAAACAGTTTTCTCTAGTGGATGTGAGCGCAATTGGTCCACCTTCGTCCTTATCCACAGCAAACAAAGAAATCGTTTGGCGCAAAAGCACCTCAACGACCTTGTTTATGTGCATTACAATTTGCGGTTAAGGCTAAAGTGCATCCAAGAGGAAGTGGAGCTCAAGTATACAGATCCGATTTACGGGACCTTCACCGCTGATGACGATGATCCACTACTCGGCTGGCTTGTAGGCCAGCAGCAGGAGCCCGAGCTTGACGAGCCAGGATCGCCTCCACGACCAGCTACCTTCATAGCCACCGAAGCTGGGGTCGATCCAGAGCAATGGGTTGAGCGCAATATTCCACGCACTCCCAGAGCTGATCAGCCGCAGGCACAGGGGAGCCAGACAGAGAGGGCCAGAAAAGGAAAACAAAGGGTCCCAATGGAGAGTGTTGAGGAAGAGACTTGGACTAGCAGCGATGAAGGTTCTGATGGTGATGGATCTTCTAGCCATGGAGGGAGCGGAGGACTGTATGGTACTCATGAGACACAGCCGGAGGGTGGTCTTTATTTCACCGGTGAGTCCCAATTTACGGGTGCTACACAGGATACGGACCATGGTCGACCACCTAATAGATTTCGTGAGGATATCATTGGATATAGAAGACGGGCTCCTCGAGGTCGTTCAGGAAGACAGGATACGACTGCAGATCCGACAACATACGGATACAGATTCTATTATCCACAGCCTCGGCCTGACGAATATGGATATGATGCATTAGATTTTGCTACCGCCATATTTGGATGGGCCCCTACACAATCAAAGGGCACCTCTCAGAGCCAGAGCGTGAGCGAGAGATCCGACAGTTCTTATAACCTGGCGCGCGTTCCTTCTGATTGGGTTGATTTGCCTCCTCCTGATTATACTTATGATCCGGATATCTACGAGAGCCATCGGCACTCGTCCCAATTTTAGATATCCTAGAGTACTTTAAATGTATGTAAATGATTGTATCTTAATTTGAAGATATTTTATGTGTATCATTTTATCATTTGGAATGGGAGGAAAACATAACATGCATCATCTATGTTTCAAATTTGAACCCTAAATTTAAATATAAAAACATCAAAAATCATGAAAAAAGCAATAAAAAAATATCAATCTTCACTTAATTTAAGATCCAATAGAGACAATATTTTAAAAAAAATAAAAATGTTTGGCTCGCGGTACGGACCGGTACCGTACCGGTCCAGCCGGCCACCGGTACGCCGACCGGTACCGGCACGACGGACCTTGCACTTGAATCAATGAAATTTGAGTCCATTTTCAAGTAGTAACATCCTAGCGTCATTTCTCCATTGTTCTTCATCAAGAATATACTTTTCTTGATTAGTTTTTGTGCTGTTTTTCTTCTACAAGAAGGTCTGATATGCGCAGCTCCATAAGCGTCAGCCCAAAGGATAAAGAGAAATCTAGCTAAAAGAAAATGAGATTCACTTGGTCCTCTTAGCTTCTTTGACTGGGCCGTTAAATGGCCCTACTCTTGTCACAAAATTCTCTGTATAGCCAAGTAATTCTTCAATGGATCTCTTTTCTACTCAGTTATTTTAATTATTTTGTCCCAACTTGATAGAAGACTACATTTTATGACATTTGAAAAAAAAAATTTATTGAATAAAACAAATTTTTATTACATCGTTTGATAGTTTATCTCTTCTTAATATTCTCAAATTCTGATATTTTTCAAATTTCTTTTTGCTGAACTACAATAATCTTCCATGATCCATCAATTAATTGCAAAATCTAACATAGGATGATTAACTTAGCAGTGAAGCAAGATTAGAGTGTTGGTTGTTACAGTGAGACTAGGATTTTGCCTTACCTGCATAGCTCTCTCCTGCTATGTAGAAGTCATGAGCTTGGTACTGTGGAAACCTTCTTAACCAATTCACCAAAAAACTATAAGCATCCTCAGCTACAAAGGTCATAACCGGAGGGGGAAAAAAGTAAGTTCGATTGTACACCATCAAATTTTAACTGCATACAAACATATAAGGCATCTTTCAAAAAAAACTGGAAAATCGATTACCTGCAAAACCATCATCTAGTTTTGTCAGATCATAGGAAGTATTGGTGTAAGAGAATCCAACTCCAACTGGGGACTCCAAAAAAAGCAAATTTGCTTCTGCAAGGGGAAAACACTAGGACATTTGAGTTATTGATAGTTATAAATATCATAACATAGTTTAGAGGATATATGTGTGTATGTCCCCATATATATATATATATATGGCAGAGATTATCATAATGTGTTCACTTCGAGTACAGAATATCATCTTGATGGATCCATTGACATATAGTATTAGGGTGCAAAAATAATAAGAATTACAAAAGGAATTGCATGTGCTGAAGAAGGATTGTCATAAGACCTTTATTCCAAGCATATTTATTGAACTCAAGCCCTCTTCCATATCTCTTGACCCTGAGAGGACCCATCTCCACAGCTGCTCCATAGCCTATTGATGAACAACCAGGGCCTACAAAACAAGAGCAAGAAGAAGAAGAAGAAGAAGAAGAAGAAGAAGGAAATAAAGCTCTTTATCTTTAAGGTCCAAACACCAACACCCATTAAACTATGAATGATGATTAAATGCGCAGAATGTCTTGTATGGTCATTTAGTGCTCATGGTTGCGGACTAATGTGTGAGATAAAAGATTACCTCCATTGAGCCAAAGAAGAAGAGGTCTTTTGGAGGGCTCAGTCTGGGCCTCAAAGAACCAATAGAAGAGGGCCCTCCCATTCTCTCTGCTCACTGTGATGTAGCCTGAGAAATGGGAGAGGGATGGGCTCCTAGGCTGGCCAGGGAGATTAAAAACTCTATCAGACTCTTGGTCATTTTGGTGTACTTCTTCCTGCAGAGGTTTGATGCTCTTAATGAATGAGAGAAAGAAAAGTATTGTAATGAGAAAGATACAGAAGGGTCTCATGGAAGTTGCCAAAATTTTTGAACTAATGAATTATGGTTGCAGAAAGGCTGGGGATAGCCAAGGAAGGTTGGGGTGATGGGAATCACATCCATATGGGGTTGTGCATAGAAGAATTAGTATAGGGACCACAAGGTCTCATCTTTTGCTCCAGGGCCTTTTGGGAATAAAATGGGGACATGATATAGTTGAGATTTCCAGAGATCTAAAAGTTGGGACCGCAATGTTGGGCTTACCAACTCCAATATCGATAACTACAACTGGAACTTTTTCTGATCAACTTTTTCTGGAGTACTACAGTAGTTACCATTTTTTTTTACTGCAACTGGTTAACTATATTATATCAGTTTCCCCTTGGATTAAGTTTTAAAGTAACCGGACTCGAGCACTTGAAAACTCATTATAAGTTTGCAAATAATTCAGAAGTTTAAGAATAATAAAGTAATTTAACTATGAAAGTGGTGAATTTAATATCTGCAGAAAAATATTGGAGGGATAAGAACAAGAATCAGGTGATGGTGACAAAAATCAATGGCAAGAATAACAGTAGCTGCATATAACATCATCAAATGAGTCCATGAGTATTTCATGAACAAGTCATGAATTATTTGCAGACAGTTTATTGATCTGGATGGGTGGTGAAGCTTACAAAAGTAGCAGATGGGTGCAGTCATCTTGTTGCATAGACTGATTTCATTGGCAACCTTATACCCATAAAGCATTCCTACACTTTTGATACTTCATTCATCTCAAAGAATCTAAGACCTTTTCCACCATTTAATGGCTCACATTCAAACACACCAAACCGAGAGGTACAGCAATCAAAGAGTGCATGTGAAAAAACCTTGACCATCAATAGAAATATTCAAGTAGTCAAAGAGCAAGCAAGAATCTTGTGAATTCTCTGAAGTTTAAAACAAGAACTTTTGTTGCATAAGTTTTTTTTGCAGTCCAGATCATTTGAACAGCATCTGCAACAGCCTCTCCTACATTTTATATCCAATGAGTCAATTATTTCCTTTTCCATATTTAACTTTTCTTGTGGCCTATCTGAGTCATTCAATTTCTTAGTAATCACTCTTAAAATACAAATGTAGGCATTGAGGCAAGGGATGTGATCTGCATGCAGAGTTTCCAGGGTTAGTTACCTTTTCCCTTCTCTGTCCACCTACAGATGTGAAGTCAGATGCTTGATTCAAAAGTTTCCACTTAAGATCTTGGTCCCCATGAAGTGATTTCCATGTGTCAGTTGCTGAATGAGAGATTTTGGCTACAGAATTAGGTCAGATGCACCTAGCTTTATTCATCTCATCAAGAGTAGTTCCGGATCACTGCACCTAGCTTTACTCAGCTGTTTCTGTGCACCCCACTCTTCCTGAAAGAACTTTTATTCAGCTATTGTATATTCTTCTGAAGCTAGGGCTTTCATTGCAATTTCCTCAAGAGCCATGAGGTTAACTTGGCATTGTCCATCAATGTCTAGACTAGAAGAACCACCATATCTTGATTGAGATATCCTCTAGAACGCCCAGACTTTTCTGAACTTGAAAAGGTTGCCCAACTCAATGCACTGCAAGACCGTTCAAAAAGTATAAAGGCTGAAAGCTAAACATTAGCTACCATCCAATGTCCTGGAAGAAATATGGGAAAGCATCTCAGATTAGAATTCAAGTAGACAAATATGTGGTGGACCCGTCATACTTGTCACATCTATTGTATACAATCAACTTAGTCTTATTGACCAAGTCCAATGCAATTTGTAACTTTTATGAATCTTTTAATATAATTTTTGGATTTTTACATGAACACCTTTTATGAATCTCCACATCATCTTGAACATCTTCTTTGTACAAATGCCCTTGTTCTTCAAACACCATTAATAAAAACCATATTTATTTTAATTCAAAAATAAAATAAAATTTTGAAATTATTTTTTTGTCCTCCGTCACGGTCGTCATATAATTATTTTCTTTTTGCACATCTACCCATTAAGAGTATTTTAATCATTTTAATTTGAAACTATTAATTTTTTAACGATGTTAGATAACGTGGGTACACATAAAAAAATAAGAATAAAAAAAAAGGGTAGAATATTAAAACAAGTGTTTCATGAAGGTATACATGAAAATATTATTTTTGGGTGGATATTCATGCAAAATTTGATATTGATAAGAATATTCATGCAAAAAACCTAATTTTTTTTAAGAAAAAGGAAAAGAAGGAAGTCCCATCTATATTATAATTATCCAAATCCAATTTTTGGTATTGCACATTGAAACTAGAATCTTTGATTATTAAGCACAGGAGTGTAGCCTCTAAAGCATGGCCAATTCACATTTCAAATGAATACTGTGAGCTCTCTCTCTCTCTCTCTCTCTCTCTCTCTCTCTCTCGTTTGGTGAGAGAAGATGTTGGCCTTTGAATGGTAAACAATTCTACCTTAAAATTTTGTATTTATGTGCCCATTTGTCTTAGACTCTCAGTCATCTTGAAGAACATAAGAAAGCTACAAGGAGAGGTGGGTTGAAGACCTGGAAAGCTGTCCCTCTTTTAGAAGTAGGAGTGGAAACGGGTCCGGTTGCACTGGGTTTGGATCAAGTTGATCTCTCAACCCATATCCAAACCGTACTCAATTCATTTACTTACATAAATCCATAACCACCTGCCAACCTATTTGATTTCACTTATCATTCATTCCTATAACTGAAAATTAAAGAAAAAAATAATATACAAAGATCACAAATAAACAAAATCAAATCTAACATCAAATACATCACCATAGTCAACATAAACTTACAAATCTAGGACATATGATAGTCATAAAATAACTAAACATAAATCTAGGTAAAAATACAAGCCTATATTCCAGAATCCCATGGCCTGTCTTGTTCATTACTCTTTTTAGCTTTTCCTCTTTTCTAAGTAAACTGAACCATATAAAAAAGTTTAGATATTATTAACTATGTTAAATCTGTGAGATGGTTGGTTCTCAACCATCTAAACTCAAACCTACGCATCAATAATTAGGCACTTGTTCTCAAAAATCCAATCCAAACCCTTCATTTTGAATGAGTTTGTGTATACATGCATCTCTAGAAAATCTAAGCCCATTTATAAGTGAAGAAAAACCTCTATAGCGGCATGCTTGGTATTGCTTAAAATAAGTGCTTATGCAACATAAAAAACAAAAAAAAAAAAAACTTCTAGAAAATATATATGTGTAATACCATTATATATCTATAAGAAGAAAACCCCAAAAAGAACTTTTGGCAGAAGCTACAGAAGCCAGTTTCTATCTTCTCCTCCTTTTATAAAGTTGAAGCTACACCAAACATGCCCTGGACTCTGGGCTTAGGAAAATTGGATGAACTCCTTCCTAAACAGCTTGCAGGTCTAAATAGTAATATGCATAAATCATTAGAATCTTGGCTCTTGTAACCATTAGCATCTTGTCTAAAATTGCTGGGTCTAGTGTACCAACACAATAATAAAGCATTGGCAAGCTCGTCATGTTTACAATGTCCAATCTGCTAACAGCTTTTGCCTTTTCAGAATACTTTGGGCATCAACAAGAAGCTTCTTTTTTTCAAGATGCGTGGCTTTGCCATAGATAAGAGCATTGAATAGTTAAAAAGCTAGCAGTTTCTGGCTTATAATACAACAGTTTGGTAGAAAACGTATTTCACAATAGACAAATCAATAAACTTGATGTCACTTCAATTGGCTCCTGACCTTAAGACATGGAACTAGCAACAAATTGAAGAAACATTTATGTAGTCACTGCTCAGTTAAGGGAGAGTAGCCTGCACAAACGAAATATAAGTTGGATTAAAGCCTAATGGTTCATACAAAATGTCTGCCAGTGGTGCACTTCAAGACTCACCAAAGAGCTTCAAGGAGTTCGTAATTCCCTCCAGTGTATTGATTGTTGAAGGCATTCATCGCTGAAGAATCCCTAAAGTCTAAGCAAACAATAGAGGCATTTTTGTTCTTTGCAGTTCATGGAACCGTCTTCAAAGGCCAACAGGCTGAAGAACCATATCATCATCTTCTGATTGATGAACCCTTTTCTTATGTGAAAATGGTGCGTTAAAAAGTCTTGACATGCGGCTAAAGGGGTCCTGCAAACCATCCATTTCATAATGCCCGAACCGCCAATCCCTTTGGATATAAGGTCGATGAATAGGTTCATCTAGCCCTCCTGTAAATAATGAAATAGACAAACAATAAATTTGGGCAAAGAACTAAGAGCTCAGAATAAAAACCTAATGTTTGTACATCGATTTTCAAATGAAAATTGGGCATTAGATTGGCATCCCACTCTGCAACCATGAAATATCACTAGCAACTTGTCAGTTCTGATTTTTTTTTTTTTAATGTCAGTTCTGACTTCCTTTTTTTTTAATGTAAGGGGAGGGCAAAGCCCATTAACTTGAGCAAGAACATAATATTTACATAGAAGAAAGAAGAAAAGAGAGGAGGAGAAAGAGCAGAAAGAAGAGAGGAACAAGTAAATCGGATTACAGAGGAATCAGAGCCTGCAATGAGTTCCACAAAAGCAAGTGATCTTCCTGGACTTTTAAGTTCCCCAAAATACTCCAACTCTTGAAGAAGTGCAGCGCAGCAATTGTAGTCGCTTCTACTGATCTTGATTTATGCAAGGAGATTTCAATTTTGAAATCAAAATTAGATTATGTTCAACACAATCCTAAAAGTGATTTCTGCATCTATAACAGAAGCAATATTTGGGCTATAGGACCAAAATGTTATGGTGGTCTAGAACTTGATCATAAATGATATCATCTGCAACTAGGTTTTCATGGAGGCTCGATCCATAACTTGATGAGCACTAGAAATCTGAATATTTACATTCCTATCAGAACTTGAACATGTAGGAAAAGCCTTTCTGAAGTAAGGTTGGCAAATACAATGAGAAACCACATTAAAGTTTACTTGCAGGCTGTAATGTATGCTCAGTGCTTCCATGCTGAGCCTTTTCCAGTCTTTCTCGTAGAATGCAAACCTGAGACTTGTAAAATAGAAAAGAAAAAAAAAAGGATTCATATATATCTCAAAGGAGCCATGGACTAGACGTGGTTGGTGATTGGAGATCATAGTTTTAAAGCCTTTCCACCACAATTACCTACACTGCTCTTCTTGAGCAGCAAATGAATATTCATTTTGTAGTACAAACCATTTTTTTGGTATGAATATCACACATTGTCATGTTTTAGATAAATATCAGACGACATCATGTTGAGATAAATATCAGACATTGTCATTATACTAGTCATTATGTGATTAGCAAACCTCTAAGCTATAATGCATTTGAAGTGTGTTCCACATCACTGACTTACCTATACTCCAGCATTTTGCCATTCAAACCCCATTTCGAGCACCTCATAGCCCCGATGAATATTTGGTAGTACTACATGCTCTAAAGGAATAAACATTATCTCCAATGATCTAGCTCTTAAGCCTGCATCCTTAATGATGATGGTAATGATGATCCAGCACACAAAATGCACTACACAATGATACCCAAGCCTATTGACCAAAAATATCTGGGTGGTATTTGCAATAAATGACTTCTTAAATACATATATTTTTCATTGCAAGAAAATAAACTTTAATGCACAAAAGGTTTAGCTGCTAGAGTATTTTTATCATTTCTGGATTTCTGCACAGGCATGCACAAATGCACAAAAAGTGACTTGGATGTTGGTCAATAAAATTACTGGGAAAAGCTAACACTAGTGTTTGATGTACATTAGTATAGATAGAGCATGTTGACATATCGAGACAAACCGGACACATCATCTGGTCCCTACCTGTATATAATAGAAATTGCTACCTGTATATCAATAAGCCATGTCAAATTCCTTGTTCTCATAGCCTTTCTCCAAAATCCATGTCTAAAAGATAAAACCAATAGAGGAATCATGTTAACATGGCTCTAGTTGCCTAATCAATGCCTAGAAATTTCTGCCCTTCAAGGATTTTGCTACATACATTGTCAGGCCTCCAAATCCATTTCACATTTACATACTAGATAAAAGTAAAGTTTTGCAATATCAACATTGGTTATTAGCCATAAAATGTATGGTATGCTAAAGAAACACCATGTAACAAAATTCAGCAAGCATTGTTTAGTCATTCCTTAAGGGTCACCAATGATCTCTGAAAAGGCTGCTCAACATAACAACTATACAGAAGAGAGTCCATTAAAACTAGCAAATTTCAAAGAGATTAGATTCTATAGGATCTACATACTATTCTCTGTTTCTGAATATTTTGAGTAGGGTATGAGGGATATATTCAGTCCCTCACTCATGAGGCCCATGGACTAGTCATAAATATGCACCAATATGCATCTGCAACAGATTGTGAATTTTCATCAGACATACAAATTCTAATAACCATGTGCTGTAAGAGTTTTATTAATTGTAGCATTACTGTTGCTAGAAAGGTGACTTCTTGGATGTCAAGGAGAATGTGCATATGATACCTGATTGAGTGGAGACAGAAACAACATCCTAAGAGCATTGGATCATTAAATGATTGACGAACAGAATAAGAATGACACTAAATTATTCAAGAGTTGCATATTTACCTGCATACATACGTCCATGTTTGTCCACTGCTCGGTAAAACGGCCTCGTTCTCTTTGCTAGAGAAGCTTGCTGGAGTTCTCTCCAAGATTGAACCCTGTCTAGTTTTGTGACTTGGCCTGTTTTCACCACCTGAAATAAAGCTGCTGCCAATCACATATAACAGAATAACAAGGCATCAAAAGAACGAGGGGGAAAATAAGTAACATATAATATTTCACAGGAATTCATATAATTAGACAATGTAGAGCATGAAAATCATTTCATTGATTCAAAATTTCGTTTTATTATATCAAAAACCAAGTGCAGAAACACAGACAAGGAGAAATGATGATTTTATTTTCTCAAAAAAGAAATGATGATTTTAAAAAATGGTGGATAACTTTTCTAAACGTCAACAGCATAACAGTTCCCTTGTAGACCAATAAATGGAAAGAAGTAACAAGAAGCACCATCATTAGAAGAAAAATATAGGAAGATAATAGCTTAAGAAAATCATAGTATCTGGCAATAGATGTACATATATTATATGTTATTTTTGAAAGTGCTTATGAAATGACTGCTCATATAGGCTAGAAGTTAAAAGCTTCCTACCATGAAGCCCAGCATAATTTCAACCGAGTTGAATAAGATGATCCCATATATCATTATCCTAAATCATGCCTATTTCACATAGTGATTTTTTATATTTAATACTCCAAGAAATCTTAAGAGTCTCATATTGTATAATACTCAGACAGAAAACCAGCTCCAGTCTCTGCCTAGTGACCACATGCTGACTAGACAATGAAAGGGAAATCTTTTCTTCTTCTTCTTGGATGGCCAACATATCACAAAATACATTACATAATACTAGAATATCATTGACTTACCAAAAAAAATGGAATCCAAATTTAGTTAGTTCGATTTTCTTAACTTCGATGCATTGATATAACTGTCCTAGCATCTTTAATTATGGCCAGTCCATATAATTTTCAGCAGGAGAATGTGACACTGCAAAAAGTTCTGTACAAGATTTACTACCTCTGAAGTTTGTTACCTTGGAGAACAAATAGTACGAAGGGCGAGGTTTACGTGCTAGGTCATTGGCACGATCGACTGCCGCAAGTCCAAACTTGGGACCATATCCATCAGCCCATTCCCAATTATCTGATGTTGTCCAGAACAAATAACCAAGCACAGGAACACCCTACATAACATGGACATTTATCCATGTTTTAGCATAGGAAAAGTTATTCACAATAGGCGGTATATATCAAGACAAGGGTAAAAACCATTATAGTGGCTGCATATACAGCCAATAAATGCTCCAGCAAGTATGGGCGTCGAATCAAATCAGTTCCATCAGAAATTCCATTCTCAGTAATAATGAATGGCAGATTCAGGTGTTTGTATCTTTCATGGAACTGAAGCAAAATACGGTATAAACCATCAGGGTAAACGCCACGTCCAGATTCACTATACTCATCATTGTCCACAAGCTTCAAGCCAGGCCCTGAAATTACTTCCTGGATATTAACAACCATGTCAGCCCTGTTCCATTTGCAGTGGATTAAAGCTTTCAGGGATATGATGTTATAGAAGTGCTAACCTGTCCATAATAGTTAATGCCTATGAAATCTAGCTTGTCAGAGATGCTATCCACATAGGGGAAAAGTGTCAATGAATTAGCCAGTGCAACAGCAGCAACATCAAATAGACCATAGGGTCTTGTAAAAGAGACATGATGTGCAACCCCAACAATAGGTTTCTGGCTACTCTTGCTGCTAGTCAAACAAAACTTCTGTAAATATCAAACCAGTTCGGTAATTGACAACAACATAACCCTGAAATTCATTATTACATGAGTAGAAGGTGCATGGCAGATGATATTATATAAATCTTATATGTGTTATATCTCTATCATGTAGAGCAGGATATGCTAAGAAACTGTCAATGAAGTTCCACACAACCTTTCTCCATGGATATAGTCATAGGCCTTTGAGTGTGCCACAGCCATCCAGTGCAAGGCTTGATTGAAAACACCAGTAGGTAAGGCAGACATTGCAACCTCGATCATGTCAGGATGTCCACCAGGCCAAGCACCCGCACAATAAGTTAGCATAACAAATACATGAGGCTCATTAAATATTACCCAATAGTCCACCAAATCTGATACACGGTCAACAACAAGCCTGCATACCAAGAATCGCAACATCATTGACTGAGCTCTGGAAGTAAAACTCGACAAATGAGCCATAGTCTCTAGTCCTCTCCAGAATGAACAAGTAAATGCAGGAGAAACAACAAGAACAAGAACAAGAAATCCAGTTCTTTTATCTTGTCACATGATATAACAAAATAATAGAATGGAACAACATATCCGCTGAAATAGGACTTTCCTCTCCTTAACAACTTTCCTCTCTAACTGTGAAGCAAATGCATTTGAATACCTATATCTCATAACTTTAAGTAAATGGATACAGGAAGCCAAGGTTAGCATAGCGGACAGCATTTCACCAGTTCCTTTTATTTTCTGAAATTTCTTTAGATTGTACACAAATGCCTTTAGTCACAAAGATTAAATAAAACAAGAACACAAGGTCCAATAGGATTCTTGAAAAGTACGCTGGGTTGCATGTGATTCAAGTAAAATTTAGTAATCTACTGATTTTTTGCAGTCTCAGGTGAGATCTATCTAACAATTTGAGATAAAACTGCAGAATTCCAGTGGCTAAAGAAAATTAACTTATTAAAACTTTCCATTTAATAGCACTTAAACATTACTCTTAATAATTCAATAATGTTATGCTAGCAATCATATTTCTCGTGGGTAGCATATTCACATGTTATGCAACAGAAAATCTTTAATCCCCTGGTTAATTTTTCAACTTGTGAATTAGACTATTTACTGCTGGGGCTTGTATTACATGTTTGGTTCTGTGATGTACTTTTTGCCTCAAAAAATCATCAAATGCCGTATATCAAATTTTGCCTTCAACTCTCTTTGTCTAGACTCTAAGTCTCGGGAAGCTTAGAGTGTTGCTCCTTGGTTGAATGAATTCAAACAGCATAACTAATAAGACACATGTCCCCACTTTTCTACCAACCTTCAAGTTTCTTGATAGGCCTCCCCTCTTAACGCTGCTATTGTCAGGAATTTGGCATCAGCCACAGAGGGTTTATACAGGTTGACTGCCGGTCATCTATAATGGTCTTGAACTTTGCTGGATCATCCCTTGTTCTATTAAGCCAAAGATGCAAGGATGGGGCAAGGCTAGTTGTTTTACAACACAAGGTGTTAGTGCATTACCTCAGTTAAACAACATGCATAATAGTTTCTTTCTTACTATAGTCTTACTCGTAATTAACCTCAATGACAAAGAACTATACAACAAAATGTTTCCTAACCATAGATTTTATCCTTCATGTACACACAACAGGTTCCATCAAATCATCTTGTGATCCTTCTGCTATAAGGAAAAAAAAGACAATATTCAAATTGAGATTTTTGAAATCTTTATACGGCAGGTGACACAGATGTCATATTGTAGATAACTATCAGTTTCATGGCATGAAAAGTAGATAGATATTAACTTGAGCATTATAACAGGTATTATATTCTGATCCCTCTTAAGTTCTGCGACAAACAAGATTTATTGAATATGTAATAACAATCTGAAAGTTCATATAATAGGTATAATTTTTTACCTTGTAAAATCCATGAAATAATCAACTGTTTTCTCCAGCTTCCACCCTCCATATTCTCCAGCCCATGGAGGAAGTGAATGATGGAACAGAGTAAGCATCACCTTCATTCCATAAAATCGTACTCTTTCAATGATCCATCTGTAGCGCTCCAATGCTGCAAAATTAACCTAGAGAAAACAACTTATTGACACAACTTTAGCCCTATGGCAACCATGGGACTAGAAGAACAATTAACAAATTGAGTGTTTCCTCAATAAGTTGATATCAGATCAGTGACTTGAAGGTCATGAAATAGAAGAAAATCTACTTTTGCCACAAGAAAAGTCTCATATTCTATTATCTACAGAACACAAAAGCATAGAAATAATATTCTAAATTTTCACAAAGAGGATAATGATAATAAAACACGATCTGCACAGAGATGTCAAAGTTTTATATCATCTTTGTATAATAAATTTTTATATTTCATTTATAAATCAAAATTCTGTACAGAAATCTAAGAGAAAAATATAAATATGTTTATCACAAACTTACAGAGTCTCTAAGTCCTTCTACTGGTTCCTTTCGCATTATCCTTGCCCAATCTATTCCCATTCTGAAAACACTGATACCAGTATCTTTAGCCAGCTTTAACTCGGTGTCCGGATCAGACCAAAATCTCAACCTCTCCTGCCTGAAACGAAAACCAAACTATCTGAATCAACCAATATTCACCAATCCATTGCAAAATATTATATGAGACATCATACAGAAATCAATACATGAAGGCCTTATGGAGACTTTCCTGAGTAGTAGAAGCCCTTAAGAGCAAATTCAGATTTCTTAGGGTCCAGTTTGCAGCTAGGGTATCAGATAATAACTTTTTTTTGTGAAAAAAAAAAGAAGCATGGTTGAATAAAATACAAGAGGATATGAGTTGAACCGAACCAAATTATTGACTTTATGAAATCGAAAAGGCCTAAGTATCCATCTGCTGTCAGAGCATACAATTGCTCTAAAAGATATATTCAAGAGTGGTGAGCAACTCATGTTTCAGGGTAAGGATTAGAGAAGTAAATTTTCTTGCATCTATCAAACATGTTGTGGAAACTGACTAATAAAAATGGGCATGGTATTGTGTATTAAAGCATCATTTACATCAAGTTGAGGTGATAGTTATGCATAAACAGTTCTTCTTCCTCGCCTAATATGTGGATTTTAAGATACATTTATTTGTGGAAAACCATTATGTTAGGTCTTCTACTGTCCTACATAAGATTATCAAAAAATCTGAATCACCCATACTTAACTAACAAAAGAAAACCCACAAGACTTCTGAAATGAAGCAGCAAAACATCAGAGCTTCAGATTCTACTCGTATGCAAGATGAAAACACACACACAAAAAAAAAAAAAAAATAACAAGCAAGATGAGGCAAGTAATGGATAAGCATGAATACTCACGGATGAGGTACATTGTGCCAAGCAGCAACAGTATGACTGCATTCTGGGCTAGAACGGTGCTCCCCTTCTTCTCCATCTGAATACTTCTCAAATCCTCTGATCATGGCCTCCATAGCTATCTTTATGGGTCTTCTTGTCTCCCTCTTAGCAGTCTTTTTAGGCTCATCTGTGGCCAAAGAAACTTGCTGAGAACCACCATCACCAGTAGCAGAAGCCATCAGTGCATCCACTGGCTGCTGCTTCCCTTTAAGCTCCATATCACCACAGGGTTGTTGCTCTGCAAACTGAAGCCAAGCATCATCTAGCCTATCCTCAACATGAGCAGGTGCTGTTGCTAATCCAAAGAAGAACCCATTTTCCTCCTCTGCTTCATCATTGGACCATCACTAAAGTTTGTTTAGAAAAGGAAGAGATAAAACAACAGCAACAACTGAAATTGGGCAAGAGATTTTGCTATATTTAACTTGCAATTTTTTGAAGTAGTAGACTAGTGGCACAAGAGACAATAACATGGTCTCATGTTGGTTTCTAGGTCTCAAATTCAAAAGGTTCAAACTTGAAAACAATGCAGGTATCCAGAGCTAAATAACACAAGAAATTCTTTTTTTTTTAAGAGAAGAGGAGAACAACTCCAGAATTTTGCTTTTCAAGTCCATATCATCACCATCAGATTTTCAAAAGAACCCTACAAGGAAATAGACTATTCCAAGCTCTCATTATATCATTTACCATGATCTAGAAGTTAGTTAAGATGACAGAATCTTTGGCTTCCCTCCCACTATAGCATTCCCCCAAATTTTTACCACACCAGAACCATCAATAAATAAAAAACCAGATGGGAAAGGAAAAGAAAAGGAGGACTTTGCTATGGGCTTCACTGACTCTTTGCTTAGTATATCTAACTCCTGGGTTTCCAATTTTTCCCCAAAAAAATCTGCAAATACCTATCAATCTTTAAGAAATTTAAAAGAAACGGGGCACAAATGACAAAAGCACCAATATGAAAGAAAAGGCAGCTAAGTTTCTTGATTTCCCTGATTCCTACCATAAATTAATTTATATATCTCTAGCGATCAATAAAATGAATTCAGCAAACACTTTTAGAGAAACTACCACAACATAGCACGGAGTCATGCAAACACACAAGATTCAACAAGAACTTAGAAAGGGTAACAAAATCATCAGGAAATCAGTAGAAGAAACATTAAAGAAGCATAAAAGGATTTGACAATCCCCTTAAATTCTTGGACTAGGTTTAGGGTTATGAAGTGTGTTATAATATTTGCAAAAGAGGAAAACAAAAGAAAAAGAACTTTATATCTCTGTTTAGTCTTATTCGGTACATCTAAGGAGTTATATATATTCGAATACAGATTTCATACAAGAAAAATAATACAGACTGATATAGGATCAAATAACAATGGAAAATATTACTGACTGATACAAGCTGTTATGTGATCCTAAAATCACTCTAACAAGATCATGCTAATAAAGAAAAATAATATAGATTGATACAGAATCACGCTAATAAAGAAAAATATTACGGGCGATACAGGTTGTTACGTCATCCCTAAAATTATGTTAATATCCCCCCTCAAACTCAAGATGGTACTATAAGTGCCAACTTGAGTTTAGAAACTTGATCACGAATGTATCGAAAAACTAACGCACTGAATTAAGAGCTAGAATAGTAGTTCAGAAGCTGATGTGATAGACTAGGAGCTGACATAGCAACTCAGAGACTGACATGTGGTAGATCAAAAGTTGACATTGCAGCATAGAGCCTGATGTGGCAAAATATAAGCTATTGTAGCAGCTCAGAAGCTGATGTAGCAAGTTGGGAGTTGATATGACAACTCAGAAAATGATATGGCTGACTAATATGTCTGACTGACGTGACAAACTGACATGTCTGTCGATGTGGTTGATTGACTTGTCTGATGAGGTGGCAACGAAAAGACACATAGAAGATGACAGTTGCAGCGAGGATAGAGCTCGGAGAGAAGGTAACCAAAGGTTGATGATTCTTGCAGACGGAGGACCATGAAAGAGGAGAAATTGACTTCGAAGTGGATGATAAAGGAGTCGAAAGCAGCAAATAAACCACCGAAGATCTGGAGCTGAGGAGAAATTGACTTCGAACTGGAGCCGAGCGACGGTGAGGAGAAACCACCGAAGATCTGAAGCTGAGGAGAAAAGCGGTAAAGAGGAGCTGCGGATCCATAGAAAACAAAGAATCTTCAGGTATTAATCTACCAGAAATAGAGGATATGCAAATCTACTAATGAGATCGATATTGATTTATTAAAAAATAGAGGATCTGCGGATCCACTAAAAAATAAAAGATTTTTGAGTGTTGATTCATCCGGAAACAGAGATCGATAGATTGGCAATGGAGGTCTTCAAAGCTTTTTGACATGGCGATGACGGCCACAATAAAGGCGGAAGAGAAGATGGTAGCACGTCATCGACTTTCGGTTGCCTTCTCTCCGAACTCTGTCCTCACTGCAACTGTTATCTTCTATGTGTCTTCTCACTACCGCATCATCAGACAAGTCAATCAGCCACATCGACAGATATGTCAGTCTGTCACATCAGTTAAACACATCGATCTGCCATATCAGCTTCTGAATTGTTATATCAACTCCTAATCTGCTACATCAACTTCTAAGCTGCTATAATAGCTCGTGTTCTGACACATCAGGCTCTATGCTGCAACGTCAACTTTTGATCTACCACCATATCAGTCTATGAGTTGTTATGTCAGCTCTTAGTCTATCACGTCAGCTTCTGAGCTACTACTCCAGCTCTTTATCCAGCATGTAAGTTTTTTGATACATTCGTGATCCAGTTTTCAAACTCAAGTTGGCACCTATAGTACCATCTTGAATTTGAAGGATGATATTAACATAATTTTAGAGATCACGTGACAACCTGAATCGCCCATAATATTTTTCTTTATTAGCGTGATTCTATATCAATCTATATTTTTTTTTATTAGCAAAATCTTATTAGAGTGATTTTAGGGATCACATAACAACTTATATCAGTCAGTAATATTTCTATTGTTAGTGTGATCCTATATTAGTATATATTATTTTTCTTGTATGGAGTCCATATACAGGTACATATAACCTCTCAGATGTACCGAATATGACGAAATAAAGAAATAAAATCATTCTTCTCTCTCATTTTCTCTTGTTTTCCACATCTTCTGCAAATATTTTAACAAAGTACTTAAACTAGAGATAGAGTTTGTAGGGTTTTGGACATCGGAAATCACTTCCAAAATGTCTATAGAGACTAACAAACTATATACCATTCACCAGATCTGAATAAATCAAAAGAAGAGAAGAGAAGGTGAAAAAAACGAGCACTGGTTTCAAGACTCCCAATTCGATTCCTAATCCACATGAATTTCCGCAGAGTATCAAACAGAACTCCCAGAGTGAAATTTATTCAGTATGTGGATTTCTCAACATCTCTCAGAAAGCAAGGCCCTAAACTGCGCGGAATGGAGGAAAAGAATTCATGGAGTCGATCCCAAATAGTCTGGGATTAAGGCTTAGTTGAACTAAGTTGAGTTGTGGAATTAGGGCTAGGGTTTTAGAGGGAGAGAGTAATAAAAACTAGATTTTCAAATATTTGCAATATCTCCGTATAGATCAACCAACGCATCAGCCATTCACCAAAACTTCCAAGAAATCCAAAAAAAAAAAAATCACGACTTGTTTCAAGAAAAGCACCACGTTTCGCTCCAAAAATATCCGAAATCAATTCATCAATCATACCAATAAAAGTTATCGCATGAAAAATTTTTCAGTCCATGGAGTTCTTGAATTAGGGTAAGGTTTCGGGGGGTTACCAGAGTCGGGGTGGACGTTGAAGGCGGCGAGGACGTCGGCTGACTCGTCGATGGGGGAGCGGAAGGGGCGGAGGTGGCGGCGGCGATAGCGGGCGAAGGAGAAGGCGTTGGCGGCGACCGTGACGGTGACCAAAACGCCGGCGAGCTTCGTGGCGGCGACGAGGAGCGCCCCAAGCGCCATCTCGAGAGATCCCTGTTGGCGGGAACGATAACGAATGGATAGGACAGTGCGAAAATATTCCAAGGCGGCGATAATGGAAACTTTTCTTTTCTCTACTTAATTTGGTATCCGGAAATTTCTTCTTTGAAAAATTAAAAACTAAAAAAATTGCCTTGTTCCTTGCTTTTACTTTTGCTCTTCTAGTAAATTATTGCTATTAAAAATTGATAACTCTAAATATCTTAAAAATAAAGAGTTTCATCTGGTTTTTTTAGAGTTTCTCAAATTAAAATAGAAAACAAGTAAACAGAATTTTTTAGAAGAATTAAATAGATTTTAAGAAAATTAGTCGAAAAACAAAGCATTTGCCCTACTTATATAAAGTGTAAAATAGATATACACAAGAGCAACATTCTCTCTTTTATTATGTTTATCTGCATTCTATCGAACTTGAAATATGATGTATAGAAGATATAAATAAGCAATCATCTGTATTTAAAAAATTAATAATAAAAAGATCTTAAAGAAATAATTCTTTTTTTGGGCGGTTAGAAGGGGCGAACCTTTAAAATATTATTGCGTATATATATATATATATATTCAATCTGTTCAGCACTAGGAGTAAAAAATTTATTTTTTATCTAAGCAATTTTGAGGACAATTAGTGTCAACTTTTAGATTTAAACTTAGATTTTTTTTGAGAATATTACGAGTTAAATTCTAGAGTCACCCAATATGGTAGGTTATCTTCAGAAGAAAAAAAGATAAAAAAGAAAGAAAAGTATTGAGTAGTCCTCATCTATCACTGTCTTTCCTGCATGCCCGTGATACGTTCTCTCTCAATGGTTCAATTAGAAAGCCATAGATGATGCCTGACCCCACTGTGGGGGCACTCAAGAAGCCGCCACCATTGGTTCATTTTTTCCCTCTGGACCATTCAAAGTAGCTCACTTCAATTTTGCTTGTCTCTCTCCATGGAGACCTCTTTTTTGTTCTTGCCATTACTTGAGCTGAACAATCCCTATCAAGAGTGGATCATACGTGTTCGCCTGGATAAGATCATTTTTTGATTTTGTTCAAGTTGGCAACCCCACCTCTCTTTCTCCAAGCAAAGCAACCAAACTAAAGTAAAGATTCATTATGGAAAAATCTCACTCTAAACATAGTTAGGTATACATTGGATATCACTGCTTAAGCATTCTTTTTATTTCATCTTTCTTAACTAAGTTTAATTAAAGTTAATCCATCAATATAACAGCATGCCTTATAGATGCACGAAATAAACAGCCTACTACTATAAAACATATACCTTGGATTAGTAATTCGCTTTTTTATTTTTGTAATATGGAATGTTAAAAAGCATCTTCTTTATTGGCACTAAGCTAGCAGGCAAAGTCAAATTTTTGCAAACCCAATTTCTCCATTATTGTTATTGACTCTTTTTAAGATCTATGATAGCAATTACCAAGGTCATTGAACTTTTATATAAAAGTTACATGATGCTAACACATATACTTGAAGTAATAATTTTATATATGACTAATATAATATTTTTTTTATTTTTGAAGTATTATCTTTTTGATAAAAGAGAGAGGCCAATCTCTATATTATTAGAAATTAAAATTAAATTAATTAAAGTATGTTATTAAATAAGAGAATACCGTTAATCACTTCGAAGGCGATATAAATGAACAACAAGTCTTTGCCAAAACTATGCGAAACTCTGTCAAAATCCAAAAAGTGGACTAGTCTTAGAATGAAATCAGTCACATGTCTTAGAATTTGTCCAATGATATTCTGTTTATCCTGGAACATTTAGCTATTCATTTCCTTCCACTAATTTTAAAGAAATTATCATTTAGAACTTATATACAAAATAGTTTTCTCACTTAACCAAACTCTTGAAAGAGGCTTGTTTGGATCCAATGGTACTCCTATTTTCTAGCCTCTCTCTATAATTATAGTCGATTACTCTGTTTTGTAATATTTTCTCCACAGAAAAAAGAAAAGATGGTTTTGTAGTCTGTAAGGTTGTAAACAAGCCTAGTATGATGTAGTATGATGAAGCCAGGATTGGTTGAAATTAATTTCGAGCTTAAAAAATGAGATCAAACTTGATATATTTACTACTATTTTGAATTCGATTTAATCTTAATTTCAAATCAAGTTGAGCACAAGTCTCATTGATTAGCTTGAAAATCCTAAATCAAGATTGTTGCGGGAATAAAGGGAATAAAGGGTTCGAACTTAGTCCCATATCGACTAGATAGCGAAGAGGTCTGTTCCTTAAATAGAGGGGGGCTACTCCTTTCCCTTCAGAGACGCCTTTTGTGGGACAAAACCGTGCGTTGGGAAGAGACTATGAAACCTCCTTCAAAGCGGACAATACCTATGAGGAGAAGCAGTCACTCCCGCTGTCTAAAACTGGTGGGGACTGGCTCTGGGGTTCGAAGGATACCCTCCGACCTCATCAATGGTATTTTCGTTGAGAGCCCTTGACCTCGGCACAGACCCCTCTGTTGGGAAGGCTATGTTGTGGGAATAAAAGGTCCGAACTTCATCCCACATCGACTAGATAGCGGAGAGGTATGTTCCTTAAATGGAGGGGGGCTATCCTTTTCTCTTCAGAGGCATCTTTTGTGGGGCAAAACTGTGCGTTGGGAAGAGACTATGAATCCCCATCAAAGCGGTATGTTTCTTAAATGGAGGGGGCTATCCCTTTCTCTTCAGAGGCATCTTTTGTGGGACAAAACCGTGCGTTGGGAAGGGACTATGAATCCCCCTCAAAGCGGACAATATCTTTGAGGAGAAGCAGTCGCTCCCGCTGTCTAAGATCGGTGGGGACTGTTTCTAGGGTTCGGAGGGATACCTTCCGACCTCATCAAAGATGTAAACTTGAACCAAGTTTGAATTAAAACTTGATTCAAGCTTGGTTGAAATTTGAATTAATATTTGATGGATTCGAAAATTAAATAAATATTTGAGCTTGAAACTATCTTAATGTTATGGACCATATGATATAAGATCCAATAGCGATTAATTACCTTTATATGCTATCCAACAATGAATATCTTACTTTTATATTTTATAATATATTTATATATTTATTTTCGAGCCTAGGTCGCCGGTTCAGGTTTAGTTTGTTTAGGTTTGAAATGAGCCTGAATTGAGCTTTTCTTGAGCTGAGACCGTTCTAAGCTCTATAATTTAACTCTCCTAGTACATATAGTTTCCGATGAATCAAACGAGCTTGGCACTCATGGTCTAAAGGGAAAAAGGTTAAAAAGATTGGTCCCATTAAATTATATTTTCCCTTCAAAAAAAATAAATAAAGAACAGTTTCAACTTTTCTTAATTATTTGTTAATTAGTTTTTAGATTAGTAAGTCAGCTAAACAATGAAAAAAATAGCACTCTGTAACTACGGTGTATACAACCCCTATCCTTGTCATTTACGCTAGCAAACACTACTACATTCATACAGGGCCCATCTCCGGATTGGATTAGCCCATCAATTTGATAAGAACCAGACCTTTATTTCTAGAGGTTGGGCTTCATCTTATTATTTGTACTCATTGGGCCGATTGTGCTTTGTGTCCATTTCTCTCTCTATCTTTTTTTCTCTTTTTAGTTTTCTTTGTTTTTTTTTTTTTTGTTTCTTTTTTCACTTCGTACTCCGAATGTAACATGATTTCTTCCATCATGTTGCTCATCAAAAAAAGCAAAACAAAAAAAATAAATAAAACAATATTGCTGGAGTTATTTTGTTAGGTTTGATAAACTATTTTAATGGACAACTCGAGGACCCATGCGGGAATGTGTTTAGTCTTATATCGGTTATTCGCCGGAAAGATTTTAGGTATTTATACAAAACTAAGAAATCCAAAAAAAGATCTTTCGGCTAGTTATTTTGAATGATGTCCTACGTTATTACGAATAGTATCAAAGCAGATCGGTCTATGGCTCATGTGGACTAGAGCACATTGCACTACAGACTGACATGGATCGATCGTGATGCTTGTGATTAGATTTAAATGGATTTAAATGGATTTGGACCTTTAGCCGAACAAGGATGTTAGGGATGTTCGTGGTGCTTGTAATTAGATTTAAATGGATTTGGACCTTTAGCCGGACGAGGATGCCAAGGCTTAAACCGAAAAAGTATGTAGGGATTCGTATGGGTGAGGATGCCAGGGCTTAAACCGTAAAAGCACGCAGGGATCAATATCAATAGACAATGAACATGCAGTCGTGGCAAGCTTCTCCCCACATCTACGTATTTAATTTTTTTTGAATCATAGGGTAGTTTAATAATTTTTTTTGAATCATAGGCCTGAAAGCCTGAAAAATAATGAGTTGTTCTCAGACAAAGAGAGGGAGGGAGGTGTCAGCATGTGGTTGTCTCGGTCTGTTTGTATAATTTGCAAGTGAAATAGAGACCAATCCATTATCCCTCGCCAGCCCAAGTAAACAAAACAAATCAACTCCCCATCGTTTAGTGCAAAGCCTCCTTCTCTCTGTCCTCATGTACGTCAAAAGCCCATTCACGGGCTCTGCTTCATCTGCAATTCTTCTCTAAAACAAAGGGAGCCTTCTCTTGTCTTTTTTCTTTTTTCTTTTTTATTCCGAGTGCCTCTATGCCAACAACCAACCTTCTCTGTGCCCAACACAAATCACCAACCTTCTTCCTAGGTTTGTAGTTGTTTTGGCAATCCAAACAGCACATAGACAAAACCTTCATGGACCATTCTCCTGGCAAACCTCCATGCAACATTGGAAGATTATAGCTAAGCATGCACATAATTCTAAAATATTGCATTTGTTTTACTAAGATCAGCTTAGTTTGCCCATATACGACAGATTATCGAAGCCCTACTTGCTTGATTTGGATCACCGACAAGGGCTCGAGGATTAAACAATCATGGCATTAGGGATGCTACATGTGACTAATGAATTGTCTTGTAACGACAAAAGGAAGGACGCCTGCTAACTATAACGACAACAATTAAACAACAATGACGACGATGACGACAATACTTATAAGATACTGGCAATCTTTCATCTTAGAACTGCAAGGAAGTGTCGTTCTTAACAAATTGCAGTGCCTCTTATGGGTATTGGATCCAAGTCTTTTCCCACATATTGATCCATAGGAACATCCTAAGGAAGGATTATGCAGATAGGCATTATTTCTTATTTTACCCTTGTCAAATTATTCTTGGTTTTTAGAATTTTAATCTGCGAACACATCATTCATTTTGGTAACTGATGGATGGAAAAGTAAATGGAAATTTTGATCTTCCAGAAAATAGTGCTGCTACACACATCACGCAATCATCTAAAAAGCAAGTGAGAAAATTAGGTCTTTCCAAATCGGTGGTCAGCTGCAATCTTTAATTAAATCCTATCCATGTCTTTCTCTTTGTCGATTGTATGTTGTTGAATGAGTCAGAAAGAGGATATATGTAATCAAATATTCATTATTGATAGCTGGCTGAATTACAAATGACTAAGCTAGGAGAATAAGTTCCTATGATGGTATATTTTAGATTTAGGCATTCCCACCATCTTCTTTTTTCTCTTCCTTTTTTTTATATATAAAAAAAGGAGTGGAACTCCACTAGCTTCGTTGGGGAAATGATTATATTACATGGAGGGAGCATGTAGATTAAGGAGAGAGGCATTCCCACCACAGATTAAAATCCTTAGCTTTCTATATACTTTGTCCATGGAGTTCCTTATTATATTTATTTCAACAAATAAAGTATATGATGTGGTTTGGGCTTGGGGTGGCACCATTCAACAAAAATAAATAAACAATAATAATGGGCCTGATTCCTTGGGGCTGAAAGAAACTAATTGGCCCAAGTCTTTAATTTAAATGGGTGGATCTGTAAACAATTTGCTTAGCCCAATACAAGCCAAGCCCATGTGCAACTCTTCCTCCTAGGAATGAATCCAAAAGGAGTTCCATAAGAAATGAATACCCACATTAGCACTTTGAAATGCTGTCTATTTTCTTATTGCAAGAGATCTCCATCCCACATGCCTCCTGGAAAAACTAATCATTCTCGAGACCGGGCCTCCAAAAATTTCAATTAGCAATCACCATTACGGTCCCCATCGACATTACGCCGATCGTTGACGATTCCATTGTCTATGATCGAGTGGGCAATCCACTGTATTTCAAAGAAAGAAGATTAGATAAAACATTCTCAGCCTAATGTTTGAATGATGAACTTCATTTTCATGGAATCATGCTGACTGAGATGACATCCTAAAGCCCAAATAATGTTGTCAATCACTTAGTGGTTGATGCTTAATTGCTGGAATAAGAAAAATATATTGATGATTGAGAAATCAAGTGGGGTCAGCAACATGCTCAGGCTTCCACGTGGAGCAATACTGAGGCCTGATCATGGGAAACATAAGCAGGTATTTAGGTGGACCTCCTATTAAATTGACATGTAGGTATATTCTTGTTTGGTGACACAGGAATGACTAACATGTATAGCTTAGGTTGTTTGATATGTAGTTATCTATTGTGTTTTGTTCCATAGACTTTGAACAAGTCTGATCACAGAACTCCCATGTTTTTTTTTTTTTTTCAGTGGGTTCCCTAGCTGTAAAGTTGGTGGTTTGTTGGGCCTAGAATTGACTTGAATTTGATCATATATAGTGTCAAGATGACTGTATTATTAACTTAATGCTTGAAAGTTCAAGATGATAGTGAACAGGTCAACAATATATATTGGAACAACATCCCTTTCTCCAAGGTTTGCATCACATACAAAGACTATGACTTAGACAGGATGATAATCTTGAATAGTATGATAGCTAGATTAATTAAATAATGATTTGTAAAAACGGGATACAAACTCATGATCTCCTAAACTCTGATATCATGCTGTTTTACTAATTGTTCTCAAAAGCAAGTAAAGAACGGGTCAACAATATATACTATGCTTAATATATATATATATATATATATATTATATGTGCGTGTATATATAGAGAGAGAGATGGACTTTACTTCTCTCAACTCCAAAATTAATAATGGAGTATCCAAATTGAAGACTTATACCACTGATCAATGATACACACACATACAAAAAAAAAATCTTAGAGACCAAAACACACATGCTTTAGTAGTGTCTAACCTAGATATTCACTTTTCTAGATATATTAATACGATAAATAGTTGTGACTAGAATGTAAATATATATGGAAATGTTGAGGTAAACCTCATAACAGTTTCTAAATGGAGTGCATCACAAGATACTAACTCCTACAAAGAAGGTTCTCAATGCATCATGGCATGATAGAGTTTGATTTTTACAGAGTCTCAAATTGTCACTATATCAATGAATCACTTGTGGAGAGTATAATCATTCTTGATAGTCTAGCTAAGCACTCCGAACTATCCATCAAACGTCGTAGTAGTAGGGCTGAATTAGAGAACAACTCAAAAAGAGTAAGTAGAAGAAGCAACAAAACACTCAAAACTTTATTAATCAAACATCCATTACAACATGCTATTTTAGCATCCCTTTATGCGCCTCCATATGGATGCATCATCTACAAATTTAAAAGGTGCAGCTATTAACTAAATATAAATTATCATGAATGCACTCTATCATTAATTCTAATCAATATATAAAAATAATTAAGTTTTTAAAAATATTTTAATAAATTTGATTTATTTTCTGATGTCACAAATTAACCTACATCACTGGCAGCATTGTTGTTGAGGTGTCGCAAAGCAAGGGTAGCAGGGTTGCCGTATTCTGAAGGCATGTGAACTAAGAGAGAAGTACCATGTAGATGTATTTCCAGAATCGCTGGTGGAAATCAACTTTTCCCACTGTTACGTGTAAGCTTCACAAAACATGCAAGGACTGCATGTGAATTAAAGTGATGTCAGGTGGTAGCATGGAGCTCGCAAAGCTTCCTTCTTGGATTTCTGAGTAGAAGTTTATTTGCTTGTTTAAAGAAATCTATTGGATGAGACCTACACGTGTGCATACACGTCAAAGCGTCTCTTTTTGTTTCAAATCTTTATATATATTCTTATCAGCCCATCAGATCCGGTTTTTAAGACATCATGATGGTGCAATGGCTTGCACCAACTCCCTTCGGTGTACCTACACCTCGTAACAAACACACACACACAGACACCCCCCCTACCCAAAGGCCAAGCAGGCTGGACAAAAAGGCTATGAGGTTGCCAGTCTTTTGCCCCCTCCTTCCAAGCCAAGAGATGTATTCATCCAACTACTTTTGTAGTTTGTGGACCCATTGCCCATGACCTTATCTTCTCAACCTTTAACAATTAAACAAGCAGCTCAAGAGACCACAACACCGAGAGCTAGACGGCAAAGCCATGGCGAGGAAGGAGAGTTCCCGATCCTCACACTCATCCATTAGAAAATTCAGTGATCCCAAGGCAAAGACACCAAGTCAAAAGAACAGCACGATGGTCAGCGTTTCAACAGGAATCTACCAGTTGTACTTTGCCAACATATGGACTCTTTGAATCCCCCCCGGCCACCCTCAGACCATTTTATATATCTCCCCACAATAGATTCTCCATCCCCCTCCTCCAACTCCATGTTATATACCCACTAACACCCCTCTCCCCTTCTCCCCCTCCAAACCCCTCAGTGTCCCTTCTATCATATCTCCTTCTCCTTGCCTTTCTTCTTCGCTTTCCAAGACATCGATACCTATATACGTGCATACATACATATATATATATAAGCGAAGAGAAAGTATGGTGGTGGCTTCTGTAACACCTGAACGCAATGAGAGGATCCGGGCACTGGGTATCCCGGTGATCGACCTCTCGTGGAGGAGAGAGCACGCATCCGAGCTCATTATGAGAGCATGCGAGGAGTTCGGCTTCTTTAAAGTCATCAACCATGGGGTGCCAAAAGAAGTCATCAGCAGAATGGAGGACGAGGGTGAGGAGTTCTTCTCCTTGCCAACCCACGAGAAGCAGAAGGCCGGGCCACCAAGCCCTCTTGGATACGGGAGTCGGAATATCGGGTTCAATGGTGATAGCGGGGAGCTGGAATATCTTCTTCTCCACACCAGCCCAGTTTCCATCTCCCAGAGAGCAAAGATTATATGCAGGAAGGATCCAATCAAATTCAGGTACTTGTAACTTGTTTTTGTCCTTTGCTTCATCTTTTCTCTCTCTCGTCTTTCCATACGTGAGGAGCCCTAGTAGAATAATACCTGAGAGTAATATGATATATTAGTCTTCATCATCTCATTACTTGGTAGCGTTAGGTGGTAGGAATATAGATAGCTACAATATGCACTAAGCCTTTGGAGCTTGGAGCCAAAGCCTGGAATGGTTTTATGTATGATCTCTCTTGGTAGTGCATGCCATATTATAAAACCAAACAAAAAGTTCGACATAATGTGTTCTTAAACATAATAATCTTGTGTAATCTTAAAAGTTCGAAAAACGGCAAAAAGAAGGCTTCCTTTGCGAGTACATTCCCAAATGACCCATCACTACTGTAATCTTGAACATAATAATATTATGATATAGTATTATCTGTCACAGCTATATGTCACTCGCAAGAAGATGGAAAATCCTGCGTAAGCATAAGATAATATTCATTGCGTTGTGATCTTTTTTGTCCTACCAAGCTAACAGTTGACAGTGATAATGCTTTAAAAATAGCTCCGAAGTGTGGTTTGTGATTGCATAAAAAAGTGTAGTTCGTGGTGATGCTGGTGAAGGGTCATGATTAAGATTTTTTTTTTTTGATGGAAAAAAATATTTTAAATTTTCAATCATTCATTGCTTGGTGGATCCCTACAAGATTATGAGTGCAAAAATTTTAAATTATAAATGCAAAAGGAAACTATTAAAAATCACAATATTTAATAACAAAAATATATGAAGGACATCACAATGGTCCAATCAACCAACAAGGAATAGACAATTCAACAGTACCAATATATATTTTATTTTAATTTATCGCAAAATGTCCTGCAATATAAAATGATTTAACGTCGAATTAGCTACCGATACCTATCAACGTTTATCATCTTTCATGGTTGCTTGCCCCTTTTGATCATGCTAACATCTTCCTAAGCTTTATGGGGTCAATTGCCATCATCATAATCCAATAGCAACGCATAGATTCCATTTACAATCGGGTCGTGATCCACTAATCTATTCTTGTCATCCTACTAGGCAATGTATTGTTGGTTGGGCAATCACATCAATTAGGGTGATGAAATGATATTGTCTCAACCTATCACAGTTGCTACTAACCACCTGATATCTTTCTTAGATTCTTAATTTCTTAAATCCAATGGAACCAACCAACAAGCATCAAATTGTACACAGTTTTAAGCTTAATCCTTATTATGAGATGACTTACCACTATTAATGAAGCATAATCAGCGAGATATTATGATTATAAAATGATATCGATCCATTTAAAAACATATAAATCAAAGTATCAAACTCATTGACATGGCTAGGCCATAGCCATGTCCAATAAGGCAATTGTTCCAACTACTTGAAGAGTCTCAAATGCATGATAACCTCACAGCAAATACAAGCTATACAAGTCTCGATCAACGACCAGGAGATTTCAGAAAGGACGAGGATGAAAGCCCCCACAGGCAGAGCAGTACACCTGACTGAAAGATGCCTTTTTTCATCATCACACCATGCTATCCATATGAGGAAATTTTTTACTGCGAACCCCTTATGGTAAGTAAAAAAATAAGGAAAGGTGCACAAAAGCAGTTAAAAAGGGAGCAGATGCAACTGTATGACGGGTCTTTCCAATCACCAGTAGAAGTGTGACCAATCCAATCACCTTTTGCCTTTATAGCTTTTTTTTTTTAGTTTTTTTAGTCCTGTCGACACATGTCTTTCTTTTCGTACCTATTGATGCATGTCCTTGGTAAAACATATCTTATTTCCGGTCGCCACCTTTTGCCTTCGCATTTATTTTTCTTTTAGAAATCACGCAATACATAAATAACAAGTAACGCTTAGGAAGTTTTGCTTTTCAACAGGGTGGATCAATGATTTGGTCCTTTCATTGATAACGTAGTTTGACTGGAATGATTTAGTGACCATTTTCATAACTTTTAGACAGCTTTCTAAGCTTTTTTTTTTTTTTTTTTTTGTTCTTTCCAACATTGCATGCAGTTGTGTGGTGAATGAATACGTGGGGGCAGTGAAGCAGGTGGCATGTGAGATATTGGAGATGTTGGCAGAAGGACTGGGGCTGGGGGAGAAGGAGTCTTTTAGCAGGCTAATAAGAGACACCGAGAGTGACTCCTTGGTCAGGCTGAATCACTACCCTCCCTATTACACCACTGGTGGCAATGACATCAAAGATAGCCTCAGCAGGAGAAATGGCAGCAAGATCAAAGATGGCAAAGGTGGCAGGATTGGCTTTGGGGAGCACTCGGACCCTCAGATCCTGAGCTTGCTTCGATCCAACGACGTCGATGGGCTGCAGATACTGTCCTCGCACCACGACGACGGTGGCGTGTGGGTCCCCGTGCCGGCCGACCCGGCCGCCTTTTTCGTCAACGTCGGCGATGCTCTCCAGGTTGGTGTCTGGTCGGTGGTCATGCTCTAATAAAAATGGCCACTTTTGCAGCTTGAGTCGTCTTCATTTCTCTGAAATTTCTAAAGCTAGATTCGTCACTTCATTATTGGCTATGGTCCGCACCTTCCTTTTGCACGTGTGTGTGCATGGGTGGGTGGTAAAAGAGAACAGTAGCTAAGCTTTGAGTGGGTTCAATAATTGTGACACTTGGGATTACTCCAGTGTTTCTAGGTTTGAGATGCATGGAAAAGAAGGCGAACGAATGCGTGCAAACCATTCTTTTTCGTACATAAATGCATGGAAGCTAGCCATTAATGGTCAGCATTCTTAGTTCTTTTGAAGGGGTCCCGGCCCCTTGTAGGAGCGCTTAGGAAAAGCTCAAGTATGGTACAAAAATGAAAGTTGGTTAGGTATGATCATGACACCACCACCACTAATCGTTGGATCTGCAACCACTCATTTTTTGTTCAAAAAAAAATAAAGGAATAATATTTGATATGAGAAGAGGAATGCTGACCAACTAAGCTAAGATTTTATCTGCAATTGGCCTAATTATAGTGGTCCTGAGAGAGAAAGTTTGCAGCCAACTGTAATTTCTTCATCCTTGGAACAACAGATAAGTGTTAGGATTAGTACATCAATTGAAGATCTAGCCAACAATGACAAGATGAGTTGCTCCCCAAGTTGCATGACACCTTTCATAGGTTTATGTATGTGTCCATATGGTTTAATGGCAAGATTTCACTTTACATGATGTTTATTATCATAATTGATGCTAACTTGATTTGGTCCATTCTAAGGCTAAGCTATTAATTTTTTTTTTTAACCTAGCATAATTAAGTTTTAAAGAGCAATGCCATGCATATAATGCTGATCACTGGCTTCATGATCTGATTTTGTGTGCATGTCCAATTGAAGGCCTTGACAAATGGAAGATTTGTTAGCGTGAGACATAGGGCCATGGCCAACTCCTACAACTCAAGGTTGTCCATCATCTTCTTTGGTGCACCTCCCCTCCATGCATGGATCTCCCCTCTCCCTGAGATGATCACACCTGAAACACCTCAGCGCTACAAGTCGTTCACTTGGGCTGAATACAAGAAGGCAATGTACTCCCTCATGCTTGGCCACAACAGGCTCGACCTCTTCCATGCAGATGATGAAAAAGAAGATGTCGATTTGATAAAATCAATTTAAGATTTGTTCTTTAGATAGTTTGTAGTCCAGTGCTTTTGGATGAAGAATATCACAAGAGGGAGTGTTTCTTTTTTGTTAGTGTTCCCCCAAGTTTTGGTTGTTCCGCTGCTTTATGAAATTGAAGGTAAGAAGGGTTACGGATTGGGTGCTTTTCACATTGCATCTGTAGGAGAGAAGTGGATGTAATATATGTTTAATTTTGTAAACAATGTGCTAATCTGTCTATTTACATATCATTACTTGGATGATGATTTGTTTTTTGACAGCATATTTATGCACAAGCTTGGTAGGCAGGGAAAATTTCGCCAAGGGAAAAAATTCATACTTCATTAGAAAAAAATGATAAACTTGATAGTACTTTACATAGTTAAAGTTTAGAAGAAACAATAAGAATTGAAGAAAAATATGAACAATTGACATACTAAATGATTATAATTAAATAAAATAAAAGATTGCAATCCGAGAGTACTCCATACATAAGTCGTAAATAACATTTTTCTCAAGAAAAAAGTTATGAGTAATTCGCATATGCATCACTAACGGCACTGAGCTTTTGGTTTTTCTTGATTAACCAATTGGCATACTAAATAATTTATAATTAAATAAAATATTGAGATCCAATAGTATTCCATAAATAAGTAGTGAATGATTTTTTTTTCAATAAAAAAAAGCTACGAATGATTCACAAATGCATCACTAACAACATCGATCAATATTTATTCAATAAGTAGCGAGACATTATTATGATTTTTTTCTTAATTAACCAATTGGCTTAGACAACCATTTATTGAATGAGTGTGAGAGAGATCTAGAGAGAATAATTTGAGGAGTCATAGTTTGGATATTATTATTGCAACCATCAAGACCACCAGCATCAGCTTGCTTGTTTGAAAGGTCTTTGGACAAATTCACTCTAGAAAGCTAGTTGGCACAAGCCCGTATGCCATGACTATCACGATCCACTTGTTATCACAACTCACAAACAATACTGCCAGGAGTGCAACTACGTAGCACTCAGTAAACTGATAAGCTGAAACAAAGGGCATAGGTGAATCTTTCTATTAAATCCGGTAAAAAAAAAAGCAGCCAGTACAGGAGTCATTATATAATTTGGAGAGGGTTAGATGTACTATTCTTACATGCAAAAAGGTTGTTTCTATAATTCGAATCTATGATCTTGACTCTTGAGACCACTACAACAAAAATAAAAAATTCCGACTCTTATGTGCCGATGCTTATGTGAGCACGCCAAAATGTGCCGATGCTTTTTAGTAACGCTGGCGGAGATGAAACTAAGACAACGTTAGTTAGCATCGTTGAAACAAAATTTATAAAACGACGCTTCTAAGCGCCATCGGAGGCCAAAGGAAAAAAACAGACGACGCTTAATTAAAAGCGTCGTCGGAATCCTACTTACTAATTTTCCACTTAAAACTAATTTTTTTCTTAAGCACTAACTTAAGACGACACTTCTTAGCATCGTCGGAGACTGCTTGGGCAAGACGACGCCTAAAAATGTCATCGGAAGCTAGACAATGCTTACACACCCCACCCCACTGCACTCCCCCCCCCCCCCCCCCAAAACCCACTTTATAAAATGCGTTAAGCGATGAAACCCTAGCGATAGCCGGCCTCCAGCAGCTCCAGTAGCCCCGGTAGGAGTGAGAGACCTACGAGTAGATGTCGGTTTGGGATCCCAGTCCCAGACATCGCATCATCCTCCTACTCCTCTACCGCCCCCGCCCCATCCCTTGTGGACTCGCTGTTCCAGCGCTCTCTGGACCACCTGATCAAGTCCCTCCACTCCCAGCCCGCCAGCATCGAGCCCTCCCTCCTCTCCTGCGACCTCGCCGAGATCCTCCACGAGATCTGCTCGCCGGACCCCGACACCAAGGCCATCGCCCTCCAACAACCCCAGTGGGAGTGGGAGACCTACGAGCAGATGTCGGGTTGGGAGCCCAGTCTCGGATGTCAAATCGCATCATCCTCCTCCTCCTCCTCGACCTTCTCCGCCCCATCCCTCGTGGACTCGCTGTTCCAGTGCTCTCTGGACGACCTGATCAAATCCCTCTGCTCCCAGCCCGCCGACGTCGAGCCCTCCCTCCTCTCCCACACCCATGCCGAGATCCGCCGCGAGAACCACTTGCCGGGCCTCAACACCAAGGCTGTCGCCCTCCAGCAGCCCCGATGGTTGTGGGAGACCTTTTTTTTGTTATTTTTTTCCCTTTTATTTTCTTCTTTGGTTGAATCCATTTAGCTGTAGCATAAATCTAAGATGGGGGTTTGTTTCTCTTGTCTCTCTTTTTTTTTCTTCTTTTCTTTCTTTTGTACAAGAAAAATATTATTAAATTTGCTTTTGAGATTGTATTCAGCTGCTGCCTTCTGTAATTATTTTTTTTTTATTGTGGTTGTGACTGCCATGGACCGCATAGAAGAAGAAAAGAAATGAAAGTGCATATGCGAAGAAGATAGAATGGAATTTGAGAGAACTAGTCTTTACAATTGTAATTGTAATTTGTAAAAGAAATATCGGGCATTTGTAAAAGAACTATTATCCAGGTTTTTTTTATCCCCCCTAAAAGTTAATTAGGCTTTTTAAATATTTTTTTTAAAAAATAACTCTAACGTTGCTTTAAAGCGTCGTTAGAATAAGTATGCAATACTCTCATTATTTGCTGACGCTTTTGAAAAACGTCGGCCAAAAAAATTTCCACTCTACGCGAGTCGACGCTTTTGTGATGCTTTACAAAGTGTCGGCGCCAAATTTATTGATGCTTATAAGTGTCGGTACAGGCTTTAAAAAGCGCTAGAAAAGATAATTTTTTTTGTAGTGGATCCAACCTTACTATTACGGCAAGGTTCTACCTCCTTTCCATTGAAAATCAATCTCCATGATAACTTAGATGAGTGTCAAAAGATATGCTTAGGACATTCATATCTATCATTGAGATGAGTGATGCAACTAGGCTCCTATTTTATGCAAATGAAGAGTTCGTTTGTAATGTGGCAAGAGATGATTAGTGCAGCTTGAAATTTGTTTCCATATATGAGAGATTGCAGGCACAGCAATTTGCAGGTTGGATCATGTTCAGGGCGGTTGAGATCACCCAAGCATACCAATGCGTCAAGAACACCCAACCCAAACCTGACTCATAGCCCACATTGACTCGTTTTACTTGGCCCAAGCCCATCTAAGATTTGGGCGTTGCATTGCATGACAATTTTTTGATAGTTTTTGGTAAAGCATGGGATATACATACAATGGTTCACATTCACCATACAAAATGAATCATAGAGAGATATTATATTAAATATATATTAAATTTAAAAATATAACAAATTTCCATTCTGACCTGTCAACTCGAGGGATCCTAGTCAGAACATGACTTGACATGTTGGTAGGTCAGGATTGTCCTATAGTCCCATATCCACTAATAAAAAAGGTGCCATGTAGATTTATTAGCACCTGTTGATTCTCTTTCAAACAACTGAAGTTTTTGGGCATAATATTGCATGATATCAACACATGTTTCTTATGAATAGGAAGCTTGCAACAATAATATAGTAAATGATATCAACACATGTTTCTTATGAGTAGGAAGCCTACAACAATAATATGGTAACCATCTTCCCACATTTGCTTTTCTGCTAGCATAGATCAACAATATTAAAACTCTCTTAATATCTAGTTATGGAAATATGATTTTATTCTTATTGGGGTGGGAGGATTTGGAAAATTGTTAGTTTTATGTTATTTACATAAATCATATATCACAAAAGTGATGGAACTAAATTACAGATGTACAAAATTGAAAAGGAGTATTCGAATCAGTATTTTAGCTGGTTAGTTCCTACCCAAGAAAAAATATATGAAATAGAATAACAACTTTTTATCAAATTCTTGATCTTAGATTATTGTCTAATTCATGTAATATTCTTTTGTTTAATTAATTGAGCTATTACTCTTTGGGGGATAATTTATACTGAATTTTAATCTACAACAAAACATATATTTGAAAAATTATCTTATCTTAATAAATTTATATAAAACAAAGATAGTAGATAAAATAATAAAATTATATTGATATCCATTATTTACTTTGAGATTTATATGATGGGTGATCCTACGGGTGATTTGTGCGAAGGTGAAATTTCTCAAACGTGAAGAATACAACGGTTATACATATTTTGTTTTACCTACTAATTGCCATAATTGGAGCAGGAATCAGCTCAGCCCATGTCCGCTTCAACATATGCCATGTGTAGGCACCAGCAACCCGCACTCCCTGTTGCGGCAAATGCTTCCACATATGATCGGCTTCCTACAATTTCTACTGGTGGTAGGCAGGGCAACTAGGAGTTGCTAAATAACGGATTAGTAACATTTTATTTTATTTGGAGCTTCTCCAGCCAAAAAATCCTGTATGTGATAAAAATGAATGTGACGTGAGACTTTAATATAATTTAGTTTTTATAAAAAAATAATTTTAGCTTTAAATAATGAAGAGGAGATATTTCTTAGTATCCTTTTATAGCATAATTTATGCAATTTTTTTAATTGACTAAAATTTTCTTTCAGTGTACTAGCTATACCCGTTGTGAACAATTTCAAGGCAACACTCTCAACAACACAAATTATCTAATCTTAGACGTCACGAATTAAATGAACGTATCAAATTTTAATTTCTAAATTATACATATTTATTATTAGGTTAATGAAGTAAAATGTTATATAAGAAATTTAAAATATTATGAGAAACTAACTCTTAATTTACATTCCTATGCTAGCTTAATTCTCAGGATTTGTAAAAATAGGAAAATATCAAATAATGAGCTAGAAAATCCAGTAAGTAATGAATACTTTAACTAGATAAATCAAGCAATAAGATAAATAATAATTTACTAAAAATAAATAAATGAAGTACATCAGATCAAAATCAAATTTAGATATGCAATATTATTGAAATATTATATATGCAGATCTAACTTTCTCAAAATCTAATTCTTCATTCATAAATTCAATTTCTTTCAAAACATCAAGTTCATCTCATTAGCCATGAACTATGGCCATACTTATACCTTATGCTTGGGTTGGATAATAAGCTCAGAAATAATAAAAATACCAACTAATAACTCCAATTAGCAGGATATCGATATGCCAATATATAATCTTACGGGCAGGATATTGATATGTCAATATATATCTCATACTAGTAGGATATCGATGTGCCAATATGTAACTCTCACTAGTAGTGTATCAATATGCTATAACTTCTATTAGCAGAGTATCAATGTGCCAACATATAACCCATACTGATAGAGTATCGAGGTACCAACACATAACTCATACCGGCAAAGTATCAATATGTCAGTATATGACCTCCACTAGCAGAATATCGATATACCAGCATATAACCCCCCAGTGATAGAGTAACAATGTACCAACGCATAACCCTCCATTAGTAGGGCTTATTCAAAAACATATTCTACGTTGCAAATTGAAAGAGATATAAAACTATGCAATATCAAAATCAATCGAGCATAATTGATATTAAAATCAACATATTCAAATAAGAATCATATAATATTCCATACAAAGAAATATTTTTAATAACAAAACACTGTTGATCAAGTTCATAAATCATAAATAATTCAATTAAAAAATATTTTATAATTTACCAATAAAACTAAAAAAATGTTACATTATTTACCTTACAAATGCTTTGAGAAATCTAAATAATTCCAAATATTCATTTTCTTCAAAATCCTCACTTTACAAACCGTATCGCAGTATCCTCTACACAAATTCAATTCCAGCAAACAAAGAATGTTGGTCGAAAATTTGGATAATGATGGAAAAGTATGAGAAATGGGTGGAGGAGAAACACAAGGACTAGCTAGATGGTAACACTTGATGGTCCAGGCTGGTACGATCAGGGTGAATTTAACTGATCAAGATCATCTAAAATTTAGATGACTCAATATATGTCAATGATGAACAGATCCTAGAGATACCTAGTACGGACCAGGGTGGGGTTCAACATGCTACCCGGCGACTAGGGCAAGATCCCTTATGGTGGTCAAGTTATACAGTGGGTTGCATTGGTGCAGCCCATAGGTCATGAAGAGGTGAGAGGAAGAGAGGAAAATATATTATTATTATTATTTTCCCTCGCTGTCTTTTTTTTTCCTCTCTCTGTGTGGTGAAAGAGGAGAATATGGTTGTGCCTAGGGGTGGCAAAATATGATCCGACCCGCCAACCCGACCCGTATTCGACCTGCCATAAACAGGTTTGGGTTTGGTCTAAACAGGTTCGGGTCATAAATAGGTTGACCCATTTAACCTGTTTATTAATTAGGTCGGTTACATATTTTAGATGTCTTGACCCGTTTAACCTGTTTAATATATGAAACCTTTAGATATTTTTTAGCTGCTTTGAGATCCATGCAGACGGATGAATGAAGTTTGATCGACTGTTAAGAGATCAAACCGCTCACATATCCTTTTCCGCTCCGCGATGGGGATTGGGGATCGAACCCTAGATCCATATCTTCGCTCCATGATGGGGATCGATCTCTTCGACTCCTGCGATCCGGGCACCGAGGATGTCGACCTCTCCAAGATCGAGGTCGATAAGCAGTACGCCCGGCGATTGGAGCACAACAAGAAGCGGAAGGTTCTCCAAAGGTACGAGGAGCTCAAGAACCGCGGCCTCGCCGGCAACTCCGATGAGTCCTCATCAGACGACGGCAACGATGATCCTGTCGACTCCAGTAAGGGGGATCTCCAGTTCTTTTTTTTTTCTTTGCTAAAAGAGGACCTCTAGTTCTTCGATGCCCTCGTCAAGGTTCGGAAGAAGGATCTCAGTATCCTCCAAAAGGATGCAAAAGTCTACTCCTCCGATGAAGAAGAGGGGGAGGAAAAGCCTAAAGCTGCGAAAAAGGAGAGACTGGCATGGCCCAGCATTTGATTGAGGAAGGAAGCTGCTGAAAAATAACTCCAAGGTCGATAACAAGGAGCAGGAGGAGGGTCTCAACTCTTAAGGCATTCCTGGAGGCGGCGGAGAAAGAGGAGGGCAAACAGGTTAGTAGGTTACCTGTTTAACGGGTCAGGTCGGATCGGGTCAGGTCGGGTTGGGTTAAACGTAATTTCTAACCTGTTTATTAAACAGGTTAAATGGGTCGGGTCGGGTTACCTGTTTATTAAACATGACAGGTTTATGTTGTAATTCCTGACCTGTTTAATAAACAGGTCAGGTTCAGATTTATGATTTTCTAATCAGACCTGCATCTGACCAGACCCGTTTATGTCTGACTTGACCCGATTGCCACCCCTAGCTGTGCCCCCTTTCTAAAATCAAAGGAAGAGGAGAAAGGGAAGGGGTGGTGATCCGGCGAGGTGTGGTGGCACAGCCGGAGGTTCGGCAGTGGTCAAGCGGGGTAGTGGCCGGCAATGATCAACGCAAAAGAGGAAAAAGGGGTTCGAATAGGGGTCCTTAGGCTTGTCAATCCCAGGTTCTAGCCCGCATGCCGGCGGCTGGGACTCCAGCGCAGGACAAGTTCCGGCGCATGGGAGTGTTCGAGGCCGTCGGAGCGAATGTCGGCGATGGAGATGCATGGAAAAAGGAGAAAAGAAGTGAAAGAGGGGCGGTGCTCTCGGCTCAATAATCTGCTATTACTCGACGGAATCTGGCCGGAAATCACACAACAAGAAGGGAAAGAAACCAAGGAAGAGGAATAGAGAGGGACGCTGTGTTTTCAGTAGCACAGAGTTGATGGCCGTTTGGGCCTCTCCTTCACAGTGCAAGAAGCCGATTATTCGACCATCTTTTCCAATAGTGCCATTTAATTGATGCCATCAAAGAAGAAGGAAGGCTCAGACTAATTTCCTTCATACTGGGTCAATGGGCTGGACCTGGGTAGACCGGCCGGTCAATGGACTGGGCCGGGCCTTACCAGGACTAATAAATTTAGAAAACCTATTACTAGTTTTCTAGAAAACTTTCCGTTTCCATGAAAATTTTAGTTTCTGTTTTTATTCTTTACGAATTTCCTTGCAACCAAATACGAATGGCACATTTTCATAGCTAAAGCAATGTTCAATCAACAAATCATTTTACACCATCTTTTTAACAAACTCGTTCTCCGAAGCAAATTTTACAGCTCTTGTACTTTGCTACAAATGTCATGAGCAGCATGAATAAATAACTGTTGTCAATATATATATATATATATATAAATTATCTTGCTGCTGAACCTTACTTTTTTTTTTTTTTGGCTTATCTTAGTATTGAACATTATGTTTGATTTATACACCCAGAAGTATTCTGGGATCAATACAGATGAATGACATTGACCTTCACCTATGATGCAAATAGTTCCATTAATTTTTTGCAAAGCGGATGCGATGCAAGCTAGCAGCAGTAGCATCGATGGAAGCTTTGACATTCTGAACATATTCAAAAATATAAGTCTAACATTTTCTGCAATGGATACAATATCTATCTCTTCTATGACTACATTATGAGAATATTAAAAATATAAGGGAATAAATTCCACCAGCAAGTTACACTTTTGTTCAGGTGGATTAGTTGTTCATTTCTGAAGAAAAATGAAACTGTGACAGCACTCTCGGCTGCCAACCATACAAGGGAATAGAGAGACACACTCTTAGATACCAACTACATACCATTATATATTTCAAATGATTGCGATGCAACTCTGACAACACCTCTTTTATCCAAACAAGAAAAAAAAAAGGAAAAAACTCTTTAACACCACCTTAAAAGAAGCTTTAAACTTCACAGAAAAACTCTTAAAAGCCATACAGCTTCTGCACGGTACCAAAATGAATTTTAAGAACCAATATAATTTCATATTCCTGCAGGCTTGTAATCCAATACAATATGTTAGCAGCAGCATGAATCAGTCACTGTTGTTTGAAATATACACAATTTTCTTGTTGCAGAACTGAGACCTATGATCATGTCCGCTCAAATATTGGACAGCAGGCACCCTCCAAACCCCCAACTTTCATCTCCATCAATGCTAGCTCCACAAAAACAATGAGCACGCATTGTGGGATGAAGATGGACAAATAAATCTGTATCTTCACCAATATTACAAAGAGTTCCATATTTTTCTAATACAAATGGAACCCTTTGTGCTTATTCTTTCTGCTATTATACAGTATGAATACATTAAAAAACAAAAAATTCATAACCCCGGCATGGTTATACAAGGACCTGCGATTTTGCAGCAGAGCGCGAACACTTCTTTCGTGCACTCTTGGCACTCTTGGTTAGACTGCAGGCACAGCCCTCAAGAAGCTCGAGATCTTCCTCACATGTCAGGATGGATGCCATCTCAGGATTTTCCAGGAACATTTTCGAGGCCAGGTATCCAGATACTGTCCATGTCTGATATAGCCTTGCTTGCTTCCCGATAAACCTTCCAGTTTGGGTATCATAGTATTCTGGCCACTTGTCATTAGAGAGCCTCTTCTCAGCAACTGCAATGGCCTTCCGGGCTAATTCAGGCCTGCCCATTTTAATGCAAGCCAACGTGAACTGAAATATCAAGCATGAGAGCAGTTAGCATAGCATGTTTGGAGAAGATAAAAGCAAGAGAAGAGTCGCCAATGGAACACAAGGATACCTGCCATAGTAGTGTGGGCCAGGATCCACCATTATGATATGACCAAGGGCTGCAAAGTAATGTTTTTTATTAGATGAAACGTGTCAACCCCAGTGCTCCAAAAACTAAAACTTGAAAATGCAATATCTGCTAGCAGAATCTTCTAAATATAGACTTGCATTTCCTTTTCCCATTAAAAGTAAACAAGACAATCCTATCTTGATGGTTTCCATTCACCATATTATTCAATCTACTGTTACAGCAGATACAAAATCAAACACCGCAAGCTGTATCAACATAGTCATACTTGCTAAAGCAAAGCCCTTTAATAATACTCTTATGCCATATGTTCACCAAATTATTGTTATTCAATGTTAATCTGCAGTTTTTCAGTAGCTATATAGAAGGTGAATAAAATTTGGTAGCTTTATAAGAATTAAACATGGATTTGAAAAGTCTAAATCATTTAAATTCCTCATGATACAGCTCGCCGATAATCAAACCAGAAAAAAGGGATATTCTAACATGTCTGTGCAATTCAGTGTCCATTAATAGGCATGTTATCACAAGTGGCAATACATAGAGCATAAGATGCTTTACATGCTAAGTTGATAGCCGCAACATGCGTAATACTGATACTACTCAAATGATAAAGGTTGAGGCCAATACACGAAAGTGGCTTAAGGAAAAACATAATCTAACATGCTAATTTTGATATAACCCATTCTTCAACAGATAGCCATCAACTTTGTCAATTATAGAACCAGAGAAGATGACTCTAGACGTGACAAGAAGAGAATGTATTTAACATCCCCAACAATAACATGATAGCCAAGTACTAAAGGTAGCTACTCCATAATTACATTTTTTAAGTACTATATATGTAGCATATTTAATCTGAGATCTCGATTTATCTTAATCAATATTAAACCTTGAAGAATTCTCAATACTTCTATTTACAAATAATTGAGATATTTGGATATCTTAAAGTAGAGACTAGCAACAGTTTACATTTTTCTTTTTACGAAAGCTAACACAGTTTACATATTGATTTTAATATTTGGTGAGTATTACCAATAAAAGTTCTGGCCAATATACTTTCATCATAATGGTTGATTTCCAGGTATATATTGCTTCATGCCAACCAAGGGGGAAAAAATAAAGCCACTTAAGTGCCAAGGAAACAATAATAATACATATTCGTATCCCATATCAAGCTCTCATACAGGATAAGACCATGACATCAACAGAAAATGAGCTAGAAAGGCCATAGACTGTAAGAAAGCTTACGTATTCTTTGGATCGCTGCCAGTAATTATGCGCCACTCCTCAAATTCTAAAGCGGGATAACATATCTTGAGGGGCATATTACCCACAAGATCATCCCATTTATCTTCAATAAGATTGAGAATACCCTCAGCATGTCTTGGAGTAGATAAAGATGAAACAATGGCCCAAAGATTACCAAGTGAGAAGAACCTAAAGTCCATGTGAGCCGGCTGCAGGTTCCCAATAAAGTAGCCACCTTTCTCAGGAATCCAATGTACTAGCCAAGAAGGTATTTGTTCAGGGTAGATGTTGAACTTGTTTGTAGCATCTTGGGAATATTCTTCAGTCTTGTAACGGTATATCTCATTGATCTTCTTCATATCCACCCAATAGTACTCTCTGATGTGGAATGACAATGCACTGAGCCTATTATTGATAGCACGCAGCAGGTTCTTTGTTCCATCATTAACAGTGATCATTTCACGGGAGCATCGTAGAGCAGAGTAGAATAAAGCCTATGGAATGGAATTGGTCAAGCAAGTAATAAATCTTATTTTTGATAAGACATAGTTAATGTTTATACAAAATGTCCACTAACTATGGACTACTAACAGTAGTGCAGAGCAAGCATTTAATCATCCAGTGTTCAGAAATGATGACAAGATAAAAAAGGCAATGAACCGGTAAACAGTTAGAGATATTTGAAAATTAACAGGTACTATTTCTTCAGATATAGAATTCAACAACCTTTGAGCGGTAGTATTATAATGATCACTATAGAGTACTTATGTCTAACACCATATTCGGTTTTACCAGAACAAAAGTAAACTACTGAGAATGAAATAGAGCAATTTATGCATTTCTTGCCACTCATCTCATGGTTGCGTTGGTTTGTAGGCATGATGAACCAATATATTTACTTCAAATAGAAAAAAAAAAACTCAACTTCTGAGAGTAAAAAAAGAAAAAAAAAACTTCAAATCTTCCATTTGCAGAGCCACTGCCAAAAGATTATTGTGACTACAGGGAAACTGTAGCCAATGCACATATTGGCAACACATCCTAGCTCCAAATCATGCATGTTAAGTAGGTAGTCTCACAAAATGCCATTGCACACTCATAGAATACCATGTTAAACCTATCTACCCTGTCTTAAAATAATTTGAGCAAGCCATACTGTAACAACCCAGGACCTCACCCAAAATGGCTAGCCGGAAGGTATTATTTGGGTTCCTTGATCCTGTATAAGTACCCAAGATCTACCCAGCGAATAACCGATGTGGGACTAAACACATGCCTGCACGGGTTCTCACATACTCCCCCCGTTCAAGCCCTGACGTCCTCGTCAGGCTAAGGGGTTTATATCTATTCAAATCTAATCACAAACACCACGATTGGCCCGTGGTCAGCCCCAATGGATCCTGTTGCAGTGTCCCCTAGTCCACATAGGTTATGGGCCGGGTCCGCTCTGATACCATTTGTAACAACCCATGACCTCACCCAAAATGGCTAGCCGGAAGGTATTATTTGGGTTCCTTGATCCTGTATAAGTACCCAAGATCTACCCAGCGAATAACCGATGTGGGACTAAACACACGCCCGCACGGGTTCTCACACATACAATGAGCATTGAAGATCTGAAGATATCAGTACAGCAATAATTAACTCAATAAAATCATCCTAGAAAACACCCCAACCAGCAGATGTGTTTATTTTATGTCTGGAAACAAACATGTTACAACCTGAAAAAATATCCTACCGCCAGATGCTTTTTGTCATATCAAGTTATAAGATATCTGTTAGGCGTCTCATTTTATTTTAGATGTTTCAAGAATAAACACTCATATACCCAGAAAGCCAGGAGTTCAGATACCACCATCATCAAACAAACAACTCTGCATGCAAGAAACTTATTCCTAAGCACCATTATGTAGATTCAAGTTACATGCTATCCTTTATTTTATCTTTTTCCTTTTTTTCCTTTGTCCTTTTTCCCCTTCTTTATGAAAGTTTAAGTAAACAAGGAGAGTGAGCACAGGAACACTTAAAACATGTAACTTCCAAAATAGGAGATTCAAATAATATCTCAACTTACTTGGATCTCAAGAGGATGGCCATGGATGCCCATCCGCCGATCTATCATGCAAGAGCCATCAGTTACGAGCAGAGAAGGGAACATGTCAAATCCGTCTGATAAACATAAATTCAGGATCAGTTTAATGCCCGTTTGCACATCAACTCTCTCTTGTAGGCCATAGTCCCCAGTAATCTTTCCATAAGCTCTCAATAAGATGATCCACCATAATCCTGTCGAAAACAAGAAGCACGAGTTAAATTTCTTCCAGCATTAATCAGATTCATAAGTCATGTTTACATTTAAATCTAGATTAATCATGGGACTGCAATGATCGTGGAATATTCACCGCAGACTCACCAGAATCCACTGGGGCTACACGCCCAATGGCCGACTCGCCAAAATCAGGGTCCAGAACCTCCTCATATGCTTCATTACTTCCATCCATAGGCAGAGTTCTAACCTTAAAGCTAGCCGGCATCAAACCTTGTCCAGGGCTATAACAATCCACAGTCTTTTCCCAGCTCTGTGTATCAGATAAAAGAAAATTAACATTTTGAAAAAGTAAAATAGAAGTGTCCATACATTAGAAATGCTCTATGCTTCTAAATTGTTTGTGGTAACAAATCATACACGCTCATATAATTAGCAATCTCCACCCAGAAAGAGACCTAAGCATATCAAGACACCCGAGGAATGCAAAGAACTGTTAACAAATCGACACACAAATGGAACTGGAAAAAATCCCCCTTTTTGTGCATGATATAATTGTGCAGCAATTGTTTGCGGAACAGCTACGTTCAAAGAAAAGTGGAGGGGGTGGGGGAGAAAAAGTTACGGATCTGCTGCATGAATTCACTCCCAAATATTAACAGGAAATAAATCGAAACAAAATAGTAGTTTCAACAAAGTCAACTGAATCGAGGGTGATGAAATATTTACCAAAAAAATCGAGGGTGATGAAACAAGCGTCATGAATTTTTATCCAGCGTTTTTTCTTTCTTTTTCAAAAAGAAAGAAGCAGAAAATGATATGATTAGATCTTGCCCACCAAATTAACAGAAGATTGATTCAACCTAAACAGTAATTGTAACAAAACCAATTCAATCAAGTTAATGGCGACAAAATCAATTACAAATCACTGGAGGAATGCATTACTTGTGACAAATTTCCTTCAACAGATCCGAAGAAAGGAATCGATTAATAGATAGGAAACGAAGATGAGATTGTTATCATTTATACCTGCAATTGCAGGGTGTGGAGGAGGAAATTCTTGACGATCTCCGACTCCCCCTTGAGAAGAAAGGCGAGGGCCGACGGCACGAAGTCCCGGATGAAGACCTGATCGTAATTGAGGGGCCCAGCCCCCGGATCGTCCGCCGCCACCGTCCCCACCGGGTTCCCACAATAGTTCACCACCGCCCTCTTCAACAGCCTCCACGCCTCCTTCTCGAACTCCGACTCCTCCCTCACTGGAGCGGCCTCCGGCGGTGCCTCCACCGGCGCCTCCGGCGGTGCCTCCACCGGCGCCTCCGGCGGTGCCTCCACCGGCGCCTCCGGAGCCGGTTCCTTGACGTCACCCTCCGGCTTCGTCTCGATCACGAGGGGCTTGACGGCGGCGAGGCCGCCCTGGACGTAGATCCGATCGAAGGCCTTGTCGCCGGGAACGGGGTTGACGGAGGTGGAGAGGCGGCGGAGGGCCGGGGCGGCGTCGGGGGAGGGGGCGGGGGCGACGGCGGCGCGGACGAGGGAGGGGTGGCGATGCCGGCCGGCGGCGAGGACGCGGAGGTCGCCGAGGCGGTGGTGGGGGCATTTCGGGAAGAGGGAGGGGGAGAAAGAAGGAGGACAGGGGCATTTCTGGAAGACGACGAGGAGACGGCAGCAGGGCCTCACGGCGGCGGAGAGTCCCATGGAGCCCGTGGCATTCATCACCCCGACGAGGAACTGGATGTTAATAGAAAAATTAACAATCCAAGGATCTAAATGAAAGAATTTGGGGCGCTAATCTGTAAGAAAAATAGGGAAAGAGGGATTGGGTGGAAACGTGGGAATGGCCGAAGTTGAAGGGCTTGCGAGAAAAAGCGGGTTTGGTTTGAAATGGAGGAGTAAAAATGGGGGAGGGTCGGTTTTAATATATACAAGCCGGTGCACGGGAGGAAAGTTCGGACAAGGTGGGTGGCCTTCCATTTAATTATAGGTTAGATATTTTAAAATCTAAATTTTTGGATGAAAGTAGGCCTAGAGGTTAAGAGAATTACAGGGATGCCATGTCCTTAGATGAACCTGCCATGGAGTCCCATCTCCCATGCATTATCATATTATCTTATTTTTCATTAAGATTTTGAAGAAAGCGCAGAAAAAAACTTAGTTTTGTCTTGCAAGTTCATTAAGTTCAGTGTATCTATTGTTTGATTGGTCAAATTATGGAATGTATATATGGATAATTGTTCAGATTTTGTGGATATTTAGAATATTATAATCAAGTTTAGATTATTTGGACCTTTATACATTTCTAGAACCATAACAAAAGAGCCTTTTGTTGACATTCTGAATAACCTTCGAGAACTTTGGTCTTGGTGGACTTGTATTCATTCGAGTTTTCTAAAGTCAATAAACTATCATATTCGTCGAGAAAAAACTAATAACTAAGATTAATGTATGCCTAGTTTTTTAAAAAACTGGAAAATACAAAAATTCCATAAAAAAGATGAAATCTTTCCCTGATCTAAAAATAAATTTACAGAATTATCAATTTTTTCAAAACAAACAAATGGAAAACTTGATTTTTTTAAACAAATTATATATATTTTTCTTGCAACCAAATATATTCTTAGATTTTTTTCTAAACAATTAACACTATAGTCTATTTTACTTAGATGTGGTCCCGTGGATGTATATATATCTGGTAACAAAACTTTGCTTTTGTTTTATCCATGAAAAATCCGAGTCCCTATCACATCTTTGTAAACCCGCTTATATTTTTGAACAATAGGGCATTCAGTCAAAAATATCTAATTATAGAGTTTAATTATACAATTTTTTGGTTTGTGTAAATAAAAAAGGTTCTAGCTTTTTTTTACTTCCTCTAAAAAGAAACATAAAAATTAGAAAGAAGCAAAAGAAATTATATAGTGATCGACAAATATTGTGAATAATTATTATATAAAGATAAGTTGTTTAGGCTGATAAAAACTATTTTCTTCCACGTGAAATGCAACGACTGACGAGTCCATACCACCATATAATACAAACTTCCATTATACGTCTATATACGAGACGTGTCTGACCATCCTGTTTTCATGGTGCTTCCCATATTTTTTCTCTTTTCTAATTTTATGTTTCAACCACAACATATCAAAGATTCAAAGCTTTTTTCTACCAAAAAAAAATCCAAAGCTTTCTTCCATTTTTTTTATTTTCACATTTTCTATTAAAAACAATAGATATTATTTATCCATTTTTTTTTAAGTTAAAACAAAATAAGTTGATGAGATGGTTGTTGTATTTGAAGAATCTCTTGGGGTGGCCTAAAAATCTCCTTGGAAAAAAGACAGCGGACGCAATAATCACGTGCAGGCACCGCCCACGGCACATGGTACCTTCCCGGACGCGTCAAATTTTTAGTCCCACAATCTCACGCTATATAATAATTCTTCATTCACAACCATGAGATCTTAATCCAATGGTTGATAAGACGAACATCATCCTCTCAATAACATGAGATGGTGACATGTGGAATAAGTTATCCCGAGAATATCGTGATACGTGCACGGTATGGGAATAAGACCCGAGGAAGAGAGAAGAAAAAGGAATGGATAAGATTTGTCGGAAAGCTGACGTGTTTGAGATTTTTCCTGTTTTTTTTTTTCGCTTTCAGGCGTCGCCAACGGCTCATCATCACCACAAGCGATGAGCCTTTTTTTTTGCAGCCTGTAGCTGCGTCCACAAGTAGCTTTTTGCCACATTTTAAATACAGGACTTGTCCCATCTTTGGGTGGCCTACCACGCCCAAGTCGAAGGACCAATCCTTTCAAATTGACGTGGTCCAAATGATGGTTCTTGGGGGATGAAATGGGAGGAGCACAAACACATTGAGTTGATTTGGTCAAGCTAATATTAAGCATTATCCAAGCACAATTAAAATTTAGACTTTGCACAAATTTTTGGTCAAATACTAGATACAATAGTCATTGCAAGAATCAAGTTTTGATAAAAACTTACATGGGTTGTTGACAATTAGCCAATCAAGGAATATTAGTGGGAATTGCAATTGGTGCTGATTCTCTAAAATACATCGCTTCTAAATATTTAGCATGTTCAATAAATGCAAGGAGACAAAAAAAGAAGGAATGACTATTATTAGGTATTAGGAAGTATAGTTTATTGTGATTTCTTAATCACTCTTAGTTGGTGCACATAAGTGGTTAGGGCAAATTATTCGCTTTACAGTAATAAAGTTGATTTTTAGAAATATATTTGATACAAGAAATTAAAGTATATTTAACTATTTGTAAATATGTAATATTATCAAGATCCAAATGACTTGTTTTCAAGGAGTATAAAGTACAAAGTCTTAACAAATACATTATAAGAAAATTTTAAAAAAATATTAAATATAATCAGATATATATTATACCCATTATACCATGAGATAAGTGACTATCATATCTAGCAGGATACATACAAGAAAGAAATAAGGAGAACTTCAAAGTAGAATTGTTCATTGGCCAAACCAAGCTCAAGTTAGGTTTCGTCCAAAGATCCACACAATTTATTAAAGCCCAGGCTCGATCTGATCTGGTCTTTGGGCCTATCTTCTAGGCCCAAATGCATCCGTTACTCCGAGTTTGAGCTTTGGACTGGGCCTTGGACTTCTTACACCTTTTTTAATTTTAAAAATATTAAATATTTAAAATATTTTAAAAATACTAAATATGAATAATTAGATGTTGCCAATAATCTGCAACATGTCTATTATCCTATTAAATTAATATATAAACAATTGTCAATTAAGTCTACAATTACATCAAAAACAAATAAACAATATTAAAAAAATAAGAAAAACGGTTCAAGTTGGGCTTTAATGCCCAATCCAAGCCCAAGCCTAGCTCATTTATTAAAAGCCCCTATTTTCTAACCCCAACGTAGCTCACACAGTCTAAAATCTTGGCCCAGGCCGTCCTATAAACAGTCAAAAAGGTTGCAAGCTAGCTTGAGCGCAGGCCGTCCTATGAACAGGTCTGGTTCAAAATATGCAGGCTAAGCTTATAAGATTAATTGGTGCCATAATTGGGATGACCAACTTCTGAAAAAAATAAATGAATATCTAGTCTACGTGCATGTGCACATGATCAAATAGGTGGGTAGATGAACTGAGGATTTGATGCTACGATATTAATAGCTGCCACAAATCTGAAGATCTGCTTCCATAAAATTAATCAATATCATGTTTGTGCAAGCGCATATTATTAAATAAATGGGTGCACAAACTGGTGGACTAGAACTTTTATGTTGCCAAATCTTGTAAGTTGGCAACAGAGAATATTGTTTAACAACCATTGTTATAGTCTTGAATGGGTCTAGATCATGCTTATTGGGTCAATTGAAGTAGAATCTTAAGTCGAGTTTCAAGTTTTAGGTCAAGCTTGTCGAGCCAATTCAAGAAAGGTTGTTTTTGCCAACCTGAAGTTCACCCTAGTTTAAGGATCAGATCTATGTTTTGATTGAAACTTGACAGCATTTTTTATGTCCTAGTCTGCATTAATCCAATCTAGATCAAGTCATGTAAAGTCCAAACCCAATTTCTTCTCTTTTTTCTTCATTTTTTAAATATTTCGAGAGATCTTACAGATGTCAAAAAAAATCCAAAATGCAATTAGTATTTTTTAATCTATTTGATAAGTTGGATCACATTATCAACAAGCATTTAGAATGGACGGTGCACATCCAAGAAAACATCGGTGGCCATGGAGAATAGCAAACCAAATGAAGCCATTTAGACCGGCATGTTGAAGCACTTTTATATTATAAAAATTCAAGGAAGAAAAATTACCGCGAGTTTTGATAATCTAGCATGGATAGCTCCATATGAAGAAAAATTAGCATGCTAGAAGGTACCCGTTATTTTGGTAAAGTTATTGGATGTTAGATACCAATAATATCTAGGTTCAATGTAGCACTTACATTGGATAGTTGTATTTATTTTTCTATTCTAGTTCATACATAAGAAGATTGCCATGCAAGTCTTTTGTTGTATATGATAAAATATTTATTATCTTAATATCGCAAAAGTTTCATGCGATTTGTGCACTATTATGAGAGCAAGATGATTTTTTTGACCTAAGTTCGAACTTAATCCTCTCTTAGCTTTTTTACATTCATGCCAAGATATAACTTAAAACTTCGGTTCTCAGTCCAACGGCCTAATTTGTGCCAATCCACAGTCATAAAAGACCCGTCTTTGATTTATAAAATTTATATAATTGTTATCCTGGACCTAGAATCTTTATATATACTTATTCGGGATGATGCCCAAACAGTCTCATAAAGGCCTCAACAACTACTTCATGAAGGCCGCAATGGTCTAATTATGCTACCCTCTTATAAAGGCCGACAGCACCATTGTTACAGGTGGACCTATAGCCTTTATATAGGCCCAATCCAGGTAATCCCCAAACTGGCCCAAAGGTAGATCTGAATTCTAACTTTAAAATTAGAATTAAATGGGAGTGTGGCAACCTCTATTTGAATTTTAAAATTTAAATTGTACAGGAGCATGGCCAAATTCATATCGGGTACAGCGCAACCAAAGAGCCCGCATCCATTGTCATCAAAAAGTTCATAAAGCCCAACTAGGCTTTGAATTATTTGGACTTCATTCAGTCCTATCATAGCAAGCGATTTGAAGCAAAAGCTGCCGCACTTCAAGCTCAACTCAAATCCCTTCAAAAAAATTTAGAAGATGAGAAATTTTTTTTGTTAAAATAGGGTTTGGATCCCTTTTCTTTTATAGGTGATCTCAATTCATGGTATACAACCTTTAATTATAATGCTGAGGTTCGCTCTTGCATAACTCGAGTCCGATTGCACTTTCTAATTCTAATATGACTCTTTCCAAAAATAGTAGAAACACATTTAAACTTTAGGAGCTAGATCACGACTTCCACATCAACTCTATCTTTTATCGTTTCACCAGATTCTTTTCATATTGGAAGATACGTCAAGCCAAAATCTTACCAAATTTTTTTTTTGTTTGACCGGTTCATTTTAGGGCCCATGCAAAGGAATTTGGACCTGATTACTAGAGGTGCCGCCACCTAAAGTGCAATGCATCATCTCGTAGATCTCAAAAGTTATTCCATTTAATATATATATATATATATATATATATATATATATATATATATATATATATATATATATATATATATATATATATATATATATATATATATATATATATATATATATATATATTAACCGGATATCGTATGATCAAGTTATTGCTTTTGAAAATTTGGTTTGCCACTCAACTTTCCAATGTGGTGGATCTCGTTTCTGAACCTTTCCAGCCCTATTTATAATGACCAAAATGGCCAAGGTGATCCTTCTAGATGAGTTGAATACTAAAGTCCGCTTGCATACCACCAAGCGACTCGAACGTGCAGCCTGGAACATATTAAGAGGATGAGATTAAGAAAATCGAGGAGGCCTTTGAGGAGCTCTGTTTGCCTCCTTCCATAGAATTTCTTGGTATCCATGGCTATTTCCAGCAAAGATGTACCCTTCACCATGAGAAAGATCTTAATATGTGAATTGTGCAATGCCAAAGGCATATATTTGAACAAGACCCCATGTATTAGTCATCATTCTAGGTGTTATCCTTTTTGTCCTCAACTTTGTTGAATAATAAATGCATATATCATACAATTCATTTGTTTGGATCCAAAAATATAATGGTTAGCTGAGCTGCACTGAATAGTGGAATTACATGCATTGAAACACCTTATACTGACTTCCAAATGATAACTCTGTCTACCATTTCCTTATTTTCTTGTACATGTATCATATTACTTTGGTAGGCATGCGACATTTGCAATATAAAAACCATCTTTATGTATCTGTAGCATTGTAGTTTCATGATGTATCTGCTAATTTTAGGTGCGAACCGTGCTTTCATGACAACTTCCCCCATAATGTCACTTTTCACCGGCTGATGGAAAATAGAGATTCTCCAAGTTGAAAGGTAATTAGTTCTTAATCAAAACCTTATGTGTGCAAAGAGGAATGTAATTGCTTACAACAAAGCATTATGGACTGTTTAATTTATAACACCAGCAGCCTGAGTGTTTCATCGAGCAAACATATTGCTTCTCAGGAAGTGTTTTTGCATCTGAGTTTACTGGTTAAAATTGGTCCAAGAAACATGTACTCTTTTCTTTAAGCCGCAAAGGCATCGAATTAAAATTTCCTTAAATTCACGGGAAAATTGATTTACAAGTTATATTCATCTTTTTTTTTTTTTTTGCAAAATGGTGGAAATACCACAACATATATATTTGGCTGAAATAATGAAATGGTGAAACAGCTTAGATGATGCCGAACCAAATTTAAAATGGAAGCAGAAGAAGAGGGGAAGAGAAGGAGGAAGAAGAAGAGAAGAAGGAGAAGGGAGGAGGAGAAAGGAGAGGAAAACGTAGGGGAAGGAAATTCTTAATTCTTCATTAACCCTAATCATGAGAATAGTCCTTTTTATATAGGGCCCAAATACACAATTTGTATAAACCCCCTTACACAACAATAAATCCTAATAAGCCCACAAATAACACAAATAAACCACAAATAAGCCCTAAAATGCAAATAAACCCAGAAATAAAATAAACCACAAATAAATCCCAAAATGCAAATAAACCCAGAAATAAAATAAAATAAATATGCAAATAAAAGGGTCTGACTCAATCCGGGGGCTCAGGATCATCTGGATGAAGGGCTCTGATGTCCCCATCAACTCCTCCCGGGTGAGAAAAACTCGACCCCGTCGAGTACAGGTCTGGCCGGCTGTTGTACTGCTCCAGAAGATCGGGGTCGAGGCGCTGCAACTGTGCTCTGGAAATCCACGTCACATCAGACTTTGGTCGACCTTTCCACCGAACAAGGTAACGTTGGTAACCACCGTTCTTGGTTGAAATAACCTGCTCATCCAATATATGTTCTATTTGTTCTCTGCGTGCATGAACTTTGGAAAGTGGTGGCTCAACAGTAGTGTTGGGCAACGGGCCGTGCCGGGCCGGCCCGGCCCAGGCCCACCGGGCCCAAGGAATAAACGGGCCGTGCCTGGCCCGGCCCGCTTATGAAGCGGGCCGTGCCGGGCACGGCCCGTCCAGCACGGAACGCCAGCCCGGCCCGGCCCCAGGCCCGTCTATTGGCGGGCCGGGCTGGGCACGGCACGCCACGGGAGCCCGCAACGGCTCCAGACGGGCCGTGCCTGGCACGGCCCGTCTGGAGAGGGGGGAGGAAAATAGCCGTTTCCAACGGCTATTTTCGGGAAAAAGACCCTTTTACCCCTCCTAACAGTCCAATAACGACTGAATTGAGGGGTATTTTGGAAAAAAAATATTTTTGGGCTTCTATAAATAGCCCATTCCTCCCTCATTCTCACCACACCAAACCAACTATTCTCTCCTTCTCTACTGCTATTATTTCTCTCTTCTAAAGTGCTCTTCTAGCAATTTAATTTTTAGTTTGTTCAAGTGCTACACAAGAGGAGGTTCCTGTTGAGAAGAGAAGGTCGCTTCTGTTGAGAGCACAAGAGGAAGCTCGGAATCTCGGCTCTGCCTCTGCCCTCCGACCCTCTACTCAATTCCTCCTTGCGGTTAGTTTTTATTTTTTGAATTAATCATAGATATGTCATCTTTTGAGGAAAGTCAGTTTGGCATTCCTCCTGTTTCTGAGGGAGAAGAAACTAATCCCCAACCCCATGTTCCTAGTTCCTCTAGAACTGGTGAACCGAGTGAAGATCAAACCTCTTCTCGTAAGAGGACTAGTGCTGTATGGAATGAATTTGATAGAGTTATGGTTGATGGAGTCTGGAAAGCTAGATGTAAAAAATGTGCCAAACTTTATAGTTGTAGTAGTAGTGGGGGAACAGGGCATTTAAAAAGACATCAAGAGAGTCATAGGATGCATGATTCTCATGCTCAAACTCAAAGTACCCTTAATATACAAGGGGGATTACTTGTAGGTAATTTTGCATATAATCATGAAAATCAAAGAAAAGCACTTGTAAAATGGATAGTTAAGGATGAATTACCTTTTAGTTTATGTGAATCTTTTAATTTTGAAGAATATGTTCAATTAAACCTACAACCTGCTTACAAAAGAACTAGTAGGCGTACATTTAGAAGAGTAGCTATGACTAACTTTTTAGCAATGAAACAAAATTTAATTGAAACACTTTCTACTTTAAATGTAAAAATTTCATTAACTTCTGATATTTGGTCTGCATCTGTAGGTAGTAATTGTTTTATTGCTATTACTGCTCATTATATTGATAATGATTGGCAATTAAATAAACGTATTCTTGCTTTTCGTGCTTTTGATTTTCCACATTCTGGGCAACAAATTTCAAATATCATTTATCAAACTGCATGTTCATATAATATTAATGATAAAATTATGTCTATTACTTTTGATAATGCATCTAATAATAATTCTGCTGTTGCATTATTAAAAGACTCATTGCATCCCATGTTAGATGAAAATTTATTGCATATTAGATGTGCATGTCATATCTTAAATCTTTCTGTTCAAGCTGGCATGGGCATGATTCAAGATGTGATTTCAAAAATTAGAAATGCAGTTTCTTTTATTCATGCTTCAAGATCAAGACTTCAAGAATTTAAGGAATTATGCATAAATCATGGTAAACGTTTTAAAAAATTTAAACTTGATGTAATTACTCGTTGGAACTCCACATATAGCATGATACATGATGCATACCCATATAAAAACTTATTAAGTGCATATATTAATGATCGTGGATTAGGCTTTACATTGTCTGAAACTGATTGGAATAAAGAAAAAATTTTGAAAGATTTTTTGCTTAGTTTTTATAATGCTACCAATGTTCTTTCTGGTATTTATTATCCAACTTCATGTTCATTTTTACAACAAGCATATATAATTAGTCAAAAATTTGCAGAACATAGATATGATGATGTTTTAATGCCTATTATTGACCTAATGGAATCTAAATGGAATGAGTATTGGGACAAGATATGTCCTATGCATAACTTAGCTGCTGTATTTGATCCTAGAGTTAAATTAAATGGCGTGCTAATTTTACTTGATGCATACTCTGAAATATGAATCAAGATTCTGAATCTGCTAAAGATGAGGTAAAACAACTTCTTTATGATATTTATGCTATATATGATGAAAAAATTCGTGGATCTAGAACACAAATACAAACCTCTATTTCTTCTTCTAGTAGTTCTCGTTCGTCATCTATTTTTTCATTCATTGCACAGAGAAGACATACACATGCTTCAAGTTCCTCTTCATTTTCTTCATCTTTAAGTAGTGAACTAGAATTTTATTTACGAAATGATCTTCATTCTGCATATGATGAAAATCAAATAGAGAATCTAGATGTATTATCTTGGTGGAAGAGTGTTAGAAATCAATATCCTGTTATGTCTGCAATTGCACGCGATATTTTAGCTGTGCCGATGTCCACGGTAGCATCGGAATCCACTTTTAGTGCAGGTCGGCGTGTTCTTGACGAAAAGAGAAGTAGGATGACGGGCGAAACGGTGGAGATGCTTCTCTGCTTCAAAGATTGGTTGGATGCTGAGGCAAGACTTCAAGATAAAGGTGGACATAATACAACATCCTCTGATGATGATGATACAAACACTACTGAAGACTGAAGACTGAAGACTGAAGAGTGAATACTGATTCACTGAATCACTGATGATTAGTAAGATTTCTTAATTTTTTATAATTATACATTTTTATTGTATTCTGGAGGTCAGACCAAGGTCCAAACCTCGGCCCTTTCTTATTGTATTCTGGAGGTCAGACCAAGGTCCAAACCTCCCTTCATGTACCATTTTGATTTAAATTAATAAACTGGTAGGGGTCTATGCCAAACCCCCCACCAATGGTGGCTTTATATTCATAAATCCTTAGTTTTCAATATTTATTAATTTATTAAAAAAAATTTATGAAGCATTAATTTTTATCGGGCCGGGCCGGGCCCAGGCCCGGACCGTGCCAGGCCCGCGGGCCAGCCCGGCCCAGGCCCTTATGGGCCGTGCCGGGCTGGCCCGCGGGCCGTGCCGTGCTTGGCCCGCGGGCCTAGACCGGGCCGTGCCGGCCCAGGCCCGAAGCGGGCCGTGCCGGGCTCGGCCCGCGGGCCAGTACCCTGTGACCCAGCATGACCCTCTCAAATGGGCCGTGCCAGGCACGACCCGGCACTGTAGCGGGCGAGCCGTGCCAGGCACGGCCCGCTTCGTGCCGGGCCGTGGGCGGCCCGGCCCAGTGCCCAACTCTACTCAATAGCAGGTAATAGGTCAGGGTGTCCAACATGGGTAGGTATATCAATAAAGGGGTCAGAAGACATGAATATTATCTTTTTGTATGGGACCAAATCTTCAATATTAAATGTCGCGCTAATCCCATAGTCATCAGGAAGATCCACAACATATGCATTCGAACTGATTTTCTTTAAGATTTTGAACGGTTCTGCACTACAAGTTTGCAATTTCTTAAACGCATCTGAAGAAAATCGTTCAAGCCTAATTCTTATCATGACGTAACCTTTTTCACTTAACTCTTTATAACGTCTGTGTAGATCAGCAAGGAATTTATATTTTAAGTTATTAAAATGACTACAATTGCTGATTTCTTGATGCAATGAATGTGGATGTGATGCAATTGATTGTGCAGACTCAAAGACTCTATACTGATGAGACATGAAAAACAGGTCTATGGGTTGCCTAGGTTTGTAATCATGCACCACTTCGAATGGATTTATGCCTATGGACTTATGAACCGAACTATTATATGCAAACTCAACTGTCGGTAATATTAAATCTCAGGTCCTAGCATATGCATTTGGGTTGAGCCTATGATGTGGAAGGTTGGGCAGAAATACTCCGGGAACTAGATCAATTGCGTGTTGGATATCATGTATCGGAGAAAGTGCATCCGGAAGATCATCAGGGACTACATCATTAAACTCCTCTAGAAGGAAAACTACTATAGGGGAATATTCAAGATTGGACTCCACATGGGTATCTTTAGCTACAAGTGCCAATTCAGGTGACTGGCTCTCAATATCTGTCACTACCTCTTCCACAGTAGTGATGTGAAATGACTTGGTTGTACTTAGATCAATAGTCTCCCTTTGGGAATCATTTTGGACAAAATCTAATTCTATAGGTTCGTCTTCAAAATCTTCTTCATAGTCTTCTATATTTGGTTCATAGACTTCTTCAACATATTCGACCTCTTAGCTCCTAACTTCTGGTTCAGTAATCAGGTAGGTCCTAATAGGACATTGGGATGCTATGTGGTCGAATTGTTGACACATTGAGCATTGGGTTTGGTGCCCAAGAGAATGGGGAAAGATTACAGGTGGTGCAACCAAATCGATTTTAGGTTGGGCTGCAACAGGGGTTGGCGGTGTAGGGGTCCTAGAATTTTGACTGAGCTCACGGATCTCTTGTGTGAATTCCTTGTATCCAGCCCGCATGGCAACGATCTGTTCCTTGATAGACCTCAAAATGTCGGAATTCATGGTAGTTACAGGGGTTTTAGGTTGACTGAAATAGTACTCCATATCACTACAGGTTGACATGCAATGATGACACTAGGTGATGATGTGAAATGCAGTGTCACTAATGAAACCCTAATAACTATGATGTAGAACCAAATTTGATGCAGGACAACCTACTAATGCAATCTATTATGATTTCAGAAATCAGCAAGTCTTCACAATAATAACTTAAAATTTAAATGTTGCTGATTTTTACTTCGGTTATTCAGAATTAAGGATTAAGATTATTCAATTTAAGAAATTAGATTGCAATCAAGTAGTACAGTTGTTCTGATCCTAAATCAATCTGATCGAATAATGTTGAGAAACGTCCTGTTACTAGGGTGTGCTAATTTAATGTCAAGATTTAAAGGATAATAGGACGGGTTCGGAAGTGAAAGGTTCAATGTTCTGAATTATAACAGCAATATAAGTTTTCAAAATGTGGCTATCATGCAAGAGAACTAGAACATAATTAAATGAACAAGCCCAAGAAAAGTGGAAACCTATCACCTATCGTGAAGTAGTCGACCAAAATTGTGTGCTCGTGGGCTGGGATGACGATCGGTGCGCGGCTGCAGCTGATGGACCCTTCAATTAGCTTCAACTTAGTTCTGATCATAATAATTTGGCGGTCCGTGGGTGGGACTTCGAAGTAGTGGGCGGCTTGAAGGGCGCTGGGCCGCAAGTGGGTTGCTGTGGTGGACTAGTTGGGTCCTGCGGTGCGCGGATGTGGGCGCAGCCCATGGACTGGTGCGGGAGTGGGGAAAGGGAACGGGTAGATGGGAACGATGGGGCTCGGGTGAAGTCCGGAGCTCGGGTGAGGTCTGGCGGTGGCGCAGACGGAGGATGGAGAAGGTGGCGCGGCTCGACGGTGGAGCTCGTTGGGGCTCGGCGGCTGTCGGCTTTGGTCGTCTGCGGTCGGCCGCGGGAAGGGAACGGTCGAAGGATGTGGCGCACGGCGGGGAGGCCATGGAAAGAGATCGGCGCTCGGCGGTGGTGGCGGCGGCGAAGCGGAGACAGTGCGATGTGGGGGGGGGGGAAGCTCGGCGGCACGGCGGAGGCGTGCGCAGGCGGTGCGGATCGGCGGGGAGGGCGTCGCCGGGGCTTGGTGGCGGTCGGCGTCGATCGTCTGCGGTCGACCGCGGGAAGGAGGCGCCCGAAGGAGGTGTCGCACGACGGTGGACGTGGTGGCGTAGCTCGGCGGAGATGCGATGAGGGGCAGCCGATCGGGGAAGATGAACAGGTAGGGTTTTTTTTTTTTTTTTTTTGCACGCACGTGCAGTCACGTGCAAAGATTTTTTCTTTTTTTTTTTTTAGGCGGCACGTGCGGTCACGTGCGTCTTCTTTTTTTTTGTTCTTTTTTTTTTCCTCCGGAATGGATCCGGGCTAGTGGGGCGGGCTAACGGGTCTGAGACTTACCCGTTGCTCCAACCTTCTTCAACCTCCCGACGGATTCGGGAGGGCGTCCCGTACTTCGCGGTGGCGGCGGCGGGGCGGGCTCCGATGGCCGTGGCGGAGAGCGGTGATCTTGGCTGCGGCTCCGTGGTCTGCGGCGACGGGCGGCGGCCGGTGGCGCGAGGGGTCTTCTCCAGCCGACTGTGGACCGTGTGGTTGGAACCCTTGGCGGCGTTCCTCTCCTGTATCCGGCCACAGATGGTGGCGGCAGGTCGCGGCCGAAAGGGCTTTCCGTCGGACCAGGGGTGGCGGGTTTCCGTGGGGATATGGATCCTCCGACGGCGGGCTCGGGCTCCGACGATGGTGGGGTTTCCGTGGGTTTCCGTGGTAGGGGTGGCGGGCTCCGACGGTGGGGATATGGACAGCGGCGGCGGCGAGGACGTCCGACGGTGGCTCGGCACTGCTGGCGGCGACTGGTGGCGGCGGTGGGCGCAGGTGTGACGACGGCTGGGGTGGACCTGGCGAAGGGATTTAGGGCTTGTTCCTTGTGTGAGAACCGAGAGAGAGGAAGAATGTTGTTGGATCGGGGCTTTGGCAATAGAAGCAAAACCAATCTTGCTCTGATACCAAGTTGATGCCGAACCAAATTTAAAATGGAAGCAGAAGAAGAGGGGAAGAGGAGGAAGAAGAAGAGAAGAAGGAGAAGGGAGGAGAAGAAAGGAGAGGAAAACGTGGGGGAAGGAAATTTTTAATTCTTCATTAACCCTAATCATGAGAATAGTCCCTTTTATATAGGGCCCAAATACACAATTTGCATAAACCCCCTTACACAACAATAAATCCTAATAAGCCCACAAATAACACAAATAAACCACAAATAAGCCCTAAAATGCAAATAAACCCAAAAATAAAATAAACCACAAATAAATCCCTAAATGCAAATAAATCCAGAAATAAAATAAAATAAATATGCAAATAAAAGGGTCTGACTCAATCCGGGGGCTCAGGATCATCTGGATGAAGGGCTCTGATGTCCCCATCATTAGAGACCCAAGAACTAAGGACTCGATTGCTTCACGGAAAAAGGAGAGAAAGTGTGGTAAACAAAAACATATTTCTTGTTTAGTTGGAATTTTCGAAGAAGAGAGATGGAAAAGTATCACTCCCCCATGAGAATAAGATTTCTATGTTTCATAAGAAATAAAAACTCATTGGGATATGAAAAAGCTGCTTTTCCACCGGATGTGAATTGGGGTCTCTTTTTTTTCAAAAGTACCCTTAAGTCATCAAAATTCATGGATAAGATCTTTTCTTTTATTAAAGGTATTGTTGCTGGAATTTGGACCCGGGGGCGACCACTGGGCTAGGAAGGTGGAGCTCTGGTGCTGGATCAGTAGGTGGCAGCGGTACGGTGAGAATCGGCGAGCGGCGGTCTGGCGGCGCACGACGTCCTCCGGGAGACCTGCAAGAAGCCGGTGGCTGGGGTTTCCAGCGCCGGCCCTCCGATGCTTAAGTCAGAGGGGGCAAGTGTCTGAATGGGAGGAGTAGTGAATATCCAGAGTTTCAATCTCCCGGCCCCCTCTAAAATGGAGAAGTTCCTCTTTTATAGAGGGGCTGGGTTACCTGTGATGTGACGGGGCAAACGGTCTGTCGTACGATTGAGCATGTAGTAGAAATTAATGCTCGATCGTGTGAATCAATGCTGTTGCTGCAGGAGATTAGGTCGAATTATCGTGGAGTCATGCCATCATTCGTAGCCACGCGGATTTGCCGTAAGAGGCTTGATGTCCGTAGACAACAGAAGTCATACGCCTTAATTGTTGAGTGAGCTGAGTGCCTGTAGGGGCCATACGCTTTGATTGTTGAGTAAACTGAATGCCTGTAGGAGCCATATGCTTTGATTGTTGAGTAAACTGAATGCCTGTAGGAGCTATACGCATTGATTATCGACGAAGGCAAGGCGTAGTTTTTCGGTCGCGCTGCGGGGAGATGTGACCACAGCGTGCGAGTCGGGCATCTTTGGGTCGGTAGAGCTGCTCGGACGCTTCCAGGTCGGAGGGGCCATTCGGGCACCTCCAGGTCGGAGGATCCGCTCGGATGCTTTCAGGTCGGAGAGGCCACTCGGGCAATTCTGGGTCGGAGAGGCCACTCGGGCGCCTCCGGGTCTCCTGGTCGAAGGATCTGCTCGGTCGCCTCCAGGTCGAAGGAGGCCTGCTCGGACGCTTCCAAGTCGGAGAGGCCACTCGGGCGCCTCCAGATCGGAGGAGGTCTGCTCGGATGTTCATGCAAACGTGACGACTTATATTTTTTCCCCCTAACAGGTATAATAGATACTTCATACAACTTTTCTAGAAAAGTAAATACCCAATCAAACTTCGAAAAGTGTCACTTTCTATGATCAACCAAATATAACAAAACTATTTTTTCTAGCATTATATTTTCAGAAATTATTTTTCTAGAAAAAATATTTTAGTAAGAAAAAATTCTTATTGCGAATCAAACGAGTCCCAAAAGAAGCCCCAAAAGGCCTCCCATTTGGACCAGCAACTCATGGATTGGTTCCGGAAGGACCCTTGTGACGGCCCAATATTAAAATAACAACATCCATCCTAAATCAGTTCAAACAATCAGCACCCTCAAGCCCATTCAAGCCACACATCAAAACCACCCATCTTACATGCCCTAGTATCAGCTTCGTTTTCATGTCGCTTCTTTTGCATTTTTTTTTTGGTGCTATGGCTGGCGTGATTCAACATATCAGTTCGTTCCTTGTGTTTTTAAAGTTTTTTTTGCATATGAGCCCAATAGATTGTTTCATTATTTTCGTTCTAGTGGTAATTAGACTAACATGGCGTTCCCACAATCGAACACACTTTTATGCTGCTTGAATGTATTAATTTTATTTCAATAAACTAGAAAGCTAAAACTTGTATGAGAACTTTGGAAGGGAGATGGAACCAACGGCTCACGAATCCAATATCAAAACTGGGTTTAATCCATTAGTTTAAAAAAGAAAATAAGGATCAGTTAGACATCAGCTCCAAGCACGTTAGTAATTTCAGACCTTTTTTCTTTGGGAAAAAAATAGGGAGGGGAGAGCCATCGAGATTTCATGGAGTCAATAAAATGGCGTAATATGGTGAAAGAGTTACATCAAGAAAGAATTCGTTTATTTTGTGAACCACATGCAATATCTCGAGCGATTGGATGGGCAATCAGTGGTGCAAGATGGACTTTGTGGGAGCCGGTGGATGAGCAATTATTGGTGCAATTATTTCTTCTCTTCCTCCCCACCCTTCTTCAACTAGCGTCTCATCTTTGTAGGAGTTGACATTAAATATAATTAACTTCTTTCTTAATTTCAGAGCTAAGCGAAACCAAAAATACTATTGGACACGGCTCAAGAGGGCCTAGAGTCGGCCCATAATGAGTACAATAAGGCCCAAATTTGGTTCACATTGGACATGACCCAATAGACCCGCATTTGCCTACATTGGACACGACCCAATAGGGGCCAAAGCCGGCCTGCAATGGACATGGCCCAATAGGGCCCAAGCTTGGCCCACATTAGATATAGCCCAATAGGCCTGCACTGGCCTACATTGGACACGACCCAATAGGGCCCAAAGTTGCTGAACTTGGCCCAAATTTGGCCCGCAATGGATACGGCCCAGTGGGGCCCAAAGCAGTCGACCTGGGCCCAAAATGAGTGAAGTGGGCCAATATTTGAATAGGGCCTGAATGACTACTCACGGCCCATCATGGCTCACTTTGGTCACTTATTGGAACCAACGGCTCACGAATCCAATATCAAAACTGGGTTTAATCCATTAGTTTAAAAAAGAAAATAAGGATCAGTTAGACATCAGCTCCAAGCACGTTAGTAATTTCAGACATCTTCTTTGGAAAAAAAAATAGGGAGGGGAGGTCCATCGAGATTTCATGCATGGAGTCAATGAAAACTCGTTTTACAGGAGAAAGAGTTACAACGTGAAAGAATTCATTTATTTTGTAAAAAAATATTTTCTTCACTAAAATATTTTTCTAAAAAACTGATGCTGGATATATAATATTAAAAAAAATTATTTTTATATGTTTGATTAATTATAGAAAAGCAGCATATTTTATGGTGATTTATATTTGGTTGGATATCTATTTATCTGTAAAAATTATATAAAATATCTATTATATCTTTAAGAAAGAAAAAAACTACATCACATTCTATCTCGTAGCTGCATTAAAAAAAAAATTATTCTAATTTTTAGCTGATAAAAATTAATCTTTTTTTATATCTTATATAATTTTTTTATAAAATATAAAAACTTTAAATTTATAAAATCTATTTTTTATTTTTCTAAAATCTTCAACAAAATATTAAAATATTTATTTTTTTATTTTTTATTTAGTCTACTTTCTTTCCTTCTTTCCGGTGAACCAAAAAGTCCCAACAGCCTCAGTATTGTGAGGCATGTGGTGATATTGAGGAAACCATCGAGAATATTCTTCTGCAGTGCCCTAGGGCCTGTGAGATATGGCGGAGGTCACCGGCCCCACTACCAGGCTCGGTGGGTTCAGCGCAAGACCTGACGCAGTTATTGAGAGACTCCATGAGGAGTCTTAGATCTATTGAGGATGGGATTCTTAGGACGTATCTGTCCTACCATATATGGCTCGACAGGAATGCTGGTATATTCGAGGGGAGGCGGTCGCCTCCGAGGATGGTGGTAGATAGAGCGGCGCGACATGCGAGGGAGGTTATCGCGGCTACTGCTGTGGTTTCTTTTGGGATGGCTGGGACACCTGGGGTACTCACGCTGTTAAAGCGCCCCGTTTTGTTCTTGTTTTTTGGGCACCCCCAACCCTCGGCTATTTCAAAGTAAATTTCGACGGCAGCAGGTCAGCGGATGGCGCGACTGGAGGGGTTGGTTTTGTGATCAGAGACCACTATGGTAGGATGCTTGCTGCAGGTGGGCGGCGGACACCAGAGCTTACTGTTGTTGGGGCAGAGTTGCGGGCTGCCTGGGAGGGGTTATCCTATGCCAGGCAGGTGCTTGATGTAGAGCGGGTGCACCTTGAGGGGGACTCAGCGGTGGTGATCGACTGGATCCGGGGGGCGGACAGGTATGGTGATGGTCATCTCCTTATCTAGGAGACACGCAGGATGGCTCAGTCAATGGACGACTTTCAGACAGTTCATGTGTTTAGGAAGGCGAACAGGGCTACAGACTGGGTCGCCTCCTTTGTTGCCCGGCACTCCGAAGATTTTTTGTGGACGTTCGGATCAGATGCTCCTTCTGCTTTGTTATCTTTACTTTTCCGTGATCTAGATGCGTATACTCATATTAGACTTATATGAATGAGGAGCCGCTTTTACCGAAAAAATAAAAAAAAAAGAAAAAAAAAAGTCCCAACAGCTAAATGTGACGGCACCCCGCACGATAGCACAAACAAAGTTGTGAGATTATAGAAATTAAATTTTTAATAATATATTTTTCGGGTACAGTATTCCTGTTTCCACAACCATAACAGCTGTATCCAAGAGCAAGTTGTGGGATTTCCATATTTTTTAATATATTTTTCGGGTACAGTATTCTTGTTTCCACCGCTGCATGACGACGAAGCACGAATCGGATTGGATACTTATACATCCGGATCTATATGTACATCCGAATCGGAAGGGTATTAGCCGTCATTAATAGTTGTCTTTGTGGAGAGTGCAACGGGTACCCAACCATTTCCAGCTCTCCATTTCCGTCTCTCCGTCATCCCACTATCTTGCACTTAGAGAAACAAAAGTTAGCCATGATTCCGGATGCCTTCGTTTCCAAATTGTGTGAGATACTCTTAACCTATGTAAGAGAAGAGACTGCCAAGATCTTGGGTGTGCCCGACGAAATCAAGAAGCTCCATAGGATGCTGAAGAGGATGCAAGTTGTTCTTGCTGATGCAAAGAATAGATGCTTCGACAACGAGATTATCAACCTTTGGCTGAACGAGCTGCGAGATCTCATGTACGATGCAAACGATATCATCGATGAATGTCAGATCAAGGGCTTGAAGCTTCTCAGCTTAAACTCATCATCATCTCGTTGTGCTGAGTAGGTATGTTGTTGCTATCCTCCTATTGCTTGCTTGCATAAAATCAGATTCCGTCATGAGATTGGTGATAGAATTAAAAATCTCAACTGTGAGCTCGAATAACTTGCCAAGCGCAAAGATGACCTCCATCTTACACCTGCTCCTCGTGATGACCATTATAAGAGTAAAATTAGCCCCAATATATCTCCTGTACTTGTTGAACTTGATCTTGTAGGAGAGAAAATTGAGGATGATACAAGGAGGATGGACTTGTTGAAGCAATCAGCAAGTATGGGCCAACAACAATCAACTGTACAAGAAAAAGGTCACAAATAGTTTCCATCTCTGTGTTTGCTTTCTTTCCTCTCCTATAGTTTTGAATGGAGGATAATTGACAAATAGGACCATCAATTTATTCTTCATGTTTTGCGGCTGCTTCAGCTACCAAGAGATGTTATTCTGCACCATTCTCGTCCTTTCAGTTACATATTCTGCTCAGATTACTCATGACCTTGCCTCCAAATAGAGGCTATTTGATGCCAGTTTTTTATTTATTTTCTTTTCTTGGCTGCCTTCTTTCATTGAATACATGGAATCCTTGTGCGCATATTGCATGATCTATAGCTTTTTGTGTTGGACGTTGACCCAGGGACTACAGTAAAAAAGAAGGAAAGTCTGGGACTGGATGGTATGATTACTCATCTTAGTTTCACTCTGAATTAGATGTAATACATTGTATCCTCCTTCCCTTTGCATGCGATAAGCGTTATATATAACACCTTGTAGGCTGGAGCTGTTGCTTTGCTCTATTTGGTGTGTCTGTTGATGTCTTAAAATTACTCAAACAGAAGAGTATAATGCATGAACATTAGGACGATGTTTTTTTAACCCGATAAAACATTGTTTTCATGAGGTGGTCTGATATTTATGCGGTCTGATATTTAACCTTCAAGACCAGTATCTCGTCTTCAAGAAGATCAAGCAACAGCAATGGTTATTACATACAAAAAGCAATTCGAGAGGTAATTGGCTACCAGACTCGCAATTACTGAAATCTAAGGGGAAAAATTGGGTGACAATTTATTCTCAAAATTAAAAGGTTGCTTGGTGAAAGCATTCCTCCACCCTTTGATCATTTTTTTTATTTTTTATTTTTTTTTTGATGTGAAGAACTTATGTTATTCAAATCCTGATAAGTAAAGATCTAACATCTTGTTTGTTTTTATACCCTTCCTTCAGCTTTTGTGTGTTCTTGCAGGCCCAACAGGTCAGCTGAAATCCCTTGTTTCTAAAAGCTTCTCTCCAACTGCATTGGTAGCTGTTATTCTACCAACAACCAATTACAGAATCTATGGTACTAATTCCGAAAACCACTGTCTACTAACATGCATTAATCAACAGTCACTAATTAGTAGAATCAAGACTAGACCTCTTTCTTGTTCTCGTGCAGAGAAAGGATCGATGACCGCAAGATGATTGTGTTCCAAACTTCATTATTTCACCTGCTTGGCCGGAAAAAGTTAGCATCACGGACAAAACCTCATGAGATCAGTGTATCATACTTGGGAGCATGAGACATTGGAAAGATGTGAATGAAAGTATCGAGTGTGCGAGCAAGTACATTATCGAATTTTGGGACCATTTGTTTTGAGGATTTGACTGTGGAAATCATGTTCGACGTATTATTGACACATTTGGATGGACAAGGATTGGAAAGAAATGACATTTTTTTAGAGTGTATTTGCATGAATGCAAGAGCAGAAGGATTCATGAATACATAAACCATATTTTGTACTTTGATGTGAGAGCATGTAACAGCAGAATTCTCTCATTTCCTTCAAACATTCTGCAAGATTTTTCTAAAGCAAATTAGTATCCGAAAACATGAGGTCATGCCAGTCTGTGTAATAAAAATGTGATAGAGAAAGCATGTTGCATGTCTATGATCAATTGAAAAAATTCTTTTGATGCATCTATCAATGTGACCATATGAAAACCATTTGACCCCATAATTGGGCTATTATTCATTTGATGATGATGATGCTATTTTTATGATGGATTCTGTAGCTAGGGATGCAAACTGGAATTTTGTGATCCAAGATCAGCCCAACCAATGAAGATCATAGGATTGGTCTTTTCCTCTTCTGTTTTCTCATTCTAATCAATCTTGCTTCTTCTATAGAATTGCACCTAGACGCCGATTACTCTTCTCTTGAATTCTTGCAAGTACCAACAAATATATTGCATTTATTATTATTATTATTATTATTATTCGAACTAGATTCTTGTTAAGAAAAACCATTATCGAGAAACCCATCCATGTTATAAACCATCGAGTCTAGATATTTGATGATGCATCATTCAAAAATCAAACACAGAATCTCCTATTATTAATAAACGGGCATGACCATTTAGATTAATCCCAATTCACATGCACTAAATTTTATTTGGATACAATTTTTAGCAACATGCTCAGAATAACGGAGTCTACCAGCCAATGTTTACAAATGATGCTGAATATAAAAAGAAAAATATAAAATTATTATACACTTGACAAATCATTTTCCTTCATAAATATAACAGAAGTACATTTTTTTTTAAGCAAAGATTGGAAATGCTCCAAAGTACACAGAGTCGATAAAGAAATTGAAAAAAAAAAGTTATGGGAGTTCTCTTGACCTTGCAATACCCGAGCAGGCTCATCATCATATCTTTGAACCTTATGTCATTGTTGGTGTTGCTTTGAGCAATCATCTCCACTAGGTCATTCTCTCTCTTCAATTTTCTTTATCTCATGAAGCCTGAGCAGACAATTTTATCTTAGACCTTGTTTAATTATGGCCGTCGATCTTGTTTGAGGACTCATCTCCACCGGGATATTCCTTCTTCCTTTACTTCTCCATGTGTTGCACAGGGTCTTTGGTCCCATCAAGAAATAGTTTTTCAATCTCAACCCTTGTTGTCTTCGGATCTTAGTGGAGGTGGGCTGAGTTGCTATCTTCTCCTCCCTAACTATCCTCAATCTTGTACCAATGCAAGAAAAAGATTCAGTTTTTAGTGCATGATAAAATTTAATCAAATCCTTATCACTACCTTATATAAGGCTTCAATTGTGTTGACAAAATACCTTGATGCCACTCAATATAACTATCCAGAATAACTGGATTATTTAACAATATACTCAAAAAATCTAGATCTAAAGGTCGAGTAAGGTCCTATGATGCAGTATTAAGTCAGCCTTCCGATTCTCAACTCTAAGGATGAACAGTTTACTTTGTCATGCCGAAATTTTCAAACCAAAACTAAAGATAGAAACATTTTCTAAAAAAAAGTAAAGATCAAAAGAAGAACACAAACTTACAAAAAGCACCTTGGAGAGCTCTTCGTGGTTCATCTTGCAGAACCCACTCTCCAAACCCATCCCCCTTTTGCTGTAAACCTGGGATGCGGACCCTACCACCTTCTTGCTGGTGGCTCTGTCGCCTCCTTGGAGGCGGCATTCATATTTGAACCTCACCAATATCTTTTGTTGGTTTGGTGCACCCAAAGAAGTTGTGGATTCCCTCAATGTCCATGGCAGAGCCTCCTAGCCATTGGAGCAGCCTTCTCGAATTAGCCATGCCCGAGTAAGCTTCAGGACTCCATGAACGCTGCATGTTGGAGCAAGAATAATATTAGTGATTGTGACACATTGGCTTGTCCTTATGGACCCTTTTATAGAGTTGAGGATGCATAATATAGTGAATAAACATGGAAGGCATTTAATGGCTATATCTTGCAGGATTTGGACTAGTAGACAGGAACTGAGATTAAGAGTTAGGATATTTTGGATGATGTAAATTGGAAGTAATAAATGAAAGCTTATAGAGGCTGTGGGCGGGCGCATGAACATGGTAGGATGTTTTAGGAGCCATATCTTTTTTCTCTTTTTTTTTTTATGGAAAGTGGAGGAAGTGAGTGACTTCCCCTAAATTTTATTAAGGATCTAAATCCGATGGATGGCAGACAGAAGGAGTTACAAAGAAATAGTTTACATGCAAGAAAGAATGGAGGAAATGGCTTTGTGACTGTTTTAGGAACCATATGGTGCACCACCGACAAGTTGGATATTGGTTCATGGACTGAATCTGATGAGATCACAGTATCACATTTAGTATCGATGGCATTATTTACTACAATATTTTGGAAGATAGACATTGGAAAAGAAATGAATGGAACTTTAGACTCTGCGGGCGAGTTCATGAACCTCACAGGTGCATCATGGACCCTATTTTTTATGACTTGACTGCGGATTAATTATAGTCCATTTTGGATTAGTGCATGAACAAATCATGAATTAGAATATAACAAATTCTATATTTTGATGCAACCATGTTCTTTCTGTTATTCTGCAAAGATTTTTCCAATGTAAATTAACGCTCCAAAATATATCAGATATTGCTTGTATATCAGAAATTTGATAATATTATCAATATGCTACCATAACAAATAATTGTAGTATGTCTATGGTCTATAGAGAATTTCATTTGATACTCACAGCAATATTGCACACGTAAGTAAACATCTTAGATTTTCTTAGGGACATCATAACATCTTTACATATGTATACCTATCTGCTATTTGAGTAGCTTAAAGGAGTCGGCCTATATTAGTTCAAGGTCAAAAAGCCCATTATTAAAAACCGTCAGCTGATGGTGGGCCTAATAACCAAGAATCCCCATAGATATCGTAGGTGCCAAGAAAGGTTGGGCCTTCTCTTTAGTTAGCAGACGGGCCCAATGAACCCTCCCCGTCCAGTTAGCATCTGGTCCCCTGCATTGGTACCCCCCATAATACACACCGCTCCTAAATAAAAAGGTAGATTATAATGTTGTTAGTTAAGTAGCAATTCAATGACTTGTTATCAATAGATCATGATAGCATTAATATGTTGAACCATTTTTATTTTTATTTTTTTTTCCTCTGGGTGAAAGGTAAGCGCATTTTGAAAATTTACTGGAGGCTTATATTAATAATTTTCGAGAGACTGAAAAAAAAGTCTTAATTAATGACTATGAGGCCTCAAATCTCTTGCTAATTTTTGATTACTGATATCTGAAAAGCAACCACAAGTAATGGCTAATTACTGAGTTGGTAATTTAAAGAATGCTAACAACTGAATTGATGTTAGGGTTAGCAATCTACAGGTCAACATTGATTCAGATCATATATCAAGTCTCTTAAGGTTTGGCCTGAACTCGACCCAAACTATTAGCGGGTCAAGGATGCCTGATCTATACCCAACCTATAGCTAATCCACTAACTCTTGCTATTTGGCCGAACCCATATAATTTTGTGGTTCATATTGTATGACTACACCCTTTTTCATAATTTTTGGACTAAATTGCATCGCATGACGAAAAAATGATAAAATAACAATATTTATCACAAATTTCTTATCTTTTTTTTTTTTTTTGATTAGGGTGTTCATCACACATATAACTTTAAATTATCTCGAAGATTAAAAGTATTCATATTAGTTGCAAGTTTGCATACCCCACTATTCATGTGCTTACGTGTAGATGCTAAATCATCTTGTATCATATTAGCAGAAGATAGGTGGGACGAAAACTCAAGCTAGAACTGTTATCATATTTCTTAACTCAAAGCTATTGTTAAAGCAATTCCTAGTTTGTACAGCCAAAAAGATTAGAGTTTGAGTTAAAAATTTAAAATCTCTTTTTTTTATTTTTTTTAATTGCATAAAAAAAATTAAAAATATTCTCACCCCCATACCTAAATCTAACATTGTCCTTAATATTAAAGAAAATTTAAAGTAGTAATAGGACAGAGGAGAAGTTACCTGATATAGGTGGGTAAAGTGACAATTGGAGCCAAAAACCCCCAAACCTGCATGTTAGTTATTTTTTTATTTATTTAATTATTTTATTTTATTTATTTTTTTATTTTTTTATAATATTTACATGTTGGGTTGCAAGAGCGCTAAGTTTTATGTCTTCAGCCAGACAAATTTTTGTGGATTCATTTTTTTTTAACTATTATCTAAGAATGGTTTTGGAAGAGTCCGAGGAAGAACAGTTGGCTGATGACAATCTATGCTCATGAGGGGAACAGAATTAGGAAGCGCATGCTCGACCCCTTCATCGGAATGGGCAAGGTAAGCTTCGAAAGGGTCCTTACTATAAGTTTGAAAGAAAGTCTCCTGAACCAAACTTTCAATCATGTCAACTTTATTGATTTCTTCATCGTCTGGTGGTTGTTTACTTATGTTAAAAACATTAAGCTCGACTTTCATGTTGCCAAAAGATAACTTCAGCATCCCATTTCGACAATTGATCACAGCATTTGCTGTGGCTAAGAAAGGTCTACCTAAAATTATAGGTGTGTGACTGTCTGGATGTATTACAGGTTCGGTCTCAAGGATAACGAAGTCCACAGGATAGTAAAACTCGTTTATCTTAACTATTACATCCTTTACAATCCCCTTGGGGTACTTCACCGTCCTATCTGCTAAGGAGAGGGTAATATTTGTGGGCTTTAATTCCCCCAAACCTAACTTTTGGTACACATAGTAGGAAAGTAGGTTCACACTGGCTCCTAAATCTAATAGAGCTCTCTGAATGATGGTTTCTTCTATTTTAATTTCAACAGTGGGACAACCAGGGTCCTTGTATTTTGGGGCAATCTGTTGTTGAATGAGAGATGAGGCTTGTGCCGCCATCACAACTTGCCTAAGAATACTGGTTTTTCTTTTCACCGTGGTCATGTCTTTTAAGAATTTTGTATAGGAGGAGATTTGTCTGATGGCATCTAGGAAGGGTAAATTTATTTGGATATTCTTAAAGATTTGCATGATTTCATCAAAGTTAGATTGTTTCTTGGAGTCCCAAAGTCTACTGGGAAAGGGAACCTTAGGTTTGTATGTTTTTATGAGTTCTTCCTTTTTGTCTGATTTATCCTGTTCTTGACCTCTCTTCTGAATAGGGTTCTTATCATATTCATTTTTATTTTCTTTTTCATGTTCAGAAAGTTGGACTTTATTATCCACTTGCTTGCCAGACCTTAAAGTGGTAATTGTCTGGACTTCATAGGTCAGATTTCTATTAGAATTGATTTGATACTGACCTATCTGACCTTGATTTTGTTGTCTACTAGGGTTAGACACTGGTTGACTAGGTAGTTCACCTTTCTTCCTATCCCCTAGAGAGTTAGCTATTTGGCTCAGACTAACCTCAAGTTTTGCAATTGCTTGCGCATGGAATTGGTTAGTCTGGGCTTGGGCTATATTCCCAAAATATAGGATGCTTCCCCAAGGTCTTTCATGGAGAACCTTTTTGACAACCAGACCTTGACCGAGGTTAGCATGGGAATATCATTCCCTATCAGGAGGATGTCGTCCACGTACAGTACGAGAAATACGACAGTACTCCCACTAACCCTTTTGTAAACACACGGTTCCTCTTCATTTTTGATGAAATCAAACGTTTTGATTGCGTCATTGAAACGAGTGTTCCAACTCCGAGATGCTTGCTTTAGTCCATAGATGGACCTTTGCAGCTTGCAGACCTTGTGATCTCCATCACTGGAAGTGAAACCCAAAGGCTGTTCCATATAGATGTCTTCATCAAGATATCCATTCAGAAAAGCTGTTTTCATATCCATCTGCCAGATTTCATAATCATGAAATGCTGCAATGGCAAGCAATGTTCGGATGGATTTCAGCATGGCTACAGGTAAAAAGGTCTTCTGATAGTCAATGCCCTCGCGCTGACTATACCCTTTCGCCACAAGCTTTGCCTTATAGGTCTCTACCTCTCCATCCAAACCTATCTTCCTTTTGTAGATCCATTTACATCCAATAGGTACAATACCTTCTGGTGGATCTACTAAAGTTCAGACTTGGTTGGAATGCATGGAGTCTAACTCTGACTTCATAGCTTCCAACCATTTCTCGGAATCGATATCAGATATCGCCTCGTCGTAAGTTTTGGGATCCTGCGTGTGATCCCTATCTCCCACTAGAAACATTTCCTCGGTATCCTCTTCTAGTATACCTAAGTATCTATCGGGAGGATGGGAGACCCTACTAGATCTGCGAGGTGGTTGAGGGACATCGTGTACTGGCTCAGTATGAATGGGTTCGATAGGATCCATGACTCGTTGCTTTTCAGAGACTTTCTCTTCAAGCTCAATTTTCCTCCCACTGCCTCTATCAAGGATAAACTGGTTTTCCAAGAAGATGGCGTGACGGCTTACAAACACATTGTGATCCTCTGAGACGTAAAAATTGTATCCTAATGACTCTTTAGGATATCCTATAAAACGAGCACTTATGGTCCTAGCCTCTAGTTTGTCCGCCTGTAGTCTCTTGACGTGGGCCGGACATCCCCAAATCTTGAGATGACCAAGACTTGGTTTCTTACCATGCTATATCTCATACGGTGTGGTATGAACGGATTTAGAGGGAACTCTATTCAACAAGTAAATAGCTGAAAATAGGGCATCTATCTAAAGAAACAAGGGTAAATCAGTGAAGCTCATCATGGACTGGACCATATCAATAGAGTCCGATTCCTCCTCTCTGACACTCCATTGAGCTGAGGTGTATCAGGAGGAGTCCATTATGAAACTATACCATTCTCCTTGAGATAATCACGGAACTCTCCATTAAGGTATTCACTTCCTCGATCTGATTGAAGAACCTTAATGAGTTTTTGTGCTTATTTTTCTACTTCATGTCTAAGCTTTTTGAATCTTTCAAAAGTTTCATATTTGTGTCTCATACACATATCCATACCGTGAGTAATCATCGGTAAAATGAAGTAAAAATTACAACCCCTAGCCTGCACATCGAATGGACCACACACATCAGTGTGTACTAGGGTAAGTATTTCAGTGGACCTCCCTGTGTCCTACAAAGGATAATTTGGCCATCTTTCCTTGAAGGCAGAATTCACAAATCAAATATGACTCGGAAGTCAATGAGCCCAAAAGCTCATGTTTCTCCAATTTGTTTATTCTGTCTTCTCCTATATGGCCAAGCCTGAGGTGCCACAAATACTTTAGATTTATCTCATTTTTGGATCTATTAGATCCTATGGTATTTACTGTTTGCTTAGATATATTCACAGATACATCCATATGTATGTGATAGAGACTGTCAATCATAAAACCATGTTGAATCAATTTATTTTTCAAATAAAAATCTTTCTGTGCTAAATAAAATACAGAAATCAAATTTCTGCTAGCAATAGGTAACAGTCCCTAAGTATCCTGAGCATATCTGACATACCTTCTGAAGGTCTATCACCCTTCATGTTCTTTATGCTTCCCATGTACGTAGAACAGTTTCTCTTTCAATGGCCGTCCATGATGCAATGGAAACACTTTTCCTTGCAATTGGCCTTTTCCTTGGAACTTGCTCACATGGTGTTTTCTTAGTCTTCTGCTTCTTCGCAGGCTTCTTCTTCTTCCAAATAGACTCTCTCTTGAAAGTAGAAACCAACTTGACAGCGAAAACGATGCCCCTTGAACTTCTTCAAGGTCCCTAAGTTAGTTACTAATTTATTTAACAATTCAATTTTGGTGCATACAATCTTGTTCATATGGTAATTTACTATAAACTGTTCATATGAAGCTAGAAGGGATTGTGGGATCAAATCCGTTTGCAATTCCTTGTGCATGGTCATGCCGAGCTTCTCAAGCTTCTTCAAGTCCTTTATCATGGTCAAACCATGATCGTGGACAGACTGCCCCTCACGCATCTTTGTCTTAAAGAGCCTCTTGGACACTTCAAAACATGCTGCGTGACTCTAATCACCATACAACTCTTGCAGGTGATTTAATATGTCCCTGGCAGTCTCATGTTCTCATGCTAGCATTGTAATTCATTGGACATGGATGCCATTGTGCAGCACCTAACTTTATTGTCATTGTTCGTCCACTTAGCATGCGTCTTACGCTGATCAGTGATCGGATAGATTGGTAACACCGGGATTCCAAGGTCTAACACATACCCTAATTTCTCATAATTCAAAACTATTTTGAAATTTGCGGAGCCAGTCTTTATAATTGGGTTTGGTCAAACGGTTGTTCTATAGGATATGAGTTAAAAGTCTAGAAGTTGACATTATAATCCTCAGAGAGTAAAGATTCTAGTTAGAGTTTTGTACTTGATTCTAATTTGTTGTAGGGTCTTTTAGAACAAATGTACCTCCCACTATTTTCTCGAATTCCTCACACTCCCCTGGTAGGAAAACAGAAATCCTACACGACTAGGATTTCTAGTGGGTACTGCGGTCCCACCGATTTACATGCCACCTCACCTAACAGTTATTGATGACACATAAATTGATGAATGTACAACTCTTGTACAATGCTTCTCAAGCATGTTGCAGTGCTACTTGGTCTCTAAGCCATGAAGACCTCACCTAACAGTTATTGGTCTCATTTCTTAGTTAAGTCATACCCACCGTATAACCGTAGAAATAAAGTCGTCATTGGATCCTCACCTAACAGTTATTGGTGCCCAACCCCACTTTTATCCTACAACATCTCATGTCCATAGAGAGGTCCAGCCCCCCGATGCAACTTGACCACTGTGTCCAGCCGAGACAAATCAACATCAGAAAGACCTTAGCAGCTTTACTACGGTGGAATACCTATAGACTTAATATTGGTTAATCATGTCTTAGTGTTTACAACTTGAGCTCTTCATACGAGGTAATCGAACAATTGGCCAGGTAAGCAGGTGGGAGGCTCCCCTTACTCAGAGAGTAAGGTCCTAATTAAGTAACCACCTTTCATGCTTTCCTAGACACCAATTAGATCAATTAATCTAATATGACTCGCTCATGTTGGTTCACTCTCGACTTGATTGAGGAGGTTTTAATTTAGGTCTCAATTAGGTTTGCTACATCACATGTAAACCTATCTACCCGACTCTCATTCACATCACATGCAAACGGCACATTGCAGGCAGTTTATTAAAGCTAAACTTTAAATAGGTGATGATCATGGATTCTAATTAGGTCGTATTATAAGCACATGCACGTCAATCGATCAATTGGTCTTCAACTCTTGAATTGGTTCCAAGCCTCCTTGATTCGATCCTTGACCAACTCTTGATCCAATCGCCATCAACCGCTTAGACCCCTGTTCATCTCATGCCTTGTCTTCAACTTGATCGTTGACATACATCACATCACAGAAATACAACCAGATATAAAATAAAAATAATAATAAATTACATCTTCTTTTAGGAGGCACGCAGGCCTCTCAAAACATCAAATAAGATGCATGCAAGCATCTGAAAAATTACATGACATTGCAGATCACATCGCAGGTCTTTACATTTAATACCAAAAGGGTTTGAATCCTATCATCATCACCACATGCAGCAATTATAATTTTCAGATCTGAAATCTAATTGATTATCTCATGCCATAGGTTGCTGATCATGCTAATCATGATTCTAAACTTTGTAATCCCATTAACAATGCAATTAGAATCATCTTTTTATCACATAAAAATCAGCATGCAAAAATCAGCATCCTAGAAAAAATCTGCATGCAGAAAATTTTCAGCATGCATAATTTTTCAATTTTCAGATCTAATAAGCCTACTAATAATTAATCCTTACCTTAATCTACGAAGCCTAGGCTCTGATACCACTGTTAGAATACCCCGATCATGCCGCTGAAATTTAACAGAATTCAGATGCAGCGGAAGAGGCATGCGCGGGATCAACCGTTCATCGCATAAACATTGTTCAAAAACCGTTCGTAGATAGATGAGGATTAAAAACTTTTTAAAACATTAGAAGATCAGATCTTCACCTTGTCCGGGTAGATGATCACCGCAAATTGAAGTTCGTGGTTTAAGATGATGGTTCGCTTGAAGCCGTTCAAGTGTCCGGCCTCTACGGGTATCCACACGAAGCAGAGGACCAATCCAAACGCTCTAATCTCTCCGGGGTGCTAGCTCCCTTGCAGAGATATGTTTTGATGGCTGATCTCCTCTCTTTCAATCAACCCTTGATTGTGCTTGAGAGGAGGAAGAAGAAGAAGGGATGATGAAGAAGAATCAAAGCATCTTGCTGCCCTAGTCTTTCCCTTGCGTTGGATGAAGCAAAGGAGGAGGGAGGAGGCCGCCAAGCTTCCTTTTTCCTTTCTTCTTGCTTGCGGCTGAAACAAGGGAAGGGGAGAGGGTGGCCACGGCACAAGAGGAAGAGGGCTTCATCTATTAGGTCAGCCCCAAAAGCATCCTCTTAAATAGCATCTAGGGCTCCTACAAATTAGGAGCCCTTGACCTATTTCCAAGAGGGGCGCCGGCCCCTCTTGTGTTGCCGCACCAAGGAAGATAAGGAGGAGGGGCGTGAGCCCCTCCTTCTTGTGTTGCCCTAATCCTCCTCTAAGGAGGATTAGGAGGCCTCTATTTGGTTTAGCCCTAATCCAATTAGGGTTTAACCAAATCATGAATCAATTGGGTTCAATCTATACTAGTCCTAATCCAATTAGAACTTGAATGAACCATGACTCAATTGAACTCTTCAATCCTAACCCAATTAGGAGTCATGTTGATTCATTAGATTAATAATTAATTAGGACTTAAGAAACCCTAATCCAATTAGGACTTATTTAATTTTAGTCCTAATCCAATTAGAACTTTAATTTGAATCCGAAGTCCTAATCCGATTAGGACTCTAGGAATCCTACTCCAAGTAGGAATCCAATTTTAATTCAAAACTCCTAATCTAATTAGGATTGTAGGAATCCTATTCCAAGTAGGAATCCCAGTCCTACTCCAACTAGGATTTCCAGTCCTAATCCAATTACGACTCTAGGAATCCTACTCGAAGTAGGATTTGTGTTTAAGTCCAATTAATTAATTCCATTGTTCCTTCTTCAACTGAATATCAATCGAATTGATTACTTGTGATTCCTAATCACGATTCAACCATCGGATCGGTCAATACTTCTAGTGTGTGTGACTCCATAGGTTCTATTCTGACTGGTAGTGAGATATATTGTGATCTCTATCACAATATCATTGAAAACTCCTTTCAATGGATTGGAACGATTCCAACTCTACTCATTAGGGTTTATCGATCATCGAGATAATCCCTGTGAGTCCCACCATCCACCAGTGATACCTAGCAGCATGTAGTGGCTACCCAGTAGAATAGAATGATGAACCTCTAGGTGCAGTTATCATATGATACAGTCCTACTATCGTGGATCCCTACAGGACGGAGGTCATGGATAACTCGTCAAACCCCTTCGTCTGTCATATGTCAAGATTTATTTGACTCGAGTTCGATAGTGGAAAACTCTTTCTCCACTTTCTATTACTGCCCTGGCCAAGGTCTTAGAATTCAGTCTAACAAATCACATAGGATCACTCCTCTTCTATCAAGGTCGATAGATTCCATGTGAGTGCATACCCTACTCCTACAGTGAACTTACTGCAGCCAATCTACACTACAGGGACCCATATGACTAGAGACCATGTATACGTGTAGTCAAACTACAATAACCTCACTGTGAGTAGCTGAAGCACCGCAGGTCAAAGGACCAGTCATACTACTGCAACATCAAGCAAGTCACTGACGAATGGATAGACATCCAAGTGACTTCTTGTCTTGGTTACGCTCAGTACCCTTATTCTCTAACAAGCACCTGCACTATCACTTCAGTGTCCCTACACTGTGGACTCAAGTCTCGTCCATCCAGAAGGAAAGTGATCTGTGCACTGATCGGATCGATCACCGTCCTCGTGATGATCCATTGATCAGGAACATTTAGAAATTAATTACCAATGATACATGGCTCAAATTCTCAACTCTTGAGAATATGCATCATCATCTTATTAATTTCTTGGACGATTCATAGACACATAAATAATATGAATGAAAAGATGCCTTTTATTTATTCAATAATAAATAGTCAAGTACAAAATTATGTCCCTAGAATTAACAATGTGTCAGCCAGATTGGCTTCTAGGGCATACATCTAACACACAGTCCCTACCACTTCCTTGATGGTGGCTTTGCCGTCTCCTTGCCCTTGGAGGCGGCATTCATATTTGAACCTCACCAATATCTTTTGTTGGTTTGGTGCACCCAAAGAAATCGTGGATTCCCTCGATGTCCATGGCAGAGCCTCCTAGCCATTGGAGCAGCCTTCTCGAATTAGCCATGCTCGAGTAAGCTTCAGGACTCCATGAACATTGCATGTTGGAGCAAGAATAATAGTAGTGATTGCGACACATTGGCTTGTTCTTATGGACCTTTTATAGAGTTGAGGATGCATAACATAGTGAATAAACATGAAGGCATTTAATGGCTATATCTTGCAGGATTTGGACTGGTAGACAGGAACTGAGATTAAGAATTAGGATATTTTGGATGATGCAAATTGGAAGTAATAAATGAAAGTTTATAGAGGCTGTGGGCGGGTGCATGAACATGGTAGGATGTTTTAGGAGCTATATCTTTTTTCTCTTTTTTTAATGGAAAGTGGGGGAAGTCACTCACTTCCTCCAAATTTTATTAAGGATCTAAATACAATGGATGGCAGAACAGAAGGAGTGACAGAGAAGTAGTTTACAAGCAGGAAAAAAATGGAGGAAATGGCTTTTAGGAACCATATCGTGCAGCACCGACAAGTTGGATATTGAATCTTATGAGATCACAGTATCACATTTGGTATCTATGGCATTATTTACTACAATATTTTGGAAGATAGACATTGGAAAAGAAACGAATAGAACTTTAGACTCTGCGGACGGGTTCATGAACCTCACAGGTGTATCATGGACCCTATTTTTTAGGACTTGACTGTAAATTAATTATAGTCTGTTTTGGATTAGTGCATGAACAAATCATGAATTAGAATATAACAAATTCTATATTTTGATGCGACCATGTTCCTTCTGTTATTCTGCAAAGATTTTTCCAATGTAAATTAATGCTCCAAAATATATCAGATATTGCTTGTCTATATCAGAAATTTGATAATATTATCAGTATGCTACCATAGCAAATAATTGTAGTATGTCTGTGGTCTATAGAGAATTTCATTTGATGCTCACATCGATATTGTGCACATAAGTAAACATCTTACATTTTCGTAGGGACATCATAACATCTTTCCATATACCTATCTACTATTTGAGTAGCTTAAAGGAGTGGGCCTATATTAGTTTCAAAGGTCAAAAAACGCATGACATTTAAAAAACCCTAAGTTGATGGTGGGCCCAATAACCAAGAATCCCCATAGATATAGTAGGTGCCAAGAAAAGGTTGGGCCTCCTCTTTAGATAGCAGATGGGCCCAATGGACCTTCTCTGTCCAGTTAGCACCTGGTCCGCTGCATTGGTACTCCCCATAGTACACACCGCTCCTACATCAAAAGGTAGATTATAATGTTGTTAGTTAAGTAGCAATTCAATGACTCGCCAAGGTCGTACACTACAATTATCACTAGATCATGATCACATTAATATGTCGAACCATTTTTATTTTCATTTTTTCCCCTCTGGGTGAAAGGTGAAAGGTAAGCGCATTTTGAAAATTTACTTGAGGCTTATATTAATAATTTTCTGGAAACTAAAAAAAAAAAAATCTTAATTAGTGACTATATATAAGGCCCCAAATCTCTTGCTAATTTTTGATTATTGATTTTTCAAAAGAAGCCACAAGTAATGGCTAATTACTGAGTTGGTAATTCAAAGAATGTTGACAACTAAATCGATGCTAGGGTTAGCAATATGCAGGTCAATATGGATTCAGATCATATATTAAATCTCTTAGGGCTCGTTTGGTTCGCGGAAAGTATTTTCCCTCCTAGGAATATGATTTCTGGGAATCAGATTCCTAGGAAGAGGATACCTAGGAAAGTACTTTTGGCATGTTTGGTTAACCATGGGAAAGTGACAAATTTCCAAAGTGCTTATGTTTGGTTGACCATCCACTTTCCTAGGAAAGTTAAGTATAATTCCTATTATGCCCTTAATAAAAATTAGGTCTTTAATGCCTCTTTAATGCTTCTTTAATGCTGAAGGGTCTTTTTGGGAAAAAAATAAAAAAGGAGTGATTCCCACCTCATGGGAAAGTAACTTTCCCATGTTTCTCATGGGAAAGACTTTCCCATGAAATGTGGGAATCATATTCCCATGGGAATACAACTTTCCCATCTCTCTCCTTTGAAAACTCCAACCAAACAAGAGGCATTTCATTACTTTCCCGTTGACCACACTTTCCCCCCTCCTTTTCCTGCGAACCAAACGAGCCCTTAAGGTTTAGCCTGAACTCGACCCAAACTACTGGTGGGTCAAGGATGCCTGACCTATAGCCGACCTATAGCCCATCCACTAACTCATGTTATTTGGCCAAAACCATATAATTTTGAGTTTCATATTGTATGACTAGACCATTTTTCATAATTTTTGGACTAAATTGCATTGCATGACGAACAAAATCAGAAAAATAACAATATTAATCACAAATTTTTAAACAAATGCTATATCCAACGGCAGATAATCAGCCTGATAAAAATATAACATATACCCCCTTTTACTTGATTGTTTCACCCAAAGAGCCAAACATTCCATGTCTATTTTATCAGCATAAATAGAGAGAGGGACAACTCAAAAAAAATTAGGTTTTACTTAAATAAATTATGTAATCCATGATTCAACAAAAAAAAATAGTCCAATCTTACTGGATTTCAAACATAATCTCATTTTCAGTTTGGACAACCCAAAATACAGGTTGAATTAGCTGACCGATGAAACCATTGTCCTTCAATTTGACTTAAATGGTATGTTATTAGGTCAGGCGAGGGTTGGCCAATCTCTTAGAAAAGAGGTGCCAACAAATTTTGTACGTGTTTTGTATCCTCATTATCACTCGCTTGCTATTTTTCTCCCCTCCCTTCACCCCAATCCTCTCCTCGACCAAATCATCCCCTGCCGGGGAACATTGAGAAAATGGATAAATAAATAGTACTATTTTACTGAACTGTGACACAAACATCAGTTTCATGAAGCGTTGGAGCAAGCTCTTAAAATAAAATAAATAAAAAGTTTACTTTGCGTTGGGAGCTTAGCCTAGGAAAAGAGGCTACTTGTCTGGCATCTGTCATGCATGCAGGAAAATCACATTAACGCAGGTTTGAGCCCTGGGCCTGGCCTCTTCGGGCCAGCCCACAAGCCCAAAGAGCTAGGTTATTACAATCATATCTTTTTTTTCGGTAAAAAATAGGAGGGGAGGAGGAGGGACCAGCCCACCAGCATAGCAGCCCCACTACTGAGCCCTCCTTCGACCAGGAAATGTTCGATACAGGTCGAAGATTTTCGTGTGCCTTTCCCGACCAGGGAATGTACAATCATATCATGTACAGACCCAAATCAATTTTTTTGGTGAAATAAGTACATTCCAAAGAATCAAATCCAAGTTAGACCAGATTATTGGTTTCAGTATAATACTAATTAAGCCAGAGTCAATGCTAGCTCCAAAAAACACCATGATGTGGACCAAGATGACACAAAGTAGCATGGGTCTTCATGTTGGGCCATAATACGTAGAGGCAAAGGAAACTTTGCGCCATGTAGCACGTTCTAGAAAGCTTGGCTCGGACCCATTTATCATGCATATCACTTGTCAGTTGATGAAGTCAATAGTATAGCTTACTCCCAGTGACCCACTGTTCATGAGCTAACAAGCTATGATCTCTTCAAACATGTCATCGTTGAGGCCTTGGAACTTGTTTCCCTCTTGTCCCATGTACGGCAAGAGAGGGAATGAGTTGAGATAGATTTTACTTAAATAAATTATATAATCCATGATTCAACTAAAAATTTAGTCCATCCCTACTGGATTTCAAACAGAATCTCATTTTTAATTTGGACTACCCAAAATGCAGGTCGAATTAGCTGACTGATGAAACCATTTTTCTTTCAATTTGACTTAAATGGTATGTTATTAGGTCAGGCGAGGATTGGCCGATCTCTTAGAAAAGAGATGCCAACAAATTTTATGTGTTTTATAGTCTCTCGCCTTTTATTTTTCTCCTCTCCTTTCACCCCAATCCTCTCCTCCGCCAATCATTGTACCCAGTCCTGCTGCACTGTAGCATACGTGCGAGGCCCTTGCATCCTAGAGCTTCATCCCTTTATTGTGGAACTAAGGCTAAAAATGAGTTGGGTTCACCCATGACCCGACCCGACTCGCTTAGATTCGTCTTGACCTGAATTGGAGGACTCGTGGGGCAAGGGTCGGATTCTAAAATTGGACCTATTCCATTTTTCGGATTGGGTCTGGGTTTACTGAATTCAGACCCGACCTGACCTGACCAAACCTATCTAAAATTTAGGTAATTTTAGGTTTTCAATCCTCCGACCCGCCCCGAACTGATCCAAATTTATAAAATTATTGAGGCTTGCAGGCCACCGGGGTACAAACCAAACAAGTTAACTAGGAACCCGGAACTGGTTGCTTAAGGTCTGGCCCAGAGCTCTAGCATAGACCAGAGCAAACCCCTCTCTGTTTTTCCCAGACGGGCCAGACGGCCAGATGGCCCACCGTTGTATATGTTGTGCGTATTTTATTTGAAGACCTAAATGTACGAGCCTGCATTTGTAATTTCCATGCAAACCATTCTCCTGGTGAACCTCTGATATTTTGCTGTTGCAGTTGTGGCCGCATTATTGCAGTTGTGGACCTCTGCTACAGCCATGCACCACCTGATGGTTTATAACTGGAAACATATGCATAGATTTTTCTCTTTTCGGTTTCGTACACTGGAGTGTGGACTGTGGAGCTTGAATTTTGTGGGAGGATATACTCAAACTTAGACCCTTTCCATACTCCAACAGCTTCTTTCATATACTGTCCTGTAGCCTGGTTTCTTCGTGTCAGATGTGTCCAAACCAATCTTTGTAATATTAAAATAACTTCTAAATTTTTTACCTTTGATTCTTGAATAAGTTCTGATGACCAGAGAGCATGAGCACCTAATCATTGATCTGTGAGACTGTGAATTATCACCCTGCAGCAGGGTAGGCCAGCAGGTGTGACAGGGTAAAAGGCTCAAGACAAACACATCTGTTTCAGACTGCCAGAATGATATAGCTGATGCTATTCAAGAAGCCTGTTATCAGAAGCCACTATGCCTGTAGATCGGGTGGCTATTCAGAGAAGATTGCAGCTAGATCCTTGATCGTTTGAATCTGAAGGGAACTTCCTTCAGGCCATATTGCTATAACTAAAGAATCTGCCATGTTCATCTCCAGCAGTTCTTCAAAGAGGGATGTGGTTGATCTGCTGGCTCCAGGACTGGATGAGCAATGGTAATGTCGATTTGAGCTCCGTGCTAGGATTGGGACAGGACTGGTAGCATGCAGAGGGACAGAGCAAGCTAGGATTGGGATTGAAAATAAATCCAGTGGTCTCGGCGGGGCGATGATTTTCCGGCAGTTGAAGAAGAGCCGGAAGAGCTCGTTGGTGGGGAGCTCGACCTTTGACACGATCTAAGTTGGTTTTTCAAGCCGAAATTCTGATCGATATCTCACCTACTTGCTCTTGGTAGTTGGGTCTGAATCAATTTCCAAAGTTTTAGGTTGGGCTTATTGGGTCAAATCAGAAGAGGTTAGTTTTGCTGGCTACTCTTCTAAATATCGAATTTTGCATGAATACCTTTTCCAAATTGATATTTGCATGTATATCCTCTTAAAACACTTATTTTGCTATTTTATTCTTTTTTTATTCTTATTTTTGCATATGTACCCATGCCAGCTAACGCCGTTAAAAAATTAACAGTTTCAAATTAAAATAACTAAAATACCTTTAATAGGTAGACGTGGAAATAGAAATATTTATAAGGGATTGCGATCGCGACCCCGATGGCTAAAAAAAAAGACGGAGACAATAGCATAATTCCAAAATTTTATTTTATTTTTAATTAATATAAATATGATTTTTCTTAACACCGTTAGAACAACCGTTATATTAAGGGCATTTGTATAATAACAGAGTTTTATGAGGGTATACATGTAAATATCAATTTTGGAAGAATATTCATGCAAAATCCGATATTTAGAAGGCTATTCATGAAAAAAAACTCATTATTTAACTAAAAACTTGACTGACATATTTTATTCTCCAACTCTAGATTAGTATGATTTAGATAAAGTCACTACAAATCCAAATCCCCCATGCCTATCATATAAGTACGAATATTATATATATATATAATATTATATATATATATATATATATTCACAAATTTTGCTTTTTTCATTTTTTATTTTTTAATATTTTTCAAGATTTTGCAATGTAAAATAGGTGTCAAAAAAAAAATGTGCAAGATTTCTGCACAGATTTCAGAGCATGGAAAATACATAGATCACTACTAGTGAGATGCTACTTCAGAATTACTAAAATTTAGATGTAAATTGTTCGCTAAATAAGACAGGCAAATACTAGCAGATTCAAATTCATTCCTAGACTATTGGAAAAATTAGGTGCTAATATTTGCAAGTAATTAGAAATAACTAAAATTTAGATAACATGATTAGAGGGGAAATAAGAAAGATGTTCGTGGAATTGATACGTGTAGGACCACTATCCTAAGAGCAAATTATGCTCTCTCGAATAGATATACGACATTATTGTCTTCAGATGAACCAGGTTCAACCATAAACCACCTATGACGGGCACAATTGCATGGAGGTGTGAGCAAAAAGCCTCCTTCAATTGCTCACACTACAGAAAAAGTAGGTTTTACCAATACTTTTTTGCCAACGCTTTTTACAAGCGTCGGTAATTTTTGGTCTAGCGTCAAAATTTGCCGGCGCTTGTAAAAAGCGTCGGCAATAGACGACGCTAATAAGCGTCGGTGTAGTCGCCGGCCTAAGACGTCGGAACCTATTTCGTACTATTCCCTACCCCCCTTCTCCTCTCTCTCCGTCGTGGGCTTTCAAAAGGTGGTCCCTAACCCTCCAGCCGCCGCACCCCCCTTCCCCCCACCTCCCTAACCCCCTCCAGATTCAAGAAGCCATCTCCTTCCCTCCGATGATGATGTCTTCGCCCGCCTCTTTGCCGCCTCCTTGGATCCCGACCCCACCCCCCTCTCTCTCTCGAACCGTGGATCCTCAAGTCCCGTCTCATCGCCGGCGAGACCCTCTACGGCCTCTTCCTCCTGAGCTCCTCTCCGACTCTTGCCGAGATCGCCGGCCTCGCCGGCTACGACTACGTGGTCGTCGACATGGAGCACAGCTCTGGCGGCATCGCGGAGGCCCTCCCCTGCCTCACGCCCTCGCCGCCGCCCACACCTCGGCCATCCTCCGCCTTCCGGAGCTCTCCGCCACCTGGGCCAAGAAGGTCCTCGATCTCGGCCCCCAGGGCCTCATGTTCCCCATGATCAAGTCCCCCGGTGCCACCGAGCTCGCTGTCTCATTCTGCCGTTTCCTGCCGCGCGGCGTCCGCGGGTCCGCCCACACAGTGGTGCGCGCCTCCACCTACGGCATCGACGATGGCTACCTGGCGCGGGTGGACGAGGAGCTGCTGGTGATGTGCCAGGTGGAGACGGCGGCAGGGTTGGCGGAGATCGAGGCGATCGCCGGCGTTGAGGGGGTCGATGTGGTGCAGATGGAGTCGCTGGATCTGAGCGCAAGCATGGGGTATCCGTGGGATCCTAGGAATCTGAAGGTGAGGGATGCGATGAAGGAGGCGGAGAGGAAGGTGCTGGGGATGAGGAACAAGCTGTCGGCAACGGTGCTGGCGAGAGGGGACCGTATTTGGGGGGGCTTGCAATGCCGCACGATCGGGCGGAGAATATGAAGATGAGAGGATATCATATGGTAACGGGGGCAGTGGATGTGGGGATTTTCCGGCAGGCAGCGGTGGAGGACGTGAGGCGGTGGAGGAGCATGGAGGTGGACATTGGGGAGGAAACGAGGAAACGAGGCTCTGATTCAAAATAATTTTTAAAATATTTTTTTTTAAAAAAATATTTATAACGACGCTTTTAAAGCGTCGCGAACTAAAACCAAAAGGTTAAAAGCCGACGCTTTAAAGCGTCGCTAAAGGTGTTTTTAGCGACGCTTAAAAGCGTCGATGAAAACCACCTTAGCGACGCTTTCTAGAAGCGTCGGCAATTCTTTTTTCCACTCCGGCGTCAAAAGAAAACTGACGCTTATAAGCGTCGGTAAAAACCTTAAAAAGCGTCGCCAAATCTTGTTTTTCTTGTACTGTCATGAGAAAAGTACAAGGTATAATGAACCCAACTTAGCACGGTTGTGTAGAGATATGACCCCAAAGGTACTCTCATTGCAAGGAAAGGAAGTAGAGAGGGAGAAAGGAATCAAGAAGAAAATTCAAGAAGGAATTTTATTTCCTACAGAGATTTTACTTTTTTGATCTATATCTAAGATCCTGAATCTAGAATCATTATATAAACTCATTCCGAGTAACCCCTAGAGATGCTCACAGAGGCCTCAACAACTACTTCATGAAGGCACATCCAGATTTCTTAGAGTTAATGAAATGGAGTTACATCGAGGAAGAGTAAATTATAACCGGAGCCCATATGATAACAGAAACAGAGATGTAAGATATTCTCCATTGCCATATGAGCTGTATCTTGGCCTTTTTTTTGGTTCATGAAGTCATATGAGCTGATCTTGGGAGGTGGTTCATGAGGCTCGGAGAGTACCACCTAGAGAGAATGCCATGTACAGATTATTCTTTTTCATCCTATTGATAATGATATCATACCAAACGAAAACGTAAACCACACATCAAAACCACCCATCCTACATGCATCTATTATCAGGTTCGTTTTCATGTCTCTTCTTTTGCATTTTTTTTTTTTTTTGTGCTATGGCTGGCGTGATTCAACATATCAGTTCATTCCTTCTTTTTTTAAAGTTTTTTTTGTTTCATTATTTTCGTTCTAAGGCTAATTAGACTAACATGGCGTTCCCACAATCTAACACACTTTTATGCTGCTTGAATGTATTAATTTTATTTCAGTAAAGTAGAAAGCTAAAACTTGTATGAGAACTTTGGAAGGGAGATGGAACCAACCGCTCAGGAATCCAACATAAAAATTGGGTTTAATCCATTAGTTTAGAAAAGAAAATAAGGATCAGTTAGACATCAGCTCCAAGCACGTTAGTAATTTCAGACTTTTTTCTTTGGAAAAAAAATAGGGATGGGAGGTCCATTGAGATTTCATGGAGTCAATGAAAAGGCGTGACATGGATCAAGAGTTACATCAAGAAAGAATTCGCTTATTTTGTGAACCACATGCAATGTCTCGAGCGAGTGGATGGGCAATCAGTGGTGCAAGATGGACTTTGTGGGAGCCAGTGGATGGTGCAATTATTTCTTCTCTTCCTTCCCACCCTTCTTCAATTAGCGTCTCTGTCTTTGTAGAAGTTGAAGGGAAAAAAATCATGGATGCCTTCGCCTCTCGTTTGTGTGGGATGCTATTAACTCATGCAAAAGTTGGGAGCCGAAGAATGCTCATTGGGTGGCTCCCCCGTCCACTGACCGGAGGCCCGACCTCGACAATACCATTTAAAGTGATCCATCGCTGCATCTTGTCCTTTTATCTGCCCTTTTTAGTCAAGTCATAACAGCATTATCCATGAAAATGCTATGCGATTCCCATCTTTTTTTTAATATATATTTTTTTAGACAGTATTTTTGTTATAAATAAAATAAATATTTAAATACTAATAAAAAAATTATTTATTTATATTTATATAAATTTTTTTTTGACAAATATATATACAAATATTGATATTACTCAGATACCCAAATTTCTATTGATATTTAAATAGTTTCAAATAAGACAACAAATCTGGATGGATTTTATCCGATCCAACTCCACCCCTAGTAACATGCCGAAAGATTTAGGATCTCTACCCTTGCAATAGTTTGGAAGCCTTCGTTTTAAATTTTTTTTTGGTCATGATAATATTTTTTTTAAAATTTAAACCTCCATGGTTTAATTTAAAATATTATTATCATAATTATATTTAAAAAGTAGGATAAACTTTCAGCTACTAATAACCAACGGTCGTGTTTCGAACGAGTGGAAGGGTACTAGCGGTCATTAAATAGTCGTCTTTGTGGAGAGTGCAAGGAGTACCCTACCATTCCCTTCTCTCTGTCTTCACATGGTCCTGTAACTTGGAGAACAAAAGATGGCCATGATCTCGGATGCGTTCATCTCAAAATTGTGTTGGACGCTGTTAACCTATGCAAACGGAGAGGCCGTCAAGATCTTGGGTTTCCCCAACGAAATAAAGAAGCTCCATAGGAGGCTGGAGAGGATACATGACGTTCTCGCTGATGCAGAGGACAAACGCTTCGACAACCAACCCATCAATCGTTGGCTGAATGAGCTGCGAGATCTCATGTACGATGCAGACGACATCATCGATGAATGCCGGATCGAGGGCGAGAAGCTTCTTAACTCAAACTCATCCTCATCTCGTTGGGCTGAGTTGGTACGTTGTTGCTACCCTCCCATTGCTTTCTTGTACAAAGTTGGATTCCGTCATGAGATTGGCCATAGAATTAGGGATCTCAACCTTAGGCTTGATGAACTTGCCAAGGACAAAGCCGACCTCCATCTTACACCTGCTCTTCGTAATGACGGCTATAAGAGTAGAATTAGCCCCAAGACATCTCCTGTACTTATTGAACCTAATCTTGTGGGAGAGAAAATTGAGGATGATACAAGGAGGCTGGTGGACCTGCTGACAAAAGAAAATAAGAAAAAATTTCCAGTCGTTGCTATTGTCGGCATGGGTGGGATAGGCAAAACTACTCTTGCTCAGAAAATTTACAATGATGAGAAGCTTCGGGACAACTTCAACCAAATGCCACGGATTTGGTTGTGCGTGTCCCAACAGTTCTCAGACTCCGGTTTGTTGAGATCTATCATAAAGCAAGCTGGAGGTAATCCTGGAGATGTTGAGGAGAAGGAAGTGCCTGAACCCATGCTTAGCGAATTACTTAGGAACAAAAAATTCTTCGCAGTCTTGGATGATGTTTGGGATGCACGGGTATGGGATGAGCTATTAAGAAAAGCCTTGCAGAGTGGTTTGGCAGATGGTAGAATTTTGATAACAACTAGAAATATAAACATTGCTAAACAGATGGGTGCCATATACAGTCACATGGTGGAGAAGTTGTCTCAAGAGGATGGTTGGTCATTAATTTGCAAGATGGTGTTTGAGGAAGGGGATGAACAAGATATGCATGACTTAAGTGATATAGGGATGAAAATTGTAGAAAAATGTGACGGACTTCCCCTTGCTCTTAGGACTACGGGGGCGCTTCTTCGAACTAAGGCAAAAAGGCCATTGGAATGGGAAAAGGTCCTTTCTAGCTCAGCATGGTCTTTTACTAAGCTTCCGGATGGGGTGATGGGTGCTTTGTACTTGAGCTATCTGCATTTACCACCTCCTCTCAAGCAGTGCTTCACTTGCTTTTCATTATTTCCGGAGGACTACCTAATTCGTCGATATATTTTCGTCAGTAGTTGTATTGCAGAGGGCTTTGTAACATCCGAGGACGATACACCCTTGGAAGAGGTGGTAGGAGAGAATTGGAAGGAGTTGGTGCAAAGGAACTTCCTACAACCAGATCCTAGGTGGATTGATCAAGCACATTGCAGGATGCATGACCTCATGCGATCTCTAGCTCAGCATATAGCTAGGGAAGAGTGCTTCGTCGGAGATGCAGGAGCATTTGAACACAAGATCATGTCCTCCTCATCATCATCATCGATAAAATTACGCCGTTTATCAATTGTAGATGAAAAATTAGAAACCATACCAGACTTTATAATAGAACAGACATACTTGAGGACCCTGGCATTCTTCCATACCCCACTTATTCGTGATCTTCCGGAAGATCTCTTCAAAAAGCTAAGGAGTTTAAGGGTCCTGAACTTAAGTGAAACAGCCATTGCCAAATTCCCAACTTCCTTGGGAGACCTTGTGCACCTAAGATACCTCGATCTTTGTGAGACTCCGATAAGAGAGATACCAGAAAGTATGGGAAATCTTAGAAATCTCCAATTTCTGTTTCTCCGGAATTGTAAATATTTGCACGGCCTCCCTAGTAGTGTTGTGGGGTTAATCAATCTGAGGTTTCTAGACGTCAGGGATGCACCACTTGATGGTCTGCCCGTGGGAATAAGAAAACTGCATCAACTACGCTTACTTGGGGGATTTGTGTCGAATGGTAGCGAGGGCCGCAGATCTGGAGCAGGGGGAGATCCACACGGGAGGTTCTGCACCTTGGAAGAGTTGAAATCCCTCACTCAGCTCCGGTGTATGAGCATACAGAACTTGGAGAGGGTATCAAACAGGGCTGAAGCAAGAGCCGCCGCACTCAAAGCCAAGTCCCATCTCGGAGTTCTATTTTTGCATTGCACACTACCGAGCAGCTCTTCTGATGTGCAGCAGCCTCATGCCAATGATTACAAGGAGGAAGATATCAAGAAAATAGGAGAGGTATTCGATGAGCTCTGCCCACCGCCATCCGTTGAACTACTTGAAATCAATGGCTACTTCGGCCGTAAGTTTTCCAGCTGGATGATGACACCCTCCTCGTCATCTCTCCGTAACCTACGATGGCTGGAGCTGAAGAATTGTAGTCTATGCCAGCAACTTCCACCCTTGGGAATGCTGCCACAACTGGATAACCTCTGCATTGAAGGTGCTTTTGCAGTCAGAAGCATCGGGCTTGAATTGTTCTTCTTGGCAGATGCTAGGGCAGGAGGGGGGAATGGAAGAATAACATACTCTTGCTACTCCTACTTTGCCAAACTAGAGAAACTTATATTTGAAAACATGCCTAATTGGGAAGAATGGTGGTGGCAGTGGGAGGAAGAGGACAACCAGACAACATCGTTGCTACCATCTCTTAAGATATTGAAAATTCTTAAATGTCCGAAGTTGAGATCTCTTCCGAAGAGCCTTCTCTGTCATGCTACCGCTTTGAAGGAGTTATATATTACCGGTGCCCACAGCCTAAGAGAAATACAAAACCTCCCCTCTCTTATAGAATTGATCTTGATTGAAAACTCGAGTCTGGAGAGAGTATCCAACTTTCCTAGACTCAAACACCTACGCGTTCATGATTGTGAGGAATTGAAGGTTGTGAAGGGTGTGGATGCCGTGGAGCACATACAGCTCTATGATCAAGAAGCAGAAGAGTCTCTCCCAGACTAGTTAGTACGTGCTGGTGAAGAGCAACCATATTTTCCTTCCCTCCACAAGTTGACTCTCTCCAACAAAATCTATCGCCGAGGGCTGCCCGATTGGCCTCTGATCTGATGGCACAACACCCATCTCATGTTGAAGCAATCAGCAAGTATGGGCCAACGACAATCAACTGTACAAGAAAAAGGTTAGAAATGGTTTCCACATCTGTGCCTCCTTTCTTTCCTCTTTCTGTAGCTATGAATGGAAGATGATTGGCAAATAGGCCTATCAATTTATTCTTCATATTTTGCGGCTGCTTCAGCAAGCCAGGGATGGATGTTATACAACTCGGCAACTGTTTGATATTATGCATCATTCTCATCCTTTTAGGTATATATTCTGACCTGATCACTCGTGACCCTGCCTTCAAGAGACGATATCTGATACCAGTTCTTTTGGCCTTTTCTTCTCTTGGATGCCTTCTTTCATTGAATACATGGAATCCTTGTGCGCATGTTGCATGATCTAACAGCTTCTCTTGGCTGCCATATGATTGCTCATCTTAGTTTCACTCTGAATTAGATGTCATACAATGTATCCTTCTTCCCTTTGTAGGCCGGAGCTGTTGCTTACTCCAACTGTATTGGTAGCTGTTATTCTATCAACAACCAATTCCGAAAACCACTGGCTGCTAACATCAACAATTACTAATTACTAGAATCAAGGCTAAACCTCTTTCTTGTTCTTGTGCAGAGAAAGGATCGATGACCGCAAGATGACGGTGTTCCAAACTTCATTATTTCACCTGCTTGGCCGACAAAAGTTAGCATCATGGACAAAACCTCATGAGATCAGTGTATCATACTTGGGGAGTATCAGACATTGGAAAGATGCGAATGAAAGTATGGAGTCTGCGAGCAAGCACATTTACGAATTCTGGGACCATTTGTTTTGGGGATTTGACCGCGGAAATCATGTTCGACGTATTATTACCACATTTGGATGGACAAGGATTCGAAAGAAATAACATTTTTTGGAGTATTTGCATGAATGCATGACCAGATGGATTCATGAATGCATAAATCGTATTTTGTACTTTGATGTGAGAGCATGTAACAGCAAAATTCTCGCAATTCCTTCAAGCATTCTGCAAGATTCTTCTAAAGCAAATTAGCACTCGAAAACATGATATTGTTCTTGTCTATGTAACAAAAATGTGATAGAGGAAACATCTTGTGTGTCGATCATCTATTGAAAAAGTTCTTTTGATGCATCTGTCAATGTGACCATATGAAAACCATTAGACCCGAAAATTGGGCAATTCTTCATTTGATTATGATGCTTTTTTTATGATGGATTCTGTGGCTAGGGATGCAAATTGGAATTTTGTGATCCAAGATCAGCCCAACCAATGAAGATCATAGGATTGGTCTTTTCCTCTTTTGTTTTCTCATTCTAATCAAGCTTGCTTCTTCTATAGGATTGCACCTAGATGCCTACTACTCTTCTCTTGAATTCTTGGAAGTACCAACAAATATATTGCATTTATTATTATTGTTATTAAAACTAGATTCTTGTTAAAGAAAAACCATCATTGAGAAACCCATCCATGCTGTTGCTAGAAATTGGACCCGGGGGCTGCCGCGAACCGAGAGGGGAGGAGCTCCGCTGCCGGGACGGTGGACGGCGGTGGCGTCGACTGGCGGCGTCCTCCTGGAGAGTCCTGCAAGAAAGCCGGTGGCCGGGCTTTCCGGCACCGGCCCTCCGAAGCTTAAGTCAGAGGGGGCTAATATGTGGGGGGAGTCAAGGAGGAGGAATGTTTGCTCTTTTGTGTGTATATTTGTGTCCGTTCTGAGTTGTCTTTCTCTCCCTTCCCTTTTTTCCAGGTTCCCTTTTATAGGAAGATATTATGTTACCTGGGAGGTGACAGAGGGATTTGTCCTCTTTTGTGATAATTGGACACGATTTTGCTCATTAATGGCGTAGTGGAGAATAAGGCCGGATCAGACCGGAGTCAGGGAGTTGTCGCGGTTGATCGGACCCATTGGGGTGGTTGAACCGCCGGCCGTGGTGGGCCTGGGGTTCGTAGATGGTAAGTGCATTAATTGCTGAGTGAACCGGCGGTCAGGAAGAGCCATACGCTTTGATGGTTCAGTGATCCGGAGATCATCTTGAGCCGTGTTCATTTAATGACTGAGTGCATCGGAGGCCTGAGGGGGTCTCGTGCATTAATGATGGGTCGTGCCGAATACCTGCGGAGATCTCGTGCCTTGATGACTTAGGGATGGTGGCAGGTTGTAGTGGAGTCACGTATTTAGTTGTCAGATCCTTTAGAAGGTTAGGCGGAGATTGGGTATTTGGCTAAGGCACGGGCCCGGCATGGGTGCCGAGCCGAGCTGGTCGCCTAACGGGGTGTCCTGTGGCGGGGTTGCTTCTGGTCGGGACTTTCTAGTCGAGCGTCTCTGGTCGGAGCTCTTTGTTCGAGTGCCTTTCTGGTCGGAGCTCTTTGTTCGAGTGCCTTTCTGGTCGGCGCTCTTTGGTCGAGCGCCTCTCTGGTCGGCGCTCTTTGGTCGAGCACCTCCGAGATGGCATGACTTGGGTTTTCCCCCAACACTACCCCCCGACTTCCGAGTTCCAGCTGGCTTCCAGCTTGAGCGCGGAAAGTAGTTTTAGTTGGGTCATTATGGATTCCGAAAATTTTAAATTATAGCGCGTTTCGAATTATCGGGCGCTTCGAGGTGCCTTTAATAGGCGGCGTCTCTTCTTTCCCGAAATGTCTCATTATTGGGACGCCTTCTCCGAAGCGTCCTCGCGTCGTGGGCTCATGATGGGGCCGCACGATCCGATGGGGCGCTTTAGTGTTCGAAGCGTCAGCCCGGATTAAATGTAGCGCTCCGTCTTTTGGGTCGGCATGTGTCGCAATCTAAACGGGGTGCAGCGTTTTTCTTGCTGATCTAGGCCGTTGGAGGGATCTATATAAATCCCTACCTGGCCTCCCGTTCTTTTTTTATTGTCTTCTTCCTCCAGCTTCTCCTTGGTCCGAAGTTTTCTTTCTCCGGCATTTTCTACAGGTCTCTCAATCCTTCCCTCTTCCTCCTAATGGGTTCCGTTCCAAGTGAAGTCGAGTCCACCATGAGTGTCCTAGAGGTCGAAATGACCGAAGAGTGGTTTTTTCCTCTTCAAGGGTTCCGTTTGGAACCCGCCAGGCGGGGAGATCGGGTAACTGATCCCCCAGTAGGCCGGATTGGAGTGTATCTAGAATCACTCTGGGCCGGCCTACGATTCTCTCTTCACGGCTTTGTGAACGAGTTGTTGACGGTATACCAATTGGTTCCGGCGCAACTCGCTCCGAATGCCTGGAGGATAGTGATTGGTTTTCTGTCATTGTGCTTACTGCACGGGATTCCGACCTCTGTCAACGTTTTTCGGCGACTTTTTGTTTTGAAGTCGAATCCGGGAGACGGAGAGTGGCTCTACATCGCCCTTCGGGCGGGTCGACCACTCTTTCAGGGCGCTCCTTCGTCCATTCACGACTGGAAGAAGAAATTCTTCTTCCTAGGTTCTGAGCGGACATGGGGGTTTGACCCTAGGTGGGGACCGACCCAGCTCAGGTCCGTCAACAAAGCCCCCAAGCTTTCTCCGCGTGAGCAGGGGATCATCGACACCATCCGCAGCCTCGGGGACGGTATTTTACTGAGCGGCCTCATAAGTGAGGACGCTCTAGTGAACGTTGGCCTGAGCTCGGCGCGTCCTCAGGGTAAGGGTAATAGTAGGGTGTCTTTTTCATTTTGTTACTGTTCTGTGTTCTAATCCTGCTCGCCCTTGCAGATATCGCAAAGATGGTGACCAAGAGCGAGGTCCTATACGCCCGGTTTCAGAAGAGGGCGGCCGAGCTCTCGGGAGAACCAACCGAGCCGAGGAAGAAGGCGAAGACCTCGGCGACCGCAGCAGCCGAGGTGGGCGCTCCTCGCCCCGCGCACTCTGACGCTGGTCGGAGGGAGGGCGCGGATTCCAGGGGCACGGGCTCTAGGGGAGCTACAGTGGCGCTCCCGTGCCCGGTGCCATTGTCGCAGATTCCTGGTCGGCAGGAAGCCCCAGTTGCCGACCAGGGGGGAGTTCCGCGGGTCTGGCGCTTGCGCGCCCCGCTCCAGTCTTGCGGCAGTCAGATCGGCCGCCTGTCCGACCCCAGCCCTCCAGCTCCGAGCCGGGGAGCAGCCAGGGAGCTTCGGGATCAGCTCTGCCAAGGCCAGCCGAAGTTGGCCTTCCGGGCCCGTCAGGCTCACGGGAGCGGGTGCCTTACGCACCCGTCTGGTCGGTATTCGAGGGCGATTCAGCCCTCGAAAATCCTCAAGTGGCTCGCGAGGTATTTCGGGTCGCGCTGCTTCCAGCCGACCAGGCCAAAATACGGTCCATGAGCTACGGCGCCTTCATGGACGCTACTCTTTGTTCTGCCGTTCGGGTAAGTTAGTTTTCCCATCTGTACAGTTATGCAAGTTTTATCGTAGTTTCTTACGTTTCTCACGTCTCTTTTACAGCATTTGCACGAGACGGAGACGCTGATGCACATAGTGCAAGACTACCGGGAGCGGGCCCGGAAGCATCAGCGAGGGCACGAGGAGGCCGAGGCGAGGTGCCAGGCGTCCGAAACCGAGCGCCAGGTGCTCCAAGCAAGGGTGGGAGCAGCCGAGGATGAGATTCGAGCTCTAACCGCCGAGCTCGAGGAGGAGAAGGGCGCGCACACGTTGGCGAGGTCCGAAGTGCGCGCGGTGGAGGCTCGTTTGGCCGAGGCCGAGCTGGCACTGGCCACCCGCGAGCAGGAGGTGGGGAATGCCCACCTCAAAACCTTGGAGCTCGAGCGGGAAGTCAAGAACCTCGAGCGGAAAGCCGCATACCATGAGGCTCGGGAGCAAGAGGCTCGGGAGCAGGCCCAAGACGCAGTGAAGCTCTTCCGCGAGTCGGAGGAGTTCCGTGACCTCCTAGAAGAGGAGGGCGTGAACGGGCTGATTCAAGGCTTCAAGGACTTCCGCAACCAATTGCGGCAGCTCCTTCCCGACTTCGACCTGAACCTGCTCAGACCAGGAGCAGGGGTCGAAAGGTCGGAGGCGGAGGCGGAGGCAGAAGCTCCGGAGGCCGACCAGGAAGGTCTGGCTGAGGCGGTCGAGGCCATCCCCGAAGTCACCGAGGTGGCCTCCGAGGCTGTTCCTATTGCTGCCGAGGCTGCCGAAGAGGAGGCCTTGACCGCAGAGCTGGCCGTTCCCGAAGCTGCCGAGGCCGAGCCTTAGTATAGTTTTTTTTTTTGGTAAGTCGGGATGGTCCCCACATTTGTAAGGGCCGAGCCCGAGCTTTGTACTTGCCTACGGGCTTTTTGAAATGAATATACGTATATTTTCCTTGACTTGCGAACGCCTTGTTGTCTTTGATAGACCTAGGTTTCTCTGCTTGGATCCACTTTAGGCTCCAAGGACATGGGTTCTACGGCCCCAACTTCGCCCGCCACATTGTTGGACTTACGTTTAGGCTCGGCATACCGAGCTTAGGTTCGAGTTTCCATTGCTTGGTCCTAAGACAGTAATATAGTGACGCTTGTCTAGGATGCGTTTGGGCTCAGGGGAATCTTTTCGAGCTTAGCTCAAAATTCGACCGAGCCCTAGGACCGTCACTAAGACTTGAAGTTTAGTGAAGTCCGGACCTCGAGTCGCCGAGGCAGATGATCGGACTTTTTCCGACAAAACAGGTTGGATCGCTCGTCAGCTCGTGATGAGGATTCATCGAGCTGACGGTATAGACCAAGTTTACTATTAAACGGTGCATGTAGGAGGAGCGAGGTCGAGCGATGACTGGCCCGACCGGGTGCCTCGACGTCAGTCGGGGGTTCATTCAAGTAGTTAACCAAGGATGAAAGTAAATTGAGAATGTAGAGACATTGAGTGGGTACCTGGTACCGTGAGCGTTCTTACGCCGAGGCCGTGAACTTCGCCTGGCGACTGAAAACACTTTTCTGCTCGGAGTCCGCTCTTTGGGGACGCCGGCAAGATAGAATCCAAGTAAGAATAAATGAGATAATGTAAAGACATTAATTAAACGGGTACCTGGTACCGTGAGCGTTCTTATGCCGAGGCCGTGAACTTCGCCTGGCGACTGAAAACACTTTTCTGCTTGGAGTCCGCTCTTTGGGGACGCCGGCAAGATAGAATCCAAGTAAGAATAAATGAGATAATGTAAAGACATTAATTAAACGGGTACCTGGTACCGTGAGCATTCTTACGCCGAGGCCGTGAACTTCGCCTGGCGACTGAAAACACTTTTCTGCTCGGAGTCCGCTCTTTGGGGACGCCGGCAAGATGGAAGAATCCAATTTGTTGCCAATCACGGACTTTTCGCTGATCACGAACAGGAGATTGAGTCGAGCTCCGTGATCGATGGAGAACGAGCCGAGCTCGTTGGCCGATGGAGAACGAGCCGAGCTCGTTGGTCGATGAAGACCGCATCCCGAAGTATCGGGGCATCCCGACCGTGGTCGGGGTAGGAGAACGAGCCGAGCTCGTTGGTTGAAGCCGATGGAGAACGAGCCGAGCTCGTTGGCCGATGGAGAACGAGCCGAGCTCGTTGGTCGGTGAAGACCGCATCCCGAAGTATCGGGGCATCCCGACCGTGGTCGGGGTAGGAGAACGAGCCGAGCTCGTTGGTTGAAGCCGGTGGAGAACGAGCCGAGCTCGTTGGTTGAAGCCGGTGGAGAACGAGCCGAGCTCGTTGGTCGATGGAGAACGAGCCGAGCTCGTTGGTCGGTGAAGACCGCATCCCGAAGTATCGGGGCATCCCGACCGTGGTCGGGGTAGGAGAACGAGCCGAGCTCGTTGGTTGAAGCCGGTGGAGAACAAGTCGAGCTCGTCGGCCGATGGAGAACAAGCCGAGCTCGTTGGTCGATGGAGAACGAGCCGAGCTCGTTGGTCGGTGAAGACCGCATCCCGAAATATCGGGGCATCCCGACCGTGGTCGGGGTAGGAGAACGAGCCGAGCTCGTTGGTTGAAGCCGGTGGAGAACGAGCCGAGCTCGTTGGCCGATGGAGAACGAGCCGAGCTCGTTGGTCGATGGAGAACGAGCCGAGCTCGTTGGTCGGTGAAGACCGCATCCCGAAATATCGGGGCATCCCGACCGTGGTCGGGGTAGGAGAACGAGCCGAGCTCGTTGGTTGAAGCCGATGGAGAACGAGCCGAGCTCGTTGGCCGATGGAGAACGAGCCGAGCTCATTGGTCGATGGAGACCGCATCGCGAAATATCGGGGCATCTCGACTGTGGTCGGGGTAGGAGAACGAGCCGAGCTCGTTGGTTGAAGCCGATGGAGAACGAGCCGAGCTCGTTGGCCGATGGAGAACGTGCCGAGCTCGTTGGTCGATGGAGAACGAGCCGAGCTCGTTGGTCGATGGAGAATGCACCACAAACTCACGAACATCTTCAGGGAGTCCACGTAGGTACTCCGTCGTCCCGAAATATTGGGGCATCCCGACCGTGATCAGGGTAGGAGAGCGGGCCCCTTGGGGTTCTACTGGTAGTACACGCGGAGATTTTCAGAGCTCCAGCTTCGTGGAATGGGAGTCCCATCTAGAGACTCTAGCTTATAAGTTCCGGGCCGGCGGATGCGCGTGACTCGGTAGGGTCCTTTCCAATTTGGGGCCAATTTCCCTTGCTCAGTTGGTCGGGAGGCCTCAGCTCTTCTGAGGACAAGGTCCCCTGGTTTGAAGGATTTGACTTTGACCCTGGCGTTGTAGTACTGAGCTGTCTTTTGCTGGTACCTCGCCATGCGAACTCGGGCGACCTTCCTTGTTTCCTCGATCAGGTCAAGGTTGCTCCTGAGCTGCGAGGAGTTGGAGCTGCATCGTGATGTTCTATTCTTGGAGAAGGAAGCCCGATCTCCAACGGGATGACAGCTTCCGTTCCATATGTCAGATTGAAGGGAGTCTCGCCGGTGGGGACACGGAATGTGGTCCGGTAAGCCCACAGGACATTGTATAGGTCCTCGACCCATTGTCCTTTGGATTTGTCGAGCCTGGCTTTGAGCCCCTGCAAAATAGTACGATTTGTTACCTCGGTTTCTCCGTTCGTCTGAGGGTGTGCGACCGAGGTGAAGCGGTGGTCGATGCCAAGCTCGGAGCAGAATTCTCTGAAATGGAGGTTGTCGGATATGAGGATGCGGGGGAGCCCGAATCTGCAAATTATTGATTTTCAGACAAAATTCCGCATCTTCTGCTCGGTGATCCGGGCAAGAGGCTCGGCTTCCACCCATTTTGTAAAATAGTCGATGGAGACGACCAGGAATTTTTTTTGCCCGGTGGCCAGAGAAAATGGCCCTAGAATGTCAATTCCCCACTGGGCAAAAGGCCAAGGGGAGCTGATAGAAGTTAAGGGAGCCGAGGGTCGGCGTTGGACATTGGCGTTTCTCTGGCATCGGTCGCATCTTCGGACAAAGTCCACAGCATCCTTCTGGAGTGTCGGCCAATAATATCCTTGGCGTAAAATTTTATGGGCCAATGCTCGTCCTCCCAGATGGTTTCCGCAAATCCCTTCATGGACTTCGCGCATTGCATAATCAGCCTCTATTGGGCGAAGGCATTTGAGGAGGGGAGAGGTGAAAGATCTTCGATAAAGCTTTCCCTCATGCAATATGTACCAGGTGGCGGAGCGCTTTATTCGGCGAGCCTCTCGCTCATCACTGGGGAGGACTTCGTCTTGCAGATAGCTGATGAGCTCGTCCATCCAGCTTGGCTCGGACTCAATGCAGAGGGCCTGCTCGGGCTCCTCCGTACTCGGTCTTTGGAGATACTCGAGTGCTGCCGCTTTGGGGAGCTCGCTCATGCGAGAGGACGCCAGCTTTGACAGCTGGTCGGCCCTGAGATTCTCCAACCTGGCAATATTTTGGATGTGGAAAGAATCCAAGGTCGAGGCGAGATCCCGTACCTTCTGAAGATATTTCTGCATTGTGGGGTCTCTAGCTTCGAAGTCACCCATGATTTGGTTGACGACGAGCTGAGAATCGCTGAAGGCCTTCAGGTCCTTCACTCCTAGCTCTCTGGCTAGCTTGAGCCCGGCGACGAGTGCTTCGTACTCCGCCATGTTGTTGGAAGCAGGAAACTCGAGGCGTAGGGCTTGCTCAGCGACTACCCCCTCCGGGCTGGTGAGGATGAGACCTGCCCCGCTACCCCCCGAGTTTGAAGAGCCATCGACATGCAAAGTCCATGCCAAACTCGGGGTCTGCTCTGTTGGTGGCTCAGGTTCGGGTTCGACCTCGTCCGGTATGGTGCACTCGACTGTGAAGTCGGCGAGTACTTGCGCTTTGATTGCCGGTCTGAGTCGGTACTCGAGGTCAAATTTCCCGAGCTCGATGGTCCATTTAGTGATCCGGCCTGCGCGGTCTAATCTTTGCAAGATCTGCTTCACTGGCTGGTCGGTCAGCACGGCCATTATGTGGGCTTGGAAGTAAGGCCGGAGCCTCCGAGCTGAGATGACCAATGCATAAGCGGTCTTCTCCAACTTGGAGTATCGGGTTTCAGCATCCCTCAAGACCCGGCTGGTGTAATATACTGGTTTTTGGAGCTTGCCTTCCTCTCGGACCAGGACCGAGCTTACTGCTACAGGGGAGACGGCTAAATATAGATAAAGGAGTTCACCCTGTTGAGGCTTCGTGAGCAGGGGAGGGGGAGCCAGAAGGTGCTTGAGCTCCTCAAAAGACTGCTGGCACTCGTCCGACCATAAGAAGTTCTTCAGGTTCTTGAGAGCTGCAAAGAATGGAAGGCAGCGCTCGGCCGAGCGGGAGATGAATCTTTCGAGAGCTGCAACTCGGCCCGTAAGCCGTTGTACCTCTTTAACTGTCCTTGGAGGTGTCATCTCCTGGAGTGCTCGGATCTTTTCAGGATTGGCCTCGATTCCCCGTTGTGTAATGATGAAGCCGAGGAATTTGCCGGAAGTGACTCCGAATGCGCATTTGGCTGGGTTGAGCTTCATTTGGTACCTTCGGAGTGTGGAGAATGCTTCATCGAGGTCGGCCATATGGTCTTGCGCCACCTTGCTTTTCACCAGCATGTCATCAACATAGACCTCCATGTTTCGGCCTATTTGATCCTTGAAGATCCGTCTGACCAGCCTCTGATAAGTCGCCCCGGCATTCTTTAAGCCGAACGGCATCACTTTGTAGCAGTAGGTTCCCCCGTCGGTGATGAAGGCAGTTTTTTCTTCATCTTCTGGCGCCATGGGGATCTGGTTGTATCCGAAAAAAGCGTCCATGAATGCTAACAGCTCATGACCCGAGGTGGAGTCCACGAGCTGGTCAATGCTGGGGAGTGGGAAGCTGTCCTTTGGGCAGGCTTTGTTCAAGTCGGTGTAGTCCACGCACATGCGCCATTTTCCGCTGGCTTTTTTGACGAGGACCACATTGGCGAGCCACTCCGGGTAAGATATCTCCCGGATGAAGCCAGCTTCAAGGAGCTTGTCAACCTCCTCGGCTGCCGCTCGTTGTCGTTCAGGGGCGGCGCCTCGCTTCTTTTGTCGCACGGGCTTGCAGGTTGGCTTCACTTGGAGCCGGTGGACCATGATTTCTGAATCTATCCCCGGCATATCCGCGGGCGACCATGCGAAGGCGTCCATGTTGTCTCGCAAGAAGTTGACGAGGCGATCCCTTTCGCGCTCATTGAGGCCAGAGCCGACCTGCACGGTTAGCTCGGAAAAGTTTTCGCGCAGAGGAACTTGGATCAGTAACTCACCAGGCTCTACCCACTTTTTCTGAGGGTTGACCCTTGCCTCCAGAGTTTTAGTTGAGGGCTGGTCGGTTGCTGGGACAGGCACCTCAGCTGGTCGTTTCGCCTCGTGGGTCGCCATGTAGCATCGCCTCGCTACCGTTTGATCCCCGCGAACCTCGCCAACTCCTTGGCTGGTGGGGAATCGCATGAGCAGGTGATGAGTCGAGACTACCGCTCGGAGGGCGTTGAGACCTGGTCTTCCCAGAATGGCATTGTAGACCGAGGGCAGGCGTATCACGAGGAAGCTCATCCTCACAGTACTTTCACGGGGGGCGAGCCCGACTGTAACCAGGAGGTCGACCTCGCCCTCTACTGGGACTGAATCCCCCGTAAACCCAACTAACGGAGCATTCATCCTCCGTAGTTGCTCTTCTGTCATCCCCATTTTACAGTAGGCATCAAAATACAAAACATTCGCCGAGCTTCCATTATCGATCAAGATGCATTTTACATCAAATTTATTTATAATCATGGAGATGACCACGGCATCATCATGGGGGGTTTCGACTCCCTCCAAGTCATTGTCTGAAAAAGAGATGGCTTCCGAGACGCGCAGGCGCTTCGAGGAGGTCCCTTCCCCTGACGCTTCTTCAACCGGGGGCCCGCCTCGGATGGTGTTGATGGTGCCGGCGATGGGCCTGTTGGTATTTGAACCTTCAGGCTGTGTGGCTTCTTCGGCTGGCTTCTTTTCTTCGCGCCGGCCTCGCACAAATCGATCGAGCACCCCTCGGCGGATGAGTGCTTCGATCTCATTCCGGAGCTGATAGCAGTCCTCGGTATCATGGCCGTGATCCCGATGGAAATGACAATACTTCCGGGGATCACGCCGAATTCCGGAGTTTCGTTTCGAAGGTGGGAGCCGGATGTAGTCCTGCCCCTCGATCTCCATGAGGATTTCGGCCCGAGGAGCAGTGAGGGGAGTGTAGTTTTCATACCTCCCTTCAGGTGCGCGGGGCCGTGGTGGGAACCTCGGGCGGAGTGGTGACCTCTGCTGAGGCGGTCCCCGTAGTCGGGGTGGACTCTTCAGGCGGGGCGGATTTTTAGCTCGATGCGGGGACGGGCTTCTGGGCTGGCCACGCTCCTCACGGCGTCTCTTCTGCTTCTTGGGGTTCTGCTCGGCCCCGCTCCGCCTAACAGCCACGGCTTCCTCAGCCTTGGCGTACTTCCGCGCCCGAACGAGCATGTCGGTGAGGTCTGCAGGAAAGTTCTTCTCGATGGAGAAGAGGAACCTGTAAGACCGGGCTCCAGTCTTTAGTGCTGACATGGCGATTGACTGATCAAGTTCCCGGACTTCCCATGTTGCGGCGATAAACCGGTCCAAATACTCCCTGAGGGATTCTCCCTCCTTTTGTTTGATATCAAGGAGGGAGTCTGATGTCCGCCGCTGGGGCTGGCTGGCGGCAAAATTGCCGGCGAACTGCCTGCCGAGCCGGTCCTCGGAGTGCTCAAAAGAGGAGACAGTACTCGGCTTCAGCCCGGTAAACCAAAGCCGAGCCGGTCCTCGGAGTGTCGCTGGGAAAGCTTTACACATCATGGCCTCCGAGGCTCCTTGTAGGGCCATTAAGACCCGATAACTTTCTAGGTGGTCAAGGAGATCAGCCTTGCCGTTGTAAGGCTCCACCTGGGGCATCTTGAACCGCGACGGGACCGGTTCGTCTTCAATCTCCTGGGAGAATGGGGACTTCGTGGTGAACTCGAAGTTGCCATCGCGTCCCGATTTCCTTCCGTGGAGCGCCTGGATCTGGCGCTCCAGCTTCTCGACCTTCTTGTCGAGTTCATCATTCTGGAGGATTGCTGCAGCAGTTCGTTCGGGTGCAAGTTGCCCTGGAACCGACTCAGCCTCCGAAGGTTGTGGCCAGCCTCCAGGGCCTCTGACTGGGTGTTCTCTCCAGAGGGAGGCCCGGACTTGAGAGTCCTGACCTCGAAGGGGAAGCCCGCTTGTAGGGGGCTCCGGTTGAACTGGAGCCGGAGGAAGCGGTACCGTCGGGACGCCCCTGGGTTGCAAGCCTTGGACAGCGGTAGCCAAGGCTTGCACCTGTTGCACCAGGGCATCAAACTGCTCCGGCCGAACTTGAGGAGTTGACTCGGCCGGAGGCGGCGAGTTCTGGACAGAGTGTTCAGGACTAGGTGGAGGACGTCGAGAGGCATTGGAAGCCCCTTTACTTCTTAGTTTTATGGCAGCTACTCGGGCCCTTCCTCTAGCGCCAACTGTTGCTGGAAATTGGACCCGGGGGCTGCCGCAAACCGAGAGGGGAGGAGCTCCGCTGCCGGGACGGTGGACGGCGGTGGCGTCGACTGGCGGCGTCCTCCTGGAGAGTCCTGCAAGAAAGCCGGTGGCCGGGCTTTCCGGCACCGGCCCTCCGAAGCTTAAGTCAGAGGGGGCTAATATGTGGGGGGAGTCAAGGAGGAGGAATGTTTGCTCTTTTGTGTGTATATTTGTGTCCGTTCTGAGTTGTCTTTCTCTCCCTTCCCTTTTTCCCAGGTTCCCTTTTATAGGAAGATATTATGTTACCTGGGAGGTGACAGGGGGATTTGTCCTCTTTTGTGATAATTGGAAACGATTTTGCTCATTAATGGCGTAGTGGAGAATAAGGCCGGATCAGACCGGAGTCAGGGAGTTGTCGCGGTTGATCGGACCCATTGGGGTGGTTGAACCGCCGGCCGTGGTGGGCCTGAGGTTCGTAGATGGTAAGTGCATTAATTGCTGAGTGAACCGGCGGTCAGGGAGAGCCATACGCTTTGATGGTTCAGTGATCCGGAGATCATCTTGAGCCGTGTTCATTTAATGACTGAGTGCATCGGAGGCCTGAGGGGGTCTCGTGCATTAATGATGGGTCATGCCGAATACCTGCGGAGATCTCGTGCCTTGATGACTTAGGGATGGTGGCAGGTTGTAGTGGAGTCACGTATTTAGTTGTCAGATCCTTTAGAAGGTTAGGCGGAGATTGGGTATTTGGCTAAGGCACGGGCCCGGCACGGGTGCCGAGCCGAGCTGGTCGCCTAACGGGGTGTCCTGTGGCGGGGTTGCTTCTGGTCGGGACTTTCTAGTCGAGCGTCTCTGGTCGGAGCTCTTTGTTCGAGTGCCTTTCTGGTCGGAGCTCTCTGTTCGAGCGCCTCTCTGGTCGGCGCTCTTTGGTCGAGCGCCTCCGAGATGGCATGACTTGGGTTTTCCCCCAACACATGCTATAAACTATGAGTCTAAATATTTGATGATGCATCAATCAAAAATCAAACATGGAACCTCCTATTATTAACATACAATTATGACCATTTAGATTAATCCCAATTCACATACACTAAATTTTATTTGGATATAATTTTTGGCAACATGCTCAGAATAACCTGTTCTACCTGCGAATGAGTTTACAAATGATACTGAATATAAAAGAAAAATATAATATTATTATACACTTGATGAATCATTTTTCTTCAAAAATAAAACAAAAGTACTTTTTTTTAGCAAAGATTGGAAATGCTCCAAAGTACATGGAGTCAAGAAAGAAATTGAAAAAAGAAAGTTATGAGAGTTCTCTTGACCTTGCAATACCCGAGCAGGCTCGTCATCTTATCTCTAAATCTTCTGTCATTATCGATGTTGCTCTGAGAAATTATCTCCACTTAGGGCTGCAAATGGGTCGGGTCGACCCATGACCAAGTAAGCATATATACAATTTTTCTAGAAAAGCAAATGCTCAACTAAATATAAGCCGCTCTAGAATGTTCTGCTTTCTCATGATCAAGTAAGCATGCCAAAACCATTTTTTCTAGCTTCATATTTTCAGAAATCATCTTCCTAGAAAAAATATTCTAGTGTGGAAAATTGTTTTATCAAACGAGTCCTGAAAGAAGCCCAAAAAGCCTCCCATTAGGACTAGCAACTGATGGATTGGTTCCGAGAGGACCTTGTGACTGCCCAATACAAAATAACAATGTCCAACCGACACCAGTGCAAAAAATCAGCACCCTCAAGCCCATTCAAAGCGCACATCAAAACCACCCATCCTACATGCATCTATTATCAGGTTCGTTTTCATGTCTCTTCTTTTGCATTTTTTTTTTTTATGCTATGGCTGGCGTGATTCAACGTATCAGTTCATTCCTTCTGTTTTAAAAGTTTTTTTTGTACATGAGCCCAATAGATTGTTTCATTATTTTCGTTCTAAGGCTAATTAGACTAACATGGCGTTCCCACAATCTAACACACTTTTACGCTGCTTGAATGTATTAATTTTATTTCAGTAAAGTAGAAAGCTAAAACTTGTATGAGAACTTTGGAAGGGAGATGGAACCAACCGCTCAGGAATCCAATATCAAAACTGGGTTTAATCCATTAGTTTAGAAAAGAAAATAAGGATCAGTTAGACATCAGCTCCAAGAGCGTTAGTAATTTCAGACTTTTTTTCTTTGGAAAAAAAATAGGGAGGGGAGGTTCATCGAGATTTCATGGAGTCAATGAAAAGGCGTGATATGGATGAAGAGTTACATCAAGAAAGAATTCGCTTATTTTGTGAACCACATGCAATGTCTCGAGCGAGTGGATGGGCAAATCAGTGGTGCAAGATGGACTTTGTGGGAGCCCGTGGATGGTGCAATTTTTTCTTCTCTTCCTTCCCACCCTTCATCAATTGGCGTCTCTGTCTTTGCAGAAGTTGAAGGGAAAAAAATCCTGGATGCCTTCGCCTCTCGTTTGTGCAGGATGCTATTAACTTTGCAAAGAGAGAGGCAAGATCTTAAGTGTGTCCGACGCTATTAAAAAAAAAATTAATTTTATTTTATTTTTTAAAAAAATAATTTTTATTCTGCTAAAATTTTCAACAAAATATTAAAATAATTTTTTTTATTGTTTTCAAGTTACCTCACTTCCTTTCCTTCTTTTTCGGTGAACCAAAAAGTCCGAAGAGCAAAATGTGACCGGACCCCACATGATATCGCAAACAAAGTTGTGAGATTATAGAAGTAAAATTTTTAATAATTTTTTCCCCATGTTAAGACTACGAGGCAAGTTGGAAGCCGAAGAATGCTCATTGGGTGGCTCCCCCGTCCACTGACCGGAGGCCCGACCTCGACAATACCATTAAAAGTCATCGCTGCATCTTGTGACTCTTGTCCTTTTATCTGCCATTTTTAGTCAAGTCAAAACCGCTTTATCCATGAAAATGTTATGGGATTCCCATATTTTTTAATATATTTTTCTGAGACAGTAATCTTGTTAGAAATAAAATAAATATTTGAATACTAATAAAATAATTATTTATCTATATTTATATAAATATTTTTTTGATAAATATAGATACAAATATTGATATTGGTCGGATACTTAAATTTTTACCCTTGCAATAGTTTGGAAGCCTCCATTTTAAATTTTTTTGGTCATGATAATATTTTTTAAAAATATAAACCTCCCTGGTTTAATTTAAAATATTATTATCATAATTATATTTTAAAAGCAGGATAAACTTTCAGCCACTAATAACCAACGGTCGTGTTTCGAACGGGTGGAAGGGTATTAGCGGTCGTTAAATAGTCGTTTTTGAGGAGAGTGCAAGGAGTACCCTACCACTCCCTTCTCTCTATCTTCACATAGTCCTGTAACTTGGAGAACAAAAGATGGCCATGATCCCGGATGCGTTCGTCTCGAAATTGTGTTGGATGCTGTTAACCTATGCAAACGGAGAGGCCGTCAAGATCTTGGGTTTGCCCAACGAAATAAAGAAGCTCCATAGGAGGCTCGAGAGGATACATGACGTTCTCGCTGATGCAGAGGATAAACGCTTCAACAACCAACCCATCAATCGTTGGTTGAACGAGCTGCGAGATCTCATGTATGATGCAGACGACATCATTGATGAATGCTGGATCGAGGGCAAGAAGCTTCTCAGCTCAAGCTCATCCTCCCCTCGTTGTGTTGAGTCAGTATGTTGTTGCTACCCTCCCATTGCTTGCTTTTACAAAGTTAGATTCCATCATGAGATTGGAAATAGAATTAGGGATCTCAACCTTAGGCTTGATGAACTTGCCAAGCACAAAGCCGACCTCCATCTTACACCTGCTCCTCGTGATAACCACTATAAAAGTAGAATTAGCCCCAAGACATCTCCTATATTTGTTGAATCTGATCTTGTGGGAGAGAAAATTGAGGATGATACAAGGAGGTTGGTAGACCTGTTGACGAAAGAAAATAAGAAAAAAATCCCAGTCGTTGCTATTGTCGGCATGGGTGGGATAGGCAAAACTACTCTTGCTCAAAAAATTTACAATGATGAGAAGCTTCGGGACAACTTCAACCAAATGCCACGGATTTGGTTGTGCGTGTCCCAACAGTTCTCAGACTCCGGTTTGCTGAGATCTATCATAAAGCAAGCTGGAGGTAATCCTGGAGATGTTGAGGAGAAGGAAGTGCTTGAACCCATGCTTAGCGAATTACTTAGGAACAAAAAATTCTTCGCAGTCTTGGATGATGTTTGGGATGCACGGGTATGGGATGAGCTATTAAGAAAAGCCTTGCAAAGTGGTTTGGCAGATGGTAGAATTTTGATAACAACTAGAAATATAAACATTGCTAAACAGATGGGTGCCATATACAGTCACATGGTGGAGAAGTTGTCTCGAGAGGATAGTTGGTCATTAATTTGCAAGATGGTGTTTGAGTAAGGGGATGAACAAGATATGCACGACTTAAGTGATATAGGGATGAAAATTGTAGAAAAATGTGACGGACTTCCTCTTGCCCTTAGGACTACCGGGGGGCTTCTTCGAACCAAGACAAAAAGGCCATTGGAATGGGAAAAGGTCCTTTCTAGCTCAGCATGGTCTTTTACTAGGCTTCCGGATGGGGTGATGGGTGCTTTGTACTTGAGCTATCTGCATTTACCACCTCCTCTCAAGCAGTGCTTCACTTGCTTTTCATTATTTCCTGAGGACTACCTAATTCGTCGATGTTTTTTCGTCAGTAGTTGTATTGCAGAGGGCTTTGTAACATCCGAGGACGATATGCCCTTGGAAGATGTGGTAGAAGGGAATTGGAAGGAGTTGGTGCAAAGGAACCTTCTACAATCAGATCCTTACTGGTATGATCAATCACGTTGTAGGATGCATGACCTCATGCGATCTCTAGCTCAACATATAGTAGGGGATGAGTGCTTCGTCGGAGATGCAGGAGCATTTGAACACAAGATCATGTCCTCCTCCTCATCATCATCGATAAAATTACGCCGTTTATCAATTGTAGATGGAAAATTAGAAACCATACCAGACTTTATAATAGAACAGACATCCTTGAGGACCCTGTCATTCTTCCATACCCCACTTATTCGTGATCTTCCAGCAGATCTCTTCAGAAAGCTAAGGAGTTTAAGGGTCCTGAACTTAAGTGAAACAGCCATTGCCAAACTCCCAACTTCCTTGGGAGACCTTGTGCACCTGAGATACCTCAATCTTCGTGAGACTCCGATAAGAGAGATACCAGAAAGTATAGGAAATCTTAGAAATCTCCAATTCCTGTACCTCGATAATTGTAAATATTTGCATGGCCTCCCTAGTAGTGTTGTGGGGTTATTCAATCTGAGGTTTCTAAGCGTCAGGGATGCACCACTTGATGGCTTGCCCGTGGGAATAAGAAAACTGCATCAACTACGCACACTTGGGGGATTTGTGACGAATGGTAGCGAGGGCCGCAGATCTGGAGCAGTGGGACATGACAGGGAGCAAGAGCACAAGGGACATCAACACGGGAGGTTCTGCACCTTGGAAGAGTTGAAATCCCTCACTCAGCTCCGGCATATGAGCATACACAACTTGGAGAGGGTATCAAACAGGGCTGAAGCAAGAGCCGCCGCACTCAAAGCCAAGTCCCATCTCACACTTCTATATTTGTATTGCACACTACCGAGCAGCCCTTCTGATGTGCAGCAGCCTCATGCCAATGATTACAAGGAGGAAGATATTAAGAGAGTAGGAGAGGTATTCGAGGTGCTCTGCCCACCGCCATGCCTTGAATTTCTTAGAATCAATGGCTACTTCGGCCGTGAGTTTCCCAGCTGGATGATGACACCCTCCTTGTCATCGCTCCGTAACCTGCGATGGCTGCATCTAAAGAATTGTGGTCTATGCCAACAACTTCCACCCTTGGGAATGCTGCCACAACTGGATGACCTCTGGATTGAAGGTGCTTCTGCAGTCACGAGCATCGGGCATGAATTCTTGTTGCTGGTAGATGCTGGGGTAGGATGGCAGAATGGAAGAATAACATACTCTTGCTGCTCCTACTTCGCCAAACTAAAGAGACTTGTATTTGAAAACATGCCTAATTGGGAAGAATGGTGGTGGTGGTGGGAGGAGGAGGACAACCAGACAACATCGTTGCTACCTTCTCTTAAGATATTGAAAATTCTTAAATGTCCGAAGTTGAGATCTCTTCCGAAGAGCCTTCTCTGCCATGCTACCGCTTTGAAGGAGTTACATATTACCGGTGCCCACAGCCTGAGAGAAATACAGAACCTCCCCTCTCTTATAGAATTGATCTTGATTGAAAACTCGAGTTTGGAGAGAGTATCCAACTTTCCTAGACTCAAACACCTACGAGTTCATGATTGTGAGGTATTGAAGGTTGTGAAGGGTGTGGACGCTGTGGAGCACATACGACTCGATGATCGAGTAGAAGAGTCTCTCCCAGAGTGGTTAGTAGGTGCTGGTGAAGAGCAACCATGCTTCCCTTCCCTCCACAAGTTGACTCTCTCCAACAAAATCTGTCGCCGAGGGCTGCCCGATTGGCCTATGATCCGATCACACAACACCCATCTCATGTTGAAGCAATGAGCAAGTATGGGCCAACGACAATCAACTGTACTAGAAAAAGGTTAGAAATGGTTTCCACATCTGTGCCTCCTTTCTTTTCTCTTTCTATAGCGATGAATGGAAGATAATAGGCAAATAGGTCTATCAATTTATTCTTCATATTTTGCAGCTGCTTCAGCAAGCCAGGGATGGATGTTATACTACTCGGCAACTGTTTGATATTATGCATCATTCTCGTCCTTCAGGTATATATTCTGACCTGATCACTCGTGACCGTGCCTTCAAGAGACGATATCTGATACCAGTTCTTTTCGCCTTTTCTTCTCTTGGCTGCCTTCTTTCATTGAATACATGGAATCCTTGAGCGCGTGTTGCATGATCAAACAGCTTTTTGTGTGGGACGTTGACCCAGGGACTGCATACCAATTCCTTCCACTAATTGGCTGCCATATGGTTACTCATCTTAGTTTCACTCTGAATTAGATGTCATACAATGTATCCTCCTTCCCTTTGTAGGCCTGAGCTGTTGCTTGTAGCAACAACCAATTCCGAAAACCACTGGCTGCTAACATCAACAATTACAAATTAGTAGAATCAAGGCTAACCCTCTTTCTTGTTCTTGTGTAGAGAAAGGATCGATGACCGCAAGATGATGGTGTTCCAAACTTCATTATTTCACCTGCTTGGCCGAAAAAAGTTAGCATCATGGACAAAACCTCATGAGATTAGTGTATGATCATACTTGGGAGTATTAGACATTGGAAAGATGCGAATGAAAGTATGGAGTCTGCGAGCAAGCACATTAACGAATTCTGGGGCCATTTGTTTTGGGGATTTGACTGTGGAAATCATGTTCGACGTATTATTACCACATTTGGATGGATAAGGATTCAAAAGAAATAACATTTTTTAGAGTATTTGCATGAATGCATGACCAGATGGATTCATGAATACATAAACCGTATTTTGTACTTTGATGTGAGAGCAAGCATGTAACAGCAAAATTCTCTCAATTCATTCAAGCATTCCGCAAGATTCTTCTAAAGCAAATTTGCACTCGAAAACATGATATTGTGCTTGTCTATGTAACAAAAATGTGATAGAGAAAACATCTTGTGTGTCTATCATCTATTGAAAAAGTTCTTTTGATGCATCCATCAATGTGACCATATGAAAACCATTAGACCTGAAAATTGGGCAATTCTTCATTTGATTATGATGCTTTTTTTATGATGGATTCTGTGGCTAGGGATGCAAATTGGAATTTTGTGATCCAAGATCAGCCCAACCAATGAAGATCATAGGATTGGTCTTTTCCTCTTTTGTTTTCTCATTCTAATCAAGCTTGCTTCTTCTATAGGATTGCACCTAGACGCCTATTACTCTTCTCTTGAATTCTTGGAAATACCAACAAATATATTGCATTTATTATTATTGTTATTAAAAGTAGATTCTTGTTAAAGAAAAACCATCATCGAGAAACCCATCCATGCTATAAACTATCAATTAAGTCTAAATATTTGATGATGCATCATTCAAAAATCAAACATGGAACCTCCTATTATTAGCAGACAAGTGTGACCATTTAGATTAATCCCAATTCACATACACTAAATTTTATTTGGATATAATTTTTAGCAACATGCTCAGAATAACCTGGTCTACCTGCGAATGAGTTTACAAATGATACTGAATATAAAAGAAAAATATAATATTATTATAAACTTCATGCATCATTTTTCTTCAAAACTAAAACAAAAGTACTTTTTTTAGCGAAGATCGGAAATGCTCCAAAGTACATAGAGTCAAGAAAGATGTTGGAAATTTTTTAATTAAACTAAGAATATGAGAGGAAGAAAAAGTTCTTTTTCATTGTTGATCTATATTTTTCTTTACATACAGCAAGTCTCATTTATCTATGGATTACAAAGTGTCTCTTGAACTCCCATTTTTAATTCAACTCTTCCTCTCCCCACTTCATTTCTTCGGAAATAGCACTAATTAATTACATAGGAAATAGATATTGTGCATAGTCAATCCAGTACATTAACTCTCAACATTCTCCCCCTTAATGTGCTGTCCTTGAACTCCCAAAAGCTCTCTAAGCTACTGAAATTTTTCTGTTGTCAAAGCTTTTGGGAAGATATCAGCTAGTTGCTCACTTGTCTTGCAAAATTGAACTTGAACTTCACCTTCTTCAACTGCATCTCGCATAAAATGATGCTTGATTGCAATATGCTGAGTGCGGCTGTGAAATGTTGGATTCTTTGCCATAGATATAGCTGATTTGTTGTCACAAAATAGTTCAGTAGCTTCCTCTTGATTTTCACCAATATCTTTAAGAATTCTTCTTAACCAAATTGCTTGTGAAGTAGCCATAGAAGCTGTAACATATTCGGCTTCAGCAGAAGATTGTGCAACTGTTTTTTGCTTCTTTGAACTCCATGAGAATACACCCGAACCAAGTGAAAATGCATAGCCGGAGGTGCTCTTCATATCATCAACGCATCCTCCCCAATCACTATCACAAAAACCAATTAACTTCACATTAGTATTGCTAGAAAATTTAATTCCATAATCCAAAGTTCCTTGCAAGTATCTTAGGACCCTTTTAGCGACTCCAAGATGAATGTGACTTGGACTAGTCATGAATCTTGAGAGTAAACTTGCTGCAAACATAATATCCGGTCTTGTAGCTATGAGATATAATAGTTTTCCGATCATACTTTTGTAGAGAGCTGCATCTACCTTTTTTCCTCTATCATCTTTTCTCAATTTTTCATTCACAACAAGTGGGGTTGCTACTGGTTTGCAGCCGAACATACCAAACTTCTTGAGAATATCAATTGTGTATTTTCTTTGACAAAGAAAGACTCCGTCTTCAGCTTGATAAATCTCCATCCCAAGGAAATGATGTAGAAAACCCATGTCACTCATTTCATATTTCTTCATCATATTATTTTTGAAGTCTTCAATCATCTTTTTATTATTTCCTGTAAACACCAAGTCATCGACATAAAGTGCAACAATAAGGATATTAGAATCACCTTGCTTTTTGATATACAAGGTAGGCTCGCTTTTGCTTCTTTCAAAACCTCTTTGGTTGAAGTAACCATCAATCTCTCCATACCATGCTCTTGGCGCTTGTTTTAGCCCATAGAGAGCTTTCTTGAGTTTGTATACCATGTCCTCCTTGCCTTTGATGATGAATCCTTGTGGTTGTTCGACATAGACATCTTCCTTCAATTCTCCATTCAAGAAGTCTGATTTGACATCAAGTTGGTATAGCAACCAACCCTTTTGGGCAGCAAGAGAAATGAGAGCTCTAATTGTATCCAAACGGGCAACCGGTGCAAATGTTTCTTCATAGTCGATGCCGGGCTGTTGTGAATACCCTTTTGCTACTAATCTTGCCTTATTCCTTTGGATGGAACCGTCAGCATTGTGCTTGATCTTGTAGATCCATTTGACTCCTACAATATCCTTGTCTTTTGGTTTGTCAACAAGCTCCCAGGTATTATTTTTCTTGATGACTGAAATTTCTTCTTCCATAGCCTTCCTCCAAGCTTCTTCTTTGATGGCTTCTTCAAAATTTTCAGGTTCAAGTACACAAAAGTTGCATCTTTGATAAATATCATCCAAACTTCTCAATTTCTTTGGTGTTGAAGTAGGAGTAGAAGAACTTGAACTTGGAGATGGTGGAGGGTCAGAAGTTGATGAAGAACTCTCACCATTTCCATTTGAGTGTGCTGATTTTGTGCCAAGATCATTAATTATGACACACTTGCTGTTGTCATTGTCATTCTTCCACTTAATTGAAGCTTCTTCATTGAAAATGACATCCTGACTGATGATAATCTCTTTTTTTTTCAGATTGTATAACCTATAGCCCTTTAATTTTGAGCTATAGCGGACAAAAATGCATTTCTCACTTGTTTCATCTAGCTTCTTTCTTTTCTCCTTCGGAATTTGAGCATAGCAAACTGAACCGAAAACCTTCAAGTGTCGCACAGATGGTTTTCTTCCACTCCAAGCCTCAATTGGAGTTAAATTCTTCAATGCCTTTGTTGGACATCGATTTAGAAGATACACGGCGGTGTATACAGCTTCAGCCCAAAAACTCTTTGGCATGCCTTTGTCATGTAGCAACGCCTTGGCCATCTCTACCACCGTTTGATTCTTTCGTTCACAAACTCCATTTTGTTATGGAGAGTACCCAACTGTGAGCTGCCTGTCAATGCCTTCATTCTCACAAAACTTGTTAAATTCATTAGAATTATATTCTTTCTCATTATCACTTCGAAGCACCTTAATTGTATTGCCACTTTGATTTTCAACAAGACTTTTAAACTTTTGAAATATAGTGAAAACTTCTGATTTTTGCCTCATGAAATAGACCCAAGTCATGCGGGAATAATCATCAATAAACAATATGAAGTACCTATTTTGAGCATGAGATGGTGTCTCCATTGGTCCGCATACGTCGGTATGCACTAACTCCAAAACTTGCTTTGCTCTCCAAGCTCCTCCTTTTGGAAATGATTGTCGATGGTGCTTCCCGAGTGCACACCCATAACATGCTTCTTGTTTCTCCTCAATGCTTGGAAGCCCTCGGACCATATTCTTTTGAGAAAGCAACTTGAGGCTACTAAAGTTCAAGTGCCCCAACCTTTTGTGCCATAGCCATGATTCATCCACCATGTTCACCTTCATTGCAGCCTCTTTGGATACATTGAGATTGAGTGAAAAACTTCTATTTACCATCTTTATTCGTTGTAGAACTTGCTTCTTTTGTTTGTTGTCAAATATGATACATTCTCCATCTTCAAAGTGAATAGAATATCCATGCTCCACAAGCTGTCCAACGCTAAGCAAACTTTGGTCCAAATCAGGAACAAAAAAAACATCATGAATATGTTCAGCACCTCTCTTGGATTGAACACCAATAGTGCCTTTTCCCTTTACTTCCACCAATGCTCCATTGCCAAGTCTTACTTGCGAATGATAACTTGTGTCCATATCAAGAAAGATTCCTTCATTTGCGGTCATGTGATGACTGCAGCCACTGTCAATGAACCATTGATCTTTTTTTTGTTCTACCATACTTTGGCATGCAAAAAATAGGTTGCCTTCATCTTCTTTCTCCTCGGTGTAATTTGCTTGCTGGTTGGAGTTGAAACGGCAATCCTTCTTCAAGTGGCCGAACTTCTTGCAGTTGTGGCATTGTGGCTTCCCCTTGAACCAAAAATCCTTCTCTTCATGGCTGCTCCTATTACAAATTCTACACTTCTTTTGAGAGATGTTACTTTCAATTTTTCGATCATAACTTCCTCTGCCTCTACCAGACCTTCCACCTCTAGATGATTCTTGAGGCCTTTTGTCTGTACTTCTGGAATCAAGATTGAGCATTGATTGAAAAGCACTCTCAACAGATTTTTCAGAGTATCGATTCAATCTTTGCTCATAGGACTTTAGTGAGCCGATCAACTCTTCAACACTTATGGTGGAGACGTTTTTAGTTTCTTCAATTACAGCAATCTTGGGCTCGAACTTAAAGGGTAAAGAGATTAAAATCTTCTCATTTAATCTCTTGTCAAGAATGTCATCACCATAGCTCTTCATTTGATTAACAAGCTGAACAAGCTTGTTATAAAATTCCTCCAATGTCTCTTTCTCGTTCATTTTCAAATTTTCAAACTCCCTTCGAAGGGACTGGAGTTTGACATCTCGAACTTTTTGATCTCCTTGATATTCATTCTGCAAGATCTCCCAAGCTTGCTTTGCTTTTGTCGCTCGAATGATCCTCGGAAAGATTGTATCCGAGACCCTTTGCTGAATTTTTGAGAGAGCTGCTGCATCCTTTTGCTGCAACTCTTCAAGTTGTTTGGTTTGATCAGCTTGGTTTATTGATGATGAACTTGAGACTAGTTCTTCCTCATTGTAGCCTTGTTCGACAATGCTCCAAAGACCTAATGATTTGAAGACTGTCTTCATTTTAACAGCCCAAAAATCATAGTTGTCGCCGGTGAAGATTGGAACGGAGTGTTGCTGCTGATTTTGGCTTGAATTAGCCATAGCTTCTTCCTTCTTTTTTTTTGCAGAAACTCCCCCACAAGCAATCTGGCTCTGATACCAGATGTTGGAAATTTTTTAATTAAACTAAGAATATGAGAGAAAGAAAAAGTTCTTTTTCATTGTTGATCTATATTTTTCTTTACATACAGCAAGTCTCATTTATCTATGGATTACAAAGTGTCTCTTGAACTCCCATTTTTAATTCAACTCTTCCTCTCCCCACTTCATTTCTTTGGAAATAGCACTAATTAATTACATAGGAAATAGATTTTGTGCATAGTCAATCCAGCACATTAACTCTCAACAAAAGAAATTGAAAAAAAAAGTTATGAGAGTTCTCTTGACCTTGCAATACCCGAGCAGGCTCATCATGGATCTTATCTCTGAACCTTCTGTCATTGTCGATGTTGCTTTGAGAAATCATCTCCACTAGGTCTTTCTCTCTCTTCAATTTTCTTTATCTCATGAAGCTTGAGTAGACAATTTTATCTTAGACCCTTTTGTGATCGCCGTCGATGTTGTTTGAGGACTCATCTCCACCGGGATATTCTCTCTTCCTTTACTTCTTTGGTGGTGTTGCAAAGGGTCTTTGGTCCCATCAAGTACTTTTCAATCTCAACCCATGTTGTCTTCGTATCTTAGTTGGGGTGGGCTGAGTTTCTATCTTCCTCCTCCCTAATTATCCTCAATCCTGTACCGATGCAAGAAAAAGGTTCGTTTTTCAGTGCATGGTAAAATTTAATCAAATCCTTATTACTACCTTATATCAGGCTTCAATTGTGTTGACAAAATGCCTGGATGCCACTCAATATAACTATCCACAATAACTGGATTATTTAACAATATACTCAAAAAATCTAGATCTAAAGGTCGAGTGAGGTCCTTCGATGCAGTATTAAGTCGGCCTTCTGATTCTCAACTCTAAGGATGAACTTGTTTTACTTTGTCATACCGAAATTTTCTAACCTAAACAAATGATAGAAACATTTCCTTAAAAAGAGTAAAGATCAAAAGAAGAACACATAACTTTACGAAAAGCAGCTTGGAGGGCTCTCCGTGGTTTCTCTTGCAGGACCCACTCTCCAAACCCATCCCCCCATTGCTATAAACCTGGGATGCAGACCCTGCCACCTCCTTGAAGGTGGCATTCATATTTGAACCTACCAATTTTTTTGTTGGTTTGGTGCACCCAAAGAAATCATGGATTCCCTCGATGTCCATGGCAGCGCCTTCTGGCCATTGGAGCAACCCTCTCGAATTAGCCATGCCCGAGTAAGCTTTAGGACTCCATGAACGCTGCATGTTGTGATTCGAGGATGCATATTAAAGTGAATGAACATGGAAAGCATTTAATGGCTATCTCTTGCAGGATTTGGACTAGTAGACAGGAACTAAGATTAAGAACTAGCATATTTTGGATGATGTAAATTGGAAATAATAAATGAAAGTTTAAGGGGCTGAGGGCGGGTGCATGAACATGATAGGATGTTTTAGGAACCATATCTTTTTTTTCTTTTTTCTTTTTTTATGGAAAGTGGAGGAAGTGAGTGACTTCCCCCAAATTTCTTTAAGGATCTAAATACAATGGATAGCAGAACCGAAGGTGTTACAGAGAAATAGTTTACAAGCAGGAAAGAATGGAGGAAATGGCTTTGTGACTATTTTATGAACCATATCGTGCAGCACAAATAAGTTGGATATTGGTTCATGGACTAAATCTTATGAGATCACAGCATCCCATTTGGTATCTATGGCATTATTTACTACAATATTTTGGAAGATAGATATTGGAAAAGAAACGAATGGAACTTAAGACTCTGCGAGCGAGTTCATGAACCTCACAGGTGCACCATGGACCCTATTTTTTAGGACATGACTGCAGATTAATTATAGTTCGATGAGTGCATGAACAAATCATGAATTAGAATAAAACAAATTCTATATTTTGATGTGACCATGTTCTTTCTGATATTCTGCAATGATTTTTCCAATGTAAATTAACGCTCCAAACTATATCAGATATTGCTTGTCTACCTCCAAAATTTGATAATATTATCAGTATATTACCATATTGAATAATTGTAGTATGTCTGTGACCTATAGAGAATTTCATTTGATGCTCATATCAATATTGTGCACATAAGTAAACATCTTACAGTTTCGTAGGGACATCATAACATCTTTACATATACCTCTCTGCTATTTGAAGCCCATTACATTTTAACAATAAAAACCCCTAGCTGATGGTGGGCCCAATAACCAGGAATCCCCATAGATATAGTAGGTGCCAAGAAAAGGTTGGGCCTTGTCGTTAGTTAGCAGACGAGCCCAATGGATCCTCCCCATCCAGTTAGCACCTGGTCCGCTGCATTGGTATTCCCCATAGTACACACTGCTCCTGTATAAAAAGGTAGATTATAATGTTGTTAGGTAAGTCTCAATTCAATGGCTGGCCATGACTTACCGTACACTACAATTACCAATAGATCAAGATCGCGTTAATCGGTCGAACCAGTTTTATTTTCATTTTTTTCCCTCTGGGTGAAACGTAAGCGCATTTTGAAAATTTACTTGAGGCTTGAATTAATAATTTTCGAGAAACTAAAAAAAGTCTTAATTAATGACTATGAGTCCTCAAATCTCTTGATAATTTTTGGTTATTGATATCTGAACAGCAGCCACAAGTAATGGCTAATTACTAAGTTGGTAATTCAAAGAATGTTGACAACTGAATCGATACTAGGGTTAGCAATCTGCAGGACAAAATGGATTTAGATCATATATCAAGTCCCCCATGGTTTAGCCTAAACTCGACCCAAACTGCTAGCAAGTCAATGATGCCTAACCTATAACCAACCCATAGCCAATCGACTTGGTGGGAATCATTTAATTTTGAGTTTCATATTGTACGACTAGACCTTTTTTTCATAGTTTTTGGACTAAATTGCATTGCATGACGAACAAAATCAATAAAATAACAATATTAATCACAAATTTATAAACAAATACTATATTCAACGGCTGACAATCACCCTAATAAAAATATTAATATATATATATATATATATATATTTAGAAAAATATAATATATACCCTTTTTTTCACTCGGTTGTTGTCCGAGGAGATTTGCTAGCAAGCCAAGATTGCCTGGCCTGCACCCGACCTGTGAAACCGGTTTAGTAAATGGGTCGGATCAAAAATAGCCACACCCAATAGTGTAGCCCCAACCTAACATGCTAGCCTTAAACTCAGACGGTCCTAATGCATCATCCTTTAATATCCCTACTCACAACAACAGGCCAAGTCCAAAGCACACGATCAACTGAATTAATCGTGAGCTACTTTGATTCTTACATTTCGGGCCGTTGGATGCCCCAGCTGTTCCACCTTTCTGGTATGACCACCTTCTCCATGTATGTGTAGGAGAAGACAACTCTTGAATGGTAAACTAGGCCGCTTCCGGTAATCGTGCTCCTGAGGAATGAGAACCCGCTCTCCATCGTCTTGAGGCTCCCCTTCTGAGCAGTGAGCGATGCCACCCTCTTTGCAATGGAGTTCGGATAGCAGTTCTACACAACCCATCAAATATAAACAGCGAGAGTTATAAGTGGCAATTTGTTGTCATAAGATTATAGATTTATAGGTGCGCTTACTTCGTATAGAGATCTTCCATACCCAAAGATGAAATCGACAGACCCTTGGATGAAGCAGTTGTTGAAGTAGTAAGGCCCTTGGGGTCGTATAGTGTGTCCTGAGACCCATAGAAGCTGCAATTATTGAAGTTCTACAATTATTCCTTCTGATGTGACCTTGTGCCTTCTGATATTCTACAATTATTTTTCCAATGTAAATTAACACTCCGAAATATATCAGATATTGCTTGTCTATATCCAAAATTTGATAAAATTATCAGCATATTACCATAATAAATAATTGTAGTATGTCTGTGATCTATAGAGAATTTCATTTGATGTGACATTAATATTGTGCACATAAGTAAACATCTTGCATTTTCTTAGGGACATCATAACATCTTTACATTCACCAATCTGCTATTTGAATAGCTTAATGGAGTGGGCCTATATTAGTTTCAAAGTGCAAAAAGCCCATTACATTGTAAGAATGAAAGACCCTAAGCTGATGGTGGGCCCAATAACCAGGACTCCCCATAGACATAGTAGGTGCCGAGAAAAGGTTGGGCCTCCTTGTCAGTTAGCAGACGAGCCCAATGGACCCTCCCCGTCCAGTTAGCTCCTGGTCCGCTGCATTGGTACTCCCCATAGTACACTCCGCTCCTACATAAAAAGGTAGATTATATTGTTGTTAGTTAACAATTCAATGACTGGCCAAGGCCATACACTCCAATTACTTAATAGATCCAGATAGCATTAATAGGTCGAACCATTTTTATTTTCATTTTTTTCTCTCTGGGTGAAAGTTAAGCGCATTTTGAAAATTTACTTGAGGCTTAAATTAATAATTTTTGAGAAACTGAAAAAGATCTTAATTAATGACTATGAGTCCTCAAATCTCTTGCCAATTTTTGATTACTGATATCTGAAAAGCAGCGACAAGTAACGGCTAATTACTGACTTGGTAATTCAAAGAATGTTGACAACTAAAATAAAGCTCGGGTTAACAATTTGCAGGTCAAAATAGAGTCAGATTATATCAAGTCTCCTAAGGTTTAGCCTAAACTTGACCCAAGATACTAGCGGGTCAAGGATATCAGACCTATAACTGACCCATAGCCAATCGACTTGGCGAAAACCCATTTAATTTTGAGTTTCATATTGCATGACTAGACCATTTTTCATAGTTTTTGGACTAAATCGCATTGCATGACGAACAAAATCAATAAAATAACAATATTAATCACAAATTTCTAAACAAATACTATATCCAACGGCTGACAATCACACTAATAAAAATATACATATATATTTTTAGAAAAATATAACACATGCCCTTTTTTTAACTCGATTGTCTAAGGAGATCCGCTAGCAAGCCAAGATTGCCTGGCCTGTTCCGACCTGCGAACCTGTCGACATATTGGGTTGGCAGGTTGGGTCTGGTAAATGGGTCGGATCAAGCCGCACCCAATAGTCTAGCCCTAACCCAACAGGCTGGCCCTAAACTTAGACAGGCCTAATGCATCATCCTTTTATATCCCTAGACCCTAGTCACAACAAACTGGCCAAGTCCAAACCACATGATCAACTGAATTAATCGTGAGCTATTTTGATTCTTACGTTTCGGGCCGTTGGATGCCCCAGCTGTTCCACCCTTCTGGTATGACCACCTTGTCCATGTATGTGTAGGAGAAGACAACCCTTGAATGGTCTCCCCATGCCCTCCCAAGGTATACCAGACCGCTTCCCGTAATCGTGCTCCTGAGGAACGAGAACCCGCTCTCCATCGTCTTGAGGCTTCCCTTCTGAGCAGTGAGCGATGCCACCCTCTTTGTAATGGAGTTCAGATAGCAGTTCTACACAACCCATCAAATATAAACAGCGAGAGTTATCGGTGGCAATTTGTTGTCATAAGATTATAGATTTATAGGTGCGCTTACTTCATATAGAGATCTCCCATACCCAAAGATGAAATCCACAGACCCTTGGATGAAGCAGTTGTTGAAGTAGTGAAGGCCCTTGTGGTCGTATAGTGTGTCCTGAGACCCATAGAAGCTGCAGTTATAGAAGGCGGCCTTGTCGCCGGAGATCCGAAGGGCCACCGCCTGTCCTCCGGTTGTCCCAACTTCCGGGTATGGGGCCGTGTTCTGCACCAAGAGTTGGGTCCGTTTCCAATGGAATCATATGCAGACTATAAATGCAGGGCCCATTAATTCCCAGGGATGGTTTACCTCAAACTTAATGTTGGCTGCAACGAAGTAGTTGGCATTGACAGCAACAGTGGGACTGTGGAATGTATTGAGGGGCACTCCATCCTTCCCCCTTGTGGCTGCTGTGTCGTTCCCCGTTATCACCGGTGGGCTCGCGCCATTGCCTAAGAAGGTGATGAAGGACATGGATTTCGGAATGACTATCTTTTCTCTGCAACATTATCAGAAATGCTGACCATAATAAGAACTTTTTTAACTGCTTGAAGTACTAGTGGCTGTGTTTGCAAATAAACCTTTCGATCAAAATTGGCAGCTCAAATAGAAGATAGCCATAAAACTAGATCAAGCCAACAATACCTATATATTCCAGATCTGATCTCCAAGATGACTCTCCTTGTGTTATGCAATGGAATGCTGTCTATAGCCTCTCTTATGCTCTTATAGTTCCCGCTTCCATCCTGGCTCACAATGTACCTCGTTGCCGCTGCCTCTGCCTTGGCCAGCTTCATGTCAAGAGATCTCGACCCACCGTGGAGCACTCCTGAATTGGAGTTCAGCTGCAATGCGACAGTTCTTTTGTGGTTTTGGACATTCCATGATATCCATTTCATGAACTCATCTCTTTCATTGTTTGGATAGCTTGAAAGGGGTGTTGAAGGGAGAAGGAAGAAGGTAAGGAGAACGAGAGGAAGGAGAGAGTTGGTGTGGAGCTTACAAGCCATGAAGAGTATTAGAAGAGAAATGTTGGAAGGAATTGAGTTGTTTTGGAGAAATGGTGGAAGGGTTTAAATACTGGATGACCCTAGAGTATGGGCAGCCTTAATAAAGGCATTTTACTAGAATGACCTTATCCTGACCCTAGTGACTTGCTGAGTAGTTGGTTCGATCCTGATTAGATTAGGGTGGGACCAACATGACCTTCTGCTGCCCTTATTGGCCTTCTTGGACCCTAGTGTCTTGGTTCTACACTTTCGTTGGAGTAGGTAGACATGGGGCACAAGCTATGAAAGCATTGAGGTATTTGTAAATAGTCATGGGACCTTTGTAGGTCACATATGCTCTACAATAAATAGTAGATCTTAATTTATTTTACAGTGGAATCCATGTCTCATTCTCGTCATTCATGGAATCAAGAGCATATCTTCAAAAATCTAGTGGTAAGTTAAATAGTAGTAGGACAAGGGTGAAAGCAATCAAGAATGGGTGTAAAGTGGAAATCCCATGGCATGGCACAGAAAAACTCTCCACTTGGCCTCAGTTATGCCAACAAGTGCAGGTAAACTAACTAAATCGAAAAATAAGTGCAAAGATGGTACGCGCCAAGCATGTTTCTTTTTTCATAAAGTTGTTTCTAAGTTTGTACAATGATTTTAGAAGAAAAAAAATTTTGGTATACCTGCTACTCACACCATTCTAGCAAGAGTGTAACCAGCAAAGAACTGGTAATAAGCATAAAATATCTAAAATATCAAACATATTTTAGGTTAAAATGTTTAACCCGTTCTTTCCGCATAAAAATTTTCTGAAATTCATGCTTAACCCATCCTTAGGAGTGCTTTGTGTAATAAAATATAATTTTGTCACACAGGTCCTTAAATGTTCATGACCGTATGATATACTATTAACAGGACGATAGTATTATCGGGCGTAGATCATTGTGTATCATATTTGTTGGTTGTCTTCCAAACCAAAGAGTATAGAGATACTAGTATGGTATACAAGTGAATGGTAGTGTACGTTCACTGAACGTGACCAATTGACGGACTCTCTATTGTCAAGAGTTGTTCCGAGTGGATATGGGTATATGTATCCTTTAGACCTGAGATTGCAACCGGTGACTTGCAAGCAACTCACTGTACTTTGGTGTCGGACTACCTGAATTTCTAATCCAGCGACGAAAGGTTTCTGGGTCCAGTCAAGTACTTGTGGTGGTCAGTTGCAGATCAAGATGGGATTGACCTCCCTTAGAAATAAGGGTGAATGCCTTGTGTTTTCAATTAAGTAGTACCCTGGCCAGGAAAAGTCAAATCACTATCACTTGACTTATTGAATTGAAACATATTTTCGAATGGATGATAGACAGATTCTGAACCCACCCTGGACATTTTCTGGTCAAGAGGATGAAATATGCGGTAACCATAGTCCATAGGTTTTAGAATGTTGCTTTGCATCTATTCGGCCTATCCGATCGTCGAGTCTTATTGCTAGATGGTTACTTCGATTAGTACATGAAGTGTTCTTGTACTACCGGCTTAGGTTCGAACCTGTGAGGCCACACGCTTAGAAGTTTCTGGATTGATCAAATGGCTGATTGACGATTGAGAATCGTCTAGAGGTAAAATAGTCAATGTGATTGACTGATTGCCCTAAGCAATTGTTGCTTGGAGAAGTTAATTGGTGATTGGATCACTGATTAGACTCAATTTGATTGAGTAATAGAGATTGGGTTTGACCAAATTCAAATATGATTTGAAATTGGTAAAACCGTAATTGACATCAAAATTGTCAACTCGGGAGGAAGAACTGGTAATAAGTACAAAACCATCCATTCTGGTTCTACATTTGTTCGGAGAGCTAACTGGCAAGAAGATTCCTAGCTAATCCGTGAGTAGTGGTCAAAGAGAGCGAAAGAAGGTGGCACAAGAGTGGGAGCGTGACATCAGACTATATCCAAAGAATCTCTCCAGAATGATAAACAGCAAAGGACACGATCCATTATGTCACTCTGTTTGCCTTTCAGTATACATGAACAATCTCAAATGAGCCACAATCTCTCACCAAACTCTAGATATCTCGGAGCAATGGGTGGCCATCGCCCCGCCGCTGTACATCCCGAATCTACTAGATCACCATCGCAGAGTTCTCTTCCAAAAAGATGTTGCCAGTCCCTAGAACACCCCTCACGTAGATGATGCCCTTACATTCCAATACAACTTGGAAAAAAGGCCATTCAAAATTGCACAGTTTACATTTTAATGCACTTATTTGATATGTCCACATACAACATGTTTCTAGCGTGCATCTCAAAGTACGCATAGAGTTGTTAGTTCTGATCCTAAGTCGGATCTTATCTATGCAATACGCATTATTATAATCTGCCATGGACGAGGATTTTTGTGTAATTTTAACTCTACCTTGCCTATTTGAATGCAATGGCAGGGGACGCTGGCCCGAACTTCATCTCCGTTTTCTCTTTTTAGGAAAAAGAAAGTAGGTGACAACTGTCTCCCATATAACTTTACCAGTGGAGGACCACAGTTTCTTACCTGCCGCTGCCTCCGTAGCTCCATCCAAATTCCAAAGGTGAATTTATCAGCTCAAGACCATGAATTCCAACGCTAGAATTCCTCCATTCTTGTCATGATGCCAAGATCATAATGTTCTCTGTAGTCTTTCGCCCGTTGGGCCAAGCATTCCATGAATATTTTATCACCGAGTCCCAACCAAATTGGTTTGATATCTAAGTTCTTGTCTTTGGACAACTGATGGGTTGAATCAAACATGATCTTCAGGGGCCAACCATGGCCTCTTTTAACTATTGGGTCTTTAGCTAATTAAGCCAAGGTAGACCAGATTATTGGTTTCAGTAAAACACTAATTAAGCCAGAGTCAATGCTAGCTCCAAAAAACACCATGATGTGGACCAAGATGACACAAAGCAGCATGCATGGTTCTTCATGTTGGGCAATAATACGTAAGGGAAAGGAAACTTTGGACCATGTAGCACGTTATAGAAAGCTTGGCTCGGACCCATTTATGATGCATATCACGGTAGCTACAGAGCCAATTCGATCAAAAGCTTTTGAACTAGGCTTCATCTGCCAACTCGTGTCCAAGATCTTGTAGCCCTCCTTTCAAGGGACACTTGTCAGTTGATGAAGCCAATAGTATAGCTAACTTACACCCAGTAACCCAATGTACATGACCCAACAAGCTATGATCTCTTCAAACATGTCATCATTGAGGCCTTGGAACTCGTTTCCCTCTTACCCCATGGATGGCACTGAAACTTGTAGGGAAGTCCACACTGGAATTTGCTGAGCCTAAGAAGGCTGCAGTAGAGCTCTGTTCTGCCGCTTAGAAGAGCTTGGAGCCTTCCATTGTGGTGGCAACGCGTCTATCACAACTGCCACCACTTTGTGGAAGATAGGGTGAGGACCTTAAACCTTATTCAAAAATAAAAATAAAATAAAATAAAAGTTCTCGGATCATTTGCGAAGAACATAATGTGAGAGATAGTTGTTTAGAAGTAGGATGGAAGTCTTCGGCCAACTAATTTTGATTTTTTTTCTTGTTGCGCGTGCATGATTTATGCAGTTGTAAAATACATTCGGGTTGTATCTTTCGAGCGAAAGAATGATCAATCCTTTTTTGCAACATCAACCATTAGATGGTACATTGCATAAATTTCAAAGCACTCCGAACTTCTCTCCATCATCTGTCTGCACAGATGACGTAGCGGCTATTGTGCAATCCGATGGTGCATATCGTGAAAAATGGTGAATTCTTCTTTCATACAAAAGATACAACCGGAACTTCTGCAAATCCTTGTCATCTTGCATCATGGTGACCTAATTGAGCACCCCCCCTCCTGCTACCCATAGTATAAAGTTCTATTAGATGCCTTCGTCAATCCTCCAATGACCTACATCCACAATTGAATCCACAATACATAGTAGATCTTAATTTGTTTTACAATTGAATCCATGTCTCATTTGGAATCTAGAGCCTATCTTCAAAAATCTAGCGGTAAGTTAAAGATTAGCAGGACAAGGGTGAAAGCAATCAAGAATGGGTATAAAGTTGAAATCCCATCATGACATGACATGGCACATAAAAACTCTCCACTTGGCCTCATTTATGCCAACAAGTGCAGAGAAACTAACCAAATAGAATAATAAGTGCGAAGATGGTACGTGCGAAGTCTGTTTCATCTTTTATAAAGTTGTTTCTAAGTTTGTTCCATAAATTTAGCATCTTTCTCTTTTCAATATAACTTGGAAAGAAGACAATACAAAATTGCACAGTTTACATTTTAACGCACTTATTTGATATGTCCAGATTGGAATATGTTGAACCTAAGAAGGCTGCAGACCCACTTGGAGCTCAAACCGAGCTCTGGTCTGCCGCTTAGAAGAACTTGAAGCCTTCCATTGTGGTGGCAACGCGGCTATCAGAACTGACTCCACTTTGTAAAAGATAGGGTGAGGACTTCATATGGAATTATAGTGATGTACTCTCTACAGGGGTGTATGTGTTAGATGCTGATGTTTTGTACCTACCCTTCTTAACAGGACTTAATCCCAATTCGAAAATAAAAATAAAATGTAATAAAAGTTCTTCGATCGTGTGTGAAGAATTTAATGTAAGAGACAGTTGTTTGGAAGTAGGATGGAAGCCTTCGACCCACTGATTTAGATTTTCTTCTTGTTGCACGTGCATGATTTATGCAATTGTAAAATATGTTCAAGTTGTATCTTTCATGCGAAAAGAATCATCGTTCTTCTTTCGCAACATCAATCATTAGATCATATCTCATACAAATCTCAAAGCACTCCGAACTTTTCTCTTTCATCTGCTTGCACGGATGATGTAGTAGCTATTGCACGATCCAACAGTGCATATCGCGAAAAATAGTAAATCATCCTTTCGCACGAAAGATACAACTGGAACTCTTGCAGAGCCCTTCATTTTGCAGCATGCATCCCAGATATTGGTAGGGCTGACATTGAAATACACGAGTTCGTCATCTTGCATCATGGTGAGCTAAGCAAGCTAGGTTTATCTTTGCATGTGTCCCTGTACCAGCAATTAACAAACACAGAGAGATTCATCTCTGTAACTGATCTATGGATTAACCAATTAGACTAGTACACTACATGCACTTACAGATGGGTAAGCTAATTGCAACTCACTACCTGCACTTATAATCTAGCTTGCTTTTGGTTCTAGTCTGTCTTGCTTGCAAGAACTTGATTTTTTTTGGGTGTTTCTCTGCTGGCTATCATGAGACTCTGGTTATTTGTCTCCACAGGACTCTGTACCTTCACACTACTATAACAACTCATACCTTTAGTAAATTGATCCAATTCTTAGAGCAAGAGTACGACTTCCAGAGGAGGGAGTGTATTGTTCAAACAATATGAATAATAAAAATAAATTTGATCCAACTTGGGGGATCGCAGCCATCCATTCTACTTGTCATTTGCATTGATTCAACATAGAGTTCAAACCATTAGAGATCCATAAATCATGCGGCCTGCTAATTCGACTGATGGGCCATTTGGCCCTCCAGTTGTCTTCCTGCTCCTGCGGCGAGCAACGGATTCTTTGGAATTGGAACCGGACATTGTTGCGAAATTCTGGAGTCCTGTGATAGATACTGGCCACCCTCCAAAATCTAAGCAAAGGATTCAACCCAGACCCAATCCAACAGCCAATTACGCCCATTTTTATCATTTGGACCCCCGAAATTCCCGTCCGGATGCGAGTTGAATTAGCTGACGGATGAAACCATTTGTTGCGAAATTCCAAATATGGTTGACTTAAATGGTACGTTATTAGGTCAGGGGTTGGCTCATCTCATTGCTTACTTAAGGATTTGAACATCGGCTTTTTTTTCTTTCCTTTTTTTTTTTTTTTTGATAAAACAGCGACTCACACTGATCGTACATGAGTACAGCTAATAAAATCAGAAAAGAGATGCTGAACACCAACCTTCTTCAAAGAAAAGAAGCTCTTGAAAAAGAGATGCCAATCAATTAAATAAACAATTGTTCGGGCCTCATTTTTCTTAATTTCGTTATCACTTGCCTCCATTTTCCTCTCCTGTCCTCAACTAATTACCGTACCCTACTGCTCAGTGGCATCTGTAGGAGCGTGTCTGTCATCCTCAAGTTTCTTCCTTTGTTTGCGACCATTGAACTAAATAAATAAATAAACAGTACTATTTTTTTTTTTTTTAACAAGTTTGAACTGTGACACAGACATCAGTTTCATGAAGTAAGCTCTTAAGATAGAATAAAATAAATAAGGACCTAGTTTTCCTTTGGAGCTTAGACTGATAAAAGGGACCACTTATCTAGCATATGTCATGCAAGAAATCTTTGATTAAGGGGGCAGCTGATGTCTCCATGTTGACCACAAAATTATCATTTGCAGGCTTGTGAGCTAAATGGCCACATTTCCTAGCGTAAGTGTTGGAGCATTCATATATGCTGGCCCCAGGCCTAGTGCGACTCATGAGGAATGCCACCTAGCCGTCTTTTTTTTTTCTTTTTTTTTTTTTTTTTTTTTTGTACACGGGCAGCTCACACTCGACGAGTGTGAATGGCCAACTGAATCAAAAAATAAAATGCTATATAAGAGCCCAGGCACAGTCCTGTGCTCTACCCAAATGAAGCCTCCAAAGTGATGGGCCGCAAAGATAGCCACCCAGTCTGCCGCACTGCTCGCTTCCTAATATACGTGCATAGCTGATGAGAGTCACATTCCTTCAGTAATCTGTGAATGTCGTCCTCTTTAAATAGTATGTATGGTACTGCATTAATAATAAAAACAACTGATACAGTAAACTAACTAATTTCATCGTTGCATCCTTCCTATGTTTAGAGAAGCTTCCAAATTAATCTTCTTTTGAACAAATTCTATTTCCAGATTTTTCCAGGTATTTGACAAGTACAATTCATTATTTTTTTAAAAAAATGATTGATGATACTATATTATAATACTCAAAAAAATAATATTTTATTTGAGTCATAGGATTGCAATAATAAGATATGATAGTGCTTCTATACGCAGCAATAGAAGGCATCCATTTGGAGAATGTTGGGATGGCATATTAGACTAAGAAATTCTTACCTTACGTAGACTCTCAAGGCTTGTTGATGTCTCGATATGGAAGTTTAATCCCAAATGGTATATATGTATTTAGTTGGCTCTTACTATAATTTTTTGAATGGAAGATTGAGATGCCCATATCATAAGATCATTTGGAGAGAGGTCATTCTAGAGAAAGTCGGAGTCTTCCTTTGGCTTGCTTTAAGAAACAAACTTCACACAGAAAAAACTCTAGCTAAGAAAGGATGGAATGTTAGTATCGGGTGCCCTGTGGGGTAATAGCAGAGAATCAGTTAATCACCTGTGCTCATTCTCTAAAAGCATTTGGTCCACTATCAAACTACAGCTGAAATTGAAGGGTTGGCCTTCAAATTTTTATGATTTATGGACCAAATAGAGAGCTAGGAACAAAAAATTGCTGAAAAAATGTAGAGGATCAGCTTCTTGCGGTCGTTTGCCGCGAGATTTGCTACATACTTTTCATAGTTGGAAGTGTATATGCTCGATAAAATAAAAAAGAATCGAAGACTTTTGCATTCTTCTCTTCTTCCTACTTATCCTCATACATTCTTCCATGGCTCCTCCTATTTGTAAATTTACTTCTTTTTAATAATAATATATTATGGGGCCCCATTTTCACTCAAAAAATAATAGAAGCCATCCATGCACGAATCTAACTTATTCTAAGTTGCTTGATCCACTCTTGCATTTGGAAAAGCTTCCACATCTGAATCTTTATTTTTTATTTTTTGAACAAAATCCATGTTGAAACTTTGAGAGTTGTTTTCCTAACTGTTTAAAAAGAAAAGATTGATTCTAGTCTATCATAATTCTCAACAAACGTTGGTCCACTAAATGAAGTGGCAAGAGACGTTTAAAAAGGTTGGTCAATAAATTTACATGGTCAAATGATTAAAAAAAAAAATCGAACCCGTGCCTCGTGTTCCAGTAGGCATCACTAAATTGGACGGTCAGTTATCTGCTTCACCTTCAAGCTGACAAATTAATCGAACGGTGGAAGATCGCCCCCCAGTTCGCAAAACCATTGACTCCAGTGACGAGACCGCGAGACTCCTAGGTGGGACCGGCGGACTTGACCTCCCACGTGGCGAAACGAGACGGCGTCGTCCACGCCGCCTCCTCCGCCGGATCCGCGGGCACTGACGTGGCGCGAAGACCCGGTTTTCTACTTTCCCGTCGTCCCGGCGGCTCGACAGGTTGGCAAGGGACGCGTGTCGTTCTGTGGACTAGTCTGGACCACACGTTCGGGAGACTTCCGCGGAGTGGCGGCCTTCTGGATAGCGTCGCGGAGCCGGCGGAATTACCTTCGCAACCACGGCTCGCACGTGCGAGGTGCTGCTTTATTTATAGGGGTGAGCAATCTTTTTCTCCTACTTGCGAAAGAAGCTACGGTTTTTTCTCCTTTGTGCGTTGAACCTCGTTTTTGCGGACGGCAGAGTCAATACGTGGGCGACGCGTGCTAGGGGCGGCCGCTTGTTTGGGGCCAGAAAAGGTGTACTTTTGGAAGGAAGCTCTGTAATTACGGCATGATATCATAAAATATTAAAGTTATAAATATTAAATATTAAATGGCAGTCAAATAAAAGATTGGATATTGTTAAGTGCCACAAAGTTTTCTTCTTAATTTTAAGTTAATAATTCTTGAAAAATAAATTATAGGATGCCATGTAAGAGAAGGTCGTGCATTGTATAGCCTAGTCCTATCTTTGTATTCATTTGCAGCATTCGTGAGAATAAGAAGTCATAATCCATGGCAGTCTAAGATCGATGATATATAGACCTATTTCTTAGTGTCTATAGCATAGTTAAAACTAAAATTTGAATAAAATAATAAATTATGATAACAAAGATTGATATAGCTATGGTTCTTTAAAGATCCAAATTATCATATTATTAACTCTTGTCTAAATTAATACTTTGCTTTATCTACCAGCAAATGAGGAAAAATGGTGGCAAATATATTTATACCGAATTTCTAACTTTGATTACTCACCGCCAACTTTTGAAAAATTTTCAATAATTTTGATTATATCATAAAATTATATCGCCATCTTTTTGTAGACAAAAATAGTGCACCCACTTATACCATTATATGAATCTCTAACACTTCATCTTTAACCAGCGCAAAATATATGTGTACGCACTTCTTAAATATACTTGGCAATGAATAAGTATAAAATTACTAGAGCACTGCAGAGACTACAAGTAAGACCAAGATATTAAAGGAAAACACTGAATGAATATGCTGTTAGCAATTCACAATTGAGATTTTATTAGAATTACAAAGCCACAAAATATTAAGACATTCTCCTATTACATCCTCAAAGAAAGAATAAATTCATATATCCCCAAGTTAAGAACTTATATAAATCAAAAGGTTGAGGGGGAAAATGATAGGAAATTCTAAAACTCCCCCGTTTGCATCATTTTCGTCTCCTCTTTCTATTTCTCCCCTTCCTTTTTTAATAAATTGCACACTTAAATTGATCTCTTTTTTCTACAAATTTTCTTCTCTTTTGAATTCTTAAACTTCTTGTTGCATGAACCAATTGTCCTCTAAGTTCCACAAATTCTCTCCCCACCCGCCTTGCTCAAAGTCAAACATTTCCCGGTTCTCGTACCACCCTCCGTCCAACTGAGCAAACCCGGCCTGGATGCCGTCGCCGCTCTTATTCTCACCTCCCTGAATACAGCCAGGATAATTATGATAATCGCCCGTGAACGAGTCCGAGGCGGGAGGTGACGAGAAGTGAGTCACGACCGAGTCAGACGAGTTCGACCCGGCCGGGGCAGAGGCCGAGCTCTCCGGGCAGGGCCAGGCCTGCCCGGGCTGCTCGGTCGGGCAGTCGGGCAGGGGGTTGGAGGCTTGGAGGGAGCTGCCCGAGGCTGCCCGGATGCGTTCGACGAGGCGAGGCATCCAAATATAGCGCATGGCGTCTTTGAACTTCTTGCTGTTGACGTCGCACTGGAGCTGCTTGGCTTGCTTTTGCACTCTGGTCCTCCAATAATTCTTTATCTCGTTGTCGGTCCTCCCGGGAAGGTGCTGTGCTATTTTCGACCATCTGTTGGTGGATTCCAAAAGGTGATCAGCCAAAGAGGAGAAAAGGAATTTTGAAAAGAGGAAGCGTGTAGACTTGGACGGTGTGAAATTGTCTCCTAACTTTCTTATGTTTCTAATGAGTATTTTATCTCGAAGCCACTTGCGAATGCAAGCAGTCATGCGAATCATCATCGTGCACATTATGTAGTCTATGCGACAGGAGTGTATCTTGTTCATGAAAGAATGATTAATCTTTCTTTGACCGAAAACAATGTTATGCCAATGGACATCAAAGAGATTTTGTGTAAAAAAAGATTAAACATTCTTTTCGAATCCAGTCCCATAGTCGATGGGCCGAAACAGTGCATGTATTACAGCTATGTGTGTGTGCACAAGCACCGAATACTTTATTGGCTAATTTACAATGTCATTGATTGATAAGAACACAAGTGGCAGCTTCTATGGAAGAGGTTTTATTGTCAACCTCTCAATAAGATGATTCTATAAGCTACCACATGTGATTTTGGTAACCATGCTATGAGGTCATGTACTTTCTGTTCATTAAGAAGGACATGCAAGTTAAATCAGTAGTCGACACATGTAAAGTGTGGACAGGAGCAACTTTGTCATTGCTCCCACCCAAAAAAAAAAAAATGGAAAAGAAAGGAAAAAAAATGATATAAGTTTCTAGAGGAAGCGTGTTGCATTGTAGTTGTTTTGCATTACGTGATTATGATGTTCCACCAAGACATGTAGCAGTGCATTGTGTACTATGAAAAGCTAGCAAATAACATCAAAGGACTGTCAATATGAATGTGCACGAAGTTTCACCAAAAAAGAAAGGACTGTACACAAACAAACAGGAATCCAGGGATCTCAGAAAGATAACAGGGAATAATTTTGGCTAGAAACTAGAAATCAACCACAGTAGTTTCACAAGTATTTACATCACTATGTAACAGATGCTGATGGTATGATTACCTGTTTCCCCAACGGGAGTGGAGCTCTAGGATAAGGAGTTGTTCTTCAGGAGTAATGTTTCCACGCCGGACATCCGGCCGGAGATAGTTGAGCCACCGGAGCCTGCAGCTCTTGCCTGTCCGTTTCAGCCCTGTTCCATTGGAACATGACAAACTTGCATTAGTAGAAGAATCTCATATGTTTAATATGAACAAATCTGATGCGAACCTTTAGCTACGTCTATGAGCATAACATAAGGCGTGGATAATCTTATCCATGTTTTTTTTTATTGTTATATCGGAGCATGCGTGCCTTGGTTAATATTTTATTCATAATGAATATGAGAGAGAGAGAGAGAGAGAGAGAGAGAGAGAGTAATTGATTTTGAGAAAACCCATCTGTTTAATTCTACTAAATTTAGCTGAAACCGCAGGTTTGTAGGCCATGTTATGGATGGTACAAATATCTAAACTATGCATGCCTAAGAAGGCCCACCTTCTTATATGATCAATATGCCATCTCTTCTAATGGCAGAGTATAAACATCTTTGTATCTTATCTTCCTCTTGTTACCTATGGATACTTTCAGTAAAAACTAGGAAAGTTCATCCTAAAATATCATTTACGTACTCATATATCTCCTCTGTGGTGTTGCACTGCTACTCTGGTTTATGAAATGGGTCATGGCCAAAACAGAAGGGAGGAGGATTCTAAAGATAGCAGGGAGTTATTAACAAGACAAGGAGGTAGTAATCGAAATCGGTCGTGATGATCTCTAGCTCATACCTGCACAACGGGCGAGAGTGTTCCATCGGCCATCGCCATGGACAGTGATGTAGTTGATGAGCTTAAGGTCTTCTTCCACAGTCCAAGGGCCTCTTCTGAGGTCCATCTCCTCCTCACTTGGTGGTGTTGCAGAGCTGAGCACCCTTCCATGGACTTCCATTCCTACTCTCTACCAGTTCTCTCTCTGACTTCTCTGTTAAATAGGGAGATATATATAGATAAAAGGAGAGATTCTGGTAGATAGATAGACTGGGAAAGATAGGGAGCTGAGGGTGCGATGGATGGGGATGGGATTGGAGTTGAAAGATGGGAAGAGTGGAGGGGTATTATAGAAAGGGCGAGAAAAGAGACATGTGATGGAAGTGGGAAGAGGAGGCCGAAATGAGATTGGTTTAAGCCTCTTTAATTAATCCGGAAGTGGAGGTCTTAATTTGGAAAAGCTAAACGGTGTGAGAAGGGTTTGAAGTCTGATTTTTCTTCCCTCCTCCCCTGTTTTCTCTGTTTTCCTCTCTCTCTCTCTCTCTCTCTCTCTCAGGCTTCTCGCATCCTACGTGTATAGCCTCAGTCCTTGCTCTGGAGTTTGGACTAATCTTCACAGTTCACACTTGTGGGCATTGGCTATTTGTTTTTAATATTTTACTGGCCCTGGTGACAAATGTGGACCCACTTCATGTTCTTACTGCTGGCTTTCGAGTGTAGCCAACAATTCTTTTTGAGACTCCTAGAAGCATGTAGGAAGAGATATTATTGTATTGAATATATGTCAGGAATTTTTGGTGTCCCTGATAAGGACTTACAATGATAACATCCAATCTAGGTCTATTCCTAGATAGAAGGCTTAGTGCCTATTTTCTAATGTAATTGGATTTTATTGGCAGTGAAACTAAAATATTATCCATTGCCGCTGATCTCGGGACGCCGATGCACACTATCTCAATGGACCTACAAGATAACAGACAAAGATGAGAGCTCATCGGATTGACTCTGGCCAGACTTTCCGATGCTTAAGTCGGAAAGGATTTTAAATGAAAATGTAGAAATAAGGAACAGAGAGATAAAGTTTCCCCAAGCTCGGATGATTTTTTTTATTTACTTTTTTGCGAAGGACTTCGCGACGAATCATATCCCAACAAACTTAGAATTGTACCATAACAAACTACTGACGTGGTATAACACTCTTAGGGGGCATTTGGTATGAGGTGATCGTCCTAGGATCAAGGGTGATATAGGTGAAGGTGATGAGATCACCGTATTTAGTTGCACCACGGTGATCCTACGTGGAGGTGATCCTAAATCACCTCTACTCCTCAAATCACTACCTAACCCGATGATGGGATACCCATCCTTGAGGTCAGAAATCCAAGATCAACCCAGGACAGTGATCCTGGGTTGAAAGTTAAAGACAAAAATATTCCTCAATTTAGGAGAAAAATTGATATACCAACATACCATCAATATATTATGTCAATGTTATATATATATACATAATATTATGTTGATATTATATATTATATTAATAATATATATTATATTATAATATATTACTAATCATATTATTATTGAAGGATAATTTTAAATTATAGTAGAAATATATTATTATATTTTATATTTATATAATGAAAATATTTAATATATTACTCCTACATTTACCTTATTTTTCTAATCAAAATAATTATTAGTATTAAAAAATCTATTATAAGTATAAATAAAAATATTAATTCTATAATTAAAAATAATATATTTTATAAGATTAATAATTTATAGGAGTAATAAATATATTTTTATAGAATATATTAATAATTAATATATTGATAAATATATTAATATCTTATTATAATATATTTTATATGATTAATAAATATATGATAAGGACTACTAAAAGTAGAATATGTGACAAAATTATGGAGCTATTATAGGAATTAGCATATTGACTTATATTTTTTATTCATGAGAATTAAAAACACATAAAAAATCCATCTAAGATGTATCAGGGGTATTTGTGGTATTATGTGGTCGGTGATCTTGGATCCCCGTATCATACCAAACAAGTTACTTATAGATACCCGAAAATTTTTAATCACTGGACCATAGCCTACCAAACACATTGATCTTAGATCACGGAGGATTAGATCACCCCCGCATTCGGATTACTGGAGATCTTGAATCAGCGTGGTGATCCCGTTGGGGTTACCAAATGCCCCTTAGGGACGTATTGTAATAACCTGAGACGTGGTGAAATTGCTGGAGCTAGTGCAAAATTGAAGTAGAGGGACCAAGCTGCTTCCTCCGTGGGAAGGTTTTGCTTTGCTCGAATCAGTGGTTAAGGTCACCGAGCTAAGCTAAGAGATATCGGTCTTGGAGATCAGTCATCTCAAATCTATGGTCAGCCCACTTAGGTCCGACCAGAATACCTTGGAGAGTTTTCAGATACATCTAGTCTGCTATATAATCGGTGAGCTGGATGAATCTCATCGTGCCACATCACCTTGGTCATTCGATACTACAAAACTATCTTTTAATTAATTTGGATCCCTTTTTAACATTCTTGTTTGCTTATTTAAGTTGATAATGATTTGTTAGTTTCATCTTACTCATCATCAGTTTTGCTGCTTCTTTTGCGTAGTAAGTTCACCAGGGTTAAATATCTGGTATGTGCTGCAGAGTTGACATCATTTTGGGAGGTTATATGTTTGTGTGCTCTACCATCTTATTAGACACATATTTAAGTGCGATCTATAACACAATGTTTATTGATTCAAAAGCTTTTAAGTAAAAGAATTCTCATCTAGTATACGTAGATCACCTCCAAATAAATGGGACTTCCCCCAGACCAGGCATGAGAGACGCAACGACTATATCAGCAAAGGCCGCCATATAAACAATAAAGGCCGCCATATAATAAGCAATTCATTCAGAATCTTGAGCCTTCATGTCATTAATATTACATCATACATGCAGCACTACTCTACTAATGCTAGTGTATCTTCCGACAAACCTTTTTAGATAAAATTTTAGATTATTACAAATTTATAGAAGAACCATGTGGGTGTGTATTTAGTTCCACTGTGAAGATCCGTGCGGACGTGTGTTTAGTCCCACATCGGTTATTCGCTGGGTAGATCTTGGGTATTTATACAGGATCAAGGAACCCAAATAATACCTTCCGGCTAGCCATTTTGGGTGAGGTTCTGGGTTGTTACAAATGGTATCAGAGCGGACCCGGCCCATAACCTATGTGGACTAGAGGACACTGCAGCACGGATATATTGGGGCTGACCACGGGTCGATCGTGATGTTTGTGATTAGATTTGAATAGATTTGAACCCTTAGCCTGACAAGGACGTCAGAGCTTGAACGGAGAAAGTATGTGAGGAGCCGTGCGGGCGTGTGTTTAGTCCCACATCGGTTATTCGCTGGGTAGATCTTGGGTGCTGACCACGGGTCGATCGTGGTGTTTGTGATTAGATTTGAATAGATTTGAACCCTTAGCCTGACGAGGACGTCAGGGCTTGAACGGGGGAAGTATGTGAGGAGCCGTGCGGGCGTGTGTTTAGTCCCACATCGGTTATTCGCTGGGTAGATCTTGGGTACTTATACAGGATCAAGGAACCCAAATAATACCTTCCGGCTAGCTATTTTGGGTGAGGTTCTGGATTGTTACATCCACAGTGTGCAGATCGTGGATATTTTTACAGGATCAAAAAATCAAAATAACACCTTTTTGGCTGATCTTTTTGGGTGTGGACATCAGTTATTACAAAATGTTTCAGAGTGGATCTAGCCTATAGCTTATCGGCTCGTTTGGTTCACGGAAAAAGAAGAGAGGAAAGTATGGTCAACGGAAAAATAATGAGATGCCTCTTGTTTGGTTGGAGTTTTCAAAGGAGAGAGGCGGGAAAGTTGTATTTCATGGGAATATGATTTCCATGTTTCATGGAAAAGTCTTTCTGATAAAAAACATAGGAAAGTTACTTTTCCGTGAGCTGGAAATCACTCCATTTTTATTTTTTCTCAAAAAAGCCCTTCATCATTAAAGAGACATTAAAGACCTAATTTTTATTAAGTATATAATAGAAATTATACATAACTTTCTCAGGAAAGTGGATGGTCAACCAAACATAAGCACTCTGTAAATCTGTCACTTTCTCATTATCAACCAAACATACCAAAAGTACTTTCCCACGCATCCTCTTCCTAGGAATCTGCTTCTCAAGAATCATATTCCTAGAAGAAAAAATGATTTCCGCGAACCAAACGAGCCCTATATGTGTTAGGAAATACTATATTACAAATCTATTTGAATTGACTATGAATTAATTGTTATATTTTTGATCAGATTTAAATAAATTTCAATACTTAATCTAATGAATATCTCATGGTTTAAACTAAAAAAGTATGTAAGATCTGAGAATCCATACAGATGTATGTTTAATCCTACATCAGCTATATATCATATAGATGTTAGATACTTATAAAGGATAGGGTTAATGTATAAATATAATTTATTTGGACCGGAATAATTAGAGGCCACCCCAAAGTCTCTCTTTGCCACGAAATGAGGATGAAAGTGACGGTGGAGTTTGGGAGATGGAGTTCCGCGAGTACGGGCTTCGGGTCAAACACGAAGACCTCAACGCACGTTTCAAAATCCAAGTACCTCCAAAATGAAGACATAAAGAAGGACGGGAAGGCAAGCACCATGACAAAGAAAAGTCGGCCGAGGGTAGAATAAAATATGAGTTGATGGAAGTTTGAAGTATATTTCTGTGTTCCCTTGTGGCATTACTGGGGGAGTTTCTTGCCATCCCTCCTTTTTACTATTCGAGAGTGGGAGGCAAGAAAACGAAGAGAAAGTGAATGGGGTTGAAATGTGTTCCATGTTCAAGTACTGGGTCATTGTCTCGTAGTAATGGAAAATAAATAAGCGAAGAAATACAATCTTTCGAAGAATAATCTAAAGTCTCAAAATTCTCTGTCCTTCGTAGACTAAGATCCTAATGGTTAGTGGTAATTATTTGGTTTTGTTAATTTAGAGATTGAATTTTAAAGTGAAGAAATTATACAAAGTGCCAACCAACCTTAACCGATTGACTTGTCTCTCTACTTGGAAGGGATCCAATTTTCAAACCCTAGTGGTAGAATGATGCCATATTAAGAGAAAGTAGTAATGAATGAATTATAGTTGATGCTATGGTGCGCCTTCTAATAGCTAGAATGTTCGTTGATTTATTGGTCAAAATTAGTAGATTACATAGTGATAACTTTTAATCTAGCTTGAACATTACGCAACTGATGCATCATCTCATATTTTGATAATTATAATAATGTAATATCGAAATAGAGTTAATGCTAGGGTCTAGCCTACAAAAATGGAAGTGTTAAAACAAGAAAAGATGCATTGATTGCTCATGATTGCAAAAGTAGTAGCTAGAAGTGATAATCTAATTTGATATAGCACTTGGACTAGCACAAACAAATTAAATCACTTTGGCTACTTCTTAATTCAGCATTGTTGCTACATTATTGGATCACAAATCCCTAGCCATATACTATTTCATATGATGTCTGCTTAAAGGATAAAAAATGCCAAAATAGTTGGCTTACTAAGTTTTGCAGCATCAAATTAGAGACAATCAATTAGAAAAGAAATTTTAAGATCAAAACAGTAGCCGATCAATCTATTGTGGCTTATTATCAAGCTTGCTAATTAAAAAAAAAAAATGAAAAGAAGTCTATAACAATGAGAATGATAGCTAACTTGCATGACAGAAACACATCTATAACTACTCCTTAATTATTGAATTATAATATTTTTTATTGAATGTTAGCCCAATCCTTCTCAGCAACATAAGCTTTATCCATCATTATCAAACAAGCATCTTTTACCAACATTAGCTAGTCGGAGACTCGACATGCCAATTCATATCATTGTTATGCTAATTCTAAGATCAAAACAGTACCCGATCAAGCTTGCTGATTAAAAAAGAAACCGAAAAGAAGCCTATAACAATGAGAAGGACAGCTGACTTGCATGACAAAAACACATCTATAACTACTCCTTAATTATTAAATTATAATATTTGTTTATTGAAGGTTAGCCCAATCCTTCTCAGCAATGTAAGCTTTATCCATCTTTATCAAACAAGCATCTTTTACCAACATTACCTAGCCGAAGACTCGACATGCCAATTCATATCAATGTTATGCTAATTCTAACCGCTAAAGTTTGCTTTCGTAGTTAAAAATACCAAAATATTTTAAGAACTCTTTTTTTTGTTCTCATTAGCGAGACAACAATTTGGTGGCCATGATAGAAAAAGTGGACAATTAAAAAGTAAAATCACAATAAGAAAATTATAGTTAAACCAAAAGGAACAACTCATCTAGTCTTTGCTTTCTAGAAGGGGCATCTCTATCTCTCTCCCCCCCTCTATCTCTCATTGGTGTACTCCTCAAAGGGAACCGGCAGGTGAAAAGCCAAACATAGTTCCACAAGGAAGCTCCCAAGGGACCATCTCAGCTTCTGACACGCGTCCAAAAAAAAAGCTGAAGCCAAATTTTTTTCTTCCTGAACCCAAACGCCACCATGGGCTTAGAGAAGCTTGGTGACGTTTGAAACCGGAGGGGAGGTTGGTGGGTAAATTCCGTCAAAAAGGAAGTCCGTGTTTCCGGGTCATACGACCCATCCACTACTACTCGCCTTTTTCTAATAGTAGCACATTTATTCCAAGCTGATGCGTCTTTGACCAAAACTATTCCATGTTTTTCTAAACACAACTTGTTAATCTTTTGACCTACATGGCTAGGATCATTTGTGCCAGCATCTAGTGGAATTATACCCACTATTCCAGCCTATCTAGAGGAATAAGGGTGTTCGTAGAGTTGGACTTGGGTCGAATCTTCTTCATCGATCTCCACCAAATACAAACATCATGAGAATTGTCGACGCCAATCTAAAGAGAACTTGCGAGAGGATTCCATGGTAGACTAGATGCAAAAATTGATATAGACAAATCTCCGACGTATGTTTTACTGTAAAAGGAAAATTGCATGTATTGGCAATTTGAGGTAGAGCATGCTCGTTGTAGTCATGGTCGCGATCTAATTCTAAATTAACTAAATTTTGGTAAATTTACATGGATGTCAACCCATCACAATTTTGCGAAAAGTATGTCCTCTGAAAAATGCAAGGACCTGCATGAAGACAGATTAATTAATTAGACACTAGTTAGAACAAGAGAATCTCTATTTTAGTTTTCTAATCCAAAACTACTGCAATGAAAACTATAGAAGATCTAACCAAGGATGTGGTTATATATGGTTGCAGTTGACCTTTGCTGATATCCTACTTCAGTCCTCATGCACCCGTTGAAGGTTAAATATAGTTAACCAGAAGAAAATGTATCAAAAAAGATATTCAGCTGGGAATATTTGGCAGGTTACAAAAGATACAGGAGAGTTAATGTTAGCACTCGCATGCCTCCTGTTTTCCCCCAGAACTATTTATCTTTGACTAAGTTGGATGGCTGCTAATAGTTAACATCAGTCCCCCAGTCCCAACTCCCAACCAAGAAAAACTTTTGATGTATCCAAATTATATAGTTTGTAATGGAAAATACTATGCTTGGACCAAATCTCCTAACTATTCTCAAAACTCTCGTTTTCAGAAAGGAATAGCACAAACCGACATCCATGGACCATCTTCCCAAACAAGGAGTTTCTATGGTTGCTTTCACAAAGTTACAAAAAAACCCTCTAAAATTAAAAATAAATTATACTTGTATTCAATAATTTGAAAAATCTATACTTACTCTCCTTAGGTTTATTTTTATTCAACACTTTAACCCATAACTTAATAAAAAATTAGTCAAAGTGTTAACCTTAAACTGGACCCAAATGTTATATTAGAAAACATTTCAAAATTACCAACATAACCTTAAGTGACATAACAACCACCCAATAATATAAGAAAATATGTGTATCCTCCTCTCCATTTAAGAGCAATTTTAACTTTGTACATAAGGTAAATAGTTTTACTAATGTCATTAATTTAACTAAGTATAAGTGTAGGCAAGGAATGCCGTACCGGTCCGTACCGGCCGGTACGGGCCGGTACTACGTACCGGTCCGGTCCCTGACCGGTACCGGACACAGATGAAAACCGGTATTTCCGGTTTTCTTCTGTGAACCGGCCGGTACGGAGACCGTACCGGCCGGTACCGGCCTCGTACCGGTGCGAACCGGCCGGTTCGCACCGGTACGGTGTTTTTTTTGGGAGGGGGGGAACCACAGCGCCTCGCTGTGGGTTTTTTTTTTGATGGGAAAGAAAGTGGTCCGGACCGGTACCGTACCGGTCCGGCCGGCCACCGGTACGCCGATCCGGACCGGTACGGCGGACCTTGAGTGTAGGTCTTACAAACTATTAGGTGCAAATGTAATAAATGTAAAACCTCAAAAAGGTTTTGCAATTTATTCCCTTTTTATTGTGAGCAAACATCATAGCATTTTTCTCTTTCAATTAAAAGCCAAGGTTATAGACTAAATATATGTCTACATTGATTCTTATCGGATTCCCCGCCTAGCTTGGCTGAATTTACATTCCGACTTCTTATAGTCCAAGTAAAGGATGAGGGGTGCCCTAAATGTGTGCGGTAGCACTCCTTATTTCCAGAAAATAGAGGAGTAGAATGAAAAGAGGCGCAAGCTATACTCTTTTCATTTAAACCCTAGCATCCTCGATAGGCTAAAAGTGCAAATCCATTCAAATAGAATTTACTCTGATACCATTTTATAATAATTTAGATTTTTTTTTTCTCTAAAAGTTTAGCCAAAAATTATTATTTAAATTTTTTAGCTCTATATAAGTACTTAAGATCTATTTAATATATAGTCGATATGAGACTAAATATATATTCGTACGGGTCCTAACAAAGATCGCAGAAAACTCGAGCTCTTTTAATTTCAATAACACATATCATTTCTCAAGGAAAAAGTTGGAGACAAGGAGAAAGAACACTTCTCTGTGTCTCAATCAGATTTTGCGGTGACAGAAACCGTTTTCGTGTGCAAGCTGCACACTACAAAGGGCAGCCGCCAAAGCAACCTCCAAAGCAGGCCCACAATCCCTTCCCCTATCTGAGCGTTCAAAGCTACGTAGCAGCAATAAGAACAACTCCATTGAAAAATAAACTACTTGAGTTTGCATGGATGCACTTCATTCTTAATAACAAGGGAGAATTCCAAGTAACAAACAACACCTGAACGTCTCTCTCTCTGTGTTGTTAGCTTTCGTCTTTCCTTCTTGCAACAGAAAAGCTATACATGACAATGTTGATCTCTTTCTCTACAAAAGATCGATATGTTCTTCTTTAAACAAGTGTATGTTTTTGCACCAGGCTATAACAAGTTCGATAGTTAATTATTTGGAAGTTTTCATGAGTAGCAAGTTCGCCCCTTTAACTTTTCCTCTTCCTTTCTCCCTTCATTATTCCTAAGGCAATGAAGAAGGAAAAGAAAAGAGAGAAAGTGGGAGTATAGCCATCCTTTTCCTCACAAGTCCTCATCAAGCTGCAACAACGATACAGGCTTCCTCTCAATCGCCGCCACGTACTCTGAGAAACTCGACGGCATCACCATGGGTATCCCAGAATATGTGGATATGAACTAGCTTTTAAGGGGGTTGAAGGAGGGGAATAGTAGTGTTGTGAGAGCGACCACTGGGTTGGATCTTTGAGCTATGAGTTAGTCCTCAGATATGTCTGAACTCTCGAAGTCTTCAGAAGTAGGTAGAAAGAACAGGATGTTGAAAATGCCACTTGGATATTTCTTCCCAAAAATCCTTGATTTGCAGCCACCGCCCGCCACCGCCTGCCACCGAAGTAGGCGGCTGAACTTCATGTATCGATCCTTTTTTGTTTGAGATGTCAAGAATTCATGTGGTTATGGGGCCATAGTTGGATGTGGAAAGCTATAATGATGACGCATGCATGGAAATCAAAAGGATGTTTGAAGAAATGACATCCAAAGCTTAGAAAAGTTTTTTTAAAGTTTCTTACGTTGTCTAGGTGCAATGGCTTCCGCCATGATAGAGGTTTACTCTTAACTTAAATTTTTTGGCTTTGGAATCTGCTAATGATGGGCATAGACCTTGGGCAAAAAATGTTCTAAACGGGGATAGGTGTTCCATAGTGTTTGACCTTTCCCATGATCAACGGGGCATGTCATGTTTGTGCCATGTTACCTACCATGGGGCAATTTTTCTCTGATCTAACCTCCATTTCAACAGGCAGCCTCGCTTAAGTGTCAAAAGTTAAGACAAGATGGACTTGTTAGAGTGTACAAACGATGAGAACGAGGCCTTTAAATTGCTGCTTTTCATTCAGAGATACAGAATTATTATTGTTATTATTATTATTTGATAGAATTCAGGATTATATTCTGGGTAACCAGATGCCATATATATGCTTTATCTGGACAAGTTATAACGCCTACCTGTCAATAAGGACTTGAAATTGGCAGTCCCATGGCTGCTTAGTACTTGCGTGGAACAAAATTCTACATACTCGATCTATTCGCTCTTGCTATGGACATGAAGTGAAGAAAACTTACCTAGAAGTCATGATCAATTATAAATTGGGTTTTTCCAGTTTACTATTTTGATTGCCGTGTTATTGTGTCCCATAGGTGGATAGATAGTGAAACGCGAAAAGAAACTGAAAAAGCTCATTTTCTTTTGCTGAGGAACAAGTATAAGAACTAAACAGTAGCTTATGATGCATTTGGTTCACAACCGGAATCAGAATGAAAATCGAAATTGCTATATTTCCTGATATGTTTAGTTTATGATTGAAATCGAAATTAAAATCAAAATGGAATTTGAATATTAGAGAAGAGTGGTATTGAATTTTGGAAGATTGGAATATTCTTATTCTCCTCGTAAATCAAAATTAGAATGCAATTTCTCCTGGCCAAACATACCCCTAAAAGTTTAGGGGGAAAGGAAATAATTTTTTTTTCAATGTGTTTCCGAGTTTCGATTAGGTAACAGGGGGCTCTTTCTATAGAAGTAATGCTGATGCCTATTGTGAAGAAAATAGAAATATCTTTCATGAGCAGCAGTCGGAGGGGGAGGAGAAAAACTTCGTTTTGGATGATAGAGTAAAGCTTTGGGATGCACAACCAGAAGTCTGGAAAACTGCCTAGGACATAACTGGGCCGGGCTACATCATAAAGGGCATTGAATGGTCCACTGGGCTACTAAGCCATAGCCCATTAGTAGCCATGCTTGAAGTGAGTGATAGAAATTATCCAAGATAGTCCATTGGATGAGATATTTTTCCCTGTTCTAGATGATTTATCTTAATCCAGAATCTATTCCTGCCTAATCCAAGCTTGCCACACCCAAAAAACAAATAGGCCTGTAAAAAATGAAAAAAATGCAAGAGCGGATGCTTGCACAGAAATCCAAAGGTATTACATGTATGTGTCAAATTGGACTAGATTATCTTAGCTTTCAATTGATTCAATTGTCAGGTCAGGTGGGTTCCAAAAGTAAACCAAATTGCTAATTGACTTGTAGGTTTTGGCTCGTCGTTTAATTCACACCTGGGTTCTTCTATTTCTGAGAAGTTGTCTTTGCTGTTGATGGTGAATATCACTAGTTCTTGTTCATTTTATTTTAAATATTTAGTTTTTATTATTTTTTATATTAAAAAAAGCAACAGCAACAACAGCAGCAAATTTTTGGACCAAGGGATAAAGCAATAATCATTCCAACCGATCATGATTTTAAACAAGTGTTAATAATTTTATTTTTTATTAAAATAAATAATTTTTTTAAGTTCAAATTTTTAGATTAAGTAGAAAAATAAGTATGTCGAATTCAACAAATAAGGGTATTATTCTTTGTTTTTTCCTTTCACTACTTATTATTTTACCTTCAAATGAACTCGGTACAAACTGACCTGCGCAAAAGCACGACGCCTTTTTTTTCATTTTAATTATAACGCTGAATAATTTGTTTCGGAGGTGACAGCTATTTCGGCATGTCGGCGTTATCTCTTTTTATGAGTTATTAGTCGGCCATCCGTCTCTCTTTCTCTCTCCTTCCTCCCATGGCAGCCGCCTCCGCCGCCGTGGTCGGGTCGCTCCGCGTCCCGCACCTTCCTTCAACGCGCCGAAGGTCAGCGCCTCCGCTGCTAATTTCATCGTCCGCCAGCTCGACCAACTGGGGGAGGAACTCCCCTGGTCATCAATCTCGCCTAAATTCGGCGCCCGACATCGGTCATCTCTCTCTCTCTTACGGTAGATTAGTAGTTATATATGGAATGATGTTCTTTTATTAGTCTACCAAGTATTATGATCCATGTAGTGGTATATGAACTGAATTGGTGAAGACATTGTTGGACGAGTGATTGGTGATGACCAAAATGTTGATTTTTTATGGAAATGCAGATGAATTACACTTAGAATAATAAAAGTTCAGATTTTTATTTTTTTCCCTTGAATATTTTTCAATTTAGTATCTTTAGTTGAGATTTATGTAGTGTGATTGGGAAAGTCATAGGTGGATAGGTTCAAGAAAGGTTTTTTATAATGCTGCTTTTTTTTGGAGAGACGTTATACCGAAGGAGGGGCTGGATGAAGGCGAATGATTACTGAGTGATCTTTGCGGTAGATAAGTTGATGAAGCGTTTCCGAGGGGAAAAAGCAATTTTTAAGTATTAGGGATTTTGGAAAGGATGATAGTTTGTTGCGGAGCAAATGCAATGAAAGAACCGCATTCAAAAGTATTTTTTTTGTGTGGTAGAATAGGGAGAATATATGGCTGGTATTGGAAGAATTTCTGGATTGAGGAGAATAATTTTTGCGGCTACTCCAAATTGCTCTTTTCTATTACCTTTTGTCCGTATGCTAAGGTTGTAGATTATTGAGAAGGTAAGGTGGGAATGATTCTGGATTTTGAGGTTTTGTTTGTGGTTAAAATTTGGAAAGAGGATTGACTGGGATAGAGAGCAGATAGGTTTGGAAAAGGTGTGTTGACAGGGAAAATGGTTAGGTATTTAGGGAGCTTGATGCGACGAAATTAGGCCATTACGTGTGGATGATAATTTGTGTGGAAAGATTGGTCATTTAGAGGATGGAAAGGTTGGATTTTAGTGGCCATCTTTCAATACAATTGGCTACTGGAAGAACTTTGTTAGGTTGAACAGTTTTAGGGATTTAATTCTAAAGCAGGGATTCCAAGTTCATGTTCATAGGATGTGCTTACTAACAAGGAAAGCAGATCCTTTCGTTTCTAGGCACTGTGGCTTGGCATTGCTCGTAATATGGATGCCGAGGCAATTAGAGAGGTTGGGACAAGAGAAGCTGATGGAGTTTTGAATTTTATGCTTTATAAAACCTTCCTTGAGAGGATTAATGAGGAAAGTCCTCTTTTCACCATAATAGTTGAATTAGGAGTAGGAAGCAGGAGGAATGTAAAGGAGGAATGTATGGACATTGTTATTCAGGTGGAGCTTTCTAGTGAATTAAGTAGTCTCTAGCAAAAGCTATGCATGTGAGAGCAGGGCAAATACATTTAAAATCTTATATAATTGTTTATCTTTCTTTCGCAAAACTCCTTAAAGATTTTTTTCCTATTCTTGATTGTTATAGTTTTTAAAGAGATTAAATTTAGTTACCAAAAAAAAAGAGATTAAAATTAAGCTGCCTAAGATGCCCAAAGGAGTAAGGATTTTAAAAATGGAAAGCAAATCACTACTCATGGTAAAAGAAGAGGAATATGATGGAGATGCTTTGGTTAGTTTTTCTCGTGTTTTTAGAGTACAGACCCCACATCTTCATGGATTAGCTATGGTTACCAAAAAATACTAAACTCGTTTTGTTCATTAAATTCCTCACAAGTATTGTAGATCTCTTTCCTCTAAAAAAAAACTGTTTTCATCTAAGTGTATAGAGCATTGGGCTTATGGTCACACCGCTCCATCTAACAACCGGCGGTTGGGGCTCCAAGTCTTTGTTGCATCCCCAAGAATTTGGACTAGGGTAATAATAATATTGCGTGGGTTTCAAGAGATGTCAAGATGCATCTCTTAGCCTTTCGATCAAAAAAACAAGAAAAAAAAATGAAAGAAGCAAGGTCGGAGGAACCGGTACCAGGCACCGTACTGGTTCTCTGGCAAGACAACTCGGTATGGACCGTGTCAGGCCTGTACCGAGAAAGAACATGACATTGTGGGAGAGAGGAAAAGAGAAAGAGAGAGCGAGCGGAAGAAGGAGGGCCGAAGGAGGGTGGCGGACACTGGCGGAGGCCGCGGCAGGTGAAGCTGCAATAGTTCCCCTGTTTCGTCCGACTGCGGCTAAAAAATTTTATGATTTTTAAATGAAGTCGGCCCCCTGCGGCCTCCGCTGGCATCCGCCACCCTCCTCCGGCCCTCCCTCCCCTGCTCGCTCTCTCTTTCCTTGTCCTTTTTCGACTTCGGCAATAAGTCTTATTTTCGTTGTCGGAACCGTACCGGTGAGCCACCGGTATGGCTCAAATCAACCGGAGCCGCCCGGTTCGGGATAGTTGGAAAGAAGCAATGTTTTCTCTGATGTATTTGTTGTGGCCTCTTATTTGAGAAATTGGAAAATTCAATCAATTGAAGCAAAACATACAAGAAGATATAAGGGGAAACGAAAACCCATGAAGATGTATATGTATTTCTCATTTACACTTATCACTCACCATAATTAACCTTTTTATATGAAAGACAGGCCACCCATTTATAACCTGCTACTACAAGGCTTCATGTTATTGGTAGACTGAAACAAGTATGTTGTCCAATCTATGCAGAGGACAAGGATGTTCTGGGCTTTGGGCCTATTTACGGAAAACTATACTGGATTTTGGTCTTTCTGGAAGTAGATTTCTTGTATCTAAATTCTAATCCATTCTAAGTTGCCAATACAAACTTCTTTGGTAAAATGACCATTACATGATTGAGAAACTAGAGGCATAGATTAAACTCTATTTTTCATATTTATATCGTAGTCATCATTATTCTTTCTAGTTTCATGTCACATACCGTCTATTGTAATCATACTAAAGCTTTCGCAGTTCCCAGGAGGAACATAGTAGCTTCCATGCTGTCAAGTTTAATATTCTCGAAATTGGGATCCCCTGATGTCACCTTAGCAGAACCCTCAGTTTGCTTCAGGGAATATATAGATACATTCGATGGCTATACTTTTCTGTATCCCCAAAACTGGATCCAAGTCCGTGGGGCTGGTGCAGACATATTTTTCCGGGACCCTTTTGTTCTTGATGAAAACCTATCAGTGGAGTTATCTTCCCCTTCGTCCTCGAGGTATAAGAGTGTTGAAGATTTGGGGCCTCCACAATTAGCTGCAGAGAAAGTGCTCAAGCAGTACCTGACTGAGTTCATGTCTACTAGACTAGGTGTTCGGCGTGAGTCAAACATTTTATCAGCATTATCAAGAGTTGCTGATGATGGCAGAGTCTACTATCAAGTGGAGGTAAGGGTCTATTTTATCAAGGTTTACATGAAAGCTTCAATATCGAGTGTTGCAGTGTTGGAGACATTCTCTTGGTAGATTAAGCTTATGTCCAAAAGCTGGAAATTGTGCACATGCTTCGTTGGGTCCTTTAGATCAATAACCCCAGCATACTGATATAGCATGTTAAGAATTTTTTCAAGTGCTAGGAAAGTTAATGGCATTTTGTTTCTTGCTATTTTTTTGTTCAATTTCTTTTTTCCTGTATATTTTCAATATTTTGGTCATTCCTAATCCTTATATATTCTTAAGTCAGATCCCAGTATTGGTTCAACATATCTGTTTCCCTTTACTTGGGCATTTCTGAAACAATCAAACAGTTCAAAGTCCTGGAACATCTATGTTGAGTATTTTGTGCTTGGTATTTATCTTTGGAGACTTCCAGGTTCAACTCTTTGTACTTTGAAGACATTGCAGAGTAACAATACATAAAGTCAAATCTAAATAGATGGGGTAAGCCTTGCTGCTTATTGCTATAGTTGCATGTACTGAATTGTCATAGTATTGAGTCATTTTGCATATGGACTTGCATGCCAAAAATTTCTGGGATCTGATGCCCCCAAAATCATGTGTTTCCATCTCATACCATGTTCAACCTGCCCGTCTCATTGTACTCCCTGATCTGTGATCTGAAGTTTAGCATTACCATCTGCTTCCAGTAATATCTTCCTTAAATCAGCTTCCTTGGCTATAGGTGTACATACTGAATAATGAAAGCACTTAATTTTGTTGATGGAGATGTTGCTTGATGCCGCACCCTATGTTTGACCATACCTGGTGAGTGTTCTGCTCTCATTATGGGTTCCCATACCAAACTTTCTAGGATCTGATGCCAGAAAATCCTGAGTTTCCATCTTATAGCATGTTCGATCTGCCTTCTAACTGTATCTCCCTGATCTGAAAGATGTAAAAAGGCTCATGGGCGGTGACAGGTACTTACATATTGAAGTTTAGTATTGAAGTCTGCTTGGAGTATTATTTTCCTCAGAGCAGCCTGCTTGGCTTTGTTTATTTGTTTAAGCTTTTCATATTAGCTTGCGTGCCTGGACACTGATTGCACTTACAAATGAGTTGTAATCATGCCTGCTGCTTTGGAGAAACTTAGAAATTTTACTTAATAGTACTGCTTTAAAAGATTTATTGATTATTTTTATATTTTGGCAGGAATAATTTCCCTTACCTTTCTCTGCTTTTTATACAGGTAAATATTAAATCATATGCAAGCAACAATGAGTTGGCTGTGATGCCACAGGACAGGATGCAGCGTCTTGAATGGGATAGGCGTTATTTATCTGTTCTTGGTGTTGAAAACAACCGACTGTATGAGTTGAGGTTGCAATCGCCAGAAAATGTGTTCTCGGAGGAGGAAAAAGATTTGCGAAAAGTTATGGATTCCTTCAGAGTGATCAATGCAGTGGATTAAAATGCAATGGTCTGCAGAAGTTATTAGTTGAGGTCCTTCTCACCCAATTTGTTTGGGTTTATTGTAATGATTTGCATTTTAATTGAAACATGATCGAGGAATTGAACAAGTTCTTTAATAGGGTTCATTCTGTTTCCAAAGTTCCTTGTAATTGTAAATCATCAATGAAAAAGAACTTCCTTTTTTGTTCATGGAGTAACCATCAATAACAATTGCTGATAAAAAACTACTTTATAATTCGGTACTTCATCTGAAGCTGCTGCCTGGCTGATAACCTTTTTCTTTTGTTACCGTCTAAGTAATTAAGTCTGTACCACATTACTTCGGTACAGCACAATTGTCATTTGAGCTGGACCAAAGAGGATTTGCAAAGTAGATTAGTTTTTTTTTTTTCAAGACTTTTATTGTTCAAACCCCAGTAATTCTAATATGTGAAGTCAGCAGATGTATTTCATCTTAAACCTCGGCAAGCTAATACAACTTGCGAAGAAAAGTATAAGAGAAATCCTTATACTGGTCCAGCTTTTGTGGTACATAAAACACCAAAAGTCAGATTTACTTAATTGGTGCAAGCAACTCACTGCCTTCAAATAATGGTCATAACTATTGATTGCCATGTTCCTTTGTTTCATAGAACCACATAAGTCTAGTGGTAAATTTATCAAAATATACCATTAGAGAAGCTGGTGTTGTTGAGATGCACAAAAATCAGATGGAAAATTAATTAACAAAAGAAAGCTGAGTGCAGAATTACATCAACTACTGGCCTCAGAGCCAGCTTCCAAAGAATTTCTTTCACATTGCACAGTTGTCAGTGAGCTGAGTAAATTGAGAATCTGGCATATGGGAAGTTAAGGTGGTAACATGCCATCTTGGCACACTCAGTACTGCACATAAGTTCTGTGGGCTGCACCAATTAGCACGTGTTATGTCACACGGCACAGGAGACCTTTTGCGTGCACCAAATTGGCGCTCCATAGCCATTAGTCATCGTCCACTACCCACACAATACTATCTAATACCATTAACCTAGACAAACAGTAGTATATCACCCAATTTCTTATTTAACAGCTCATTCTAGAGCTGATGACTATGGAATTTAGGAAGGGAAGCAAAGCTGAGGACCGTGTAGACCAAATTGATACACCACCAGTGTGTTCTTCCTGTAGGACTATGTACTCAACTACACATTAACCTCAAACTAGTTTCCTCCATGGATTCATTTCCTCCATCTTGTTTAGAACTATACTTTCTGAAAGAGTTCTATATGTATCAAAAACATTTCCTCATATCATTCTTCTCTCAATTTATCCTTAATTAATTATACCTCTATTTTTTTCCGAATAATTTTATTTTTTTTCTATATTTTGTTATACTATTATATAACCATTCTAACATTGGCCATACTAATATGATGTGCACATATTGTTTTCTAATTATCCAACATATTGTGCTATAAAATGCTTTGTTTGTATAACCATCTTGTAAAATTATCCTTCAACTAATCTTTTTTTTTGTTGATTACATTTTTGATTTAATATATTAATTAATTTCAAAAAGAGAAAAAGAGGAAATTCTTGTAAGGTATTAGAAAATCCACTTGATCATGAATGCCATCAACAGGCCTACTCCACTCTAACAACGAGGTGTCAGTAAACCAAGAATATCAAGTTGTTCCGGTAGCAGATATGCAAACAAGTGACTAATCATTTTACAAGCCATATATGCTCGACTTTCAGCCTTTGAAAGCTGTGGAAGTGGTGCATCTACCAACCACTCACAAAATCATTACAGCCGGTTAGTTTATGCATGTTTCATTCATCTAGACTAAACTCAAACCTGCCAATCATGATTACACTAATTAGATTACAAGTTCACATAACAAACAACCAAGATCTAAAAGATAACTGGGACAATATTATCACCTGTTTCACCCAACATAGGATCCAAAATAAGTCAGTCAATCAATTGGAGCAACTTAAAAGCTGATCAAGCACAAGAGCTAACATCAGCATATATCCCATACAAAATCGTAAAGCTCTACAGTCTTCAGTTACAGTTCTGATATCAAAGATCAGCGCCTTACAAATCAGAAAGTTATGCGCACCGTTTCAAAAAACACACCACACTGAATTCATCTCCAAACAATAAGAAAAGATTCCCATGGTCAATTTGGAAAAAGAAAAAAATTACATTCTATCCTCTCTCCTCCGTGGAGCACAAGTTATGATCTCATCAACCCTTAAGATCATCTCAGATGCCTCGGTGGCAGATAACAGCACAGCTTGCTTAACTTTGAAGGACTCTGATATCCCCAGTTTCTCCATGTCACCCACCTGTACCAGAAATTAAGATTCACAATAAGCAAAATAAATGCAATTCTAGTTTCTAAAGAATTAGAGATGGACTTCATTTCACTTACGCCGCCGGTAATGACGTCAATTCCAGCATTGGTTCTCTCCTTGTGATGTTCTGCACGAAGCTGCGAGATAAGCTCAGCACTATCCAAGCCAGCATTGTCGGCTATGATGGTTGGTATGGCCTGGAGTGCCCTTGAGAAAGCTTCAATGGCATGAGCCTTCTTCCCAGGAGTCTTTCGGGCGAGTTCATCTACCTCTTTTGCCATCACCATCTCCGGCCATCCACCACCAAGCAAAACTCGGCTGTCGTTCACAGTCTGAGAAAGCACACACAAGGCATCGTGCAAGGATCTTTCCGCTTCATCCAATACATGGGAACTAAGTACAGAAAATGAACATCCTATGAATATCAACGCCTTGCAGTATCATAGATACTGTGCATAAAAGTTTTGCTCTTCAAAAAAAAACGTAAAAAAAAAACTTATCTATTGTATTCAAATGGCCTATCTAATCACTTATTTCATTGGGACTAAGAAGCAGATGCTAGGTGGCACATCCATATCAAAAAATTAGAACCATGAACAAGAATACTAGGCATTTTCTCATCAATTTGGGTGGACATGTAATAGCTGAACATGGGAATTATGGGATCTATAGGGATTATGCAACGGAAATAGAATGGTAGGGAGAAAACCTAAATCAAACTTCAAAATGATTATGTCCAGATAATTAATGTTAGGGATACTGAAGGGCCTGCTTGGATGCCCAAAAAGGCTGACAATTGGATAAATCCTCAAAAGGCCAACCACGAGTAATAATAAAGAGAAGAGATTGTTGCAGTTGGCAAGTCCCAAATCAGACATTCCGAATGCTTAGAGATGTCAGATTTCTTCTAAAAAGTCGTTTCTAATGTCTCAATTTTTCTGGATTGAACTAACCAAGATTTCCCCGATTGGAAGAATTCATTTCTCATGACCACTAATGTCTTCTCACCATCAACCATGTAAAGGATATCCAATAGACAAGCTGGGTAGATATTCAAAAAGGCCTAAAAGGAAGTGATTCCACAGTAAAATTTGACAAGAAAATTTAAATTAATGTTAGATATCAATTGAAAAAAGGCCGTACCTTGCCCCCCTTAAGACTATGGTACATGCCTGACCCATGGCAACCCCAGAAAAATGAATTAACTTGTCCTCGCCAATCATTATCTCCTCAATGAGCTTGCAATGACCAAGCTTAACAGACTCCGGATTATCAAAAGTTGATGCAATTTCACCACCAGTCACCAGTGCTAGCCTCTCAATCCCATCGAAATCAGCATGTTCAATGGCAAGTATTCCTGCATCTGCAAAGAGTTCCTCAGGGAAGTTATATATAAGCTGTCGGTTGACAAAGCAGTTAATGCCATGAGCTATGATCTTTTGCACTTTTTCCCTCATTTTCTCCTTTTCAGCCCCCTCAATCTCTGCAACTCTCGCCATCGAATCAACACGAACTCGGGCCCCATAGATCTTGACTTTGTCAGTGTCCATAGCAGTGTTTGCAACCAAGATCTTTGCATTTTCAATGCGTTTGGGTTGGCCAATGCCTATCTTCTTGTCAAGAATAAACCTGTACGATACAACAGCATATTATCGATACGGAGCAAGTAGTGCTGTACCCTTTTCGAACAAAACGAAAGATTATAAAAAGGCATCAACATAGGTAAAGACCAACTCAACTCAACTATGCCTTAATCCCAAACTAGTTGGGAACATATGTTGAGTTCAAAACATAAAATAATGTTGAGTTCAACCACTCACTCCCTTGGATAGTAGTGCTACTGATAGCATCGATGATTTCCTTTGGACTGATATTCCTAATACTGATTTTGCTATGATTGTAATGGCTGATGCCATGGGCTGTAAATATGCTGGAAAAAATTACTAGGTTTACTCCTATCCACACACACACACACACACACACACACACACAAAAAAAAAATCACACTCTTACCTCGAAATTATACCTGAAGACTGATGTGACACATGTGCAATATATTTTTACACTAGTAGCTCAAGAAATACATTTCGTAGTGAATTAAATGAATTATTAAAAAAAAATTGTAGTCTGTGATGTATAGATGATAGCATAACAAGAACCCAATATATGAAACATTTTACAGACTATCTAAAAACCATCATGTCTAGATCATTCAACCAAGGTTTAAAAACCAACCATATTGCAGTACCTGCTGCCCCATATCTGGTACATATCATGGCTTACCATAGTAAGGTGAACTTTAATAAAAGTCAAAGTATCTTATAGGTCTAGAACTTTCCATATATAAAGATAAGAGCAAAGGTAAATGACAATAAAAGATAGCAAATTCAAGATGTTGCTTAGTTACTGGAACTGGCTTTGGTGTGGACATAGGGGAGTTGGTCTTTCAAGAAAACATCATAAGAAAACACAGAGGGTGCCAGGACAAGTCACCTAGGACATACAGAAGAGAGTGTGCCACCCTAAATGGAAGGTTCCTACTACCAATCCTAGAAGTTTATCCCATCAACAAAACTTTATTCTTTATAAACATCATTAAAAACAATGATAGCCTTAAAAGGAACTTTATTCTTTAAAGACATCATCACAAACTTGATAGCCTTAAAAGGAACCGTCATGTGCAATAGAAAAATCTTCATTTGATCAGGTACTCATGCACCAGCCTTGCACACTTGCATCGACCCTTGTTGGATAACAGCCCGTGTTAAACTACATAAATCAAAAAACCCTGCAACATCTTGTAGTCCATGGTTGACCCAAATCAGCTTAGAAAATCAAGCACTCATTAGCCCCAGCAAAACATGATAACAAGAAGGCTTGGATAGTCAGGCCTAGGGCTATCAATGAACCGGGCCACAACTAGGCCAAAGCAAGCCTGAAAAATAAAGATCAGGCTTTGCGCTACTGGGCCTGAATCAAGCACAAAGGACATAGACCAAGAACCAAGGATAACCAAACCATGCCGAACCAGCCGATTCCGGATGTACCAGACCAGATCGATCAGGGACCGGCACGGTTCAGCCTATGATTTTGAGACAGGGCTGATTTATGGTTACCCACCCCCTCCCTGGCACGCCCACCTGCCCAATTGCAATGGGTTCCCCCCTCCTCACGTTTGAGGGTTTCCGGTAAGTTCCTCCAATCCTCCCTCTCTCTCCACTAGGGTTAGGATTAAGGCTTCCCTTGGCCCTCCCCCTTCCTCCTTCCCTCACTCGCTCGCCCTCCCTCTCTCTCTCACTCTGCTAGGGTTAGGGTTTGGGTTTCCCTCAACCCTCCCCATCCTTCTTCCCTCTCTCTCTCCTCCTCTCTCCTTTTCTCCCTCTCGCCCTCCTCTATTCTCTATGCGCCCAAGAATAACAGGATTCGGACCCATACCGAACCGGTCACCGACCGATATGACCTCCAGTACCAAGTCGATGAACCCTACCAAGGACTAACCTGACTATGGGTAAAATTTTAGGAGGGGCAAAACCAATCCAGATCTCTTTAGCTGAAAAATCAGCAAAATCTAGTCCCAAAAGGAGAAAAAAAAAGCCCCCTCCAACTTCAGGCCCAAACAGGCATCCGTGCAACAACCTTGAGCCTAAGCCCCAGTTTGTTTAAGCAAGGTCTTCGGGCCGCTCAAGCCAACTAGACCCGTTGACAGTCCTATTTAGGCCCTAACTTACATTTTTTTTTGAATCCCTTTAGTTAACCTTCTGCTCATACTTGCATAGAACCAGTCTTTTCGAGTTATGTCATTCATATTCCCTTGCAATTTCCATAGTGGCTTTCAGGGCTATATTTCTGGTGTTTTTTTAATCCTATTTTGAGTTGGACTATTGTTTACAAGGTCTTATATTGCAACTATGTTAGGCTATGGAAAGATCTTGAGTCATTGCAGTTGCGTCATGAAAAGATCTTTTTGTCTTTCTATGCAGAGTTCAATAGAAATATTGGTAAAATTTTTGGAAAGCCCTAGATTTTTTTCCTTGAAGAAAATGAGCAGTTTAAGGAAATGGAGTTTTATATTGATTAAGACTTAAAGTCTCTATGAAATTACATTAGTTAGAGTCTTAAGTTTGTTATTGAGACAAACTATGTACTAGTTCTATGTTCATTATAGGTAAGCTGAGAGTCCTTTAATTGTTAGCAAGCATTGTTCTATCGGCTGTTTTGAGTGAATCGGGCAGAGGTTTTTTCCTCTCAATTCTTGTCTATCTTGTTTATCAACTTCTAATCCTCCTACATTCCACCTTCTTACCTTCTCTTTTACATACGAGGCACATCTTTATGTGCTACTATTTGCTGTTCATAAAAAGAATTTTATTTAACATTGTCAAATCTATCAGCAGCCCAACCACTGAGGGGCAGCATCAATGAACTGGTGCGCCAACCACACTATGCCCATGACTTTTTGATACAAAAATGACCAACTGCTTCAGTATGTCCATGCACACTTTTTATATAAAAAAAGATGACACGTCTCAAAGCACATTAGACCAAGATATGGTAATGCATGCACAAGATCTTCCACTAAGTCGAGAATAAAATAAAAAGTGGAGTCAAAACACTCAAATACAATTACTTGGTAGTTGGTACAAAAGCTATCTTATAAGAAAGCTCCTCTATGCCAGGAAAAAAATCAGACGTTAACTAACAAAACCTAGGTGAACAGACAGGAAAACCAGCATAATGACAGGATTAAAATGTAGAGAAAAGACTTGCCTTGCCACATAAATCTTCACCAGAGAGAAGATACACGTAAAAATTAGCTATCATGTATCATATGATTGTTTTACAGATTCAAAAGGCAGATGATGGTGTTGATAATCAAAAACCGAGGGAAGCATATGCAGTATGACAAAAAACACAAGTTGCAAAAGGTGAATGCAACAATCAGTAACTGATCAAAGAACTAGCATATACCATGTGATGATGCCTTGCATTACATGCTAATATTTGTTTAAAATGGTAAAATCCCTACCCTTCATCTAAAAATGAATCCTTCAGAGATCCTCCAGCTTTTTTAATAATTTGAATAGAATCTAAGTTTGTGCTTCCCTGCCATCAACAAGAAATATACATAAGTCAGAAAAGAATTAGCTCAAAACATGTAGTAACATCTCAAGTAATTTCTAGGAACATTGATGACACAATCTCTGAAAAGGAAGTTGTAACATGCTGATAAGAAAGTGTAGCATCACAATCAAACTACTGATGTAAATTATAGAAAATCACAAGCAATCGCCAGTAAGGTTAATGCACTAACACGTTGCAAATAAAAAAGCAAGTTTTATGATGCATAAAAGATTAATAAAGAAATGTGATACCTTAAGCCTCACAACAGCATCCACTGCAAGCTTAGCAAAATGTTCCTTGTCCTGGGAGAGTATTTTTGAACTCAGTGTTGTCATTGCAATGTTCATTAGATCTGACGTGAATTTCTCTGCATTACCAAATAAGTATAGCATATGTCAATTATGTGCAGAACTAGGAAAGGAAGACTAAATGGAATCCCTTCTCTTTCTTACCATAAGAGGTACAGGGTAAGTATATACACGTATGAATTTGCACATTTTTGCAGTAAATCTGTTACCTGGGTGATGGTAAACCTAAAAGGTGATGCTATGACAAGTTTACAGAACTTAATCAAGCTGATCAAAGATGAGCAGAATGGCAATATCTAACAAAGAATGGCCTATGATTTCTTTGCATTGGTCAATACATGGATCCCAAGTTTATGGTAGTTTAATAAAGCCCCATTTATGATGTGCAAAATGACAATATTGAACAAAAGAATGGCCTATGATTTCTTCACATTAGTCAATACCTGGATCCTGCTTGTTGTCCATGGCCTTCTGCAATAAAGCATTACGTGCACACTCAGCAGCCATTCGGTAACCTATCAGATCAGATAGATAAAATTAGAAATGACCAAAATGCAAGAAGCTAAAATGCTTCTTGGCATCAACAATTAGAATTTAGAATATGGACAATGTGAAGCAATATGGAGATGTTATGCTACGATACTATAAGAAAAGGTCCAGAAATTGTTCTAGCCAAATACAAAGAGAGAAGGGAGATAGTGGAACAGAAACACTTTGATGACTGAACTATCAATTTTATAACTTAAATAACTTGCACAAAGACACCAATCTGACAGATTTGACTCGGAGTTTATCTTGTAAAGTCTAGAGTTACAATGCAAGACAAGGGCAATCTAAGTTTTATATTTTTAATTGTGCATCCTGTTGAGGTTTATGCCCCTTGGGTCCAAAGTTTCAGCCCCACTCCCTATCAGTCCATTATGGTTGTGCTTTATTCCCACACCTTTGGGCACAACCTATTAAGTAAAACATCATAGATCCTACTTTTAGTCTGTTTCCCCCTCTGATTAATATCTAGTCAACCTCGCTTACTGTTCATTTGTCATTATGCTCGATCATGATAATTTTAACAAAATCTCCTTTGAATTTTCACCCTTAACTGCCACATTCACCATAAGCTGTTCTGTTATTGCTCAATGTGATGCTTCCTATTAAACAATAAAACGTCAAAACATTCAATATGATAGTTCTCTGAAATCATTCCTCTTTTTTCCTTCCATGAGTCCCATATCAAAGACCCACTGAACAAATTGATAGGACAAGTTATCTAAAATAAAACAGCCACAAAAAACTGCAAAATAAAGGAACAGATGGATCATTTTTAATTTAAAAAGATAGATAAGACCATATAACAGAATAATACTAACATCAGGTGAAATGACTTGCAGCAATTATAATTCCACATTCATCAAAAGAAGGAAAATATAATCTGCCAAAAAGCCTGAAAAGCCAATTCCATTTTTTTAAAAAAAAAAATCAAGAATATGCTAATAAAAATTCAAGCATGCCTGGATAAAAAGTCCAGCAAAAAGGATAATATGCTAATCAAAATCAATTTTACACACAAATATTTAGAAGCAAGACATCCAACAATGCTTTAATGATAAATTACTGAGAAAGAGAAAAGTACAGTAGCTTGAGACAGACCTGCAATGATAGTCATGGGATGGATCTTTGCATTGACCATTTTTTCTGCTTCCCTCAAAAGCTCTCCGGCCAAAACAACAACAGAAGTTGTCCCATCACCAACCTCATCATCTTGAACTTTTGAGATATCTGATTCTTAAATTGAGGAAGAACTCAATTCTCCCTCTACTAGTTTCTCGAGGGCAAACATAATTCCATGTGAATACAGTTTTTTTATTAGGGAAATAAGGAATGCTAATTATTTACACCAGGTGTTTAACAAAAAAGAGATAAACCCTCATTAGAGAAAGATTTGAAATCAGTTATTTAGAAATTTTCCTCATCAGAGAAAGATTTTGCAATCAGTTACTTAGACTTTAACAAGTTGAGGAAAAGGAAATGAAGAATAACAATCTAAATTGGCCCTATAACCAGGGCCGGCCCAACCCTTAGGCAACTGAGGCGGTCGCCTAAGGCCCCGGCCCAAAGAAGGCCCACCGCAGGAAATGCCTTCAAGACAAAATGGAGAAAAAAAAGCCTCCTTTGAATTCGCTTTAGGTCGGCCCACCGTAGGGAAGGCCTCAAAGACAAAACGACCTTAGGCCCCCAAATATATTGGGCCGCTCCTGCATATAACAATAAGTATACATCCAATTTAATAACCAGGAAGGCAAAGCAAAGGATACCAACTAGTACCTTAGCAGCTGGGTTGTCTATATGAAGTGATTTCAAGATAGTAGCCCCATCATTGGTAACAGTAACAGTGCGTCCTCTGCCAGTTGACTGCAAGATCTTGTCCTGCATATCAAATGCGCACATATGAAGGTTAAATTGATTGAACAAATATGAATATGGTGGCTAAAGTTTGAAGATGCACATACCATTCCTTTTGGCCCTAGAGTGGTCTTGACCACATCAGCAATTGCCATGGCACCCACAAATGATGCCTGCACGAGAAAGGCAATTATCAAATGTTGCAACAGTAGAAGAAGTCAGCAATGGAGATACAAAAGATCTGATAAAGGTCTTCACAAGGAAATCTTTGTGATTCCGCGAGGAGGGGGCAGAGTGAGGGGAATTACAGCAAAATAATTGGTCTATAGAAGCTCTAAATACATACAATTTAAATATCCCATAGTGAAAATATATGTTTGTGAAATATTGTGGAGAACTTGTTACGTAGTCCACCTGAATTGTATGATGGCCTTGTACATTTGATGAATCTGGTTGCTATAGCTTCTTATGTAATATAAACAAGCAAGTAGATCTAGCTACTCATATATACTTCTGAAAACCATAATAAGGATACATCCCAAACCTTCAACATAAACTATACAATCTGCTAAAATCAGTCTCATCGACATGATTCATCTGAGTCTTATCCATCATATAGGTACTTAATTTTATTTCTCAAAAAAAATGAAAAAAAGGGTTAAAAAAAGCATGTATGTGTCATCGAAGGTTTTATGAGTTTGGAGAGCTTAAGATACACTAAACGTTATTCGTATCACTCTGTTTCTTAATTGGCAGTTAACCCCTATAAAGTGGTCGTGAAGATGGCTTCAACAGGTGAAACGACCCATACCCACGAGATACTAAATGGTGGTTGAAGACAAATTTGCAGTGTATAACCTCAGCTGTTATCAACCAATCATACTTCCGAATATTATTTCCAATAGTTCGAGCATTTCGGACCATGATTACCAGGAGAAAAGTGTCATTTTTATTTTAAAAAAATCCATTTATCAGGATAGAAAATGAAATAAATAATCAAATCTAATCTCACTACACGCTTCCACTCCCTGAATCTTGTTCCCCTCCAGGGATTCTCACGACTTCTTATTCTCACATCACTGCGGTTGATTAAAGAAAGAGTTTTTCGGTACAAAATATGATAGAAATAGAATAGACCAAGAATAAACAAAAAAAAAAAATCAACAACAAGCGGGAGGAAAAAATAGATTACTTAACCTATCCACTATCGTGATATTCTTGCATTCACTTCATCAAAATATATAATGATCTAGATCGAAAGTAGAACGACAAGAGGCATACCATTCTGGCCCGATCTCCCTTCTCTTCGGTGGCTTCATCTTTAAGCAGCCGTTCCACCTAAAATCGAGAGAAAAAAAAGAGAAAAAGACAATCCAAACAACGAGATAACAAGAGAGAGCGCGCGTTTAATGAGGGAAAGAAAGAACTGAAAGGAAAAAAATAAGGAAAGAAATAGAATGAAAGAAAAAAAGTACCGCCATTGGAGAAGATCTGACGAGATAAAGTCTGAGAAGAAAAAAAAAGGGAGTGGAAATGGAGAGAAGAGAAGGAGAGCACGCACACTCGTTCTTCGCTCTCTCGAGACCCAAAACCCTAACGAAGTTCGAGAAGTCGATCGAACCAAAAAGAGATGGAATACTCTCCTCTCTCGGTAAGGTTACCGCACTCATCATTCTCTAGTCGGTCGGTGGTTCCAACCGGTGACTCGGACCGCCCTGGCGGTTCGACCGGTCGAACCATATAGCCTAGTGAAGGGGTTAGACCGAACCCGGCCCGCATGATTTGATGAGCGAAGGCATCTACAGTGAAGGCACTCATTAGGCTATGGTGATTGAATGAATCCAGAGTTAGAGATATGCTGCTAGCGGAAGGCCATTTACGACATTTCTGAAGAGAGTGCGGCTTTTATCAAACTAGACATATTTGTAGAATAATAAATAGTATTGCTGATTGAGTTGTCTTTTTTGCGACTTATCAATTCGGAGGCTTTATTTAGAAAAATCACGTATCTCCGAACTTTTGTGCCTTTTTTTTTTTTTTTTTAGTTTTGTTAGCTGCACTCATATTCATCTTGTCTTGTGTGAGTTGCAGTTGTACAAAGAAAAGAAAAAAAAAAAAAAAGGCAAAAAAAAAAACCTAACACGACCCGAACAGGTCTCGGAGCACTTGCTCGTTTCGCGGCGCATCGTACCTTTGGCCGGTGAAGGTAGCTCATCAGACCATTCGAACTTTCACGAAGGATTTTATTATTTATTTATTTTTCCGCCACTTGGTTCGGGCCGGAACATTGTAGCATGTAACAAGGTGATGGGCCGGTTGTTCTGTTTGTTCTCGACGTATTTTTAGCATATACGTGCGAACAACCTGTCAATTAATGTGGGCGGATGATTTCTCGATGACAGATCTAGTGCTTGGTGAACTATTCAGGCTACACATAATGCCGATTACATGTAAATGATTATTAAGAAGCGACGATCCACATAGAAAGTTTGGAACATTTTAGTAGGTTGTCATAAATATTTTATAATATTTCAGAAATATAGACTTTGAAGAGAAGTATGTTAGTATAGATATAATTTTGAAGATCGTTATTTACTTCGACTTAGTTGATAGTAGTAAATAACTTATGGGATGTATGAGGTATGGTTTTCTTGAAGCTATGGTCTAGATCGTCTGATCAAATATGCCAGAAAAAATATGGTCGTGCCATGTGTATGCATCATCTTATTCTTAGTCTTTTATTTGGTCTTGATGTAAAATTAGCTAGTATTAGTTAGCTGACGTTTGGTGCGCACCCTCAAATTGTTTGTCTTGTGACCCAATCCCTATGTGATGCATTGGGTGCTTCATTGGAGAATTAAAACACCTGAATTTTTATCATCACTTGAACATCCATTCCCAACTCCCCAAAAAAATTTGATGCTAATGTACGACTTGTGGGGTGCAATGCTAAAACATTAACATATCGGATCGCTTTCTTCACTTGATCGCCTCATCGTGGTCTTTGTAAAAGTTCCATTATTGACGTACAATCCATCGTCGTTCAAACAGTACCCACATGACAAATAGAGAATTCTACACAAATTGAAACTCCATTTTGGATATGTATTATCGATTTTTTAAAGTCGGGTCGATCTGATCCGTTTTATTTAGGGGAGGTTGGATATCAAGGCTCCGCATTTACCTCTGAGATGCCTTGTTCATCTAGAAGATGACTTGTGTAACAATCCAGAACCTCACCCAAAATGGCTAGCCGGAAGGTATTATTTGGGTTCCTTGATTCTGTATAAGTACCCAAGATCTACCCAACGAATAACCGATGTGGGACTAAACACACGCCCGCACGGCTCCTCACATACTCCCCCCGTTCAAGCCCTGACGTCCTCGTCAGGCTAAGGGTTCAAATCCATTCAAATCTAATCACAAACACCACAATCGACCCATGGTCAGCCCCAATAGATCCATGCTGCAGTGTCCCCTAGTCCACATAGGTTATGGGCCGAGTCCGCGCTGATACCATTTGTAACAATCTAGAACCTCACCCAAAATGGCTAGCCGGAAGGTATTATTTAGGTTCCTTGATCCTGTATAAGTACCCAAGATCTACCCAGCGAATAACACACGCCCGCACGGCTCCTCACATAAACCAAATAACCTTGGGATTGTCTGCCTACTAGAGGCATGCAGGCTCGATGAGAGATGCAAATTTTGCCTGAGTGCTCAGACTGCCCATGGGTAGAGGAGTCCATTTTTTATGTCATTCTTGGATGTCTAAGGGCTGCCCAGATTTGGGAGCGCGCCTTAGGCCTCCAGGCCCCTCGACAGGAGTGGTTGATGACAGAGGATTTCCTGCTTTTTCTGGAGACTTCTTTGCATAGGTCAAGTTTGGAGGGTTCAAGGATCAGGATTGCCTACCTAGCTTACTATAGTTGGCTGGATAGGAATGCCCATGTCTTCAAGGATAGGACAGCGCACCCAAGGTTGATAGCAGACCAAGCTCTTCTTCATGTGGCGGAGGTCACCCGCACCATCATGCTGTCTTCCTTTGAGATGACTGGGAAAAACTAGAACTCCCCTCCTGCTCTAGTAAAGTCTAGGACTGTTATAGTCTCCTAGAAGCCCTCACCCTTTGATTTTTTCAAGGTGAATTTCGACGGTAGTGTGGGCGAGAAAGGGAGCACTGGAGGCATGGGTGTCGTCATTAGAGACCATGAGGCCTGGTTGATAGCGGTTGGGGGCTGGAGGATATACAACACTTCTATTCTTGGTGCTGAGATCATAGCAGCATTGAAGAAAGTCACCTATGCAAGGCGGGTGCTGGGGGCAGACTATATCCTCCTCAAGGGTGACTTGGCTACGGTGGTCGAGTGGATCTAGGATCAGGGTCGTGATGCCGGCTTCAAACCACTGCCACACGACATCTGCAGGGTCTTAGATGAGTGTGGACTCTTGGGGGCTACACATGTCTATAGGGAGATGAACAGCGCAGCTGACTGGGTGGCTTCATTCGCAGTTCACCACGCTCGAGGCCTCATCTCGGCTGATCACATGGCAGTGCCTCATGCTTTGTGTTATCTTCTTTTCTCTGATCCTGCTGGCTGCTCCCATGCCTGACATGTGTGAGTTGTCGTTGTATCAAAAAAAGAAAAAACATCTCTTGGATGACTGATAACTGCCAAAGACAGTTAATTGCTGCCTCTATATATACATATAGTTGCAAAATAGAAAAAAAAGGGAGAACAATGTACAAAGAAAAACAAAAAGCAGAGTGATCTATCTCCATATTTTTCTGGCAAAAAAAGTTCTTGAGTTGTGATCAACAAGTGTTTTTCAATTATGTAATTATACTTACGACTTGTGATTCGACCGAAAGCTAGTGATACAACCCAATCTACAACAAGTAAGTTTGTTTTGATCTGTTTTGATTATGATAAATTTTCTTACATTGGTATCAGAGCATTTAAGGTTGTGTTTTAGCATATTTGTGAATTAAAATAATGATTTGGTCACTGTTTTGAGAATAATCCACATAAAGTAGAGTTTTAGATCGAAAATGGTGACTTTTTGTATACATGTTATTTTGATCTGAACATTTACATGGATGTAGCCAACATATAGAAGAAGCTACTGTAAAAGTTTCAAGACCCAACGCTCACTTTGGTGAGAGAAAACTCAAATCCTAGTTATGAAATTTGAAATTTTGAAGATTTATAACTTTGTGTATGATGCATATTTTTATATGATTTTGGGTCATTGGTTAGATTTTTTCACAAACTTTCTGTGCATATAAAATTCATAATTTTGGACAAAAATTGAGAAAGTTATGAGATCTGAAAGTATTTAGAGTTTCTGAAATTTTGTTGGTTTAAGGAGGAAGAAAATGAATAGTAACTTCGACTATTCCACTTGTGGTCGAGGAGAGTGTGATTTATCCTCCCTCGTAGAGACATCAAAATCAAATTTTGACCACACCAATGGACTCATCTCAATTTACTAGATTTTTTGTGTCATTTATTTTATTTTTTTGAACATAAAATAAATTATTATTATTGTTGTTTTGAAATAAGAAGAAAATGATAAAAAATTATTTTTGGGAATTAAAAATTCTGAAAAATTTCTAGTGGCTTATGGGCTTCATGTTTTAGGGAGTTGAAGTCCAGTGGGAGAAAATACTTACGTTTAGAACTTTATACTCCCCAAAAACATATGAAAGGGAATTATTTTTCATTTTTTCTTTAAAAAATCATAATAAATTATATATTAATCAAAAAAAATTGTGATTCCAGTTCTAGAAATTTCTAAATTTAATGCTCTTTCATATCAAACTTAAATTATGTTTTCTTAGTAGTTGAATTTTTCTCAATAGCTTTTGCATAACTCTTAGTATTTTCTTATGTAGAGTAGATGGCATCTTCACTGCATAATAAAAAGAGAAAAAGAGGTAGTACTGAAGCCCAGAAAGCCGAATTGGAAATGGTTATAGCTAAGAAAGCAAAAGGCGAGAATGCTTTAACAGTTGTCGTCAAGTATAATAGAAGGATGTTGTCCTATGAGTTTGAGAAATTATACTACACCTTGATGTGTTATGAAATGGACCCAAATGATACCATTAGGCAATACTTTAAAAAAATAGATAACTTAATAATGAACATTAAGATAGCTAGTTTTATTCCATTAGAAGAAGAAAAGGTTGAAGGATTACGTAGGTCCGCACCGGCTCGTTGGGTTACAATGGTTAACAATATTTGGACGCAATTGGAGTTCCTTGAAAAGGAGTACAAAGCTGCAAAACGAATTTTGTGCTATGAGTGGAAACTTAATTTGGAATTAAATATGCAAAAGGTTCCTAAGCATGCTGCAATATTCTCCGTTTGTTCAAATCCTTGAAGTACAAAAGGTTGCATTGGCCTATACCCTTGGATAGAAAAAATGGAACCTAAACTTGCAAGTAATTTAATCAATAGAAAAATATTGGTGTCTCAAAGTTTTAAAGGCGGAGATTAATGTATACATATTGTTTGTGCATTTCATAGAACTTATGTATTTAGTAGGACGAAATTTGTATTACTTGTAAACACATGTGGTTTAATGTGTATGCTATATGTGATTTGTCCGATTTGGTATTTTCGTAATTAAATGTTATGTGCATTTAATTAATGTTGATTATATGGAATATCATTTTAAGTGGCAGCTGAAATAACATTGTGATGGAAACTCTTACTTGAGAATTGTTTTTTGTGCAATTCAATTAAATATATGATAATGGAACATTTGTTTTATAGATGATGATTGGAACATCGTGAACTTTTGAATCTGTATTTATGTAAAATTATCATTGATTTAATTTACATGTGCACAAAGTTAGATGTGTGTGTATTTTGAGTATTGATTAATGTCTTTTATTACTTGGTAGACCACGGTATCAAAGAATATAATAGCTGATCTGCATAAAGGCGAAAAACTAGATGATGATAATTATAATATATGGTACCGTAAGATCTAGTATGTTCTTGAGGAACAACAAGTACTTGAATCTATTTATCAGAAAATGGATGATCCTCGTAAAGAAAATAGCTCTTAGCATATAAGAAATCTGGAGGCTTATCGAGCATGAAAACAAAAGGATACTTTAGCTCGTGGAATTTAATAAGCTCCATGATTGATGATCTCATCTGTGAATGCGAGCAATTCCCAACTGCTCATGAAATGTGGGTATATTTGAAAGATAAGTTTAGGGGAACCACCGTGACCAAACACCGATAGCTGACTATAAAGTTTGATATGCACAAAAAACGTCCCAATCATACAATTAAACAGCATCTGAGAGAGATGACTAATATGATTAGGGAGTTAAAATCAGCTGGTCATATACTCATGGATGAGCAACAAGTACAAGCTTTAATCCGGTCTCTTTCCAATAATTAGGAACATATGAAGATAAATCTAACCCATAATGATAGCATAAAGACCTTTGCTGATACTACCTATCACATTGATCTAGAAGATGAGCAACTTGAAGTAGCAAGGGCTCCTAGTCTTGCATGTGGCTAAAAACGGTGTGCAGAAAGCTTCGGTCTCCAAGCATAAGCGCAGTTGGAATAAGGGCAGAAAAAGGAAGGAGAGTGGAAGAGGACCAAAAAAGAACAAAACCGATCACCTAGAGCTAATCAAAACCCGGGCCGGGCCGGGCTCGGGCCGGGTTCTACAGTAGAAATTAGGCCTGATGGCTATGCCCAGGCCCGGCCTGGCCCGTCTGTCGGGCTTAAATTTTTATCTAGGCTTGACCCGACTTTATAAATCTGGTTCTAGGCCCGTCTAGCTCGGCCCGACCCGATAGGCCCGACCTGACAGACCCGATTTTTTTTTGTTTGGAATCTGGAAATGGGCTAGAATGGCCCGACCAGGCCCGGCCCGATTTTTTTGGTCGGGCCGCTTTTCTTGCCCAGGCCCGACCCATGGGCCTTTTTTTAATGCCCAAGCCCGAAAAATTTCGGGCCGGACTGGGCGGGTTAGAAGGCCCGTGATTAGCTCTACGATCACCATAAAGGTGGCAGGTATTATGGCAAAAAGAGACACAAGACCAAAATAAAATGTTACCATTGCCCAAAGTTGGGCCACTTTGCTCGTGAGTGCAACGAGTTGAAGAAAGTAACACCATTAAACTTTGCTTCTTATTGTGTTGCTTATGTTTCTAGTTCTATTATGCTAATTAAATCTAATCCTATGTGGACTATAGATTCAGCAGGCACTGACCATATAGCTAGAGATCGAGAAGCATATGCAGAGTACCGTCGAGTGGGAGTTGGTACAAGGTGGATACATGTAGAAAACAACTCCAGAGTTGCGGTTAAAGGTATGACATTTACAAACTCATGTTGCGTGGTGGTCGAACCTAATCCTATGTGAACTTTGTCTCTATTTCTGTTCTAATGGGTTTAGGATATAAGCTTGTATTTGATGGATCTATGGTAAACTTATTTTATGGTACTATATTTTACGAATCTAGATATTAAATAATAGTTTAATAGTTTTTGATGTGGATAATATATCGAGTTACATTAATCCTAGTTGTTTTTCATTAATAACATCTTCTAGTAATCAAGATGATTTGGATGCTAATATTTGGCTTACTAGACTAGGACATATTGGGCAAGATAGAATAAATCAACTAGCCAAAGAAGATCTTCTTGGAACGCTCTCCAAAGTTGATTTGCCCACTTGTGAACATTGCCTAGCTGGAAAAACGAGAAACCCATTTAGCAAAGGACTAGAGCAGAGTTTTCGTTGCAATTAATCCATTCAGACATTTGTGGTCTATAGAATGTGAGGGCGAGGCATGGAGCCTCATAATTCATTACATTCATGGATGATTTTATATGTTATGGTCACGTCTTCTTGATTTCTCATAAGTCAAAAGCACTAAAGTGTTTCAGACATTATATGAATGAGGTTGAGAAACAATTAGACAGAAGGATTAAGACATTAAGGACCGATTGTGCACATGAATATCTATCTGATCAATTCAAGAAATTGTGTAATGAAAAAGACATAATTAGACAATTGACTATTTCTGGTACATCACAACAAAATGGTATAGCTGAAAGAAGAAATAGGACATTATTAGAAATGGTTAGATTAGTGATGGCCCAAACAAATTTACTAATGTCCTTTTAGGGGGACACTTTGCTTATCGCAGCTTACAATTTTAACTGTATAACCTCTAAATCAGTACTTTCCATCCCATATGAGCTATAGACAGGTAGAAAATCTGACCTAAGTCATTTACGACCTTAGGGTCAGCTGCCTATGTTCTTAATTCCTCTAGCAAATATGGTAAATTGGGTTCTAGAGGAAGGAAATGTATCTTTGTAAGATACTCAAAACACTCCAAATGGTATATGTTTATTGGAAAACGGACTGATGGAAGTATAACTGAAATTGAATCACGAGATGTTACATTCTTGGAGGATGAATTTTCTAGTAGGGGTGAGATTAACAAGAAAGAGTCCTTATATGAAGTGGTGGACAATGGTACAAATAATGAATTTATTGAGGGGCAAGAGTAATTGCCTCAACCACTTGAACTAAGTGGGAGTATCATGCCTCAAGATGAATTTAATTCATCTGAAACCCAGTTATGACAGAGTATGCAAAAAGGTGTTCCCCGATGCCGATTTGAAATTGAAGGGGAAGCTTATATTAACTCTGTAAGATAATGATGAGCCCAAATCAGTAACTGAGGCACTCTCATGCCATGCGAAGGATGAGTGGAAGAAAGCAATGGAAGAAGAAATGGAGTCAATGAGATCAAACCAAGTCTGAAATTTGGTTAATATCCGTTATGGCATAAGACCATTAGGAATAAGTGGGTTCTCAAGATAAAACACAAAGCAGATGGATCCATTGAAAGGTACAAAGCTCACTTGGTAGCGAAAGATTTTATCCAACAAGAAAGGATAGATTATAAGGAAACTTTTTTTTCCAATTGTAAGATTTACTTCATTCAATTGATTTTAGCCATAGTAGCACATATGAATTTAGAATTGCATCAAATAGATTTAAAAATAGATTTCCTAAATGTTGAGTTGGAAGAAAAAATCTACATGCACTGTGTGACTAATACAAGAAGTGAGAGAATGGATCCCTGCTTCCTCACTGTGTGTATTTATGAGGTTTATGTACGACCTCATATGATACCCTTATGACTTTTGAGTTGAGGATGAAAATGTTACTTTGATGATTAACTCAACCATTGAGGCCATATTTATATGAACTAACTCGATACACAATTGATAAATGTCACACCCACGATATATGCACGAAACTTAATGAATACACCGTTATTATAACTCTCATAAAAGGGTGAATCTGTAATTTTTACTCTTAAGGGTAAAGATTATGCCATGCATCCTTATTCACTTGAATAATATGTTAATGATCCCTTGTGCAAGGCTAACTCTAAGATGCAGAGAATCATGATTAGAGTCGACCTTAAGACGTTTGGAGCCGATCCTAATACATTTGGCACGGAATGACACGCTTGGCACGAAGCTTAAAGTCAAAATGCTTAGGACAAGGTTGGAGTCGATCCTGAAACTTTTGGACAAGGTTGGGAGTCACACGGCACATTTTGGTTCAGTGGTATAATGTTGAGTCGATCCCAAAGGGAGTGGAGTCGACCCCAAGCAAGTAGGAGCCGACCCCAAGTTAGTAAGAGCCGACCCCAACATGACTTCCAAGAACAAGCACTCTCTAAAATTCACTGTCAGGGTCGACCCCAGAAATTTGGAGCCGACCCCAGTAGAGCCGATCTCAAAAAAAGTCAGAGCCGACCCCAAGCTTGCTATGCAGAAATGGATTTCCTGAAAATGCTGTAGCGGAGCCGACCCCAGGAAATTGGAGCCGACCCCAGCGGGGCCGACCCCAATGGAGCCGACCCCAAAGATATTTGAGTTGTCCTCAGGAAGAAGCGCAGAAAACATACTCTCTGGATTTCTTGAGAGGGCCGACCCCAGGAGTAGTGGGGTCGACCCCAGGAGTAGTGAGGTCGACCCCAGTGAAGGTGGGGTCGACCCGAAGGAAGTTGGGGTCGATCCGAGCTCGGCTGACAGCCCAACGGCTAGTTGTGCAGAATTTTTTTTTCAGTCTCCAACGACTATAAACGGCTAATTTCTTCAATCCAACGGTCAGAAAAGTCTATTTGGAGGTTGAAGAGCTATTTAAGAGGCACTATTCATCAGAAGAAGTACTTTTAAAAAAATCAACAAGTGCATTTAAGAGAAAACCCTAGCAAGGCAAGCTTTATTCAATTTGCTTCATTCAAAGAGTCAAAAGAAAGTAGTTCAAGAGATTCCAAGAGACTTTAAGAGCTCCACCAACCCTTAAAGAGTGAAGCAAACTTGATAAAGAAGAGAAGAGCCCTATTAAAGCGATAACTATCTTCTAAACTCTTCTTTGTAGCTCATAATTGTTATATTTACTCATTTAGGAGCTTTAGTTTTTTGTTATTTATTTTTGTTGTAAGGTTTGTTGGTAAGCCCGTAAAACCAACATTGTAGGTTGTTGGTCAGCCCGTAAAACCAACGTATAGATTTTTGATAAGTCCGCAAAACCAACGGTTAGGTTTATTGGTGATCCCAAAAAACCAAGAGTAAGATTTTGGATTGTAAGCCCGAAAAATAATCCTACTGTAATCCGAGGGATTATAGTAAAATTTCCAAGGGGACGCTTGAGGAGTGGACATAGGTGCCTTGGGATGCACCGAACTACTATACATCGTTGTGTTTGTGTTGTGCTCGTTCTTATGCTTATTCTTGCATCATCTTTCATATTTGCTCTAGTTTAATTCATTCAAGTAATTTAAGAAAGCATCCACTGCACTTAACTAAGAAAACTTTTAAAGCACCAAAATTAGAAAAACCCAATTCACCCTCTCCCTCTTGGGTAGTCACCTTGGGCAACATGAGTGTTTCTTTATATTTCACTTTGATATTTGCTACTTTAGCATGCTACCTACAGCTATGGATGATTCGGCTATATGGGGCATGCCTAGAAAAGCAATCAAATTGAAATTGTGACATTCGAGTAAGAAAGAAAGATTTTTTTGCTTTACATCCTTACTTATATTCACCAATCAGACAATTATATCGTATATGAGAAAGTTAGATATAATTGTGAATATATGTAGTGAGAATGATTAAGCATGCTCTCATATTGTTTAAGGGACCAGAGATGCTTGAATTGATGTAAAGAGGTATGGTGAGATATAACTCAATGCTCTTAATTGGTGGGTTGTTATGTATCCCTAACAGGCACATAGCATAAAATCTCAATTGTATATACTCATTGGTTGCACAACTTATTTGCCAAGTATGAATTGCCCTTAGAGATATTGCTATGGGGATCATGTCAAGCCCATCACGTGTGAGTGGGAGATATTAGTTTTTTGGAGTCATGTCGATCCGCCCATGATGGGTCGACCCGATCCATTTTATTTAAAGGAAAATGACCCTTCAAAACATTTCTTGGATGACTGATAACTGTCAAAGGCAGTTAATTTCTACCTATATATATATATACAAGCAAATGCAAAACAGAAAAAAAGGAGAACAACGTACAATGAAAAACCAAAAACAGAGTGATTTTTCTCCATATTTTTCTGGCAAAAAAGGTTCTTGAGTTGTGATCAACAAGCGTTTTTCAATTCTGTAATTATGCTTACGACTTGTGATTCGACTGAAAACTGGTGATACAACCCAGTCTACAACAAGTAAGTTTGTTTCGATCCATTTTGATTATAATAAATTTTCCTACATGTATGATAAAATGGCTTAGCACATGGATGATATTGGCATATTATATCAATGCCATTGTCATCAATATAAACCCCATCATTAATACACCAATCTATATGGTGAATAGAAGGATCGACATAAGCTGAGCCTTCATTTTGATTACATACATGTATGATAGATAACATATATAATTAGATTATTAAGCAATGATGACCACAAAAACATAGTCAGAAAAAAAAAAGCAAAACACAACTTACAAGGAGTTATGAAGTAATCATATAAAGGGTTTTGTAGTCACTGTATCAACCTGGAAATTGATAGAGTAATTAAAATAAAAAGAGATATATCATTAAATTTTTATTTTCAAAATTCTATATTTGACCATATAAATGTTTCATGATCTATTGAACCACGAAACTTGTGCCAATTAGCTATAAAAGAAATAGATTCTAACTTTTATCTTATATTATTTTTCACACAATAACCATAAAATGATTCCATCATGGAAACATGGAAATAGGAAGTAGAGGAATCTATATTAAATTTCACTTGTTATGTTACATGAAGTAACTTAAAAAATTTTAGGTGATCGATATAATCAACAAATCATAAGAGGAAATGCTATTGAATTTAAAACGTTAATTTAAATGTTCTACCAAGTGATTACAAAATGGTTATATGGTCATTATGTGGATATGCAATAATTAAGTAATAATAAAATAAGTAAACTAAAAAAGTCATAAAAAAATATTTTTTATGTTTTGTATATTGACAATAGAATGGTTTTCAAAATTACTGAGCATCAAAGTGAAATTTTTTCTATTTTCAAAATGCCCCTCTTTTGGGAGTAACTCATAATGTCCCTATATCCAAAAAAAATCTATTGTTTATATTTTATGATATAGTATTTTATTATAAAATAAGTACTATGTGGCAAGAAGAATCTTTTTTTTTACAAGGTATACCTTATTGTGAGACTGATACTATATATATGCATAGTATAATAAGCTGAAGGAACAAAAAGATACATATTTTTATAATATATTTTATACTAAGAAATCTGTCCATTACCAAGAGTGGTATTAATAAAATATATAACGATTGTTTAACATTCTACCAACGCCAAAAAGTAGATTCTAATTGGAATCCTGAAGTTGGTGTTATCTAAAAAAATATGAGAAAACTTGTAGACCTCCATCACTAGCTTTGCCTCTTAAACCAAAATTAATTTTTTATGTCATTTGAAAAGGACACTATTATTCTTTTTTTTAAGTGTAATATGTCGGTTTACCCCGCACGCGTTGCGACGATCGCAGCAGAAAGACACGCACGGGGTCGTTCATCTCACGAACGTCCTAGGAATTATAGATTTTAAAAAAAATTCTGAGTTCTCTAACTCAGAAGATTATGAAATCATAGGGAAGATTAAAACTAAAAGACTAGATTAATTTCAGATCTACTATCCAGAATTATAAAGATCATATATTTATTTTTGAGCGAGTAGATCTTCACCGTTATCTAATTGTTACCCAAGAAGACAACCCAAGAGGGGGGGGGGGGGGGGTGAATTGGGTTTGGATTAATTCTCGACCAATTAAAACTATGATTAGTAATTAACTAAATCTATTGCAAGTAAATTAGTTAAGTTACTAGATGAAGTGAATGAAGAGAGAGAGAGAGGACAACAGCCAATACAAACACAGACCAGTTTATAGTGGTTCGGAGCTAACCCTTGCTCCTACGTCCACTCCCCAAGCTTCACTTGGAAGTTCACTATAATTCCTTGGATTACAGCCGGTTGTTTTACAAGTTCACAACCCAACTTGTTGTTTTCGCGAGATCACAACGAACTCGGTCGATTTTCACAGGCTCACCGACTAGAACCATCCGATTGTTTTTCCAGGATCACAATCAAACTCTTACACCGTTGGTTTTAACTTCGGCTCACCAACTAACCTTACAACCCTTGATTCAATTCCCTGATTGAATCAAGTAAGAAAAGTAGTGTTTGGAATTTCACAGAGAGAGCTTCTAAACAAGCAGATGTGATAAACAATAAATGCAAAGTAAAAGTTAGAAGCCCTCAAACAGATTTTGGAATGGAAAGTTGGGACTTCTCGATTTCTGGGTCTCCTCTGGAAAGTACTGAAGATTGGAGGACAGTAGGAGAGCCTTGAAAGTGAAGGAAGTGCTTGTCGGATGGAGTTGAATGCACCTCTTCCTTCTTTTGCTTGTATTTACTCTTGAGAACTCTTGGTAGGTGGAAAATCCTTTTTACTTGAATGGAATAGCTCTCTTGATGTCTACTACTATTTACTCTGGCTATTTAAACAGTCTATTTTGAAAAATAGCCGTTAGACATTGATTTGTGGCCGTTCTGCACAGTCTGCATCTTCTGACAATGTATCCGTTGGGGTCGGAGTCGACTCGCTTGATCTGGAGTCGACTCGGCTGTTGCTGGAGTCGACTCGGCTGTTGCTGGAGTCGACTCATGCCTTACTGGAGACGACTCCTCCACTGTTCAGGATTTGAATTAAAGTGTTATCCCGACCTAGAGTCGACTCGGGCCAACCCTGGAGTCGACTCGCCAAGATCTGGAGATGACTCGACATTTTGGAAACGGCTCGTTCTCAGGATTCTAGAGATCTATTTTTCTGTATTTCTCTCTCGAGTCGACTCGGATCCTCTTGGAGTCGACTCGGCTCTCAGAGACCGAAAAACTGATTCTCTATCTTTCGAGTTGAACTGCCTCGGAGTCGACTCGCACTTTGTTGGGGTCGACTCGGCTGACTTGGGGTCGATTCTCGTATTCTCGGAGTCGACTCGTTCACTGGGTCACTATGTTTGGTTTTCTGAGAGTCGACTCTGGCATGTTTAGGAGTCGACTCGGTAACAGGGTCTAGAAAACACTTCTCTGTCTTTCTGTCTGTTACTCCTTGGAGTCGACTCAGAACCTTTGGGAGTCGACTCGGCAAGCATCGGAGTCGACTCGAAATCTTTGGAGTCGACTCGGTGATAGGGTCTGAAATTCATCTTTCCGTCCTTCTGTTTGTTCTCAGTCGGAGTCGACTCGTAGTGTACCGGAGTCGACTCGAGCTTGTGCCAGAACTTCTGAAACACTTAGAGTCGACTCGCAATCTTCTAGAGTCGACTCGAGCTTCAGACTTTGGCTTAATTGAGTTCAACACTTAGCCAAATGACTTTGAATCAATGCTCGATGTTCTTAAAGATAAATTCACATATATTTGCCTGAAACACTAGATTGAATTCATTAGTACAACATTAAATATACTCAAATGCTTTGAGCTCATCAAAATCAAATAGGGGTATAATCAATCACTCCACACTAATGATCATTGGATTTAGTTTGCTTGAAGCCGCATAAGCATCCGGCCTCTACAGGTATCCACACGAGGTATATATTGCTCCAAGATCTCAGCGTGGTGCTAGCTCCCTTGCAGAGATCACATTTGATGGCTGATTTTCTCTCTCTTCAATCAACCCTTTGACTGCTTTAAGAGGAAGAAGAAGGAGGAAGAAGAAGAAGAGGGCGCGGCTCTTCTTTCTTCCTCACAGCTGGAGGAGGAAGAGGAAGATGGTGGGCAGCTGAAATTGATGCATACCAATCATCTTTAATGCCCCAGGCCACCCCTCCTTTTATAGGCATCTCATGCCTAGCTAAACAAGGAATAATTTCAATGAGAAATCACTCTTTGATTCATTCATCCAAATTCTACCACATCCCTTACTTAATTCTATCACACCCCTTACTTAAAAGGGATTGGAGAGAATCAATGAGCTCATATTGTGCCGTGTGGCAATTCACGTGAAAGAGGAGGAGGAAGGGCGGATGCCCCTCCTCTTGGCGTGTGGACTAAAAAGGAAAGGAGGGGCGGACACCCCTCCTTACTTTGGGCGTGTGACAAGAAGGAGGGGTGGACGCCCCTTCCTCTTTCCTTCTTTGCCTCACACACATGAAGGAAGGGATTTTTCCCTTCCTTCCATGCATGGATATCCTAATCTAATTAGAAATTATATGGTCCCACTTGATTAATTGAATCCTTATCCAATTAGGACCCAATGTGTCCTCCAATTTGATTCATATGAATCCTAATCAAATTAGGATCCACATTGGAATTCATTAAGTCATTTCCTTATCTAATAAGGAGTTCTAATTAATTAGGACTTCTCATCCTTATCCAATAAGGTTTAAGCCTAATTGATTAAATCTAATTGCATCAATCAAATTACAATCCAATTGCAAATCCTTCTTCTTTAACTCACTAACTCTTAGTGGGTTAAACCAATTGTCAATCAAATTGACAATCAAGATCGATTGCGATTCTAAATCGCAATCCAACCGTCGGAACGATCAAAACCTCTAATGTGTGTAACTCCATAGATTCTATTCTATCCTGTAGTAAGATATATTGTGATTTCCATCACAATATCATTGAAACTCTTTTTAATGGTTTGAAACAATTTCAACTCTACTCTTCCGAATTCACTAATCATAAAGTGAATGCCTTCGAGTCCCACAATCCACTAGGGATACCTAGCAACATATAGTAGCAACCTAGCAGAATAAAATGGATGAATCTCTAGGTGCAGTTAGCGTATGATACAGTACCTCTATTGTGGATCCCGACATGATGAAGGTTATGAATAACTCGTCAAACCCCATCGTCTGTCTTATGTCAAATTTATTTGACTCAAGTTCGAGATTAGAAAATTCTTTTTTCAGAACTGTCCTGGACAAGGTCCTTCGAACTTAGTCTCATAAATTATATAAGATCACTCCTAATCTATCAAGATCGATAGATCCTATCTAAATACAACTTTAATCCGATAATAAACCTACTGCAGCCAATTTGCACCAATAAGAATCCTTAGGATCCATGTTTATGTGCACGTCAAACTACAACAACCTCACTGTAATTAGCTGAGGCATCACAGGTCTAAGTACTAGTCATACAACTGCAGCATCAAGTAAATCAGTGACGAGTGGATAGACATCCAAGTGACTTCTTGATTTGGTCACGCTCAGTACCCTTGTTCTCTAACAAGCACTTGCACAATCACTCCAGTGTCCCCACACTATGAACTTAAGACTCGTCCATCAAGGAAAGGATCATGAATGAACAAAATGCCCGATTTTATTAATTAATAAAAATGTTAAGTACAAATTTCATGCTTCCAGAATAATTACAATGCATCTGCCAAATTGGCTTTTAGGGCATACTCCTAATATAATAATGGTTGCCTGGATGTAGTTTATTGCTCGTACCAATGTTGAGAATTTATGTTTCTATCTAGTAACTATAATATGAGTTATGGACATTATAAGGAGTTTCCACTTTTGAAATAAATAGTTGCTTGGGTATAGTTCATTTCTCATATTAATATTCAAAATTTATGTTTATATCGAGTGATTATAAAACCACTATATGATCATTATATAAAATATGTAAAGCAAGGCTTAGTGGCAGGCTTCTTTACATTTTATTTGTCGTAGTTTTGTATTCAATATTTCTATATAATGGAATACGGAAAATGAATTTTAACAACAAATTCTTATAAAATTTTTTAAACTCAAAATTAATATACCATACGATAAACACATAAATTCTCCATTGTTATTATATGAAACACAAGAAATGAAATTCAATGATCAATTCCATTATAGTTTATCAAGTATGTTAAGAAACAAATTTCATTTTTCCATTAGAAAACTATCACACGTTCGCTGTGTAGAATACAAAAAGGAAAATTTAGCAACATGTTCTTTTGTAATTCATTAATTAGATTAAGGCTCAAAATCATATTTTTATACAATGACTACAAGACCATGCTTGTAACAATTATAATCCAAAAACCAAGTAGTAACCATTTGGAGCATATAATAGTCCTTACTATAAATTCAAATTCTTTTGTTTTTCACAATAGACCATGTATGTAATAGATGCAGTCCAAAACACACATCATGCCTTTTTTTTGTTTTTAATTTTCTGGATCATCTAAAAGTTCCTAGATTAAACCTACACAATATAGACGTTTACAATAATAAAGTTCCCTAAATTTTGATCCTACTATTTGAAACCAAACAGACTCAAGAAAAATTAAATATCATTTTGTTTTCTGTTGAGCACTTTTTCTAAATAATCAGGATAAGTGAACGAGGCACTCATTTTGGCATGCTATCAAATGACCTAGAATTCAAATACTGATTTCATCAGGGCTTTCACCATTGGATTGAAGTATTCAAGGAGGGCTAACCCACCTTTTAGTCACCATTGCTTATAAGTCCCTTTCATTTTTAATTATTATTATTTTTTAAGCCTGTATTCGGTGATTGGATTCCCGGCATTTTCTTTTTGGAAGTATCGAACCAGGTCTGTTGTCTCCGACCGACAGGTCCGGTCCAGGTCCAATTCTCGGACTCGAAATCGAATCGAGTGGGTCCGGCCGCGGAAAATTTCTGGACCGACATGATTCCACGAACACGTGGCCGCCTCTAAGGGCATTACCGTCATTCTCCACCTGAACATAAAAAAAAACCAAGTCATTTCAAGAAATCTCAGCCCTGGGGCATTCCCCTGAAACCCGTCGGTATAAACCGGGACCCCTGGAACTCACCGGCTTCTAGTTTCTTGGAAAAAGCCGGGCACCGCCTCTCTACTGGGGACTCGCTCCCCACCTTCTCCCGTTTTCTATCGTCCGATTTCGCCAGCGAAACGAAGGGATCTCCGCTTCAGAATCGCTCCCGTGATATCTTTTACCCCTAGAGAAGAGATCAACCCCCCGGATTCCAGGTTTGATTCGATCCCGAATGCAATCGGGCGTTTTCTTGATGTCTTAGCGAGGAATCTGACCTTTTTTTGCAAGAAATCCGTGTGGAATAGCTATATTTTTGTTTTGTTGATGATTTTTTTTGGTGATTTTTATTTTTTTTTGCGAATTTATTGAAGGATGTTCTTCTCGGGGGATGCATCCATTCGGAAGAGAGTGGACTTGGGGGGACGGAGCTCGAAGGAGAGGGATCGGCAGATGCTATTGGACCAGACGCGGCTCGAAAGGAAGCGCCGGTTAGGGTTACGGCAGCAGTCCAACGCGGCTGTCAAGATCCAGGTTAGTAGGCGACATTTTATTTCTCTGTGAGTTGTTCTTATTTGATGCTGAGTATGAACGTTTCATGTAAATATTCAATTCTCGCTGGCTGGAACGCTATATCTTGGAACTGAGTGGTTAAGATTGGCTTTTCAAATTACATTTGGCTAGTTTTAAGGTTTATAAGGTTTATAGTTTTTCACTTCGGGAGCATCTATGGGGTAAGAGGTGGACAGTAAAGACAGTTATAAATGCTTTGATATGATGGGGTTATGGTTGTCAGTCTGAGTTTGCTTGTGCTTGAGACATTGGTATTATGATATATAGCAACTTTTGTGTGGCTAAGCTGAGCATAGGAGCAGAATAGAATTGGTTAAGGAGGAGCATACTTCGCTTATACGGATATATCAAATCCCTAGAATACGATGATTTGGCACAGTTGATGGACTTTCCCTAGACTTTCTCATTAACATGGTTCATCAATTTAAGATTTTTCAGTTATACATGGTTATCCAAAATTTTCAGGGTAAATTTTGGCTCCAGTCACTCTGGCCACAAGATATTTCATGTGCGAATGTTATTTGCAGCATCGAATTGGCAGAGGCAGTCATTTTCCCAATCCTGAGTTTCTCAAAACACAAGAACCATCTAACAAGGTGATTTTGGGATCAATCCGTCCAAGTTCTTCAGCTTCTTGCCCAGTTTCCTTACACCCTCCCAATCACATCAGAAAAGATACATGGATTAGCTTGTTGGTTGTCGAAATGGGGCCTAAATGATGATGCATCATGGCATTGCTTCTGTTTTGCCTATCAATTCATATCATTATATCTGCAAACACAATATAATGGGTGTATTTTAGCTCATTGTATAGCATAACGGAAAGATGTGGAAGGATGTTTGATGGTACGAGATATCTTGGAGCTTGATTATACTTATTTCTCAATAATCTATTTTGTCGATGCAAACAGCATGAGCTACCCAAGTCCTCTGAGCCTTTATCTGGGCATTCAAATTCCAAAATTAAGTATATTTTGGGAAGAAATCTCTCCATATCCTTGTCACAACACCCACAAATGATTTTATTGCATAGTCTGGAGGAGCCAATATATAATTAAACTTGGTTGTTCAGTTGCTAGTCATTAAATCATTTAATCATTAAGTACGCGGCATTTTCTAACCAAGAAACATATTATTTGGGGAAATTTTTTTGATGGGAGTCCTTTCCTAACTGGAGACATACTATACAGTGAAAGTTTTTGGTGGAAGTCTACACTAGTGGGATAATACTTTTATACTTAAGTTGTTTTTGAAAAGTTCCTTTTCTGAAGTAGGGATAAAAATGAGTATTAGTTTAAGATATATTAAAGAGTCAAGGAACAAGCATTGCCACCAAATTCAATGAAATAAATGGTAGCAGAAATTGGAAAAGAAATGATGCATGCTCTTGACTTATGATCATGGGTAGCTCAGGTAAATTTTTATGACTGTTACTATCAATCTAATTATAATAGTAGGATGTTGCCATTTTGAACTAGTTCATATGGAATAACATTAAATAACTAATTGAAGTTGTTGTTTAGTAATTGATACCAAAAATTGCATTTCTTAGATGAAATTGGATGCCCATCTAAATGTAATATTTTGAAGACTTGACAAAAATTACCAAATGCATCTGTTCTGTCCTTGTGGATAATAAATGGGTCGCGAAGTTTTTCTCTTCTTCAAGAAAGGAGTTTTACTAGTAAGGTTTCATTCTCTTTTCCTTGAGTTCTCAAAAGCTTTTCACCATGTCATTGTAACAGAAAATGGGATGCATATTAAGTGGGATCATTGCATTGTTATTAGGGTAACAATGTGTTTCAAAAACAATACATTAGAAGACTTCTAATAGAGATATATATATCTAAGAATCCAAACTTTATGCTACGATCAGAATATTGCATTTTGCATCCTTCTTGATCATCGGTTAACATAGTACGTTATCACCTAAGACATGGATACTTTAAATGCATGGTACTATATTTGTACCATAACATGCCTCATCGTGTGTCGAGGCTGCGGAAAGAAAATGGTTCTTTCCAATGCATTTGGAATATTGCAAGTTAATATGTGTTTCAGTGTGGATGCATTCAAACATACCAATATGGACCATCATAGATTTGTATGCATGATATCGACTCACATATCTTTGTATCGTGCTTTTACTTGTTTATTATGGCATATATCATATATTATGAAGTGGTGTGGCATGGTACCTCCATTGTGTAATAATGCTAAATTTCTTTAGGATTAAGTATTTTATTTTCTAACTGTTTGGATCTTTTTTTTTTGATTGGCAAGTAATGAACTGGACACTATTAAATTTACCCTTTTAAATTTCCATAGATTTTTTTTCTTTTTCTTCATTTTTTTGAAATTGCATGATTAAGTCTAATTCATTCCATTTGCATTATCGACTAAATGTAATTTTTTTATATTTCTACATATTTGATTCACTAATTTGAATGTAACAAGCAAGGTACGCTGTACCGGTCCGAACTGGACGGTGCAGGGCGTACTGTACCGGTATTGGTACCCGGTACGAGTGGCGTACCGACATTTGGTATGCTAAAAAAATTTCGTACTATACTGTACCGACATTGTGCTAGTGTGGCACTGATACGGGGTCCGGTACCGAGACGGCAAACTTTGGTGACAAACCTATAAATTCATGATAAAAAATAATATAATAATGTTATAAAATTCAGTTTTGTGGAGCAAAGACTTCCATGTTTGAAGGGATGATGGTTTATGCTATAACTTTGTCTATGGTTTGGTTATCAAAGTGCAATGAGATTGAAAATCTTATCATCATAGATGCTTCGGATTTTTGGATTGACTAGCAATTGAACAACTAGAATGCATGTGGGTTTGTTGTAGTTAGGTTTTTTTCTTTTTTTCCTTTATTGTTTCCTACCATTTGTAATTAGGTTTTCTTCTTGATTTGTTTACAACAGGGATTTTAAGTTTTCCTTCTTGTGTTACTATCACAAAAATGATGCAGAGAGAACTAGTTAAACACAGGGACATACTTTTGCTTCTAGAAAAGGAATTAGATTTTCTTCATTATTTCTTTAAAGTTGGGATTTTTGTTTTGTTACCTTGTTTATTGCCAACATTATAAATAGTTTTTGCCGTGTTGTTTACATCCAGGGTTTTGAATTTTTCTTTTTTACTTACTACTAGGAGTGTATAAGTGGCTATTTGGATCCTTGTAGCTGAATTTGCCTGCAAGTTCTGTTTCAAGTGTAGCTCAGCTTGGGTATTTGGAGGTCTGTAACTTGATTGCATGATGCAGGTTGAGACTTGGGTTAGTTGCAACTTGGGACCGAACTGTTACAGCTTGACTTGTGGTCAAAATGACTGTCTATTGAGCTATAGGAGTTTATGCTGCTCGCACCTTGGATGAGATTCTATCGCTCCCCTCTTCACTTGGGAGAGGATTTGAGGACTTAGTCACGTAGCTTTGATGACCTCTCCTTTCAATGCCCAACGCCCCTTCCGAGTGGCTTTCTAGTCTCCTCAACCTCTCCTCGACTTCCTTGACATTGTTGGCTCCCTACATTGCCTCTTGCCCCCTCCTTGGTCTTTTCTCGTGCTCACCTAGCCTCTCTAGTGCAACTGACCCTAATCTTGTTGCTCGCTTCACCATCCCAAAGATCGCCATTGTTAAGATTGCCATTTGCATCTATGCCAAGAGGCTTCGTTGCATCCTTAGCACCAACTTCCACTTATAGCTCACCTTTGTTATCCTTCCCGATTCTTGCACCATTGCCACTACCTTTTTCTCCTTCATTGTTAGTGGTTACCTCCTCGACTGTTTCAGCAACCTTATTTGCTTGTTTCAATGCCCATGGTTAGGGTTCATCATTGCCCAAATCATACTCATGCCTCCTCGAGAATCCTTAGCATCATTGCCATCTTCCAGGGAACCTCGAGCAATTCTAGCATGCTTCAATGCTTGTTGCTGTACAAGGACATGAAAAAGGAGGGGAGGGGGTTGGGGTGCAACTGATAGGCATTGATCAATACTTGGTAGGGCATGGAGGGTGCTTTTGTTTTTGTAGTTGATGATCCTGTTCACCAACTCCTTTTATGGCTCTTATGAGGAAGATTTCAATGTTGTGCTTTGGGTGATGTGCCAGGTCATTAGCATGAGGAATGGGGGCATGCTAGCTCTCCCTAATAGGGAAGAATGACAAGGCTGCTGTGGCATGTATGGTTATGTGTGGATTTTGCTGCTGATAAGGGAGGGCTTCTTGGCCCTCTTTGGTGTGGCCAAGGAGTGTAGTGAGCTGAGCATTGCGGCGAGTGAAAAAAGGCTCCTTTGAAGCACTGTTACATCCAACCAAACAACTCCTTTGAACTTATCACCCTCAGCTGTGGTCATCGAAACTGAAAACAGAAAGTGCTGCATCTAATGCTGCAGACTCCCAAAACAGATCAAAGTCAGCCACATGCAACTCAAATCAGTCACAGTGCATCTGTTGTTGCAGGGTTTCAAACAGCCTCTAAGTATGCTAGAAAAAATGCAAGCTATTTATGGTATTAAAAAGTGATAGCTGGGATCCAGACACAAAATGATGTAATTTTGAAACTATCATTTTTTATAATACTCTAGAAAATTTCTCATTTTTTGTTCTGAAATCAGCAGGGCAAGCCAAAATCTAATGAATAAAGGGTCTGTAAATCTAATGAACAAAAGATCTGTAAAAAACTAAAGTATCAACCTTAATTTGAGTTTGCTGCACTGCTCTGTTTGTTGAGGGAATCTTTTGTTTGGGGAGAAGTTAGTGCAAAATGAAAGGGTACACAACAGTTTTGTGCTGTCATACATACTATAAACATGTCCTATCTGCATTTGGTGTAGCATCACTTGAAAGGGGTCAAGGTTGATTGAACGTCTTCATTTGGTTTTGAAGTCTGAAATGGTTGCTCACTTGTTGGTTGAAATTTTATCAAGCTATTTGGACTTGGTGGTGTTGTTCTTGAACATTCTCAGGCTGATGGATGGGTACATAGAGATTTGAAGTTACTAGCAGGTTTTGGCCATGTATCACTCCAGCTGTTTACTGTTAACTGGCCCATGTATCCATTCTCTTCATTTCAAGTGTGTGCACACTACTGAAAAAATATTGCAGTTTATTGTAAAAAAACAATAATCTTGTGAGTTCTACCTAGTTTTAGAAATACTACAACAATGCTCAAGGATGAATTGATTTTAGATTATGAAAATCCATCATATTCGGTTAACATGCAAAATATGATTGTGACTACATATTCTGTACCTTTTTGAACCCTAAAATGTGGAATGCTCCAATTAAGATATTCTATGCATGACTACATGCATAATTCGTATTTTGTTAACTGTCCATGTGGCCCACACAGGGGTAATACCTTTGGTCTGACGATTAAATGAAAGTTTTTGGGTATCGTACCTACAGAAATGGGGTGGTATTAATTTTTTGTCTTATTAGTGAAACTGGCAACTTTATCTCTTGGTTTTGTTTATGGTCATGTTTTTTTGTAGGATTTGCATTTCAGAAGATAATGGAATTGAGTGTTTGAGATACTTTTTTCAAAGACTCAGCTTCAACATTTTTTATATGTAATTATAAGAAAAGACATCATTGTCACTCTTCCTTTCCCCTGTGCTTGCAATATATGGAACTTGACTAAGTATTAGCTGCAGAAATGCTTCAGAGGGAGGAAGGCTGTTGAAATGGCACGTTCAAAGGTGCGAGAACAATTCTGCTTTACATTTGGCGACCATTGCCAAAAGGCAGATTGGTAGGTTGATTCTTATCTTCAAATTAAGTTCTTATCACTATCTTCCTTTTCCATTTTTTCTTCTTGCAAACATTTTCTAGTGTTTTGTTCTGTCAAGCCAGGCATTGTTTTGGTCCCGATTCAGAGTTTCTTCGCCAGATGCTTTTCTTCTTTACTGCAAACAACAATGGTGATGTCAGCATCCTTCTGGAGGCATGCCAAATGTTGCTCCAATATGTTAGATATAATGGTATGCCTAACAGGTTTATTTACTATTTAGCATGAGGATTCCTTTCATTTTAGTTGAATACCTTATTTTGATAAGTAGAGCCTAATATTCTTAGTTAATTTCACATTTCACATGTTTTAACTTGGGACAACACTTGTCATATCTTGAGCCATCTCTCACAAACTATGGACCTGTGTTTGAGCTTGTCTGGTTCAAATATTCTCTACTTTTACTTATCATGTATGCCTGGAGAAGCAGCAGCATGGTGCACAATGTTCCTCATCTTTTATTATATTTAGGAGGTATATTCACCGAGGTCTTAAAAACCACAAAAACGGGATGGTACAAGTGGTACAGTACTGTTCTGGCAGAAAACCAGCACAATGGTACAGAATGTGTTGGTAAAGACACTATCCTATATCATGGGTTGGTACCTAGTACCATACCGGTTTCTCAAAAAACTGGCACACTGTCTAGTACCATTTTTAAAGCCTTGATATTCACATCGTGGTACTATTAGATTCTTGATATTAAGTTGTAAATTTGATTTTTAAAGTGAACATAAGATACAGTTCTAGTTTGCTGCTCTCCTGTTATCAAACTATATGATTCTTCATTAAAGGACATGCTTGGTGTTACTTTTGCTTTTAACAAGTCATCGTCAATAACCAGTTTTATTTATGTTATTAAACAAAAAGTATCTTGTGGTATATCTGATGTTTGGTGATCACATTTTATGCACTACTTTTTAATTTTTATCAATGGGCATACCATATTTGAAAGATGAAGCAATCTCACAAAAAGAAGCTAGAAGCTAGTTTTTCTAGCATCTCGTAGAAGTATTTTTTTTGACTAATACTTGTAGGACCAATTTTAGTCGATGTTATCAAACACTTATTTTTCTTGGTATTTTATTAATTTTAAAATTTGTTAAAGGACTTTTTTAAGCAATACGGCATGCCCTACATAGACCTGTTTAATGGGCTGGCTGGGCTGGATTCGGCCAGGCTCAGCCAAAAGATATAACTGAAAATCTGAAACTAGTCAGGCGTGAGCTTGGCCCGTCTTGGCCTTCTGGCCCGGTGTTTACTTGGGCTTCGGGCATGCCTCGGGCTTAGGGTCTGTTCGGTACTTCTTTTTCTCTTATTTCTTTTTTTTTTTTAAAAATAGAGATATGGAATCCAATGCAAGAAATATGTTTGGTTATCCTATTTCTATTTCTGTTTTTTAAACAACTTCCATTATTTTTGGAAAAAGTGAAAGTAAAAATTTTCGCTTCTAGTTTTTTTTAAAAGTGAGTTTTCACCCTTCTCCTCTCAACATCTTTTCTTCTGCCTAATATCGCCCTCAGGCTTGTTGCGCCTGCCCAACCATACCGAATCCCCGAGCCTTGCTTGCCATCTCTTTGCCTGATGTCGAGCTATCCCTTGTCCCCGACCATGTCGTCGGCCCCATCCGCACTTCCTTTTCCTCTTTCACTCCCTCGATTGCCTCTTTGCCCGACGTCAAGCTCTCCCTTATCCTCGACCACGTTGCCAGCCCCATCCCTGCTTCCTCTCTCTCATCACCGACCATTTGCCGGCCCTTCTTGTGAAAAAACAAGAGAGCGAATCAAACATGTTTTCTTTTGTTAGAAATCTGAAAAAAATAGAATTCCTATTTCCAGATTTTTTTTTAAAAAAAGAGAGAGAATAATGCCAAACACAGTCCTAGCATCGGGCTTCTTGGACCTTTTTTTCAGTTTTAAAAGTATAAAAAATGGTTGTAATGATTAAATATTTGAAAGGGATGGGTAAGGGCCATGAACTTGTGTTTATGGTTGTTCATAAGGAGTGTTGGTGCATGGAAGAGAGATATTAATATTTTTTTGGTCACTAAATTCGGATCCGTAAGGCATAAGTATACATTATATATTATATAAGATTCAAGCTGAGCCGAGCTTGGGCCGGGCTGAACTAAACTCGAACCTGGCCCATTTTAACAGGCGGACTCATATTTCAAGCCTAGCCCGACTTGGCCTGCCGAGCTTAAAATCCAGGCGTGGCTCGGCTTGCCGAGCTTAAAATCTCGGCTTGCCTCAGCTTGGCGAGCTTAAAATCTAGGCGTGGCTCGGCTTGCCGAGCTTAAAATCTAGGCCTAGGCCCATTCAAAAAGCTCTGGGCTTGGATGGGCGGGGCAGGCCATCCAGCTCGTGAGCAAATCTAGCCCTCAACTATGAAAGGCCTATGTTACTCCCTTTTATCTTCTTCTTCTTCCTCTTGTTCTTACTTTTGTCGTCAATTTAGAAAAAAATGTATTCATGTGCTCAACGATTTGGATGGAGCGTATATACTGATAAATGAAAAAAAATATACCGATTAATTTATATTCCAATTTTATTGTTTTTGACTATAAAATATGCAGAACAATTTTTAAGCTTGAATTTGTAATTAATTTGGACACTGGTGATATAATAATAAACATGGTGAAATTTTCAAAAACATCATGAGATGTCAAGGAGGAAGACAAATTGATTAAGAGTTAAACATGTAGTAAAGCATAATGATGGTGACAAGTCCATACTGGTCCGGGGGAACATGATGCTTCCATTGTCTCTGTTGCTGCTGCTATGGATCTAATATTGGAATATTGTATTTGCTGCTCTGACACCATGCATGGAATCTAACTTGGATTGCAATATTATTACATCCTATTTTGCATTTCTTTCAAGGGAAAATAGATCCAAGTTTTGCTTGCTGTCTCAATATTCTCATATCTTGTAAAATGTTCGCTGGAAGATGAAACACAGAGACGAGAATTGCCTCTTGTATGCAAGAAAATCTTTTGCACTCATGACTTTTTAATCACTTATTCAGAAATTTTTATATGTGCCCCTAAATACAGATCCAGGTTTTAGTTAGGTTTAATTGGAAAATCATCCAGATTAGCATCTCTTGTCTAATATTTTCAATAAGGGCATTTAATCTGCCTTGTTTATGTTCCACGTACCTTCTTCTACTTAGTAGTTTCTTTTTTTTACCCCCAAAAGTTTCCTTTATATTTTTGCATTATAGTGTGTGATTGTCTTTAGTACCATAATTTTCTAGTTGAAAGCACCACATCATCAATGAAATCTGCCCCAAATGATAAATGTATGCTTCTGTCCAAGTCCAACTATATATTAATCAGAGGAGTTATTTGCCAATCATTGCTTCTAAGAGCTAAAACGTTGATTCCATTCAAAAAAAAGAGCTAAAGTGATGACGAAAATAGGGGTGGTTTGACGAGACTTCGTTGGAAAGATAACAAAAAATTGTGTGCATTGGATGTCAGATTGGGCAGAGCTTCCGAATTCTTTATTGCAACTTTTGTCATGCTGTCTCATGCATTTTCCTTGTTTTTTCTTGCTCTTTAGCATAATTTTAAATCTTCTATTTGTGCAGTCCCCTGAAATCTTTGTTCTAGATACCTAAATTATCTGATTTGGTTCTTCATCTTTTGAGTGTAAAATATGTGATAAGTGTACTTCCTTTTATTTACTATTTCTCCCATTGTCATTCCTAGTTTCGTAATAAATCCACAAAATGTTTCTTAACAAGTTAAACGATCAGGTGAAATATCTTAATTTAAGATTGGAAAATGTTGAGTACCATGTTTAAATAATTCACCTTGATATAACGGTAGTCAAGAAGTGAAATCTGGTGGTGGTTTGCTGGGAATTATAGAGATATCAAGGTTTTGGAGTGTGGCATGTTGTATAATATAGCATGAGAAGGTTCTTAATGCTTCCTCCAAATCTTTGAAAGGTTGACTTGATTGGAAATTAAGTGCTCTTTTCTCAAAGGATCAAGAATTTAGAGATGCTGTCACATGAGTGTCGAGTTGGTGGGTGATTAAAATGTGATCTTGTTAAGTATTAAATGGTTATTGGTCAAAGTTGCTCTTAGCTGCTTTCTTTTTATAATGAAGGATTCTTGAACTTTGTTCTTTAGATTTAAATCAACCTCCCAAGAGAGTGGATGGGTTGCTTGTAACAGTTACTAAAGATACGGGATGCCAGACTTAAAAGAGATTGACAGTGGGGATAGAGGCAGTGCAGTGGGAATTGGTTTTGGCAGCTACCTGTTGTGCTTTTTGGTCGTGTGTGATCTCTTTCTGTCATGCTTTCTTTACTTGTTTCTCTTCCTTCCGTAAATCTCTGTTAAGCAATAACATGTTTAGGTGTTCACTCGTATGGTGTACCTGATTTCAATGACATTTACTTCTTTTTTTTTTTTCTCCCTTGACATGCTAAATAATTATTAATAGTGGTTCAATACCTTGTATTTTGCTTTTTGTTAACTTCTCATCCAATGTTATGCTGGATTGTAATATTCGTGCAGTGATTGCTTTGCTCTAGTTGGATCTTTTGTTATTTCTGATATGGGATTTACTTGTTTACAGGGAGTATTGTAAGTCTCTTTGCCGGCCTCGATTACTCTTCAAAACATTCTCTTGTGGTGCATAGGGTTAAAAAATTTGCGTATATCTGTCTGCAAGCAATATACCAGAATAGGTGAGTTGCATGTGTCATGTTGTTTTTGAAATAGCTGCTTGGGCTTTGCATTGGTGAGCATGTTCAATTTTCGCTCCCCTGTCTTTTAATCATTTAGAAGTGAGATTTGGAGAGAGGTCTAGTACATGTTTGTCCTTCAACTTTGTAATTCTAACCTCTATATTGATATAATTGAAAAGATAATTGGGAAAAAAACTTTATTGTCATCATCCTCATAAAAAAAGATGTGGTATTGAAGTTATCCTTTCATTCAATATAGTGGTCACTGAGTCAAGTCCCAATCTTTTGCTGTTGGGATTTTGCACACTAATATCTGTGACAACCTCATAAGGTTGTCTTGGGATCATCATAATATTTTTCTGGTGTGACTTTTTGAATCAAAATTAATAGTCTTAAAATGTGGTGCATACTGCATATGTATATGTGGTTCCTTGACTGCACTGCATTGCCTCTATGCAGTTGTATATGCGGTCACATTACATATGGACCAAGGTCGGTCAACTTAGCACTGCATGGTTGCATATCTTGCTTGCTTAATATTGTACAGGTACATATGTGAGCCAACTTAGCATTTAGGAGCTATATATATATATATATTGTATAAAACTTACTCTTATGCGGGCCCATGTGGGGGAAGTGGGTTCAAGCTGGTGGTTAGGTTTGATATGGTTTCAGGTTGGCTTGTTATGGGATTAATAGTGCTAAATTGTTGTTATATTGTAATTACTGCTATTTGCTATTTGATACTAAATAATAAGCATGAATTGTCTTTTGTTGTTATTCTTACAAATGTTGCTATTTTTCGTCCATAAGAAAATTATTAGCATTATTGTTCTTTTTATTGTACTTAATATATTATATTTATTTTGAAATAGTTAAAAATAGTAACCGTATATGCACCCGCTTATGCAGCCTGCATGTTGCATGGGCACTAAGTGGTCCCTTGACCACTTGCATATTGCAATCGCTTTTTAAAATATTGAAAATTAATGCAGTGCAAAACAAAGTACGCCATCTCGGTATCAGGCCTTGTATCGGTGCCACCCTGTCACCGTGTCGGTATCGACAGCCAGTTTGGCGTACCGAGTGTTGGTATGCCTTCCGTACTATATACCATTACCAAACTAGTACAGTACGGTATGCCCCGCATCATCTGGTTTGGTACGGTATGACGTACCTTTGTGCAAAGCCTAACACATTCAAAATTTAGATTATTATAATTGTATAATCTTCAAAAATAGTTAAGGACATTCTATTTGTTTAGGAAAATTTGATCCAGTTAATGGTAATGAAGTCTTGAATGTCCTAGCACAACATTCTATAATGTTTGATGATTGGTAGTATATGTTGGAGTTCCAATCTGCATAATACTGTTTTGCTTGTTATTACTGAAATAACAAATGGTGGAACACTTGACATAACCTAATGTGATATGATACTCTTTGAAACTTGCAAAAATGATAACCATATGTTTCTAAGAATCGTACAAGCCAAGACAAGAAATGCTCAATAGGAAGCACATTTAGAAGGGTAGCTTCATCTTTCTTAGGATATTCTAGATTCTAGTACAACTGCATCATATTGCTTAAATTAGTTATTTGTGACATGAAAGATGGAAGCCAATAAAATAAGCATGCAAAGATGCTGTCCTGTGATAAAAGGGCTGCACAATTTTGAAATGGTGACATTGAGTGGCATCAATAACAAATAAACAGACATACAACCCCTACATGTTTGAGGGTTAGAATTGGGTTACAAGGGGAGGAGAGGTGTTTTTTTTCCTTTTGTAAGTGGGTGGGCGTGTTTTGGGGGGGGGGGTATATCAAAGGTACAAGGAAAAGACTCATTGGAATATTATGATAGTCCCTCTCATGGTTCGCCATACCAGGCGTGGCAAGTGTACCGTACCATACGATACTGAATTGAGAATCAGTATGGAATGCGTGCGGAGTCTCGGTATGCCGAACCGACCCCGTACAAGGCGTATTGATACTGTCCCAACATGGTATTGATATGGGATCTGGTACCGAGACGGCTAAACTTGGTCCCTCTAAAATGTGCCAAACTCTGAAAATATTGAAAGTTAAGTATTGATATTTCAATAGAAGTATTTAAGCTATCAATATGGATTTGAGATGTCGCTAGAGTTTTATTATGAATTTTGAAGATTTTTTTTAAATAAGTGTTCTTTTCAAATAAACCATTGGTGGAGATTTGATGAATTTTGAAGCTAATTTCACATTTTCTTGACTTAAAAATGGAATTGGTTGTTTCTGTTCAACCTCTTGCCTTAATTTCTCTATATATAATGGGAAAGCCTCGAGTCCAACATACATGTTCGAGTCAGGGCCTTCCTGTCTTTGGGGTGAGATTGGGTGTTCTGTTCCTTGAAAAGTGGGGAAAAAACAAAGACCTATACAGGTCCACCTCTTTGATAAAAGCATGTGCGAAGGACGTGCAGGCATGTAGCATGCATAGTGTTTGGTCTCCATATATTTACCATGCTATGCCCAAAATATCTGCAGAATTGTTGGCATTTTTAAACTCTCTTTAAACTGATGCATTCTTGAGTTGTCGTTATATTAACCAATTGTTTCCTGAAAGTTGTGCTTTTGGGTACACTGTTAATTGTCTTTGTCACTAGAGCTATCTACAAATGACATGTCTACATGTAAGCCCCTTTGTATGTGGAATCTGTTGCAATACCTGATCTTTATTTTGTTTCCTTTTCATAGGATTCATTTGAAAAATCAAATTCTGATGCCGTCCAAGTATTCTGCTATGCCAACAATCATCTTGTTAGAAACAGTGGCTTGTTTAATAAATCCTGAACTTCCATGGGTCTGCAAAGTAGTTGATTATCTCCTGCAGAGAAAAGTTTTCTCTTTGTTGCGTGGCATGGTTCTAGCTGGTGTGGTAAGAATTTTATTTTAAATTATTTGCAAAATTGCATGTTTCAAAATAACGTCAAGATGTTTAGGACATATCATGCACAAAGAAAGAAAATAGACCGACATGTGCAGTGCTTGTCTCTGTCTGCTCCTGCTATTCTCTTCCTGATAGAAGAGTCTTTATTGCAGCAAAATTTGAATACTCCAGAGTCTCGTGGAAGTGCATCTTCCTTGGAGCATGTTCTTATCCTCATTGCTTCACATGCTGGTCAGCATCCATGTTGTTGTTCAAGTGTTGATCCACGATGGAGTTTTTCCTCACAAATTCTTACCATTCCTTTTCTATGGCATCACCTATCATACTTCAAGGAGGTAATTTTTTTCAGAACACCCGTGTGGATGCATATAGGCTCTTCTATCAGTAGAAAGTTTTGGAAGGGAATTAGGGCCATCAAGGTTGGATGAAGTGTTAACAAAATCCTTCCATGTTAAAATTTCATCTTGTGCTATTGTGTATTAAATTATTCCTGAACGAATCCCAAACTTAAAAAAGTATTCTATGACGTAAATTTTGAATTTCGTAAAACTGAAAAAATAGTGTCTAATTATGGGGTGTGTAAGTTATGTTGTTAATTGTACATATGAAGTTTATCAAGCTCACTATTGCTAGTGACTTGTCTTGAATAAGCATAAAGAAGGCATGCATTTTTTGCTTACCAATAGTTACACTAGTTGGTACATTGGTCTTATATCAAGTGTTTTTACGTGGATTAAGCTGTTGGCCTTTCAGGTTTTTTCAACCAGGGGACTAGGCAAATATTATATTCACCAAATGGCATCATGTTTGCCTCGTCATGTTAGTGTCCTCCCGAATGATGCATCACTTGAATATCCTGGTTATGCCTGCCTGCTTGGAAATTTACTTGAAGCTGCTGGTGTTTCTTTGTCTGAAAGAAACTGTGCTTTTAATACGGTAAGGGGTTCGTGACCTTCTGGAATTTGTTTTAAACACTTTTGACTGGGCTGTTTATCATGTGAGTTGCTGTATTTTTTGTACATGATATAAGAAGACCAATTTTCTTGTTTATATCATTAACCTTGTTGTCTTTTATGACCATGTGAAGGAAACACTAAACTTTCATATGTTTGCTTCACATTCAAGATTAAAGTATATCCCAAACATAATGCATTCTTCATCCATTTTGTAAGAACAATGTATTTCACAGGTAATTGCATTGTTATATGCTTTGCTTGTTGAAAAGTGAAACATGCAAGTGAAAGGGAATATCGTGGAGAAAAGGAGAACTTTTATAGTTCATTGAACCTCTCAAATAATATGGGCCACTAGTTAATTGAACAGACTTGTCATAGAGGAAAAGAAACATGGAGTATATTTGAATTAACTTCTTGAACAATTTTGGCTACTAATTAATTGAACAGGACCTTGCTATTGCTGTTAATGGTCAACTTGGACATCGGTGGAAACAATGTATGTTAATGAATTTAGTGCGGCCTGGGAAGTTGATTTATTAATTTATTTGCATACTTTTGACCAGCCCCCAAAATTAAGGCGCCATTACACTTGGTTCAATTATGAGTTGCATGCTATCTTGATAAAATATAGTCTGTAGCGTGGTCATGAACCATTGTTGATTATTGGCAGCTGAAAATTTCATTTGCTCATTGCACTTAGGGTGAGCATTTGTGGAAACTTCATATTCATCACCATTTGGTAATTATCATATTTTAAAATTATCAGGTATCACAAATTGTCAGTCAGAAGTTGTAAAAAAGGGATTATTTTATGTGACCCTTTGTTATAGTTATTTGTGATGACCCAGTCCTGTAAATGCTATTTGCAATTTTACATGTTCATCATTTCAACAACTTTAAGAACAATTTTCCATCAGCACTGGGCTTCGGAGTACTTCAAATGCTTGATGTGGCACATTGGTTGGAATTCTATAACTAGACTGTTGCCCAAGGTGACAAGACAAGAGGGGGAGGGGGGTGAATTGGTTTTTCTTGATTTTCGATTCCTTAATTATGTTAATTGATGAGTGAGTGATTTAGTTAATATAGATTAAGTGCAAGTAGTGAAGTTAGAACAATACACAATACAAACAACAAGAAGTATAGTGGTTCGGTGCTCTCCTATGCACCTACGTCCACTCCCCAAGCGACCCCTTGGAAATTCACTATAATTCCGCGGATTACAGTTGGATTGTTTTTCGGGCTCACAATCCAAAAACCTTTACACTTTGGTTTTTTCGGGATCACCAAAAACCTATGTTAGTTTTACGGGCTCACCAACAAACCTACACCGTTGGTTTTACGGGTTCACCAACAAACCTACACCGTTGGTTTTATGGGCTCACCAACAAACCTTACAAGATTGTTAAGAAGAAGGTTGAAACTCCTAGATGAGCTGATATAACAATTATAAACTACAAAGAAGAGTTAGAATCTAGTTATCGCTTTGATAAGGCTCTTTTCTTCTTTGTCAAGGAATGCTTCATTCTTTAAGGGTTGGTGGAGCTCTTAATGCCTCTTTTGATCTGCTCAACCACTTTCTTTTGACTCTTGAATGAAGCACCTCGATGAAGAAAATTAGGGCTTTGTCTTTCTTGAGTAAGCTTTGATTTTCATGCAAAGGATGCCTTGTTCTGATGAATAGTGTCATTATAAATACTCTCCCACGTGTTTATGTTACTCCCAATTGGTTAGATTTGAAAAATTATCCGTTACTAGCCGTTGGGAGGTCAAAAAGTACTTCTGCAGAACTAGCCGTTATGCTTCTGCCCGTGCTGGGGTCGACCCAAACTTTTCTGGGGTCGACTCAAACCACTGTTCATCATACTTGGGGTCGACTCAACTTCCACTGGGGTCGACCCAACTTTCGCTGGGGTCGACTCCTACTACAGCGGGGTCGGCCCTCTCAGGAATCACAAAATCTTGTATTTCAGCTGTTTGTCACTGGGGTCGACTCAACTCCTTTTGGGGTCGACTCAAGCTACAGTAGGGTCAACTCAAGTTTCATTGGGGTAGACCCTCTCAGGGATTTCAGAGACAGTTTTGAACGACATAGCCTTGGGTTCGACTCATGTTTAGTTGGGGTTGACTCCATTGGGGTCGACTCAAGCATTCCTGGGGTCGGCTCCATCTGGGGTCGGCTCAAGAAAAGTTGGGGTCGGCCTTCTCAGTAAATTCTAGAGACTTGTTTTCCTAAGGCTTGAAGCTGGGGTCGACTCAAGGTTCTTTGGGGTTGGCTCCGCTCCTGGGGTCGACTCCACTACTGTTCATCCGTGCCATTTTTGCAGAGGTGTGCCTGATGGTTCCATGATGTGCCAGGGTCGACTCCACCTATGTTGGGGTCGACTCATTCCACACTTTGCTGCATCTTAAGGTTAGACTCATCCATACAATCAAAGAAATATATTTCAAGCAATTTTGAATGTATGCCATGGTAGTGCTACATACTCTTAACAATTAAAATTACTATTTTGCCCTTAAGAGTACATTTCACTTGAAACTTTGCTGAATTAGAATTTAGAATTCTCTATTCCTTTTCTATTACAAATTTTATCTTATTATTAATCATTGAAAGACATCTTGATCTCATTCTTCTAATGTATCGACTATCGAGAGTGTCGAACTTAGTAGTGATGTATCACGTTAACTTGTAATACTAATTAGATATTTCCTCAATGGTTGTGTTAATCATCAAAATAACACCATCATCCTCATATACTACCGACCTGTCAAATAACAAGTAATGACATTGCCTCTATTTGGCACTTATATAACTTAAAGAAAGTTAATTGACTTTCTTGGACCACCGTATGTCTCCTCATCCAACTGATGTAGGGGCCAGTTTCTATATTGTCGTCCTCTAGCTTCATTCGATGCTTGCCATCATGCCTTTCACCTCAAGCCTTGTGGTCTACAGCTTCAAAAATCAAGGCCATCATCCCTTGCTTTTCCCATATCTACATCCCCCTGATCCTGTCAAATATCCTCGTTGTTTCAAACCAATTGTAGTTTCTACTAATATGAGCTTGTAGCCTTTGTTGGTTGCCTCTCTTGCCATGTCCACATGTTGAACAATGCAAGCTGCCTTTACCATGGAATACTTTACATAAGTCATGCCGAGCTCTTTGGTAGCACCTACAACCAGGTGGGTGTGATCCGATCGGTAAGAAGGAAGATTTTTCTCAACCCACTCGACTCAAATCTTTAAAAAAAAAACTAGAAGAAGATGAATTGCGAAAGTAGGGCTTAAGTCCCTTTTTCTTTTATTGATGATCCACACTTTCTAAAGTAAGGTATGTAGCCCCTATTTATAATACTAGCAAGGTTCTTCCTTTCACAATTTTGGTTGGATTCCTCTCCTAGTTCGAATAGAACTAGATATCCTAAAATAATATGACTAATAGAAATATTCTAAAAAAACTGAAATTTAGAAATATTCTAGAAAAAGTTTAAATTTTTAAGAAGGTAGATCTCGGTTTCTACGTCAACTCTGCCATCTGTCGCTTCGCTTGTTTCTTCTTGGATTGGGCGAAAACGTTAGATCAAAGTCTTATCCGAAAAAGAAACTTTCGATTTGACTAGCCCATTTCGGAGCCCAAATGATAGAATTTCAGCCCGATTTAACTCCTTAGGAGGCTAGCCAAAACTTGTAGATCTCGAAAAACTATCCAATTTCAAAAAAACATCATTTTAATTGAGCATCATACGTCCAAGTTATAGCCTTCAGAAGTTAGGCATGCAACTTAGCTTTTTGATCTGGTGGATCTCGCTCCTGAACCTTGTCTAGCCCTGCTCGTAGTGGTTAAAGTGGTCCACATCGAGTTTGAGGATCCTCCTGGAACAAGGCTTCCTGTTTAGGAGATTTATCTCCTGTTAAATTAGAACTGAAGGTGGAGAAACACCTGTTTCTCTATCTCGCAGTTTAAGCATCTAGCTTTGCTCGGAGATGGTTTTTGGCAAGGTCGGCGGAATCGTTCTGAACCGGACGGTTTCAGCCGTTTTGAGCCGTATTGGAGGCTCACTGATATGGTTCCAAAAATGAAAACCGTTGCCGAAGACGGAGAAGAAAAGAGCAAAAGAGGGCGAGCGGAGGAGGGAGGGAGGCTGAAAGAGGGATGCGGACGCCGTCGGGAGGCCGACCTCGCCTCCCACCTAGGCGTCAGCCTCCGCCGGTCTTCCGCCGGAGTCTGTGACCCTCCACCGGCGTCCCCTCCCTCCCTCTCCTCTCTCTTTTTCTCTCTCCACGGACTGCATCGCCTTCTCCTCTGTCGGTACAAGCCCAGCATAGCACAGCGCAGGCTCATACCGACTTGTGCCGCCGAGAAACCGGTACGGTGCCCGATACCGGTTCCACCGACCTTGGTTTCTGGCCTGGCTCTTTTTAGCTCTTGAGTCTCAGCGAGCCACTTGCTTTGCTCCTGAATTTGCATTTCATGGTAGGGTTGCTTGCCGTCCTTTCTTGTTGATGATGACTATGGCAACTTCTCTTTGATCTCGATCTTGGTAGATCGATTAGTAGAACCAAGGGACGAGAGCTTGGCCTCTCATAGGTGCTATCGGGTTCTCATACCGTCATCATAAAATTGTTGCAGGCATTAACAGGTCGCTTTGCTTGGGCAGTAGCTGCAAGGTCAATGTTACCTTGTATTTTGAAGGTATTGATCATGAGCTTTCCATCTTTTATGAGACGATACTTTGTCAGACGTCAATAGAAGACTGTATCTCGATCCCAAAGGTACAGGCTCAAGGATAACCTGGCAAATATCCAAAAAAACTACTTCACAAGTCACCTTGTCAATATATCTCTTAGTTATGGTGAAATTTCTAACATTCTCCTTGGTGTGTCCATGGAGGTTACAATGATCGCTGTAATTTTTCTGAGTCGTGTTGGCTTATTTCTTGCCCTGCTTCTTCTTCTGCTTGATTTTTTGCCGCCTTTCTTAAACTTATCGCCCTTTTTACCTTCCTTAGGCTGATTCTTCTTAATCTCCATGGCCTTCATGCTGGCTTCGCTGATGTCTTCAACTTTAAAGAGTTTCAGCCTTTTCCGGATGCTCTTGTGGAGACCTCCAACATACTTCATTAAAACTGTATGATCAACGATGGAGATTTCGAGTGAAATTGCTTTCCTGTGGAACTCGATGTAGTCCTCGACAGACTGATCATACTTCTGCTATAGGTACTGCCACTTGATTAGGCGATCCTTCTTATGGTCGATTGAGTAGAACTGCTTTTTGATTAGGCTCTTGAATTTATTCTATGTCAGATTAGAAACATTATTCCTTATGTGTGAATTTCACCCGGTAAGAGCATGGATAGAAAGCTCGAGAAGGGCAAAAGGTACATTTTGGACACTAGAGCATCCATAGATAGTAAAGTATGTCTTTAACCGGTCTAGCAAATTATCTAGCTTCTCCCCATCAACAATTCCATCATATACAAGGATCTCGATTCGAGCTTCAACTTTAAAGGGTTGAATAGAGATTTTTCATACCTATAGGTAGTGCATCCTTCTTGCTGGATGATGGATCTTCATCTTTAGACATAGGAGATAGCTTCACAACAGGAGTTGTTGGTGCTTGTGCTGAAGGTCTCGCCAATCTGAAGACGATTTCGGTAAGTTGGGCAATCTTTTTCTCTAATTGCATGAGACGTCCTTTTGTCTCATCATCCATTGAGGAAGAACTAGCAGCCATAATCGTTTTTGTCTTTCGATGTACTTGAAGCATAGATAGCCCTTCTCTTGATTGCTTGTATTGCTCATGTGTTTGGACCATGAACAAAGGCCCCCACAAATGTAGAGGACCGATGCTTTGATACCTACTTGATCTGATTAGATCAAGTTGGAATTCTACTAGGTAAGAGCATGGCTCTAATACCAACCTACTCCCATAAATGTAGAGGAACCTGGCACTGATACCAACTTGATTTGATCAGATCAAGTTGGAATTCCATCAGGTAAGAGCATGCCTGTGACACCAACCTGACTCGATCGGGGAGAAGAAAAATTTTTCTCAATTCGCTCAAATCGAATCTCTTAAAAGAAAACTAGAAGAAAGAAGAATTGCAAAAGTAGAGCTTAAATCTCCTTTTCTTTTATTGAGGATCCACACCTCCTAAATTAAGGTACATAGCCCCTATTTATAATATCAGCCAGGTTCTCCCTTTCACAATTTAGGTTGGATTTCTCTCTTAGTTTGAATAGGACTAGATATCCTAAAATAAATATGACTAATCAAAATATTCTAAAAAAAGCTAAAATTTGAAAATATTCTAGAAAAAGCTAAAATTTTTAAGGAGGTGGATCTCGGCTTCTACATCAACTCTGCCTTTTGTCACTTCGTCTGATTTTTCTTGGATTGGGAGATAACGTTAAGTCAAAGTGTTGCCCGAAAAAGAAACTTTCGGTTTGACCAGCTCGTTTCGAAGCCCAAACGATGAAATTTCGGCCCGATTCAACCCCCTGGGGGCTAGCCCAAAGTTGTATATCTTGAAAAACCATCCAATTTTAAAAAAAAGATTATCTCAATCGAGCATCGTAGGACTAAGTTATGGCCTTCGGAAGTTTGGCCTGTGACTTAGCTTTCCGATATGGCGGATCTCGCTCTTAAACTTTGTCCTACCCTGCTCGTAATGGTCAAAGTGGTCTGCATTGAGTTTGAGGATTCTCTTGGATTAGTGTGCACTAATTTTGTGCTTGTGTCGTACTTTTGACATGCTTGCGGCTTCTACCCCCACTGTTGGAGATTTGGCACCAACTTGAGAAGAGCGGGCAGGTTTCAAGAGGAAATTGACTTTATTATTTTCTACAGAAACTTGACCCCTACATCCTCTGCCACTACTTTCACCACCAATGTCAGCACCATCATCTCCTGATTTGCTATTTTGCTGGTAGATGAATGTATTTGAACTAACGTTTGAAAAAGTGGCTGCTGTATGGAGGTGAGTGACTGCATAGTGAACATGCATTATGTGGGCCACATATGTGGTTGCATATGTAGTTCGCATTTTAAACATTTAAAAGATAAAATACATTGTATATGATAATTATAGTATTTTTCATAAATAAATAAATAATAGGAATATTAATGACAATAATATCTAGCAAGTAGTGCTTACTACTCAGTACTTGATTCTTAGTGGCGATAATTATAGCACAATTAGCATATTGACATTGTTAATATACATGCATCTAGCCCACTTGAAACCCACATACAACCCAACCATTATCTTAAACATGCCTTATTTACATGGCTGACATGGTCACCTCATGCTAAAAAGGCAATATAAGTAGTTGCATAATGATAAGTAAGCTGCATATATGGCCGTACAATGTTAATCCTAGTGCATGCATATCGTTAAAGTGCTAAGCAAAATGACTTTTCAATCCAGATGCAGCCTGACTGCATATAGTAATTGCAAGTGGGGTATGCGTGTATGCATATGTGGCCTTATGTGGGCCTATTTGGGTTGATCACCGTCTGATCATGCTATTTGTGATTGGACTTGTGGTACTTGTGATTAGATTTGAAAGGATTTGGATGCTTAACCCGGCGAGAATGCTAGCACTTAAAGGGGGAAGTATGTGAGTGAGGACTCGTGCAGGGATGTCTTTAGCCCCACATTTGTTATGCACTAGGCTACTTATATATGACCAAGGAATTCAAATAACACTCTCTGGTGGCTAGCCTTTTTGGGTGAGGTTTTGGATTGATACAAAACTATAGTGAGCAAAGATGCAATTCCAATGATTAAAATAACAGGAGGGATGACACCCTGTTCCACTAGCATCAGCAGGCATGTGATAAACGACTGCACATCCTCTAGGGCAAGGTTCGTCGAACCAGCACTAGAGATCGTATTGATTGGGGACTGATTCGGTATGGTATGGGTCTGTATTGTATTGTTTCGAAATGAATCAAAACAGGGAGGAAGGGGAGAGGGAGTGGGAGGAGGGCTGAGGGAAACCCTAACCCTAACCCTCAGAGCGAGAGAGAGAAAGGGAGGAAGGGGGACGATTGCGGGAAACCCTAACCACCGGTTAACTGCTGACTTCTTTGCTAGCTTGCCCGAAACTCTATCTTCAGAAGGAAACTAACCCTCGGAGCAAGAGAGGGAGTACCGGAGGTGCTCTTGGACCATTGTGAGAAGCTAGGGGGGGGGGATTGTGCGCGGTGGGCAGGGGCGCTCTCTTGAAATTGCAAGTAGAGTTGGGGGGGGCACTCTTCGTGAGAAAGTAGGGGAGGTGGGGTTTACACTAAGCCAACCCTATCTCGAATTTATAGGCTAGACCGTGTCGGTACCCATTAGTCTGGTTTGGTACGCTACGAATTGGCCGGTTTGGCATGGTTCGACCATCTTTATTATAGGGTTTGACTCGTAAGACATGCTTGGTTTACTTGAAATCTTAATTTTTTCTAGATGGATTATACATACTAACGAGCAATGTCAAAACTAAAACACTTAGAAGAATCTAATATATTAAAAGTTTCATAGCCAAAATAGGTCTTACAACCATTGTCTGTAGACATGATTATATGTCAACATATAACATCTTGTTTTAATATGCTTTTAAATATTTTTAGTCTTTAGGAATACTATCGAGATTAAGAGAACAAGACCTAGAGATTTTTTTCCTACTTATTATTGGGCACTTATGTAGGACTAAAGAATCCAAATAACATTTTCTTGCTAGTTTTTTTTAGATGAGATCCTAGGTTGTTACAAATGGTATCAGAGAGGACCTGACCCATGGCCCATGTGGACTTTGTGAATGGTCTTAGATATACTTGCTTCATGAAATCAATTTGCAAATGCTCTTCCATGGACCGTTGTTCAGGAGCTTGTTGAGCAATCAAGCAGAATCACTATTGTGGTAGTTGAAGAGAAAGAAGGGCAGCAATTAAAGATGCAAAGGAGGTGAACTAAAGATTTCAACTGAAGGATGTTCTTTATTACGAATTGTGACTTGGGTCACTGAATCCGTTGTTGTTTTTGGTGATGTTAAGTCATTAAGCCTTGCGTAGTAATTGTCCAATGTCCTTTCGTTATAGGAGAATTGTTGTAATTTGCTCAATAGTGGATTAGACACAAAAAGGAAAGACACAATGGCCAGCCTTAGCTTATAGGAAGTAGGGGTGCAAATGAGCCGAGCAGCTTGCAAGCTGCTCGAGCTCGACTCGGGTCCAAGCTCGACTTGAATCGACCTTTGACGAGCTCGAGGAGCTCAAACAGTGTTTCGAGTTGAGCTCGAGTAGCAAAATACTTGGCTCGAAGGCTCACGAGCATAGTTGAGTATATGTATATTTTTAATAGTATTATATTTTATTTGTAATATGTTATTAATTCAATATTTTAAAATATAATATTTTGTTATATTTTGTTTTAACAATATTTTTATTTAATTATGATGAAGGCTCGAATTCGAGCTTGAACTAGAGTTCGAGTATGTTTTGGTCGAGGTCCGCCGTACCGGTCCGGCTCGGCGTACCGGTCGCCGGCCGGACCGGTACGGTACCGGCCGGGCTCCGCGAGCCAGACTTTTTTTTTTAATGTTGTCTCTGTTGGATCTTAAATTAAATGAAAATTGATGTTTTTTTATTACTTTTTTCATGATTTTTGATATTTTCATATTTAAATTTAGGGTTGAAATTTGAAACATATATGATGCATCATTGCATGTTATGTTTTCCTCCCGTTCGAAATGATAAAATCATACACATAAAATATCTTCGAATTAAGATACAATCATTTACATACATTTAAAGTACTCTAGGATATCTAAAATCGGGACGAGTGCCGATGGCTCTCGTAGATATCTGGATCATAAGTATGATCAGGAGGAGGCAAATCAACCCAATCAGAAGGAACACGCGCCAGGTTATAAAAACTGTCGGATCTCTCGCTCACGCTCTGGCTCTGAGAGGTGTCCTCTGATTGTGTAGGGGCCCATCCAAATATGGCGGAAGCAAAATCCAATGCACCATATCCGTATTCGTCAGGCTGAGGCTGTGGATAATAGAATCCGTATCCGTATGTCCTCGGATCTGCAGTCGTATCCTGTCTTCCTGAACGACCTCGAGGAGCCCGTCTTCTATATCCAATAATATCCTCACGATCTCTATCAGGTGGTCGACCGTGGTCCGTATCCTGTGTAGCACCCATAAATTGAGACTCACCGGTGAAATAAAGACCACCCTCCGGCTGTGTCTCATGAGTACCATACTGTCCTCCGCTCCCTCCATGGCTAGAAGATCCATCACCACCAGAACCTTCATCGCTGCCAGTCCAAGTCTCTTCCTCGACACTCTCCATTGGGATTCTTTGTTTTCCTTTCCTGGCCCTCTCTGTCTGGCTCCCCTGTGCCTGTGGCTGATCAGCTCTGGGAGTGCGTGGAATATTGCGCTCAGCCCATTGCTCTGGATCGACCCCAGCTTCGGTGGCTATGAAGGTAGCTGGTCGTGGAGGCGATCCTGGCTCGTCAAGCTCGGGCTCCTGCTGCTGGCCTACAAGCCAGCCGAGTAGTGGATCATCGTCATCAGCGGTGAAGGACCCGTAAATCGGATCTGTATACTTGAGCTCCACTTCCTCCTGGATGCACTTTAGCCTCAACCGCAAATTGTAATGCACATAAACAAGGTCGTTGAGGCGCTTTTGCGTCAAACGGTTTCTTTGTTTGCTGTGGATAAGGGCGAAGGTGGACCAATTGCGCTCACATCCACTAGAGGAGACTGTTTGGGAGAGGATCCGGATAGCTATCCGCTTTAGATTTCTCGCGGATCCGCCAAAATGCACCCACCATTCAGCTGCAAAAATATTTATGAAGATTACATATATGATAGTTCCATAATAGTAACTAAGTAACACCAGGTGAATGTTTTGCTGATGTGTCACGTACCTGGATTCATATTGTGTTTGCTGACGACAGCCGCTCGGCCAAAACTGTAGCTGCCCTCTCTAAATAATTTGCTCTGTGAAAAATAAGCATAAGAAAACCATGTTAATAATTGAAGATGCTGATATACTTACACATGCTAGTAATTACTAAATCATAATTACCTCTTCAAGACATAGGGCCGCTTTTTCTGGATCTGCCTCCATCTTGTAAATCACATTACGCAAAGCATCCAGAAGTGTTTCATCCATACCAATTCCATCTATGCTGTACTGAAACCGGGGGTTTAGGTAGTATGCTGCACATATACGAGACTATCTTAGCATAATTATATAATTATATCCATCACTATAATTGTCACTATAATTATATCTTAGTTTACCTGCTAGATGTAATTCCGTACCCATTTGCGCTCCCCACCGTTGCTCAATGATGTTGATGTATGACCGGCCATGTGCTGGATCTGCCTCCATAATCTGATCCTTTGCCTTGACCATCATGTGATACAAAAACCCCATCTGGGGGTAGATCTCGCTATCTACGGCCCGCAGCACTTCATATAATGGTTTGATAGCCTTGACTATTGTAGTAGCCCGCTGCCAGAATGGCTGTCTCGTCACCAAGTCTTCTATCTTGCTTCCTTCAGTGCCGGCATAAGAATATCTACTATCATACCACTCGGGACTGGCAAACATCTGACGTAGGGCTCCTCTCTTCTCGAGTATGCTATCAAGTGCGATGAAGTTGGTAGCAAACCGTGTGACTCCTGGTCTCAGAATCTCTCCTCCTGCATACTTTCTCATCAATGAAAGAACCCAGTTATGGTTATAAATATACCTCGTAATGCGTTGGGCTGTCTCCACCGTTTGTTGCACCCTACGGATCTTTCCAATGTCCATCAACATAAGATCGATACAATGTGCAGCACATGGGGTCCAGAAAATATGTGGCCGCCGCTCCATCAAGACCTGCCCGGCAGCCTTATATTGCGGCCCATTATCAGTGACGACCTGCACGACATTCTCCTCTCCTACCAGATCAATCACATCCTCCATAAGTTTCAGCATGTACGAGGTGTTGTGCACAGAAGCCGAAGTATCAATCGACTTGTGGAAGAAGGTCTTAGCATCACAGTATATCAGGAAGTTGATGATGCTCCGCCTGGTCGGACCGGTCCAACCATCGCACATGATGGTTAGTCCATATATGGGCCACTTGCTCTTGTAGGAGTCAATCCAATTCTCCAGCTCCTCCTTATTGTTGTCAAGAAGCTCACCGTATATATCCTTCGGGCCTGGAGGAGCTACACCGGGACCGGCAGCTTGTATGGCGGCAATGGCAGACCTGTAGTATGTATTGTCTGCCACATTCGCTGGGATGTGGCTGAAGTGAAACCAGGATCCAATAGCTCGCCACATAGTTTTCTTCTTATCCTTCATCCACATTGTGTCTACCCTCTGCTGCCTTGAATCTCTACTGGAGAGAGCATGCGGATCTACATCATGAATTGTCGCTCCTTCTGCAACTCCTCTAGATGACTTCTTTCGGCTACCAAAACCACCCAGCATAGATGCAATCCGGCCACGTTCTTTGCCGACGCCCTCCCTTACTGAAGTTGTCCTCAAGAACTCTGGATCTTGTCTAGTGCTTCGAGAACCGCCGCCCGACTCGTATGCAGAGGGCCCAAATCGAGCCCTATGCCTGGCCACCTCCTCCTGCTGCCACTGATCATCCAGGCTTGCATGCATGGCCGCCTGAATATCTGCCTCCTCCTCATCTAGATCCTCGACCTCCTCTGGCTCCCTTGAGTGATAGGAAGGTGGCTCTGCCGCTTGGCGATTGACCTCCGCCCTCTTCTTGGAAGCCATCTCCTTCGCTTCTTTGGCCTCAGCAAGATTCTGCCTCATCAGCACACGAATCTCGTTAGGACAATTTCGGCACGTAGCAACCTCACCGGAATTTCCGGCTAAGTGTTGCTTCAACCTGGTTACCCCTCCTCCCTTGAAAATCTTGTCGCAAAACTTGCATTGAAACTGGTGTCGTTGCCCCTCACTTCCAAGTCTTCGCCCATAAGACCAGCCAATATTACGCTTTGCAGGGTTCGTTTTTCTTGATGGCTCCATTTCTATCATAAAAGGACAACTTATCAAAAAATTAAGCTAATAAAGTAAATTTTTGCATTATCTTATTATTTAAGTAATTTATAAACTATTTTTTTTTAAGTAAATTATTAACAAAATTAATGAAATAATATAGGATAAAAAAACCGCACCTTAAATAGTCTCCGCTGGATTTTTTGGGCAGGACCTCCTCCTCGCTATCTCTCAAATCTTTCCGTCTCCGCACCTTAAATAGAACCTCTCAAGTCTCAACCTCAAATTGTTTGGGAAAGAAGTGAGCCTCGTTCGGTTTTTATAACCGAACGAGAGGCTTAAGATCGTGCTGTTAATCCCAGATTAACAGAAAATCCCAGCTTAATATCGTTAAATTGGTACGGAAAGAAGTGGCCGGTCGGCCACTTCCTTGGTTTTTAATGGGAAGGAGTGGCCTCCGGCCACTCCTTTTCCCATTAAAAAAGGGAAAAAGCTGTGGCCTGTCGGCCACAGCAATTTTTTATTTTTTTTTTTCTTTGAAAGAAGTGGCCGGTTGGCCACTTCCTTCTTAAAACCACGCGCGCCGCGTGGTTTTTGAAACCGCGCGCCGCGTGGTTTTTGAAACCACGCGCCGCGGTGGTTTTGGGAACCACAGCGCCTCGCTGTGGTTCCCCAAAAAAAAAAAAAAAAAAGTGAAAGAAGTGGCCCACGGGCCACTTCTCCCTTAAAACCACGCGCGTTGAAACCACGCGCCGCGCGTGGTTTTTGAAACCACAGCGCGAAGCTGTGGTTTCTTAAAAAAAAAAAAAAACACCCGGTACGAGTCCCGTACCGGCCGGTACGGGGTCCGTACCGGCCGGTATATACCGGTTTTCATCTGTCTCCGGTACCGGTCAAGCACCGGACCGGTTTGTACCGGCCCGTACCGGCCGGTACGGACCGGTACGGCTTTCCTTGGTTTTGGTTGATATTCGAGTCGAGTCAAGTCGATCTCTAGTGGTGCTTTTTTTAATCGGGTCGAGCTCGAGCTTGGATATTAATGCTCGATCAATCTCGAGTTGAGTTTTGAGCCCAATTATTTTGAATCGAGTCGAGTTGGAGCTTCTAGCTACTCAACTCAATTTGGCTCGGCTCAATTGCACCCCTAATAGGAAGTATATAGAGGGTCACAAGGCGTTGACTACTGTTAATTTAGGGGCAAAATTGCCAGTTACAACATTAGTTACTTAAAAAATCAAAAGAACTGGTAAGTTCTAGCTATGGAAGTCAACAACAGGAGTCTTATGATAATTGCTGGAATAATGTTCGTATCAAATTGCAAATAGCAATAAGAGAGGATATCGAGCAAAAGATAAAGAAGGGAGTTATGCGCTTATGTAATTTTCTTGATTGTTTCTTTGAACAGCAGCACTTAATTGCCAGTCTTTCACTTCTACCTGTTATCTGTATCATTAGATGATAAGGCAGTCTGAATACCTTTCATGGCCTTTTGGCTAAGATCAAGATAAGGCTATCTGAAGTTACCGGAGGTGTTATTCACCTGATAAATTGGGCCATGAGTCAAGAAGAGAGAGACTGTGGGTAGTCTCATCTACATATTGTCCAAACAAGTTGATGCCCTGTGGAATGTTCTGGCTAGTATTATAAAGTTTTTGAATTAGAATGGAGGTGTGATATTGTACAAAACCCTTCTCAGTTCTGATTCTTGAGACCTGTTGAATCATGTAACATGAACCATGCTTTGGCAAGTGCTATGTTGCAGCCTGCTGTAAAACCTGGTGTTAACAGAAATCAGAAGCTTCCAAGAGTTTCTAGGAAAGAATGTGAGTACATTACTATCCATGCTGCTATTTTGAGAAAATAAAATGAAGAGATAAAGCATGGGTTCAACTGGCTCTTAGATCATAATCAATAATATGGACTCTAAATTTGAATGGGCCACCATGTAATTAATAACTCTGGGTTCAGTACTTATCACTTATCAGTATACATGTATCCATATATATTTCTACTAGCCTTAAAGGATTTTGAACGTTATATGTGATATAATTATCTGGAACTGATGATGTATGAATGGAATACTATATTTCTCTCATGTTTGAGGAAGCAAGTTGTCTCTTCAATGTATCAGGAAGTTCTGTATGTGGAAAATAAGCTATAGTAAGACAGCTATTTCCATTCATATAATTTGAATTATCATTTTTTCTTTGTTCTATTATTATTAGACATTGACATTTATGAAAGTTGTAGACCTTAAATAAAAATAGATTATGAAAAGGATCAATGAGTATCACCCCAAGTAATTTGTTTGAAACAATTAATTTGTGGTAAACATTTTAATTATTGTCCATGAATAGTGAGAATTTACCATTCATTTTAGTGGCAGCTGCATCCAATGCTATGCTTTCAATTTCTTTTACTGCGTATAAAGTTTTCTTTAATGTTTAAATGTCCATATGATACTCTGATCTATCCAGAATTTCTATATCCTCAGTGATTTTCACGTTATTTTGCTTTCAAGTCTGACTGTCTTGAGTTTTAGAACCTTGAATTTTAATATTTTTGGTTGTTACTATATTATAGTTCAGCCATTTACTTTTCCTTGATTAAATTCCTGATGCTCATTAGAATTTCTTGTAGTCTGGACACTGAAATCTTACTGTGGCAGATAACATATACTAAACTCTGTTGTTTATCATTTTCTATGAACCAGGCTGTAGACTTTGTAGCTGTTTCAACATCTTTATTAGAAGCATTACCAACAGTAAAATCATCGGCTGGAGAAAGTAAGATGGTTCTACTTTCAGCAAAATATTCGTCAGGTGCTTTTGATGTTTTGCATATGGAGTGCACATTTGTGAAGCTCCCGGTCCAATCTGGTTTTTGGAGAAACATGTTTTTGGGGCTTTTGTCTTTTAATAGTGATGGTTCTTACTGCTAAAGCAACATTACCTTCATTATATTTTTGCGGACATGTTTTTGGTTTCTTATTCATGTGTTTATGCTTCTTCTAACTTTCGTTCAATGAGTGTTCAGAACCAGCTGACAATGATGTAACTGTGGATGAAGAGTTCAGAGAAACTTTAAATGCTGATTTGGGAAGGCAGATATGCACTGCAATAGATTCATGCCTTCTTCAGCATTTGGTATGCTAAATCTTTATTGATCTTTTTAACCAATCACTTGAAGGGCCCATTTCTCTATGCATATGTGGATTACTGTCTCTTTCTGGAGCTGAAATATACATTGTGAACAGGTGAATGCTTTGTTTGGAGATACATTACACACTGGTATTTCTGGTAGGGATGAGCTGTCCAACGGGGAAGTGGAAGCTATAGGTGCTGTCTGTGCATTCCTTCATGTTACATTCAGTACTCTGCCTCTTGAACTTGTGATGACTGGACTAGCTTACAGAACTGAGCTTGTTCCTGTACTTTGGAATTTTATAAAAAGATGCCATGAGAATCAAAGATGGCCAATATTTTCCAAGCAAACAGTGCATCTACCTGGGGATACTCCAGGTTGGCTGTTGCCTCTGGCTGTTTTCTGTCCTGTATACAAGTAAGGCTACCTATTTGATATTGATATTGCTAAAACTATTTGTCTCTAACTTTCTGTGTTCTTCATTTGCTTCCCCCTCCCCTTTATGGTTTTGCTATCATTTCATTAAAGTTTTAAAAACAAACCGAAAAGTTCGCCGGTTAAGAAAGCTTCAATATATCATCATAACTAGCACATTGCTCTATGATCCATTAGGCATATGCTGATGATTGTCGATAATGAGGAGTTCTATGAGCAGGAGAAACCACTCTCATTGAGCGATACTAGATGCTTAATTATAATTCTAAAGCAGGTAATTTGTAATTTAAATCTTCACAATTGATATAGCATATGATGACTGGTTCAATTCAGTGAGTCAACTGTAATTAAAAATTATGGTGCGCATCTTGTTCTTTATATAAGAGATCCATATTTAAATGAAATATATTTTTACAAGGATGATCTCTTCCACAGGCCCTATGGCAGCTTCTCTGGACAATACCTACACATGCCTCTTCTCAAAAAATTTCCAGCAGTCTGTCCTCCAGCCATAAGAAGCTTTCTGTGGAAAGTATCCAAAATAGATCCAGGGATGTAATATCCAAACTTCTGAGCCAGGTACAAGAAACTGCTGCAAATTTACTTTTTTTTTTTAATTGATGCACTATGATTTACTTCCAATCATGGATGGAAGTGCTGGTGCTTAGTGTCTGGTACCAGCCATACCCTGCTATAATGGTAAAGTACCAGCACCCCTATGCCCCTCTGAATTGTACTGCATCAACACATGGTGGGACATCTCAGTTCTACTGTGTCTCAAACTCTCAGTGTATTCCTGTACTGTGCCAGTACAGGTACTTTAAACCTTGATCCAGCTGTGTCATCTTTTTTTTTTTTTTTAACATGTATTAGTTTATTTTCTCTGACATCAACCAAAGGCGACCACTTCTATATATTCTTACAATTAGAGTTAGATAATGTCTTTTGCTTTCTCTTTTATTTCTATAAAACAAATTTGGTGTAAGCTGATTTCTTCTCAAAAAAGAAAGGTGTAGCCTGGAAAATTTATAGCTTCTGCAATGGCAGCATGGAAAAGTGATGACATATTTGAACCGATATTGTTCATCATATATATATGAGCAAACACAAGTCATGAAAATGGGATGACTTGTTGGCCAGACTTGACATTGTCCAAACCTTAATTGCGGCAACAATCTGGATACCAAGCTGATGATTTGGTTGGGCCCTAGATTTTGACATGTCCATTTCTGTGTCTAGTTCTTGGTCGATTATAATTTGACCGGGCACTAGCAAAATTGATCCATATGAGAAGCTTTATTTAAATCTGTAACTTGTAATAATTTATTGTAAATCAACCTTAAAAGTGTATACTTTGAAATTATGTAATTCACAAATAGTTGTAGCGTCAAATTTCTTTTCCCAGTAATTACTGTATAGTTGAAACTTTATGTTTTTGTTGCATTGATCTAAATAAGGTCGGTTATGAGCCATATCTATTGTATTTATCCTGGCATATCAGGTATATACCAATTCAATATCTGTTCTGTATGCACCCTCACCCACTTTTGAGTATGGGACTGTTGGTAGGCTTACTATTTATCTTTATCAGTGGCATGTGTTGTTACAGATTCATTCTATATCAAGCTTTGTCTTCTTAGTGTCTAATGTCATGGTTTTTATTTAACAGTATATTACGTAGGATAATCAGTACTTTCTAAGACCATTTACGTTCTGTTCTGTACTGGCTGTTCAAAGTGCTTCTCTATTTCTTTCTGGATGGAAAAAATAATTGATACTTGCCTTTATTTTCAGTCATTTTAAAAAGTATGGGTTTTACATCACTAGATAAAGATGCCTTTTCTTCCCTAAAAGAAATATGTACTTCTTTCTTCAGTTGCAAGATTGGAATAACAGAAGGCCATTTGCACCTGGTATTGATTTCCATTCTCAAGAAGCAATGAGTGAAACTTTTGTTTCTCAAGTAAATAACTTCCCTAGTTTTTTCCCCTAAAAAATTGTATGTCTATGCATGTGAATGTTTGACAGTTATTTAGTTTTGCAGGCCATACTTGGAAATACTCGAGCATCTGAAATATTGAAACAAGCTCCATTCTTGGTGCCATTTACAAGCAGGGTCAGAATATTTACTGTATGTATTTATTGCTCAGCATTTCCAAAGTTCAAATTTCATTCTCTTTAACTTACAGATCATACATTTGTTTGAGTGATTCCAAGAATATTGCACTGACGACCTCCCTAGAAAATCCAGGATATTTTGATTTCCTGGATGTATGATTCTATGTTCCTGGAGTGCATGTTGCCGCACTGTCTTTATGATTAATTTTGTCACTTTCATGCATCAGTCAATGCTAGCAGCTTCTAAGGAAAGATATGGACCTCATCGTGCATTACCGAGAAATCAATTCAAAATAAGAAGAAGCCGAATTCTTGAAGATGCTTTCAATCAGTTGAGTATGCTGTCTGAGGAAGATCTTCGAGGACCGGTACTGTTCCCCCCTTAAGCAACAATTAATTGTTTTTGTTGAATCTACTATGGATGTGATGTTTTTTCAATATTTTGATGCCTGCAGATTCGAGTAACTTTTGTCAATGAATTTGGGGTAGAGGAGGCTGGAATTGATGGGGGTGGGATTTTTAAAGATTTTATGGAGAACATTACGCAAACAGCTTTTGATGTGCAGTATGGGCTGTTTAAGGTTTGTAATTCTATGCACAGATTTGTGACACTCTTTTGGTGTATTTATTTGCAATATGGTTCATCACAAGTGTAGACTAGTGATAAAGAAGGTCTTATATCACGTAGAAGTTTCCTTCCTTTATGAACAAGAACTGATCTGATTTGTACATCTACCAAGATACACCAAGCAATTCTGTCTTATCTTCACAATTTTGTGTAGCTTTCCAAGGCTGGATGAGATCCTTGAATTTCAATAACCCATGTTCATGTCCATTTTCTTACTATAATAACTGCATTTTCTTAAAGTGAAGTAAAATGCCAAGTGGTTTTTGATAAAAATCTACTTATCTACTGATTTTGCATGAACAGGTTGGCTTTTTTATGCAATATGACACATATTTAGGGGTTTTCCCAACAATTTTGTCTTTCAATCTAAGTCAGAACCAGGCACTTGTTTAAGTAAAAGTGATATGTGACATTTAGAATATATGTATCGGATGTTTGATAAATATGTATCGGGCATTTCTTGTGCATCACCTACTTCGTTCCTAGATACAGGCAAAATCAATAATGAAGTGCTTATTTTGTACAAAATTCACAAATAAGTAGGTATCTTTTTAGAAGAAATAAGATTGTCTTCTGTCCTAGTCAAGTCCTATCATAGTTCATCTGCGATGTATTTATATTATGGAGCAATTAGAATTATTACCTAACAATTTCCTTGGATCTTTAATGGGAAAATGTTTTCAGGTGAACAAAATATACATGGTATCTGTTGCTTATATTTTTCTTTGACACCCAAAATTAGATGTTTTTTTAAATTCTTTGGTGAAAGGAAAAAGCAAGATGTACTATTGTGATATAGAGCTTGTTTAGATTTATAGACCTTTTAATTCTAGGTAGTAAAAAGTGCTAAAGAGAAGTTGGGTATAACTAAGTGCTAGATGGTTGTTAGAACCAAGGTTCGTAATCTTGGTACAGATCCTGTATTGGTACCATCTTGGTACAGTGTCGGTTCGATGTGTCCTGATATTTGAGACGTCCCTTGTACCGCATATTGCTTTGGCTCTGGTATGGTATGTCTACCATGCACTGGTATGGCGTACCATGGTTAGAACATTTTTCTTACTAAAACTGGGAATTTTTGAAACATCAAACTTCAGCAAATAATAGCAGAAGTGTATGAATTTATAAGGATAACGAGAAGTTTATAAGTAATAAACTTGAATTTAGAAAGCAAAAAACTAATCTGGTAATAACAACGAGTTATACGCACTTTCTGATCTTCAATAATTATTTAATCAGCAGAAAAAGTACAAATTAATGCTTGTCAAATTAGTGTTATGAAAACAAAACCATTGAGAGTATTAGATATTTTCTTTGAATGGTGCTTCCCTTTGTATTAAGAGTAATGCTTAGTGTAACCCAGCACGTATCCCAACTGGGTTTTTCGTGAACTGTAGGGGTAAAATGGGTATTAAGGCTCCTCCTAAACCACCTAACCATCCTGCATGAAGCACGAAATCTGGTTTGGCACTCATTCCTGCTATGCACCGGGGTACACCTTGCAGTACTCTTGTATTAATATATTTTAAATAATGTTTCGCTAAGTCATAGTGGTCTTCTATTAAATATGGTGACTTGCTTCTTTTTTCAGTTGTAAATGCATTCAGTCAGTCATTTGAACTCAAGAATGTTTCAGCTGAAACCTCTTGTTTTTACCATATAGACTTGTCTTATGGGACCATTTTTGAATATCTCCTAATGTATCTAATTTATTGCTGCATCATAATTGTGATCTACAATCACAACTTCTATACTCGTGATTGCAAGGACTTCTGAGTTCTGATCACGATGGCTAAAGAAGTTTGAGGTAGTTTTCTGTTTCGTTGAGATTGCCAATGAATTTGTTTAACAATTCATGATGTTAAATGCACTATCTTACTAAGATGATTAAACATATTAGCATGCAGATGATTTCGCATTGAGTAGATGAATATTTAACTCATTTTGTTTCTTTCCTCCTATGTTACTACCCTAACTTCTTGTTCTTAACCTCTATTCTCTTGCTGCTTTCTTTAGGAAACGGCCGATCATCTTCTGTATCCAAACCCTGGATCAGGACTGATTCATGAACAACATCTTCAATTTTTCCATTTTCTTGGAAGTCTTCTTGGAAAGGTATTCTTTTAGATATTTTGTGCCAGTTTTTGCATGTGGTAGAAATATGTATTGTGCATTTGTATGCAAACTGCTTGAGGTACAGCATGCGATCTTACATGCTTTTGACTTGTCAATGTTGGCTAGATTGTATGTTTGTCCTTAGCATTATTTTGTCAGGACATGTTTTCAGTTTTTTCTAAATTAAATAAATCCATTATCTCTTGTACAATGATTCCATTGATTTTTTAAGTAAACTGTTAGTGACACAAATGGATGTAAAATCATGTTCTGATTAGTTGATAATGCAAAAGGTTACTTGTTATGATCTTGATGTGAAGAGATGGCAGAGAATGTATGGATTGTACTATCAATGAATGGGCTCTAAAAGGAACTGGAGCTCTGTAAATTTTATTATTTAACTGGACTTGTTTAGTTGCTTCTGGATTTTTGTCTCCTATTGCAATTGGGATTTAGCTCTCAGAACTGAATAAAGACAAGTTAACAAGTCAATGCGCTCATGGAGACTCACCATAAGGAAAACATTTTTTTTTTTTTTTAAATACATGAGATACAAATTGTCAGCATACTGTATCTTCAAGAACTTGATTCCTTTCGTCTTGCCAGTTCATCAATAATTAAAAGTTATATCTTAATGATTCTAGGCTGTCTAACTCCCAAAATTATTTTAGGTCACTTGGGTCGAGGCAAGGCACAAGCGAAGCTCACTCAAGTGCCTTGCCTGGGTCCAGGAAAAGCCCCTTAAGAGGCTTACAAATAGGTGCAAAGGCACAAGCCTCAGTGAAGTCCTAGGGTGTCAAAAAAATGCGCCTTGCTTAAATAGAGGTTATTTTATTAATTTGAACTTCAGGAACATATCTCAGCTGCTGATGAATTGATTAGGTGACTTCAATTAGGGAGAGTGGGGAACTCAAGAGGCAGCTCTAGGGTTTGGTGTGGCAACTTCTCCTCTCTCCAGATGCCAGCAGCTTCTCTCCAGCTTCAGCTCTGGCAGCATCAAGCAACTTCTTTGTTGTCCCTTTCTTCTTCTCCTCCTCCTCCTTCTCAGCAGCAGCAGTGCCTTTTATTTTCTTCTGCTCAGCAGCAGCAGCTGTTTTTGTGTGACGTCAGAGCAGGGACTTGGTTCTTCTTCATCTTCACACACACATTTAACACACCAGATATATATGTCTCTATGTATGTACTTTTTCTATGTGCCTCACTTTCAAATTGATCTGACGAAAGTTGATTAGTTTCAACCAGAACCTGAATCCTTTTTCTTCTTCTTCACACACACATATAACAAGGAAGATATATATATATATATATATATATATATATATATATATATATATATATATATATATGCATGTGTTTTTTTTTTTTTTTTTGGGGGGGGGGGGGTGGCGGAGGGAGGGGGAGGCCTCACTTTCAAATTGATATGACCAAAGTCGATTTGTTTCATCCAGGACCTTGAACCTTGTTCTATTTGAGATGAATATAATGCATACATATATGTATTCTTTTTCTTCTCCTCCTTCTACTTCGTCTTCTTGATCATCATCATCATCACACACACACCCCTAACACACCATAATTTTTGTTTGTGTATGTGTTTTTTTATGCCTCACTTTCAAATCGATCGGACCAAAGTTGGTTTGTTCCAACTAGAATCTTGAACCTTGTTCTATTGGAGATGACTCGAATTTATAATCTAGCGAAAGTTAAGTCTCATGGCGCTAATGCTAAAGCTCCTTTTTACCATGCAAGATCCTCTATGCATCTTCCCTTTTTAACTCTTAGTGTGGGTAACTTGGGCAAAATATGTATTTGCTCTCTATTCAATGGCAAATTATGAACTGTTTCTCTTTTTAGTTCCCTCCATTCTATTATTTTTTTATGTTATCCTTTTTGTTTGCAGAAGTTGGGATGCTTGGTTCGGTTGTATTTCTAAGCTTATTAAGCTTAGAGCATACTTTGATGCTTGTTTGTTATTCTTACAGGCAATGTATGAAGGGATTCTTGTTGACATACCATTTGCAACATTCTTCTTGAGCAAATTCAAACGCAAGTAAGGTTGCACATGCTTCAAATTTACATGTATTTCTAGTCCATCTCTTGTTTTTTTCTTAAGGATTTTCTTTTTCTTAAATAAACGAAGTTCTGTATAAGGTTTAGTTTATTTATTTACTAGGATTATCCGTTTAAGGAATTTATTTGTCTATTGGTCCATGTCAAGATATATGGTTACTAAGTTTCACTAATTCTATTTTATTCATAATCAGAAGTAAAAAAAATTATGTAGCATATGTTCTAACATGGGAATCACAGTACAGTCTATCCAATGCAAGGTTTGTATCATTACATATTAACATATCTAAGGTACATGGTGTTGTAGTTTTCATTTCAAAGACCTTAAAAGATATAGCTAACCTGATCCTGCTGCATCTAGCTAAGTTATCAAATCATGGGTGCAATTGACATGGGACTGGGTTCAAGCTTAAACCAGTACATTTTGTCAGATCCTATTCCAATTTTGATAGTTTTATTAAGGTATTTTTAGAAAATAAAAAAGAATAAATTTTGAAATAAAATTTTAGACAACAATATTCAGAATGATACTGAACCTTATCTGTTGATTATTGCTTCAACGTATGGTCTCAGTGGTGTTGGTTTAGATAACAAAAAGGAAATTATAAAGTACGTGTATCCTTCTTGATTTTTTTTTATGGTACTAATTAAGAAGCATTTGACACACTCTGAAGTAATTAAATCAACTGATGGAGTCATGATATTTTTTTATGTAAATATATTGTTTGGAATATTTTATTGACAGCTGTTGCCTGCATAATAGTTTAGCTTGTCATTTTGGTTGTATGTTTGTTATTTCATAATCCCCTTTAAAACTAATATTTGCCAATTTCAATTAGGCACAACTACTTGCATGACTTGCCTTCACTTGATCAAGAATTGTATCGGCATCTTCTCTTTTTAAAGGTAAAAATTTTCTGTCTAGTGGCCTTTTACTTAATTTTTGATGGGTATATTATTTTTCATTTATATTTGAATTTAAACCACAGATCAATGTTTCAAGTTATATGCCTTCATGTTAAAGATGTCAGACTTTAATATTGACTTCATTGTTATATTGGGACTTGATTCCAATTTGATATCTTAGTGAGGATTCGCCACTTCATTCCTTTATAGAGGATGACTTTATGTGGTTGAGTTGTGCATCAAAAGGTAATTATAAGAAAAACTTGAACATATATGTATGAAGAATGTTATATTGTGATATTTCATATTTTGATCTTTAATTTTTTTATAAGATAAATCCTTTTCTCTTTGCTAAAAAAACAAAAGACGTATATATTTTATTTTATGCTTTATGATATTTTAGAACTTTTATTATTATTTTTTTTAATATTAATAACTTTTATGTGCTCCTACATCTGTACATAAATTTTTTACAAGCTTTTTAAAAAATAGATACTTAATGTTTGCTTTGTATTTATGCTGGAGTTAAGGAGTAAAATTTATTGATATATTTATATTTATATTTTAAATAATTTTGATTTTAGTGTTTTAATGAAAAAACCTGTTGGACCATTGACGTGGATCTTGATCAAATCAGTCTCTATGTAGGTTTAATAACTATGCCTTAGACCCTTAGTTACGTGCAATGGATAGTGGTTTCTATTCCTGTCCTTTATGATTTATATAACTAATGTTAGTTTTCATTATTGAATTTTACAAAAAATATGCTTTATTTGTCTGAATAACATTCAACTTATATACATATTTGGATAGGAAAATACGAATATAACTAAAATAAGCAATCTCGGTATCAGTTACCAAGTTGGTACGGTATCATACTATACCATATCGACGCATGGTACACGAAAGTGTATTAGTACCTATTCATTGTTTTTTCTGGTTATTATGTTATTTTAAGATTGTTTTGATATTATTTTCTTTTATATTGTTCTGGGAGACCATATGATTGCTTGATGGATGCAATTGTAATAAGTAAAAATAGATAATTCTCAGTTTTGGCTTGAAAATACAAATATCAGATATATTTGAATTACAAAACATATACTAACATTGAGTCCCTTATGGAGTTTCCATGCTGATAGTAGATGTTGGGATCTTTTTCATGATTGAAGCCAATACACAACATAGCATGAAATTGTTCCAAATTACAAAATTTTGGCATGATTTTTTCTTATTTGACCATATTTGGCCTATTTTAGGCATAAAAAGAATGAAAAGGAGGGGGATTATACCTCTTGGTCTGGATTGGGGCTCAAAACTGCAAAAAATCTCTTCGCCACCGATTTTCCTCACCATCCTACCCTTCCCTTCATGTTCTTAGGAGAAAAGAAAGCAGAAAGGCTAAGATGTCTTATCAATTTGTACTCATGGGAGCGCTTAGAACTAATTGGAACTAAGCAGAACTAGGTGGTTCCATTCGGTTTTAGCCGATCTGGACCGAATCTTGAACCAAAGTAGCAAATCCACCTGTTTTAGCACTGATTTAGCTTCGTACACCCTGAACTGGGCAGTTCGGGTCGATTTTGCAAAACTTCGCTATAACTAATATGGATATTAATTTTGGTATTCATTTAATATCCCCATCCATGTTCGTATTCGTTGAGAAGATATGGATATACCATAGTATCTGATCTGTTTTCCACCCTAGTTTGTTCTGCTACATGTATATCCATGTACATATGGTTGCATGCATATGCATATATATATACGTGTGTTTATATGTATATCATAGATTTGAGCATGTGATGTTATGGTGGTTGAAGGCCAACATACTTACTCTTTTATGAATTTATTATGCATGGGACGCTATCCAAGTAAGCCATTGTCATAATCTTCTCTGTGTATTCCCTGTCTGAAATCAATTACTGCTAGTGTAAAAGACATTTGTTTACATTTGAGCATGATTACTTCATGTTTCTTATGTTCGAAAGGTTTTGTTTAACTAATTATGTTTCCATTTATATTCACAAATTGTGGATTTTATGCACAGCATTATGAAGGTGATGTGTCAGAACTAGAACTATATTTTGTTATTGTAACCAATGAATATGGAGAACAAAGAGAGGAGGAGCTACTTCCTGGTGGGAAAGAGAAACGTGTTACTAATGATAATGTTATTCAGTTTATTCATCTTATTTCTAATCATCGACTGAATTATCAGGTACAATCGTCTATTGCAAGTTTCTTTTCTGCACATGTATTACAAAGGCTTATATGTTTTATTTTTTTGCTTCATTCCCATCTGCAGATTCGCCATCAAAGTTCACATTTTTTGCGGGGGTTTGAACAACTTATTCAGAAGGAGTGGATTGAAATGTTCGATGAACATGAAATTCAGGTAAAGTGGTCTGTGGACTCCGATTATTTGCAGATTTATGAGTACGTATGCTCCTTTATCTTTAACATCTGATAAGGTTCCTGGGGGGATTAAGGATTCATATTATTGATCCCGAATTGATAGGCTGAAACTTTTTTCTCTCTTGTCTGTGGGGACAATGACAAAAGTTCCAGATATAATACTGCTATTCTTTTGGTTGGTCCATATTATGGCTCCTTCTAGAGTTCACTTTGTGCATTATCTCCCTCAGACTGTCTTGTAAAAAAAAAGTTATGGTCTTTAATGTTTTTGTATAGCATCTTTTGATAGTTCCACAGATCACACAATTCCTCTGGTACTATACATGTCACAATTTTAGAAATGAGAGTTGTGTCCTATTATACCTATATATTATGTGTGTTTCTATCTGAACTATGTAATGTGTTTTTTAGTGTCATTTTAGTAGAATTCCTGAGGGGAATTAGTCTAGTAAACTCCTTAACATCGTTTGTTGTACCGCCCCGAACCGCCTGGTTTCAGGCGTATTGAGCCGTGCCGGGGATGGACTGGCACTGTTCCACCCCTCAGCTCAAGAAACTGGTGAGGGAGGGAGGGAGGGAGGGGGAGGGAGACGGAGGAAGGGTGGGAGAGAGAGGGAGGGGGAGGGAGACGGAGGAAGGGTGGGAGAGGGCTTCTGCCCTAGTTCCTCTGTTTCGGATGAAACAAGGGCCCCGAGGGGGTGGGGCTTTTTTTATTTTGCAATTTTTAAAGTAAAGTCGGCAGCTCCCTTAACCAGTTTATTTGCACTGACAAATAAGACTCATCTTAAATTGTAAGCTGGTTGCAAAACATTGTCAAAGATTGCTGATTTATAACTTGATGCATGGAGCTCTTCTTGTTGGGAAGGGCTCAGGTCTGTAGGTTTAGCATGCTCTCTAGTTCTTATCATTTAGTGGTGAAACTCTTCTTCTGAGCCATTTCTTAAGAATATCTGTCCACCATACATGTTTAGTAGGGATTTCTGAAAATGCTAAGGAATATAAAGTATATTTGTTGTCTGGCTTGTATCTTTATTTCTATTGATCAATAACTCATACATTTTGACTGTAAAGATATGGCTGGCCCATCTAACAATCTTTTCTTTAAATCAACTGGTGCATGCATGTTGCTGCTAATAATGATAGTCAGATTTCTGAGTGCACCGTATCTTCAGTTCATAGATATACTAATTTTAAAAAAATACTTTTTATCATAATTAAATCAACAACTTTGAGGATAAATTAAGCCTAAGAGTAATTATTTTTAGTGAATCACATTAGCAATGCTTAATTTTACCTAATGTATGGCTGCTGTAGGAATCAATTTACTCTTTTGCCAGCTGCATCATAGTTAATCTTGTCTGTAATATTTCTTCTGTCAACACCTTTACTGTTTATGTTATATAAGGAAATGAATTTACTGGTCTTATATTGATTTTCTTTTTAACAGCTTCTTATATCAGGCTCACTAGAAAGCATGGATATCGATGATCTGTGCTCCAATGCCCATTATAGTGGTGGCTATCATCCAGTAAGTTTTACGTCACTGAATATAATAATAACTGGTGATCTGTATTTTGGACTTGGTGATGAGAGCATGCTACTTTGGAAGGCTAAATGCCATTGTGCTTTATGTGTAATTATATTATGTTTTGCTTATGATCACTATGTCATGAGTTAGCAGATGTTATGATGACTCTACTTCAAAGGTGATGTGCCAGTTCTGACTTTTCAGCTAAATAACCTGCAACCTATGTTTCACAGATACTTCAAATTGATTGCCATGCTCATGTCTGATAGCATACTGGATATGATGCTTATTGTATATGATCCGGATATGTGCGGGTCGCTTATTTTTAACTATGTATTTTCAAATTTAAAAAAATCAGATACTTCCTAGACCTCCCCAAAGATGAGGGAAAGGGTACCTTTTGGCATTGGTGTTTTTTATTTTTGTTTTTGTTTCCCTCCAAATTAGTAGAATACTGCATGGAGATTGATGTTCACAATAGCATTTGTGCAAAACTTTTATTTTGCCATTCCTTGCATTTATTTTCACATTTTTTGAAGGCTATAGGTCTCTGTTACCAAAAAATCTAAAGGTTTTGCAAACAGTCTGAAAATAACATAAGTGTTTCGTCATACATATCTGCTTAGTCTAGTTTTGAAACAAAAACAGGAAACAAAAGCGATAGCAAGCAGGGCTATATTTTTAAAGTTTTTGATGCTCATGTTCTCATTGTAATAACCCATTATACTTTAAAAATGCTTTTTACATAGATATTAAAGAGAAAGACATGTATTTATTTACTATCATATCCCAGCCCTTTTTATCTTTTTTTTTCAAGATTTGGCATGTTAACCTATCAGTGCTGTGTCATATTCATATCATGTATCCATATCCATGCTTCATAGTCTGCATCCTAGTGTTCATTATTATGGTGGCTATTACCCAGCAGTGTGGTATTTCTCGTTTATCATTTGTTGCATAAGGCATATCCTTTGGAAGCTTGCAAAATTGTTATTACTTTCTTTTCCTATAAGAGAAGTTTGATTCAGTGTCCTATGGACACAGATGTGAGAATCAGTATCAGAGACATATCCAAGTGACCGACTTGACAAAAGGCAAAAAGAGGAGTTACTGGGACATGCTGGGGAAACAATATATTTAGTTTTTTAGGAACTTCTCGAATAATCAGATAAAAAGAGTGCAGTTGAAAAATTCTAACTAACCAATAATATTTTGGTTTTTCTATTTCAATCTTCAGAAAGCAATTGTGTTATCAATATAATATTCATAAAGATATATCATTAACAAACGGCACATGAAATTTGGAGATTACAGTATTGCAATATGGTGCAAAGTGGGGGGGGGGGAGATTTTTCAGATCGTGTGTAATGAGACTGATGAAGCTTTGGTAGCAACGACCTGACTCGGGACAACAAAGTTGCTTTGGCTCAATTTTTGTTTAGAATTGGATTGTTACACTCTTCATAGTGAAGGGAAGGTGCTCTCAACTAAAATGTTTGGGCTTTCCTCCATTTAGAATGTAAGCATACAAGTAGTTTATGTTTCATTCAAGAGCAAAACCAATGTTATGTTTTGCCAAATTAGCCATACCACCAAACCTACATACTTTTGATCCAAACTAATTACAAGTTGTAGCTAATAATGTTATGGACCAATTTTGCTTGCTGGTTTTCATGGGATAGCTTACACTGACAAAAATGTACTTGTTGAACACAGCTTAATTTGTTCAGGACCTCGTCATTATCAGTGAGCTGACCATTCAATCCAAGTCGATACCAAATAACTTCATATCATTAATCATATGAGGCTTCTGGACCACCAAGTAGACTGCCTTATGCATTGTTGGATGCCGATAAGTTATAATCATCCTGGCCAGACATCAAAACCTTGTCTGGTTTCCTTCCTCAATACTCAACTGAACCCCCATTTCTGTCTTTCCCACTTTCCTGATCTCTACTTTTGTGCTAGAACGTTATCCTATCACCTAACTATATTTGGTAGTCAATTTGTATCAAATTATCTGGTAATGTTGATATACTTGTTTATTGAGTTTGCATGTTATCTTGGTTTATAGTCATTATGGTTTTATATGCACTCAGTCGAGCACATTGAAGTTTGCTTTCTGTTACATGCATGACTTGTAATACAATATTCTCTATTTGATGACACCTACAAACAAGTGGAGACTAGGATCTAGCATGCTAAGGGTACTGGTTATGCTTTATTTAACTAGACCAGTACAAGTACTGTTGATTTTTCTTTTCGATTGATGGGCAAGAGTGAAATATAATGTGCTTCATAAGCATTCTGTTGTATGAATGTTTTTTCTTGCTTGGTGTAGTATTTGTATGCTGTTCAATGCTATCATTTTGACAGTGTTCACCTTTGCAGGATCACCATGTAATTCAGATGTTCTGGGAAGTCCTCAAAAGCTTTTCGTTGGAGTATCAGAAGAAATTTCTTAAGTGAGCCTTTTTCCCTATTTGATGCATGCACAAAACATTATTATCAAAAAAAAGATATATGCACACAACATTTGCGCATGGACAAGCCATGCATGTGCTCCAATATGTGCATGCACACGTACTGGCCTTGTTATGAGTTTTTCTTTTTTATATAATTAGTACATTTGTTTGTTCGTCATAGTTTTCCTGCAAGGCTTCCATTTTTCCGATTGTGTCCAAGTTTTTAACAGCAAGAAGATCGGATAAACTAAAAAAGGGTTTTATGGAATTCATTCAGGATTAGTAATATGGCTTAAATGTTTGTCCTCGATTCTTCACAGTTTAATGTCACATGCGGTTTATAAAGTAACAAAAGTTCAGGATTGTACAGTTAGTATAAGCAGTAAAAAGTTCATCTTAAGACAAGTAATGCATGTATCAGTTAGTAGCAACTAAATTTCTCGGTAAGAGTTCATATGCTCATGCCTCTTGATGAATAGCTCAAAATGTGGGTAAAATGGTATTCAGATATTTCATTTAGGTAATTATGGTTAGCAGGTATCATAAGAATTAGTTGATCTGCATCATGCTTTGATAAGTTCCTTGTAGAATTTTCCGATCTACTGGGATCAACTGCTCTTTCTCAAGCATTTTTCTGTTGGAAGGAAAGTAGAAATTTAAAGAGTGCCACTAAATATTTGATGAATATGCATTGTATTAGTCATAGTTATTAAAACCAGACTGGACTGGCCTGTTGGACCAGAAAACAGGCGAACTGGCTCCTTATTGGGTCCAGTTAGAGCAGTTCTTAAGTGTATGAGAGATCAGGAGATCAAATATCCACTTAAGCATTATTTTTTTAATTCTTTGATTTGTTAAGAGTCTGGTTTGCCCAATATTCCACATGGCCAGTTCTGGAAATGTAATTGACCTTTTGAAAACCGGATCGAACTGGATACTTTTTGTGAACACCGGTGACCTGGCCATGTGGAAAACTGGACTGGAAATGTAATTGACCTTTAGAAAACTGGGTTGAACTGGACAGTTTTTGTGAAAACTGGTGACCTGGCCATTTAGAAAAACTGTGTGAACCACTGGACTCTAAGAAATCAGAGAATTGGAAAACAAATGCTCGAGCAGAGATTCAATCTCCTAATCTCTAATACACTTGGGAACCACTCAGCCACTTAGACAGCATTTAATGCTGTAATATGGTAATTATATTATACTTATATGTGTGTGTTGTTAGATGAAGCTACTATAAATAGATTGTAATGTTTTCATAATCAAACCTTTTATATAAAAAATAAAATTAGTTTTCCTTTGGTGAAAAGTTAAAGTATACTTCATTTTATTTTCAGATATTCTCAGAATTTTGCTATTTATAATAATAAAAAATAATATATTCTGCATATTTCTACGTTATATATAATTTTTTAACATTTTTTTAGATTAGATGATTCATGATTATTTTCTATTTATTCTGCAATCAGAGAGTAGTCTAGATTGTAGATCCATGTGATCTAAAGAGTAGTATTTAAAGTAGATGATTTATTAAGTTATGCGTAATTTTCGTACGTTATATCTAACTTTTCTATATGGTAAAATCAGTCTAACCAATTGACTGGGTGATCAGACCAGTGAAATGGTGATCCTGCCCCATATCTGGGTAACTCTCCAGTCTGGGTTTAATAATATGGTATTAGTTCTTCTCTATTTTCTGATTGACCAATATGGTTTTGTTACATTTTTCAATATATGTACTGCTTCCTGCCAGTTACCTGCCTTTTAACTAGACATTCTGGAAATTATGTCCCATAAGGATACGTTACAACAGCTGTTTTTTGCTGACAATAGGCTGAACATTACATGCTATGTTTGGTTTCAAATTATCCAAGTTTATAAGTTTGTCAGCTTCAGCTTGCCTGCCATGATTGTTGGCAGATCATTTTAATCTTGATAAGCTACAACATTTTTTGTTGAAAATGTTGCAGGTTTGTGACCGGATGTTCTCGCGGACCACTTCTTGGATTTAAGCATCTTGAACCACAGTTCTGCATACAGAGGTTAGTAACTCTTTTCTTTTTTTCATGCTCATATTAATATTGACTTTTGATCGTGATTGGGCTTTTCTTAATTGTAGGGCTGCTCCTTTGAATGCTTCTGAAGAGGATCTTGACCGTTTACCGACATCAGCCACTTGCATGAATCTGCTGAAGCTCCCACCATATAAAACGTAAGTAAATTGTCTTAATTAAAAGGATAACTCTTCAGTGGTATTTAGCTTCCTACATGCCTGAGTACCTTGAAATTACTTTGTTCATCATCATCAGCTTACATAACAGTATCAGTATTGAGTAATGTTTCATATGCTAGAGATGGTACATCGTTACTAAGTACTTTTGCTAATTACAATAAAGCCACTCTTTATCCAAGTTGTTGGAATTTTCTATATGATTTATACTTCACTTAAAACTCTTTATATTCCTATTATACCCAACCTCTGTCCAAGACTCAAAATACTATTCTCATTTCAATTATCTTCTTTCTAGTTTTGCCTGATATTTTCCTTTACCTATCCAAGTTCATTGTCATTTGTTTCTTCTAAGGTGCCCAAATAAACAGTCTCAATCAAATAAGCTTACAAATTCTCAGCCATTTCGAAACTCCCTTTGCGATTGCAACGATTTTCTAATACTGTTGTTGCAAAAGACAAAACTAGAGAAAACAAATTGCAGTAATCTAGCAACTTATATTGCTCGTCTTAGAAAGGAAATAACCAAGGGATGCTGTAAAATATTTTGTAACTTGAATTTGAGTAGTAAAGAATTTTTGGGGGGAGTAAAAACAAGAGTCGTCAAGCACTTTAGTCCCTATTCAAAGGGTCTGCTGCTATATGATACTGCGCCTGAAAGGTGGGTCTTATCACTTATGCATGCGCTTTTGAGGGTGACTTCGTGCACGTTGGGAACCTAACCCTGGTGGTGGCATGAACAGTTGACCTGGGAGGGGTTACTTATCTTTTCTCAACCCTTGTTGGTTAAGAAAAACAAGCTTAACCACCAATCCTTGGTTCACATTGTACAACCCTCACCACTTGTCGCAAGGAGCAGGGGTTCAATGGTGAAGGACGTTGATCCTTGCTTGGACCCCAAGTATATAAATCACATTTCCACGAGCAGTGGCTTGGTCTGCTTGGAGGCTTGGACTCTAGCCTAGGTGTAGGTGGGGTAGGCCGACTCCATGCACATGGGGAATGTAATCATGGTGGTGGCATGAACAGTTGACCTGGGAGGGAGCACTCATGCATTCTCAACATCATTGTTGGTTAAGAAAAACAAGGTCAACTTGGTTTAGATGGTACAACCCTCGGCGCCGCACTTGCGGCGAGGGGCGGGGGTTTGATTGCGAAGGGTGTCCATCCTTGCTTTGACCCCTAAATATATAAACCATAGATTCCGTGAGCAGTAGCTTGGTCTACCTGGGATTCTTGGGCTCTGGCCTAGGTGGTGGTTGGGTATGCAAAGCATGCGGAATAGCCCCTCCCAGTTCTTTTTTTTCTTTTTTTAAAAGAAAAACAAGCTTGATCTTACATTCTTTTTTGTCATGGTGATGAATATAGTAAACCAGCCAACCAGTTTACCCGCCATGTATAGCTTGAAAGATTACTTTTTGTCCAGTTTTCATATCAAAGAGTTGCGTGCTCTGTATTCCCAAATACCCAAATACCTATGCAAAAAGCTCAGGTTTGCTAATATTTTGAGGGGATGGCTTTTTTGGTCATATGGTGTGCAAGATACGAATTAAGTATCCTGCTTACGTATTAAGTACATATCCATTCCGCTAACAATGTTTTTCTTCCTCCCTATGTCTCTTGATGGATTGGACAACGATGACTATGCAGTAAAGAACAAATGCAGACCAAATTGATGTATGCGATAAGTGCAGATGCTGGTTTTGACTTGAGTTGATGATCGCTGCTTGGATTAAAGATGCATATCTTCAGATGATTGTGGTGATGACTAGATGAGCCCGGCCCAACAGAGCCTTTTTCTTTTCCATTGGACTTTTTATGGTCAGATTAAGTGGCCAACATACGGAATTTGTGGCAGGGCTCCATCTTCAAGAGCTCAGAACATGCAGAGACAAGCAAGTAAAGTGAAGAACCTGTATATATTGAAAATATTGCTATAATTTACCATGCAGGTGTACAGATTTTTGGGTCCTATGAAATTGTAATATTTAGCAATAGAGATCGAAATATTAGATGTTTCCTTGTATCCATTTGTAAAATTGAAACAATACTTTGGTATGTAATAAGTTTGCTCATGGCACTGCGAGAGTGCGAAGGTAGACACAGACTGGTGTATGTTATCCTGATCCAACTCAAGTTTCCAAGTTCAAGGAAATAAAACAACAAAAAACAGATGGACTTCTGACTCATCCTTAAGGAATGTCGTACGTCAATATACACTTGTTCTTTTACTTTTCCTTATGGCTCATAATGTCATACTGACTGTATTGATGATGTAAGTTGGGAGGCTTGAGCTTGTGAAACAAATTGCTGGATCTATTTCTTGGCATCTTGAGACCCCAACCAGAAGCATAGATCAGTAAAACTTTGCATAAATATGTACTTTGCACACGCATACAAATGTATGATGCAAAATAGAATAAACAAACATTGGTCGCTTTGTGGAAACTTCAAAAGAGAGAAGAGAGATTATCGCCTATTGAAGAGAATTTTCCAGCGGTGGATTAAGTATAAGGCCAGCATAGGTCGAGTCTAATTCATCATCCCGGCCCATCCTCTGCACCTCCCTCCCCTCACCCAAGCCTTTCGAGGCACCTGGTCGGTCGGTGCATGGTTTTTCCTCGACTCTCTTGGTACTGTTTGGATATGTGCATACATCGTCCTTGTGCCTTATGTTATCTAGTGCATGGTGGTGCTCCGAATTTGCCATGTGGGTGTGAGTTCTGACCATAAAATGCAACTATCATGCTTTGATGGAAGGAACTTTTCAGACTATTGAGGTTGGACAAAGGTACCTTTTATCGGTCGTGAGTGATTGTCAATTCTTGTGATCCGGCTTGTGATCTTTACCTAAGATATTCAAAATAAAGTTCTGGATAGCATTGTTGGTTTTCTCAATCGCTTTCTTAGTCGGAAGAGCAGCACCTAATTTTTATCTCGATAGCTTCATCTTCTTTGGAAGCTGATAATGCTTCTGCTGCCGAATCGGGAGGGACAAAGAGGCTGACATGCTTTTCAAGTTTTGGATCGAATTAATTCATTGACACAAAATCGTTCATAGGCAAAAATTGAGTTATTTGGGTCCCAGAGGATTGGCGGGGTGAACTGCTAGTTTTTGGATACGAAATATCCATCCTAGCCACTATCGATGTATTTGTCCAATTGAAGGGGGAGGTGCCGGCCTGATATCGCCCATTTTTCGATGTTTATACAAGCTTCGAAGCCCATTCAAGCAATTGAAGCGGGCACTGCATTAAATCAGTCTATGAGACCTAGTCCTGAACTCCAGAAGCAAGAACGGACGGATGCCCGAGGAGTTTAACCGTTGACGACGGTAGCGGGAATGGAATTTAAATAGCAGCTGCTAACGGCGACCGGAAAGAGCTAACGACTCCTGGGAAGGAAAGATGGATCTGACTAGTAAAGTGCCATTTCCATTTATAACAAAAGCTATTGCCATTTAATGGTCTTTTTCCACCAGGTCGTAATACCCCGATTCCAGAAACCAGTGAAGATGAGATTTGAAACAATATTTGAACTTCTGTGACTAGTTTAACTGTTTAAGTATGATTGGAATGAGGCCAGCAGTTGGAACCTCCATGCTTGGAAGCAAACGAATAAAGAAGATAATAAGATGAATAATTAAACAAAAAAATCTGAAATCTGATAGAATCATAAGCAACATTTCCAAGGCCTAAGCTCAGTAAGAGACTGCAAGGCATGCTGAAAATTTTCCCTGCTAGCATACATCAAATGCTGATCAGAAAATACCTAATCGGTTTAAATCCTATCATCTGAAGGATCACCATCGAGAAATTTACCACCCTACATATAACAAATCACTTTATCAACAGAGACTCTGTTTTTCCACTAGTGAAAAGCATAAATGCAACATGTGATTTGGTTTGTTTCAGTTGAATGGTGCTGCTAAGGCAACTAAGCATGTTAACCGAGCACTAGATGGTGGATGGCAATATTTGGCTGACAAACGTTGACAGCAAAATTATATAACAAAACTTTTAGTAGGTGTCTACGCTAAAATTATTCTAACTGATCATTAATCTGCTACGCAGTTGAGAAGTAAATGAACTAAATTAATTAATTAATCATGTATGTATGTATGTATGTATATAGAAAATACAGATACACATAGGAAGCAAGATATGAACATGTTATTTTGCCATCATCTCGCTACGACATACTTTGCAGCCATGATTTGGCATTTGCACTGTTCATATGATTATTATTTAGACTAGCAAATTGCACACCACAAGTATATACGTAATGTCAAGTGTTGCTGGAAATTGGACCCGGGGGCCGCCGTGAAGCCGTGGAAGGAGGAGCTCCGCTGCTGCAGGAGGCGGACGGCGGTGCGTCGGCTGGCTGCGTCCTCCGCCGCGGGGGGTGTGCAAGTCCTGCAAGGAAAACCGGTGGCCGGGCTCCCCGGCACCGGCCCTCCGATGCCTAAGTCAGAGGGGGCAAGTATGTGAAGAGAGCGGGGAAGAGAGTATATGGAGAAGACAGCAAGAACATTTGGATATGTTGCTGGAAATTGGACCCGGGGGCCGCTGTGAAGCCGTGGAAGGAGGAGCTCCGCTGCTGCAGGAGGCGGACGGCGGTGCGTCGGCTGGCTGCGTCCTCCGCCGCGGGGGGTGTGCAAGTCCTGCAAGGAAAACCGGTGGCCGGGCTCCCCGGCGCCGGCCCTCCGATGCCTAAGTCAGAGGGGGCAAGTATGTAGAGAGAGCGGGGAAGAGAGTATATGGAGAAGACAGCAAGAACATTTGGATAAGATAAAGAAGACGAAGAGGATGATGTCCTCAATTGTGTCTGCGTTTTCCGGGGGGTTCAGTCCCGGGGATCTGTTTCCGTTTTCGTTCCCCCCCTCCCTTGGTTCTCCCAGGTTCCCTTTATAGGAGGGGATTACGTTACCTGGGAGGTAACCGGGGGATTTGTCCCTGTCTGTAATAATTGGGCACGATTTGGCCCATTTATGGCGTAGTGGAAAACGGGGCCGAATCAGACCGGAACCAGGGAGTTGTCACGGTCGATCGGACCTGTTGGAGTGGTTGAACCGCCGGCCGTAGCGAGCCTGGGGTCTGTGGATGGTGAGTGCATTTATTACCAAATGAACCGGCGGTCAGGTAGAGCCATGTGCTCTGATGGTTCAGTGATCCGGAGATCGTCTTGGGCCGTGTTCATTAAATGCCTGAGTGCGTGGGAGACTTGAGGGAGTCTCATGCATTAATGGCAGGTCGTGCCGAATGCCTGCTGAGATCTTATGCCTTGATGGCTTGGAGATAGTGGCAGGTCGCAAGCCGTAGGAGTTGTCAAGTCCCTTGGACTTTAGGCGGAGGTTGAACATTTGGTTAAGGCATCGGCTCGGCAAGGGTGCCGAGCCGAGCTGGTCGCCCAATGGGGCGCCCTGTGGCGGGGCTGCTTCGAGTACTCCTGGTCGGCGCCCTTTAGGCGAGCATCTTCTAGCAGAGCGCCTCGGCGCTGTCTTTGGTTGGCACTTTCTAACCGAGCAGCTTATTTTGGTTGGGCACCTCTTGGCGCGCACTCTGGTCGGCGCCTTCTAGTCAAGCGCCTTCCTGGTCGGCATCCTTCGGCCGAGCAGCACTCTGTTCGGCACTCCTTGGCCGAGCCACTTTTCGGTCGGCGCTCTTCGGTCGAGCGCCTCCGTGAATGTATGACTTGGGGTTCTTCCCCCAACACTACCCCCCGACTTCCGAGCTCCAGTTGGCCACCAGCTGGAGCGCGGGAAGTAGCTTTAATTGGGTCATTACGAATTCCGAAAATTTTGATTTACTGCGCGTTTTGAGTTATCGAACGCTTCGAGGTGCCTTTAATAGGCGGCGTCTCTTCTTTCCCGAAGAGCCTCATTATTGGGATACCTTTTGCGAAGCGTCCTCGCGTCGTGGGCTCATGATGGGGCCGCACGATCTTCGATTACGGACGCCTTTCCGCACGATCCGATGGGGCGCTTCGACGTTCGAAGCGCTAGCCCTAATTAAATGCGTCGTTCTGCCTTTTAGACCGACACGTGTTATCATCTAACCAGGATGCAGCGCTTTCTTTGCTGATCCGGGCCGTTGGGGAGGTTTATATAAACTCTCTCCCGGCCCCCTGTTCTCTCTCTATTGCATTCTGCTTCCAGCTTCCTATTCTCCCAGCCTTCCTCAGACCGAAGTCCCTTTTCTCCGGCATCTTTCCCAGGTCCCCCTTCTTTTTGATTTCCCTCTCTTGCAATGGGTTCTTTGCCTAGTGAGGTAGTGTCCACCATGAGTGTCCTGGAGGTCGAGATCGCCGAAGAGTGGTTTTTCCCTCTTCATGGGTTCCGTTTGGAACCCGCCAGGCGAAGGGATCGGGTAACCGATCCTCCGGTAGGCCGGATCGGAGTGCACTCGGAGTCACTCTGGGCCGGCCTCCGATTTCCTCTCCACAGCTTTGTGAATGAGTTGCTGGCGGTATGCCAGTTGGTTCCGGCGCAACTCACTCCAAACGCTTGGAGGACAGTGATGGGTTTCCTGTCACTGTGTTTACTGCAGGGGATTCCTACCTCTGTCAACGTCTTCCGGCGACTTTTTATTTTTAAGTCGAACCCGGGAGATGGGGAGTGGCTCTACATCGCTCTCCGGGTGGGTCGGCCACTTTTTCATGGTGCCCCCTCATCCATTCATGGTTGGAAGGAGAAATTCTTCTTCCTGGGCTCTGAACGGTCCTGGGGGTTTGACCCCAGGTGGAGGCCGGCCCAGCTTAAATCCATCAACAGGCTCCCCCAGCTTTCTCCGCGTGAGCAGGAGATTTTTGACACCATCCGCAGCCTTGGGGACGGGATTTTGCTAAACGGCCTCATTAGCGAGGACGCCCTGGTGAACGTGGGCTTGAGCTCGGCACGTCCTCAGGGTAAGGATAGTTACAGCAACTTTTATTTCCTTATTATTCTAATGTTCTAATTTTGTTTATCTTTGCAGACATCACAAAAATGGTGACCAAGAGCGAAGTCCTTTACGCCCGCTTCCAGAAGAGGGCAGCTGAGCTCTCGGGGGAGCCTGCGGAGCCGAGAAAGAAGCAGAAGGTCTCGGCAACCTCGACTCCCTCGGCGGCAGTGGTGGCCGAGGCGGGTCCTTCCCGCTCAGCGCATCCCGAGGCGGGGCCTTCTCGCTCCGCCAACTCCGAGGCGGGGCCTTCTCAGCCCGCGCGCCCTGAGGCTGATCGGAGAGAGGGCGCGGGCTCCGGGGGCTCGGGCTCCAGAGCCCCGATGGCGCCCCCATGCCCGGCGCCCTTGACGCAGGTCCCTGGTCGGCAGGACGCTCCAGTTGCCGACCAGGGGAGAAGTTCAGCGGGTTCCGTGCTTGCACGCCCCGCTATAGTTGTGCGGCGGTTAGATCGGCCGCTCGCCCGATCCCAGCCCCTTAGCTCCCAGCCGGGGAGCAGTCAAGGAGCCTCGGGGTCGGCTCCACCTAGGCCAGATGGCGCTGGCCTCTCGGGCCCTTTGAGCTCGGAAGAACGGGTACCTTTCGCACCCACCTGGTCGGTGTTCGAGGGCGATTCGGCCCTCGAAAACCCGCAAGTGGCGCGCGAAGTTTTTCGGCTCGCGCTGCTCCCGGCCGACCGGGCCATGATGCAGTCCATGAGTTACAACGCTTTCATGGACGCCACGCGCTGCAACTCCGTCCGGGTAAGTAAAATTTTTCGCCCATGTAATCTGTATAGTTTTTCTACTAGCGGCGCCTTACGTTTTCCTTTTCGTCTCTTTTACAGTATTTGCACGAGACGGAGATGCTGATGCACCTGGTTCAAGAATACCGGGAGAAAGCCCGGAGGTGCTAGCGCAGCTATGAGGAGGCCCAGAAAAGGTACATGGCCGCCGAGGCGAAGTACCAAGCCTCCGAAGAGAAGTACCAGGCCTCTGAGGCCGAACAACGGGTGCTCCAAGAGAAGATCGGAGCATCCGATGAAAGGATTCGAGCTCTGACCGCCGAGCTCGATGAAGAGAAGGGCGCGCACGCATTGGCAAGGTCCGAGCTGCGCGCCGCGGAGGCTCGATTGGCTAAGGCCGAGCAGGCGTTGGCCTCCCGCGAGCAGGAGGTGGGAAATGCCCGCCTCCGACATTCAGAGCTCGAACAGGAGCTGAGGGGCCTCGAGCGGAGAGCCGCTTACCACGAGGCCCGGGAGATAGAGGCCCGGGAGAACGCCCAAAACGCAGTGAAGCTCTTCCGTGAGTCGGAAGAGTTTCACGAACTCATGGCTGAGGAGGGCGTGAACGGGCTGATCCAAGGCTTCCGGGATTTCCGCAATCAGTTGCGGCGGCTTCTCCCGGATTTTGATGTTAACCTGCTCCAGCCGGGAGCAGGGAGGGCGGAGGCAGAGGCAGAAACTCTGGAGGCGGAGGCAGAAACTCCGGGGACTGAGGCGGCCATAGCTGTCCCCGAAGTGACCGAGGTCGCCCCCGAGGCTACTCCTATTGCTGCCGAGGCCATCGAAGAGGTCCCGGCAGCGGCAGCCGAGCCAACCACTCCTAGTACTGCCGAGGCCGAGGTGGTCGAGCTCGAGCCTCCGATGTAATTTTTGTTATTTCTTGTAAAGTCGGGATGGCTTCCCATACTTGTAAGGGCCAAACCCGGGTTTTGTACTTAGCCTACGGGCCTTTTCGAAATGAATATACATTTCTTTTTTGAAAACTCTATCGTAGCCTAAGTTTTTCTGCTCGGATCCGTTTTAGGTTCCGAGGATATGGGCTCTAGGGCCTCAGCTTTTCCCGCCACAGGGTTTGAGTTTAAGTTTGCCTTGCCGAGCTCCATTGCTCGGTTCTTCGACTAGTGGTATAGCAACGCTTGTGCTTATACCAAGGATTTGGGCTCGGAAAGTTTTTTCGAGCCTAGTCCAGAATTCGACCAAGCCCTAGGGCGGTCGTTAGGACTTAAAAGACTTCTTAATGCGGCGAATTTCGAATCCGAGCCTCGGGTTGCCGGGGTGAACCGGATTCTTCTCTTACAAATAGATTGCATACTCGTCAGCTCGTGACGGGGATTCACCGGACTTGGTACAATGTGTCGGTGTCATGAGCACTTCTTCGCCGAGGCGATCGAAGACGCTCCTCTGTTCGGTGTCCGTTCTTTGAGGACATTGGCAGAGAAATAGGTAAAATGACGTAGAAACATTAAACATATGGGTACCTTGTACCGTGTGCGTCCTGGCGCCGAGGCGACTGAAGACGCTTCTCTGCTCGGACTCCGTTCTTGGAGGGCGTCGACAGAGAAATCCAATAATAGGTAATGTAATATAAAGACATTAAATAAGTAGGTACCTTGTACCGTGTGCGTCCTGACGCCGAGGCGACTGAAGACGCTTCTCTGCTCGGACTCCGTTCTTGGAGGGCGTCGACAGAGAAATCCAATAATAGGTAATGTAATATAAAGACATTAAATAAGTAGGTACCTTGTACCGTGTGCGTCCTGACGCCGAGGCGACTGAAGACGCTTCTCTGCTCGGACTCCGTTCTTGGAGGGCGTCGACAGAGATCCAATAATAGGTAATGTAATGTAAAGACATTAAATAAGTAGGTACCTTGTACCATGTGCGTCCTGACGCCGAGGCGACTGAAGACGCTTCTCTGCTCGGACTCCGTTCTTGGAGGGCGTCGACAGAGAAATCCAATGACGAAGAGCGGGCCGGACTTATTGGCTGAAGCCGATGGAGCACGAGCCGAGCTCGTCCGGTCAGAGAGGACCGCTAACTCATCTCGATGTCTCGAGCATCCCTATAATTGGGGCATCCCGACGTCTCGGGGCATCCTGACCGTGGTCAGGGTAGGAGCACGAGCCGAGCTCGTCCGGTCAGAGAAGACCGCTAACTCATAGCCGATGGAGCACGAGCCGAGCTCGTCCGGTCAGAGAGGACCGCTAACTCATATTCGGGGAGCACGAGCCGAGCTCGACGGTGGAAGCCGATGGAGCACGAGCCGAGCTCGTCCGGTCAGAGAGGACCGCTAACTCATATCCTGACGTCTCGGGCATCCCGACGTCTCGGGGCATCCCGACGTCTCGGGGCATCCCGACGTCTCGGGGCATCCTGACCGTGGTCAGGGTAGGAGCACGAGCCGAGCTCGTCCGGTCAGAGAGGACCGCTAACTCATAGCCGATGGAGCACGAGCCGAGCTCGTCCGGTCAGAGAGGACCGCTAACTCATATTCGGGGAGCACGCGCCGAGCTCGACGGTGGAAGCCGATGGAGCACGAGCCGAGCTCGTCCGGTCAGAGAGGACCGCTAACTCATATCCCGACGTCTCGGGCCATCCCGACAGATCGGGGCATCCCGTTGCGGCAGGGCATCCCAATATATTGGGGCATCCTGACGTCTCAGGGTAGGAGCACGAGACCGCTAACTCATTGCCGTTGTCTTGGGCTATACCGACGAATCGGGGCATCCCGTTGTGGCAGGGCATCCTGACCGTGGTCAGGGTAGGAGAAATAAACCTGACAATCATGAGATAATCAGGAAAAATTGGTGAGCTCAAAATGAGTATACGGACCGTAAGTTTATTATAAAATGGAATTCATAAAACGAGGTTCAATAATTGAATAATGGGGAACCCCTTAGGGTTCTACTGATGATACACGCGGAGGTTTTCAGAGCTCCAGCTCCGCGGAATGGGCGTCCCGTCTGGGGACTCCAGCTGGTAAGTTCCGGGCCGGCGAACGCGCGTGACTCGGTACGGTCCTTCCCAATTGGGAGCCAGCTTTCCTTGCTCAGCAGGTCGGGAGGCTTCAGCTCTTCTGAGGACAAGGTCCCCTGGTCTGAAAGATTTGATTTTGACCCTGGCGTTGTAGTACTGAGCTGTCTTTTGCTGATACCTCGCCATACGAACTCGGGTGGCCTCCCTTGTTTCCTCGATCAAATCAAGGTTACTTCTGAGCTGCGAAGAGTTGGAGCTGGCATCATGACGCTCGACTCTTGGAGAGGGAAGCCCAATCTCCAGTGGGATGACGGCCTCCGTTCCATATGTTAAGTTGAAGGGAGTCTCGCCAGTGGGGACACGGAACGTGGTCCGGTAAGCCCACAGGACATTATATAGGTCTTCGACCCATTGTCCTTTGGATTTGTCGAGCCTGGCTTTAAGACCCTGCAAAATGGTACGATTTGTTACCTCGGTTTCTCCGTTCGTCTGAGGGTGCGCGACCGAGGTGAAGCGGTGGTCAATGCCAAGCTCGGAGCAGAACTCTCTGAAGTGGATGTTGTCGAACTGGCGACCGTTGTCAGAAATAAGGATGCGGGAAAGTCCGAATCTGCATATAATGGACTTCCAGACAAAATCCCGCATCTTCTGCTCGGTGATCCGGGCCAGGGGCTCGGCTTCTACCCACTTGGTGAAGTAGTCGATGGAGACGACCAGAAATTTTCTTTTCCCGGTGGCCAGTGGAAATGGCCCTAGGATGTCGATTCCCCACTGGGCAAAAGGCCAAGGGGAACTGATAGAAGTCAAGGGAGCCGAGGGCCGGCGCTGAACATTGGCATTCCTTTGGCACTGGTCACATCTTTGGACAAAGTCCATGGCATTCTTCTGGAGTGTCGGCCAATAATATTCTTGGCGCAAAATTTTGTGGGCCAGCGCTCGCCCTCCTAGATGGTTTCCACAGATCCCTTCGTGGACTTCACGCAGGGCATAATCCGCCTCTGTTGGGCGGAGGCATCTGAGGAGTGGAGAAGTGAAAGATCTTCGATAGAGCTTTCCCTCGTATAGTATGTACCGGGTGGCGAGGCGCTTGACTCGGCGAGCCTCTCGTTCATCAGTGGGGAGGACTTCGTCTTGTAGATAGCTGATGAGTTCGTCCATCCAGCTTGGCTCGAACTCAGTGCAGAAGGTCTGCTCGGGCTCGTCTGTACTGGGCTTTTGAAGATATTCCAGTACTGCCCCCTTGGGAAGCTCGCTCATACGAGAGGACGCCAGCTTTGACAGCTGGTCGGCCCTGAGATTCTCCGACCTGGCAACATGTTGGATGTGGAAAGAGTCCAAAGTCGAGGCGAGATCCCGTACCTTCTGAAGGTACTTCTGCATGGTCGGGTCTCTGGCTTCAAAGTCGCCCATAATTTGGTTGACGACGAGCTGAGAATCACTGAAGGCCCTCAAGTCCTTCACTCCTAGCTCCTTGGCTAGCTTGAGCCCGGCAACGAGCGCTTCGTACTCCGCCATATTATTAGAGGCAGGAAACTCCAGGCGCAAGGCTTGCTCGGCGACCACCCCTTCTGGGCTGGTGAGAATGAGCCCTGCTCCGCTACCCCCCGAGTTTGAAGAGCCATCGACATGCAGAGTCCATGTCAAACTCGGGGTCTGCTCCGTGAGTGACTCTGGCTCGGGTTCGTCCTCGTCCGGTATGGTGCACTCGGCTATAAAGTCTGCGAGTGCTTGTGCTTTGATTGCCGGTCTGGGTCGGTACTCGATGTCGAATTCCCCGAGCTCAATGGCCCATTTTGTGATCCGGCCCGCACGGTCTGATCTCTGCAGGATCTGCTTGACCGGCTGGTCGGTCAACACAGCCACTGTGTGGGCTTGGAAGTAGGGTCGGAGCCTCCGAGCCGAGATGACCAGAGCATAGGCGGTCTTCTCCAGCTTGGAGTATCGGGTCTCGGCGTCCCTCAAGACCCGGCTGGTGTAATACACTGGCTTTTGAAGTTTGCCCTCCTCTCGGACCAAGACCGAGCTTACCGCAACAGGGGAGACAGCTAGGTATAAGTAGAGGATCTCACCCTGTTGCGGCTTTGTGAGCAGGGGAGGGGAAGCCAGGAGATGTTTGAGCTCTTCAAAAGATTGCTGGCACTCGTCCGACCACACAAAGTTCTTCGGCTTCTTGAGGGCCGCGAAAAATGGAAGGCAGCGCTCAGCCGAGCGGGAGATGAACCTCCCGAGAGCTGCAACTCGGCCTGTGAGCCGTTGTACCTCCTTGACCGTCCTAGGAGGCGTCATCTTTTGAAGGGCTCGGATCTTCTCTGGATTGGCCTCGATTCCTCGCTGTGTAATGATGAAGCCGAGGAATTTGCCGGAGGTGACTCCGAATGCACATTTAGCTGGATTGAGCTTCATCTGGTACTTTCGGAGCGTGGAGAATGCTTCATTGAGGTCGGCTATATGGTTTTGTGCCACCTTGCTTTTCACTAGCATGTCATCCACGTAGACCTCCATGTTCCGACCTATTTGATCTTTGAAGATCCGGCTGACCAGCCTCTGATAAGTTGCCCCGGCATTTTTTAAGCCGAATGGCATCACCTTGTAGCAATAGGTTCCCCCATCGGTGATGAAGGCTGTCTTCTCCTCATCTTCTGGCGCCATGCGGATCTGGTTGTATCCGGAGAAGGCGTCCATGAATGCCAGTAGCTCGTGACCCGAAGTGGAGTCCACGAGCTGGTCGATGCTGGGAAGTGGGAAACTGTCCTTTGGACAGGCTTTATTCAGATCAGTGTAGTCCACGCACATACGCCACTTTCCGTTGGCCTTCTTGACAAGGACCACATTGGCGAGCCACTCCGGGTAAGCTATCTCCCGGATGAATCCAGCTTCGAGGAGTTTGCTGACCTCCTCGGCTGCTGCTTGCTGTCGTTCAGGGGCGACGCCCCGCTTCTTTTGCCGCACGGGCTTGCTGGTTGGCTTTACTTGGAGCCGGTGGACCATGATCTCTGGATCTATCCCCGGCATGTCTGCAGGCGACCATGCGAAAATATCCATGTTGTCTCGCAGGAAGTTGACGAGGCGACCCCTCTCGTGCTCGTCAAGGCCGGAGCCGACCTGCACGGTTAGCTCGGAGAGTTCTCACGTAGAGGAACTTGAATTAATAACTCACCGGGCTCTACCCGCTCTTTCTGAGGGTCGACCCGTGCCTCCAGAACCTCGGTTGAGGGCTGGTCAGTCGCTGGGGCAGGCACTTCGACGGGTCGCTTTGCCTCGTGGGTCGCCAGGTAGCATCGCCTTGCCACCATTTGATCTCCTCGGACTTCGCCGACCCCCCGGCTGGTGGGGAATCGCATGAGCAGATGGTGAGTGGAGACTACTGCTCGGAGGGCGTTGAGGCCTGGCCTCCCGAGGATGGCATTGTACACTGAAGGAAGGCGTACCATGAGGAAGCTCATCCCCACGGTGCTTTCACGAGGGGCGAGCCCGGCCGTGACCAGAAGGTCGATCTTGCCCTCTACTGGGACCGAATCCCCAGTAAATCCAACCAACGGAGCATTCATCCTCCGTAGCTGTTCTTTGGTCATCCCCATTTTACAATATGCACCAAAGTACAAAACATTCGCCGAGCTTCCATTATCAATTAAGATGCGCTTTACATCAAATCTATTTATGATCATGGAGATGACCACGGCATCATCATGGGGAGTTTCAACTCCCTCTAAGTCATTGTCTGAAAAGGAGATGACTTCAGAAGCGCGCGGGCGCTTCGATGAGGTTTCTCCCTCCGAGGCTTCTCCAGTCGAGGCCCCTCCTCGGATAGTATTGATGACGCCGGCAATGGGCCTGTTGGCACTCGAACCTTCAGGCTGTGCTGCTGCTTCGGCGGGCTGCTTTTCTTCGCGCCGGCCTTGCACAAACCGATCAAGCACCCCTCGGCGGATGAGTGCTTCGATCTCATTTCGGAGCTGGTAACACTCCTCGGTATCATGACCTTTGTCCCGGTGGAAACGGCAATACTTCCGGTTATCGCGCCGGGTTCGGGTATCAGGCTTCGGAGGTGGGAGCCGGATGCGATCTTGACTCTCAATTTCCATGAGAATTTCGGCCCGAGGGGTGTTGAGGGGGGTGTATTTTTCATACCTCCCTTCAGGTGCGCGGGCCTGCAGTGGGAACCTCGGGCGGAGTGGTGACCTCTGCTGTGGCGGTCCCCTCAGTCGGGGTGGACTCCTCGGGCGGGGCGGATTCTTGGCTTGTCGCGGAGATGGGCTTCTGGGCTGGCCGCGCTCCTCGCGGCGCCTCTTCTTGGGGTTCTGCTCGGTCCCGCCCCGCCTGACGGCCACGGCTTCCTCAGCCTTGGCATATTTCCGGGCCCGAGCGAACATTTCGGTAAGGTCCGCTGGGAAATTCTTCTCAATCGAGAAGAAGAATCTGTAGGACCGGGCTCCAGTCTTCAGCGCCGACATGGCGATTGACTGGTCAAGCTCCCGGACTTCCCATGTTGCGGCGGTAAACCGGTCCAGGTACTCCTTGAAGGACTCTCCCTCCTTTTGTTTGATGTCGAGGAGGGAGTCGGATGTCCGCCGCTGAGGCTGGCTAGCGGCGAAATTGCCAGCAAACTGTCTGCCGAGCTGCTCAAAGGAGGAGACAGTACTCGGCTTCAGCCCGGTGAACCAAAGCCGGGCTGGTCCTCGGAGCGTCGCCGGGAAAGCCTTGCACATCATGGCTTCCGAGGCTCCTTGTAGGGCCATTAAGACCCGGTAACTCTCCAGATGGTCAAGGGGATCAGCCTTGCCGTTGTAAGGCTCCACCTGGGGCATCTTGAACCGGAGGGAAACCGGTTCATCTTCAATCTCCTGGAGAAGGGTGACTTCGTATTGAACTCGAAGTCGCCGGTATGCCCCGACTTCCTCCCGTGGAGTGCCTGAATTTGGCGCTCCAACTTCTCGACTTTCCGGTCGAGTTCATGGTTCTGGAGGACCGCCGACGCAGTTTGCTCGGGTGCTGGTTGTCCTGGAACCGACTCAGCTTCTGAAGGTTGGGGCCAGCCTTCGTGACCTCTGGCCAGGTGCTCTCTCCAGAGGGAGGCCTGGACTCGAGAGTCCTGACCTCGAATGGGAAGCCCGCTTGTAGGAGGCTCCGGTTGGACTGGAGCCGGAGGAGGCGGTGCCGTTGGGATGCCTCTAGGTTGCAGGCTTTGGACAGCGGTGGCCAAGGCCTGCACCTGTTGCACCAGGGCATCAAACTGCTCCGGCCGAACTTGATGAACTGACTCAGCCGGAGGCGGTGAGTTTCGGACGGAGTGCTCAGGACTGGGTGGAGGACGTCGAGAGGCGTTGGAGGCCCCTTTGCTTCTTAGCTTCATGGCTGCGAACTCGGTCCCTTCCTCTAGCGCCAACTGTTGCTGGAAATTGGACCTGGGGGCCGCCGTGAAGCCGTGGAAGGAGGAGCTCCGCTGCTGCAGGAGGCGGACGGCGGTGCGTCGGCTGGCTGCGTCCTCCGCCGCGGAGGGTGTGCAAGTCCTGCAAGAAAAACCGGTGGCCGGGCTCCCCAGCACCAGCCCTCCGATGCCTAAGTCAGAGGGGGCAAGTATGTGGAGAGAGCGGGGAAGAGAGTATATGGAGAAGACAGCAAGAACATTTGGATATGTTGCTGGAAATTGGACCCGGGGGCCGCCGTGAAGCCGTGGAAGGAGGAGCTCCGCTGCTGCAGGAGGCGGACGGCGGTGCGTCGGCTGGCTGCGTCCTCCGCCGCGGGGGGTGTGCAAGTCCTGCAAGGAAAACCGGTGGCCGGGCTCCCCGGCGCCGGCCCTCCGATGCCTAAGTCAGAGGGGGCAAGTATGTAGAGAGAGCGGGGAAGAGAGTATATGGAGAAGACAGCAAGAACATTTGGATAAGATAAAGAAGACGAAGAGGATGATGTCCTCAATTGTGTCTGCGTTTCCCGGGGGGTTCAGTCCCGGGGATCTGTTTCCGTTTTCGTTCCTCTCCTCCCTTGGTTCTCCCAGGTTCCCTTTTATAGGAGGGGATTACGTTACCTGGGAGGTAACCGGGAGATTTGTCCCTGTCTGTAATAATTGGGCACGATTTGGCCCATTTATGGCGTAGTGGAAAACGGGGCCGAATCAGACCGGAACCAGGGAGTTGTCACGGTCGATCGGACCTGTTGGAGTGGTTGAACCGCCGGCCGTAGCGGGCCTGGGGTCTGTGGATGGTGAGTGCATTTATTACCGAATGAACCGGCGGTCAGGTAGAGCCATGTGCTCTGATGGTTCAGTGATCCGGAGATCGTCTTGGGCCGTGTTCATTAAATGCCTGAGTGCGTCGGAGATTTGAGGGAGTCTCATGCATTAATGGCAGGTCGTGCCGAATGCCTGCTGAGATCTTATGCCTTGATGGCTTGGAGATAGTGGCAGGTCGCAAGCCGTAGGAGTTGTCAAGTCCCTTGGACTTTAGGCGGAGGTTGAACATTTGGTTAAGGCATCGGCTCGGCAAGGGTGCCGAGCCGAGCTGGTCGCCCAATGGGGCGCCCTGTGGCGGGGCTGCTTCGAGTACTCCTGGTCGGCGCCCTTTAGGCGAGCATCTTCTAGCAGAGCGCCTCGGCGCTGTCTTTGGTCGGCACTTTCTAACCGAGCAGCTTATTTTGGTTGGGCACCTCTTGGCGCGCACTCTGGTCGGCGCCTTCTAGTCAAGCGCCTTCCTGGTCGGCATCCTTCGGCCGAGCAGCTCTCTGTTCGGCACTCCTTGGCCGAGCAACTTTCCGGTCGGCGCTCTTCGGCCGAGCGCCTCCGTGAATGTATGACTTGGGGTTCTTCCCCCAACATCAAGCATAAGCATTTTAGATGCTGGAGCCTGCCATAGAAATACCTGCGTCATTCGGATTCTCAAACAGTTCAGACCAAACAACTAAAATGTCTTCGTTTTTTTGGAAACAAAAGTTGTAAATGCCTGAACCCCTAGTATTTATTTGATGTTTTATCCTGTCGTGGAACACAAGCTAACTAAGGCTGTGCAATCAACAAGATAACCTAGCTTTTACACTGATTCAATTGCAATTTATGATTTAGTTATATGCTCAGAACTAATATCACTACACAAGAAGCCCAAGTACTGTGTGCTATTAAATGCTCTTTCACAGATGCATGCATATGCTGGATTAACCCTGTAAGGAAAATTATGCTGTGCTTCTACGAAGCAGCAACTTTGTGCTATCTTTTAATTACTTAAAGCAGGTGCATAAACATTCCACAATAGAATGCAAGCACTAAATGAATCAAATAGAATATGCATAACATCCAACAGTGAGAGAATATATCCCTCAGAAAATTTGTGCAACAGCCTTCATCCTGAAAAGTATGCTCCCTTATTAATATATGTGTCAAGTTCATAATAGGCAATCGACATGTCAATACACTATGATGCTCAAGTAGTGGTGCACCACATCAATATGTACTTTTGAAGTTTTTGGAGTTACTGAAGAATGAGGAGTCTATGGATGGAAAGGGGTGAACAATGACTGCTTGGGTTGGGATGAAAGAGAGAACTATTTTTTCCATTTTGGAGCAGTTTTACATTTAGCCCCTTTAGGATGAGAGTTGATGAACAACGAGGAAAACATCCCTTCTAAACAGTGGGGGTCCTCAAAACCATAAAATCAAATAACTGAATTAAAAAAAAAAGGTCAGAATCTGGTATATCAAAGAGCATTTAATAGCCAAGGTTTTGAAGTTTTTTGTCTTGGGCTTTTCATGGTTTGAATCCTTAGTACTCATAAAGACCTAGCAATCCATGTGTGACTGTCTTTTAATAATTTCCCACTGCATATATGAACCTAACTTTACCAGCAAGAGTAGACTATTCTGCATTCATTTGAAGTTAGTTTTTGTTTACAGTAAATTGGCTTGGGCCAAAAACAAACATGCATTTATTCAATGATAAAACTGGATGACGCATACACTTAAAAATATAGTTTTTCCATTGCAATCAGTAAGTTGGTGTATCATATTAACTTCCTTGCTCATTTTGTCATTGCCTTTGGATAACTTTCCTCCATTTGTATCGGATAGTAGGGGTCCTTCAACTCTATAGTTATCCTGAGCTTTAGTGGAGTGGCTCATAATTCCTTACTGCTACTACGATTTAGATAGAAGGAAATCTGCGCATATAGCAGTTTGTTTCTCTGCCTGAATGAGAGAGAACTACTTAAAAAAACAAACAAACAAAAAAACTCAGTCTAAGATTTACAGACCAGTCGCATATTACAAGCGGATTGATTTCAGATCATGAGGAAGATGAGCTGGATTTTGTGATGGGATTTAAAAGCCGAAGAGAATTATGAGTGTATCATGAGATGAATAACTTTTGGCATCAGATAGAGGATAGGTGGATCATTTCAGGCATATTCAAGTTTGTTTGCAGCAATAAGGTGGAAGAAGTGATAAAAAGCAAAGAATAAATGTATGTTAAAAGATTGATTTTGATGGTTGTTCCAAAACTAAACCTGTGGTCCAAAATTCTTCTCGTAATGATCTTACATTCTGTTTGCAAGTGCAGGTGAAGAACTGGAGTAGGAATCAGAATGTGAAGGGAATCAAAAATAAGCATCAAGACTGGCATTCACATTCCATTGCTTAAGCATGACATGGAAAGATGCGTGGGGAAGGAATGCTTCTTGCATTCTAGCATTTGACTAAGCAAGTTATATTCTAGAATGGAAATAATTTTATATTGACTTTTTGAGATATCCTTGACTAAGAAATATAATCAAGTTTCAATAGTTTATTAGATTCAAATCTATAGCAGATCATTAATCCCCGTGCTATACTACAAATGCTACTCACTGGTCATACCAAGAATACCATTCATTCCTACGGGAATGGGAATGACCATTTTGTTAGGCATCCCTCCTTATGTATATAATTATGCTTAAAAGTTACGGGATGTGTAGTCTTCAAGTTCTCTAGGAAGACACTTAGTTATTCAAATTTGCTTGACTATTAGGTTCAAGGTAAACTTGTGGAAGGTTGGTGCTTCATTGGAAGCTGACTTTTGGGTTTCAAAGGATGAATATGAGTGAAAAAATACAGATTAGTGTACTGAAATTTACAACTGTTATTTTGACTGCATTTCTATAACTCTTCGATGACTTGGAGAGTTTGATGTCATATTCTTTCCAGTTTTTCCCAGCACCCTTTCCACTCTCTTGTTTGGAGCTTTTGTGTAGCTTCTTTCCTCACATGTTAAATCTTCGCTTTTACCTACAAATCCCTTGTCATTTTTGTGAGACATTTGTGTCTCTTGTAAACACTTTGTAATCTTATAAAGTTAGTGAAAATCGGACCTCGGTCCCATGGCGTACCTCAATTGAGGGAACTATGTAAAAATCTCGTGTTCTTGTTTTGCTTATTATTTTCATCATTGATTTACACTTGTGGGAAACCATTTCACAGAGATTGTGTAAATCATGAAGAACAATGTGGATCGCATGGTTAGCTTCAATAGAAGCAATTGGTCAACTTGAAAAATCAAGATGGAGGATCTTCTCTTTTGCAAAGATTTGTATGGACCCATTGAAGGTAATAAGAAGAAGCCAGAAGAGAAGAAAGATGAGGAGTGGGCTAAGCTTAACCGAAAAGCCATTGGTGTCATTCACCAATGGATTGATGATAGTGTTTTTCACCATGTCTCTACCAAGACTTCAGCTCAGTCTTTGGACGAAGCTTCAAGGCTTGTATGAAAGGAAAAAAACAACCAACAAAGCTTTCTTGTTTCGACAATTGGTGAACTTGAAGTATAAAGAAGGTGGATCTATTGCAGAGCACTTGAATGAGAAGAAAAATATTGTGAATCAACTTGCCACTATGAGCATCTCATTTGATGATGAGCTTTAAGTTTTGTTGCTCCTTAGTTTGTTGCCTGAATATTGGGAGACTTTGGTTGTGACAATTAGTAACTCAATGCCCGATGGCAAAGTCACTATGAGCCAAGTGACTAGTAGTTTGCTTAATGAAGAGATTAGAAGAAAATCATCCGGTTCTTCTAACCCGGAGGCACTTGTTGTTAATAGGCGTGGGAGAGATAGAAGTAGAACACCTCATACTCCAGATCAAAGTCGTGATAGCTCCCACGGAGATTCAAAATCGAAGAAAGATATTGAGTGCCACTATTGTCACAAGAAAAGGGCATATGAAGAAAGAATGTCGAAAGCTCAAAGCCAAAAATAGCAAGAAAGGTGGAGAAGGAAAGAAAGAAGACACCACAGTGGTGACTTCCGGCTATGAGATGTTGATTGTTTGTGATGACAATTGTGTTAACTTCACTTGTCAAGACTCTAATTGGGTGGTTGACTCCAGTGCTTCATTCCATGTTACCTCATGTGCTGACTTCTTCAATTCCTACACCAAAGGTGACTTTGGGCATGTTTGGATGGGGAATGAAGGTGTATCTCAAATTATTGGAATGGGTAATATTTGTTTGAAAATAAATGTTGGTTGCAAATTATTACTCAATGATGTGAGACACGTACCGCATATTTGTCTTAATCTAATTTCTATCGAAAAATTAGATGATGAAGGCTACAACAACCAATTTGGTGATGGAAAATGGAAGTTGTCCAAGAGTTCTCTAGTGGTGGCTAGAGGTAAAAAGATTTCAACTTTTTATTGAATGAAAGGCAAAATCTGTCCAGGTGTTGTCAACACTCTTGAAAATGATTCTTCCATCGAATTGTAGTAGAAAGTGGGTACCGCCTTAGCTTGGGTTGTGGGTCAAGGCCGAGTTATCGCAGCTATGCTTAGGTCAGAGCCGTGTGTGGCCATGATGCACTCCAAGGTCCCCTCATAAGCAATCGACGGCTCCTATGAATCCCGAGAATAGAGGAATCGAAAGAGGCTGCGACAGCCGTGTGTGGCCTTATTCGTAACAAATTCTAGATCGAGTCCTTATCTTTTTACCAAAAAAACAAAGAAAAGTTTCCTCAGTTGTTCCATGTCTGATTAGAAGCCGATTCGCTATCGGATTCCATAAGAAAAGTTTTATTTTTATTTATATACGATGCTTACGTCCTTGCACCAAGCATGCAACCATAAAAGCTAAAAAAAACAAACCCTACCTTTCTCTTCTTCGCCTTAATTTCTACTCCTTTCTTGTTGCCCAGATAGACAACCCAAGAGGGGGGGTGAATTGGGTTTTAAAATAATTTGGGTATTTAAAACGATGTGGATAAGTAATTAAAACTAGTGTAAGTTATTTAATTAATTACTATGTGCTGTGAGTGATATGAAAGGAAGAAGAATAGAGACACGCAATCACAAACACTAAGTTTTATAGTGGTTCGGAGCTAACCCTTGCTCCTACGTCCACTCCCCAAGTCTCACTTGGGAATTTACTATAACCCCCTTGGATTACAGCCGGTTGTTTTCCAAGCTCACAACCAAACTTGTTGTTTTACGAGCTCACAACGAACTCGGTCGGTTTTCCCAGGCTCACCGACTAGAACCACCCCGATTGTTTTCTCGGGATCACAATCGAACCCTTACACACGTTGGTTTTACACTCGGCTCACCAACCAACCTCAATCCCCTTGATTCAATCCCCCGATTGAACCAAGCAAATACAATGTGTAAATAAAAAGAAGAAACAGAAAAATACAGCTTCTCAAAAGCAGATAAAAGACAATATGAACAATAAATGAAGTTAAGAAGCCTCAAACGCTTTTAGGTTGGAGAAGAGGAATGGCTTCTTAAACTTCTGGTCTCCTCTTGAGTGAGTAGTCGACTTGAATGCAGGAGGAGAAGGCTTTAATTGCTGGGAAGATGTAGGTGGATGCAGTAAATGCAGATCTTCCTCTTTTTCGTTGAAGAACACGTTGCAGAGCTTGAATGCTTGATTAGTTGGAGTGGAATGGTTCTTTTCTACCTTGCTACAGTCTTCTGTAGCTATTTAAACCAACCCCCACGGAAACTAGCCGTTAGAGAGCTTTTTCTGCCCGTTCTGCACACTCTGCGCAGCCTGACAATGTGTCCGTTGGTGGGTTAGAGTCGACTCGCGCGATCAGGAGTCGACTCGGCTGTAGCGGGAGTCGACTCAAGCTTTTCCGGAGTCGACTCGGCAACTGTTCCAAATTTGAATTAAAGTTGCCTTCACGACTGGGAGTCGACTCGTCTTGACCTGGAGTCGACTCGCCAATTTCTGGAGCTGACTTGGCAATTTCGGAGTCGGCTCATCCACTGAAGTCCGTGGATCCAATTTTGAATTTGATCCACCCGAGTCGACTCGACTGTCCTGGGAGTCGACTCGAATCTCAGAGCCCGAACTCCCGATTCTCTGTCTTTTGGCTCGTCCAGTCTTGGAGTCGACTCGAACTTCCTCGGAGTCGACTCGGCTCCCAGTTTCCGAAACTTGGTCTTCTGCCTTTTTGATGTGAAGCTGTCTTGGAGTCGACTCGAGCTGTCTGGGAGTCGACTCGAATCTCAGAGGCAGTAACTTGGTCTTCTGTCTGTTGATGGTCGCGGAGTCTTGGAGTCGACTCGCATATTGCGGGAGTCGACTCGAATCTCAGAGTCCGAAAATTGCTCTCTGACTTTTTCTTGTGTTCCTCTGAGAGTCGACTCTTACTATCCTGGAGTCGACTCGGTGAACATCGGAGTCGACTCGCGCACTTTGGGAGTCGACTCATTAACAGGTTCTGAGTTGAAGCTTTCTGTTCTTCTGTCTGTTCTCAGTCGGAGTCGACTCGTACTGATCTGGAGTCGACTCGAGCCCGTGCCAGTGAACTTGATACGCTTGGAGTACTCGTGATACTCAGGAGTCGACTCGAGTCTCAGACTTTGGTTCAGGCTGACTTCTTAACTTATCCAAAATACTATGAACCAAGTCTAGAGACACGTAGACAGGATTTTCACTGAAACACTTAATTGAATTCATTAGTAAACAAGAATTATACTCAAATGCTTTGAGCTCATCAAAATCAAATGGGGTTTTAATCAATCACTCCACAATCTTCCCCTTTTTGATGATGACAAAACATTGAGTATATGTAAAGTGAATTGCACAATAAACAATGAAATAAAATCCATAAATGAATTCAAATGTCTGGTAATTCAATTTATCCAAGCTTGAAAGGAGTGAAACAATAAATTTCGGAGTTAAAGCTCCCCCTTTCATTTGGAATTATATAAGCCTTCATATCATGCAATCAATTGTTTGGCCTATATATATTTAATAATTTAGCTTGCTTAAAATTCAGATTCTCCCCCTCAACATATGCATTCTACTATGTTTTGATTCTCTGAATTTCCTTTTAATGCTTTGAAGTTTATGAACTGAAATTTTTAGTTTTTAGAGGAAAAATCTGTCAATTTGTTCTTGAGTAGGATTGAGCTAATCTCCGAATATCCCTTGAATAGATTCTGGAGATTACTCCATTAGGAGCCCCAAAAGAGAGATAATGAGCCTCGAGGTACCGAATCCACTAAGAACAAATTTGTGTGTTTTAAGAGTTTATCTTTTTATTGATTTCCATTGATTTCTTTTACATATTTTATGCATATTTCTCCCCCTTTTACATATTTTACACATATTTCTCCCCCTTTTTGTCATCATATCAAAAAGGAGGTAATCAAAACACACAATTAAACACAAATCAAAAGGCACAGTATTGAAGAAAAATGCGGCTACTCATTGTATTAATTTGTATGTAAGTACATTTCAGAATACAATAAGTAACGTAAAGCAATACATGTCAAAGCAAAATACAAAAAGTAGCTACGGTCTCCTCGAGGATGTAGCTCCTCCTCTCGAGGATGTGGCTCCTCCTCTCAATCTGTTCTCCTCCATGAGGAGGGTGACCGCATCTGTAAGATGCCCGAGCTGAGTGATGATGGATGAGGTGGCCCTGCTGTGTGTAGTGGAGAGCTCAGTCACCGACGTCTGAAGTGTATCCAGCTTGTCGATGAGCACATTCGACAAGCGCTCGGCCCCCTGGGTGGTGGTGCTCATGTCCTGTCGGATGTTATCGCGCATCTTCCGAGTGGTGCTCGAGACTTCGCTCATGCTATGGAACTGGCTTGGACCAGGAACCGTACATTGTCGATCTCTTCCCGCACATGGGCCGTCATGTCAGTTACGGCTGTCAAGGAAGGGACCAACGCTGACGAAGGTGTAGGAGTGGGAGCAGGCACTGAACCCCGGAGCTCCCGAAGTAGATCATCCCGCAGGTCTCTAACTATCTCCTGGCGCAACTCCCGGAGCTGCTCAGGAGCGATCCGGACCTCCATGGGCTGAGGAGCTGAGGAGGAGGGTCCGGCTGAGGTGGTAGGAGCAGGAGTGGATGGAAGATCTGGTAAGTCGGGGTAGTCAGAATCGGGCTCAGGACTGGGGGAAGGTCTGGTGGTCTGTGTAGTGAGGGACGACTTCCTAACCCAGATGCCCTCTCTCTTCCGAAACCCCATCCTGTGTAGGGTCCCCGCTCGCATGCGATCTGTCCATCGAAATGCGCGAAAGGGTTCCCCCTCAGGAATGGGAATCTCGTACTCCCTAAACAGAAGGGTGAATATCATGCCGTATGGGAGGGTGAGCCTAGGTCTCTCTAGGGGCTCACACATATACCTATAGATGAGTTTGGGGAAGTTGATCGGGGTGTCCTGAAGAATATAAAACATAAGAGCTAGGTCTCTCTCATTTACAAAATTAAATCTTCCTGTCTTAGGGAAGATGGACCTAGACAGTATACTCAAAAGGATTCTCACCTCAATCGGAAGTGAGCTAGCAGAAACCTCGTCTAGAGGTGACTGGGGTGGATGCCCTAGAACGGCCGTAAGGGCCTCAACCCTATCCTCAGGGTGTGTGGGAGCCACTCCTACTAATGGAAGGTGGAGGATGTGGGCAATAAGATCCTCCGTAACAAACAGAGGGACACCGGCTACTGTGCCCTCGATACCCCCATCTCCCCGATGGACGGTACCATAGAACTCTCTAACAAGGCCAGGGTAAGTGGGGAGATCTAAAGTGAGGAAGTACTCTAATCCCTGTGTCCTAAGCCTATCACCTATGGTGAACCCTTCCCGGGAGAGATAGTCGAAGTCGACATATCTCCCGGTGGTGACGGCCTTCCCGGCCAATGGCCTCGCGGGAACCGCCCTAGGCGGGGAACGAGCCGGAGGTGGTTGCCTCGCGGGATCGTGCCGCGCCTTGGAGCGCCGCTCGGGACCGGCCTCGGGTCGGGACCTCTTCCGGACAACGGTCTTACGCGGCATTATGACCTAGACGGAATGAAAAACCTAAAGGACGGAGAAAGGTCGACGGAGGAGGCTTGGGACCGACCGGGGGCGACCTAGGAAGGGATGAAAAACCGAAGAACCGGTGAAAGATCGACGGAAAAGGGGTTGGAGACGATCGGGGACGACCTAGGAGTCGGCTCTAGGGCTTTTGAACAGTGGCGGCTTGAGAGAAAAGTGTTTTCGAAACGACAAATCGAGGGTTAAAAAGTCGGATCCCGACTGCGAGTCGACTCCACTGAGTCGCGAGTCGACTCGACCTCGAGTCGACTCCAGAATATGCGCGAGTCGACTCTCCTTATGCGCCTGTAGACTTCGAGTCGACTCCCGACTATATGCGAGTCGACTCCCCCTCTGCTGCCATCTTTGCGAGTTGACTCCCGCAAATGCGCGAGTCGACTCCCCCTTAGGAGCCGACTCTGAAACTTACTCGAGTCGTCTCTAACCTTGGCACGCACCTAAAAATCAGGCTATAATCGTGCCAAATAAGGGAAAAACACTAAAGTATGATCTGATTTGATGATTATTGAAAAGAAACTCTATTTTAACCACAATCTAGTCATCAAAATCAATGGATCTAGTGGAAACCACCACTAGGATGGATCAATCACTCCTAATCCCCTCCTAAGCACACTAAACCTCTCTTCACTTAGGGGTTTTGTAAAAATGTCTGCTAATTGATTATCAGTACAAACAAATTGGAGTGTCACATCACCATTCAATACATGATCTCTTATGAAGTGATGTCTTATCTTAATGTGTTTAGTTCTTGAATGTTGAATTGGATTTTTAGTTAGATTAATGGCACTTGTATTATCACAATTAATGGGAATTTTATCTTGTTTAATGCCATAATCTTCTAATTGTTGTTTAATCCACAAGATTTGAGCACAACAACTCCCGGCTGCAACATATTCAGCTTCAGCAGTAGATAATGCAACCGAGTTTTGTTTCTTGCTAAACCATGAGATAAGATTTTCTCCTAGAAATTGACACGACCCACTGGTACTTTTTCTATCAAGCTTACATCCAGCGAAGTCTGAATCTGTGTATCCTATTAAGTTTAGGCTAGATTCTTTAGAGTACCATAGCCCTATGTTCTTAGTTCCTATTAAGTATTTAAAAATTCTCTTAACTGCAGCTAGATGTGATTCTTTAGGATTAGCCTGATATCTAGCACACATGCAAACACTAAACATAATATCAGGTCTACTTGCAGTAAGATACAATAAGAATCCTATCATACCTCTATAAAGTTTTTGATCTACAGATTTACCTGATTCATCTTGATCTAATTTGCATGATGAGCATATGGGGGTGCTGATTGACTTGTTTTCCTCCATATCAAACTTCTTGAGCATCTCCTTGATATACTTGGCTTGATTGATGAAGATGCCTCCTTCAGACTGTTTGATTTGAAGCCCGAGGAAGTAGTTCAGCTCTCCCATCATGCTCATCTCAAACTCACTCTGCATCAAATCAGCAAATTCTTCGCAGAGGCGATTGTTAGTAGCACCGAAAATGATATCATCAACATAAATCTGTACTAATAACATATCTTTGTTTTGCTTTTTCAGAAATAGAGTTGTATCTACATTTTCCCTAGAGAATTCATGTTCTAATAGGAATTTGCTAAGTCTCTCATACCATGCTCTAGGTGCTTGTTTTAAACCATAAAGTGCTTTGTTCAGTTTATATACATGATTAGGGTATTGATGATTTTCAAAACCAGGAGGTTGTTCTACATATACCTCCTCATTAATATACCCATTTAAAAATGCACTTTTTACATCCATTTGAAAAAGTTTGAAGTCCTTAGAGCATGCATATGCTAATAATAGTCTAATAGCCTCAAGTCTAGCTACAGGAGCAAAGGTTTCATCAAAATCTATACCTTCTTCTTGATTATAACCCTTTGCTACTAGTCTAGCCTTATTCCTTGTAACAATTCCATTTTCATCAAGTTTATTTTTATAAATCCATTTCGTGCCTATAATAGGATATTCAGAAGGTCTCTCTATTAGATTCCATACCTTGTTTCTAGTAAATTGGTTTAATTCTTCTTGCATTGCATTTATCCAATTTACATCATTTTCGGCCTCTTCTATGTGTTTGGGCTCAAAGTGTGAGACAAAAGCTAGATGGTTATTTAAATTTCTAAGGGATGCTCTAGTCCTAACCGGTTGAGATGGATCATCTAGAATTAGTTCCTTAGGATGCCCGTGAGCATACCTCCAAGCTTTAGTTAGCCCATGATCCACAATAGCCTCTTGGCTTGATGGTGCTCCTTCACTCAACTTTTGATTATCATCTTGTAATGCCATCTCATCTATCTTTTCTTCAAGAATTTCAACATCATCATCAAAATTAACTTTCTTACTAGAGGAGATGTCACTAGAGTCATCAAATACAACATGTATAGATTCTTCTATAACTAAGGTTCTTTTATTAAAGACTCTATAGGCTTTACTAGTTGTAGAGTAACCTAAGAATATTCCTTCATCCGATTTAGAGTCAAATTTACCTAGATTATCTTTTCCATTATTATGAACAAAACACCTACATCCAAAAACATGAAAGTAATTAACTTTTGGTTTTCTGTTTTTCCACAGTTCATAAGGTGTTTTCTTTATGATGGGTCTTAATAAAACTCTATTTAATATATGGCAAGAAGTATTAATGGCTTCTCCCCAAAAGTACTTAGGGAGGTTACTTTCACATAACATAGTTCTAGCCATTTCCTCTAGAGTCCTATTTTTCCTTTCCACAACTCCATTTTATTGTGGTGTCCTAGGTGCAGAAAAATTATGGGTTATCCCCTTTTTACTACAAAATTCCTCAAATGACTGATTTTCGAATTCAGTTCCATGGTCACTTCTAATGGCTATGACTGAAGACTCTCTAGCATTTGTTACTTCCTTATGGAACTTCTTAAAAACAGAAAATGCTTGATCCTTATGTGCTAGGAACATGACCCATGTGTACCTAGAGTAATCATCTACAATAACTAGACCATATTTATTTCCACCTAGGCTTGTTGTTCTAGTTGGTCCGAATAGGTCCATGTGTAATAATTCTAGAGGCCTAGAGGTAGAGACACATTTTATGGATTTAAATGAGTTCCTAGATTGTTTGCCAAATTGACATGCTTCACATATTTTGTTCTTTTCAAATTTTAATTTTGGCAAACCTATCACGGAATCTCTTTTAACTAGTTTAGTTATTGTGTCCATGCTTGCATGACCTAACTTACGGTGCCATAACCAACTAGCATCATTATCTTTAGTTTCATTAACAACTAAACATTGGTTATGTTTTGCAAGATCTTCTAGGTCAACAACATATACATTTCCACGTCTAATCTCTTTAAAAACTAAACTATTGTCATTAGGGTTTGTTATAATGCATAGTGATGGTTTAAACATAACATCATATCCTTTATCACATAATTGACTAATGCTTAACAAGTTACGCTTAAGACCATCAACATATCTAACATTATCTATAAAAGTTGAAGAGGTGATTTGAACTTTACCAATACCAATGATGTGACCTTGGTTGTTGTCTCCAAAAGTCACAGCACCTCCCTTCTTAGCTTCAAGGGTGAAAAATTGATCCTTATCACCCGTCATGTGCCTTGAGCAGCCACTATCCAAATACCAGCAGTTTTTGTTGACCTTGGCTGCAAGACACTCCTACACAAGCAAATCATGTCAACTTAGGTACCCAAGTTTTCTTGGGTCCTTCATGGTTAGTCAAGTTGGTTCCTTTTGGAACCCATACCCTTTTAATTTTTCTTCTTGATTTACCTTTCCTAAAATTACACACATTTGCTTTATGACCTATAGTTCCACAACAAAAGCAGGTTATTTTCTTAGTTTTAGTTTTTCCAGCTTTAACAAAGAAGTTACTAAGAAGTTTTTGTTTATTTCTTGGTTTATATCCTAACCCGCTTTATTAAATACTGCTCGTTGACTATTGAGTATCATATTTAACTTTTCAGAACTATATGTAAATTTTTCAACTAAGGGTTTGTATTTGTTAAGTTCTTTAGTTAGTGTTTGATTTTCTATTTTTAGATCATTTAGTTTGTTTGTTAGATCCTTGTTTAAGATTTGTTTATGATTTTTAAATTCTGAAAATTTCTTAGTTAGTTTTTCATTATCTTTAGTTAAGGTATTAGTCTTTTGAGTTAAAAGTTGGTTGCTTGTCTTAAGTTCTATATTTTCTTTGGTGATTAAATCCTTATCCTTAACTAATTTATCGTATTTATGTAGGTATGATTGATTAGTTATTTTTAGTTCTTTATTCTTAAGATTTATTGCCTTATATTCTATCATTAATTCATTAAAAGCATCATAAAGTTCATCAAATGTAAAATCAAGCTGTGTTTCGGAAGTTACCTCATTTTCATTGGCCATGAAGCAGAAATTGGCCTTCTCTTTTTATTCTTCATCCGATGATGAAGATGATGTGTCGGAGTCCGATAGGGTGGTGACAAGGGCTTTCTTCTTCTTGTACTTGCTGCCCTTCTTTAGTAAGGGACACTCAGCTCTGATGTATCCCGGCTTTTTGCACTCATAGCACCCAATCCCCTCATTTTTCCTTTCCTTACCTTTGTCCTTGCGGTAGGAATTTGAGGGGCCTCTCCTTTGATGATAAGCCTTCTTGTGGTTGATAAATTTTTTGAACTTGCGCACAAGAAGTGCCTCACCATCATCTTCCTCATGTTCTTCTCCTTCACTGCTGCTACTGCAAGATAATTCCTTGTTAGATGAAGTAGATTTTAGAGCTATTACCTTTTTCTTGTGGGAGGACTCTTCCTCGTTGTGTTGCTTCATGGTTAGCTCGTGCGTCATTAAGGATCCAAGAAGCTCCTCGAGTGGTAATTTGTTCAAGTCCTTGGCTTCTTGGATTGCCGTCACTTTAGCTTCCCACGACCTTGGTAGACACCGAAGGATTTTCCTGACAAGCTCACTGTTAGTATAGTTCTTGCCAAGGCTTTTTAGGCCATTGACAATGTCAGTAAACCTAGTGAACATGCTAGTGATTGTCTCATTAGAATCCATTTTAAATAGTTCATACTTATGAACCAATATATTAATTTTGGATTCTTTAACTTGATTTGTGCCCTCATGGGTCACTTCAAGTCTATCCCAGATCTCTTTTGCAGAGTTGCAAGTAGAGACCCTATTGAATTCATTTCTGTCTAAGGCACAGTAAAACACATTCATAGCTTTAGAATTTAGTTGTGCCTTTCTCATGTCATGTTCATCCCAATCCTTTTCTAATTTGGGTACCGTGATACCTTCTACATATGTGGATGGGATGTATGGGCCATTTACTACAATGGTCCACATCTCATAGTCTTGGGCTTGGATGAATATTCTCATCCTAGCCTTCCAGTATGAGGAGTCGGATCCATTAAAGAAAGGGGGTCTTTGGGTGGACTGACCCTCAATGTGGGAAGATCCAAATGGAGTTGTCATTTTGATCTTTTAACTCTTGGGTGGAAGACTTTAGGCTCTGATACCACTTGTTGCCCAGATAGACAACCCAAGAGGGGGGGTGAATTGGGTTTTAAAATAATTTGGGTATTTAAAACGATGTGGATAAGTAATTAAAACTAGTGTAAGTTATTTAATTAATTACTATGTGCTGTGAGTGATATGAAAGGAAGAAGAATAGAGACACGCAATCACAAACACCAAGTTTTATAGTGGTTCGGAGCTAACCCTTGCTCCTACGTCCACTCCCCAAGTCTCACTTGGGAATTCACTATAACCCCCTTGGATTACAGCCGGTTGTTTTCCAAGCTCACAACCAAACTTGTTGTTTTACGAGCTCACAACGAACTCGGTCGGTTTTCCCAGGCTCACCGACTAGAACCACCCCGATTGTTTTCTCGGGATCACAATCGAACCCTTACACACGTTGGTTTTACACTCGGCTCACCAACCAACCTCAATCCCCTTGATTCAATCCCCCGATTGAACCAAGCAAATACAATATGTAAATAAAAAGAAGAAACAGAAAAATACAGCTTCTCAAAAGCAGATAAAAGACAATATGAACAATAAATGAAGTTAAGAAGCCTCAAACGCTTTTAGGTTGGAGAAGAGGAATGGCTTCTTAAACTTCTGGTCTCCTCTTGAGTGAGTAGTCGACTTGAATGCAGGAGGAGAAGGCTTTAATTGCTGGGAAGATGTAGGTGGATGCAGTAAATGCAGATCTTCCTCTTTTTCGTTGAAGAACACGTTGCAGAGCTTGAATGCTTGATTAGTTGGAGTGGAATGGTTCTTTTCTACCTTGCTATAGTCTTCTGTAGCTATTTAAACCAACCCCCACGGAAACTAGCCGTTAGAGAGCTTTTTCTGCCCGTTCTGCACACTCTGCGCAGCCTGACAATGTGTCCGTTGGTGGGTTAGAGTCGACTCGCGCGATCAGGAGTCGACTCGGCTGTAGCGGGAGTCGACTCAAGCTTTTCCGGAGTCGACTCGGCAACTGTTCCAAATTTGAATTAAAGTTGCCTTCACGACTGGGAGTCGACTCGTCTTGACCTGGAGTCGACTCGCCAACTTCTGGAGCTGACTTGGCAATTTCGGAGTCGGCTCATCCACTGAAGTCCGTGGATCCAATTTTGAATTTGATCCACCCGAGTCGACTCGACTGTCCTGGGAGTCGACTCGAATCTCAGAGCCCGAACTCCCGATTCTCTGTCTTTTGGCTCGTCCAGTCTTGGAGTCGACTCGAACTTCCTCGGAGTCGACTCGGCTCCCAGTTTCCGAAACTTGGTCTTCTGCCTTTTTGATGTGAAGCTGTCTTGGAGTTGACTCGAGCTGTCTGGGAGTCGACTCGAATCTCAGAGGCAGTAACTTGGTCTTCTGTCTGTTGATGGTCGCGGAGTCTTGGAGTCGACTCGAATCTCAGAGTCCGAAAATTGCTCTCTGACTTTTTCTTGTGTTCCTCTGAGAGTCGACTCTTACTATCCTGGAGTCGACTCGGTGAACATCGGAGTCGACTCGCGCACTTTGGGAGTCGACTCGTTGACAGGTTCTGAGTTGAAGCTTTCTGTTCTTCTGTCTGTTCTCAGTCGGAGTCGACTCGTACTGATCTGGAGTCGACTCGAGCCCGTGCCAGTGAACTTGATACGCTTGGAGTCGACTCGTGATACTCAGGAGTCGACTCGAGTCTCAGACTTTGGTTCAGGCTGACTTCTTAACTTATCCAAAATACTATGAACCAAGTCTAGAGACACGTAGACAGGATTTTCACTGAAACACTTAATTGAATTCATTAGTAAACAAGAATTATACTCAAATGCTTTGAGCTCATCAAAATCAAATGGGGTTTTAATCAATCACTCCACATTTCTTCTTCCTCATGGGTCGCCGGAAGATCCCCATAAAAGGCTTAGCCACATGAGTGAAAAGGGGCTGCAAGTTCTGGCCAAGAAAGGGCTCTTACCCAGCTTAAAAGGTATGTCACTACAGACTTGTGTTCATTGCTTAAAAGGTAAGCAACATAGAGTTTCATTTCAAGAAAACTTGGGTTCTAGAAAAGAACATGTTTTGGATTTGGTGCATTTGGATATTTGTGGTTCTTTGAAAACTAAATCACATGGTGGTGCACTTTACTTTGTTACTTTTATTAATGATTATTCAAGAAAATTTTGGGCTTATACACTTAAAACTAAGGATGAAGTTCCAGATGTGTTTAAGCATTTTCAGGCTAAGGTTAAAAGAGATATGGGGAGAAAATTAAAGTGCATTCGGACAGAAAATGGAGATGAATATCTTAGGCCATTTGATGCTTATTGCAATGCCCAAGGCATCAAACACCAAAAGACACTGAAGAAAATCTCTCAACAAAATGGCGTTGCCGAGAGGATGAATCGCACCATTGTTGAATGGATTAGGTGTATGCTTTTACATGCAAAGCTACCTAAATCATTTTGGGGGGAAGCTTTGCGGATAGCGGTGGACTTGATCAATATGTCCCTTTCGTAGCCTTTGCTTGGTGATGTTTTCGAAAGAATTTGGAGTGGTAAAGATGTTTCTTATGCTCACTTGAAAGTTTTTGGTTGTAGGGCTTTTGTGCACATCCCTAAGGATGAAAGATCCAAGCTTGACAAGTCAAAACAATGCATTTTTCTTGGCTATGGGCATGATGATTTTGGCTATAGATTGTGGGATCCGGTGGACAAGAAAATCATTAGAAGCCGTGATGTTGTTTTTCTTGAAGATCAAACCATGGAGGATTTTGACAAAGTTGAGCAAACCAAGTCAAGTACCCATGATCTTGTGGACTTGGGACCTATTCCTCCATCTCTGATGTGTGGTGAAAATGTGAAAGACTTGCAACAACCTCATGAGGAAGTCCATGACAATGAGGTTGGTAATGAAGATGCTAATGACGTTGATGCGGGGGAGCCGCTAAGTCAAGAAACTCCAACACCACCCACTTTGAGAAGGTCAACCAGAGAGCGACAACCTTCCAAGAAGTATTCTACTCATGAATATGTCATGGTTAGTGATCAAGGTGAGCCCGAAAGCTACCAAGAAGCCATTGAGGATGCAAGCAAAGATGTTTGGTTAAAGACAATGCAAGAAGAAATGGCATCTTTGCTTGAGAGCAAACCTATGAGTTGGTGAAGCCGCAAAATGGAAAGAAAGTATTGGGGAATAAATGGGTCTTTAGGCAGAAAAATGGTGACAAAAACCCAAGGTACAAGGTAGAACTGGTTGTTAAAGGCTTTGGATAGAAAATGGGTGTTGATTTTGATGAAATTTTTTCACCAGTTATGAAGATGTCATCCATTCGGGTTGTACTTGGAATGACTCTAAGTATGAATCTAGAAGTTGAGCAACTTGATGTGAAAATGACATTTCTTCAAGGTGATTTGGAAGAAGAAATATACATAGAGCAACTAGAAGGTTTTGAGGATGTTGATGATATATTAATTGTGGGTCAAGATTCCTCCAAGATCAACCACTTGAAGATGGAGTTGGGCAAGTCTTTTGCCATGAAAGACTTGGGACCCGCAAAACAAATTCTTGGAATGAAAATCATTCGTGATCGCAAATAGGGGCTGATTTGGTTATTTTAAGAAAACTATGTCAAGAAGGTGCTTGAAAGGTTCGACATGGCAAAGCAAAGCCCGTTGGATGTCCACTTTCTGCACACTTCAAGCTTAACTCAAAGCAATATCCTTCTAATGAAGAAGACAAGAGGGCGATGATGAAAATTCCTTATGCTTTAGCGATTGGTTCGTTGATGTATGCTATGGTTTGTACGAGGCCCGACATTGCACATGCCGTTGGAGTTGTTAGTTGATTCTTTTCTAACCCCAGAAAGAAACATTGGGCAACGGTTAAATAGATTCTAAGGTATCTCCGAGGGACTTCTAATGTATATTTATGCTATGGAAAAGGCAAACTAATGCTTGATGGGTTCACGGATGCCGATATAGCAGGTGACATTGATTCTAAAAAGTCCACTTTGGGGTACTGATGACTTTTGCAGGGAGGGCTGTTTCGTGGTAATCTAAATTACAAAAATATAAATTACAAAAATATGTTGCCTTATCAACTACAGAGGTTGAACTCATTGCCATTATGGAAGCATGCAAGGAGGTACTTTGGTTGAAAGAATTCTTACAAGAATTGGGTTTGAAGCAAGAGAAGCATGTTTTTTTTGTGATAGTCAAAGTACCATTCATTAAGGTCAAAGCATATTGATGTTAGATACCATTGGATTGTGATGTCTTGAATTCAAAGGCGTTGCAACTTGAGAAGATTCACACTGATGATAATAGTTTGGACATGATGTCTAAAGCTTTGTCTAAAGACAAGCATGAGAAGTGTAGAGCTTTGGCGAAAATGGTTGATTTTTCCTTATAAGTCGGGAGGGAGAGAATTGTTAGGCATCCCTCCTTATGCATTTAATTATGCTTGGAAGTTGTCGGATGTGTAGTGTTCAAGTTCTCTAGGAAGACACTTGGTTATTCAAGCTTGCTTGGGTAATTGAAGCTTGTTTGACTACTAGTTTCAATGCAAACTTGTGGAAGGTTGCTGCTTCATTGGAAACTGGTTTTTGGGATTTCAAAGGATGAATAGGAGTGAAAAAATACAAATTAGTGTGATGGAATTTACAGCTGTTATTTTGACTGCATTTCTGTGACTCTTCGGTGACTTGGAGAGCTTGATGCCATATTCTCTCCTATTTTTCTCAGCAGCCTTTCTCGTTTGGAGCTTTTGTGTAGCTTCTTTCCTCACTTGTAAAAGCTTCATTTTTGCCTACAAAATTCTTATTATTTTTGTGAGATATTTGTGTCTATTGTAAACACTTTGTAATCTTACAAAGTTAGTAAAAATCAGACCTCGGTCCCGTGGAAGTACCTCAATTGAGGGAACCACGTAAAAATCTTTTGTGTTCTTATTTTGTTTATTATTTTCATCATTAATTTACACTTGTGGGGAACTAAGTTTCATCAACCCGCCAAAATTCTTGACTATTGAAAATTTTTAATTTTCTTTCTAAAAAGGTTCAAAAATTTTCCGTGTCCTCGGCTTCTCTGCTCATTTGAACAGGCTAGTTGGTTGTCTTAACCATTTAACCTTTTAAATACAAATTTTATTTTTTAAAAAAATTTAAATTTTAAAATCTATTTTAATAATTTTTTATTAGATATTTAAATGTAAGTACACTTACATTTATTAATGTCTACTGGTTTCAGGCTCGATTGGGCTTGGAGGATGATGGGATGGTGACCAAACACATGCACTCCAGCCCACCTTAGATCGTCGTGCCATGCGGTGCGCATGTCATGGCATGGCGTGGGCAAATGCGTATCTTCGCGTGGTATGGGGTTTTATGAGGCACGTACACATTATGGATTTTATTGTGCACGTACTATGGGTCTTTATGAGGCACCCGCGCAAGTAGGTTATTAAGATCTTCATTGAAAGACCAGTAGAGGCTTTTATTGGCCTCTCCAGAGGTTGCTTGGATCTGGCCTATAAAAAGATTCTAATAAAATGTCAAACAAGGCAACAATCCAACTCCTAATAAACCAAATTAAGAAGAGAACAAACGACTACTTCCCTAACACTAAAGAGTCGATTCTTGAATGAAATCCACAGATCCTGAGGAGCATTTCAAGAGAGAGAGAATCACCTGGCTTCGATCCATTTCGAGGGGAAAGGGTTCTCTTCCATATCTTTGGGCAAAGAACTTGGGAGGCCTTGGTTCGCCCTCTTCGTCCTCTCTTATGTTATGGCATCTGAGAGCCTGAGGAGATATCAGTCCTTCTAGTGTTCTTAGATCGTTGGTTAATGTAGAATAGGCGTGTGGGAGGCGAGATTGGTTGTTTGGAGTTTAAGAATAAGTCAAAACAAAAAAGAAAAAGGGACAAGGGATCGCACGATGGTCGCTCAGGAGGATAAACGAAAGAATTCAGATTGCTTTGAGATTCATATGAGTCAATAGATCCATAGAGAACGTAGTGAAAGAAGATCTATGCTTTTTTTAAAAATTAGATAATTATTAAAAATAAATATAAATACATTCATAAAAATTAGAAAATAAAATATTTAAAAGTATTATGAAAGGCAGGTGAAAAAATCTTATAGTGTAAATTTGGTATGGTTGGCTATATAGCCCACCATCCAATGTGCAGGACTATTAGTTTTTCTGTAAGCATGAGAAATCTCTCAATAGAGAGAAAAGCATGCATCATCCATTAGCAATCATTTAGCAACGGCATAGGATGGATCATGAAGCTACTGATAATTGTTAGTAAATCTTCTTTCAGAATCTCTGCTTAGCATAAATCAATCCTTTCCATGCAACTCGTTATTCTATGATACAGTAGTATCAAAAAATTTTGACACTGTCAGCTGCTAAAAAACATTTTTTATTAAAAAAGTCTGCTCCTTCAAGATTAAGATCAATCATGCTTTTGCACAAAAGATACAACCCAAATCACGATTGCATAGACGCCACATAGACACAAACATGGATATCTTATCATAAGCGGCTCACTGAATCACAACCACCATGTCATGCATTAGTAGATTGGCTTTCCCCAGTCTAACCCCGAGAGAGGATCCCGGCTCAATTATTTCCATGGAGATAGAGATCCATTGCAAGATATTGCGTTTGGAGAAGCTTTTGCAAATGCTCCTCGTAGAACTCATCGAGCTTAAATTTGAGAAAAGATTGGTGCAATGTGACATGGTTAGTTTTGACAAGAGAGGTACAGAAAATCTCAACGTAATGCCACATCTCATAATGATTGCAGTACGTGGAAATCAAGATTATTTCTTTCTAAATGATCAAGGCCTTCTTTGGATGCCAGAACCAGCTAAGTCACAAATTTCTCAAGGAGAAGACAGGCGAAAAATTTAATGAATTTGAGAGACCTCACAAACCATAAAATTCCAAAATGTGCGGACATTAAATTCTCTGAGAGGTGATTTTGGATATCCTGATTTTTTGGGGACTAGATGGTTCAAAACTTCCCTCACATTAAAACTCGCTTTAATGTGCGGACATTAATGTGCTCTCTCCCCAAGTAAGCTCTTCTCAACCTCCATCAGTTGATGCTTTACTTATTGGGCATCCAAACAGGGCATAAAAAGGTCACAATTTGTACTATATATTTTAGCATAAAATGCATTCAATTTCTAGCAAATAATTGAAGAAGGTTTGTGCTGAACATCAGAAGTTGTTCCCTAACTGTAGATGTCACTGGACCCAGTCCATGAAGGTGGTTTTTGTAATGTCCGGGCCCACAACCTACTAGGCCCAATAAGAAATAGGCCCAGTTAAGGGTTTGGGCCCAAATTTCACTATGGGCAGTATTATTATAATGGTTATTATAATGGTTAAAAAAAAAAAAAAAAACGAAGGGATAAGACCGACAGGGAAGGGTTACCTCACCCCCTGCTGGCAGCCGATGCCGGCGCGCCGGAGACAGGGGGGCGGCGGCCAGTCCCGGAGCAGGGAGGAATGGAGAGGATGGGACCTCTCAGAGGGGGGGTCTCATCCTCTAAACAAATTATTTAAGCCTCTGCCGGCAACCCCAAGTGACAGACCCCCTAGAATACTGAATGAGAGAGTGAGAGAGCCGAAGCCTTGGAGCCGAAGGCCAAGGAGCCCTGAAGCTCTGAGAAAGGGGAGACTACCAGGGAGGAAGCACTGCCCGACTACACCCGGCTAAAACCAGGTATGGACCCCCTGTTAATAAAATTTTAAAGTCTGGAGAAACCCTCTGTGGAGGATTTCCCCTCTGTCTCAACAACGAAACAGAGAGGAGGAGATCGGCAGAAGGGAGAAGGGTCACGGGCCAGACCCATGGACCCCGGACCGGCCTGAGAATGGCCGCGGCCCAAGACCAGGCCCGATGACCACTCGGGCCGAGCCGCCTGCAGGGCACCGCAGCCTCGGCTGCGGCTACGCTAGGGCTCGGGGGGCAGCCCGGGCCGCCGGATCTGGCCGAGCCGGCAACAGAGGTGGCCACAAGGCCACCAGCTCCGGCCGGACCGCCACCTCTTCTCCGGCAAGAGGTGGTGGTGCCGGAAGGAAGGACCAAAGAAAAGAAAAGGAAGAAGGGAAGGAAAAAAAAAAAAAGGGGAACTCACCGGACCTTAAGGCTTCTTCCCCTCCGGCCATGCCCTGCCGTGGACGGAACAGATGGAGGCTCTCGGGTATAGCCCGGACTCCGACCCATCTCCGAGCCCCTTCCCCTCTCTGGCATCACTTCGGAGAGAGGAAGGGCCGGCCTTCCTTTTCGCCGGTGCACCGGGGGGAAACCCCCGCCTCGGTCGGTGGATCGGGGGGGAGCCTCGTCTCCCCGATCGCCTGCGGGAGAAGAAGGGGAGGAGACAGTGGGTTCCGGTGGGGGGGCGAAGGGTCGGAAGCTAGGGTTCGGCGAAAACAAAGAAGAAAGAAAGAAAGACAAAGAAAGGAAGAAAGAGGGAAAGAGAAAGAAAGAGAGGGAGTGACGGAGGAAGAGAGGCCGTGGATTCGGCCGGAGAAGAAGAAGAAGGCCGAGGAATCGGCCGAAACACCCACGATTCCGGCGAGGGCGAAGAAGAGAAGAGAGAGGAAGAGCGTCGGAGGAGAGAGGGGTCGCGGAAGGTGAAGAGGCGGAAGCCTCTGGAAGGGGGGAGAAGGAAAAACATGAGCACGGGTTCGCGGGTCGGATCCGAACCCGAACCCGCAACCCATTAATCTTAAAAGGAAAAGCAAATGGGTTAGGTAAACCCAATGAAACCAGACCCAATTGAATATAAATCGGCCCAATTAAAGCCCAATTCAACCCAATGTAATTAATTTGGGGCCAAATTGATCCCGGATCGACCCTGACTCAGGCCCAAACGGGTCACAGTGACCCTAAACCCGAAATTAAACCCAATTGAGCTGGGAATTAAGCTTAGTGGCCAATCGGAGGGCCAATTAAGACTTATGAGCCCAGCCAAGACCCCAATACAGAGGAATTAGGCTTGGGCTAAATTTCAGGTAGAAAAGGAAATAACATATTATTATTATGACATGATTGTAGGTGACTTAGGACTCGTCACCAGGACGCAGGAGACCTAGGAGAAAGGCAAATTACTGTAAGTAACTTGTTTTAATCTTGTTGTGAATCGTGTATGTAAGTAGCCTGCCCTAATCTTTATGGATCATACATGAAATTTAACATGTTATGCATGTACTATAGGCTAAGAACGATATGTGTATCTGACATGCTCTAGTTACACAAGATATGATGATATATGCTTTATATTCCGTTATGCCTACAAAATACTGGGATTACATTACATGCTAAGATATGAGTTATGAAATATGAACATGGGTGGTACATGTCAGTCACATAATTCATAGTTGTGCACATATTATGTTTTCATAGCTCTTGTGATACATACAAAATGAATTGAATTCCATATTATGATTTTTATTAGCATGAGTGTAAAGAGTGATAATGATTTGCTCTAGCGGCATATTGCTTGTAAAGGGGTACCTAAGAACTCCTATTGCTACGGGCCGAATGCAACTGAGCCGGCCTTGCCAGTGGCCGATAATGACTGAGCCAGCCCCGCCAGTGGCCGACTAATAACTGAGCAGGCCCCGCCAGTGACCAATAATGAATTCGCCGTAGCATCTATGAGGTGCTACCTATACGAAACATTATTTACTCTTAAGAGCTACTGACCCAATGTAACTGAGCCGGCCTTGCCAGTGGCCGAGAATGACTGAGCCAGCCCTGCCAGTGGCCGCCTAATAACTGAGCCGGTCTCGCCAGTGGCCAAGAATGACTTCGCAGTAGCATTTAAGAGCACGACCACGGCATGCCGGTGGCACGATTTTTCCTACATGTGCATATTACATGATTTCCTGACATTGTAGGATACTGTTTTATTTACTCAGCATGGATATTTTATTATGATGATTGATTTAGTAGCATACATGTCAGCTTCTCAAACCCTGATAAGCATGGTTAGCATTTTTAGTCGATTCGACAAGATTATGCAGGATTACTTACTGAGCCGTGTAGCTCACGCCTGTTCATTTACTTTTTTTTTTAGATCACCACCAGTGACAGCTGCCAGAAGCATTTTTCTTTTGCAACAGGGCTTCTTTATTTTTGGGGATGATATAAATAAACTTTTGTGTATATAAACTATGTAGAAGCTTTGTACTTTATATGAATCAGTGGGTTGTAATACCTTCTTTTGATATATACAAGTTACACTGCTTTTGACTACCTGTTGACCATGTACGAGGCTGCGTGCTATTGTGGGCGGTAGTCGGCAATAGCACGGCCATGTCACGGAGCCGGATCCGGGGCGTGACAGTTTTAATGACATTGTAAGTTCTTTTTTTTTTTTTTATAAAATGGTTGCTTTTGGAAGTTGTAGCTTAGGCTTCAGATGTTAGCCTCTTGTAAATTTAGAATGAGCCGTATTTGTTAGGCTTTTTATGTATTCTTTTGACCATTTCTCTATTGATTTAATCTTTTGAGGTCAATTGATTAACTAACATGTTAGAACTCAGGTTTGTTAGAGATCATGTTTGAATCCCCTCTATGCCAAATATTTTTTAATTAATCTAGTTATCATTTTAACATTGTTGTTCCTATTATTTTGATTCGTTCCAGTTATTGTGGTCCCTCGTGCATATAAGAGCATGGAGCCATAAGTATGATGCAGTGGCTAGAGCAAAATACTATCCTTCAAGCACTCAATTAAAAACTTTTGTTAAAAAGAAAGATCTACACCCTTGAGGCATCATTTATGCCACATTTGTTTCTATGATCAAGATCAAGCAATAGCATGCATGCAAAGATAGCCGGTTTACAATTCTAAGAAGATAAATAATGTCAAATCTTTATAAATCAAACTATAGATTTTATATTAATAACTAAACACTAGGTGCTATTTTTAGTGATGGGATTCTTCCCCTGAATTATGAGGACAATTTACTAAGTCTAAAAATATGTATACCCCAATGGTTCGGATTCTCTTTGGTCTATGGTTGAACTAGAGAGGTCCAATCAATCAATTATGTTCGTGTATGGCACGATGGATTGAGTGTCTTTTGATGCCATCCACTTTATTACAATTGCGATGCGATACACGAATAATCATAATTGATAGACTAGCTCTCTTCGTTCTAACCATGGGCTAGAGAGGGTTTCAACTATATTCCAAAAAAATTGTATCCAAATTATCTATTACTTTGCTAGAAATATTAAATCATCCATCGGCGCACACACATGATAAAAAGGGATTTTTTGTTAATTAATTCTTAAAAAAATTTTATATTTACATATCATTTCTCATCTTTTTATATTTGTACAAAAATTATTGTAAGTTATTCTTTTATACCAGTACATTCTTTCGCTAACTTTTGTTGATTGAATCTTGTTTAACTAAGATTGTGAAAGAACAAATGCATCACCGTCAACTATAAATGAGGTTTAAGACTTATAGCTTCTTCTCGATCACTTTGCTTCTTTTTGTTCAAAATTGATTACGTGGAGGGGTTGGGAGCAAAATTATCCAGACGGTAGAAACTTAACCATGAGAATATACGTGAGCATGGAGTTTATCATTTAGTTAACCTAAGGATATAGGCTTCAGATATTAAAAATATAGACATAGAAATACAGAAATCAATTTTTAAATTTAAATATAGAATAAAAAACATAATTATAAAAATATTGATTAAGTGTGGGACTAAGGGTAAAAATACCCAGAAGGTAGAAATTTTATGTTGTTAGGAGAATATAAGTAAAAGAGTCCAGAAGATATGAATTTGTCATCTACGTAACCCAAGGTAAGGACCTAGATTTTAGAAATTAAAATATATATTAATATATAAATCTATAATATAATATAATATTATTATAATATAGCAATATATTATTGTATATTATAACATAATAATTTAATATAATATTAAATTATTTAACCATAATATAATATAATATAATATTATATTTATAGTATAATACAATAATAAACATATAAAATATTATAAAAATTACCGTTACTTTTCCAATGTTTTTCCATCCGACAATCGTAGTTTCTATTCCAATCCGAAGCCGCTAGAAAACCTGTAGGAGAAAAATACTACGATCCCTGAGAGCTTGTTAGAGAAGAGAGGTGAGGAGAGAGGGGAGGAGCGAAGATGGTGAAGGTTCGGATGAACACCGCCGACGTCGCCGCCGAGGTGAAATGCCTCCGGCGGCTCATCGGCATGCGCTGCGCCAACGTCTACGACATCACCCCCAAGGTAACAACTCAAAACCCTAACCCTCCAGAGACCAAATACCGTCCGATCCATTCTTTTCATTCTGTCCTCTAATTTCAATGCGTTTCCCTCTCCCCATGTTCCCCAAGGTAACAACTCAAAAACCCTAATCCCCCATGATCAAATGCCATCCTGTCCATTTCTTTTCGTTCTGTCTTCCAATTTTTATATGTTTCTCTTCTTTAATCCCCTCGCCTATATCTCAGTGAAAATCCGTTGTTTATGTTTTTATTTTTGTTCTTCTGGGCAAATTTTTGATTTGATTCTTGAAGTTTGTAGACCGGAAGTTGTGAATCTGTCGGCATACTAGCATAATTTTGGAAAAGAACGGTTATACCTAATCAAGAAGCAAAATGTTAACTAAAGTTGCAGAGAAAGGGCTATTGTGTTTTCTTGATAATATCTCAAGGTAAAAAGTTGGTGCACGTAAGCATTTTAGTTTCTTGTGGAATCCTGCAAAAGAGAAATCTGAGCTCCTTTGAGAGTAACTTAGAGAGGATAAAAATGATGATCGCAGCCATATTACTTGCTAGAAGGGTTATTTATGCTCTGCAAATTTGTTTAGGACTTTCTAATAGCTTATGGTTGGGTATAATTTATACTAGAAGCTCAGAAGTCAAAATGGTTCATTTACTATTTTATGATAGGCCCTCTCTTGCCTAAAGTTGTCTTCTTCAGGATTTTGGGTCAGTTTGAAGACTTGATGACTTGCAGAACTGGTTGAATAACATTTCCAAACTATGTAGATAATGTTTTGTTTTATAAGAATAGCCCCAAATAGTTAAGAAAATACTTATTTTTTAAAGATCAAGGTTTGCCTTTGTGTTGTGGCTTCTTTCAATGGATTGCTCCTTCACTTTCCCTTTGGAAATATAATTGTTTAAATTTTCCTTTACAATTGTTGAAAGCGTTGAAGTATACCTATATAGTTAGATCCGTGCCTTCTTTCTAGAAACTACAATCTATTGGAGATAAGTGTCACTCTTGATATTAATGTCAACAACTTGGGGTCATGATTTTACCATGAACTTCACACTATTTTTATATGTTATAATAATATGGAACTGTATTATTTGGTAAATCTTCAATCATTATGTGATCGCAATCAGTTCAACTATCATACAACACAACTGACTACTTTTTATCAGTATGGAACTGGATTTTGGAGGATTGCTTCAAGTATATCTTTCAGCAGTTCAGAATTAATGCATTAACAACATGCCTTGGCCTGGATTGATATTTTTGTCCATTCTGCAACTCCTTCAAACCAAGTAGTCCTAGTTCTCTATTGACAAATTATATTATTTTGTTTAGAATTCACACCCTTATCCTGTTTAGGGATGCATCTCTATTTGTTTAAATTTGTTATTAATATTAATCTTTTTTTCTTAAATTGTTGATAATGATGTTGCATTTGTAGACTTATCTGTTCAAGCTGATGAACAGCAGCGGCATGACAGAGTCAGGTGAGAGCGAGAAAGTTTTGTTGTTGATGGAAAGTGGTGTCAGATTGCACACAACTCAATATGTCAGGTAAATTATGTGCTCAGTTGGATCATTAATAAAGTGTATTGCAGTATCTTTGAAATTATCAGGATTTTCCACCATTGATTGTAGGGACAAAAACACAACTCCTTCTGGATTCACTCTTAAATTACGGAAGCACATCCGCACGAGAAGACTTGAAGATGTGCGGCAACTCGGATATGACCGTGTAATTACTTTCTCTTGTATTTAGTGGCATCAGATTAACTGTCTGGATTCCTTAATTTTGGAACTGGATGAACAAATTGGCTCTCTGAGTTACAATACATTACTATGTGTTATTCAACTTTTTTGGTTTGTATAGGCTTCTTGATCCCCACCTATGCTGATTTATAGCCACCTTGTATTTTCTATCTACAGATTATCCTTTTCCAGTTTGGATTGGGTAGCAATTCTCATTTTGTTATCCTGGAGCTGTATGCCCAAGGAAATATTCTTCTTACAGATTCTGAGTTTACTGTCATGACACTTCTCCGATCGCACAGGTTGTTATAACATCCTCAATTGCGAATTTCATCTTGATGCTATTTATGTTTCGGTTCTATAATCCTTTTGACATAGTGTAATTAGTATATCTTTTTAATTTTTTCTCTTACATCTAAGTCATGATATAAGTGAAATCTATGTGGTATGTAGCTGATGCTAATTTCTTAGAAAAAGAGAGAAAATGGTAGGCTACCTTGTCTGGGCGACCTGATGTTTTATTGTTGCACCAAATTTGGGGCAGCCTGAAACTTAATGAAACTTGGTCAAAATTCTTGATACTGATTTCTGTTTATAAGTTGGTAGCCTTGGTTCTTATAATGTATAGTTAAGACAGAGGCCCTAATTTGGATTCATCTGCTTCTATTTTAACCTCCACATGAATTTTGATTGATATGACCATCAAATCTTATTGGTTTAGATATCAGTACTTCTTACGGTTGAAAGAGGCCTCACTATGACATTGGCCTTACTAATTACACTGATAAAAATTATGATTTGAGTTCTTTATCTCGAACTTTGTGCGTGTGTCCAGAAAAAGGGAGGTAAAGTTACCTTTATTAAGATTCTTTACTTTCTGTGTTGCAGAGAACTCCAGGTTATTAGTATGATGAGAACTTTTAATGCATTTTCATTCTCTGGCTATGGTTCCTAGACTAGTTGGCATTTCATTCACAAATTGGAACTTGTTCATTTCCCTTTTCTAATCCTTCTTTTCCTGGTTTCCATGTTTAACCAGCTGTCAAACTTTTTGTGAGGCAAGTATGACAGATTTTGTTTGATATTGATTGGTTATTTCTGCACCATAAAGTTCCCTTTAATCTATACAAGAAAATAGCATTGCTGATTCGAAGTCACTTTCGATCTGTCTAATGTAAGCTCATTTAAAGGGTTGGAGACTGTGCGCACGCATGTGTGATTGCATGTGTCCAGAAAAAAAAGGACAAAATTACTTTTATTAGGAGATGAAGAAGGGTTGTCCAGTGTGTGTCTCCAGAAAACAAAAGGTGATAAAATTTCTTATCAAGAGATAATAAAGGGTTGGCAATTATGTGTGTGTGTCTCTCCAGAAAAGGGGGTATAAAATTACTTTACTAAGATTCATTATTTTTCATGTTGTAGACAACTCCACGTTATTAGGATGATGAGATCTTCTTTTAATGCATTTCCATTTTCTGGCTATGGTTCCTAGACTATTTGAATTTCATTCACAAATTGGAACTGTTCATTTCCCTTTTCAAATCATTATTTTCCTGATTTCCATGTTTGACCCTCTGGCCGCTGTCAAACTTTTTGTGATGCGAACATGACAGATTTTGTTTGATATTATGCACCATAAAGTTTCCTTTAATCTATATGGGAAAAATAGCATTTCTGATTTGAAGTCACTTTCAATGCATCTAATGCAAGCTCATTTACTGCAGAGATGATGACAAAGGGTTGGCTATTATGTCACGCCATCGTTATCCAATTGAAGCCTGTCGTGTTTTTGAAAGGACTGACTTTATGAAGTTAAAAGCAGCACTTAGCTTTGAGTTAACTGATGATAATGAATCTTCTGAGGTTCTTGATGCTAGTGGCGATGCTTGTGACAAATCCAAAGAACCTACTAGTGGTAAGAACAAGAATTTGCCTGCATCAAAGAAGAAAAGTAATGATGGAACTCAGTCAAATAAAACTACTTTAAAGACGATTCTTGGACAGACATTAAGCTATGGACCTGCACTATCTGAACATATAGTATTGGACGCCGGCTTGCCTCCAAATATGAAAGTTGGGAAGGATAGTAAAATAGATGAGGCCACAATTCAAGCTTTGGTGCAAGCTGTTACCAGGTTCGAGGACTGGCTTGCAGATGTTATCTCAGGTCAAATAGTTCCTGAGGGATACATTTTGATGCAAAATAAGGTCATTGAGAAGAAGGAAACTCTACCTTTGCAAGAATCTACTTCGGATAAGGTTAATTGGCTGCTTTTGCTTTCCTACTTACTGGTAGCTCAAGTGACCTGTTGTTTGGGAATATATATACAAGCGCATACTCTTGGTTAAAATGATGTGATAGTGATAGAAGGAAAATCAACTATATATATTAGCACTTGCTCTTGTTTTGAATGATGTGGTGGTGATAGAAGGGAAAACAACTAAGTCAAGGTATCCAATTTCAATATCTTATGTCATCAAGCTGCCTTGACATATCAAAATAGGTTGTGCTAAGTGTGCTTATCTATGTCAACATATAATGTGATACAATTGGCTAGTGTTCTTTGCTTTAACTAAAGTTGTCACCTATCTCAGTAGTGTAGCACAAATTGCTTGCTCTTTCATGATAGTTCTGCTTTTTGAATTTAAGGACATGATAATTGCTGACAGCACTTGTTAGGTTTAGAATTTAACATGTGTACAAAGTCTAGAATCAGAAAGATGATGGTGGCAATTTAACAACTCCTTCTAATCGTCTTTCATTCTCTCCAAGCAAATATCTTCTTGGATATCTATTGTTATTTCTGATTGACATTAAGGTTACTGATGATGTTGCACAGAGCCTGTCTCAGAATTACTATCTATACAAAGTTTTGTCTGCTATGATTTCAAGAATTCAATGAGATTGCCAATAATTTCTTATCCTGTTTTCTTGTTTTTGCTTATATTTATAAGCTCACCTTAATTGATAAATGTGTCAGAATTAGCTTGTGTATCAGTCTTAGATCCAGTAGACTTGAAGGCCTATATGTTTAATGAAGTCTCAATGGCATATTACTAAAAACTACAAGTATAAACTGCCAAGACCCCTCCAATGACATCTGTTTCTTTTTTTTTCAATCTTTAATGTTGTAATGGCATGTAGTGTTTTATAATTAAAAATACTATTAAGTAGTCAACTTATGCTACTTTTAGCCCTTTTCTTTTATGGATTTTGATGTATAGGATTGCAAGCAATAGTCTGTGTTGGAATATTTAGAGGTTAAAGTGTTGGATGCTTGGGGACAAAGGAACCTGGCACCCATTCCAAGTGTTTGGGGAACATTGCTTGACGGTTTGAATATTTGAACCTTGATCATGTGCTTTCCTGTTCATGACCCTAACACTAGCTTCTTTGTTGCTACAATAAAGCATCAGGCTTTCCATGGAATCTTGTGCCAAGTTGGACAACAAAATGTTCATCAACATTGTTACACCACCATTGCTGCTATTTCTACTCCAATTGGATTTTTTGGTGCTTGCGATGATTCTTTACCATCTGAAGCTGTTGCTTTGCTAGATATCTGGGCATCCTTGGCAGTTGGAACTGCTATTTTATGCCACTGCTTCCCCCAGTATTTTGTATTCTTCTGTTTTAGCTTTGACTTGCATGTCTGCTATCAGGTCTAACTGATCATGGTTGGGTACTTGGGTCTAGAATTATTTACATCAAGGTACGCTGAACCGGTACCGGTAGGCGTACTGGTCGCCTACTGGACCGGTTCAAGACCGGTTCGTACCGGAACCGGTCCGGTACGAACTGGTTTCCTTGTTTTTTTCCTCCGGTTCTCATCTACGCGCGGACGTAGGTAAAAAAAGAGGCCATAGAGTGTGGCATTAAATGTCACTCTGTGGCATTTATGACGCGCTACCCTGCGTGGATGAGCGGGCCTGCTCCCGCGCGGGGCGTTTCCCAGCGCGGGGAATCACGCCCGCGCGTCGTGGAATCGCACCGCGCGCGGTGGAACTGTGCACGGAAATGCACAGGGGGAACCGCGTGTGGGCGCGCGGCCCCATGTCCACGTGGAGTGCTTTGCCCCATGCGCGGGGCGCTCTACCCCGAGGGAAGCCACGCGCTCTACACCACAATGCGTGCGCGTTGTGGTTTAAAATCCACAGCGCGCGAGCCACGCGCTCTGCACCACAACGCGTGTGCGCTGTGGTTTAAAATCCATAGCGCGCACGCTGTAGTTAAAAAAAATCGGTACCGGTGCGAACCGGCCGGTACGAGATCGATACGCAACCGGTATGCATGCGTACCGGTCAGTACCAGCCCAAAAACTGCTGGAACCGGTATCCACGCTGTCCGAGTACCGGTGCAGCTAGGTTCTGAAACTGCGATGCTCGGAAAAAATGAAGTTAGGTTGGCATATAATATACAATCTTATTCCCAAGTTTTCCTAAGTAAACACATCAAAATACACATCCATGAGAACTTCCATACACTACGAAGTTGAATTTCTTGTGTAACATGCAATCAATACAAAATACAAGAATGTGTAAATTATAACAGAGGACGTGCATTCTTGTCCGTTGACATGAAATCTGTACTTGTACTCATGTTTCACATGTCCAGACATTACTCTTCAGCAAGTTTGAATTGTCCGTGTATCTACTTTCAGACAATTTTTTTGGGATTGAAAGGGCTTCTGGTAAAAATGCTATGCTGTTTTGCATGGTCATGTTGGTGCAATTGGTTGATGCAGTAATTTGGATATTCTCGGCTTTTGACCATTCTTAAATAACTGATGATTTATTTTCTGATGTAATTGAATTCATGATTGAGGTGCAGCCATGCTTTTATCATGGTTACATTTTTCACCAACTTGTACCCACCGGTATGGGGCTTATGTATTGTTATGATAGAATCATAGTATGGATGCTTGGTGCACCCGCGCCAATACACATGGTACATGTGTTACGGGTGCTCCAAGATTCCACTATTTGTTGGTGCGGAGGCCTACCGTACTGTGTCAACCTGTACATATAAGACTTAAAATATCAATTTTACCCCTGTGATCTTTTACCCTCACAAAGGATGGATCGATTCCTTCATGTTAAATAGATGTTTATTTTTTCCTGGTACTGCTAAGAATTCATATCATGACATCTTAGTTTTTCGCCTTTTCATTGAGACTAATTTTTTTATTCTTTTTCTGTGGGCAGGTCTATGATGAATTTTGTCCCATTCTATTGAATCAGTTCAAATCAAGGGAATGCAAGAAATTTGAGACATTTGACGCTGCACTAGATGAGTTTTACAGTAAAATTGAGAGTCAAAGGTCCGAACAGCAACAAAAAGCAAAAGAGGGATCTGCCACACTGAAGCTTAACAAGATTCGCTTAGATCAGGTTCTATTTTGTTTTGGAAAGTAATATGTTAGCTATTTTTCTCAAGAAAAATTTTTGGTTAAAGAAAAGGGATTATCATCATTCATTAGTATTAGCGTGCTATATATGAATTACTCAGTCTTTTCTTAAGTTAACTGCACATTAATAGAGTAGCATATTGCTCAAAAAAAGTTTATTAAAATTAAGATTTTTAGGAACCTATCAGACACTATCTTTATTTTTATGTCATCCTTAGAAATTTAGCTTTCGTGATAGCTCTAATTCTACTCATGAGTTTTTGGATTTTAGCAAGTTAAAAGGCATGAACCTGTGCACATCCTGTTTCAAATTTCATAATTTAATTGCTTTATTAGAAATATAATAGTCAAGGAATAATCTAGAATTATTTAACCTCTTTGTTCATCATAATTATTCTAATCACACGATTAGAAAAGTTGTGATCTCTTTTATTCCCTCTCTAAACTCATATTCAGAATCTACCGTCGCTAATCTCCTGGAGCTTAGTTTTCTCAGCTAGTGATCTCTTTTATTCCCTCTCTAAACTCATATTCATCCAAACTGTGATCAGAAGATCTAGAGAATTATTTGATCTATTTCATGATCTTAGGAAGGACCTTCTGGTCACTATGAGTTCTGATGCTAAGTTATTGGGGTCTCTTTGGATGTCGGGGGGCAAAAGCTCGGACATAGCTTTTCTAGAAAACTTCATATCTTGTTTGCTTGGATGAGAGAAAAATATTAAGCTATGGAAATGACTTTTCGAGAAAGATGGAAAAAAGAAAATTTTGTTTTCTTCTCCAGAAGAGTGGAGAATGAAAAACCTACTTTTCTCAGGTGTGAATAGTACCTCCTTTTCCCTTTCATGGGCCCCTCATTTATTCTTCCAATTTTCTTACCTTCTTTTTACATGTCTTGTTTTTTTTTCCCTAATGACACTTCTTGGCTGCTTAAGTGCGAGATTATATATTGAGTTGCATGTATTTGTCTTAAATTATTGTGCAGTAACTGATAAAACCATCATGAATTGGAGGAGGCTTCTCTTCATTCCTCCCCCTCTGTCTCTCTCTCTCTTCTCTATTGACCTTTACGAAGGACATAATGTAGTTTTTTTCCTTTTATGTTTTCTGTTCTCTAAAACCACGAGGTGAATTTGTTGAACCTCACATGTTGTTGAACCTTACTTCTCATCATTGGCAGGGGGTAACTTGGTAAATTTGTTGTTTGACAATACTTTGCTTTTATATGAAATTGACTTAGGCAGCAGCTGGTCAATCCTACTAAGCTTGGATCTGCAATGAGGGGGTGCTCGCTGCTGTGGCATTTTTAGACCACTGGCTAAACATGGTGCAGCCATCGTAATTCATGTAGTGGCAGTTTAATTTGTGTAATGAATAATGATGCATTGTTGCTGTTTCTTGGACTGTGTGGGCTTCTTATACTGGCCTAGTGACATGGCCTGAGAAGATGTCTAGCAATTCCCATGGAGTTTTTGTTGGTGTCATGTGGTTTCAATGTTTTTGTTTTTTAAAACTGTCACATATTTTTCTTTTTTTTTTTTCTTTTTTAGGGGCTGTCTCCCACTGTGTTTTGGGGGGTGTAAGATTGAATGGGAAGGCAATCCCATAACTTGGTTTTGTGGCTTTTCCTTCTTCCTGTATTTCTTTCATTGTTTTATCAGGGCATTAATTCTTCACAAACAAAATACTGCTTTTTTGCTAATAGCTTGTTATCTACAATATATTTGCATGTTAGAAGTACGTTGTGCTACGATGCAGGAAAACCGGGTACATACACTGAAGAAGGAAGTTGACCTTTGCACTAAATTGGCACAGTTGATTGAGTACAACTTGGAAGATGTGGATGCAGCCATTTTAGCTGTTCGTGTTGCCCTTGCAAATGGGATGGATTGGGTGGATCTTGCTCGTATGGTGAAAGAGGAGAGAAAATCGGGAAATCCTGTAGCTGGCCTTATAGATAAGCTCCATCTTGAAAGAAATTGCATCACCCTATTGTTGAGTAACAATCTTGATGAAATGGATGAGGATGAGAAAACCTCCCCTGTTGAGAAGGTGCTGGTGCAACTTCAGTTTCATATTTGTGTTTTCCTTAATGCACTTTATTCCTTCATCTTTGATATATCAAATGCGCATTTAACTCACCTAACATTTTCCATTCATATCTAGGGCATTCCTGCAGTTTCATCTGCTCTTAAATCTTTACTCTTGCACGTAACATGCTTAAGTAGATATAAGTTCTGTGGATAACTTACTTTTTTCTGTGTTATTTTCTTTCCTGAGATGACTTGTTTTCAAGTTCTTGCATCAGTATGATAAAATAAAAAAATAGTAAATGCACTAACAGCAGATCTTCTGCTGAAACATCCTTCATTTTAGAAAATTATAAATGTAAACGAAGTTTAACTAGTTATTTGTGAATGCAAGCATTTGAAGTGATGAAAGGACTGGTATAGATTTTAACTAATGTACCTAACCATGAAGTTCTACTATTCCAAATTAGAAAAATAAGCCTTTCTTGCCCCAAAATATAAGTGACTAATTAACTTCACGAAATGTGATGATAAAGTTTGATTTGATAGGGGCATAAAATCTACTGCTACATAAAACTAATTCATTTTACACCTCCTACCGTAATTTGGAGGCAGTTGAGGACAGTGATCACCAAGGTAAGTCCTATTCCTGGAATTAGTATCGGTCAAGGACCAAGTCAAATTGGGTTGGCGTCAGTTATTCATTGGAATGCCATTTTTTTTCTTTTTTCTTTTCCTAATGTTGTTTCTAATGATTGTTTAGAGGATTTTTAGGGTTGGTTGTCATAACCTATATTAGAGTTGGTTTTTTGAGCTGATGATTGGGGCTTATGATGCCCATGATTTGAGCTCTCTCACTCTTATTCTCTTTCACGCTTTTCTTGTTGTGTCTTATATTTAGATGATGTAATGGTCCATCCATAGACCTTTGAAATGATTAACTAGTTAAAGAGTGCAATTCACCTACAGTTGCTAGTTGCTTAAAAGTAACTTGAATTCTTAGCCTTCATAATACATGGACCTCGTTGAGGTACTGCTGGAGATCATGGATGCTTATTCTTATCTGTCAGCTTTTCAAGAGGTGGTTTATTAACCAGTACATTGAGTTGGCTATGTCCTTCAACCTTAAATTTTAGTTCCTCTCTTGTTGTTTTTTCTTAATTTGTGTTCTTTGCTCTACTTTCTTCTTGTCAATAAAATCTTTCATATTACCGCTGAAAAAAGGTATGGTTTCCATTGAGCATATTATTAATAATTTTTGGAAAAAAGTATTATTCATTTCAAGCAAGATACAATCTTTTAAGATATGCAATAGGATTCTAAACTACGGGCTTGTGTTGATGAAATAAAGCCTGGAAAAATTGATTTTTTTTCTAAACTTCATTGTGAATACTTTTTTTTTTGCATTTGCAATTAGTCTAGAGAGACACCTTAAAGCCGTTTCTTTTTCATATTAAATTCATGCGAGAAGTTGGGGAGGGAGGATTGCATCAATAGTAATGCCTTGGTCATTCTGATAATTACGTCAATAGTCTTGTTAGCTGTCACTAGTTAGCTTAAGTTCCTTGTAACTTAGATGTACTCAAGGTTCGCCGGACCGACTGTACCGGCGTACCGGTGAGCACCGGCACCGGTATGGTCCCGGTTGGAATCGGTACCGAACCGGAGACGCGCGCGTCCGTGGCCGCGCGCGTGTGGACGTCAAAAAAAAACGTCTGCGCGCATCTGCAGACATGGGAGGATGCGTCAAATGCCACAGAGTGGCATTTAATGCCCAGCGCGCTGCCCCACACGGGGAACTGCGCGCGTGCGCGATTCCCTGCTGGGGAATTGGCCGCGGGCGTGGTTCCTGAGCGGGGAATCGCGCGCGGGCCCACGTTCTCCGCTCGCGCGTCCGCGAGCGATCCCCCCCCCCCAAAAAAAAACTCCGCGTCCGCGCGAATGCATTAAATGCCATAGAGTAGCATTAAATGCCACTCTATGGCATTTAGTGGCCCACGTGGGCTCCAGCCGCGTGGGCGCTCTTCCCCACGCGCCCCGCCGCGCGCGGGAAAAAAGAGCTTGTATCGAACGGTTCGCACCGGTATCGGCTTGTACCGGTACAAGTACGGAACTAACCGGTACAAGTACGGAACCAACCGGTTTGGATCAGTTTGGATCGAAACCATTTTTATAGGATGTACCGTATCGGTGTCTGTCGGCACCGGTTCAGTACATTTCAGCATACCTTGGATGTACTACATAGCTTAAATACAACATAAAGCAGTAATGTGTCACTCAAATGTGACTTTGTTTTTTGAGTTAAACCAAATATAAGGAGCTGGAGAAATAAATCCCAGTAGACTAAGAAATTAAGTATAAATCTCGGATTAAAATTGATTTAGATGTTTCATTGTATTAGTTTCACCTCTCCGTATGTTGGTCCCTTTTAGCAGACTTACCTCTCACATGTTACAGGTTTGTACAATCATGTCTCCCCTACTTGGGACAGCAAAATAGATCTCCTCAATTTTGTTGATGGTTCTAGTTTATCATGGACTTGTTAATACCAGTCTAATTTAGTCTCGAGAAATTTTTATTAATACAACTCATGGATGAAAGAGATTGGCTAGTTGAAAGTTGGAAATGATCAGTACATTATATGGAATTGCATAGTCAGGTGTCCCGTCAAGTTGCTCCTCTACATCTTATCATAATGCTTTTGCTACATTTCTTTCAAAAATCAACCACTGACTCTACTGGTAACAGGTTGTAGGAGGCCTTGGCATTTCTTGGTAGATGTCATTATTTTTCTAATATGTTGCAATATATTTCCATTGAGATTCTTTCTCTTAATTGTTAATTGTTTATTGTGGCTGTTTGCCGTATGAGTGTCTTAGTCTTGTTGAAGTTTGAAGTATATCCATATCATCTTGCTGTAAATTCAGAGTTCTTTCCTGTAGTATTCCTGCAGTATTTTATCCATTAAACTTCGATTTTATTTTTATCTTTTTTCAAATTGCAAGAATCAATGGCAATTATCTTTTCCTTCCAGGTAGAGGTTGATCTAGCACTTTCTGCACATGCAAATGCTCGCCGCTGGTATGAACTGAAGAAAAAGCAGGAGATTAAACAAGAGAAGACCGTTACAGCACATGAGAAGGCTTTCAAAGCAGCTGAGAAGAAGACACGTCTCCAACTTGCTCAGGTATTCTACAGACTATAGTTTAATATTTCTCATGATATTTCTTTGAACATACTCACAGAGATCCCAGTATACATCTGTGTCTTTAGTATCATTGTCACATTCAAGTCAAATGCTTCAGATATATTGCCTGTGTGAATATCCCTTTTGAATTTGAAATAAATGTACAATTAAATAGGTGTGGCTTACCTCCTCCTTATTAGTTGGTTATACCTTTAAGGGCTTGCTATGAGGTCTTGGTTTAATAGAGCGACATCTTCTTGCATTTATCCTTTGATATGACAAACATGGAAGTTTGAGTGGTAGCTTTGGGTAGCTAAACTACTTGTTCGCATGATAGTTCTTTGCATGTATTACATGAACATGTGATATTGCATTGGCTGCTGCCAGTATTTCAATAATTGTGGGAAATTTGTTTATTAGATTGCAAGGTTCTGACATTAAACTAGATAAAGACTCTTTTTCTTATATTTCATTAAAAAACTGATTAGAGAATACATTTTAAATAAATCAAATTAACAGGTACCTCTTATCAATGTATTGCTATTTATTTGCAGGAAAAGACTGTTGCTGCAATCTCTCATATGCGTAAGGTGCACTGGTTTGAGAAATTCAATTGGTTTATCAGTAGTGAAAATTATTTAGTTATCAGTGGTCGTGATGCTCAACAAAATGAGATGATAGTCAAGCGATATATGTCCAAAGGAGATCTGTAAGTAATCTGAAATAGACTACCTTTCTTTCCCTGGATCATTGTAGCACTTAGGTTCTAATGGGTTAGCATGTACTCAACATCATGAATCATGGATATGTGATGTGAATATTTTTGTCAACCAACTTGGAATATTAGCTTGGTCTTCAAACTTCACGATTTTAGAATTTCTTGATTCAAGCAATCATTTTTGATAGCTGCACTATTCTCATCCAAGAAATATTGTGTAAAAATACTCTTCTGAAAACATGTTTGATAAGTAGCTACTATGCACTATTATAGTATCTTATGGAAACTTCTCATTGTTATGGATCAGTTTGGATTCTATGAATGGAAATTTATCAGCAAGTGGAATGCAAATAATTTCAGATATTTATAGCATAATATATAAAGCATTTTTTATGTAAGCAAGGGCAATAATTGAAATATTATGAATGCCTTAGCAATGCCCATTCTACATGGGACCTCTATACTGCTCTTACTAGAATCTAGTTTGCCCTTCCCAGAAGCTTCACCATTTTAATCTCTCAAATTTAAATCAGCTGTTCCCTCATTAATTGATCTTCAAACTTCTTCCCGGTGTAGAGCTAGGTTTGTTATTTATCATTTGATAGCCATTCTATTCCTATTGGTTACCTTAAAGTCTGAGATCATACTAACCAGCAATAGGCCATATTGTAATATTCGTCATCTCTACCTTGTCCATGAGAATCAAACACCTAAAACATTTGGTCATGAGGCTCACTGAAGATGTGATACATACTCATTTTTACATCCTAACATACCCACCCACCAACCATCAGTCCTTAACTTATCTAACATGGGGTAGACTTTGTAAATCGAGTTGGGTACGTAGGGGTGTCGAAAAGTGACCCGATCCAAAAGTTGACTCAACCCAACCATATTTGGGTTGGGTTTGGGTCAAGGGCTTTTAGTTAGGGTTGGGTATGGGTCAAGTTTTCTTATGAACTTTAAATGGATGACTCGTGTCATGAGGGCAGAGTTTTATTTGGGTCGAAATGGATAAGTCAGGTTGATTCATGATTTTGGATTTTTTTAATTGGTGGAGTTTTATTTGGGTTGACATTGATAAGTCAGGTTGATTCGTGATTTTGGATTATTTTTTTAAGTGATTGACATTTTCTTAAAACTAGTTGTTTAAATACTATAGAAATGAGCTGTTAAGAATTGTAAGGATTGGATTTGATATGTTGGGTTCGGTCTATTAGGGATCAAGCCTTGCCAAATAGAATAGGTTAAGATCAAATAGGTCATTCCGAGTTCTGTATAGACCTGTGGGTGGGTATGGGTTGGAGGGTTGTGAGTCTTGACCCTATGCTCGGTTAGGTTGGTAAATGCTCGGTCTGGTTGGTACATGTTAAGCTTTTCTATGTTATTGTCCTAACATGACCTGACCAAACTTGACATGACCTGACCCATTGTCGCATCTAAAATTACCTCCATACTTCAAAGATATTTTAGAGCCCGCCTCAACATTTGAACTGGTGTTGAATTTTTGGTCAAATTGGCTTCCTCGAAGAGAATGTCCACCTTTAAGGCCAGTTATTGAGTAGGGAGAACTACCTTATGGTTACATACTTTAAGCATATACGATGGAGTGTTTCTCTCAAAAATTCATTTGGAGGTGGAGAAGAATTGATTTGTACGAGGGGAAAAAAGCAATTTTTGATATATGGATTCCAACAGTCTTTCAGGCATGCATTACTTCCACAGTCAGATATCAAAATTGCAATTATCCTATGTCTCAAGAGTAAAGCTTTAAGCCCTGACTTTGATGTCCCACACTTTCATAAGTACGAGTATTATGTTATTATTCATGCGATTCTCATATTCCTTCTAAGAGCATTTGAGGCTTTGTCAGTGCCTATGGCATTGTTGTATATTCTATAATGAATAACTCACTTCTTCATTCTTTACTTTTTCTATTGATACCATGGACAACAGTTGCCTTATGCTTAAAAAGCAGAAGGCTGATATTTTATCTCTAAAACAATGTTCTAATGCTTTGGCTTGAGGGTCAAGTTCTGCATTGATGTTAGCCTAGTATAGGCACAAACAGTATATTTACATGACAAGAAGACTTGCACTCTATTTTCTAGACATCACAATAAGCAGTGGATGTCTGAATCCCATGTGCAGAATGTAATTTGCAATCCATTTGCATTCCTACACAGTGAAACAACAGTGTATACATGTATATGCACTAATGCAAATACAAAACTATAAGTTATTGATGTAGCTGTCTCCAGTGCAAAGGGAGAAAGGCTCATTTGAAACTTTGCTTGCATTGATGATTTCGATATTTAATTATATGCCTATATTCCTTGAATATTGTATTTAGTCTCAGACAGGCGTAAGGAAGTATTGTACAATGATCCTGCAATAAACAAAACTTATGTTTCGGAATCATGCAATAAACCTCAATGTCCTTCATAAAGCTTTATGTTGTTCATAATACCTTAGCGTGACCTCTATTTCCTCAGCTACTAATTCATTTTGCCGATTGTCGGCTATATTGTTCTCTTCCTCTCCCATTTGCCTACCTGTTAAGTAATTGTACCTTATGTATGCTTTAGCTGCTTTGACCTGCCTTTTTTATTAAAGTTTGTTGCTTTTCTGTTTTGCGGTTCGCAGAAAGTTTATTCCTCTCCCGTGTTCTGTGGTTCGTGAGGTACCATTTTATGGGTGGAAATCTAAGTATTGTCCATCAAGTTTTGTAACTTATTGTTATAACCAGCTCTACTTTTGTAACTTATTGTTACAACTAGCTCTACACGGGGCATCAGCCTGCACCATGCGGTTTATTTGGATGCTTTCAGTATTTTGTAGTTTGCTTATGTGCAAGTTATTGAGTGGATGTTACAAATTTATATCACCTTCTTTTATTTATGCCCTTTCTGGGGCATTATTTTCTAAATCCCTGTTATCTATTTCATTCTTTGGCACACAGTCAGAATATTATCATGATGCTCTATTCTGCAGCATGTCATGTAGCATATAGCAGAATCATAATATGACATGCTGAACTTGCGTAACTTAGGTTGTGGAATAAGTTCGTGCTCGCTCTGCAATATTATTTTCATTATATGGGGCCATCTTCATCTTTTTCCTCAAAGTATTGTATTCTTACGGGACAGAATTCTGATAGCTTGGCATTCTTTATATGTTTTATATCCCAGACAGAAAGCAGGATCATACTGATGATTTCTGCTGATATAACTAATTTTGGATATAAAACAGGTATGTGCATGCAGACTTGCATGGCGCTTCAAGTACGGTGATCAAGAATTACAAACCAGATAGTCCAATACCACCACTGACATTAAATCAAGCTGGCTGTTTTACTGTGAGTACAATGTTACTTTCTAAAAGTCTGAAATGTTTTCTTCTCGAGATAGTTTTACTGAGCAAAATCTAATTCCATATGGCGTAATATAACAATTGCCTTTGTGCTTCACTATATTCTAGGTTGTGGGTTTAGATTTTTCTAAAACATGTTCTTATTTGCAGGTGTGTCACAGTCAGGCATGGGACTCAAAGATTGTAACAAGTGCTTGGTGGGTGTACCCCCATCAAGTTAGTAAAACAGCTCCCTCTGGGGAATATCTTACAGTTGGTAGTTTCATGATTCGTGGTAAAAAGAATTTCCTTCCTCCTCACCCCCTAGTTATGGGTTTTGGCATTCTATTTCGTTTGGATGAGAGCTCTTTGGCATCCCATCTGAATGAAAGGAGGGTAAGAGGTGAAGATGAAGGTCTGCAAGAAATGGAAGGAGCATCTCATAAAGAGCATAATGTTTCTGATTCCGATGAAGAAATTTTGGATGATGCTGGCACAAGTAAGGAATTGGGTCATCTTTCCAGATTGAACACAGATAATTCTAAGGTGGATCCTGATAGCACCTCTACAATTGATAATGCTTCTGGAGTTTTACCTCCTAATCCTAATATTGCTAACCCATCTGAAGAGCTTGTTGGAGACAAAGAAGGCCAGCAGAAAAATTTGCATGGTGGAAGTTTATCTGATACTGATGAAGAAAGTGAACCTTCTGGTTCATCCCAACTTGTTGTTCTCATTGATGAGGCTCTTGGCCTTGGTCCTGCTAAACTATCTGGTAAAGGTGCTGGGCTTGATGCTTATAAATCAAATTCAATGGAGGATCATGAGCGTGAAGGGAAAAAAGGTACTGTAAGAGAGAAGCCTTACGTATCAAAGGCAGAAAGACGTAAACTCAAGAAAGGCCAGAATAATAGTAGCGATAGTGTAAATAGCTCACATAAAAAAGAAGAGGGCAATGAATGTGCTCCATCAGGTTCTCAGCTAGATAAAAATAATGAGAATATGAAGCCAGCTAAGCAAAAGATCACCCGTGGGCAGAAGGGCAAACTTAAGAAGATTAAGGAAAAGTATGCAGAACAGGATGAAGAAGAAAGGAGAATTCGTATGGCGTTACTTGCAGTGAGTACATAACATCAAATTTATTTTGATTTGTTAAGGAGACTTGATTTTTCTTCCCTTTTTCAACTGTTTTTTCCCCAGTTCTGGTTCTGATTGTCTTTTAATAAATTCAGTCTGCTGGTAAAGCTCCCAAAAAAGAAAAGGACTCACAAGATCAAGACGGAGGAGCTGGCAAAATTACCAGATCAGGGACTGGTACTTTACTAACATTTCGTTCGCAGTAAATTTAATTAACACATGGTTCCTCTGAAAATTGATATTAATTGGAGCATGTATCCTGACAAATATTTTACTTGAATCATTCATATTCTTTATGCTTAAGAATATGAGTATGGGCGGATCAATTGAATAGATTTAATGTAGTCAGATTATGCTTTGTGCATAGCTGGGGCATATCTGTTATACTTGTTTCTATTAGTATAGTCTTACAAATATTAATATTACACAGATGGTTATATGCATGCATGCTGGAGTGATGCGCATCTTGGGTCTATTTGGATATTCCTTTAAGATTGGGCTGAAAATTCTGTAGGAATCAGACCTGTTTGCCCATCTAGCTTGCATCTTCTAAGGGTCTTCCCAAAGCCCAGCCTTTGGGCTGCAGAAAGAAAAAAAAAGATCCATTCTTTCCACAGAATTTGAGCTGGGAGGTGTTTGGTTGATAGAGCCATGCTTAAATGGGTGGCCCAGTCCATGAATCCTGCAGGATTTTCAGCTCAATCCTGGAGGAATATTCGAACAGCCCTTTCATGTTATCTTGCCACCTTTTCCTCGTATTTATTTTCTTGTTAATAGCATCAGAAGCTTCTCTATATATTCTGATATTATGACTGTTTAAAATATCTGATGCAAAGGGATCTACTTCCTCATCCATTAATGCAAATATGCACATTAACATCATATGTATTTTCATTTTCCTCTTGTCGCGGCACGGTTCTTGGCACATGCATATCTGTTTAACAATTCAGGTTAAAATTTAACTTTGTTTTTTGAATGCAGTTTTGTTGCATTTTCATTTTTGATGGTTGCATTTCATTTTTGACGAACAACATTTGAGGCCATCTTCTGAAACTTACTTTTTGGATATATCAGGTCAGCATGACTCCTCCAAAATTTGTTATAAATGCAAAAAGTCTGGTCACCTTTCTCGGGATTGTCCAGAAACTATTTTGGAAACTGATCAATCGCAGGGTATAGTGAATAAGCATGCCAATGGTGATGTCTTTGAAGATCTGGATGCAGAATTGGATAAAACTACAAGTGAGATGGATAGGATTTCTATTGAGGAGAGTGGAATCCATGAGATAGGGGAAGAAGAGAGGGCCAAATTAAATGATTTAGATTATCTTACAGGCAATCCCCTTCTAGATGATATCTTACTGTATGCAATACCTGTCTGTGGCCCCTATAATGCATTGCAGACATACAAATACCGTGTCAAAATAACTCCAGGCACCGCAAAGAAAGGAAAAGGTATCTTCCTCATCATTTGTGAATTACTGGGAAGCCATGAAAGTAAAAGTTGCCACTGTCTCATTAGTCCTATAATATTCATCATTTCTAGAAGGATCTTATTATTAGCAATCAACTTTTTTTTGGTTCAGATTGGCAATAGTTTATCACTGAGCTGTTATACATTAGAAGTCTCATAAATTTTATTTCTTTTATTTATTGATTTACTTGTATGTCAAGTTGATAGTGTAAGCTGCGTAATATATGATTGATTCACTTGTATCTATGCCTTGTCAGAAGCCCAAACTAGGCCAAAATATTTGACTCTTTTCTGTGCTACTGTTGAAACACATTAATATGGATTTTCTTCAGTTTAACTCAGATTACTCTCTGAGTATCATAAGTTTTGGGGGCACTGAAAAATCTAAAGCTCAATCATTCCTTATCAAGATGTTCCTCATGCATCTAGCCACTATTCTCTAGGGCAGGTGATTTATTTGCATGGTCGATGTCTCATGGTATAAAATCTTGTTTTCCTTTCAGAAGACAAACAATATTTCATTAAACATTTTATCCACAAACTGATGGCTTCACTATAGTTGCTGGTTGCTGAAATCATGAAATGTAATGTTTGTGGAGGATCAACCCTGTTTTTAGTTGGATTTGTTTAATTTCTGAAATCGTGAAATGTAATATGTGTTTGTGATGAGGGCCAATTCAAGAATATCAAATGAAGTCAAACGTGAATCATAGATGCATATAAAGTTTCCAAGTGCAAGTCAAAGTGTTCATTTTTTTAATGGACATCTTTGGAAGAGGAGGAATCAAGATGGTATCTGTAAACAGCTTCAACATCTTGATCTCATAAAATGTTATGTTGGAAAATGATGCAAAACTAACGAGTTAGGCTTCTGTATTCAACATTGTTGGCTAGATGCTTAGATATGATCATACTGGTGAGTGATGCACATAGATATTCAATTGCAATTGAGTGTTGATAATGTATATCAAGAAACAAATGAAAATAATTTCAAAATTTGTCTGGTATCCTTGTTCAAACTTGTATCCATCAACAATAAATGGCTACTTATTTCAATTTTTGTGCATTTCTATATGCTTCATTAATCTTGCTTTGTTGACATTGTAAGTTACTTTGTCACTAGATATGATATCTGCTGTTTCAGGGGATATTTAGAGCCTGTAAATCATGCTCAAATCCAGGCATGCCTTGGTTCACAGTTATAGTGAAAATGGTTTATTTTTGCATGAGAACTCTCTCTCTCTCTCTCTCTCTCACACACACACACACACACACACACATGTGCACGTGCACTTGTGTGTTGGTGTGCATATGCAGTTAATTTGATAATTTAATCATGTATGCAATTAGTTCACCATTTTACATATTTGATATACTGATTGAAATGTCTTTGCCTCAGCTGCCAAAACTGCAATGAACTTGTTTATGCATATGCCTGAAGTGACAAACCGTGAAAAAGAACTATTGAAAGCTTGCACGGAGCCAGAATTGGTGGCTGCAATTGTTGGCAATGCAAAGATTACAGCACCAGGTCTAACTCAGTTAAAGCAAAAACAGAAAAAAGGTAAAAAATCCGGCAAGGATAATTAGCAAAGGTTGAAAGGTCTTGGTCGGAGATTATTCACTTGTAGCAAGGTAACTATGTTGCCAGTTCTTTTGCTGCTAAGCTCATATTTTTACCAAATTTAAAATACTAATAGTAAAAGGATTGCATCTTAAATGGTCGTAGTTGCAAATCTTGTGGATGTAAAGAAGTTTTGGAGTTCCATTCATAAATACATGTTTGCGAACGAGTGCATGTTTCTGTTTAATAACTTACGAACTAGTTATGTGCGGATTAGAGGGTGGCTCTTAGCAAGCTGAGAAACCCTATTGACAGCAACCCTCATTCTCATTAGATGTGTATCTTTCAGAAATGGGGACGATAGAATTTTGAAACGGATTACTCTATAAACTCGAGGTGTCTTTCATTAGGTGGTTCTCATTTCTTTCCTAAGTTCGAAAAAATTCAGAAAGTCTCAACTCTCTAGGTTCTTTAAAATTCTTTAAGAATCTGCCAGGAATTGCTTGGGAGCATGATAGCCGCTTTAGCTCAGGCAGCATATGGATCATTTGTCAATTGATGTACCAGAGCAATCCTTGATCTGAATGGTTTGTATAACGTCTTCTGCTGGGATGGATTCGTGTATGCCGGTCAATCATTGTGCTCAACCAAAAACTACAATATGGGTCTATCTCAGAACGTTATTGAGCCATTGTCAGATGCTTAGATGGTTGTTGTCCTGATCTCCCGTGCTTGTAACAGAAGGAGATCCCCGCCCTAGTTTCAAGCTGAGCAACTGTTCCTCTCATCAGTCATTCTGATCCGGCTAGAGCTTTGTCTTCAGCTGGATGGGGAGCCAATGGCCGTTTGAAGTGGGTAAATTGGTTAGGGATGGAAAAGTTTTTTTTCCGGTTCTAGTGAACATACACACGAACGTGAAATCTGGCCAAGGAAGAAGAATGGTGTCACACACTTGGAAGGTGGAAAAAGGAGTTTCATTAGTGACAATTGGTGTGCATTTTGCCATGATACATGTGATTAACTCCGTAGGGAGCAGTCAATATCTCCCGTATCAAAGGCCAGTGTGTATACAATGGTTAAAACTAGGATAGTTGAAAACAAACGATGTGGTTATATAAACCTTTTTAAGTGCAAGTTGGATTACCCGTGCTATTTAGTGCTGAAGCAGAAGAAATAAAAATATGAGCATCTATGGTCACACAGGAGATAAAAATATCTATCTACAGAGGAGATAGGTATACCCACATAAGGAGGTCCTCTATAGAAGGCTGATGCTTTCCATCATTATTGTGCACTTGATCTATCAGCCTGTGCAGGGCTGCAGGATCTTAACCTCCCTTTCTGGCGACCATAATATACAACTCAGAATGCTATAATATGGTTTAACTCTTATTATATTTGATCAACAACCACATTTCTATATTATTATCAAAAGCTTGTTTTCTTAGGATGTCCCTAATATACTAGAAAATCATGCTATTTCATATACATATATATATATATATATATTGAAATTACTAATCATGGCCACTGCAGCAATTTCTAGTTCATTTTTTCTTTCATTCTTATACTCAATTGTTTTCATTTTTGAACTTGCTCTATTTAACAACAAAACACCTCCTAAAAGAATTTTAATTTTAAAATTCAAAAATTTAAATTTATCCAAAACCTACAATTGCAGCCTTAAATGAAAATATGAGACTGATAGCTACTCTCTGCTTTGTCCAGTAACTTCTCATGATCTTATCAACACCATTTATACAACATTGCGGAGGATGTTTCCTAGCATTTCAACAATATTAGCATAAAAATACAAAAGCAAGAATTGATGATAACAACTATGTCTGACAAAAAGTATCTCCGTAGAAGCCTATGGAAGAAAGAGTAGCAGCAGCATGCTAAAATTACTCGTTCCATTTTTACACCTCTACCAGTGGGATCCTGCTATGTCTAGATCCTTGATGGGTACAATTGGCATGAAGGGGTCTACAATCACCTCAAGTACGAGAAGCCACTCTGCATAAAAAGTGGGAAAAGTTCGATTACTTGGAGCTGAAACTCAAGGTAGACAGTGTTATTTGAGACAATTATAATAAAGCACGATGGTAATTATCAAGCCTTATATTATATGCATCTAAATGGAGGCACAATTTGTGCAAAGCTCTCCATTCGCCACATGAGAGCTAGTATCAATGATGGCGATATTAATATGCTCGGCCATCATTAAAGCTTATTGTTTAACATGCAATGGATATCAATGATGCTGGTATTAATATGCTTAACCATCATTAAAATTTATTGCTTAATGTGTCATAGAAATTTAGCTATTGAAACCTTATACTTATTATAATTTGTTATATTGTCACATTGCATTTCAAAAACAATTGGAAAGAGAGAGAAAATTGTTCCCCGTGCATCCCATGAGGCGATGTTAATGATGCCAGTATTAGTGATGGAAATTTTTGCACGGAGGCTTTGCTTGAACAAAGTTCTTCATTTGCTCTGTGGATGCCAGTATTAATGACAGAAAATTTTGCTTCACAATCATTAAAGTTCATTGCTTAACATGCAATAGAAACTTGGCTATTGAAGCCTTCTACACATTATAATTTATTACATTGCATTTCAAGAACTATTGGGAAAAACAGAAAAAATCGTATCCCATGTATCGTGTAGGTTATATGCTAGTAAACAACTATGTGGGATTCTTTTTATAAAACCTTGCTTCTAAGCAGAACTAAGATTAGGAATACCATAAAGTGCCTCAGTTGAGAAAAGTCTAGATAATTATGATTATGATGGTAAAGCTGCCTTTTTACTACTTCTCAATCTCTGTTTCAGAAAAGTGTCTTCATAGACATGGCTTTTAGTAGTAATAAGAAGCTTCCATTAGAACCTTCTTGAAAACAGCCAAGCAATCAAGAGAACATGAAAGAGTCAAACTTGTATACCTTTAGCCTGTCACCAGGCTGCAGGACTGTCGCAACATCTGAAACAAGGTTATAAATTATCTGGCTAACATGGAGAGGGCCAATAACTCCACCTATGTCAATAAAGGCACCATATGGTTTCAGGCCCTGAACAATTCCAGTGACAACTGACCCTATTCCAATATGAGCTTTATTGATTGCCACAGCCTTGCAATTACTGAGAACAAGCCAAGACTGTTCTTTATCAACCTCCACAAATTTCAGAGGCAGTTTCTTGTTGATGAGTTCTCTTGCAGTTGATATCTAGTTGGCACATCAAGTCCAAGAATCAGAAACAAGTAGTACTAGATCAGACTAGTGCAAGTAAACTTTATTGACAAAGAGTGCCACTTTGCCAAAAAATAGAGGCTGATGTCTACAAGATCTATATATTCTATAATATCAACAGAATCGGGAAAAGATATTGATTTATTAGCTAATGTTGTGCTATTACTCACAAGCAACACAGTGAAACTTCTCCTTGCTTTTCTTTAAAAATAACGAGATTGTTCTTGGAAATGGTTGTTAAGTGAAACAACCTAGGTGTTCAACTAAGTTGCACCAATAAATTAGAATATGCAGATATCAGGTTACAACAACCACCATTGAAATATGTGAAAATGGTACAAACCATGAAGGCCCTCCATGATGACCACCACACCTCCTTTATTTTGCCCAACAACCTGCAGTTCATAAAAGCATGTGATCATTAAAAGGCAGGCATGAAGGGCAAAACAGTATTATAAGTTGACCTCACTAAAAATCATAATTAGAGGCAAATATTGAGTTCCAAATTTCAATAGATCTGTTCCATGAGCTGATAATTGGATGCAATTTATGAGTAGGTTTTCATTTTTTGGAAGGGAAATTAACTAACTCAGTGATCCTTCCTAACAAATCCAAGACAACATGGCTACATGTATTAGTAGGAGATATGTAAAATATTTTAATACAATAAAGCAAGGAGGAAGAAGAGGGTCTGTAGGAGGAAGAAGAGGGTCTGAAGGAGTCATTCAACCACAATTTTGGCATCACTCAAGTTTACAGATGACAGACGACCCATGGATTATCAAACTTTTATAAATTCTACCAGTCCATAAATGAATCTAATAAATTAGCTCATGCCCTTGCATACAGAATTTTGTAGCACATACTCACCTAGAAGGATTAAGAACTATATCCAAAGAAAACTAATCCTAAACTTTTGGTTCTTTAATAGAGTGAAAAAAATATATCAAGGGGACTCCTGCAAGCAGTTTCCTTTGCCATATTTCTGGTGTATAACATCGCATCAGTCCTAAAGAATGTTTGACTGCATCATAGTCCAGATACCAGATTCTAAGGTGCAACATCAACATAGGTCCCCCCTCCAGTAATGGTTGTGCCTGCAGTGCAACATCCACACAAGAACCTTGCCCTCAAGCATGTAGAACTCTTCAAAACTCTAAATTTAACCTAAAATTATATAAAAGCCAACGGACATAAATAATTAGAACTGTTATTTGACTCCGCACATGAACCTTTTGCCACACAACCACTTGATAAAAAAACTTTTAGCCGTCCATCCAATTGTCTTCAAAATGTTTAAAATAGTTCATTTTGCAGATTAGCAGCACCTATTCATGATTGCTCAAAACTTTCTTTCCCTTTTATCAATCTTTCCATTCATAAACATTGCTAACACTTATTAGTTTCCAATTTCAAAGGAAATATTGGGCCTTAGATACAGGAAGCTTCTATCATGATACCACACTAACTCCTCAATTTCATAAAGACGTGGAGCTTTCCTTAATAAATTGTGACTTATACAGTGTTGTACTCTGCAGACAATTTTTACGCAATGTGTTTGCCTTAAAGAAACATACTTTCTTGCTCTACCACCTGAATCTCCTCCACTTTTACTTTTTTGCAACCATAAGCTAGATAGGTTGTCAGAAACTTGAATGAACCTCAACCCACTGAAGATTTATGTTATTTACATAAGCAATTTACCTTGATCAATCTATTTTTGGTCACCTCAATTAATGGTATGCTACAATATGAGCTTTTTCAAATTACAGTTTGCTGCTTTAGCACTCGCACCTGTGTTTCTTTGATCCCCCATTCTCTATTCAACTGCTCAAACCAAACCCAAGCATTCCGTTTATATTGATTTACATTAATCCTTCAGTAACAGCACTTCCTGCTTACTCCAGTTTCATCAATTATTATAATTTAAATAGTAGAATTGAAGAAACATAAGTATATTCTGTCCTTGGTTCCACATGCTACACATGATTTGCAGTTGGAGGATTTTAATTATATGTTTTCAGTGACTCTTGCATATTTTTATTTGGATAATACAGCCAATTCAAGATAGGCATTTGATGAAAGAAGAAGAAAAGGAGGCTCTTTGATTACCTAGAGAGGCTTTGCTCCATTAACACGAATTAATGAAATGAATTTGTAAATGTTTGTTTGAATGCGAATATTAATAAGAAATTGAGGAGAATTTTAGTAGAAACTTTGAAGGAATATAAATGTAAAGGGCAAGCTTGAGATTCAAGTTTGTTTAAGATTCAAAACCTAATGTGTTATGCAGCTCAAAACAATTCTTGATGCAAAAGCAAGAGACCTTGGTATATGAAGCTTAAATAGCAACACATTTAGACAGAGATAAAGCGATAAAATCCTCCATGGCTTCTGAATACAAATGAACAGCAGCAATATGAGACAAAGTTGGCATTTGGAGAGTCTTATCTTGATCCCTTATGGCTATTTGCAATGCTGCAAGCCTTCAGTATTGCTTTTCCAATATTACTTTTCCAATAAAAACATGAGAAATATAGAGGCAAATACAGGAAACAGAGTCAATCATGCAATAGTAGTAAGAATACTCTGAAACTAAAAACATCAAATCTTCCTGGGAGTGGATCAGCTAAAGTTGATAGAAAAAAGGACCAGAGACTAATATCATACATGAGACCTAATCAGCAGATCCATGTTTGCCAAGAAAAGGGCCAACATAGAAATCATTAGATGGAGACAACTAGATGTGGTACATGATCCACACCTTACCTGTGACAACAGCATCTTGGAGCTGCTGGCACCTTTCCCATGCAAGATCGCATCAAATTGATCGTAGACTTAAAATCAAACGATCATCTACTGCATTCTCACCAATTACAACAAACTCATCTTCTAATCCGGGATATATGCCTGCCTCTGCCACATGTGAAACTTTATAAATAGATGCTTCTTGAATAGGCAGGCATGCAGATGAGTTTGCTACAATGTCCACAAGAGCACCATTATCATCTGTCATAAAGACAGTTCCTTTAACCTTGGGGGAGAAAAAAAAATGGAAAAATAGTTGGATCTCATGTGCTGCAAAGAATTATAATAACCCGCAAGTATTAAATAGCTGACTTAATAATATCGATAGAATCACAACAGACTGAAATTAGTAGTTGTACAGAAAAGAAAAGGGCCCAAAATCCAAACATTTAGGCCTAAACTAGAGAGAAAAACAACAATAACATCATCAGATTGTCACATAAGTCGTATAATTTGGTTAAAAGAAAGCATGAAAAGATGTATAGCTTTGTATATTGCTAAATTTAATAAAAAATGCATCCAGGTTTAATAATTCACTTCAAGTTGACACAGAAAAGTTGTCAGTCTAGATGACAAGTTATAAAATCAATTAGCGCCTAGCAATTTAAGATGGCTAGTCGATGACCAAATTACGTCTTGTCAAAATTACAAATCCAATGATATCAGACTAAACCACATTCTATCAAAGTAACAGGCTAGCATTTAAGCTCCAAACATGACCAAATCATGTTAAATACGCGAAATTACAGAAAGAGAGAGAGAGAGAGAGAGGATATGTCGAACCTTGGGACCAACTTGGGCTCGGACCCGTCGTGCTTGTCAAAGGCGGCGAGGAAATCGTCGAGGGTGAAGAAGACACCGTCCATGGGATCGACGAGGCACCTTTCTCGCGCCTCCCGGAATAGCTACTTGAGCCTCACCCGCTCCCGGGTATGGGCTTTGGAGATGGTCACAGCCGCGATGACCACCAGCGACGCAGAGAAGGGGTTCCTCCGTTGGGATCTCGAAGTAGACAAGGGCTTGGAGAGAGGGAAGGCGGCGGAGGAGGGGAATAGAGGCGGCTGCTTCACACCGAAGAACAGCGTCGATAGGGCGGCCATTTCCGACGGCCGAGCGAAGGGAAGAAGACGAGGGAACGAGAGGTCTACTGGAAAAATTAGTTTAAGCTCCCTTATTGCGCATTAAATTACATCAAGCATACTGCACGCGTGCACGACACGTGAGAAAACGTTACCGGATCCGAACCACGCAACTGGTTTAATTTACCCGCTGCGTGAACTCGGCAGATGCGTCGCCGTTTTACTGTAATTATCCAGGCAAATTACTAGTATTATTAGATAAAACTTTTTCCGCGGTCTACAGGCGTTTTCACATATAAGACCCTATCACGTTACACGTATGAGTATCTAAAATAAAATAGAGGCGCTTTTACATATAAACCACCGTATAATACTATTTTCACATATAAGCATGTTAAATAAACCGCCTCGTCCGCTTATTTATAGCGGAATCGCCTCTCTCTCTCTCGAAGCATCTCCAAAACCCTAGAAAAAAGTTCCCGGGGTATCGGCGCCTCGATCTTGGTAATCGGATCATATGATCGGAGCAAACCTAGTTCCAGTTGATTCGAATACGATTTGCGAATCATTGATTCATCCCTTTGTCTCATAATTCTTTCTCTTTTGATCTTGGTTCAGCCGAGGGGAAATGGTCGTCATCGAGCCGGAAGAGAGCAAAGAAGCGCCGGAGAGCCGGCCGGAGCCGAGAGGTCCGGAGGCTTCGGTGGCCCCATCAGAGGAAGGAGCCGGCAGCGAGGACGAAGCTTTTGAGGACGCGCTGACGGACGAGCAGTTGAAGGAGGTCCGATCTCGCTTATTTTTACTTTGATCTGTTTTTATGAATTTTGGATTCTTGTAGATGTGGAAGTCTTTTTTCCCGTGGTTTAAAGTTTAGATTTTTATATGTAATCCGTTGTTAGTACCTGAAATTTGCCTTCTAATTTGTACATAAGATTCTTTATCAATTATGAATTTTGTGGGGTCCTACGAAGGAGTGTTATTTAGGTTTTAAAAAAAAGGTAGGCGATGGACTCGAAAACCAAATGCCATGTTCTTATCTGATGATAAAAGGGATCCAATTTTTTATACAAAAGAGAAATGATCATTGTAATTTCTCTGGTGCACTAAACTTGATGGGATGATCCATGAGTTGGGAAATACCTCCCATAATTTAGGAAAAAATATCTGGGTTATTGGAAACTCGTCCCTAATTGTTTGCAATGGGAACCATATTTCAAACGTTTGGGCTGAATTCTCTTGTTTATATTGGGTGATTTGGGATTTTGCTATAGATAACTGTATAAATTCTGTTGATTTCATTTTTATAGTTATGTTGGTTTTAATCTTGAAGTTTCCGAAATACATTTATTTTTCATGAATTTTGCACTAGCTTTGCCTTACATTGCCTACAACAGTCCTATCTCTGCTAGAATAGTTTTATACATATTACAAAACATATTCGATGCGTGAGTTTCGAATGATACTTTTTTAAACCAACAACTTTGAATTTTACTCGAAAACTCTGAAATTCCTATATGGCGGAAGATATCAATATCTAACCATAATCATAAACAATGGACATTCTCTTATTTATTTGCATTGGGCTTTCCTGCCACATCTTCTACGCCAGAAAATTTCATTTTGTCACTTTTCACCACTGGCATGTCTCATGGTCTATGTTTAGATTCTTTAATCACATATTGGCAGCCTCTGTTGTTTCCTGCAAAGTTCTCATGTCATCTGTAGTCTATTTTCCTATGCAACTCAATCCTTTGTGGTTTTTCAATATCTTCTTCGCATGTTAAAATTTCTTAGCATCATTTCGCATTTTATGCTTATTATTTCCCAATAGTTTAACGCTTACCATATTGAGTTTTTCAGGCTTATGGGATGAGGATTACAGAAGAGCTAGATATAGATGTAAAATCTTATAGGATCAGTTTTCTATAGGAGGAAATTTTTAGTTTTCACTGTAACCTAAAGTATACAAGGATAGTGAATCCTCCCCTTCCAAGATGCATAATACTTGCACAAACAAAATATTGGTTTGAGTTGTTCAGATATATAATCTGCTTTGCCTTTCATTTATTTCAAGCATGGGTTCTCACATTTGTCACTATATCACATCACATAAGTTCTATTCATACTATTTTGGTAGTAATGTATGCTACGAAGCTTTTTAGCTTCTTTTCAGAATACATTGCATTAAATCATCCTTTCCTTGTGAAGCAGAAAGCTCTAAATCAAGCAAATGATGCAAAAGAAGAAGGAAATAAACTTTTTAAGGCTGGGCAGTATGAAAATGCCCTAATGCAATATGAACTTGCGTTGCAAATTGCCTCTGAAGTGCCTTCATCTGAAGTTTGTTCCATATGTCATGCAAACCGCGGCGTATGCTTCCTGAAATTGGTAGGCCATTTTTTCCCCGACATTTTTTCATGGAAAATTTCATATTATTAATTCTGTCTTCTATTCCCAACTTTGAAGATCCACGTATTTAATATCTTAGTGAATCTTATATGAATAAAACCCAGATTTCTGGAAACAAAACTTGATTAATATACTAGAGTCTCCATATCTACTAAATAGTCATAATATTCAGTACAAGTTCTTCTAAAAGCTGCCTGGCTTTTTTTTCTGTGGTCTTTTTTTTTTGTTTTTTTAATGTTTCCATATGTGTCAGCTTCCTTGGTGATATATCCAATTTTTAACTATAACTTTATTTTTCAACCTTCAATGCTACAGAACACTAAATTGTCTCTGTAGTTCTTGGTCTAAAGATGCTTCTAAACTTTATTTGGAAACCTTTGCATGCCTTTTTTTAAGTCGAAGTACCATGTATGCATGAAGGAATTTATATTGGAAGATATTGCATGGTGTCCTGCCATGTTTATGTTTTCAGGAAATGTTTATAATTATTCTTCTAGAATTCTTTGAAAGATGATTTTGCAATGAAGCTTGCTCACATCGTTTTTGTATAAACATTCATTTTTTCTTATTGTAATGGTTGATCGAACTATCATTCTTGCACGGGCTTTATGATTGCCTTATTATGGAATTTAATCATATGTTTGTTTTTAATGGTAAGCCTTTGTTCTTATATATTCCCTTTAACCAAATATATTCATGTAATTTTGAAGATGTCTTTGCTTCCGCCTTTTAAACCCTTTATAATTTGGTCATCTATGACTAGTTCTAAGCATATGCTGTATCCTCTAGCAAGATTTTGTCAGGCACAGGTCTCATTGTATTGTATACTATAGGATAGCACGGGTTGGATTAAACAGACCTGCAATGCTCACCCTGATTTAAGGACCTGTTGGTTCAGGTCAGAGTCAGCATTTATACTCTTTTTAACTTTTTATTTAGGATGATTCCGGTTGCCTGATATCCTCAAAAACTTAAAGAATGTGGAGTTTGGGCTGATCTGATATACACACTTTTAGACTCTAGATAAGCTGCAATTTTTTTTGTCCCCTAGTTATCCAAAATTTCTTATAATTTTTGTCAAAGATTATATAAAAATATTTGTTCCAATCATCCTTGCTTAGTTAAAACACTGACTCCGCTCAATTACCCTAGAATTTCTGGCATTCCTTCTTATGGTATGTGGGTGCTTCTAAGTTGTTTTTTTTTTTTTGAGAAATTGGGAGGGTGAACAGCCCACCCAGAATTCATTGAGGAAATGAAATCCAAGATACACGTCTAAGAGTTGGCCCTATCCATGATGAATGACTGGCACCTGAATGCTGAGATGATACTTAATGGGATGGTTTTAGTGTGAACTGAAAATTGACCTCCTCTCTAAGTTTTGGTTTCCATCGTTTTCAGCAGAAACTTGACTGCTTTCAGTTGACTTTCAGTGGTTTTGGCCAGTTCATCCACAGTTGTCTGAAAATGGTGGTGGAAGTTCTTTCATTTTAGAATTTTATATTGGTGTATACCATGATACTTTTGTCACCCTATCCTTGCGTCTAAGTTGACCTATACCTAATCTAGATTCAGCTTATGGTGGGTCGGGCATTAATCTTGTAGCATTGACCTCATTTGAAAGATCTGATAAATCTATGCTATGTGCAAATGCAACCCACCCTAGAAGGAAAATAGGTTGGTGCCATTCTACCCAATAAGTTATGAAGTGTTTATAACCAGACCTATCTCACCCACTTGCTCCATTATTCATTCAGCTTGTATTTCTTTTCTTTCTGGTACTTCATTCAGCAAGTATTTCAGCTTGATTTTTTTGTCATTGAAGCATTCAATTTTCTTCAGGAAAAATTTAATGACACTATCAAGGAATGCACAAAAGCATTGGAGTTGAATCCTTCATATATAAAAGCACTGCTCAGAAGAGCGGAGGCACATGAAAAGCTTGAACGCTATGAAGAAGCTATTGCAGGTATGGTTAAATGTTTATTTATATATTCTGTTGAAGATTTACTTTGCTGTCATTCATTTTGTTATATAATTTGTTTTCTGTTTCTTTATAAGTTTTTCCTCCAATATATCAGTCACCACTTATTTTGGTAAAAGCTCTGGAGAGAATTGGAAAGTTGCCTAATGGTTCTAATGGATGGATTCTTAAATTGTGGTACTTATCTTGTAAAATTTTCTTGCAGACTGGAAAAAAGTCATGGAGTTAGATCCTTCAAATGATCAAGCTAGAAGGAACATAAGACGGTTAGAGCCTATTGCAGCAGAAAAACGAGAGAAGATGAAGGAAGAGATGATTGGTAAGCTCACATAACATGTATTTCCTTCTCTATATTTATAAACAATTTTTCTTATGCAAATAAAGATAAATTGGATTTCGATGTTTTTTCATTTGACTTTTTGACAAATTCTGATTTATATTTTGCTCTTATGGAATTTGTTGGTTAGTTCTGTCTTTTGTGATGGTGAAATAGGTTTGCAGACTCGTAGAAGACTAAATTTTAGAATTGTAATGTCTACTTATCGCCCTGCCTTCCTATTTTGTAGTCCTTTGTAAATCAAGGGAGATAGATTTTCACTCAACATGAATATGCATTAGGATCAGATATGCCAACCAAAAAATCTTGCTAGAATTAAATTTTCACTTGCATATGGTTTTTGATTCAATAGAAATATCGTTGAACATGCACCAAGTTCAAATATGCCAGCAGAATATCTCGCATTACAATTGTGCTACATCTTTACAACCATATAGCATTTGGTGAATTCTTGTGCTTCATCCATTATTGTTGGATGTCTTTCCTCTCAATTATAATTTGTCAGTCTCATAGTATGGCATATCAACTTTAATTTGACATTTAGAATGAAAGAATGAGATAAAACAATAGGAAACCCATTTTTCTCACTATTTCCATTTCAAGTCATGTCAAAGAGGAAGCTATGCTTCTTTTTACCCATCGAAGAATCTTTCATAGCATTTTTTTAAGATAACACCTTTTGACTCCTTGCAGGGAAGTTGAAGGAGATGGGAAATTCTGTTTTGGGACGTTTTGGAATGAACCTTGACAACTTTAAAGCTGTAAAAGATCCAAATACGGGTTCATACTCCATCCAATTTCAGCGCTAGGCAAGAAAGTTGGAAGTTGGAACACATAGCCAAAAGGAAAAAGATGTATATCGTTCTTATTGTTTGAATGTGAATTTGGACATCTGGTAATGCGGTGTTGGCTGCTTGTTCTATTTATACTGGACAATAGTCCATAGTTGTATCTCTTTCTGGATGAAACAGATCTTTTATGTGCTGTGATCAGTATTTCCTTTATTTCATGCTGTAGGTCTTCTGCTCGGATGAGGAGCAAGTGTGCTTGAGATGACAGAATGTATGAAATGAAATGGTGCGAAATTTCCCCAACCTTTTCATTTCTTAATAAAATGGTGTGAAGAACAAAGTGTTCTCGGGATGCTTGGCAAACGGACAATGCTTATTGGAAGTATATGGAATGATTCAAATTTAATATTCATGAATTTTAATCATATATTTTAGAAAGATTAAAAAGAACATCAACAGTAATTTTAGCTAGGAATGCTTGGCAGGTGAGGCATTGTTAAATCCCCAGATAGTTGGGACAATGCTTATTGGCTGAGAAGGATACACCAACCAGTAATCTCGATGAGTAAATGACTCTTGGATTATTGCTTACTAGTTAGTGATATATTGATGGTACCGAATTATGATCTTTTTGTGAAAGAAAAACATTATGGTCTTTGTGTACGTGCATCTGACTCTGCCTTCTTTTGGGGTTTCGTTAATCGAGATAAATTGCAATAATATCCTGATTCATATCTTATACTGTCAAGATAATATGAAGTGAGGGAGAGAAGAGGATGGGCTCCTATGAAAATCTCTGTCCCCAACCTCTCCTTGCAGGCCCAAAGCCCCCATCTCCATTTAACCCACAAAACCCAAAAGAGAATCCAGTTAAGAATAAAGTTGGGAGAGGAAACAAGAGGGCATGGCTAAAGTGTTGATGGTGGAACAACCCACCGGTCTGTCCCCACTCCTCTCCAATGGCACATTCCTGAACATTTAGGACTTGTTTGATTCACAAACATTTAGGACTTGTTTGATTCACGGAAAGAATTTTCTTACTGTAATATTTTTTTTAAAAAAAGTTGATTTTTGAGAATATTATGCCTAGGAAAATGGTTCTATTATGTTTAGTTGACTATAAAAAATGATATATTTGGTTGAGTATTTACTTTCTGAAATATCTATTATATCCTTAATTATCTATTGATTTTGATAGCTTAAGGGTAGTTTGGAAAAAAAATCTTAATTCCCAACAGGTGGAAAAGTAGCTTTTTCATATCCCTCATGGATTTTTATTTCTCATGGGAATACTACTTTCTTATCTTTCTTTTTTGAAAACTCTAACCAAATAAGAGATTTTTTTTGTTTTTTTTTTTGTTTTTTTTGCTTTAAAAAAGGGGAAGAGGGGAGGAAGGGACAAGCCCACCCCCGCATAGCAGCCTCCACTGGGCCCTCACCCTGCCAGGAGAATGTTCGATGCGGGCAGAAATGACCTTGTGTTGGGCACCCCGGCCGGTTTTACTCATACCCTCCCCATTCGTGGGCCCAGCTCGGTTACCCCTCTAGGCTCCGACACGAATACCACGTGTGAGTACGTCACACCTGGCACCACCGAGGCTACCAGTAGAGCGATAAGCCCTTCCATACCCTGTGTCCAAGTAGGGAGCATCCGGTCTCCACAATTTAATCGATGCCCGTGCGTTTCGAACTTGGAACCACTTGGTTGGAAGTAAGGCCACGCTCCCAGTAGACTACCACCTCAGTGGTGGTCTTTTTTGTTTTTTCATTGACTACACTTTTCTCTTTCTTTTCTCACGAACCAAACAAGACCCTGTGTTCAGGTGAAAGACTATTTCTCATGCAGTTGTTTTTCCTTTTCTTTAAAAGTATCCCATTGCAGTTGAATGGAATAATTTTTGTGGAGGTAAAGTTGAAAATATTCCTAGTTGTTTGTCGATGAAAGTTTATATTGAACCTGTGAAAATCGTCTGATATAATGTGAGAGTGTACAAGAGCTAAAAAAAAAATATGTCTTATTGTGATGTCCGGCTCAGGCCGGCTTAAGCCCAGGCCCGCTTATTAAAGCGGCGCCTCATCAGTTCGTGAAACGGGAGGGGGCACACGCCCTTGTGTTCGAAAACAGAGCATGCACCGCTCTCTCCCTCTCTCTCTCGTTCTCCCATCGACCGCCCCACCGAGCCACGCTGCTCTCCTCTGTCTCCCACGCCTTCTCCTCCTCTCGCGTGCCAAGTCATCTCTTTCTCTCTCCTTCGGTCGTTTATAGACTTATACCCCTTAGGAGTCTAGTCCATCCTAATTTTCTTAGTATCTGATGACAATTTTCATCAAAGTAGTTCTTGCTTTATAGATACTGCATTTGAAAGGGGACAGGAAGGACTTGGAATTTGTGAAGACAAGCCTAGCAGCTGAGGGATTCACTATTGCTGAATGAGTAACGGCAGTTTAAGTTACATGCAGAAATAGCTTCTGTGAGCACATACATATGGCAAGTTTCATATGCTTTCATCTATAACATTTCCGCCTAAGATAACTCTTCATTCAGGGTGTAATGTAGGTTGTAATAACTCTAAACTTCACCTAAAATGGCTGGCTGGAAGATATTATCTGGGTTCCTTAATTCTATATAAGTATTCAAGATCTACCTAGCGAATAACCGAGTGGGATTAAGCACATGCCCATACGAATCCTCACATACTTCCTCCATTTAAGCCTTGACATCCTCATCGGGCTAAGGGTTCAAATTCATTCAAATCTAATCACAAGTACCATGATCGGCCCATGATCAGCTCCAATAGATTCGTACTACAGTGTTCCTCAGTCCACATAGGTTATAAGTATTAGAAGTATGCCCTAGAAGCCAACGTGGCTGACGCATATTTGTAATCTGGGCATAAATTTGTAATTGGACACTTATTAATAAATAAGATTGGGCAATTTATTTTTCATTCATGTTTGTATGTGTCCATGAATCGTCCAAGAAATTAATAGATGATGACGCATAATTTCAAGGAGTTGAGAATTTGAGGCATGTGTCATTAGGGATTAATTTCTAAATGCTCCTGATCGATGGATCTATCACGAGGGACGGTGATCGATCTGCTGAGATTAGTGCACATATCACTTAGTCAGATGGACGAGTCTCGAGTCCACGGTGTAGAGACACTGGAGTGATTATGCAAATACTTGTTAGAGAACAAAGAACTTAGCATGACCAAAGATATTAGTCACATGGATGTCTATCCACTCGTCAGTGATTACTTATGCTGCAGTTGTATGACTGGTCCTTTGACCTGCGATGCCTCAGCTATTCACTATGAGGTTGCTGTAGTTTGACGAGCATGTGAACTTGGGCCCAAGGCATTCGGGTCCTTGTAGTGCGAATTGGCTGCAGTAGGTTAATTTGGGAATAGGGTTGCATCTAGATGGGATCTACCGACCTTGATAGATTAGGAGTGATCCTATGTGATTTATTAGACTGAGTTCGATAAATTCCTGGCCAGGTATTTTGGAAAAAGAGTTTTCCATATCTCGAACTGAAAGTTGTATAAATTTGACATATGACGGACGATGGGGTTTGATGAGATATCCATAACCTCCGTCACATCGGGATCCATGATAGAGGGACTGTATCATACGCTAACTGCACCAAGAGGTTCAGATATTCCATTCTGCTGGGTTGCCACCATATACTGCTAGGTGTCACTAGTGGATTGTGAGACTCGAAGGCATTCACTTGGTGATCAGTGAACCCTAAGAGTAGAACTGAAATCGTTTCAGTCTACTGAAAGGAGTTTCAGTGATATTAAGATGGAGATCTCAATATTTCTCACTACCAGTCAGAATAGAACCTACGGGATCACACACATAGAGGATTTAATTAGTCAGACTATCATAATTGTGATTTGAAATCATAATAGAAATCAATCATCAATATGATTGGTGATTGAATTAACCCACTAAGTGTTAGTGAGTTAATGGAAGAAGAATTAAGTGGAATTGATTGCAATTGGATTGCAATTGGGCTGATTTAATGAGCCAAATCAAATTGGGTTCGACCCAAATTGATTTGGATTCATGATTGGGTCAATTTGATTAAACCAAGATTTGTGCGGATTTTAAATACCACATGTCGTTGTAGGATGAATATGACTTAAGTCATGTTCACACTATGCGGACTTTAAAGTCCACATGGCGTCGTAGGATGCATGCTCCCAAATCAATTAATTCTCCTAATGAGATTAGAAATCCTAATATGATTAGAAAATTAATCAATTGATTATATAGACACATGTCATGCATCTATGAGCACAAGGATTGGACACTTGGCATTAATCCAAGGGTGGGTTATAGTCCCATACTCCTAATAAGATTAGGAGGAGCCCTAAACCCAATCTATAAAAGGGTAGCAAGGGAGAAGTTATGAATTAATTCTCTCCTCTTTCTCTCCACGCCTCCTCTTCTTTCTTTCTCCTTCTCCACGGCAGCAAGGGGTCTTCATCCTCCTCTTCTTCCACGGTAGCAAGGCAAGGAAGATCCACGTGCAAGGTTCCTCCTTCCTCTTCCTCCATCGCGAGCAAGGTTGAAGAAGAAATGGTTCTTCTTTAAGGAGGTATATTGTAAATTTTTATCTTCTAATCTATATGATAGTCATGAGAGGTCTTTGCAAGGAGCTAGCACTCCGGTAAGACCCTATCTCAGATGATTAGATCCTCGTGTGGATACCTGTAGAGGCCGGACAATTGTGTAGCTCAAACAGAAACCTAGATAGATCATCAGACTGCGGTATTCTTCACCTGCAGAATTTTTGAAGATAAGATCATCAAATTAATTTATTCTGATTTTAGTTTCAGTTTTATGAATCTTAATCAACCTTTCTCAGATCCTAATCTCCCCTCCCTAATGAATTCAAAGATCTTCTGGATTTGGATCCAGAAAATTTTTTGAATTCTACGATCCGAGGCGCGTTCATGCAATGAATGACATTCCGTTCGAATTCCGCTGCGAACGTCGCATCGAACGGGACGTAACTCAGCAGTGGTATCAGAGCCATGGTTCTAGGAAGCATGATTAGAACCTAAGGATTGATTACCATATTTTTTGTTGCCCAGTAGATACAACCCAAGAGGGGGGGTGAATTGGGTCTTTTAAAACTTTTATGCTACTTCTAAAACTTTTTGATTAACTATGCTAAGTTGTATAGATGCACAGTGAAAGTTAAACTTAGCAAGGGTTTGATGTATAGACTTCGACTTGATTAAATATGCTTGCAACTAAAGGATGTGCGGATAAGAATTAAGCAAGCAATTTATCTAAGTAAGTAAGTGTGTTAGTTAGACAATAACTAGAGGCATTACAAACACAAAGGACATATAGTGGTTCGGTGCACCCCAGCACCTACATCCACTCCCCAAGACCTCTTGGGAATTTCACTATAATCCTACCGATTACAGCCGGTTGTTTTACAAGCTCACAACCCAACTTGTTGTTTTACGAGTGCACAACGAACTCGGTCGGTTTTCCCAGGCTCACCGACTAGAACCTCTCCGATTGTTTTTCCGGGATCACAATCAAACCCTTACACGTTGGTTTTACCCTCGGCTCACCAACAAACCTATCACCGTTGGTTTTTCCTTTGGCTCACCAACAAACCTTAACCCCTTGATTCAATCTCTTGATTGAATCAAGTTACAAGATATTAAAACAAAGTATAAAACAAAACAAAGCTTCTTAAACAAGCAAATATGACAATATAAACAAATAGAGTAAAGAGAAGCCCTCAAACGAGTTTTGAAGATGGAGGAGCTCGGCTTCTTCTTTACTTGATCCTCCTCTGATTTGGCATGAAGTAGAGGATTCCCGAGGCAGCACACGGATGGAGAGGAAGCTTTCGGATTCACTTGGATGCTCTTCTTCTCTCTATTTCATTTTGGATGGCCCTTTTGTGCTTATGGGAGATTTCCTTTGTAATCTCTTTGAGATCTCTTTCCTAGATGATCTCTCCCACTTCCATGAGTTCTCCCCTAGCTCTCTTCTTGTTTTTATAGCTTTAGATGGCGTGGAAACAAGAATATAGCCGTTAGAGAAAAGAAAAAGAGCCGTTGGACACAGTCTGCATTTCCTGACAATGTTACCGTTGGGATCGGAGTCGACTCGCGCGATCAGGAGTCGACTCGCCTGTTGCAGGAGTCGGCTCGTGCTTTACTGGAGACGACTCGGCCACTGTTCCAAATTTGAATTAAAGTGCATGCCTTGACTGGGAGTCGACTCGTCTTAACCTGGAGTCGACTCGCCAACTTCTGGAGCTGACTTGGCAATTTCGGAGTCGGCTTATCCACTGAAGTCCGTGGATCCAATTTTGAATTTGATCCACTCGAGTCGACTCGACTGTCCTGGGAGTCGACTCGAATCTCAGAGCCCGAACTCCCGATCCTGTCTTTTGGCTCATCCAGTCTTGGAGTCGACTCGAACTTCCTCGGAGTCGACTCGGCTCTCAGTTTCTGAAAGTTGGTCTTCTCCCTTTTGATGTGAAGCTATCGTGGAGTCGACTCGAGCTGTCTGGGAGTCGACTCGAATCTCAGAGGCAGTAACTTGATCTTCTGTCTGTTGATGGTCGCGCAGTCTCGGAGTCGACTCGTGCAATGCGGGAGTTGACTCGAATCTCAGAGTCCCAAAAATGCTCTCTGACTTTTTCCTTGTGTTCCGCTGAGAGTCGACTCTTGCTTTCTTTGGAGTCGACCTACCAACCATCGGAGTCGACTCGCGTTCCACTGGAGTCGACTCGAATCTCAGACCCGAAAACTGCTCTCTGACATTTTTGCCTGTGACTCCTAGGAGTCGACTCATACTTCTCCGGAGTCGACTCGGTAAACATTGGAGTCGACTCGAATTCCTCAGGAGTCGACTCGAAGACTATTCTTTTGAATTTTTTCCTTTGATTTTACTCCTCCAATTTGAATCCTTTGAACTTTAAGCTTGGGCCAATAAATTGTAGCTTTCTTCCAACTTGAGAGCTTTGGAGGCCTTCTTGTGTTCTCCCAACTTGCTATGTTCCTTGCAAAATAAATATCTTTCTCCTTGCAACATAAACATTAGTATCTATACTTCAAGGTTTTGTGATCATCAAAATCAATCTATGAATCAATCTTTGGGTCATCAATCTCCCCCTTTTTGATGATGACAAAACTTGGAGTATATGCAATATAAAAGATATTGATTTCTAGAAGTAATACATAGCTAAGTTGCATGAAGTAGAAAACATATATATGTAAAAACATACTTCATGATAATGCTTTAGATTTAATCAGCTTAACACAATCTTAAGCTGATTTGTATTCAATTCAAAGCATAAAGGCATTATGAGCATATACTTAGATATTTGCATATACTTAGATATTTCTCCCCCTTTTTGACAACATCAAAAAGATAGAAAAACATTAAGCACAAAGATAAGAACACTCAAATATTTCTTTCCCTTATTGTACTCTAATTTGAATGTTAAATTATTGCAAGGATATGAATCATATAACTTAAGGCAATAATATTGGAATCAGATTAGTGAGCACAGATCAGAGCCAATTAAGATAGTTTTCAAGAAGTTTTCTAAGTTGATACCACAGATAGTTTTTTTAATCAAGTGTAGGTGGAATCTTCCTTAGGTTAATTCAAGAAGTGGAAATTTAACCTCTCTTCAATAATAAGTGTGAAAGCTTGTTCATTTAAGATCTTGTGCCCAATCTATTAAGTATTTTATCAACATGAGAGCAATTTAACTAATTTTCTGAGTATAAGAGCAATATATTAAGTATGATTGCAAAGTGCTTTTATGGTGTAAAAATATTGTGGCATAAATACCAAAATATGAAATCATGCAATTTTTGATACATCTTAGAGCTCTTTTAAAGACTTTCTTTTATTTCTTTAGAAAGTAAGCACAATTTGATACATAAAAATATGAATTGGCACACAATTTAAGTTCTAAAGATCAAGTCAATTAGGACTCATTAGTGAATATCAAAATAGGTTTTCTAAAAGATGCTCAAGAAAATTTTACACGTTATTCTCCCCCTTTTTCATTGAGTTAGAGGCTCTTTAAGCTCAACTTGCAATTTGGTTCATGATTTATGCATAAGATATACTAACCAAATAACACGCCTCAAGGTGTATCATAAAGATTTTCAGATTAAATTTCAGATGATACATATTGGAGAGTATTAGGATCATTTTTCATTTTGTATTCTTCCTCTCTCCTTTAGTTATAGATATACGCGATTAAGTTCCGTGAGACCTCTCCTTCTGAAATTTTCTTTCTCCCCCTCAATTGATCATTCCATTTAAGAGTTTAGAATCCTAAGATAATGTTCAATAAAATTGTCAATCTCAAAAATATATTTTCTATAAGTTTCAGCTTATTTTCATAAGACTCAGGGTTTGAGATAAGACAACCTTTATAGAACTCATCTCAAGGTAATTTAAAGCATGTCTTGCAATATAAGGAAGTTCATAAAAATCAATCCATAAGATTTAAGGTATACATCAAATTGAAGTAACTTTAGGATAAGATACTGAATATCTAAAGCTCCCCCTCAAAAGATGCGTACTTCTTTAATCATTCTTTTCTATTGTTGAATTTCAGATTTTAATGATAAACGTGAATAAGACTGAAATTCTATGATATCGAGAATGTAGAGTAATCTAGTATTATTCAAAATTTGTGGCAATTACTCTTTCTAATCCTTCAAGAACAAGTTATGCTTTCTCTTAATCTTAGAGAAAATGTATAGAAATATTAAACAGAAAATGATTCATTTTAAGCTCAGTTTCTTTCAAAAGCATTTACATTTTCTTTCTCTTAGAATCATTTGAGTGAGCTGAAATATTTCTAGCTTTAAGATCATTCACTCTATATATATTCTGATGGAAGTCTTGAAGAATGTAGGAGAGAAAAACATATAGATGATCATTGAGGTATATAGATTTATAGAACTCAATTACTTAATCACAGTTTTTCAGCAATGTATACATGAAACACAATAAATCTCTTTTTAATATCAAAATAAAATTATATATTTAGAAATTTTTGTTTGCAATCAAGATCATCGAAAGACACATCATTTGGACCAATATTGGTACACTGTAAGGATAAGAAATGATATGTTTCAGATGCGTATCGGGTCAAACAATCAAGGCATCAGAATTATTCTATTTTTCTTAAACTGTAGTTTTTATATAGGAATCATATTGAGTTTAAAAATCAGATTCTGAATTTTATAAAGATTTTCAATAGAGGCTTTTAAATCATGATTTGAGATATGTATCTTTCACATTGAAGCTCATCTTAAATTATTACGATTGAAAAGTACATATTTCAATAACATTAAGGCACTTTCAGAATCTTTGTGTTTAATTTTGAGTTTTGATACAAAATAAAGGATATTTTAACAAGTATTAGGACATTATGTATCAAAGTTAGGCGAGTAGAAAGATAGATCAAAATCAATTTATTTTTTCTAAATAGAGATATTCTTCTCTTCTCCTTTCTACAATGATTGTGAATGAATCTATTTTATTTCTTTTCAATAGGATCAAACAAAAGATGTTATGTAGCAATTCAAACATTCAATCAAATTGTCCAAGTATGAAGCATTACAAAATATTGAGAACCCATAAATCAAGACATCATACCATATGCAAAACATCTCATGTGTTAAATCATGCATTAAAATATTAAGAACAAGCATGTCAAGGATCCAAATCAATACTTTTCAAATAAACTCCCCCTATTTAAATATAATCTTGCAATGATTTCATCCTTAAAGTGTGTTTTCAAGTGATTAAGGAATTGAATTGATTCTTCTTATATATTTTCATTTACTTTGTCTTTCATTTTTACTTTCTTATGCTCTATACTGTATTTGCTCCCTATCCGGTGGAGTTGGAAGGGACACGAGGTACTACCACTAGCCTCCCTCTTGTGCCGTCCCTAATATGCCCTACACCGAATAGTTGGGTCAAATAGTGCCGGGTACTACCACTAGCCTCCCCATTGGCACCATTCCTATGATGAGCAATATAGAAAGGTTAAAATGTTTACTTCAAACTCTTCCTGTTTGAGTGTAATTAATTATAGATTTTATCCCTTCCAAATGTGCCGAATATTTTATGCTTGTTTTGCTTTTCCTTAAGATTGGAGTACTTGCTTTTGCCTAGATTTTTCATCTCTTGAGTAATATCCATTTTCTTTTCTTTATCTCTCTCTCTCTTCATTATTCTCAAGTAATTTACATGAAAGAGCAGAATAATGAAATAATCTTATGTATCATATAGATGTATATTATGCAAACAATATTTTCATTGTGCTCAAGGATTCATAACTTCTCACAAGTTATTTTAAATCAAAATTTTATGCATAAACTTGTGTATTTCATGATTATGACATAGGCAAAGATATATTATAGTTTGGGCAAACCATGAAACAATTTCTAAACGTATAAGTCAATCAATATATGTATATATAGACATGATATCAAAAATTAATAATTAAAGACCTTAATCATGCCATAATAAGATTTAAGTTATTGACTTTGCTCAATGAATTTATGAGAGAAGTATCTAGAATTACCAATTCATTCTGCATTCTTCAGTCAAATACCTACTAGATTTCTTATGTATGAACTTTTGGCTGAAGAAGGTCCTCTCTCTTGTTTGCATGTGAATGTTTATTGTATCTTACATGGAGATATCCTTCAAGTTGAGATCTCTCATTTTCTTGTTAAAGGATCCTGTATTATTAACAAACTCCTTTTCTTTCTTGAAAGAAAGTCATTAGTTTCTTCAAGATACAAAACATTTATCCAACATATTTATTTTTTTTTTATAACTAGATGACTCAATATAAGATATGACAATAGTTGAATATTGAGTCACTTTACTCAAGAGATTGCCTAAATATAAGCAAGCACATATCATTTGAACTAAAGAGATAGATTCATTAACCAAGATAGTTTAAGTCAATTTAGTTTAGATTCTATTTGCTTAAGATAATTATCAATAAGATATGTTAACTATGTTTTAATCAATTTATCTTTAACATTTGTTTCTATCAAAATTCAGATTATGATTTATTTGTTATCAATAAAATATGATTAATTAAAGTTAGATTGAAGTCTTGCACAAGGTCACATAATGAGCATACAATCTGGTCTACTAGCTGTATGATAAAATAATTATTCTATCATGCTTCAATACAGCTTTAACACAATAGATCTACTTTGCTCATCCTTTTCAAATTCTACAAGATGGGGTCATAGATATACCTTCTTCATGCCAATCTTCTATAAGAGTTTTCTTGTGGACTAACGTTGGTCAATGAAGATCCCCTTTCCTGTTTGTCTTAATTTGGAGTTTGAGAGAAGATGTTAATTCATTCATCATATTTCAAACTCACTTTGCAATATAACTCTTCATTAGTATAACCAAAAATGATGTCATCAATGCATACTTTGAGCAAATAAGATATCACAAATTCATCTTTTTGATGCATAGATTTATCACTATTACTTTCTATCAAAAATGTTGCTTAAGCTTTTATATATCATGCTTTTGATGCTTGTTCTAAATCACATATTGCTTTATCATATATGTAATGTGTATTTTTAAATATGGTGGTTATTTTTCATAGATCTCCTTTTTAATGAAGTAACCACATAGGAGTGACTTCTACACATTCATTTGACAGAATATAAAGCTCATGAAGCAAGCACATGATAATGATGATCTTTACTTCTAATCATGCAAGAATCTTTATCAAGATCTATTTCCTCTTTTCTTGATTTAGTCTTTTAGTAGTCATCAATTTTTCTTCATTAAGTGCATATGTAAAAGATTAATCATTTAATTTGATTTTAGTATTTTGATAATAAATCATTAGTCTCATAAAGAATAAAATGAATTGATACTTCTACAACTAGAATTTTTCATGAATGTTCTATATGCATTGCTTGATGAATGATATCCAAGGATAGACATATCTCTATCAGATTTGGCATTATTTTCATAATAACATGTACGACTGAAAAATATGAAAGATATGCAATGGTTCATTTTCCATTTTTCAGAAGATCAAAATTTTCATCAAAAATAGAAATCATATGTATGACAAGCAGTGATGATAGTCTTTTAAAAATTATTTAAGTAGATGACTATCATACATAATTGTCTTTTTCATTTCTTCAAGAATTCTATTAATCCTATTTTGCTTATGGTGTCCTTGGTGCTGAAATCATTGGATTTAATATTATTTTCTGTATAACCTTTATCAGGATTTTGGTTTTCAACACTGTGCCATGATCTTCACAGTTTGGAAACCTTTATCATTTGAACCACTTTTACAAGATTTAGTAAATACAGAAAAATACTTCAGTTTTATTTTTCAAGAATAAATCCAATGTAAGCTTTTGAAAAACTTGGAGATGGAAACAACATCTTTAGATTTAGAAATGATTTTTGTTTGTTTCCTTAGTTTGCATGCATAGCAAAACTTTGACCTTTAAGTAGATAATCTAAGTAAGCCTATGGCAAGGTCTTTTGAGATTAAGTACATACTAGCCTGAGTTGATTTTATATGCCAAGGATGGTTTCTTGGTATTCATAGTGCATATATTCAAAAGCATACCAAGTACACATTATCATATCTATGATCAATAAACAATAATGCCATGGATAATAACTCTCAATCAAGCATATAGAGAATTCATAGAGTTATTCTTAATAAATTGATTAATCATTTAGCAACTTATCCAATAATGAGTAAAGTATACTAAAAAATGAAGAGATTTGATTATATTTCCAAAAGTATTTTCTATATCACAAAATTGATCACTACTAGCAAATCATATCAAATACTAAAGCACAAATAATGATGAGATGCAAGAATTACTGATTTCATTATTATTTTTTTTTGTTAATAACTTTTTAAGTTTCTTTATGTTCCATAGGTACCTTGGTACACCTATGTGTACATCCTCATTTTCTCATTTTGGGTACCCAAGCTTGCTTGAGTCCTTGAGAGTTAGGACATATGGTTCCTTTTGGAACCCATATCTGTTTAATAGTAATAACTTTACCATTTGATTTAATTATACTAGAACGATAGGTAAAGTTGTTATTCTCATCCTTTTCATTTTTGAAATAAGTTATCTTATTTAATGGTTTGCTTGGTAAATTGATAACCTTTTTCTCTAGAGATTTATGGCTAAGTGAAGGAGTCAAGCTAAATTTTGATTTATCAAAATCAGCATGTTGGCTTTCAAACATCATTTTTAATCTTTCTGAACTTACAGTGAATTTGTTAATAAAACATCTTAATTGGTTAATTTCTTTACTTAAGTTTTGATTTTCTTTAATTAAGCTATGATTTTTCTGAATCAATTCTTCTGAAAATGACCTTAAGCTTTCATTTTCAGAATTTAGTTTCTTAAGATTTTTATTCTTTACAGTTAATTTTCTACATTCACTATACAACTCATGAAAAGCATTTAATAATTCATCATAAGAGAATTCTTCTTGAAAATCATTTGAGGTAAGAGTAGATTCAGATTTTACCTTGTATTCTTGTGCCATAAAGCACAAGTCAGTTACCTCTTGTAGTTTCTTGGAGCTAATATCATCATTGTTGCTCCTAACCTTTATTTTTTGGCTTGACTCTTTCTTGGTCAAGGCTTTCTTCCTTTTTATCTCTTTCTTCCTTTCTTCTTGCTTCCTCTTTTTCTTTGTCTTTAGGAAGCTGATTTGCCTCGGAGTCGACTCGGATCTTATTGGAGTCGACTCGACTAACTTGGGAGTCGACTCTGAGCTACTTGGAGTCGACTCGACTGAGGGAGATTCATCACCCTTTTCTGCAGTCTCATTGTTAGTATATAATTGAAGCATATGAGAGCTAATCTGAGATTTATCATAAATATTTTCTAAAGTATCCCAGATCTCCTTAGCAGATAAGCATGCAGAAATTTCATTAAACTTTATTTCTTGAATAGCACAATATAATATGTTCATAGCATTAGCATTTAATTGTACTAAGTCCTTCTCATTAATATGAGAGAGTGTGTGAAGGTCATTTGTTATGATTTTCCATAAATAATAGTTTTGTGATTGAATAAAAATGCGCATGCGTATTTTCCAATGTGGGTAGTTTATACCATTAAACAGTGGAGGTGTATCAATTGATTGTCCTTCTCCTAGAAAACTATCTATTTGAGTTGTCATGATCTTTGGCTCTAGTCGGTTAAGACTACAAATAATATTTGAGCACCTGCTCTGATACCACTTGTTGTCCAGTAGATACAACCCAAGAGGGGGGGTGAATTGGGTCTTTTAAAACTTTTATGCTACTTCTAAAACTTTTTGATTAACTATGCTAAGTTGTATAGATGCACAGTGAAAGTTAAACTTAGCAAGGGTTTGATGTATAGACTTCGACTTGATTAAATATGCTTGCAACTAAAGGATGTGCGGATAAGAATTAAGCAAGCAATTTATCTAAGTAAGTAAGTGTGTTAGTTAGACAATAACTAGAGGCATTACAAACACAAAGGACATATAGTGGTTCGGTGCACCCCAGCACCTACATCCACTCCCCAAGACCTCTTGGGAATTTCACTATAATCCTACCGATTACAGCCGGTTGTTTTACAAGCTCACAACCCAACTTGTTGTTTTACGAGTGCACAACGAACTCGGTCGGTTTTTCCAGGCTCACCGACTAGAACCTCCCCGATTGTTTTCCCGGGATCACAATCAAACCCTTACACGTTGGTTTTACCCTCGGCTCACCAACAAACCTATCACCGTTGGTTTTCCCTTTGGCTCACCAACAAACCTTAACCCCTTGATTCAATCCCTTGATTGAATCAAGTTACAAGATATTAAAACAAAGTATAAAACAAAACAAAGCTTCTTAAACAAGCAAATATGACAATATAAACAAATAGAGTAAAGAGAAGCCCTCAAACGAGTTTTGAAGATGGAGGAGCTCGGCTTCTTCTTTACTTGATCCTCCTCTGATTTGGCATGAAGTAGAGGATCCCCGAGGCAGCACACGGATGGAGAGGAAGCTTTCGGATTCACTTGGATGCTCTTCTTCTCTCTATTTCGTTTTGGATGGCCCTTTTGTGCTTATGGGAGATTTCCTTTGTAATCTCTTTGAGATCTCTTTCCTAGATGATCTCTCCCACTTCCATGAGTTCTCCCCTAGCTCTCTTCTTGTTTTTATAGCTTTAGATGGCGTGAAAACAAGAATATAGCCGTTAGAGACAAGAAAAAGAGCCGTTGGACACAGTCTGCATTTCCTGACAATGTTACCGTTGGGATCGGAGTCGACTCGCGCGATCAGGAGTCGACTCGCCTGTTGCAGGAGTCGGCTCGTGCTTTACTGGAGACAACTCGGCCACTGTTCCAAATTTGAATTAAAGTGCATGCCTTGACTGGGAGTCGACTCGTCTTAACCTGGAGTCGACTCGCCAACTTCTGGAGCTGACTTGGCAATTTCGGAGTCGGCTTATCCACTGAAGTCCGTGGATCCAATTTTGAATTGATCCACTCGAGTCGACTCGACTGTCCTGGGAGTCGACTCGAATCTCAGAGCCCGAACTCCCGATCCTCTGTCTTTTGGCTCATCCAGTCTTGGAGTCGACTCGAACTTCCTCGGAGTCGACTCGGCTCTCAGTTTCTGAAAGTTGGTCTTCTCCCTTTTGACGTGAAGCTATCGTGGAGTCGACTCGAGCTGTCTGGGAGTCGACTCGAATCTCAGAGGCAGTAACTTGATCTTCTGTCTGTTGATGGTCGCGCAGTCTCGGAGTCGACTCGTGCAATGCGGGAGTCGACTCGAATCTCAGAGTCCCAAAAATGCTCTCTGACTTTTTCCTTGTGTTCCGCTGAGAGTCGACTCTTACTTTCTTTGGAGTCGACCTGCCAACCATCGGAGTCGACTCGCGTTCCACTGGAGTCGACTCGAATCTCAGACCCGAAAACTGCTCTCTGACATTTTTGCCTGTGACTCCTAGGAGTCGACTCATACTTCCCCGGAGTCGACTCGGTAAACATTGGAGTCGACTCGAATTCCTCAGGAGTCGACTCGAAGACTATTCTTTTGAATTTTTTCCTTTGATTTTACTCCTCCAATTTGAATCCTTTGAACTTTAAGCTTGGGCCAATAAATTGTAGCTTTCTTCCAACTTGAGAGCTTTGGAGGCCTTCTTGTGTTCTCCCAACTTGCTATGTTCCTTGCAAAATAAATATCTTTCTCCTTGCAACATAAACATTAGTATCTATACTTCAAGGTTTTGTGATCATCAAAATCAATCTATGAATCAATCTTTGGGTCATCATTTTTAATCTGATTTTTAAAGGAATTATGCTTGCTAGATTTTCTGCGTGCTGAAATTTCAGGTTGCTGAAATTTTCAGCATGCAGATTTTTTTTTGCTATAATTTTGCAAATTATTTTAGAATTGCAATTAGATTACAATGTTTTAAATCAAGTAATGTATGATCTGAAATCCAGAGAATAGCATAATAGGTTTAAAATTTCAGATCTGAAAATATATATGAGATGCATATGGTAATCATAATGTTCATACTTGTTTAAGGTTATGTTTAAAATAATGTATGCATGAGATGTATGTATTAGTTAAACAAAAATTTATTTGCATGAGATGTAAATAAAATCCTTAAACAATAGGACATTTACATAAGATGTAAACTGAAACAATTATGTCATTTACATAAGATGTAATCACATAATATATCAAAGAGTTTCATAATTACATAGGATGTAAACCTGAACCAATGTGACATTTACATAAGATGTAAATTGAATGACATATGGTATGGGGTAGATGGTTACATTAGATGTAAATCCCAAGAGACCTAAAACCTTCCTAAATCAATCGAGAGTGAACGATACATTGAGCTAGCCATATTTGATTAATTGATCTAATTGGTGTCTAGGCAAGCTCAAAGGTGGTTACTTAATTAGGACCTTACTCTCTGAGTAATGAGAGCCTCCCACCTGCTTACCTTGCCAATTGATCGATTACCTCCTATGGAAAGCTCAAAGTTGGAATCACTAAGATCTGATTACCCAATATTAAGTCGATTGGTCTTCCACCGTAGTAGAGTTGCTAAGATCTTTCCGGCGTTGATTAGTCTCGGCTGGATACAGTGGGCTAGTTGCATCGGAGGATTGAACCTCTCTATTAACATGAGATGTTGTGGGGTAAAGGTGGGGTTGGGCTCCAATAACTGTTAGGTGAGGACCCAATCACAGCTTTATTTTCGCGGGATATACGGTGGGTCTGACTTAACTAAGGAACGGGTCCAATAACTGTTAGGTAAGGTCCTTATGACTTGGAGACCAGGTTAGCTCAATATACTTAGGAAGCATTATACAAGAGTTGTACACTCATCGTCTATGTGTCTCCAATAACTGTTAGGTGAGGTGACATGTAGATTGGTGGGACTGCAGCACTCCACTCAAAATCCTAAGTCGCAGGTTTCCGTATCTTTATCAGGGAAGTACGAGAGATCTGAGAAATAGTGGAAGGATTTGATTCAATTTTGTTTTAAAAGTCCCTAAAATAAATTAATGTCAAATACAAATTTCTAATTAAAATCTTTACTCTCTGCAGATGTCAATGGCTTCCAATCCGATAGTTCGAATTCTAGATAACAATAGGTTGACCGGACCAAACTATAAAGATTGGCTCCGCAACTTAAAGATTGTCTTGAGTTGCGAAAAGATAGCTTATGTTCTTGACCATGAACTCCCGGTGTTACCAACCCGTGCAACCAATGAACAGCGTGAGACGTATGCAAAATGGTTGGATGACGACAATAAGGTTAGTGCTACATTTTGGCATCCATGTCCAATGAATTACAATGCCAGCATGAGAGCATGAAGATTGCTAAGGACATACTTGATCACCTACAAGAGTTGTATGGTGAACAGAGTCGCGCAACGAGGTTTGAAGTGTCCAAGCGGCTCTTCAAAGCCAAGATGCGCGATGGGCAGTCCGTCCATGAACATGGTTTGACCATGATCAAGGATCTTGAGGAGATTGAGAAGCTTAGCATGACCATGCACAAGGATTTGCAAACGGATTTGATCCTACAATCGTTGCCATGTTCATATGGGCAGTTTATTGTAAACTACCATATAAATAAAATTGAATGCACCAAACTTGAATTGTTGAATATGTTGGTAACAACTGAGGGAGCCTTGAAAGGTTCAAGGGGCACAGTTCTCGCTGCTGAGCTAGCTTCTACTTCCAAGAGAAAGTCTACTGGGAAGAAGAAGAAGCCTGCGAAGAAGCAGAAGACCGAGAAAAAGCCGAAGAAGGAAGTTCCTAAGAAGAAGGCCGAACCCAAAGAAAAATGTTTCCATTGCAATGAAGACGGCCATTGGAAGAGAAATTGTCCTATCTACATGGGAAACATAAAGAGCAAGAAGGATGACACGCCTTCTGAAGGTATGTCTAATATGCTCATTATTGAAACTAATCTAACGGTTTTTTCTATTTCCTGTTGGGTTATAGACTTTGGTTTTAGTGTTCACTTGTGCACTACCATGCAGGGTCTAAAGGAAAGTAGAAGGCTTATGGAAGGTGCGGCAACCCTAAGAGTTGGCAATGGAGCAAGAGTTGCTTTTGTTGCTGTAGGCACATTCCCTTTGCATTTACCGTCAGGATTTAGTTTGATACTTAGAGATTGTTATTTTGTACCTGGTGTTAGCAGAAATCTGATTTCTGTATCTTGTCTAGCATAGGAACATTATGAATTTAATTTCAATAAAGACTACGTTTCTGTTTATTTATGAAATAAACTATTTGGACGTGGTTTTATGATTGACGGTCTCTATCACTTACATATGGATGTATCTGTGAACGTATTTGAGCATATAGTGAGTACCATAGGATCAAAAAGATCTAAAGATGGAATAAATCAAAAGTATTTATGGCACCTCAGACTTGGTCATATAGGAGAAGACAGAATTAACAAATTGGAGAAACATGGGCTTTTGAGTTCATTGACTTCTGAGTCATATCTGATTTGTGAATCCTGCTTTCAAGGAAAAATGACCAAATTACCCTTTGTAGGACATGGGGAGAGGTCCACTGAAATACTTGCCCTAGTACACACTGATGTGTGTGGCCCATTCGATGTATAGGTTAGGGGTCAATTTTTCTACTTTATTACTTTTACCGATGATTTCTCACGGTATGGTTATGTCTATCTTATGAGACATAAATCTGAAGCATTTGAAAAGTTCAAAGAATTCAGATTTGAAGTAGAAAAACAGATAGGAAAACTCATTAAGGTTCTTCGATCAGATCGAGGAGGAGAATACCTTAGTGGAGAGTTTCGCAATTATCTCAAACAAAATGGTATAGTTTCACAATGGACACCTCCTGGAACACCTCAACTCAATGGAGTGTCAGAAAGGGGGAATCGGATTCTATTGGATATGGTCAGGTCCATGATGAGCTTCATTGACTTACCCTTATTCTTGTGGGGAGATGCCCTACTTACAGCTATCTATATATTGAATAGAGTTCCCTCTAAGTCCGTTCCTACCATACCGTATGAGATATGGCATGGTAAGAAACCAAGTCTTGGTTATCTCAAGATTTGGGGATGTCCAGCCCAAGTCAAGCGACAACAGGCGGACAAGTTAGAGTCTAGGACAATTGTTGCTCGTTTCATTGGATATCCTAAAGAGTCGTTAGGATACAATTTTTACATCCCAGAAGATCACAAAGTATTTGTGAGCTGACATGCCATCTTCTTGGAAAAATAGTTTATTCTTGATAGAGGCAGTGGGAGAAAAATTGAGCTCGAAGAGAAAGTCTCTGAAGAGCAACGAGCAATTGAGCCTAGTGAACCTATTCACATTGAGCCAATACATGAAGAACCTCGTCCACTTCGTAGATCCAGTAGGATCTCCCATCCTCCTGAAAGATACTTAGGTATGCTTACAGAGAAAATAGTGGAAGAGTTCCTCATGGGAGAAAGAGATCATAGTAATGATCCCAATGAATAGTGTATGCCATGCTATGTACTCGACCTGATATAGTACATGCTGTGAGTGTCATGAGCAGATATCAGTCAAATCCAGGCGAGGATCACTGGATAGCTGTGAAAAATATCCTTAAGTACTTGAGAAGGACTAAGGATCTGTTTTTGGTCTTTTGGGGAGGCACAGAGTTAAAGGTAGAAGGATATACTGATTCAGACTTCATGATTGATCCTGATGATAGAAAGTCTACATCAGGATATATATTCTTATGCAATAGAGGATCGGTAAATTGGAAGAGTTCCAAGCAACCGATTATTGCAGATTCTACCATGGAAGCAGAGTACATTGCTGCATCGGATGCTGCGAAGGAAGCATTCTGGTACAAGAAGTTTGTCGAAGAGCTAGGAGTCATGTCATTAGATGCCATAACCCTTTTTTGCGACAACAATGGCACCATAGCACTGGCTAAGGAGCCGAGGTCTCACTAGAAGTCCAAGCACATGGAGCGGCGATTTCATCTAATTCGCGACTATCTCGAAAAAAATATGTAGAGGTGCAGAGAGTAGACTCCACTGATAATGTGGCGGATCCATTTACTAAGCAGCTGAGTCAGAAGAAATTAGAAGTCCATCTTGAAAAAATGGGACTTAAATATATGTCTGATTGGCTTTAGTGCAAGTGGGAGATTGTTAGAAGTATGCCCTAGAAGCCAACGTGGTTGACGCATATTTGTAATTTGGGGCATAAATTTGTAATTTGACACTTATTAATAAATAAGATTGGGCAATTTATTTTTCATTCATATTTGTATGTGTCCATGAATCGTCCAAGAAATTAATAGATGATGACATATAATTTCAAGGAGTTGAAAATTTGAGGCATGTGTTATTAGGGATTAATTTCTAAATGCTCCTGATCGATGGATCCATCACGAGGGACGGTGATCGATCCGCTGAGATTAGTGCACAGATCACTTAGTTAGATGGACGAGTCTTGAGTCCATGGTGTAGAGACACTGGAGTGATTATGCAAGTACTTGTTAGAAAACAAAGTACTTAGCATGACCAAAGATAGTAGTTACATGGATGTCTATCCACTCGTCAGTGACTACTTATGCTGCAGTTGTATGACTGGTCCTTTGACCTGCGATGCCTCAGCTATTCACTATGAGGTTGCTGTAGTTTGACGAGCATGTGAACTTGGGCCCTAGTCATTCGGGTCCTTGTAGTGCGAATTGGCTGAAGTAGGTTCATTTTGGAATAGGGTTGCATCTAGATGGGATCTATCGACCTTGATAGATTAGGAGTGATCCTATGTGATTTATGAGACTGAGTTCGATAAATTTCTGGCTAGATATTTTGAAAAAAAAGTTTTTCATATCTCGAACTGAAAGTCGTATAAATTTGACATATGACGGACGATAGGGTTTGACGAGATATCCATAACCTCCGTCACGTCGGGATCCATGATAGAGGGACTGTATCATACGCTAACTGCACCAAGAGATTCAGATATTCCATTCTGCTGGGTTGCCACCACATACTGCTAGGTGTCACTAGTGGATTGTGAGACTCGAAGGCATTCACTTGGTGATCAGTGAACCCTAAGAGTAGAACTGAAATCGTTTCAGTCCACTGAAAGGAGTTTTAGTGATATTGAGATGGAGATCTCAATATTTCTCACTACCAGTTAGAATAGAACCTACGGGGTCACATACATAGAGGATTTAATTAGTCAGACTATCATAATTGTGATTTGGAATCATAATAGAAATCAATCATCAATATGATTGGTGATTGAATTAACCCACTAAGTGTTAGTGAGTTAATGGAAGAAGAATTAAGTGGAATTGATTGCAATTGGGCTGATTTAATGAGCCAAATCAAATTGGGTTCGACCCAAATTAATTTGGATTCATGATTGGGTCAATTTGATTAAACCAAGGTTTGTGCGGATTTTAAAGACCACATGTCGTTGTAGGATGAATATGACTTAAGTCATGTTCACACTATGCGGACTTTAAAGTCCCCATGGCGTTGTAGGATGCATGCTCCCAAATCAATTAATTCTCCTAATGAGATTAGGAATCCTAATATGATTAGAAAATTAATCAATTGATTATATAGACACATGTCATGCATCTATGAGCACAAGGATTGGACACTTGGCATTAATCCAAGGGTGGGTTATAGTCCCATACTCCTAATAAGATTAGGAGGAGCCCTAAACCCAATCTATAAAAGGGTAGCAAGGGAGAAGTTATGAATTAATTCTCTTCTCTTCCTCTCCAACCCTCCTCTTCTTTCTTTCTCCTTCTCCACGGCAGCAAGGGGTCTTCATCCTCCTCTTCTTCCACGGTAGCAAGGTAAGGAAGATCCACGTGCAAGGTTCCTCCTTCCTCTTCCTCCATCGCGAGCAAGGTTGAAGAAGAAAGGGTTCTTCTTTAAGGAGGTATATTGCAGATTTTTATCTTCTAATCTATATGATAGTCATGAGAGGTTTTTGCAAGGAGCTAGCACTCCGGTAAGACCCTATCTCAGATGATTAGATCCTCGTATAGATACTTGTAGAGGCCGGACAATTGTGTGGCTCAAACAGGAACCTAGATAGATCATCAGACTGCGGTGTTCTTCACCTGCAGAATTTTTGAAAATGAGATCTTCAAATTAATTTCTTCTGATTTTAGTTTCAGTTTCATGAATCTTAATCAACCTTCCTCAAATCCTAATCTCCCCTCCCTAATGAATTCAAAGATCTTCTGGATTTGGATCCAGAAAATTTTTTGAATTCTACGATCCGAGGCGCGTTCATGCAATGAACGACGTCCCGTTCGAATTCCGCTGCGAACGTCGCATCGAACGGGGCGTAACTCAGCAATGAGACGGGTCTGATACCTTTTTCTCCAGTTTTCTTCAGAAGGTACTATCATATTATTAGGTTGGAGGTGACGATTGATGTCCAGTAGTTCTTTTCGTCTGCGACGATGCTTGATGAATGGAAGCAGACCATCATCACCCTAATTTCGAAGAGACAGAATCCAGTGGAGCCGAGCTACTTTTGATTGATCAGCTTGTGTACCACCTGGTATAAGGTTATGGCAAAGATTCTGGTCTAGAGGATGAGGGGCATCCTACCTAAACTCATCTGCCCTGAGCTGGGGGCCTTTGTTAGGGGGTAATCCATCTCCGACAACATGCTCATTACTCACGAGTTAATGTCTAATCTTCAGAGGGCGCCAGGGCGCAGATGTCTGATGGGTGTCAAGCTCGATATGGAGAGAGCCTACGATAGGATGATGTGAGACTTCGTGACTCACTCCTTGGAGGGTTTTGGCTTTCACATGCTTCAGATTAGGTGAAGTTAGGGGTGTATTCAGGGGTGTTTTCAGACCCTGTCTTTTGCCATACTGGTCAACGGCTCCCCCTTGCAGTTCTCCGGGTCATTAATAGGGCTGAGGTAGGGATGCCCCTATCATCGCTTCTATTCATCATCTGCATAGATTCCTTCTCAAGAGCACTTCAGCATGCCTCAGTGATGCAGGAGGTGGAGGCATACAGACCGGAGGCAGGTTCGGCTCAGATCTCACATTTGCTATTTGCTGATGACTGTTTGCTATTGGCTTGTGCGACGAGACGATTGGTTCTGGTGATTCGGAGGATTCTGAGGGCATATTGTGCGGTGTTCGGACAGCAGGTTAACTTGGCAAAGTCAGCCATTTGCTTCAGCCCGAAGATCAACCCAAATGTGAAGGCTTCTATCATGGGAATCCTAAAGATTGGGGAGCAGGAGGGAGCCTTGAGATATCTTGAGATCCCGATCACAGGCCGGCGTCTCCGTAGGGGGGAGTGCTTTTCTTTTATAGAGATAGGCATCAGATGCAGACTGGAGGGGTGGCAGACAGGCGCTCTATCTATGATGGGCAGAGTCACTCTGATACGGTTAGTTCTAAGCTTGATCCATATTTATTTGTTATCGAACACTTTGGTGCCCCATGCAGCGCTGCAGTGCATGGAGCGACTGTTCATAAGCTTATCTAGGGGCAGCGTGGGGACAACACTGGTGTTCACTTACTAGCCTGGGAGACTATATGTCAGCCGACTAGCAGTGGTGGGCTAGGGGTCCATTCTTTGATTGAGCGTCGGAAGATCCTTGCGATCAGGTTGGCATTTTGGTTTCTTTTGGAGTCGAAGAGTCTCTGGGGCTCTCTGTTGAGGGTTAAGTATGGGGATCCGGCCGATCCGATAGTTTTCCACATCGGTCGAGGTTGCTCCTCATTTAGAGAGAGATCTACACATGCGCCCCGGTGGTGATCCCGACGATCAGATAGAAGATCAGGGATGGACGGGCTATCAACGTCCTTGAGGATAGATGGCTTTCCAAGGTGGCACTACGTGATTATCCCACCTTGATCGACCACAGCTGGCCGGAGGGATGTAGAATATGCGATCTATTCATTTCGGAGGAAAAGAGGTGGGACGAGGACCTCATTAGGCAGATGTTTGGGGAGCAGCTTGCTAGGTGGGTCCTATCATTGCCGATTTCTGTAGATGAGGCAGTGGATAAAAGTCTAGAGTATGACTAGGAGGTCGGTGGTGAGAGCCCGAGACCTATGTGGGGTGGTCGAAGGACGTTGGCTCGGCAGATTGATGGGGGCTAGATTTGGAGGATGCGCATCCATCCCCGTGTGGTCCTGTTTGTCTCGAAGGTAGTATGGGGATGCTTACCTACCAGAGGTGTGCTGGCTCAGTGGAGAGTAAGGATTTTCTTAGTTTGTGTGGTCTGCCCGGAGGTAGAGGAGTCTATCTTCTATGTCTCATTGAGTGTCCGCAAGCCGCTCAGATTTGGGGGTGCGCCTTAACCTTCCCCGACCAGCGACAGGGGTGGACCTCGATTGAGGATTTTCTATGTTTCTTGGAGGCTTCCTCGTGGGGGCCCGACCTTGAGGAGCATGGGATTACTGCTGCCTATCTGGTCTACCACTATTGGCTAGATAGGAATGTTTGGATTTTCGAGAACTACAGCACGTATCCGAGGGTGGTGGCAGATAGAATTCTACTTCATGCGGCAAAGGTTATTGGCACTATTAAGGCATCGCCCCTTGGGTCGGCTAGGGTAATCTAGGCTTCCCATTTTGTTCTTGCAGTGTCCAGGACCATGCTTGTTTTTTGGAGCCCCCAACCCTTGGCTTTCTCAAGATGAATTTCGACAGTAGTGTTGGCGAGGGAGGGAGCAGTGGAGGTGTGGAATTTGTTATCAGAGACCACAACGCCAAATTTGTTATCAGGCCACACATGTCTAGATGAAGGCGAACAATGCTGCAAACTGGGTTGCTTGCTTTATAGCTCACCACTTCGGCGGCTTTATTCGGGCGAACAACGTTTCCACGCCTGATCCGTTGTGTGATCTCGTTTTTTTTGATTTTCTTGGCCGCACTTACATTCGTCATGCATGAGCTGCTGTTGTACCCCCCAAAAAAAAGAAAGACGGCATAATTTTTGGCAAGTCCCTTGTACTACAAAGTTAGATTTTTTTATTTTATCCACGGCACCAATGGCCCTATCCTACAAGGTGATTTGAGGAGGCTGGGACTTAAGCCTTGATGTCAAACTCCTCATCAAAGCTGGTGGTAATCAAGATGTAGCTTGAATTCTTGTTGAATGTGCAGAAAAAAGCCTACTAATTTCTTGTAAGTAATTGTTGGTATCGTTGCAGTTTTTTAGTTTGCACTGCATCATTCATGGAGGCTAGGTTACTGACATGCTGAACTCTTGGTGAAATTGGCTTGCGTTTTATAGCAGTTCCTTTCACCCTCTTTATCCACATACTAGGCATAGGTGTGATTTTTTTATTTATATAAATGCATACTCTGTTCAGAACATCTAAGCTATTTCTCTCATGCGAATAGTTTCTCGAGTCTTACATTCCGTAACGGATCTTAAATGAAGATGGAAAAAATACCCACTCAGTCTGTGGAGTCACTCATGTCATGGTGGGGTGAATTGGTTCAAATCTTGAATCCTATCTTCAGAATTTACCAGGTAATTCTTACAGGGGTGAAATTTCTTCTCTAGGTAATATGTAGGGCTCGGGCCTCAAACCCTAAAATTAGCTAAATATAGGCCCTCGGAGTTATTTCAATGATCACTAATCCACTTAATTGGAGGTGCTAAAATTAAACTGGGTGAGACTTATAATTTCAGACCAGCCTAGATGTTTAACACCACCCTTTGTGGATAATATACTCTCCTGGTTTGTATCCTTCTAAATATCCTTCTAAATATCGAATTTTGTATGAATACTCTTCCAAATTGATATTTGCATATATACCCTCGTAAAACACTTGTTTTGCTATTCCATCTTTTTTTTATTCTTATTTTTGTATATGTGCCCACACCATCAACGTTGTTAAAAAATTAACGATTTCAAATTAAAATGATTAAAATACTTTTAATGAATAGATGCGTAAAAAGAAATATTTATAAGACGATTGCAATGAAGGATAAAAAAATAATTTCTAAATTCTATTTTATTTTTAATTAAAATAAATATGATTTTTATGAACGGTGTTAGAACAATCATTATAAATATTTGTACAAAAACAGTATTTTATAAAGATACAAAAATAAATATAAATTTTAAAAATGTATTCACACAAATTTAAATTTTTAAAAAATATTCATGCAATAAACTTTTTATTTAAATCTGAAGGAACTACATGCCTAATACTACGGCAAGCAACTGTAAGGTAGTTGGGTTCCCCTCTCCATCTTTTCTCTTTTTTTCCCTCACCTTTTTTCACACTTGTATACCATGTGTCATGAATTCTCTCACCATTCTGTTTTGGGAAAAGAATAAAAACTGCACTGGTTTGAACAGCCCATTCTCCATTTTGTAACAAGCTTGTGGAGTTCTCATTATTTCCATGACCACTTTGATAAATCAATGAATAGCCACATGATAGAAATTAAAAAAGAAAAGCAAAAATAAGAAGAAAAAGAAGAGCATACTACTAGAGAAATGATTTTTCTCAAATGGCACTTAATTTTAGGATTTTTTCTTTTTGCTGCAGATTTACATCAAAATCTCAAATTCCCTGAGAAGCTTCCTGCTTACAATTACACACTTCTTCCATAAGAACGCAAGATTTTGAAACGATCCCCAACTCTCTCCCTTCCGCACGTACAACCCACGTGCCCCAACCCCAGAAGTCTCTAAATGGCCAATATATATCAGGCGGCAGACGGCGCCTTTATGTACTTGACGGCGGCCGCCTCCGACAGCGCCACCAGGAACGGCCGCCGCTCCGCCTCTCCGGCGGCCGCAGCGCCGCCGTCCACGACGGCGGCAGCAGCGGCGGTGGCGGGCCTCTTATAGTCCAAGGACTCGTCGTTGTAGATGTCCCACCACCGCCGAACTAGCTCTTTGATGTCAGCCCGATCCATGTTCTCCTCTTTTCCCGTGTATCTCCATGGCTTCGATCCCTGTCGTTGATCAATATGCCAATTCTAGTTAGGAAACGTTAGTGTCAATGTCTATGAAATGGACGGTGGGGAATGATTCCATCACGTACCGCTGCGCAGTAATGGACCACCTTGACCTTGTCGAGCTCCACGTTCTCCGGGTGCCTCCACAGCATGGCCAGAACCAAATTGTACACCAGAGGGATAGGCTTGTAAATATCCCTAAAGAACATGTTCAAAAAGTCCTGCAAAAAAATAAATAAATACCATAAACGTATTAGAATGCACTTCTCAAATGACAACAGTAGCCTGGAACTTGGGGATATTTACTGTTCCATTACCTGCTCGGCGAAGGGTGCGGGCTCCGTGACCTTGAGGGTGGCGAGGAGGGCGTCGGCGGTGGCGATGCCAGGCTCGAACACGAACATGCCGGCGTTGAAGTAAAGGGAAGGCGGCGGGCCGAGCTCGTCGGCCGGCCACGGTGCCCTTTCCGGGCACTGCTGGCAGTAGCCCACCCGGTACTGCGCGGTGTGGCTCCACGTCCGCTCGCAGAAGCAGTCCATCACCGCATAGAAGTACCCGTCGGGGAGGTCGAACAGCTCGTCGATGTTCTCGTACACCTGGATGTCTGCGTCCAGGTACACCATCTTGCTGTACTCTACGAACTGCCATCATCACAAATCCAATCCATCGGTCAGGATTTAATACTTTGATAACCTTATACCACTCCGCGGTTAAGCGTACCGTATAATCCTAGAATACTGGTTGTCGTAGTCTAAAGATCTATGAAATTACGAAAATACCTTCGGCAGCTAATTAACTTTATTAGCGCATAAATCACGATCTACGTAATTATTCCAATGCATCGAGGGTATTTTTGTGGCTGGAAAGAAAAACTGAGCCGTGGATTTTTCTACTCGTATAGAAATTTCCAGACACAGGCAGACCATTTCGTGCCCGCTTCGAAATCAGTTTGTGAAAACACGCACAAAGATTTCATACGGGTAGTCCGATGAAAAAGCTATGACAGTTAGTTAACGGCGTTGGATGGGGAAAATACAAGCTTACCTCCCAGATCCGGAGCTTGGAGTAGTTGATGACGTAGTACGCCATGGCGAACTTGGTCTGGTTCTCCGGTGGGTAGATTGGTTCGATCTCCCGCACAATGCACCCTTGCGACTCCAGTAACCGGCGGTGGTCCTCCGGCACGTCGGGGAGAACCGCCACCACCAGCGGGTACGCGGATCCCACCTTCCTCAAACCCTTGGCCAGGCCGACCGCGCCCTTCACGTAGTCGCCGGCGCCGGCGAGGAACGTCACGTACGCCCGCCGTGGGAGATGCACGACCGCCTTCGCCACGGATGTTGTCGCCCTTCCTTCGATCTCGGGCGCCATCGCGAGAGACTGAAAGAGACGAAAAGGGAGAGACTGGGGAGGTGGAGAGCCGGAGAAGGAGAGAAATCGTTCGAGGATGTTTCTCGGTCGCTCTTTCGACGCGAAGAGAACGAGGAACTGGCCCTGAATAAATAATCGAGGAATGGGACCCCGGAGAAACCTAAATTACTAAAAAGGACACACTGATATAATTTTTAACCAATAGACAATGAGATTCCAGTCGTACACGTGTGTCATTGATGGGATCTAACGGTGACTGAGCACGTTGGAAAGTTCCAGAGAAGGATAGAGCGGGGACGATGCGGTGGAAGGAGCTAGAGTTTGGAGGCCCTTCCGGATTCCCCTAGCGTAGAAGGGCTGCTAGATTGAGCTGGCAGAGGAGGGTCAGGTAGAAGTGTGGTTCTGGAAGCTCCGGGAGAGCCGAACTTTTTTCTTTTTCTTCTTTTTTTTTTTTATTTTTTTATCATTTTTTTTTACATCTGCCGCTAGCTGAAATCATAAAAAGAAAAATTATGTAGCGCCAGAGGAATAGAAGTATGCTAAATTCAAAGATGACCCAAATCAGCGGTTATATTTGTCTCACGAAATACATACATAAAAAAGTACAATATTTTTTTAACAATAATCGGATGTGGCTTAGCAGCAAATGCTCTGTCTTGTTCGCCTATCTTCCGAGCCGATCTTTTTAATGGTTCATATTTGAATGATTTTTTTTATGGGGCCATTAGTGCTAATGTTGGTTATTTGTCATGGGAGTGCTAATGTTAGTGAATCTCGAGAAGGTCCGCGGCGATCGATTGCTACTGAGATCGTGACGGAGGTGAAATTGATGGTGCATGTCCGTCTTAGGGTTCCAAGCTAGAATTTGCTCTCGCTTCTAGAGGTCCTTGTGATGCCACGTGTCATCAGTGGACCCGGGAAGTGCGTGTATCTTGCTACTTGGCGCCAGTTAATTGGCTATATTACCTGTAGACCAATATATTCATATACCCAAACCTAAATCCAGTTAAAACACTTCCCTCAAACACAATATTAGACCAAAAAAAATCTGGTATCTGTCGGGCTTCGGGTTGTAACCAGATATTAAATACCTAAAAATATTTTTCAATAAAAATATTTTTCAATTATTTGGCATACCTAAAACGTTGTCTCATAAGCTTTGCGCCAAGAAAAAAATAACGATGCAGAAAAGAAGATAAAAAATATCATAAATCATGAATTTTTTTGAACAAACATAATTGAGTTTGGTTTCAAGTTATCAAATCATCTGGTTTTCTAAAATCGAAACAAAAACTGAGCTGACCGTCTACAAAAACCACTTGAATCAATCCAAAAATTCGGTTCAGCTCGGTTTATCAAGTTGATATTCCTTTTTAAATAAAAAAAATAAAAAATAAAAAATTGATGTTTATGTATATAGACATATATGGGTCGAGTTAGGTCAGGTTAGGTCGCTTTGAAGATATATATTTGTATATATACACATGGGTCGAGTTAGGCCGGGTTGGGGCGGTTTGAATTGGTTTTCTAAAAATTCAAACGAAAATTGAACCTTTTTTTTGTTCAAGTTTGCCCTAAATCAAAATCAAACCTAATAAAAAAAAACACCTACATAAACCAAGCCGAATGATCCGGTTCGAATTAGGTTCATGATTCTTCTTGAATGGGTTGGGGATTACCATCTTGAGAGAGTACTTGGTGGCCTATTCGATGTTTTAAGTATTGCAGGCAGTAAATGGGCTGCCACGGGCCAGAGGGCAGCCTCGGCGCGCAAGCATATTAGTCTAAAACTAATTGATTTAAAATTCTTGATACAAGAAAATGAATCTAAGATCTTGGAGGGTTGTTTTTTGTTGACTTTCCCAATGTAGAGACTCATATTTTCTTTAGATTCTCCTTGTTGGCTAGCACAAACCAACACTAAGCAGCTTATTGCCATTATCATAATGTTTGCTCGACAAACATATTTTTGTACATTCATAGGATTTTGTAACTGTAACAACCTATAATCTCATCCAAAATGCCTAGCCAGAAGGTATTATTTGGGTTTCTTGATCCTGTATAAGTACCCAAGATCTACCTAGCGAATAACTGATGTGGGACTAAACACACGCTCGCACGGATCCTCACATACTCCCTCCGTTCAAACTGTGACGTACTCGTTAGGCTAAGGGTTCAAATCTATTCAAATCTAATCACAAACACCACGATCGGCTCATGGTCAGCCCCAATGGATCCGTAATGCAGTGTCCCCTAGTCCACATAGGTTATGGATCGGGTCCGCTCTGATACCATTTGTAACAACCCAGGATCTCACCCAAAATAGGTATTTAGGTTCCTTGATCCTGTATAAGTATCCAAGATCTACCCAGCAAATAACCGGTATGGGACCAAACATATGCTCGCACAGGTCCGCGCAATAACATTAGAAGTAAATAGAGCCGCGAAAGAAGATTTGTAGGGACACAAATGCTATTTGTAAGCTTTTGTTAGGGAACATATATATTTCATTCACCTCACCGCATTGGTCGCATACATAATTTCAGGCTGCTGGAGCCTCCTTCCTAAATCTTCGTAAATTAAATTGAATAGCATATTTTAATCTGCCACTCATGCTCTTGCCAAGCAAGCTTCTAATATGATCAGTACCTGAATGTATTTCTTCATTTGGAGTTAAAAGTGGCTCCCCAATTCAAGACAAGCATTTGGTTTGGTCAAGTAGAATAATGCCGCAATTAGCAACATCCATCAAATCCATTGCTCCTAGGTTGGGTTAATATGAAACCCTCATCCTTTTTACCAGCATCCACCATCTTCATTTTAGCCTCCTTTGCACTAAAAATATCTAGAACATTTGCCTATCATCTGGATCAAATTTGTGTATAAAAAAATGGTGTCCTAGTGCATGAGACTCCTACTACTGCAGAATGTGGGGTCTCAGATGTACCAACCTTATCCTTGCATGTGAAGAGAGTTTCCACACGTGGTGGCGCAAAAATTAGACTCCCTTTTGTTTTCCATTCGTTTGATGTTGCACTGTCATTTTTGAATGCAAATAAAAGGGCGTGAGCGTAGAGAAAGGGCATTAAGGATTCACCCATGTGTTGAATCAACCTTGGCATCATGGAAGGCATAGTTGAGTACGTCGCACACCCAGCCCATGCTGAATTTGTAGATGAGTTCTTGGCTGCAGGGGAGGTGGTCATTTGTTATTGACTACAAGCCAACCATACTCTTAACAATAATGAGAGAATGCGGATTCCCGTTCCATTTTTACTAGTAACATGCATGTGCAATGCAATGCACCAATCACTTATCAACGATAGTTAATATGCAATAAAATCTATGTGTAATATGACATTAAAATGTTTTCAATTATCTTGTAGCACTATTGCATAGCACATTATCCAAGATCACTCCCCAGGATGATTTTAGATATCGGATCTCACGGACGGGTTTCCTATCATCGGGTTGGATGGTAATTTGAAAAGTAGGGATGATTTAGCATCATTGCCATATAGAATCACTGTAGTGCAACCAAGCACGGTCATTATCCCATATTAAATGCTCCTTAGAGGAATCAAGGCACGCAACGTCTTCCAAAATCACAAAACCATTCTATCATGCTACAATGACAAACTCTTTCTACAGAGCATGAATTTTATTAGCAATCTTCTTCTCGTTGATTTGTGAAATCAAGTCTAAAATGCTGTTGCCTTTTGGTGAACTCGTGATTGCAGGATGCAACTGACTTGGGGATGTACTCAAGCACACCGCCACATGGACAATGAATTCAGCATGCATGTGTCCTGATAAATTAACAAGCCAGGAAGCATTAGCTTCTAGTGGCCTATCGCCCTGCTCTAAAGAATCCGTAAGATGGCTCTCGTCATTGTAGTGTGCTCTTTGCACTCGCTGGCCTGAAATCTTGTCATAACTCCTATAAATTTTATACGATCTTGCTGAAGTTCCTGTGTATTGCATATCAAAATGCATTTTAAATCTCACCGAGTTTACGTTTCAGTGATGCTTTTTAAGTACCACAGCAAATTCCTACTCATGCCAATATGGCCCTGATAGTTTTGCCTTGAGCTAGCTTGATCGTCTACGGGAAGCATAAAATTGTAATGAATCTAGATGGAAGATGGTGCAAAATATTACTGGGATAGTTTCTGACATTAGCTTTCAACCTAAGTCCTAAAATAGTATTCAATTTTAGTATATAATTTATGTCATATGCTACAACGGTTGTCCTTTAGATGAAGCTGCAACTCAGTTTCCTGGAGCTAAAGACAAATGGGTGCCCTGTTTTCTACCTTGGCCGCGTATTGTTCGAAAATCGGACGCGGCTTTCCCTGCCACTACGGCTTGACTGTGGGCCACTCGGTTTTCCCTGTTTTCTACCCACAGAACTGGTCTCTTTTGTCATATAGAATTTAGTATTTAAGATGGTGTAGGTTTAAAGGGTTATGTTCACATGATTCTTCCACAACGGTTGTCCTTTAGTCACGGGCAGTCTCGAGCTGGTGGATGGGCGATGGTCCTCGATGCCTTCCAGTGAGTGATTCTTCTTCCTTCCCACCATCCTTCAACTAGTGTCTCGTCTTTGTAGAAGTTGAAGCGAAAAAATGACCATGGTCCTGGATGCCTTCGTCTCTCGTTTGTGTACGATGCTATTAACCTATGCAGAGGAAGAGGCTGCCAAGATCTTGGGTCTGCCCAAGGAAATCAAGAAGCTTCATAGGAGACTGAAGAGGATGCAGACCATTCTCGCTGATGCAGAGAATAGACGCTTCGACAACGAGGCCATCAACCTTTGGCTGAAAGAGCTGCGAGATCTCATGTACGATGCAGACGACATCATCGATGAATGCTGGATCGAGGGCGAGAAGCTTCTCAGCTCAGATTCATCATCATCTTGTTGTGGTGAGTTGGTACGTTGTTGCTATCTTCCTATTTCTTGCTGGCATGAAGGTAAATTCCGTCATGAGATTGGCCACAGAATTAGAAATCTCAACCGTGAGCTTGAACAACTTGCCAAGGACAAAGATGACCTCCATCTCACGCCTGCTCCTTGTGATGACCGCTACAAGAGTAGAATAAGTCGCAAGACATCTTCTATTGTCGAACCTGATCTTGTGGGAGAAAAAATTGAGGAGGATACAAGGAGGTTGACGGATTTGTTGATAAAGGAAGATAACAAAAAAATCCAAGTCTTTGCCATTGTTGGCATGGGGGGGATAGGCAAAACTACTCTTGCTCAGAACATTTACAATGATAAGAAACTTCGGGACAACTTCAACCCAAACTCATGGATTTGGTTGTGCGTGTCCCAAGATTTCTTTGAGTTCGATTTACTGAGATCTTTCATAAAGCAAGCTGGAGGTGATCCTGGAGAGGCTAAGGAGAAGGAAGTGCTCGAACCCATGCTTAGCCAAGTCATTATGAACAAGAAATTCTTTCTAGTCTTGGATGATGTTTGGGATGCGCAAGTATGGGATGCGCTACTGAGAAAGCCCTTGCATAGTGGTTCGGCAGATAGTAGAATTTTGATAACAAGCAGACATGAAGCCATTGCTAGACAGATGGGAGCAGTATACATCCATAGGGTGGAGAAGTTGTCTCAAGAGGATGGTTGGTCATTAATTTGCAAGATAGTGTTTGAGGAATGTGAGGAAGGAGACATGCATCTGTTAAGTGACGTCGGGATGAGAATTGTAGAGAAATGTGATGGCCTTCCACTTGCTCTTCGGATTGTTGGAGGGGTTCTTCGAACTAAGGAGAAAAGGCATTCAGAATGGGAAAAAGTCCTCTCTAGTCCAGCATGGTCTTTTACGAAACTTCCAAAAGAGGAGATGGGCCCGTTGTACTTGAGCTATCTGGATTTACCACCTCCTCTGAAGCAGTGCTTCACTTCCATTACATTATTTCCTGAGGACTTCCCAATTCGTGGAGGTCCTTTTGGCAATAGATGTATTGCAGAGGGCTTTGTAACATCCGAAGGCGATATGCCTTTGGAAGATGTAGCAGAAGGGTATTGGAAGGAGTTGGTGCAAAGGAACCTTCTACAGCCATATCCTCAATATTATGATGAGAAGGGTTATAGGATGCATGACCTCCTGCAGTCTCTAGCTCTGCATATAGCAGGGGATGAGTGCTTCGTCGGAGATGCACGAGCATTTGAAAACAAGATCATGTCCTCCTCTTCATCAATAAAACTACGCCGTTTATCAATTGTAGATGAAAACTTAGAAACTATACCTGACTTGATAATGAAACAGACATCCTTGAGGACCCTGTCATTCTTTCATATCCCACTTATTCGTCATCTTCCAGAAGATCTCTTCAGAAAGCTGAGGAGTTTAAGGATCTTGAATTTACGTAAAACAGCCATCAACAATCTCCCAACTTCTTTAGGAGATCTTGTGCACCTTAGAACTCTTGATCTCTCTAATAGTTCAATAAGAGAGATACCAGAGAGTATAGGGAATCTTAGAAATCTCCAATTTTTGATACTCGGGGATTGTAAATATTTGCACAGCCTCCCTAGCGGTGTCCTTAGGTTAATCAATCTAAAGGCTCTTGTTGTCGAGGATGCACCACTTGATGGTATACCAATAGGAATAGGGAGACTGCGACAACTACATACACTAGTGGGATTTGTGGTGAATGGTAGCAAGGGCTGCAGATCTGGAGTTGGAGAGGATGTCAGGGCGCAGGAGCACAAGAGATATCAACACGGGAGGTTCTGCACCTTGGAAGAGTTGAAATCCCTCTCCCAGCTCAGGTGTATGAGAATGGTCAAATTGGAGAGGGTATCAGACAGGGCTGAAGCAAAAGCTGCTGCACTTCAAGCCAAGCCCCATCTCATAGTTCTATTTCTGCATTGCACCCTACGGAGCAGCTCTTTTGATGTGCGGCAGCCTTGTGCAGATGATTACGAGGAGGAAGATATCAAGAGAATAGGGGAGGTCTTCGAGGAGCTCCACCCACCGCCATGCCTTGAAAAGCTTGAAATCAATGGCTACTTCGGCCGTGAGTTTCCTAGCTGGATGATGACACCCTCCTCGTCATCGCTCCGCAACCTGCAATGGCTGGATCTCAAGAATTGTAGTCTATGCCAGCCACTTCCACCCTTGGGAATGCTGCCACAACTATGTTACCTCTCGATTTCAGGTGCTTCTGCAGTCACGAGCATCGGGCCTGAATTCTTGTTGCTGGCAGGTGGTAGTGCTGGTGCAAGAGGGCGGAATGGAAGAAAAACAGACTCTTGCTTCTCCTACTTCCCTAAACTAGAGGAACTTGTATTTACAAACATGACTAATTGGAAAGAATGGTGGTGGCAGTGGGATGAGGACAACCAGACAAGATCGTTGCTTCCTTCTCTCAAGGTTTTGACCATAGATGGATGTCCGAAGTTGAGGTCTCTTCCGGAGAGCCTCCTCGGTCATGTCACCGTCCTGAAGACATTAGAAATTACACGTGCCCACAGCCTGAGGGAAATACAAAACCTCCCCTCTCTAACAAAGTTGATCTTGGCCCACAACTCAAGTTTGGAGAGAGTTTCCAACTTTCCTGTACTTAAACACATAGATGTGGACGATTGTGTGGAATTAAAGGTTGTGGAGGGTGCGAATGCCGTGGAGCACATACAGCTTGATGATCGAGAAGCAGAGTCTCTCCCAGAGTGGTTAGCGGGTGCTGGTGAAGAACATCCGTGCTTCCCTTTCCTCCACAAGTTGACTCTCTCCAACAAAATCTATCGCCGAGGGCTGTCTGATTGGCCTCTAATCTGATGACACATCTTGAAGCAATCAGTTCCTCCTCTCTATTTGCATCTGCTTTAAAAAGCAAGAGATTACTTGCCAACTCCGTGATACTCTGCACCATTCTTGTCCTTTCAGGTACATATTCTGTTCAGATTACTCGTGACCTTGCCTCCAAAAGAGGCTGGTTGATACCAGTTTTTATTTATTTTCTTTTCTTGGCTGCCTTCTTTCATTGAATGCATGGAATCCTTGTGCGCATATTGCATGGTCTGGGACTGGATGATATGCATAACAATGCCTTCCTTTGGCTATCGTATGATTACTTAACTTAGTTGCACTTTGATTTAGATGACACACTATCAATCCTTCCCTTTGTTGGCATGGGATAAGCATTATATACAGGCCTTTCTAGGCCCGAGCTGTTGCTTTGGTCCATTTGGCCCTGTCAGTTGATGTCTTAAAATTGCTCAAACGGAAACGTCTTAAAATTGTTAGGAACATTTCCTTTACCGATCCCCAATAAGACATTATTTCATGATGTGGTCTAATATCTATGTGATCTTAATTTTCTTCTTTTCTTTCACAAGCAGATTGATATCTCGGTATAGGATTGGCACTTTCTCCTTCAACACCAGTATCTCTCGTCTTCAACAACATCAAGCAACAGCAATAATGGCATGCAAAAAGAAGTTTGAGAGGTAATTCGCTATCAGACCCGCAATTAGTGAAATCTAAGGGAAAAAAATAGCTTTACTAGTTGCTTGGGAGGGGAGAAATTTGGTGATAATTTATTCTCAAAAGTAAAAAGTTCCTTGGTGAAAAACATCCGTCCACCTTTTGTTTTTTTTTGTTGTGAAGAGCATATGGCATTCAAATTTCCTGATAAGTAATGATCTATCATCTTGTTTGTTTTTATATCCTATCTTTTGTTTTTGTATGATCAAGCAGGCCCAACAGACCAGCTTTAACTCCTTGTTTCATAGCTGTGGTTCCAGCAGTGTCATATATAGCACAAGCAATTACCCATCGACGGTATGAATTCTAAAAACCATTGGTTGGAAACATGCATTAATATACAATTATGAGTTCAGAGACTAAATAGGAAAGTCAAGACAAAGTCTTTCTGGTTCTCATGCAGGCGAAGGATTAATGACAGCAAGATACTGTTGTTCCAGTTCTCATTGTTTCATAAGCTTAAGCAGAAGAATTTAGCATTTTTTGCCTCCCGCTAAGATCATTATTGACATGCCAACGCCCACAAGGTGAATGGTGCATCTTGGAAGAGAGAGAGATTCTCTCCCAGCTCAAGTCCTTCAAGTAACAAAACAATCTCCAATGAGCTACCGTTCACTTGGGAGGAGTGGGGAATTAGGATGAAGATTCTGGTATGCTTTTGAGGAGCTCTACCCTCCACCATGAAAAGATCTTAGCATCAGAGATTTGTAATGTAAAAGCCATGCTTTTGAACAGAACCTCTGTTATTAGATAGAAACAACGTCCGTCCAGGCATGTTGTTGGATCGTAATCATTGTTGGAATCAAACAAATTTTGTGGGAAGAAAACAAGAGAAGAAAGTTGTTCTCTTGATGAATAGTAAAAATAGCGAGCCAATGGGTTGTACTACAAATAAACTTTTCTTCTCAGGTTCTCATATATTTTTTAAAACAAGAAGTTACATGACCCTTATATAGGCCCTCTAAAGCTAATCCGAGATTAAGAGTATTAATCTCGTTAGCATTCCCTAAGCATCAAAAAACCATCTCCCCATGTCACTTGGGAGACCAAAAGACATTTGACTTTTAGGAATTACAAAGATAGGGAAACAACACATCATAAATGACTTGGGAAAATAAAAGGTCTAGCTTAATTTCTAACATCCCCCCTTAAGCTAGACTTTGACCATGACAAGTTTCTCTTCAATTTGTTAAATGCATCAACTTTTAATGCCTTGGTGAAAATATCCGCCACTTGATCTTCCGTTTTGCAATACATGATCTCAATCTCTCTATCTTTGACCAAATCTCGAATAAAATGATACTTGATTCGAATATGCTTGCTTTTTTCATGAAAGACTGGATTTTTTGTAAGTGCAATAGCCGAACTATTATCACAAAACAGCTTTGTTCTTTCATTTTGAGAATGCTTGAGTTCTTGTAGAATCCACCTTAACCATAATGCTTGACAACCCGCCAAGGCTAAGGAAATATACTCCGCTTCTGCCGTAGAGAGTGCCACAATTGGTTGTTTTTTTTATACCCATGAGATAGCACCCGAACCAATATGAAAGACAAAGCCAGAAGTGCTTTTGCTATCATCAATACTTCCACTCCAATCACTATCACTGTAGCCAACCAACCTTGAATTTGAAACTCTTGCATAGTGTATGCCATAATCAATTGTTCCACGTACATATCGTAGGATTCTTTTAGCAACCTCTCAATGGATTCTCCTTGGTGACTCCATGAATATGCTTATTAGGCTTACAGCAAATATAAGATCGGGCCTTGTTGCAGTCATGTACATAAGACTACCAACAAGACTTCTATAAAGAGTTGCATCAATCATTCTTTTGTCATCATCCTTAGTTAGCCTCAACCCAACTTCCACTGGAGTGCTTACAGGTGAAGCATTTTCCATATGAAACTTCTTCAACAAATCATGTGCATATTTCTTTTGAGATATAAGAATCCCATCTTTATTCTGCTTTACCTCAATTCCAAGGAAGAAATGAAGAAGACCCATGTCGGTCATCTCAAAGTCATGCATCATATTTCTTTTAAAATCTTCACATATGCTAAGATTATTGCCGGTAAAAATTAAGTCATCAACATAGAGGCAAATGATAAGAATATCACCTTGAGTGTTCTCCCTTGAGTAGAGTGTGTGTTCAAAAGGACACCTTTTGAAGCCATTTTTTAGAAAATACCCATCAATCTGACTATACCAAGACCTTGGAGCTTGTTTTAGGCCATATAAAGCTTTGTTGAGCCGGCAAACCTTGTTCTCTTCACCTTTCTTCACATAACCCGGTGGTTGGTCAATGTATATCTCCTCTTCTAGAACTCCATTCAAAAATGCCGATTTGACATCCATTTGAAAAACTTTCCAACTTCTTTGCGCCGCCAAAGCTAGAACCATGCGGATTGTTTCAAGGCGAGCAACGGGAGCGAAGATTTCATAGAAATCAATTCCATATTTTTGCTTGTACCCTTTTGCAACAAGTCGTGCTTTGTGTTTTTCAACTTCTCCATTTGCATTTAGCTTTGTTTTGTATACCCATTTCACACCAATAGAATACTTACCACTTGGAAGCTCCATGAGTTCCCAAGTGTTATTTCTTTGAATAGAATCAATTTCTTGATCCATAGCATGCCTCCACTTGTCTTCTTGAGATGCTTCTTCAAAAGTAAGATGATCGACATCAGCAAACAAAGCAAAATTAGTCATGTCTTCTTCAGAGAGTCTCCTAGACATTTCATAAATGTCCCTTATGCTTTTGGTTTTTCTTGGAGCATTTGAATCACTTGAGGATGATGATGAGGATGGAGAAGAAGATGAAGAGGAAAGTGGGGTTATATCCTCTTCATTTCTTGCACCATCACCACCATTCTATTCTTTGTCCTCATTAACATCAACCATAATTGATTCTTCATTCCTATGGTTGCCATCCCAATCCCAAGATTCTTCTTCATTGAAGTTGACATCTCGACTAATGATAATTTTCTTGGAGATGGGATTGAACAACTTATAGGCTTTGGAATTTTCACAATAACCAAGAAGAATGCACTTTTCAGATTTGTCATCTAGCTTGCCTCTTTTCTCATCCGGCACATGCGAATAAGCAATACTACCAAATACTCGTAGGTGACTAACACAAGGTTTAAAACCACTCCAAGCTTCTTGAGGAGTTTTTCTTTGAACACTTTTGGATGAAGCACGGTTCAAGAGATAAACCGCACATGCCACAGCTTCTGCCCAAAAATGATTGCTTATTCTCTTTGATTTGAGCATGCTTCTAGCCATCTCCATGATGGTTCCATTTTTTCTTTCGGCAACGCATTTTGTTGTGGAGTGTATCGAGTTGTGAGTTGATGCCAAATGCCATTTGCTTTAAGATAATCCACAAACTCATGGGAAATGTACTCACCACCCCGATCAGAACGCAAAGTTTTTAGCTTGAAACCACTTTGCTTCTCGACCAAGGCTTTAAAGGTTTTGAAGAAACTAAGAACTTCTAATTTTTCTTTGAGAAAATACACCCATGTTTTTCTACTGAAGTCATTAATGAATGTAAGAAAGTATCGGTTACCTCCAAGAGAAGTTGTCCTCATAGGTCCGCAGAGATCTGAGTGTACCAAATTAAGAGGCTTTGATGCACGCCCTACTGGAAAAGAGTGTCGATGGTGTTTCCCAAGTGCACATCCTTAACAAACTTGATCATGCATAATGATATTAGGCATGCCACGCACCATATGATTCTTACACATATGAGTTAAAGTGGAAAAACTCAAGTGCCCATAGCATAGATGCCATAGCCATGATGAATCCTTGATGATGGTGTTGAAGCAAGGAAGACCTCCATGTTGCATCTTCAATGGAAACATTTTGTTTGGAGTCATTTTCACCTTGGCAATAAGAGCATTGTTCATGTCTTTAATTTCACATGAATCATCTTTGAATTGAATATTGTGTCCCTTCTTTAAAAGTTGCTCAACACTTAAGAGATTGTGTTTTAGGCCAGGAACATAGAAGACATTAGCCATACGCTTAATGTCACCATTCTTGGTATGAACAAGAATATCTCCGCTTCCTTTCACCAAAAGCTTATTATCTTCATCCGTTCTGACTTCACTTGGGAGAGATTCATCCAAAGTTGCAAAAACATTTCTATTCCCCGTCTTATGGTTACTACAACCACTATCAAGGTACCAAACATCAAGAGAATTAGATTCTTGTGCCGAACAGGCAAGAAAGAGAGTACCTTCTTCTTGAGTTTGATCTTTCTCTTGCATGAAATTTGTCTCCTTGTTATTTTCTTCTATCATTTTCTTTCTACAAAACTTGATAGTGTGGCCAAACTTTTGATAATGATAGCATTGAACTTGAGATAGAGAAGATCGACCTCTGCCTCTTCCTCTTCCTCTTCCTCTTGTGTTGAAAGATGATCCATATTCTTGTACTTGATTTCTTTCTCTAATGTTTCTTCCTCTTCCAAGATTTCCACGCCCCCCACGTTGGCCACCTCGAATTGAAGTTTGTGCTTGAAAGGCTTGCTCAAGTGAGGGTGGAGTAGCTTGAACAATACGATGCTCATGAGCTTGTAAAGAACCTAAAAGACTTTCCATGGTTAGAGTGGATAAGTCTTTTGATTCTTCGATGGCCACAACAACATGATCAAATTTTCTTGTCATACTTCGTAGAATTTTCTCTACAACTCTTTGTTCTTCAACTTGGTCACCATTTATCTTCATTTGATTGACGATAGATGTGACACAGTTAAAGAATTCTTCAACCATCTCATTCTCCTTCATTCGCAACATATCAAACTCACTCCTTAGAGTTTGCAAACTAACCATCTTAACTTTTTCAGATCCTCTATAGGCAACATATAGAATTTTCCAAGTTTCTTTTGCGGTGGTAGCTTGAGAAATCCTCTCAAAGATAACCTCATCAACAGCTTGATAAATAAAAAACAACGCCTTTTTATCCTTCTTGTGATTGTCCTTCAACTCATGCAATTGTTGTTAAGTAAGAGAGGCTTCATTATCGAATTCAACAAAACCCTTCTCTACAATATCCCATAATTCTTGGGATCCATAAAGAACCTTCATTTGAAGACTCCATTGACTATAATTCTTTCCGGTGAATTTGGGAAGTTGTGGTTGCAACATATGAGAAGACATCAAGATAAACTTGTAACCTTGCTCTGATACCAATTTGTTGGAATCAAACAAATTTTGTGGGAAGAAAACAAGAGAAGAAAGTTGTTCTCTTGATGAATAGTAAAAATAGCGAGCCAATGGGTTGTACTATAAATAAACTTTTCTTCTCAGGTTCTCATATATTTTTTAAAACAAGAAGTTACATGACCCTTATATAGGCCCTCTAAAGCTAATCCGAGATTAAGAGTATTAATCTCGTTAGCATTCCCTAAGCATGAAATAACCACCTGATAAAGAGAAAAACCATCTCCCCATGTCACTTGGGAAACCAAAAGACATTTGACTTTTAGGAATTACAAACATAGGGAAACAACACATCATAAATGACTTGGGAAAATAAAAGGTTAGATTAATTTCTAACAATCATCATGCTGGAGAACTTTTTTTCGTCAACTTTGTTGTAACTGATGATGTCTTTCCAGGTGAAAGTTCGTGTGTATTTGATTTATGAGTTCTATTTATCTGTTATGATCTTTGTTTTCATACCTTTTCTTTGCTTCTTTTGCTATTGAAAATGTATGATCCAACCTCAGTTTTTGCCAGAAGATCAAGCACAAGTATATAGCCCATCTATGCACGTATCTTATTTAAGCATGGCATACTAGTAGTTATGTTTTTTTCTCTTTTTAGCTTTAACTATTTCTTGTGTTTTTGTAGTTTTATATAGTAACCTCACTGTATTTCCCTTTTCCCTCAAAGCTATTGTGTTAGAGGTAGTGATAGTCAACTTTAAAGACCACGCAATAGCACGTATCTGGTAGGATAGTGATTACGGGTATCGATCCACAGGGATTGGGGTACAGTTGTTTTTCTTTTTAAAAAAATAAAATATTTAAAAAGGAAGAGTTGGTGAAGAAAATTAAACTAAGGAATTTTAATAAAGCAAAATGCAAATAAAATGATATCAATTTGGGAGAACCTAGGGCAAGGAATTCACCACTAACATCGGAACAAGGGTTATTTATATTTTAATTTATTCTTGGATTAACATGCAAATTGGCTACAAGCCTAATAAGCATTTAAATAAAAATTCACAAAAGTAATTTGGGCATAATCCATCTTCAGTTGGCATGAAATGTCTACCCTAATCTAAGGTGGTAGCACACTGCATCTTCCTTAAGCATGGACTATCTTATATTTACTTAGTGATCTTGAAGAACAGTTGTACGAACATCATACTTAAAATCACAGAAATTAAATATGATTCAAAAGAAGATATCCATTATAAACAATAAGTTCATACAACCCCAAGTATATAAAATAAAATATAAAACCCGTGTCCCTGTGTTAGGGCTGCATCTAGCCCTAGTGAGGAGATCAGCCTTTCATGGAGTGGTGGACGGCAGCAGCAGCACAGCAGCGGGCTCCCATCTCTTCCTTCATGATTTCTTTCTCTGAAATATTCCCAAAATAACAAAACTCTTCTCTCTCCTCTTATTTTTTTATTCTCTCATGTTCCCGTGGCTCACTCCCTCCCCTGTTTCCTCTTCTTCTTCCCGTGGGACTTGCCTCCGAGAGATTGATAGATGGGATCAACCCCCGATGGGGGAAGAAGGGATGGGAGCAGTCCCCTCCCCTGGTGGGGAAGAGGAGGAATGGCCATCTCGGTTCATGCTAGGCCTTTTTATAGGCTGCAACTCCCTCTTTCCTCCCCTGTTTCGAATCATGGATAAAGATGAACAGATGACTTCTATCCCTTGATCCTTGGACGCGGTGGATGATTTCATTCTATCCGTGTCTGCTGAAGCTTATCTTCCTGCTGGCGAGAACATGGGATCATGAATGTTGAGAGGATCTCGGACGGTTGGAACAAGTGTGGGCGAGATGGGATGTTGGGAGATTACATGAAATTACGCTGGAAGAGGATGGGATCCCGTGAATTATGCAGAGGATTTGGCTCCATTTCAGAAAGATAATCTGAGAGATAATCTTTGCAATCAGTTCGGTGTTGAAGACTTATCCGTGGATGAAGGAATCGTTGGTCAAGAAGCTTGCTGGGGTCAATCTGACAGAAGAGGATAGGTTGGTTCGGAATGAACACGGAGAAACAGGGGATGATGTGGTTGAAGCTTGGTGGATACGGCTGATGGCTGATTCATGGGAATGGGACTCATGGCTATGTGGAGATGCCGGAAGAATCGGGATGCTGATCCGGATGGCCACACGATGAGAATAGATTGCGGGATACAAGAATGCGGAAGGATGGATTACATCCGTGGATGAGGTGCTGGGAACGGAACTGGGAGGGAGTTTGGATAAAATCTGTGATGATATGGATGACGTGGGAGCGTAGGTTGATGGGAAGATGAATACGGTTGAAGCTGGGATCAAACGTGGATGAGAGGATTTGATTCATGATGACGAGGAGATGATTTAGGATGCGGGAGATCGCTTCCGGCTGAGATGCGGCTGGGATTTGAGTTCATCCTGTGGGCATTTGAGAAGATTTCGGAGTTTGGCTTTATCTTGGCTGATGGGATCTCGAAACAGGGGAAGAGGATAAGCTTGGACGTTGGGAAGAGATGAAGCTGGGATTATGCTGGTGGTGTTCTCGGTTGAGAACAGAGGAGCTGGGAACTTATCGAGATGCTTGAGGATGCGGATGTGGTCGTGGGATGGAGATAGATCACGAGCGTATGGTTTGGAAGAAGGATACGGCTGTGATGTGGAGCATTGGTTGCGGAAAGATGAAGCTAAGGAGTGATTTGTGGACGTTGGGTTAATCCATGGGTGAGCAGCTGGGAGGATGGAATCGGATCCATGCGGCTGATCTGGAACGAACTCACGAACGGGATGATAAAGTTGGGATGAGGGTGGACATGGAAAGAATGGGATTGGGTTAGGATCTAGCGGAAGAACATGGCTAAACTATGAATGGGTGTGGTCGGCTGGGTGAGGGGTTGAGCTTATTTTAATGTGGTTTGGCTAGGAAGATGGAATTAACCTCATATGACTGGGAACACGGTTGGGGTGTGGGCTTAGGCAATCACTCAATTGGATTTGACTTGGCCTGTATATATAAAACTTAATCAATAAATAATCAAATCAAACTTGAATTACCTTTGATAATTCATTAAAATGCACTGGTGAAGGTAATACATTTTTTTAGTTGAATTTACAAAATATGTGAATTAAAATAATGATAAGTGCTATGAATAAGATATTAATTTATGCATTATTTAGCACTTATCAGGTAGTAAGAGTGGAATCACCTTTGCACAATCACAGAACACTTCGATGGTACTTGAAGGAAGAACCACTATAGGAACATCTGGCATCGCCGATGCTTTTTAATGGATTTGCCAACACGAAAAAGCGTCGTGAGCCAGATTTTCTATGCTTTCTAAAGTATCAGCAATGCTACCATGGAAAAATAATTTTATGACACTTTTGGTTTGTGTTGTAAATAACAAACGACGCTTATAAGCGTCGTTAATCGCCGATGCTTTTAAATAGCGTCGGTGCTAAAGCATCTTATATTAGCGATGCTTATTTGCGTCGCTAATTAACAACGCAAATATGCATCGCTACTGTATGTTTCAACCATGGTTTAAAGCGTCGTAAGTGTAAATTATTTTTTTAAAAAAATATATTTTAAAAAATTTCTGCATACAAATATATACATCAAACACATACATAATAGAAAGTCATATAATAACATATGTAATATATATAGAAATAGTAAATATTTATATTGTCAAATATGATTACATTTACATTGTCAAATATGATTGAAAGTCAATTTACAACTTCATGTGCTTCGGAAAACATAAAAAATATGCACATAAAACTCCTAAAAAATAATCTAAGGGCTATTAGAGGTTTATGACATTATCATTATCATCTCTACGACTACTGGAAGTATTAGGAACCTACAAGAAAAAGATAGAAACTTTAGAAGTTAAGAATACAAAAATCACAAAGTATTATAAATCAATAAGCTCATACAAAAATATATGATAATTATGTAAAATATTCAAATAGATAAAGTTATTTAACTAAGGAGGGACAAACCTATGCAACAAAGATGCAATCTGGTCAAGTTGAGTCCTCAAAGATTGTATTTCTGTCTGATGGCTTTACGTCATCTCCTCTATCTCTGTATGATGGCTCTGCCTCCATCCCCTCCAGCTCCTCCAATCTTTTGCAAATGCGCTTGCAGTGAATCATAAAGAAAAAATAACCCAAGTTTCAACACAATTGACTAGGTTTTATGCAAAAAAAAAAAAAAAAAAATTCTCAAGCCTAGCGACAACACGTGTTTCTACTTAATATCCATGTCAAATTCTTAGCAATAAGTATATTTAACCAAATCAAACACCGTTATATTATCTTATTCTATATTGCCAGTGACATTAAATAAAAATATCATTACGGAGCTAAACCTTAAAAGCAGTAACAAATTTCAAATATGATGTACTAAGAACATTGCATCAAATTTTTGTTCTTCTTATGCATCAAACTACCAGAGGATTGAGATATCAATTCAAAGGGGAAAAAGTAAAAACTGCCGGACACAATAAAACCTTAGAAGATTTACCTGCCAAATAAAACCTTAGGAGATATAATGCCATGTGGTGGATGGTAGAAAGTAGTAGGAATAAGAGTTAAGGCTTCTCTAAAGTTAAATAGACCCGAACTTTTTGATTTTTTGTGACCCATAAGAAATTAATCATGGTGGATATATAGTGGAATGCTCTCAACACCTGAATCTGTGTTACTCAGGATCATTAGTACCAAGCCGTGTTGCCTGGTCAAAATTTTGCCCCTCATGCTCATGGCAACTAGGTCATGAGGACCTCCATTGCTTCACGAAAGCTCATCCGAGGATAGCTTAGGTTGTCAACCCTGTGCCCAAAGGCAAAGATATAAGTGAGAAAGAGGTTACATGACACTGTAGGAAGGGTTGTGGTAGTGGAAGTTGAGGTCGTAGATGCCATGGGAGTTGAGCATACTCACAATGGCTTTAGGATATGCAGAGCAGAGAGCGACTTTGGTGGATCCTAATATACATTGAGGATCCTATATAATGCAGATCTACAAGGTCATATATGTAGATAAATCCAAGCTTTAGCAAGGAAACATGATAAGATTTTTGTTAAATGTGGGACTTGGAATCCCAATGTTTGTGAGAAACCTACATCGGTTGAAATCAATTTGATGGCTATAGAGAGATGTCTCCCTCCGGTTAATTTTGAGCGAGTTGGGTTGAGGCTTCAAAAAGAAAGCTGTGCACACGTAGAGAAGGATGAGAGAAGTGATGAGTTGAGGAGACCGATAGGAAAGACTTCAAGATGGGTTAGGAATTTTGCATACTTGTTTTAGTAGGTTGCTTAAAAAAGTAATAGGGCTTTGCAGATGACTGTCTTAAGGGACTCATTGAGAATGTTCATCATGTTGAAGGTTAAGTATTATACAAGAATCACAAGCTTTATTTGTTAATGGAAGTATTGTGTATGGATTATGGAATGTTATAAACCGAATACCTTAATTTTTCTAAATTAACTAGTTAATTTTCTTTAGTATACGTAATTCATGTTACAGCTAAATCACTATTAAATCTGAGCGGTCTTTTTTGTCATACTGTTTTCTATATAGCCCACAGAGAATTTGTAGTTTTACTGTTATGTATTTTTGTACGTAAATATTTATCACTGTTGGGAGTTCCTGATTAGTTAAATATTATTTACAAAATTATTTTACAGACAATAGCTAATAGTTTGGCGCTCCATATGTTGATCAAGAAGATAATAGGAGAGTAAACAAAACTGATGGGAGGCAAAATGGATCGTCGCTCTTAGCGTAGAATCACCCAATTTCTGCCAAGCGAACCTTAGAGCCGAGCAGGCTTTAGTCCCGCTAAGAGCTAGGCCGACCTCGGACCCTACCGAAGGCTAAGTTGATCTCAGCTAGAGGCCAGGCCGACCTCAGCCCCCGCCGAAAGTCGAGCCGATCTCGCCAAATACATGCCACAGCTTCCAAGCCTGTTCGACTTTGCCCGCAGCCGCACCCATGCGCGCGCCCATGCCCACACATTTGACCGAACATCCCAACCTAGCCAGCCCCTTCCCACAAACCATGCTGCAGCCATGGCCTGCAGCAACCTTACCGCGCCATACTTTGCTTGCTGGCCACGCCATGACATGTCAACCAAGGACCATGCCTTATTGTTCTAGCCATGTTTGCTGCCAAGAGCCATACCCTACCACATCCGCCAACACCATGCCTTGCATAAGAACTGTCCAAATTGTGTGCCCAAGCAAGCCTTGGCCACAAGCCACTTGGCCAAGACCATCTCTTCTCATGATGAGGATGCACCATACCTCCGCCGCCTGGGCATCTTTGTGAGGAATATAAAAGAGATCATGAAAAGGTACTTAAGGGACTTTTGGCCAAAATCTCTTAATCAACTCTAACTTAGCCATCAGAGGGACTTTGCCAAAATCTCCGACTAAGGCTTTATGCAGGTATACCGGTGCGCAGGAGGCGGCTTCCTTTCTCCATTCCGGCCAGTGGCTTCTCAGCTTCCTCCGTCGTGGTCACCCTCAAGCTAGCTTTTTTAACCCTAACAGGAACTATGTATATTGAAGAGACAGAGAGAGCTCCATTCTGCAGTAATTGCTGACTTGGACCCAAAAAAAAGCTGGATTACTTTTGCTTGAGAAGGATCCTTATCTATATGAAACGTGGGGTCCATCCCAATTTAACCAGAAGGACGGAGGAGAAAATATTAATGAAATAATCTTGTAACCCTTTGAATGTTGGGCACTGGGCACTGTATATTAGTTTTAGTATACAAGTAAAGAGGGAATATCAGAAGGGATCAGTAATATGCATTTTAGGGAGCTGCGCCAAGTGTTTGGATGGAGGTGACGTTATCATGGCCATGGAGAAAGACTGAAATGGACGCATGCCTCGATTTTTGCGTTCTGTAAGTTATCTGAGTTGTATCTTTTAAAGGATGATTGACGCGAGCTGGAGAAAGATACACTCGGTTTCAGGGTCTAATATTAGACAGCTGGTGCGAGATTTTGTGTCCAATTTGATCTAGGTGTTCTACAGGATATTTTTTTTTTTGCTAAAATTCTACAGGATATTTTGAAAAAGGCCAATCTCAGCATGTATGTCAGTCTTTCAATCTGTTCGAAAAGATCAGAATGGTTGGTGTCTTTCTAATCTTGAGGAACGTGAGAGGGTAGATACACTCGGTTCTCTAGTTCTCTAGTCGCATTAGGAATTTGGCATCGGTTCTAAGGGTTGATGTCATGTAGATAACTGCTTCTGAAAATATTTTTAATCATTCACAAATCCTAATCTAATCTCTACTTGGAGTTGTGCTCTGTAGCCAAATGGATGTTAAAGAGAAAGGGCCTGTAAAGATTATAAGAGTCCAACCAAAAGGTACAGCCATGTCATGATTTTACCGACCCCGATCTGAATATTTTGAGATGTAACTAGAACATGCAACCCCAGTCTGGCCTGAATGATTTGTTGGGTCAAAAAGATTTACTGTAAAGCTGACCTGATCTGTTCTGATGTTCTATGAGATTGGACTTGGGTCCAACATCAAAATGCGAAGGGCCCGAACAGGGTGGAGCAAATCGTCAAGGGTTACGCCAACCTCATCTCCCTCATTGAGCCCATGGCCTTTCACTGGTACTCACTCCAACCCAACCCTCAACATATGCTTTCATTGACATAACCCCACCACTATAAGCTTTCATTGACATCTTTTTTCTTTTGTGCCAATGAACTATAAACAGCATGTTCAGTTGATGAAAATACATTGTTGCGCCATGATGTTGAATATCTAGTGAACATCCACATATTTTCACTATTCAATTCAAGTGATGGAGAGCATCCACCATATTCATTTTAGCCTCCTTTGCACGAACTTAGGCCTCAAACTCTAAAAAAATAAGAACATTTGCCTATCATCTGGATCAAATTTGTGCATAAAAAAATAGTGTCCTAGTGCATAAGACTCCTACTACTGCAGAATGTGGGGTCTCAGATGCACCAACCTTATCCTCCCATGCGAAGAGAAGCATTGTTGAGTATGTTGCACACCCAGCCCACGCTGAATTTGCAGATGAGTTCTTGGCTGCAGGGGAAGTAGTCATTTGTTATTGACTACAAGCCAGCCATAGTCTTAATAATAATGAGAGAATGCAGATTCCCCTTCCATTTTTACTAGTGACAGTGCATGTGCTATGCAGTTTATGCAGTAGCACCAATTGCTTATCAATGATAGGCAATATGCAATAAAATCAATATGTAATATGACATTAAAATGTTTTCAACTATCCTGTAGCACTATTGCATAGCACAATATCCATGATCACTGCCCTAGGATGATTTTAGATATCGGATCTCACGGACGGGTTTCCTATCATCGGGTTGGGTGGTAATTTGAAAAGTAGGGATGATTTAGGATCATTGCCCCCTAGAGGAATTAAGAAAGGCAACGTCTTCCAAAATCACAAAACCATTCTATCATGCTACAATAACCAACCCTTTCTACAGAGCATGAATTTTATTAGCAATCTTCTTCTCGTTGATTTGTGAAATCAAGTCTAAAATGCTGTTGCCTCTTGGTGAACTCGTGATTGCAGGATGCAACTGACTTGGGGATGTACTCAAGCACACCGCCACATGGACAACGAATTCAGCATGCATGTGTCCGGATAAATTAACAGGCCAGGAAGCATTAGCTTCTAGTGGCCTATCGCCCAGCTATAAAGAATCCGTAAGATGGCTCTTGTCATTGTAGTGTTCTCTTTGCACTCGCTGGCCTGAAATCTTGTCATAACTCCTATAAATTTTATATGATCTTGCTGAAGTTGCTGCATATTGCATATCAAAATGCATTTTAAATCTCACCGACTTTACGTTTCAGTGATGTTTTTTAAGTACCACAGCAAATTCCTACTCGTGCCAATATGGCCCTGATTGTTTTGCCTTGAGCTAGCTTCATCGTCTACGGGAAGCATAAAATTGTAATGAATCTAGATGGAAGATGGTGCAAAATATTACTGGGATAGTTTCTGACATTAGCTTTCAACCTAAGGCCTAAAATAGTATTTAATTTTGGTATATAATTTATGCCATATGCTACAACGGTTGTCCTTTAGATGAAGCTGCAACTCAGTTTCCTGGAGCTAAAGACAAATGGGTGCCCTGTTTTCTACCTTGGCCGCGTATTGTTAGAAAATGGGACGCAGTTTTCCCTGCCACTACGGCTTGACTGTGGGCCACTAGGTTTTCCCTGTTTTCTACCCACAGAGCTCGTCTCTTTTGTCATATATAATTTAGTATTTAAGATGGTGTTGGTTTAAAGGGTTATGTTCACATGATTCTTCCACAACGGGTGTCCTTTAGTCACGGGCAGTCCCGAGCGGGTGGATGGGCGATGGTCCTGGATGCCTTCCAGTCCGTGATTCTTCTTCCTTCCCACCATCCTTCAACTAGTGTCTCGTCCGTGATTCTTCTTCCTTCCCACCATCCTTCAACTAGTGTCTCGTCCGTGATTCTTCTTCCTTCCCACCATCCTTCAACTAGTGTCTCGTCCGTGATTCTTCTTCCTTCCCACCATCCTTCAACTAGTGTCTCGTCCGTGATTCTTCTTCCTTCCCACCATCCTTCAACTAGTGTCTCGTCTTTGTAGGAGTTGAAGGGAAAAAATGGCGATGGTCCTGGATGCCTTCGTCTCTCGTTTGTGTACGATGCTATTAACCTATGCAGAGGAAGAGGCAGCTAAGATCTTGGGTGTGCCTGAGGAAATCAAGAAGCTTCATAGGAGACTGAAGAGGATGCAGGCCATTCTCGCTGATGCAGAGAATAGACGCTTCGACAACGAGGCCATCAACCTTTGGCTGAACGAGCTGCGAGATCTCATGTACGAGGTGGACGACATCATCGATGAATGCCGGATCGAGGGCGAGAAGTTTCTCAGCTCGGACTCATCATCATCTTGTTGTGGTGAGTTGGTACGTTGTTGCTACTCCCCTATTTCTCGCTGGCATGAAGGTAAATTCCGTCATGAGATTGGCCACAGAATTAGAAATCTCAACCGTGAGCTTGAACAAGTTGCCAAGGACAAAGATGACCTCCATCTTACGCCTGCTCCTCATGATGACCACTACAAGAGTAGAATAAGCCGCAAGACATCTCCTATTGTCGAACCTGATCTTGTGGGAGAGAAAATTGAGGATGATACAAGGAGGTTGGCGGATTTGCTGATAAAAGAAGATAACAAAAAAATCCAAGTCTTTGCCATTGTTGGCATGGGGGGGATAGGCAAAACTACTCTTGCTCAGAACATTTACAATGATAAGAAGCTTCGGGACAACTTCAACCCAAAGTCACGGATTTGGTTGTGCGTGTCTCAAGATTTCTTTGAGTTCGATTTACTGAGATCTTTCATAAAGCAAGCTGGAGGTGATCCTGGAGAGGCTAAGGAGAAGGAAGTGCTCGAACCCATGCTTAGCCAAGTCATTATGAACAAGAAATTCTTTCTAGTCTTGGATGATGTTTGGGATGCGCAAGTATGGGATGCGCTACTGAGAAAGCCCTTGCATAGTGGTTCGGCAAATAGTAGAATTTTGATAACAAGCAGACATGAAGCCATTGCTAGACAGATGGGAGCAGTATACATCCATAGGGTGGAGAAGTTGTCTCAAAAGGATGGTTGGTCATTAATTTGCAAGATGGTGTTTGAGGAATGTGAGGAAGGAGACATGCATCTGTTAAGTGATGTCGGGATGAGAATTGTAGAGAAATGTGATGGCCTTCCGCTTGCTCTTCGGACCATCGGAGGGGTTCTTCGAACTAAGGAGAAAAGACATTCAGAATGGGAAAAAGTCCTCTCTAGTCCAGCATGGTCTTTTACGAAACTTCCAAAAGAGGAGATGGGCCCATTGTACTTGAGCTATCTGGATTTACCACCTCCTCTGAAGCAGTGCTTCACTTCCGTTTCATTATTTCCTGAGGACTTCCCAATTCGTTCAATTCCTTTTGGCAATAGATGTATTGCAGAGGGCTTTGTAACATCCGAAGACGATACGCCCTTGGAAGATGTAGCAGAAGAGTATTGGAAGGAGTTGGTGCAAAGGAACCTTCTCCAGCCAGCTCCTCGTTATTATGAAGAACAAGGTTGCAGGATGCATGACCTCTTGCGGTCTCTAGCTCATCATATAGCAGGGGATGAGTGCTTCGTCGGAGATGCACGAGCATTTGAAAACAAGATCATATCCTACTCTTCATCGATAAAACTACGTCGTTTATCAATTGTAGATGAAAACTTAGAAACTATACCTGACTTGTTAATGAAACAGACGTCCTTGAGGACCCTATCACTCTTCCATATCCCACTTATTCATGATCTTCCAGAAGATCTCTTCAGAAAGCTGAGGAGTTTAAGGATCCTGAATTTACGTAAAACAGCCATTAACAATTTCCCAACTTCTTTGGGAGATCTTGTGCACCTTCGAACTCTTGATCTCTCCGATAGTTCAATAAGAGAGATACCAGAGAGTATAGGGAATCTTAGAAATCTCCAATTTCTGATACTCATGGATTGTAAATATTTGCGCAGCCTCCCTTGCGGTGTCCTTAGGTTAATCAATCTAAAGATTCTTGTTGTCAAGGGTGCACCACTTGATGGTATACCAATAGGAATAGGGAGACTGCGACAACTACATACACTAAAGGGATTTGTGGTGAATGGTAGCGAGGGCTGCAGATCTGGAGTTGGAGAAGATGTCAGGGAGCAGGAGCACAAGAGATATCAGCATGGGAGGTTCTGCACGTTGGAAGAGTTGAAATCCCTCTCCCAGCTCAGGTGTATTAGCATGGTCAAACTGGAGAGGGCATCAGACAAGGCTGAAGCAAAAGCCGCTGCACTTCAAGCCAAGCCACATCTCACAACTCTATTTCTGCATTGCACCCTACCGAGCAGCTCTTTTGATGTGCAGCAGCCTCGTGCAAATGATTACGAGGAGGAAAATATCAAGAGAATAGTGGAGGTCTTCGAGGAGATCCACCCACCGCCATGCCTTGAAAAGCTTGAAATCAATGGCTACTTCGGCCGTGAGTTTCCCAGCTGGATAATGACACCCTCCTCGTCATCGTTTCGCAACCTGCAATGTCTGGATCTCAAGAATTGTGGTCTATGCCGGCCACTTCCACCCTTGGGAATGCTGCCACAACTATGTTACCTCTCGATTTCAGGTGCTTCTGCAGTCACGAGCATCGGGCCTGAATTCTTGTTGCTGGCAGGTGGTAGTGCTGGTGCAAGAGGGCGGAATGGAAGAAAAACGGACTCTTGCTTCTCCTCCTACTTCCCCAAACTAGAGGAACTTGTATTTACAAACATGACTAATTGGAAAGAATGGTGGTGGCGGTGGGAGGAGGAGGACAACCAGAAAAGATCGTTGCTACCTTCTCTCAAGGTTTTGACCATAGATGGATGTCCGAAGTTGAGGTCTCTTCCGGAAAGCCTCGTCACCGTCCTGAAGACATTAGAAATTACACGTGCCCACAGCCTGAGAGAAATACAAAACCTCCCCTCTCTTACAAAGTTGATCTTGGCCCACAACTCAAGTTTGGAGAGAGTTTCCAACTTTCCTGTACTTAAACACATAGATGTTGACGATTGTGTGGAATTGAAGGTTGTGGAGGGTGCGAATGCCGTGGAGCACATACAGCTCGATGATCGAAAAGCAGAGTCTCTCCCAGAGTGGTTAGTGGCTGTGGGTGAAGAACAACCGCGCTTCCCTTTCCTCCACAAGTTGACTCTCTCCAACAAAATCTGTCGCCGAGGGCTCCCTGGTTGGCCTCTGATCTGATGACACATCTTGAAGCAATCAGTTCCTCCTCTCTATTTACATCTGCTTTAGAAAGCAAGAGACGTGAGATTACTTGCCAACTCCGTGATACTCTGCACCATTCTTGTCCTTTCAGGTACATATTCTGTTCAGATTACTCGTGACCTTGCCTCCAAAAGAGCCTATTTGATACCAGTTTTTTATTTATTTTCTTTTCTTGGCTGCCTTCTTCATTGAATGCATGGAACCCTTGTGCGCATATTGCATGGTCCGGGACTGGATGATATGCATAACAATGCCTTCCTTTGGCTATCATATGATTACTCATCTTATTTGCACTTTGAATTAGATGACACACAATCAATTCTTCCCTTTGTTGGCATGGGAAAAGCATGATATACAAGCCTTTCTAGGCCCGAGCTGTTGCTTTGGTCCATTTGGCCCTATCAGTTGATGTCTTAAAATTGTTCAAACGGAAATGTCTTAAAATCGTTAGGAACATTTCTTTACCGATCCCCAATAAGACATTATTTCATGATGTGGTCTAATATCTATGTGATCTTAATTTTCTTCTTTTCTTTCACAAGCAGATTGATATCTGGGTATAGGATTGGCACATTCTCCTGCAACACCAGTATCTCTCCGTCTTCAACAGCATCAAGCAACAGCAATAATGACATGCAAAAAGAAGTTTGAGAGGTAATTCGCTATCAGACCAGCAATTAGTGAAATCTAAGGTAAAATATGGCTTTACTAGTTGCTTGGGAGGGGGAAAATTTGGTGATAATTTATTCTCAGAACTAGAAGGTTGCTTGGTGAAAAACATCCTTCCACCTTTTGATTTTTTTGATGTGAGGAGCATATGGCATTCAAATTTCCTGATAAGTAATGATCTATCATCCTGTTTGTTTTTATATCCTTTGTTTTGTTTTTGTATGATCTAGCAGGCCCAACAGACCAGCTTTAAGTCCTTGTTTCTGAAGGCTTCCGTCCAAGTGTATTCGTAGCTGGGGTTCCAGCACAGTCATATATAGCACAAGCAATTACCCATCTACGGTATGAATTCTAAAAACCACTAGTTGGAAACATGCATTAGTATACAATTATGAGTACAGAGACTAAATAGGAAAGTCAAGACTAAGTCTCTCTTGTTCTCCTGCAGGCAAAGGATTGATGACAGCAAGATACTGTTGTTCCAGTTCTCATTGTTTCACAAGATCATTTAGCATTTTTTGCCTCCCACTAAGATCATTATTGACATGCCAATGCCCACAAGGTGAATGGTGCATCTTGGAAGAGAGAGAGATTCTCTCCCAGCTCAAGTCCTTCAAGTAACAAAACAATGTCCAATGAGCTACCGTTCACTTGGGAGGAGTGGAAAATTAGGATGAAGATTCTGGTATGCTTTTGAGGAGCTCTACCCTCCACCATGAAAAGATCTTAGCATCAGAGATTTGTAATGTCAAAGTCATGCATTTGAACAGAACCTCTGTTATTAGATAGAAACAACGTCCGTCCAGGCATGTTGTTGGATCGTGATCATCATGCTGGAGAACTTTTTTTCGTCAACTTTGTTGTAACTGATGATGTCTTTCCAGGTGAAAGTTCGTGTTTATTTGATTTATGAGTTCTATTTATCTGTTATGATCTTTGTTTTCATACCTTTTCTTTGCTTCTTTTGCTATTGAAAGTGTATGATCCAACCTCAGTTTTTGCTAGAAGCAATGAGATTGGGAGATCAAGCACAAGTATATAGCCCATCTATGTACGTATCTAATTTAAGCATGGCATACTAGTAGTTATGTTTTTTTCTCTTTTTTGCTTTAACCATTTCTTTTCCCTCGAAGATATTGTGTTAGAGGTAGTAAGAGTGGAATCACCTTTGCACAGTCACAGAACCCTTCGATGGTACTAGAAGGAAGAACCACCATAGGAATATCTGCTATTGCCGATGCTTTTTAATAGAGTTGCCGATACGAAAAAGCGCCATGAGTCAGATTTCCCACACTTTCTAAAGCATCGCAAAAGCATCGGCAATGCTACCGTGGAAAAATAATTTTACGACATTTTTGGTTTGCATCGTAATTATAACAAACGACGCTTATAGACATTATAGAATGACAAAGCCTGCAGTTAATTACCACGGATTGCTGGGATTACTGCAGACCTTTGAGAAGGACCATCAGCTCCAAAAGGAGTCGGTGCATGTGATGGGAGGATCATAGGGAGTGCGTCATCCCTTTAAGAAAGGGAAGACGAACAAGAAAAATAAGAACAATAAAGTACAACGTGCTAAGACATCTAAGCAGAGTCAAACCAAAAAGAAAGTTGACTAGAGTCAGGCAGAATGCTTCTATTGGAAGAAGCAAGGGCACTGGAAGAGGGACTATCCTCAGTACATTGCCTCACTTGATCCGAACAGACCTAGCAAGAGAAAAGTGCAAACAGTTGTTGCAGATCAAGGTATTTATATGATAACACCTTGTAATTTCTCTATTTATGATAATTTGATCTGGGTATTGGATACTAGAAGTCCGTTTAATATTTGCAATTCGTTGGAGGGACTTCAGGTCAGTGAGAGATTTGGAGACAGCGAAAGATTTCTGAACGTTGGAGATGAAAGATCAATTCCAGCTCTAGCTTTAGGAACTCTCAAATTAGTTTTCAATTCTGATGTAATTGTCTTGAGTGATTGTCACTTTTGTCCGACGTTTTTATTGAATATTATTTCTGTAGGCCTTTTGGCCAAGAATGGTTTTGAAATTTCAATAAAAAAGAGTTATTATGATATCATTATGAATGGTGTTACTATAATGAATGGACAATTGAGTAATGGTATTTACATATTATCGTAATCTGTTAATGTAATGTACATGTCAAGTAAGCACCCTAGAATAGATAGTGTCTCCGATGTCTACCTTTGGCATTGTAGGCTAGGTCATATTAACAAGAAAAGGATAAACAGATTAACTCAAGAGGGTATCCTCAATGTTGATGATTGTGAATCATTGACTACTTGCGCATCCTGTCTTCTTGGAAAGATGACCAAGTCACATTTTACTGGAAAAGGTAAATGAGACAACGATATATTGAGTCTTGTACATTCAGATGTATGTGGGCTAACGAGCACAAAAGCCAGAGGTGGATATTCTTATTTCATTACGTTTATAGACGACCTATCGAGGTATGGGTATATCTATCTTATGAGACATAAGTCTGAATCGTTTGAAATGTTCAAACTATTCCGTAATGAAGTAGAGAAACAAACTGAGAAGAGTATTAAAACTCTTCGGTTAGACCGAGGAGGTGAATACCTCACTAGTGAGTTTATGACATATCGAGGAGAGAATGAGATCCTCTCTCAGTGGACTCCTCTTGGTACATCTCAATATAATGGAGTGTCAGAAAGGAGAAATCGAACCTTGTTAGACATGGTTCGATCCATGATGGGGTATGCTAGTTTGCCAATATCCTTCTGGGGATATGCGCTTGAAACAGCTTCCTATATTCTTAATAAAGTTCCGAGTAAGTCTGTGACTAAAACACCATATGAGATGTGGACAGGGCATAAACCGGTGCTCACTTACCTTAGGGTTTGGGGGTGTCCGGCCTACGTCAAACATTTGAAAGCAGACAAACGTGAAGCTAGGTTTGACAGATGTTTCTTTGTTGCCTATCCAAAAGAAACTAAGGGTTATTATTTCTACATTGCTGAAGAACAAAAGTTGTTCGTCAGCAATAGAGCTGTCTTCTTGGAAAAAAATTTCTTGGAGAAGAAACTAATTGATCTAATATTGAACTAGAAGAAATTCAACAGGTAGAAGGACCGACACCACCCATTGAACCATTAAAACCTGATTTGATTAGATCAAGCCCAGAACCCATTATAGAAACATCCTTAAGGCGATCTGGTAGAGTACCACGTCAGCCGGACAGATACTACGGTTACTTGGTCTGGGATGGGAATCCTGTTAAGCTTGATGAAAATGATGAGGATCCGATCACCTATATGGATGCTATGCAGAGGAACGACTCCGATAAATGGCTGGAAGCCATGCATTCCGAAATGGAATCCATGGAGGTCAATAATGTATGGACATTGGTTGATCCACCTGAAGAAATAAAACCGATATGGTGCAAATAGATTTTCAAAAGAAAAAGGGGCGCAGACGGAAAGGTGGAGACCTACAAAGTCTGTCTGGTTGCCAAGGGATATCGTCAACGTTATGGTATTGACTATGATGAAACATTTTCACATGTGGCAATGCTCCTATGCTTGCGATAGCAGCACATTTTGATTATGAAATCTGGCAGATGGATGTGAAAATCACTTTCTTAAATGGAGATTTGGAAGAAGAGGTGTATATGATACAACCTGAAGGTTTTACATCCACAGATGAATCAAAAGTGTGCAAGCTTCAAAGATCCATATATGGATTAAAGCAAGCTTCTCGAAGTTGGAACATACGTTTTGATAAAGTGATCAGAACGTATGGCTTCATTAAAAATGAAGAAGAACCTTTTATATATAAATGGGCTAACGGTTCAGTAATTGTATTTCTTGTTTTATATGTGGATGATATTCTCTTAATCGGGAATGACATCCCTGCATTTCAAGAAATAGAAGTTTGGCTATCATCATAATTCTCCATATAGAATATGGGAGAAGCATCCTACATCCTAGGGATGAAGATCTATAGAGATAGATCTAAAAGGTTGCTTGGGTTGTCCCAATCTACGTACATAGATACCGTGCTGAAAAGGTTCAGCATGATGAATTCTAAGAAAGGCTATCCTTTGATGGGCCATGGAATTCAACTCTCTAAAAGGGATTGTCCGACAACTCCTCAAGAAAGAGAGACTATAATAGAATTCTATATGCTTCAGCAGTGGGATCTATTATGTACGCAATGACATGTACCAGATCAGACGTGGCATACTCACTAGAGAAAGTGAGTAGATACTAGTCTGATCCAGGTAGCAACCACTGGAAGGTTGTAAAAACCATTCTTAAGTATTTAAGAAATACTAAGGACCAGTGACTTGTCTATGGAGATACTAACTTAAAATTAGTGGGATACACTGATTCCAATTGTCAGTCATATCAGGATGATAGCAAAAGTGTGTCGGGTTACATCTTTACCCTTAAAGGTGGTGCTGTCTGTTGGAAAAGTTTCAAGCAGCATACTGTGGCTGATTCAGTGTGCGAGGCAGAGTACATTGCTGCATCCGATGCCGCCAAGAAAGCTGTATGGATGTGAAAGTTCATCACCAAGCTAGGAGTGGCACTCTCTATTGATGGTCCGGTTTCACTATTCTGTGATAGCACTGAAGCCATTGCTCAAGAGAAGGAACCAAAAGCATATCAGCAGACCAAGCATATTCTGCGATGATATCATCTTGCTCGAAAGATAGTAGAACGAGGTGATATAGATCTTCAGAAGATCGATGGAAAAAAAATTCTAGCTGACCCATTTACTAAAGTCCTCGGCATCAAAGAGTTCAACGATTATAAGTCGAAGATGGGTACACGATACTGTACCGATTGGCTTTATTCCTAGTGGGAGTTGTTAGGAATTGTGTCCTAAAAGTCAATCGTCAGCCTGTTGTTGATTGAATTGTATATGAATTAATGAATTAATAAAAGATTATTTAGCATTATTCATCGCATATATTTTGTACATCTTCTTGAACTCTTGTAATGTGATGAAGTCCTTAGGACTCTTTTAAAAAAGATAAAGGAGGAATTGTCTATGAGTCCTTAAATTTGTTCGTGACCAAACGATATGCTATTACTAGGACAATAGCATTATCAAAAATAGGTCATTGTGTGCTATATCGTTGGTTGTCCTCTTAATCAAGGAGTGTAGAGACACTAATATGCCACACAGGTGAAGTGTAGGAGTATATTTCACTGAACATGACCAGTTCCGGAACGCTCTGCTGTCAAGAGATGTTCCGAGTGGATATAGGTATAAGTATCTCTCGAATCTGAGATCACCACAATGACTTGTAAGCAACTCACTGTACTTTGGTACCGGACTATCTAAGTTTCTAATTCAGTGACGGAAGGTTACTGCGTGCAGTCAAGTACTTGCGAAGTCGGTGTGTGAGTCAAGATGGAATTGACCCCTCCTGGTGACAGGAGATAATGCCCTTGTACTAAATTTAGCAAAACCTTGGCCAGGGTAATCCTTGTGAGGAGTCACAAGATTTGTAAAGTTGAAACACATTTTGGATGCACTGATTAAAGAGTTGACAGAACTCTAAAGTCATCCTAGGCATTTGGTGTCATAAGAATGAATTATATGGTAACCATAGTCCAAAAATTTCAGAATATTGCTTTGCAATCATTCGACATATCCAGACGTCGGGTATCATTGCTAGATGGTTACTTCGATTAGTACAGAAAGTCATTGTTGTGCTACCGGCTTAGGTTCGAACCTATGGAGTCACATGTATAGAAGTTTCTAGGTTGATCAAATAGTTGATCGACGATTAAAGATCGTTCAGGGGTACTTCGGTCAATTCGATTGACAAATTACCCTAAGCAAAAGTTATAGTAAAATAATAATTGAATTATTAAAGGATTAATTAGCAATTAGATTGCTAATGAACTCAATTGATTGAATGATTGAGCTTAGGTTAAGCCAAATTGAATAAGATTCAATTTGTGCTACATCAGGGTTTGACCTAATTGGATCGGGTTCGATCCGAGTAGATTGGGCTCGACCCAATTAATCAGACTTGATCCAATTGGATTGGGCTTGACCCGAGTCTATTAAAAGTCCTTATTTGATAAGGATTCTAAGTTCAACAATTCAGAAATTGATAAGGAGAAGAATCCTTAAATTTTAGGACCCTAACTTTTCTTTCTTGAAGAAGAAAGACACCTCATCCTTATCCCTAAAATTGGAGGAGCCTCTCCTCTTTATTTTTGGCCAATTTTTGGCGTGAGAAAAGAGGAGGCATGGGGATATATTTTAGATAAATATGGCGCCTCAAATATTCCTAAAAAGATTGGAATCAAATCCCTAATTTATAGGGAATTCATGGCGCATGTAGAAGGGTGGTGCGGCACTCAAATTGCTGGCGCATGAATCCCTAAAATGTAGGGATTCATGGCGCACAATTTGGAGGAATTAATCTTCTCTTTGTTTTCGTATTTCACAAAATTTTTGGAATTTTTATCAGCCAAAATTCATTGGCTAAATGAGGTGTGAGGCATGGGGGTCTTTTGGCTATAAAAGGTCCCCCACGCCTAGGGTTAGGGTGTGAGAATTTTTGAGAGACCTAGGGACTCTAAAAAATTCTGAAACTTGCCGCCCCCTCTCTTTACCTTCTTCTCCTTCATCTCCATCCTTCATCCTCTCGAAGAAGAATCAAAAGTTGAGTACTTCGAAGGAGAAAAAATTCAGCCACTGCAGCACCTCTGCGCGAGCTAGCACTCCTGCAGTTGTGGATCATCCTAGAGCTTCGCATGGACTATCTATAGAGGCCGGACGCATGTGCGGCTACAAAAGGTGATCAAGACATCATCAAAGTCCTCAAAGCAAAAAGATATGAGATTTGATCTTATTAGAAGTTAGGATTAGAAATCAACTAAGTTGGTGAAATTCTGCATGATTACATGTTAGACATAGAATCATGCATACTTGTTTAGGATAAATGTTTAATATCCTGGATCTATTTTTGTTGTAGAGATATGATCTCTAGCATGCATAGGAATTAAATAGTTTAATTCATGCTTCCGCTATAAAATTTTTAAAAATATACGCATGCGACTACTAGGGTTCCCAATAGTTTCAACACAATTAATCAGGTTTTATGCAAAAAAAAAAAAAACAATTTTTTTCTCAAGCCTAGCGACAACACGAGTTTCTATATTGCCAGTGACATTAAATAAAAATATCATTACGGAGCTAAACCTTAAAAGCAGTAACAAATTTCAAATATGATGTACTAAGAACATTGCATCAAATTTTTGTTCTTCTTATGCATCAAACTACCAGAGGATTGAGATATCAATTCAAAGGGGAAAAAGTAAAAACTGCCGGACACAATAAAACCTTAGAAGATTTACCTGCCAAATAAAACCTTAGGAGATATAATGCCATGTGGTGGATGGTAGAAAGTATAGGAATAAGAGTTAAGGCTTCTCTAAAGTTTAATAGACCCAAACTATTGATTTTTTGTGACCCATAAGAAATTAATCATGGTGGATATATTGTGGAATGCTCTCAACACCAGAATCTGTGTTGCTCAGGATCATATCCACCAAGTCTTGTTGCCTGGTCAAAATTTTGCCCCTCATGCTCATGGCAACTAGGTGAGGACCTCCATTGCTTCATGAAAGCTCATCCGAGGATAGCTTAGGTTGTCAACCCTGTGCCCAAGGGCAAAGTTATAAGTGAGAAAGAGGTTACACGACACTGTAGGAAGGGTTCTGGTAGTAGAAGTTGAGGTTGTAGATGCCAAGGGAGTTGAGCATACTCACAATGGCTTTAGGATATGCAGAGCAGAGCGCGACTTTGGTGGATCCTAATATACATTGAGGATCCTATATAATGCAGATCTACAAGGTCATATATGTACATAAATCCAAGCTTTAGCAAGGAAACATGATAAGACTTTTGTTAAATGTGGGACTTGAATCCCAATGTTTGTGAGAAACCTACATGGGTTGAAATCAATTTGATGGCTATAGAGAGATGTCTCCCTTCGGTTAATTTTGAGCAAGTGAGTTGGGTTGAGGCTCCAAAAAGAAAGCTGTGCACACGTAGAGAAGGATGAGAGAAGTGATGAGTTGAGGAGACCGATAGGAGAAACTTCAAGATGGGTTAGGAATTTTGCATACTTGTTTTAGTAGGTTGCTTAAAGAAGTCATAGTGCTTTGCAGATGACAGCCTAAGGGACTCATTGAGAAAGACTGAAATGGACGCATGCCTCGACTTTTGCGTTCTGTATGTTATCTGAGTTGAATCTTTTAAAGGATGATCCACGCGAGCAAAGATGCACTTGGTTTCATGGTCTAACATTAGACAGCTCGTGGGGGATTCCGTGTCCAATTTGTTCTACATTTTCTACAGGATATTTTGAAAAAGGCCAATTTCAACTTGTATGCCAGTCTTTCAATCTGTTCGAAAAGATCAGAATGGTTGGTCTCTTTCTGATCTTGAGGAACGTGAGAGGGTAGTTCTCTGAAAGAATAGATGCCCTACAAGCCAATCGCAATATGTATTGCGAAGAATTTTTCTTTTGATTTATCCAAATCATGTACATGATATTTAATTATGAATGAAGGCATTGTGTTTCATCATACGCTGTTTATTATATTTGTAATGAACCCCTTAAATTAGGATAATGGTTTTAGGGCTATGACGAGATCATACTAGTGAGACCTAAAATCCTAAAATCCTAATCTTAAATATTTCCAGTCATTGGTACATTGAGTCGGGGATCAATGTTAGCGGCAAGACTGACACATCTTATGTATGCTCGATGCAGAGGGTGATTGATCTCACAATCACTTGTATGAGACACTAATACCAAGATGTGGGTGCTCATTAAAGGAATGAGTTCACTGAATGGACCTGCCTAGAGAATACACTACAGAAAAAGTCGGTTTTACCGACGCTTTTTTGCCGACGCTTTTTACAAGCGTCGGCAATTTTCGGTATAACCTCTAAAGTTGCCGATGCTTGTAAAAAGCGTCGGCAAAAGACGACGCTAATAAGCGTTGGTGTGGTCGTAGGCCTAAGACGATGCTAAAAAGCGTTGTCGGACGCCAACGACCCGCAAGCCATTTACAAGCGTCGGCAAAAGACGACGCTAATAAGCGTTGGTGGGGTCGCAGGCCTAAGACGACGCTAAAAAGCATCGTCGGAAGCTAACGACCCCTTCCCTTCCCACCCCCTATCGGAAGCCACCCTCACACACCTGTCTCTCTCTCTCTACCCGGCCACCGCCCTCCTCTCTCTCATCCCTCCTTCCTCAACCCATTCCAGAGATCGAAGAGAAAACAGAAAGCATCTATTTAACCCACATCTCTCTCGCCCATTCCTCGTCTTCTCTCTCTCTCTCTCCAGAAACATCGGTCACCAATGCTTCATAGAGATAGAGGTATAGAGAGGAAGCCCTTCTCCAATCCCTCTTTTGCTCGATCTTTTCGACTTTTTTTTGGTTGTTTTCTCATATTTTCTTGGGATCTGTTCTACCCTCAGATGTCGATGAGTTCTATGCAATGTGTGATCCGGGTGATTTTTTTTGGTTTTTTTTTTGGTAAAGATCGGTAGAAGTTTGAGATCAGGATTGTTTTGGTGTTGGATCTGGTTCTTGGAATCGAGGAATTTGGGTTTGGGTTGATTTGATACAGAGAAGGAGAACTTGTGCTTGTATGGGCATCCTGGAGAGATGTGGGAGGTGACGTTGCTGGCGGAGGAGGTGCCGTCGGAGCTGCCCGAGCCGGCGCTCAGGATCAACTTCGCGAGGGACGGGATGAACCGGAAGGATTGGCTCTTGCTGGTGGCGGTGCACAGCGACTCGTGGCTCCTTTCTGTCGCCTTCTTCTTCGGAACCCGCTTCAATGGCAACGAGAGGCGATCGCACCCCAGCCATCCTCTGCCTTCCGGAGCTCTCTGCTGCCTGCGCCAAGAAGGCCCTCGATCTCGGCCCCCAGGGCCTCATGTTCCCCATGATCGAGTCCCCCGACGCCGCCGAGCTCGCCGTCTTATTCTGCCATTTCCCACCGCACGGCGTCCGCGGGTCCGCCGACACAGTGGTGCGTGCCTCCGCATACGGCATCGACGATGGCTACCTGGCGTGGGTTGACGAGGAGCTGCTGGTGATGTGCCAGGTGGAGACGGCGGCGGGGCTGGCGGAGATCGAGGCGATCGCCGGCGTCGAGGGGGTCGACGTGGTGCAGATGGAGCCGTTGGATCTGAGCGCGAGCATGGGGCATCTGAGGGATGCGATGAAGGAAGCGGGGAGGAAATTGGGGAGGAATCGAGGAAATGAGGCTCTGATTCAAAATAATTTTTAATTTTTTTTAAGAAATATTTATAACGATGCTTTAAAGCGTCGCTAAATTGGTTTTTAGCGACGCTTAAAAGCGTCGCTAATAAACGTCGCTAAAAACCACCTTAGCGATGCTTTCTAGAAGCGTCGGCAATTCTTTTTTCCACTCTGACATAGCCGACCCATTGGCGACGCTTTTAAAAGCGTTAAAAGGAAACTGACCAACGCTTATAAGTGTCGGTAAAGGACTCAAAAAGCGTCGCCAAATCTTGTTTTTCTTGTAGTGATATCTTATGAAGTCTTACTTACATGTCAAAAGATGATTCTCTTAGTGGGAGTTGTGCAACTGATCCTTTGACCTGAGATCACCATGGTATCTTGTGCACATAAATCTATGTTTTGGTTTACACTCATTCATAACAATAAGTTGTGTACGAAGTCTTCTGGATATGGTGGATTGTGTATACAGATTATGAGTCGGTCAACAAGAAATCAATCACTTCTAGTAAGAGAAGATCGCATCCCATTTATTCTAATCATATGATAATTCAGGAAGCCTTTGATTAAAGCAGAATGAAAATTAGAAGGAGTTTCTAATATTTCATGATTCGAATTATCATTAGAAGATTAAGAAAAATATGAATATAAAATTGAGTTTGACATACATTCATACTCATATACATATTCGGGATGCAGTTTGATTGAAGGATTGTATTGCACGGTAACTTGCCACTGAAGGGTATTTTTGGTATTTCTACCAAATTTCATATTTTCTGGATAGACATGACACGTTGCTAGACGTCAATCTTGTCTTGTAGGTTTGATCAAATTAAAGAGTTTAATTCGATCGCCAATTAGAAAGGATTCTAATTGTTAAGTTCGGGTTCGCGCAGTTTGGACCTAAATCCATTAGAAGAATTTTAATCAGGATAGGTCAACTCGAATCCACACCTACTGCTGGGTAAGTATGGAACCCAATGGGTCACACACAAGAAAATTGATCAAGGGTCTAATTGGATTAGATCATGTTTGCAAGATAAATATCCTAGCAGGTGTTGCAAACCTTAGCTCCTAATTCGAATTGGATTCGAATTTGATTCGAATTGGATTCGAATTGGATTCGAATTTGATTCGAATTGGATTCGAATCTGATTCTTAATTGATCTAATTTGATTAGATCATATCCTAATATGGGTTAGCCAAGAGTTGGCACCTAATTGGCTTGGTTTAATTCTAATTAGATTAGATTTGATAAATTATTCATTTTTGACCGTTAGATCTTCATTTACCATTGGATGAAGACATAATGGTGAGTTGATTCAAACTCAATTAGATTGGGTTAGACAAGGGCTATCACCTTTGACCATTAGATTTTCATCCCACTGTTGGATGAAGACATAATGGGTCAAGTGAATGGCGCCTTGCATTGGAGCCCTTGGATCATCATCATGAAAGATCAAGAGGTGAGGCGAGATGGACATGTGATTGGCATGTGATGTTGACTTGGTCAAAATATGGCACCACATGAAAGAATATATCATTTGATACACCTCCGCACTTGATCTGCGCCTCCTCTTATTTGATATGGCCCTTTAGATGATGGCCTTTCATAAAAGGATGTGTAGATGGGATGCATCCCTTGGAGATGCATCCCCATGCCTATTATAAATAGGCTAGCGCTCCATGGGTTTTATCATCCCAATCCACCGTATTCCTCTCTTCCTTTCTTTCTTACATTGGTTCCCTTCTTTCTTACATTGCTTCTAGTGTGTCCTAAGCCAAGACAAGGTGGTCATCTTTAGGACAAGAGAATTAGAAGCAAATTTAGAAAGAAGAAGAAAAATTAGAAAGGAAGGAAAGCAAGCCATTAGAGTTCTTTAGAAGAATTCTGCATTAAGGATCAAAAGTCTTTGAAGCTAAAGTCTTGATCAAGTTTTCGTGTGGATCACCATTGGAGGGCGGACACTTGGACGTCTCGTGGAGATTATTCATATTGGATTAGCGTTAGAGGTATTCTTCTATTCCTATATTTATATTTATATATTATTTGATTGTTACCATTAAGGTGATCTAGGCTTATAAGGATTTTATGTTAAGGGATTTTATTAAGAAAATTTTAAAATCCCTAGCATCCGTGCTCATTATGACATGTGAGAACCCTTCATTCTCTAGTTCGATTAAATATATTTTTCTAATCTTAGGTTTCTCTGCTCGGGCAAACCTGTTTTACCTCAAGCAGCCTTATTAGGAATTTGGCATCGGTTCTAAGGGTTGATGTCATGTAGATAACTGCTTCTGAAAATATTTTTAATCATTGACAAATCCTAATCTAATCTCTACTTGGAGTTGTTGTGTTCTCTGTATCCAAATGGATGTTTAAGAGAAAGGGCTTGTAAAGATTATAAGAGTCCAACCAACGGTATAGCCATGTCATGATTTTACCGACCCTGATCTGAATATTTTGAGCTGTAACTAGAACATGCAATTCCGGTCCGGCCTGAATTACTTTTTGGGTTAAAAATATTTACTGTAAAGCTGACCTGATCTGTTGTTCCCGAACAGGGTGGAGTAAATCAGCAAATCATCAAGGGTTACGCCAATCTTGTCTCCCTCGTTGAGCCCATGGCCTTTCACTGGTACTCACTCCAACCCTACCCTCACCATAAGCTTTCATTGACATAACCCAACCCTCCTTTTCTTTTGTCACCATAAGCTTTGATTGACATCTTTTTCCTTTTATGCCAATGAACTATCAACAGCATGTTCAGTTGATGAAAATACATTGTTGCGCCATGATTTTGAATATCTAGTGAACATCCACATATTTTCACTATTCAATTCAAGTGATGGAGAGTTGATCAGATCAGGTGGCATTGAAGATGGGCACAAAGGCTTTGGACCTTAGGTCTTTTTGAATGGGTTGGGGATTACCATCCTGAGAGGGTACTTGATGGCCTAATTGAGGTTTTAAGTACTGCAGGCAGTAAATGGGCTGCCACTGGCCAGAGGGCCGCCTATGCCTCGGCGCGTAAGCATTAGCCCAAAACTAATTGATTTAAAATTCACGATACAAGAAAATGAATCTAAGAAAAAAAATCCAAATGTTGTAACAATTTGTCGGAAAATCGGTACTAAGACATGGATCACATACTCGACACTCAAATATGATGCAACCCCTTTCCCGGATTCGTTGTTGCTGAATGTTGGTTTGCAGAATATTTGTAGAGATCTTGGAGGGTTGTTTCTTCTGCTAGGCTGGATTCCTTGCTTGAATCTGCTTGTTGACTTTCCCAATGTAGAGACTGAGATTTTCTTTAGATTCTCCTTGTCGGCTAACGCAAACCAGCACTAAGCTGCTTATTGCCATTATCATCATGTTTGCTCGACGAGCATATTTTTGTGCATTCATAGGACTTTGTATAACATTAGATGCAAATGGAGTCGCAAAAGAAGATTTTTGTCACAAATGCTATTTGTAAGCTTTTGTTAGGGAACAAATTTCATTCCCCTCACTGCATTGGTTACATACATAATTTCAGGCTGCTGGTGCTAAGTTACGCCCCGTTCGATGTGACGTTCACAGCGAAATTCAAACGGAACGTCGTTCATCGCATGAACGCGCCTCGGATCATAAAATTCAAAAATTTTTCTGGATCCAAATCCAGAAGATCTTTGAATTCATTAGGGAGGGGAGATTAGGATCCGAGGAAGGTTGATTAAGATTCATAAAACTGAAACTAAAATTAGAAGAAATTAATTTGAAGATCTCATCTTCAAAAATTCTGCAGGTGAAGAACACCGCAGCCTGATGATCTATCTAGGTTTCTGTTTGAGCCACACAATTGTCCGGCCTCTACAGGTATCCACACGAGGATCTAATCATCTGAGATAGGGTCTTACCGGAGTGCTAGTTCCTTGCAAAGACCTCTCATGACTATCATATAGATTAGAAGAAAAAAATCTGCAACATACTGTGATAACCGCCCCACTTCCAAGAGAAACGGAGGGGGGGAGGGCATTACACCATCGTGCAGGCGTTCGTAACGCCTGATGGTGGGTGGTTGCAACCGTCCGCCTTCCCAGTGATCGAGGCTACAAGAAGCCCCGATCGGCTACCATTTCACCACCCGTTCATCCTCCTCCTCCACTGTTTGTCTCCCTCTCTCACAATCCTCTCTGATTGGCAGGACCCGGTGTTAGACCCACGCCGCCGGAGTAAAGGGCCGCGTTGCCGGAGTAGGAGGCGGACGTTCTTCTTCAAGCAGGTAACGCCCTTACTCATAGTTATTCTTTGTATATCTAGTTTAGAAATTAAATCAAATAAAAAAAAAGAAGGGGGAAGGAAGATGGCGGCGGGCGCTGGCTGCGATGGCCGCAAGCTGCGTTGGCCGCAAGCCGCGGCGGCAAGAGAGGCCGTAAGGCGCGGCGGCCGGTGCCGGGGAGCGCCGCCGGCTGCGGCTTGGGCCCTCCCCGAGCCAGATCTCCCGTCCGCGGGAGAAGAAGAAAAAAAAAACTTACTGGTGGTTGATCCGCAACCGCGGGCGCCGGCCTCGGCCGTGGGCCGCGAGTCGTCGGCCGTGGGACGCGGGTCGCCGGCAGCAGGATGCAGACGCGGCCGCAGGCCGCCGATGCGCCCCCGAGCACGACCACGGCCGCCGGGCGCCATCGGCCGCAGCCCGTTCCTCCCAAACCTCCCGAGCTCGCCCTCCTCCCTCCACGGGAGAAGAAATGGGAAGAAAGGGGGAAGGAGAAATCGGGAGAAGAGAAGAGGAGGAGAAGAAAAAGAAAGAAGAAGGAAAAAAAAATGGGAGAAGAAGGTTCGGGAAGGAAGAAGGAAGAAAAGAAAAAGAAGAAAAGAAGAAAAAGAAAAGAAAAAGAAAAGAAAAGGAAAAGAAAAAAAAAAGAAAAAAAGAGAGAGAGAGAGAGACCCTTAACGGGTCCGACCTAACGGGTCTGATCCGGGTACGGGTCCGAACCTGTTAGGCCCAAATAAAATAAAAGAAAAATGGGTTTAGCCAAATTTGACTAAAACCGAGCCCAGTCAGATTAGGCTAAGTCAGGACGAACCCAAACTATAAATTGGGTTAAATCCGAACCAAATTAAGCCCAATTGAGTTGGGTCTGAACCTAATTAAGCTGAGTTAGTCTCAGCAGACCCAAATTGAATATGAATCAAGCCCAAATCAAAACTAGTTTAACTAAATTGAGACCGAATTGACTTTGGGCTGACCCTGACTCAAGCCTAGATGAGCCACATTGATCTTGGACCAAAATTAAACCTAATTGGACTTGAAATTGAGCCCAATAATATAATCAGAAGACCAAATTGACCCGATAGGGCTAGACCCAATCAGGAACCGAGCCCAATTCTTTAATTAAAGATCCAATTGACCTATGTGAACCCAATCTGGTTCTAAATCGAGGCCAAGGGCTTTAAATTAAATAATTTGGACTTAAGATCCAAGCAAGTAAATTCTTGTTATGATAAATTAGAAAATTATGAAATAAATAGAGAATAATGTGACCCCTATGTGATTTATTTAGGTGATCAAGGATTTGTCACCCGGGCGTAAGAAATTGGAAAGCATATTGCTGTAAGTAACCTTGGCACTGATCTTAAAGTTTTTAAATTACTGTTTATTTACAATTATAAAAATATATTGGTTATGATATATTTTTCTCAAAATTAGGATCAAGTATATGATTGCATGTAATTCATGAATTTGATTAAAGAGCATCCTTCATGAATATTTGATGGTGTATGAGTTATGAAATTATGATTATGTTAGACTGTATGAAAAATGATATTTGAGGCATGTTTATGTATTTTAAATTATATAATGCCATTTATCATTTTCAAACCTATTTATGATGATTATGATTTATGAAAGAAAAAGAATATGATTTATGAACTCTCAGATAGCTATGACCACCTCTAAAAATAGAGGCCAGTCGACACCCTGGAGCTAGCATCCAAAGAATAACAGGCACTTTGCCAACGGGTTAAAGTTGGTAACGAATAACAGAATAGTCGACTAAGATTAACAGGCCCTGTCACGGGATTATAGTGACCATAGCAGCACATCCGTCTGAGAGTATGTTTTATAAAGTATGGATAAATGGCAATATTTTTATATGACTTGCATTATCATGATTATGAACTTTTATGGATAGAACATGCATTGCTTTATGACCTGATTTGTGTATATCATCTATAAAATGATTTATTTTACTTCAACTGTTGGCTTTTTAATCACTGCATTGGCATAATTGTACTTGATCCAATAAGATAGTACCTAGTTATTTACTGAGCTGTGTAGCTCATATCTTTTTATCTATTTTTTTTCTACAGATGAATAAGATTACTAGGAGCAGGGAGCTTGGTGTTATTCAGGGTTGGGGTAACTGAAAATATTATGCAATAATTAAATTTTAGAAGCTCTGTACTGTTCCAACTTCATGAACAATGTTATGATATTAGTAAATGAAACTATTTATTTTCATTACGAAATTTTAAGTGGCTTCGTGTTATTGTGTGCATAAGATTGCAATAGCACGGCCGTGTCATGATCCGGATTTGGGGCGTGACACATACCTCCTTAAAGAAGAACCTTTTCTTCTTCAACCTTGCTCGCGATGGAGAAAGAGGAAGGAGGAACCTTGCACGTGGATCTTCCTTGCCTTGCTACCGTGGAAGAAGAGGAGGATGAAGACCCCTTGCTGCCGTCGAGAAGGAGGAAGAAAGAAGAGGAGGCGTGGAGAGGAAGAGGAGAAAATTAAATTCATAACTTCTCCCTTGCTACTCTTTTATAGATTGGGTTTAGAGCTCCTCCTAATCTTAATAGGAGTATGGGACTATAACCTACCCTTGGATTAATGCCAAGTGTCCAATCCTTGTGCTCATAGATGCATGACATGTGTCTATTTAATCAATTGATTAATTTTCTAATCACATTAGGATTCCTAATCTCATTAGGAGAATTAATTGATTTGGGAGCATGCATCCTACGACGCCATGTGAACTTTAAAGTCCGCATAGTGTGAACATAACTTAAGTCATTTTCATCCTACGACGACATATGGTCTTTAAAATCTGCACAAACCTTGGTTTAATCAAATTGACCCAATCATGAACCCAAATCAATTTGGGTCGAACCCAATTTGATTTGACTCATTAAATCAGCCCAATTGCAATCTAATTGCAATCAATTCCACTTAATTCTTCTTCCATTAACTTACTAACACTTAGTGGGTTAATTCAATCACTAATCATATTGATGATTGATTTCTATTATGATTCCAAATCACAATTATGATAGTCTGACTAATTAAATCCTCCATGTGTGTGACCCCGTAGGTTCTATTCTGACTGGTAGTGAGAAATATTGAGATCTCCATCTCAAAATCACTGAAACTTCTTTCAGTAGACTAAAACGATTTCAGTTCTACTCTTAGGGTTCATTGATCACCAAGTGAATGTCTTTGAGTCTCACAATTCACTAGTGACACCTAGCAGTATGTGGTGGCAACCCAGCAGAATGGAATATCTGAACCTCTTGGCTATGATACAGTCCCTCTATCATGGATCCCGACGTGACGGAGGTTATAAATATCTCGTCAAACTCCATCGTCTGTCATATGTCAAATTTATACGACTTCCAGTTTGAGATATGGAAAACTCTTTTTCCAAAATACCTGATCAGAAATTTATCGAACTCAGTCTCATAAATCACACAGGATCACTCCTAATCTATCAAGGTCGATAGATCCCATCTAGATGCAACCCTATTCCAAAATGAACCTACTGCAGCCAATTCGCACTACAAGGACCCGAATGACTAGGGCCCAAGTTCACATGCTCGTCAAACTACAGCAACCTCACAGTGAATAGCTGAGGCATCGCAGGTCAAAGGACCAGTCATACAACTGCAGCATAAGTAGTTACTGACGAGTGGATAGATATCCATGTGACTACTATCTTTGGTCACGCTCAGTACCTTGTTCTCTAACAAGTACTTGCATAATCACTCCAGTGTCTCTACACCGTGGACTCGAGACTCATCCATCTGACTAAGTGATCTGTGCACTAATCTTAGCGGATCGATCACCATTCCTCGTGATGGATCCATCGATCAGGAGCATTTAGAAATTAATCCCTAATGACACATGCCTCAAATTCTCAACTCCTTAAAATTATGTGTCATCATCTATTAATTTCTTTGACGATTCATGGACACATACAAACATGAATGAAAAATAAATTGCCCAATCTTATTTATTAATAATTGTCAAATTATAAATTTATGCCCCAGATTATAAATAAGGCATACTTCTAACAATCTCTTACTTGCACTAAAGCCAATCAGACATATATTTAAGTCCCATTTTTTTAAGATGTACTTCTAATTTCTTCTGACTCAGCTGCTTAGTGAATGGGTCCACCACGTTATCAGTGGAGTCTACTCTCTGCACCTCTACATATTTCTTTTCGAGGTAGTCGCGAATTAGATGAAATCGCCGCTCTATGTGCTTGGACTTCTGGTGAGACCTCGGCTCCTTAGCCAATGCTATGGCGCTGTTGTTGTCGCAGAAAAGGATTATGGCATCTGATGACATGACTCCTAGCTTTTCGATAAACTTCTTGTACCAGAACGCTTCCTTCGCAGCATCCGATGCAGCAATGTACTCTGCTTCCATGGTAGAATTTGCATAATCGGTTGCTTGGAACTCTTCCAATTTACCGATCTTCCATTGCATAAGAATACATATCCTGATGTAGACTTTCTATCATCAGGGCCAGTCAAGAAGTCTGAATCAGTATATCCTTCTACCTTTAACTCTGTGCCTCCCCTAAAGACCAAAAACAAATCCTTAGTCCTTCTCAAGTACTTAAGGATATTTTTCACAGCTATCCAGTGCTCCTCGCCTAGATTTGACTGATATCTGCTCATGACACTCACAGCATGTGCTATATCAGGTCGAGTACATAGCATGGCATACATGAGGCTCCCTATTGCCGATGCATAAGGGATCCTACTCATGCGCTAAATCTCTTCAGATGTTTTGGGGCACATCATTTTGGAGAGATTTATCCCATGCCTTAGGGGTAACAATCCCCTCTTAGAGTTTTCCATGCTGAACCTCTTCAGCACTTCCTTTATGTACATTTTCTGTGATAGGCCAAGCATCCTCTTAGATCTATCTCTATAAACCTTAATCCCCAAAATATAAGATGCTTCACCTAGATCTTTCATGGAGAACTTCTTAGACAGCCATAACTTGACCGATGTGAACATGGGAATATCATTCCCAATTAGGAGTATATCATCCACGTACAATACGAGGAATACTGTAGCCCTCCCACTGACCTTTTTGTACACACATGGTTCCTCTTCGTTCTTGATGAAATCAAACGATTTGATCACATCATTGAAACGAGTGTTCCAACTCCGAGATGCTTGCTTTAGTCCATAAATGAATCTTTGCATCTTGCAGACCTTGTGATCACCATCACTGGAAGTGAAACCCTATGGCTGTTCCATATAGATATCTTCCTCAAGATATCCATTAAGAAAAGCAGTTTTCACATCCATCTGTCATATCTCATAATCATGATAAGCTGCAATGGTAAGCAACGTTCGAATGGATTTCAGCATGGCTACCGGTGAAAAGGTATCTTGATAGTCAATGCCTTCGCGCTGACTATAACCTTTTGCCACCAATCTTGCCTTATAGGTCTCTACCTTGCCATCCGAATGTATTTTTCTTTTGTAGATCCATTTACACCCAATAGGTACTATACTTTCAAGCGGATCTACTAAGATCCATACTTGGTTGGAATGCATGGAGTCTATTTCTGACTTCATCGCATCCATCCATTTTTCGGAGTCGATGTCTAACATCGCTTCGTTGTAGGTCTTGGGATCATTACTATGATCTCTTTCTCCCATGAGGAACTCTTCCTCTATTTTCTCTGTAAGCATACCTAAGTATTTTTCAGGAGGATGGGAGATCCTACTGGATCTACGAAGTGGACGAGGTTCTTCATGTATTAGCTCAATGTGAATAGGTTCACTAGGCTCAATTGCTCGTTGCTCTTCAGAGACTTTCTCTTCGAGCTCAATTTTTCTCCCACTACCTCTATCAAGGATAAACTGTTTTTCCAAGAAGATGGCATGTCGGCTCACAAACACTTTGTGATCTTCTGGGATGTAAAAATTGTATCCTAACGACTCTTTAGGATATCCAATGAAACGAGCACCAATTGTCCTAGACTCTAACTTGTCCACCTGTTGTCGCTTGACTTGGGCTGGACATCCCCAAATCTTGAGATAAGCAAGACTTGGTTTTTTACCATGCCATATCTCATATGGTGTGGTAGGAACGGATTTAGAGGGAACTCTATTCAATATATAGATAGCTGTAAGTAGGGCATCTCCCCACAAGAATAAGGATAAGTCAGTGAAGCTCATCATGGACCTGACCATATCCAATAGAGTCTGATTCCTCCTTTCTGATACTCCGTTGAATTGAGGTGTTCCAGGAGGTGTCCATTGTGAAACTATACCATTTTGTTTGAGATAATCGCAAAACTCTCCACTAAGGTATTCTCCTCCTCGATCTGATCGAAGAACCTTAATGAGTTTCCCTGTCTGTTTTTCTACTTCAAATCTGAATTCTTTGAACCTTTCAAATGCTTCAGATTTATATCTCATAAGATAGACATAACCATACCGTGAGAAATCATCGGTAAAAGTAATAAAGTAGAAAAATTGACCCCTAACCTGCACATCGAATGGGCCACACACATCAGTGTATACTAGGGCAAGTATTTCAGTGGACCTTTTTCCATGTCCTACAAAGGGTAATTTGGCCGTTTTTTCTTGAAGGCAGGATTCACAAATTGGATATGACTCAGAAGTCAATGAACTCAAAAGCCCATGTTTCTCCAATTTGTGAATTCTGTCTTCTCCTATATGACCAAGTCTGAGGTGCCATAAATACTTTTGATTTATCTCATCTCTAGATCTTTTAGATCCTATGGTACTCATTGTATGCTCAGATACGTTCACAGATACATCCATATGTAAGTGATAGAGAACGTCAATCATAAAACCACGTCCAAACAGTTTATTTCATAAATAAATAGAAATGTAGTCTTTATTGAAATTGAATTCATAATATTTCTATGCTAGACAAGATACATAAATCAGATTTCTGCTAGCACTAGGTACAAAATAACAATCTCTAAGTATCAAACTAAATCCTGACGGTAAATGCAAAGGAAATGTGCCCACAGCAACAGCACAACTCTTGCTCCATTGCCAACCCTTAAGGTTACCGCACCTTCCATAAGCCTTCTACTTTCCTTTAGACCCTGCATGGTAGTGCACAAGTGAACACTAGAACCAGAGTCTATAACCCAACTGGAAATAGAAAAAAACGTTAGATTAGTTTCAATAATGAGCATATTACACATACCTTCAGAAGGCGTGTCATCCTTCTTGCTCTTTATATTTTCCATGTAGATAGGACAATTCTTCTTCCAATAGTCGTCTTTATTGCAATGGAAACATTTTCCTTTGGGTTCGGCCTTCTTCTTAGGAACATCTTATCTTCGGCTTTTTCTCGGTCTTCTGCTTCTTCGCAGGCTTCTTCTTCTTCGCAGTAGACTTTCTCTTGAAAGGAGAAGCTAGCTCAGCAGCGAGAATTGTGCCCCATGAACCTTTCAAGGCTCACTCAGTTGTTACCAACATATTCAACAATTCAAGTTTGGTGCATTCAATTTTATTCATATGGTAGTTTACAATAAACTGCCCATATGAAGATGGCAACAATTATAGGATCAAATCTGTTTGCAAATCCTTGTGCATGGTCATGCCAAGCTTCTCAAGCTCCTCAAGATTCTTGATCATGGTCAAACCATATTCATGGACGGACTGCCCATCACGCATCTTAGCTTTGAAGAGCCGCTTGGACACTTCAAACCTTGCTGCGCGACTCTGTTCACCATACAACTCTTGTAGGTGATCAAGTATGTCCTTAGCAGTCTTCATGCTCTCATGCTGGCATTGCAATTCATTGGACATGGATGCCAAAATGTAGCACCTAACCTTATTGTCATCATCTAACCATTTTGCATGCGTCTCATGCTGCTCATTGGTTGCACGGGTTGGTAACACTGGGAGTTCATGGTCAAGAACATTAGCTATCTTTTCGCAACTCAAGACAATCTTCAAGTTGCGGATAGTTTGGTCCGGTCAACCTATTGTTATTTAGAATTCGAACAATCGGGTTGGAAGCCATTGACATCTGCAGAGAGTAAATGTCACACCCCGAACCCAGCACCCGGGTCCGGTACGCGACCGGCCGCATGAGCCCTAGAGCAGTGCCCTAAAGATCATGCAAGGCCTATGATTAACAAAAAATTCCAATAAATCCACAACTAATTTAATAATTCAAATAGACAAATCCGACATGTCCAAATAAACAAATTGGTTCAATTACAAAGTCTTCAAATGTTCATCGACATCAAAGAAGGATAAACAAACTAACTAACTAATAACTCTGGTACTCGCACTCTACGCCCATCCCATCCAAATCTATGCATCCTGCAACTCTGGTAAAGAAAAAAAAGAAGAGGGGGGTGAGCTTTACAGCCTAGTAAGAATCCCTACACATCCATACCAACACAATAATACTAAGAATTTGAAAACCACGACAAATCGATGCACATTTCATGAAATCATAAGCAGTTTCCAAAAGACTCAAATAATCAATAAAATTATGTACATCAAGCATCAATGAAAGCCCATAATTATACGTCACACATCAATGAAAGTCCAGCCACATAAGAATGATATAGTATATATAGCTTATAAATCACTATGACTGTTTTCAATGCTTTTTCTTTTCATTTCATGTTAACTTGATCCGGATCAATTATCTTTCCGACTTTGGGCTACATCCCGATCACGTTTCCGGCCCGTGACGGGGCAATCGATAGTATCATATTTCCGGCCTGTGACGGGGCAATCGATAGTGTCACATTTCCAGCCTGTGACGGGGCAATCGATAGTATCACATTTCCAGCCTGTGATGGGGCAATCGATAATATCACATTTCCAGCCTGTGATGGAGCAATCAATAATAACGAGATAAGCCCAAAGTCCCTGTTCATTTAATCAATTCACAAACATACATCCATTCTGTTGCCCAAGGTGACAACCCAAGAGGGGGGGGTGAATTGGGTCTTTTAAAACCTTTTAAACTACTTCTAATCTTTTAGATTAATTATGCTAAGTTGTATGGATGCTTAGTGAAGCTTAACCTTAGCAAGAGTATGATTCTAATCTAATCAACTATTAAGCAGTGGGTTCAATAAAAGATTAGTCTAATTTTGCCCTAGTATGCTATTCAATTTAATGATTGAGTAAATTGATTATGCTTGCAACTAAAGGATGCACGAAGAAGAGTTAAGCAAGCTTAATATCTAAGTAAGTGAGTGAGGAGGTCAGTCAACAAAGAGCATCACAAACACAACAAAAATATAGTGGTTCGGTGCACCCCAGCACCTACATCCACTCCCCAAGACCTCTTGGGAATTTCACTATAATCCTACCGATTACAGCCGGTTGTTTTACAAGCTCACAACCCAACTTGTTGTTTTACGAGCGCACAACGAACTCGGTCGGTTTTCCCAGGCTCACCGACTAGAACCACTCCGATTGTTTTCCCGGGCTCACAATCAAACCCTTACACGTTGGTTTTACCCTCGGCTCACCAACAAACCTAAACCCCGTTGGTTTTCCCTTTGGCTCACCAACAAACCTTACACCGTTGGTTTTCCCTTTGGCTCACCAACAAACCTTTACCCCTTGATTCAATCCCGTGATTGAATCAAGTTACAAGATATTATAACAAAGTTTAAGATAAATCAAAGCTTCTTAAACAAGCAAATATAACACTATAAGCAAATAGAGTAAAGTGAAGTCCTCAAACGAGTTTGGAAGATGAAGGAGCTCGACTTCTTCTTTACTTGACCCTCTTCTGATTTGGCACGAAGTGGAGGATCACTGAGGCAGCACACGGATGGAGAGGAAGCTTTGGGATTCACTTGGATGCTCTTCTTCCCTCTATTTCACTTTGAATGGCCCTTTTGTGCTTTTGGGAGATTTCCCTTGTAATCTGTTTGGAATCTCTTCCCTAAAAGTTCTCTCCCACTTCCATACCTTCTCCCCTAGCTCTTCTCTTGATTTTATAGCTTTAGATGGCGTGGAAACAAGAATATAGCCGTTAGAGACAAGAAAAAGAGCCGTTGGACACAGTCTGCATTTCCTGACAATGTTACCGTTGGGATCGGAGTCGACTCGCGCGATCAGGAGTCGACTCGCCTGTTGCAGGAGTCGGCTCGTGCTTTACTGGAGACGACTCGGCTACTGTTCCAAATTTGAATTAAAGTGCATGCCTTGACTGGGAGTCGACTCGACTTAACCCGGAGTCGACTCGCCAACATCTGGAGCTGACTTGGCATCTTCGGAGTCGGCTCATCCCATGAATCCAGAGGACATACTTTCTGATTTTCTTCCTCGAGTCGACTCGGATTCTCTTGGAGTCGACTCGGCTCTCAGAGCCCGAAAACTGATCCTCTGCATTTTTGGGGTCGCGCTGCCTTGGAGTCGACTCGAACTGTCTGGGAGTCGACTCGAATCTCAGAGGCAGTAACTTGGTTTTCTGTCTGTTGATGGTCGCGGAGTCTCGGAGTCGACTCGTGCAATGCGGGAGTCGACTCGAATCTCAGAGTCCCAAAAATGCTCTCTGACTTTTTCCTTGTGTTCCGCTGAGAGTCGACTCTTGCTTTCTTTGGAGTCGACCTACCAACCATCGGAGTCGACTCGCGTTCCACTGGAGTCGACTCGAATCTCAGACCCGAAAACTGCTCTCTGACTTTTCTGCCTGTGACTCCTAGGAGTCGACTCATACTTCTCCGGAGTCGACTCATACTTCTCCGGAGTCGACTCGAATTCCACTGGAGTCGACTCGAAGACTGTTCTTTTGAATTTTTCTTTTGATTTTACTCCTCCAATTTGAATCCTTTGAACTTTAAACTTTGGGCCAATAAATTGTAGCTTTCTTCCAACTTGAGAGCTTTGGAGGCCTTCTTGTGTTCTCCCAACTTGCTATGTTCCTTGCAAAATAAATATCTTTCTCCTTGCAACATAAGCATTAGTATCTATACTTCAAGGTTTTGTGATCATCAAAATCAATTTATGAATCAATCTTTGGGTCATCAATCTCCCCCTTTTTGATGATGACAAAACTTGGAGTATATGCAATATAAAAGATATTGATTTCTAGAAGTAATACATAGCTAAGTTGCATGAAGTAGGAAACATATATATTTAAAAACATACTTCATGATAATGCTTTAGATTTAATCAGCTTAACACAATCAACATATTTAAATTTTAAGCTGATTTGTATTCAATTCAAAGTAATAAAGCATTCTGAGTATATAGCATATACTTAGATATTTCTCCCCCTTTTTGACAACATCAAAAAGATAGTGAAACATTAAGTACACAGATCAGAGCAGAACACATCGAGTGTGAATTCAAGAGGTTTTTTAATTTGATACCACAGATAGTTTTCTAATCAAGTGTAGGTGGAATCTTCCTTAGGTTAATTCAAGAAGTACCACAAATGATAGTCAAGGAAAAATATGAGTGGAAATCTAACCTCTCTTCACTAAGTATGAAAGCTTGTTCATTTAAGACCTTTTGCCCAATCTATTAAGTATTTTATCAACATGAGAGCAATTTAATTAATTTTCAGAGTAAAAGATCAAAACTTATATATTTGGAAAAACATATCATCATGTTGGATCATTAATTCTTAATGACTTCAAAGTTCTTTTATGATAATAAGAGCATTGGGGGCACAAATACTAAAATATGAGTTTATGCAATTTTTGATACATCTTTGAGCTCTTTTAAAGACTTTCTTTTATTCCTTTAGAAAATAAGCACAATTTGATACATAAAATAATGAATTGGCACAAAATAGAAGTTCTAAAGAGCAAGCCAATTAAAACTCATTAGTGAGGTTCAAAATAGATTTTCTAAGAGATACTCAAGAAAATTTAATACATTGTTCTCCCCCTGTTTTATTAAATTAGAGGCTCTTAAGATTTGTAATTTGGTTCATGAGTGATGCATAAGATATACTAACCAAATAACACGCCTCAAGGTGTATCATAAAGATTTTCAGATTTAAATTTCAGATGATACATATTGGAGAGTATTAGGATCACTTTTCATTTAGTATTCTTTCCCTCTCCTATAGATTCATGTAATTAAGTTCCATAAGACCTCTCCTTCTGAAATTTTCTTTCTCCCCCTCAATTGATCATTCCATTTAAGAGTTTAGAATCCTAAGATAATGTTCAACAAAATTGTCAATCTCAAAAATATATTTTCTATAAGTTTCAGCTTATTTTCATAAGACTCAAGGTTTGAGATAAGACAACCTTTATAGAACTCATCTTAAGGTAATTAAAGCATGTCTTGCAATATAAGGAGGTTCATCAAAATCAATCCATAAAATTCAAAGCATGCATCAAAATAAAGTGTCTTTGGGATAGGATACTGAATATCTAAAGCTCCCCCTCAAAAGATGCATTCTTCTTTAATCATTTTAAATTGTTGAATTTCAGATTATAGTGATAAACATGAATAACACTGAAATCCTGTAATATCGAGAATGTAGAGTAATCTAGTATTATTCCAAAATTTGTAGTAATTACTCTTTCTAATCCTTTACGAACAAGTTATGCTTTCTCTTAATCTTAGTGAAAATGTATAGAAATATCAATCAGAAAATGATTCATTAGAAGCTTAGTTTCTTTCAACCGCATTTACATTTTCTTTCTTTTAGAATCATTTGAGTGAGCTGAAATATTTCTAGTTTTAAGATCATTCACTCTATTGATGGAAGTTTTTTAATAATGTAGGGGAGAAAAACATATAGATGATCATTGAGGTATATATATTTATAGAACTCAATTTCTTAATCATATTTTTTCAGCAATGTATACATGAGACACAATAAATCCTTTTAATATCAAAATAAAATCATATATTTAGAAATTTTTGTTTGCAATCAAGATCATCGAAAAACACATCATTTGGATCAAAATTAGTATACTTTGAAGATAAGAAATGATATGTTTCGGATGCGTATCGGAGCAATCAAAATAAATTCTGTTTTTCTTACATTAACATTTTATTTAGTAATCATATGGAGTTTAAGCTTTTATACAAAATCAAATTCTGAATTTCATAAAGATTTTCAATAGAGCCCTTTTAAGTCATAATTTGAGATATGTATCTTTCACATTGTGGCTCATCTTAAATTATTATGATTGAAAAATACATATTTCAATACCATTAAAGCACTTTCAGAATCTTTGTGTTTAATTTTGAGTTTCGATACAAAATAAAGGATATTTTAACAAGTATTAGGACATTATGTATCAAAGTTAGGCGAGTAGAAAGATAGATCAAAATTAATTTATTTTCCCTAAATAGAGATATTCTTCTCTTCTCCTTTCTACAATTTTATTTAGCTTTCAGATTTTAACAATGATTGTGAATGACAAATCTGAAATTTCTTTTCAATAAAACTAAACAAAAGATGTTATGTAGCAATTCATGCATTCAATCAAATTGTCCAAGTATGAAACATTACAAAATATTGAGAACCCATAAATCAAGACATCATACTATATGCAAAATATATTAAGTGTTAAGTCATGCATTAAAATAATAATAACAAGCATGTCAAGGATCAAAGTCAATTCTTTTCAAATACACTCCCCCTATTTAAATATCATCTTGCATTGACTTCATCCTTATGGTGTGTTTCCAAGTGACTAATAATTAGACTTGATTCTTTTTATATATTTTCATTTACTTTATCTTTCATTTTTAACTTTCTTATGCTTTATATTCTATTTGCTCCCTATCCGGTGGAGTTGGGAAGGGGCACGAGGTACTACCACTAGCCTCCCTCTTGTGCCGTCCCTAATATGCCCTACACCGAATAGTTGGGTCAAATAGTGCCGGGTACTACCACTAGCCTCCCCATTGGCACCATCCCTATGATGAGCAATATAGAAGGATTAAAATGTTTGCTTCGAATTCTCCCTGTTTAAGTGTAATTAATTATGGATTTTATCCCTTCCAAATGTGCCAAATATATTATGCTTATTTTACTTTTCCTTAAGATTGGAGTATTTGCCTTTGCTTAGATTCTACACCTCTTGAATAATATTCATTTTCTTTTCTTTATCTCTCTCTCTTTTTGTTATTCTCAAGTAATTTACATGAAAGAGCAGAATAAAGAAATAATCTTATGTATCATATAGATGTATATCATGCAAACAATATTTTTATTGTGCTCAATGATTCATAATTTCTTACAAGTTATTTTAAATCAAAATTTTAAGCATAAACTTGTGTATTTCATGGTTATGATATAGGCAAAGAAATCTTTTAGTTTAGGCAAACCATGAAACAATTTCTAAGAGCATAAGTCAATCAATATGTATAGAGCCATGATATCAAAAGTTAATAATTAAAGAACTTAATCATGCCATAATAAGACTTAAGTTGTTGACTTTGCTCAAGAAGTATCTAGAATTACCAATCCATTCTGCATTCTTCAGTCAAATACCTACTAGATTTCTTATGTATGAACCTTTGGCTGAAGAAGGTCCTCTCTCTTGTTTGCAAGTGAATGTTTATTGTATCTTACATGGAGATATCCTTCAAGTTGAGATCTCTCATTTTCTTGCTCAAGGATCCTGCATTATTAACAAACTCCTTTTCTTTCTTGAAAGAAAGTCATTGGTTTCTTCAAGATACAAAACATTCATCCAACATATTTTTTTAACTAGATGACTCAATATAAGATATGACAATAGTTGAATATTGAGTCACTTTACGCAAGAGATTGCCTAAATATAAGCAAGCACATATCACTTGAACTAAAGAGATAGTTTCATTAACCAAGATGGTTCAAGGACAAGTATGTGAGGCAATAGGAAGTTTTATCAAGGTCAAATCAATTTCTCAAAAACGATTTAGTTTAGATTTTATTTGCTTAAGATAATTATTAATAAGACATGCTAGCTAAGTTTTAATCAACTTATCTTAAACAGTTGTTTCTATCAAAATTCAGATTATGATTTATTTGTTATCAATAAACTATGATTCATTAAACTTAGATTGAAGGCTTGCACAAGTGCACATAATGAGCATATAATCTGGTCTACTAGCTGTATGATAAAATAATTATTCTATCATGCTTCAATACAACTTTAAAACAATAGACCTACTTTGCTCATTCTTTTCAAATTCTTCAAGATGGGATCATAGATATACCCTCTTCATGCCAATCTTCTATAAGTGTTTTCTTGTGGACTAACTTTGGTCAATGAAGATCCCCTTTCTTGTTTGTCTTAATTTGGAGTTTGAGAAAGAAAATGTTAACTCGTTCATTATACATATTTCAAACTCACTTTGCATGAGCTTAGTAAAATCTTCATATAACTCTTTATTAGTAGAACCAGAAATGATGTCATTAATGTATACTTTAAGCAAGTAAGATATCACACATTTTTTGATGCAAAGAATTATCACTATTACCTTATATCAAAGAGGTTGCTTAAGCTTTTATATCGTGCTTTTGATGCTTGTTTCAAATCATATATTGCTTTATCATATTTGTAATGAGTGTTTTCAAGTATGGTGGTAATTTAACATATATCTTCTTTAGTAAACACATAGGAGTCCTTATACACTCATTTGATATAATATAAAGCTCATAAAGCAAGCAAATGATAATGGTGATCTTTACTTTTAATCATGCAAGAATCTTATCAAGATCTATCTTATCTTTTCTTGATTTAGTCTTTTAATAGTCATCACTTTTTCCTTCATTAAGAGCATATCTGAAAAATCCAATTTGGTTCTAATTGTTAACAAGTTTTTCAGATTGTTATATGTAAGAGATTAACCATATACATACATAATTTAATTTTAGTATTTTGATAATAAATCAGTAGTCTCATAAAGAATAAGATACCTTGATATTTTTGCACCTAAAAACTTTTCATTGAATACTCTATATGCATTGCTTGATGAATGATATCCAAGGGTAGACATATCTCTATCAGATTTGGCATTATTTTCATAAGAGCATATTAAGCATAACATGTACGACTGAAAAATATGAAAGATATGCAATGGTTCATTTTCCATTTTTTTCAGAAGATCAAAATTTTCATCAAAAATAGATTTAATAGAAATCATATGTATGACAAGCAGTGATGATAGTCTTTTAAAAATTATTTAAGTAGATGACTATCATACATAATTGTCTTTTTCATTTCTTCAAGAATTCTATTAACCCCTTTTTACTTATGATGTCCATGGAGCTGAAATAATTGAATTTAATACTATTTTCTGTATAACCTTAATCTGGATTTTGGTTTTCAACACTGTGCCATGATCTTCACAGTTTGGAAACCTTTTTCATTTGAAACGCTTCTACAAGATTTAGTAAATACAGAAAAATACTTCAGTTTTATTCTCCAAGAACAAGTCCAATGTAAGCTTTTGAAGACTTAGAGATGGAAACAACATCTTTAGATTTAGAAATGATTTTTGTTTGTTTCCTTAGTTAGCATGCATAGCAAAACTTTGACCTTTAAGTAGATAATCTAAACAAGCCTATGGCAAGGTCTTTTGATATTAAGTACATACTAGCATGAGTTGATTCTATGTGCCAAGGATGGTCTCTTTAATCTTGGTATTCAAAAGCATACCAAGTACACATTATCATATTGATGATCAATAAAAATAATGCCATAGACAAAAATTCTTAATCAAGCATATAGAGGGTTCATAGAGTTATTTTTAATGAATTAATTAATCATTTAGCAACTTATCCAATAGTGAGTGGAGCATACAAAAAAAAATGAAGTGATTTGAATATATTTTCTTTTCATACCCAAAAAGACAAATATCACTTATATCACAAAAATGATTAATACTTTCAAGTTATGTTTTAATCAACTAATAAAGTAATTTCAATACGAGAAGATGTAAGAATTACTTATTTCATCCTTTCTTTCATTTAAATCATTCTTTTTAATTACATTTTAAATTCAATTCTTTAACACATGTCTAGAGCACCCATTGTTTAGATAACATCTTTCATTAGAACCTTGGATAGCTAGACATGCTTGCTGAAAGAATAATCATATTTTCAACTTAGGAACCCAAGCTCTTTTGGGTCCTTGTAGGTTAGCTATAATTGTTCCTTTTGGAACCCATATTCTCTTAATAGCTATTTTGTCCATGAATTTACAGATTTTAGGATTACAAGGGATGTATTTCTGTATCCTCTTGTTGAATTTAACAAACTTAGATCGAACATGAGTAGTAGGAAAACTTTTAATTTTCTGTTTCTCCCTTTTTGGTTCATTAAATTTGTAATGTATAGATTTAGGGACAACAGAAGAGATTTTACTTAGCTTTTGTTTATGAGAATCTGTTTTAGAGTAATTAAAAACTGTTTTAACAAACATATTCTTAAAAGGTTTTTGGGTGTACCAAGGTTGATATCCTAATGTAACTTTATCAAATTCAGCTCCTTGATCATTTATCATTAGGTTCAATTTTTCAGAGCTGAGGGTAAATCTTTCAACAACAGGTTTTAATCTGTCAACTTCTTTAGTTAATCTTCTGTTATCTTCTGAAAGTAACTCATTGTTTTTCTTAAGTTTATCATGACTTTCAGTGAGAAGTTGATCTCTTTGATTTAGTTCTTGATTTTCTTTAATTAAGATTTCAGTTTTACTGGTTAGTTTCAGTTTTTCATCTATTAGAATTTGATTTTCAATCTTCAAGTTTTTGTTCTTACAAATAAGTTTCTTATATTCTAAATACAAATCAGAAAAGGCATCATGGAGTTCATCAAATGTAAAATTGCTTTCAGTTTCAGCATGTACCTCTTGTGCCACCAAGCATAGATTTTCAATATGATACTGCTCTCCTTCTACACATGATATTTCAGATTTGTTAGTGCATTCATATTTGTCTTCAAGCATATTCCATATTTCTTTAGCAGTCATGCAAGAAGATATGCAATTAAACTCATTCCTATCTAATGCACAATATAAAAGGTTCATGGCATCAGCATTCAATTGTGCTAAATCCTTTTCATTAAAAGTTTGAGAGAGTGTGTGAAGATCATTTATTATGATTTTCCATAAATAATAGTTTTGTGATTGAATAAAGATGCGCATGCGTATTTTCCAATGTGTATAGTTTATGCCATTAAATAGTGGTGGTGTATCAATTGATTGTCCTTCTCCTAGAAAACTATCTATTTGAGTTGTCATGATCTTTGGCTCTAGTCGGTTAAGACTACAAATAATATTTGAGCACCTGCTCTGATACCACTTGTTGCCCAAGGTGACAACCCAAGAGGGGGGGGTGAATTGGGTCTTTTAAAACCTTTTAAACTACTTCTAATCTTTTAGATTAATTATGCTAAGTTGTATGGATGCTTAGTGAAGCTTAACCTTAGCAAGAGTATGATTCTAATCTAATCAACTATTAAGCAGTGGGTTCAATAAAAGATTAGTCTAATTTTGCCCTAGTATGCTATTCAATTTAATGATTGAGTAAATTGATTATGCTTGCAACTAAAGGATGCACGAAGAAGAGTTAAGCAAGCTTAATATCTAAGTAAGTGAGTGAGGAGGTCAGTCAACAAAGAGCATCACAAACACAACAAAAATATAGTGGTTCGGTGCACCCCAGCACCTACATCCACTCCCCAAGACCTCTTGGGAATTTCACTATAATCCTACCGATTACAGCCGGTTGTTTTACAAGCTCACAACCCAACTTGTTGTTTTACGAGCGCACAACGAACTCGGTCGGTTTTCCCAGGCTCACCGACTAGAACCACTCCGATTGTTTTCCCGGGCTCACAATCAAACCCTTACACGTTGGTTTTACCCTCGGCTCACCAACAAACCTAAACCCCGTTGGTTTTCCCTTTGGCTCACCAACAAACCTTACACCGTTGGTTTTCCCTTTGGCTCACCAACAAACCTTTACCCCTTGATTCAATCCCGTGATTGAATCAAGTTACAAGATATTATAACAAAGTTTAAGATAAATCAAAGCTTCTTAAACAAGCAAATATAACACTATAAGCAAATAGAGTAAAGTGAAGTCCTCAAACGAGTTTGGAAGATGAAGGAGCTCGACTTCTTCTTTACTTGACCCTCTTCTGATTTGGCACGAAGTGGAGGATCACTGAGGCAGCACACGGATGGAGAGGAAGCTTTGGGATTCACTTGGATGCTCTTCTTCCCTCTATTTCACTTTGAATGGCCCTTTTGTGCTTTTGGGAGATTTCCCTTGTAATCTGTTTGGAATCTCTTCCCTAAAAGTTCTCTCCCACTTCCATACCTTCTCCCCTAGCTCTTCTCTTGATTTTATAGCTTTAGATGGCGTGGAAACAAGAATATAGCCGTTAGAGACAAGAAAAAGAGCCGTTGGACACAGTCTGCATTTCCTGACAATGTTACCGTTGGGATCGGAGTCGACTCGCGCGATCAGGAGTCGACTCGCCTGTTGCAGGAGTCGGCTCGTGCTTTACTGGAGACGACTCGGCTACTGTTCCAAATTTGAATTAAAGTGCATGCCTTGACTGGGAGTCGACTCGACTTAACCCGGAGTCGACTCGCCAACATCTGGAGCTGACTTGGCATCTTCGGAGTCGGCTCATCCCATGAATCCAGAGGACATACTTTCTGATTTTCTTCCTCGAGTCGACTCGGATTCTCTTGGAGTCGACTCGGCTCTCAGAGCCCGAAAACTGATCCTCTGCATTTTTGGGGTCGCGCTGCCTTGGAGTCGACTCGAACTGTCTGGGAGTCGACTCGAATCTCAGAGGCAGTAACTTGGTTTTCTGTCTGTTGATGGTCGCGGAGTCTCGGAGTCGACTCGTGCAATGCGGGAGTCGACTCGAATCTCAGAGTCCCAAAAATGCTCTCTGACTTTTTCCTTGTGTTCCGCTGAGAGTCGACTCTTGCTTTCTTTGGAGTCGACCTACCAACCATCGGAGTCGACTCGCGTTCCACTGGAGTCGACTCGAATCTCAGACCCGAAAACTGCTCTCTGACTTTTCTGCCTGTGACTCCTAGGAGTCGACTCATACTTCTCCGGAGTCGACTCATACTTCTCCGGAGTCGACTCGAATTCCACTGGAGTCGACTCGAAGACTGTTCTTTTGAATTTTTCTTTTGATTTTACTCCTCCAATTTGAATCCTTTGAACTTTAAACTTTGGGCCAATAAATTGTAGCTTTCTTCCAACTTGAGAGCTTTGGAGGCCTTCTTGTGTTCTCCCAACTTGCTATGTTCCTTGCAAAATAAATATCTTTCTCCTTGCAACATAAGCATTAGTATCTATACTTCAAGGTTTTGTGATCATCAAAATCAATTTATGAATCAATCTTTGGGTCATCACATTCCCTTTTCCACTTTATCCGACCTAGACTAACCATGGTCACGTTTCCAGCCCGTGACAGGGCAATCACTATAACATGGTTAGTCCATACCACCACATCCATAAATTTAATTATGCAGGTATAAGTTATACACATACATGCATCCATCACACTACCAACCACAAGCCAACACGATCAAAATATAATTAAATAAAAAACTATTTTGCTTTGTGATAAGTGCTAAATAATGTACAAATTAATATCTTATTCATAGCACTTATCATTATTTTAATTCACATATTTTATAAATTTAACCAAAAAAATGTATTTTCTTCCTCATTTCATTTTAAATAAATTATTTAAGTTTGATTGATTTTTTTTTTATTGGTCGAGTCTAATGTATGCAGGTCGTGTTTGCAGCTGAACCCATGTCTACGTCACCCGAATCCCAGCATCTCCCCCCTGCTCAAATGATCCCAACTCAATCCCACGTCATCCCCTCGTTCGCACGTTTTTGCTTCGGAACAGAATTCCAGCTTCCAGCAACCGATCAGCCCCATCCATCCGCTTCCATCCTTATCCGTGAAGAAACAGGAGAAGAGAGAGAGAGGAGTTGCAGCCTATAAAAGGCCCAGGCGTGAACCGAGAAGGCCATTCCTCCTTCCCCACCTGGGGGCATTCCCTCTTCCCCCATGGGGGGTTGATCCCATCTATCTCGAAAAGTGCCAAGTTTCCCACCGGGAGAAGCTAAGTTCCCACGGGAAGAAAGAAACAAAGAAGGGAGAGAAGATTTTTAGTTATTTTGGGAATAACTTCCCATAAGAGTTAAGAAGGAGCCGTTCTCAAGGGAATCGCAAGAGAGAGAGATGGGAGCCCGCTGCTGTGCTGCTGCTGCTGTCTCCAACTCCATGCAGGGCTGATCTTCTCACTAGGGCCGGATGCAGCCCTAATAAAGGGCCAAGGGTTTTATATTTTGATTTCTATTCTTGGAGTTGTATAAACTTTATTTTACTTCTAATGAATATTTTATTTCATCTCATATTTAATTTCTGTGATTTTAAATATGACGTTTATACAATTGTTCTTTATGATCACTAGGTAAATATAAGATAGTCCATGCTTATGGAAGATGCAGTGTGCTACCACCTTAGATTAGGGTAGACATTTCATGCCAACTGAAGATGGATTATGCCCAAATTACTTTTGTGACTTTTTATTTAAATGCTTATTAGGCTTGTAGCCAATTTGCATGTTAATCCAAGAACGAAATAAAATATAAATAACCCTTGTTCCGATGTTAGTGGTGAATTCCTTGCCCTAGGTTCTCTTAAACTGATATCCTTTTAATTACATTTTCTTTTATTAAATTTCTTAGTTTAATAGTCTTCACAAATTCATCGTTTTAAATATTTTTATTTTTAAAGAGAAACAACTGTACCCCATCCCTGTGGATCGATACCCGTAATCACTATCCTACCAGATACGTGCTATTGCATGGTCTTTAAAGTTGACTATCAATTTTTGGCACCATTGCCGGGGATTGCTAGCATAGTTGTTTTTCTTTTCATTAAAAAAAAACTTTCAAAAAAAAAATATATATATCTAAAATAAAATAAAAATATTTTCTATTTTTGTTACTTTTCTTATCTCATTTCTCTCTCTTACTAATTTTTGATTTTTATTTGATCAGGAATCGAAGAGGAAGTCTAGGACGATCAAAAAGGGAACTGCTGCAAAAGGAATGCTGTAGAGGTTTGCCTTAAAACATAAAAAAAATTTGCTGGGGAAATTTCCTTTGGTAACCTCTAAACCTTTCTTATTTAAATTGATTTTTAGTTTGCTTGAAATTTTGTGGTGATTGTTTGATTTTAATTTCAGCAAAAGTGTGAATGCATGCTTGATACACATACACCAATTAATCCGCACATAGTAAGGGCAATCACCCCAACAAGATAAGAACTGGATTTCATCACCAGATCTTGCCCAAATTAGGTGAATCAATTTTCACATAGCTATCACGTTAATTAAAATCAATTAGACGTTAGCCCCTAGGAACATTCGAGCTCAATAGGACGAAGATCACCAAAAGTTGCACAATTTCGTTCTGTGGCTCAGTTGATGTCTAGGCAAGCTTTGTCCCAAGGGAGACAGTTCATCTGTTCGAGGCAAGTGGTTTTTAAGTAGGACTTTTGCAACGCATCGTGACCCCCCCACTTACCTGGGAGCTTACCTGGTCAACTCAGTTCATTAGACCGGATTGGAGGCTTAGGTGCCCTCTTCAAATCAGTTAGAAGCTGTCTAGTGATTTTAGGGCAAATACAAGGATTTGATGTGTTTTTCTTTTAATGCATGCTTGACTGTACTTGATTGATCAGAAAAGTATTGGTGCATGCTAGGGTGTCGTTCCAGATCTCCTAAACTATTATCTTTTGACCCTGAAATAGAACGGACCCTTAGGAATATTCGAGCCGAGATCAGAACATTAGAATCAACTATACCCAGTATGATTTGATAAGGATGCGCTGCGTCTGGCTGAAGACGTTAAACTTAGCGCTTGTTGGGAGGCAACCCAATTCTCGTAGCTTATTTACGCACATTTTTTTATTGCATATTTTCTAATTTCTTAGCAGGAGTCCTCATATTACTGATGCAACTAAGGTAAAATGCTTCTTTCCTCCATATGCATCATATTTTCGTCCAAAATAAAATACCATAAAATAAAATAAAAAATAATAATATAATATATTTTTTTTAAAAAATAAAAATAAAAATAATAATAATAATAAACATTGAGGACAATGTCTGATCTAGGTTGGGGGGTATAAAATTCGAATTTTTGAAATTTTTGAAGAAATTTTTTGCATTTTTGAATAAGTTTTTCAAAAAAAAAAAACCTAATTTCTATGCTTTAGTGCTGAAATGATAAACACACAAAGTATATAAAATCTAAAAGCCGAATGATTAGTCAGGAGTAAGACAATTTGAGTTCTTTTCATTAAAAGTTCTTTTAGTAAGTTGTAAGATAATTTTTACTTTGGAATTTCACAACACACATGGCCTGCACTTCTAAGGGTTAGGTTCAACATTATGTTGTTAAATCTGGTAGCAACCTTGAGTCCTGATGAATTATACCTATCTAATTCACCATGATCTCATTTAACAAAAAAAATAAGAAAAAAGAGGTGAATTTAGTCAGGTACATCGAAAAGGGCTACCTATTGTCAAAGGTCAGCGGGCTTGTATGATGAACCCGAGCATAAGTCCGTAGGGGAGTCTTGATGCCCAACACCTTATGCCATCTGGTGTGGGAGTGTTGACTGAATGCTCGTTACACGGAGGAATCATTACAAGAGTAAAAGTGCATAATTTATTTATAAATACAAAAAAAAGAAAAAAAAAGAAAAAGAGAAAATAATATAGACCTTGAAAAAGATGATAGTGTGAAAGCCGTCGTTGTAAAAATTCGAGTAAACTGGAATATTATAGATAAAGCCCATCAGGTATTAAAGTAAACATCCACAACTCTCGAAATCCTGCAAGATAGGATGATTTTGAATCAGTGATTAGGTCTTATCTGACCAATTCTTGGAAACTACTAGCTTTAGCAGTATTTTGGGGGATCTAAAGTCTTAGCTTGTGTATGGTCCAGATATCACCGAGCACCCAAGTATAAATTAGCCTTACAACTCTCTAACGGAAAACTTAATAACTTCAGCTTAAGTTGCATACTGACCTATGATTTGGGCTGACTTAGTAATTAAAACTTTGTATGCTTTTGAAATTCTTGGCATTAATGCATTTGAAATTAGATTTTATAAAACAATAAAATAAATTATTTGGGTAGAGACAGCAGTTTGTGGGTATCTGAGCCGGAAACCCTCACGAGACAAAACTCGTCCACTAGGGCCACCTAGGGGTTTAAAGCCTTATTGCATACGGTAAATGCAATCGCGATTCCTGCGAAAGTGAGTTACTTTTTATTTTGCTTGAAGACTAGTAAAATGTAGGTTGGGGGGTGTGATAAGTGCTAAATAATGTACAAATTAATATCTTATTCATAGCACTTATCATTATTTTAATTCACATATTTTATAAATTTAACCAAAAAAATGTATTTTCTTCCTCATTTCATTTTAAATAAATTATTCAAGTTTGATTGATTTTCTTTTTATTGGTCGAGTCTAATGTATGCAGGTCGTGTTTGCAGCTGAACCCATGTCTACGTCACCCGAATCCCAGCATCTCCCCCCGGCTCAAATGATCCCAACTCAATCCCACGTAATCCCCTCGTTCGCATGTTTTTGCTTCGGAACAGAATTCCAGCTTCCAGCAACCGATCAACCCCATCCATCCGCTTCCATCCTTATCTGTGAAGAAACAGGAGAAGAGAGAGAGAGAGAGGAGTTGCAGCCTATAAAAGGCCCTGGCGTGAACCGAGAAGGCCATTCCTCCTTCCCCACCTGGGGGCATTCCCTCTTCCCCCATGGGGGGTTGATCCCATCTATCTCGAAAAGTGCCAAGTTTCCCACCGGGAGAAGCTAAGTTCCCACGGGAAGAAAGAAACAAAGAAGGGAGAGAAGATTTTTAGTTATTTTGGGAATAACTTCCCATAAGAGTTAAGAAGGAGCCGTTCTCAAGGGAATCGCAAGAGGGAGAGATGGGAGCCCGCTGCTGTGCTGCTGCTGCCGTCTCCAACTCCATGCAGGGCTGATCTTCTCACTAGGGCCGGATGCAGCCCTAATAAAGGGCCAAGGGTTTTATATTTTGATTTCTATTCTTGGAGTTGTATAAACTTTATTTTACTTCTAATGAATATTTTATTTCATCTCATATTTAATTTCTGTGATTTTAAATATGACGTTTATACAATTGTTCTTTATGATCACTAGGTAAATATAAGATAGTCCATGCTTAAGGAAGATGCAGTGTGCTACCACCTTAGATTAGGGTAGACATTTCATGCCAACTGAAGATGGATTATGCCCAAATTACTTTTGTGACTTTTTATTTAAATGCTTATTAGCACTACAAAAGAAAGGATATCTCCCGGCGCTTTTTTTGGTCTTTCCCGACGCTTCAAAGCGTCGGCGAATTTCCAGCCACGCATCACAAAGCGTGGGTCAAACGTCGGGCAAGTGGGCGTGGGTCGGGTTTAACCCGACGCGTAAAAAAAGCGTCGTCGCCCTATGCCGACGCTTTTAAGCGTCGTTCACCTTATACAAACCCGACGCTTAAAAGCGTCGGCGTACTTCAACCGACGCTTCCCACCTTATTGTGTTGGACTATGCCGACGCTTTTAAGCGTCGTTCATTTTGAACAAACCCGACGCTTAAAAGCGTCGGCGTACTTCAACCCACGCTTCCCTCCGTATTTTGTGTTATACAAACTCGACGCTTAAAAGCGTCGGCGTACTTCAACACACGCTTCCCACCGTATTTTGTGTTTGACTATGCCGACGCTTTTAGGCGTCGTTCATTTTATACAAACCCGACGCTTAAAAGCGTCGGCGTACTTCGAACCCATGCTTCATGCCGTAATTTGTTTTGGACTATGCCGACGCTTAAAAGCGTCGGCATAGTCAAACCTATGGGTTGCGAACTTCTGGTAGTTGTGAACTTGAGGTTTGCTTTCTCTGTCTCTATATTGAAGACCACCAGCATCTTCACCATCCAAGGCTGTGTCCCTTGAAAAAGACACAGGTGTCTTCTTAAGAGGCTTAACTATCACACAGCAACTCAATTTCAGACGACAATTATAAAACATCTAAATAGACAATGAACAAGGATTAACATATTATTATGCTTAAACATAAAAAAGGAGGATCTTGATTGGGTACAATTCCATCTTGGAGATTGAGTGAAAGATTCTAAATCATACAAAAATGATGCCTTAAAATACTTCTTGTTGCGAGGTTTATGATACATAAAATCTAGTGATGTCAATGCCAAAGTTTGATTACTTCTTTTAAGTTAGAAGGAACAATGCCCAGCAAGTTTTGATGGCTTCTGGAGCAAAAGATCTCCTCTGTGTTTCTCGTCTGCATCCTCGGAGCAAGGTATGAAGGTAAGATGGAAAATTTCAAAGACATTGCAGGAGCTTCAGGTATCTCGCTTGAATCATCCATTTCCCAGCTTCAGGTTATCTAATCACGGAGCATCAATTCTTTCAGTCGCACATCACAATTCTCCTTGTGAAAATTATTCTTTGAGGTCTTCAAAATATGACGCAGGAATCTCTGAGGGAGGAAGCAATGCAGATACACACTTTAACTGTTCAACAAAAAGAGTGCTCGTCAGCCCAATGAAATTGAACTTAAGGTTTTGAATCTTGCAACTACTAAGTAAAACTGATGGCAGGGTAGAAGACAGGAACCTACCCTATGCTGCTTGTACTTCTCTCTAATAGCCAACAAAGAGGATCCTTTCTTGTTCAATTGCAAATCATGTATGGCATGAATGCACTACTTTAGCTCAGACGGCCTATAATCACTGCAGTGTTGAAGTATTTTGTTCTGGAAAAATGCATCAAGAAAATTGGGCACATCCAAGAAAGACAGGCAGTATATATACTAAGAAGCCCTGTAACTGAAACCATAAACATTTGGAGTAACATGCTCTTACCCAAGGGTTGGATTTTCGATTAACAGTCAATCTTGCAACAAAAAAGAGCTGAAGCAGCAGCTACTGATGGCAAGAACTGAACACAGCCATAGTCAAGTAAGCTCAACTCTGCAAGGTATCTGCCTAAGAACTCCAGCAGAGGAGGATGCTGTAACAGAAGGTGAAAAACCACTATGAATAAATGAACCAGAAGAATTGCAACCTCCAAGGCTAACAGGGTGGGCATGCTGTATTTTCATCCAGACCAAAAAGATTTCTAGAAACAAGTGGATCAGTGGAACCATCTTTGAGTATTTCAATTTGAACAGGGTGTCCTATAATTGCTTTGCCATTCAATCTGCTCATCAGAGAAACCAGAGGAACATGCTCACCTTGATAACTTGCTTGAACCTTCAAATCCACATCAAACAGCATAGGCCTCATGTTAGCAACATGGTAAATACTGCAGTTTGGACTGAAAGTTAGAGCATTGCCAGGAGAATATGGTTTAAAAGAATACCAAGAGATCACCCTCTTCCACATACAGGTAATGGCAATAAATGTTTGATAAACAATTCCTAGCCTTCCTTAAAAAAAATTAACCCATCAACTTATGACTACTATGCCTAGTATAGTTAAGAGAACCAACAGTTCAAAGTTCAAACACCGCTACTAGTTCAGGATATGAATTAGTTCACACCGCTTGTTCCCACCCACATTCCATCAAGGAGTATTCCACACATAAGTATCAAGTGCATAGACACCAGCATAAATGAAACTAGAAAAAAATAATAGAATTTACTAAAGAATACAAATAGCAAGCAACAAAAAAATTGACATGTAGAAGTCCAGTTACCTAGTATAGTTTACTTTCATGAAGAAGATGTATTCCAGTTACCTCATCTAGATCGTGGGAGTCAAGTCGTCCAGCCGGACTGCCTGTCCTGAAACCATGTTCCTGTCAAGTCAACATAGAACATACTAATTAAAGTCCTTTCCAAGATCTATACTTATCAAAGTTCTGGCATAATCGTATTTTGGAAATTGAGGTAAGTATCAAAAAAAAAAATTAAAACAATCTAAAAACATTCATCTCAAAATCGTAAGTGCACAAACTACGATGTATCAAGAGTCGACGGCATCATCATCTCTACGAGTAGATGAAGTATCAGCAACCTACAAGAAAAAAAATACTTTAGAAACTAAAAATACAAAAGTCATCACGCTTATACAAGAATACATTATAATTATATAAAATATTCAAATATATTTAGTTATGTACCGGAGGAGCAAATCTCTGCAAAAAAGATGAAATATGGTCAAGCTGATCCTGCAAAGATTGTATCTTCAACTCTTGGCTCTGCTTCAACTCCGCCATATCAGTCATATGACTCTGCCTCATCTCCTCTATCCTTGTCTCATATGACTGCTTTATCTGTGCCATCTCTGTCTTCAAACTACAAACCTCTGCAGTGCTAGTACCTTGTCTGGCATCTTGAGTATATCGGCTCACTGCAGACAGCTGAGTGGGGGTAACTCCAATACCGTAACCCCTCACCCGACCATAACGTTCTGGGCCCATCAATTCTGCATAGACCTGAGCCTCGACGCGACTGGCCGCGTCGGATGATGATGACTCCCCGACGCGCTCTGAAATGAGATTTGTAGCTCTTTCCTATATCTCTCTCAAGAAAAAAAACAGTCACATTAATATTTTAAAAGAAGTAAAATTAATAAGAAAATTCTGAACAAATAAAAAATGAATACATACAACTATATCTCTCGACTCGTCCCGGACAAAGATGCCATCTCGGTGAGTGTGGGTCATCTTATAAAACTCTACCTCACCAGGCTCCCTTCCATGCTCTACCATCTACACATACGGAAAGTATATTGGCAAACTATATATCATGATACGTGCTATATGTTAGTAAAATTTCAAATAGTTTCAAAAGAACTTACGAATTCATTTCTACGTCTCGCATAACTCTTCGAGCCTGAAGTATGAGGAACTGCTTGAGATGCTCGTGCAGCTCTACCAATATTAGAATATGTCTGCCAAAATAAAAGCACACAGTATAATATGATTCAATATATATATTTGCAATCTATATTAATAATAAAGATAATAGAAGATATTGAAACAATATACGTGACCTGTCCTCTTTCAGAAAACCAGTAATGAACAAGCTCCCTCCACTGCTGAGGGTATACATCAGGAGGAGTCACACGAGCAACCTCCTCCTCTGTCATACCTTCGCGCTTGAAGTCCGTCTTCAATTTTGTTGCCCAGATAGACAACCCAAGAGGGGGGGTGAATTGGGTTTTTAAAATAATTTGGCTAATTAAAACTTTGTGGATGATTAATTAAAAACTATAGCAAGTTATTTAATTAAAGCCTAGTGCTGTGAGTAATGTGCGGGGAAGAAGATGAGAGACAATGCACTACAAACACAAAGTTTTATAGTGGTTCGGAGCTAACCCTTGCTCCTACGTCCACTCCCCAAGTCTCACTCGGGAATTTCACTATAACCCCCTTGGATTACAGCCGGTTGTTTTGCAAGCTCACAACCAAACTTGTTGTTTTACGAGCTCACAACGAACTCGGTCGGTTTTTCCAGGCTCACCGACTAGAACCAACCCCGATTGTTTTCCCGGGCTCACAATCAAACCCTTACACACGTTGGTTTTAACTTGGCTCACCAACCAACCTTAAACCCCTTGATTCAATCCCCCGATTGAATCAAGTAAATACAAGAGATAGAAGAAAACAGAAAATAGCTTCTCAAAAAGCAGATTTAAAACAATATAATCGTAAAGGAGTTAGAAGCCCTCAAACGCTTTTAAGCTGGTGAAGAGGTATGGCTTCTGGAACTCCGGTCTCCTCTTGAAAGAGTGGTCGACTTGAATGCAGGAGGAGGAAGCTTTGATTGTTGGGAAGAAGTTGTTGGAGCAGTAAATGCAGATCTTCCCTTTTTCGTTTAAGAGCACTTGGAGAGCTTGAAAACTTGAATGCTTGGAGTGGAATATCTGTTCTCTGCCTTGCTACAGTCCTCTGTGGCTATTTAAGCCAACCCCCACGGAAACTAGCCGTTACTCTGCTTTTTCTGGCCGTTCTGCACACTCTGCGCAGCCTGACAATATGACCGTTGGTGGGTTGGAGTCGACTCGCGCGATCAGGAGTCGACTCGGCTGTAGCAGGAGTCGACTCACGCTTTTCCGGAGTCGACTCGGCAACTGTTCCAAATTTGAATTAAAGTTGCCGTCTTGACTGGGAGTCGACTCGTCTTGACCTGGAGTCGACTCGCCAACTTCTGGAGCTGACCTGGCAATTTTGGAGTCGGCTCATCCACTGAAGTCCGTGGATCCAATTTTGAATTTTGTCCACTCGAGTCGACTCGACTGTCCTGGGAGTCGACTCGAATCTCAGAGCCCGAACTCCCGATTCTCTGTCTTTTGGCTCATCCAGTCTTGGAGTCGACTCGAACTTCCTTGGAGTCGACTCGGCTCTCAGTTTCCGAAAGTTGGTCTTCTGCCTTTTGACGTGAAGCTTGTCTCGGAGTCGACTCGAGCTGTCTGTGAGTCGACTCGAATCTCAGAGGCAGTAACATGGTCTTCTGTCTGTTGATGGTCGCTCAGTCTCAGAGTCGACTCGCGTACTGCGGGAGTCGACTCGAATCTCAGAGTCCGAAAATCGTTCTCTGACTTTTTCCTTGTGTTTCTCTTGGAGTCGACTCTTACTACCCTGGAGTCGACTCGTTGAACATTGGAGTCGACTCGCGCACTTCGGGAGTCGACTCGTTGACAGTTTCTGAGTTGAAGCTTTCTGTCCTTCTGTCTGTTCTCAGTCGGAGTCGACTCGTACTGATCTGGAGTCGACTCGAGCTCGTGCCAGTGAACTTGATACGCTTGGAGTCGACTCGTGATACTCGGGAGTCGACTCGAGTCTCAGACTTTGGTTCAGCAGACTTCTTACCTTATCCAAAATACTATGAACCAAATCTAGAGACACTTGGACAGGATTTTCACTGAAACACTCAATTGAATTCATTAGTAATCACAAGATATACTCAAATGCTTTGAGCTCATCAAAATCAAATGGGGTTTTAATCAATCACTCCACAATCTCCCCCTTTTTGATGATGACAAAACTTTGAGTATATGTAAAATGAATTGCTCATAAAACAATGAAGTAAAATCCATAAATGAATTCAAATGTCTGATAATTTAATTTATCCAAGTTTGAAAGGAGTGAAACATTAAATTTCGGAGTTAAAGCTCCCCCTTTCATTTGGAATTATATAAGCCTTCATATTATGCAATCAATTGTTTGGCTTATATGTCATTAATGATTTAGCTTGATTAAGATTCAGATTCTCCCCCTCAACATATGCATTCAACTATGTTTTGATTCTCTGAATTTCCTTTTAATGCTTTGAAGTTTTTGAACTGAATTTTATCTTTTTAAAGGAAAAATCTGTCAATTTGTTCTTGAGTAGGATTCAGCTAATCTCCGAATATCCCTTGAATAGATTCTGGAGATTACTCCATTAGGAGCCCCAAAAGAGAGATAATGAGCCTCGAGGTACCGAATCCACTTAGAACAAATTTGAGTGTGTTTTTAAGAGTTTATCTTTTTATTTATTTCCATTGATTTCTTTTACATATTTTTTCATATTTCTCCCCTTTTACACATTTTATACATATTTCTCCCCCTTTTTGTCATCATACCAAAAAGGAGGTAATCACACACAATCAATCATAAAGCAAAGCACATAATTGAAGATAAAATGTCTACTCATTGTATTGATATGAATGTGAATACATGTGAGAATACAATAAGTAAAGCAAAGCAAGACAAAACACAACTCAAACACATCTATGTCCTCCTCGAGGATGAAGCTCCCCCTCTCGAGGATGCATCTCCTCCTCTAGAGGATGTGGCACCTCCTCTCGAGGATGGTGCTCCTCCTCTCAATCGGCTCTGCTCCATGAGGAGGGTGACTGCATCTGTCACATGTCCGAGCTGCGTGATAATAGACGTGGTGGCTCTGCTATGTGTAGTGGAGAGCTCTGTCACCGACGCCTGAAGCCCAGTCACCGATGTCTGAAGTGCGTCCAGCTTGTCGATGAGTACATTCGCCAAGCGCTCGGCCCCCTCGGTGGTGGTGTGCATGTCACGACCTATCTCCTCTCGCATCTGTCGAGTGGAGCTCGTGACCTCACTCATGCTGTGGAACTGGGCCTAGACCAAACTCCAGATATTGTAGATCTCTTCCCGTACATGAGCCGTCATGTCAGTCACGGCTGTCAAGGAAGGGACCAACTGAGAAGATACGGGTGCAGGAGTGGGGGCAGGCACCGCACCTCGGAGCTCCCGAAGCAGCTCATCCCTCAGATCTCGGACGATCTCCTGCCGCAGCTCCCGGAGCTGCTCTGTATCAATACGGACCTCCATAGATGGTGGAACTGAGGACGAAGGTCCGGCAGAGGTGGTAGGAGCAGGAGGAGTGGATGGGAGGTCTGGATGGTCTGGAAGGTCTGGGTAGTCTGAATCTGGCTCAGGACTGGATGATGGTCTGGTGGTCTGAGCAGTGAGAGTGGACTTCCTAACCCAGATCCCTTCTCTCTTCCGAAACCCCATCCTGTGCATAGTCCCCGTACATAAGCGATCAGTCCATCGCAAGGCACGAGAGGGTTCCCTCTCAGGAATGGAAATCTCGTACTGCCTAAAAAGAAGAGTGAATAACATCCCGTATGGGAGTGAGAGCCTAGGTCTATCTAGGGGCTCACACATATACCTATAAATGAGCTTTGGGAAGTTGATCGGGGTGTCCTGAAGGATATAAGACATAATAGCTAAGTCCCTCTCATTCACAAAATCAAATCTCCCTGTCTTAGGAAAGATGGACCTGGACAGAATGCTCAAAAGGATTCTCACTTCAATAGGAAGTGAGCTAGCAGATACCTCATTTAGGGGGGACTGAGGTGGATGCCCTAAGACGACCGTAAGGGCCGCAACTCTATCCTCAGGGTGTGCGGGAGCCACCCCTACTAATGGAAGGTGAAGGATATGGGCAATGAGGTCCTCTGTGACACGCAACGGGACACCTACTACCGTGCCCTCGATACCTCCATCTCCCCGATGGACGGTACTGTAAAACTCTTGAACTAGGCCAGGATAGGTGGGAAGGTCCAAGGTGAGGAAGTACTCTAGGCCCTGGGCTCTAAGCCTATCGCCTATGGTGAACCCCTCCCGGGAGAGATAGTCGAAATCGACAAACCTCCCGGAGGTGACGGCCTTCCCGGCCAACGGCCTAACGAGAACCACCCTAGGCGGGGAACGATCCGGAGGTGGTTGCCTCGCGGGATCGTGCCGCGCCTTGGAGCGCCGCTCGGGACCGGCCTCGGGACGGGACCTCTTCCTAACGACGGTCTTACGAGGCATCTTGACCTAAACGGGAAGAAAAATACCTAGAGGACGGTGAAGGACCGACAGAGGAAGCTCGGGACGGACCGAAAATGACCTAGGAACGGACGGAAACTCAATGTCCGGCGAAAAATCGACGGGAAAAGGGCTTGGAGACGATCGGGGATGACCTAGGAGTCGGCGCTAGGGCTTTGTGAACAGTGGCGGCTTGAGGAAAAGTGTTTGCGAAACGACAAACCTAGGGTTAAAAAGTCGGATCCCGACTGCGAGTCGACTCCCCTGAGTCGCGAGTCGACTCGACCTCGAGTCGACTCCAGAATATGCGCGAGTCGACTCCCGACAGTGTGCGAGTCGACTCCCCCTCAGCTGCCAACTTTGCGAGTCGACTCCCGCAAATGCGCGAGTCGACTCCCCCTTAGGAGCCGGCTCTGAAACTTACTCGAGTCGTCTCTAACCTTGGCACGCACCTAAAAACCATGCCATAATCGTGCCAAATGAGGGAAAATCACCTAATTAAGGACTGATTTGATGATCACTGCATAGAAACTCTATTTTAACCTCATTCTAATCATCAAAATCAATTAATCTAGTGAAAAATCCCACTAGGATGGATCAATCACTCCTAATCCCCTTCTAAGCACACTAAACCTCTCTTCACTTAGGGGTTTTGTAAAAATGTCTGCTAATTGATTATCAGTACACACAAATTGGAGTGACACATCACCATTCAATACATGATCTCTTATGAAGTGATGTCTTATCTCAATGTGTTTAGTTCTTGAGTGTTGAATTGGATTTTTAGTGAGATTTATGGCACTTGTGTTATCACAATTAATGGGAATTTTATCTTGTTTAATGCCATAATCTTCTAATTGTTGTTTAATCCATAAGATTTGAGCACAACAACTCCCGGCTGCAACATATTCAGCTTCTGCAGTGGATAATGCAACCGAGTTTTGTTTCTTGCTAAACCATGAGATTAGGTTTTCTCCTAGAAATTGACAGGACCCGCTGGTACTTTTTCTATCAAGCTTACATCCAGCGAAGTCTGAATCTGTGTACCCTATTAAGTTTAGGCTAGATTCTTTAGAGTACCACAGCCCTATGTTCTTAGTTCCAATTAAGTATTTAAAGATTCTCTTAACTGCAGCTAGGTGTGATTCTTTAGGATTAGCCTGATATCTAGCACACATGCACACACTAAACATAATATCAGGCCTACTTGCAGTAAGATACAGTAAAGAACCTATCATACCTCTATAAAGTTTTTGATTTACAGATTTACCTGATTCATCTTGGTCTAACTTACATGATGAGCTCATGGGGGTGCTGATTGACTTGTTTCCCTCCATATCAAACTTCTTGAGCATCTCCTTGATATATTTTGCTTGATTGATGAAGATGCCTCCTTCAGATTGTTTGATTTGAAGCCCGAGGAAGTAGTTCAGCTCTCCCATCATGCTCATCTCAAACTCACTCTGCATCAAATCAGCAAATTCCTCGCAGAGGCGATTGTTAGTAGCACCGAAAATGATATCATCAACATAAATCTGTACTAATAACATATCCTTATTTTTCTTTTTCAGAAATAATGTTGTATCTACATTTCCCCTAGAGAATTCATGTTCTAATAGGAATTTACTAAGTCTCTCATACCATGCTCTAGGTGCTTGTTTTAGTCCATAAAGTGCTTTGTTCAGTTTATACACATGATTAGGGTATTGATGATTTTCAAAACCAGGAGGTTGTTCTACATACAGCTCCTCATTAATAAACCCATTTAGAAAAGCACTCTTTACATCCATTTGATATAGTTTGAAGTCCTTAGAGCATGCATATGCTAATAGAAGTCTAATTGCCTCAAGTCTAGCTACGGGAGCAAAGGTTTCATCAAAATCTATGCCTTCTTCTTGATTATAACCCTTTGCTACTAGTCTAGCCTTATTCCTTATAACAATTCCATTTTCATCTAGCTTATTTTTATATATCCATTTAGTACCTATAATTGGATATTCAGAAGGTCTCTCCACTAGATCCCAAACCTTGTTTCTAGTAAATTGATTTAGTTCTTCTTGCATTGCATTTATCCAATTTACATTATTTTCGGCTTCTTCTATATGTTTGGGCTCAAAGTGTGAAACAAAAGCTAGATGATTATTCAAATTCCTAAGGGATGCTCTAGTCCTAACCGGTTGTGATGGATCATCTAGAATTAGTTCCTTAGGATGCCCGTGAGCATACCTCCAAGCTTTAGCTAGCCCATGATCCACTATAGGCTCTTGGTTTGACGATTTTCCTTCAATCAACTTTTGATTATCATCTTGTAATCCCATCTCATCTATCTTTTCTTCAAGTATTTCAATATCATCATCAAAATTAACCTTCTTACTAGATGAGATGTCACTAGAGTCATCAAAAACAACATGTATAGATTCTTCTATAACTAGGGTTCTTTTATTAAAGATTCTATAGGCTTTACTAGTTGTAGAATAACCTAGGAATATTCCTTCATCAGATTTAGGATCAAATTTCCCTAGATTATCTTTCCCATTATTATGTACAAAACACCTACATCCAAAAACATGAAAATAGTTAACTTTTGGTTTTCTGTTTTTCCACAGTTCATAAGGTGTTTTCTTTATAATGGGTCTTAATAAAACTCTATTTAATATATGGCAAGAAGTATTAATGGCTTCTCCCCAAAAGTACTTAGGGAGGTTACTTTCACATAACATCGTTCTAGCCATTTCCTCTAGAGTTCTATTTTTCCTTTCCACAACTCCATTTTGTTGTGGTGTCCTAGGTGCAGAAAAATTATGGGTTATCCCCTTTTTACTACAAAATTCATCAAATAATTGATTTTCGAATTCGGTACCATGGTCACTTCTAATGGCTATGACTGAAGACTCTCTAGCATTTGTTACTTCCTTATGGAACTTTTTAAACATTGAAAATGCTTGGTCCTTATGTGCTAGAAACATGACCCATGTGTACCTAGAGTAATCATCTACTATGACTAGACCATATTTATTTCCACCTAGGCTTGTTGTTCTAGTTGGACTAAATAGGTCCATGTGTAATAATTCTAGAGGCCTAGAGGTAGAGACACATTTTATGGATTTAAAAGAGTTCCTAGATTGTTTGCCAAATTGACATGCTTCACATATTTTGTTCTTTTCAAATTTTAATTTTGGCAAACCTATCACGGAGTCTCTTTTAACTAATTTAGTTATTGTGTCCATGCTTGCATGACCTAACTTACGGTGCCATAACCAACTAGCATCATTATCTTTAGTTTCATTTACAACTAGACATTGGTTATGTTTTGCAAGATCTTCTAGGTCTACAACATATACATTTCCACGTCTAATCCCTTTAAAAACTAAGCTATTATCATTAGGATTTGTTATAATACATAGTGATGGTTTAAACATAACATCATATCCTTTATCACATAATTGACTGATGCTTAACAAGTTATGCTTAAGACCATCAACATATCTAACATTATCTATAAAAGTAGAAGGGGTGATTTGAACTTTACCAATACCAATGATGTGACCTTGGTTGTTGTCTCCAAACGTCACAGCACCTCCCTTCTTAGCTTCAAGGGTGAAAAATTGGTCTTTATCACCCGTCATGTGCCTTGAGCAGCCACTATCCAAATACCAGCAATTTTTGTTGACCTTGGCTGCAAGACACTCCTACACAAGCAAATCATGTCATCTTAGGTACCCAAGTTTTCTTGGGTCCTTCATGGTTAGTCAAGTTGGTTCCTTTTGGAACCCATACCCTTTTAATTTTTCTTTTAGTTTTACTTTTCCTAAAATTACATACATTTGCTTTATGGCCTACTGTACCACAACAAAAGCAGGTTATTTTCTTAGTTTTTGTTTCCCCAGCTTTAACAAAGAAGTTACTAAGAAGTTTTTGCTTATTCCTTGGTTTATATCCTAAACCGGCTTTATTAAATACTGCACGTTGACTATTTAGTATCATGTTTAATTTTTCAGAACTATAGGTAAATCTTTCAACTAAGGGTTTGTATTTGTTAAGTTCTTTAGTTAGTGTCTGATTTTCGGCTTTTAGATCATTAAGTTCTTTAGTAAGATCCTTATCTAAGATTTGTTTATATTTTTTAAGTTCTGAAAATTCCTTAGTTAGTTTTTCATTTTCTTTAGTTAAGGTGTTGGTCTTTTGAGTTAAAAGTTGGTTGCTTGTTTTAAGTTCTATATTTTCTTTGGTGATTAAATCCTTATCCTTAACTAATTTATCGTATTTATGTAGGTATGATTGATTAGTTATTTTCAGTTCTTTATTCTTAAGATTTATAGCCTTATATTCTACCATTAATTCATTAAATGCATCATAAAGTTCATCAAAAGAAAAATCAGGATGCGTGTCGGAAGTTACCTCGTTTTCGTTGGCCATGAAACAGAAATTGGCCTTCTCTTCTTGTTCATCATCTGATGAGGAGGATGATGAGTCGGAGTCCGATAGGGTAGTGACAAGTGCCTTTTTCTTCTTGTACTTACTCCCCTTCTTCAGTAAGGGGCACTCCGCTCTTATGTGACCCGGCTTCTTGCACTCGTAACAACCAATCCCCTCATTTTCCCTTTCCTTACCTTTGTCTTTGCGGTAGGAATTTGAGGGGCCTCTCCTTTGATGATAGGACTTCTTGTGGTTGATGAATTTCTTGAACTTGCGCACAAGAAGAGCCTCACCACCATCTTCCTCATCTTCTTCTTCTTCACTGCTGCTGCTGCAAGACAAGTCCTTGTTAGAAGATGTAGATTTAAGGGCTATTACCTTTTTCTTATGGGAGGACTCTTCCTCGTTGTGTTGTTTCATGGTGAGCTCGTGCGTCATGAGAGATCCAAGAAGCTCCTCAAGTGGTAGCTTGTTCAAGTCCTTGGCTTCTTGGATTGCTGTCACTTTAGCTTCCCACGACCTCGGTAGACACCGAAGGATTTTTCTGACAAGCTCACTGTTAGTATAGTTCTTGCCAAGGCTTTTTAGACCATTGACAATATCAGTAAACCTAGTGAACATGGATGTGATTGTTTCATTTGAATCCATTTTAAATAGTTCATATTTATGAACCAAGATGTTTATTTTGGATTCCTTGACTTGATTCGTGCCCTCATGGGTCACTTCAAGTCTGTCCCAAATTTCTTTTGCTGAATTACAAGTTGAAATCCTATTGAATTCATTACGGTCTAAGGCACAATAGAAGACATTCATTGCTTTAGAGTTTAATTGTGCCTTCCTCATGTCATGTTCATCCCAGTCCATTTCTAGTTTAGGTACCTTAACACCATCTACGTAAATGGATGGGATGTATGGCCCATTTACTACAATGGACCACATTTCATAGTCTTGGGCTTGGATGAATATTCTCATCCTAGCCTTCCAGTATGAGTAGTCAGATCCATTGAAGAAAGGGGGTCTTTGGGTGGACTGACCCTCAATGTGAGAAGATCCAAATGGGGTTGTCATTTTGATCTTTTAACTCTTGAGTGGAAGAGTTTTTGGCTCTGATACCACTTGTTGCCCAGATAGACAATCCAAGAGGGGGGGTGAATTGGGTTTTTAAAATAATTTGGCTAATTAAAACTTTGTGGATGATTAATTAAAAACTATAGCAAGTTATTTAATTAAAGCCTAGTGCTGTGAGTAATGTGCGGGGAAGAAGATGAGAGACAATGCACTACAAACACAAAGTTTTATAGTGGTTCGGAGCTAACCCTTGCTCCTACGTCCACTCCCCAAGTCTCACTTGGGAATTTCACTATAACCCCCTTGGATTACAGCCGGTTGTTTTGCAAGCTCACAACCAAACTTGTTGTTTTACGAGCTCACAATGAACTCGGTCGGTTTTCCCAGGCTCACCGACTAGAACCAACCCCGATTGTTTTCCCGGGCTCACAATCAAACCCTTACACACGTTGGTTTTAACTTGGCTCACCAACCAATCTTAAACCCCTTGATTCAATCCCCCGATTGAATCAAGTAAATACAAGAGATAGAAGAAAACAGAAAATAGCTTCTCAAAAAGCAGATTTAAAATAATATAATCGTAAAGGAGTTAGAAGCCCTCAAACGCTTTTAAGCTGGTGAAGAGGTATGGCTTCTGGAACTCCGGTCTCCTCTTGAAAGAGTGGTCGACTTGAATGCAGGAGGAGGAAGCTTTGATTGTTGGGAAGAAGTTGTTGGAGCAGTAAATGCAGATCTTCCCTTTTTCGTTTAAGAGCACTTGGAGAGCTTGAAAACTTGAATGCTTGGAGTGGAATATCTGTTCTCTGCCTTGCTACAGTCCTCTGTGGCTATTTAAGCCAACCCCAACAGAAACTAGCCGTTACTCTGCTTTTTCTGGCCGTTCTGCACACTCTGCGCAGCCTGACAATATGACCGTTGGTGGGTTGGAGTCGACTCGCGCGATCAGGAGTCGACTCGGCTGTAGCAGGAGTCGACTCACGCTTTTCCGGAGTCGACTCGGCAACTGTTCCAAATTTGAATTAAAGTTGCCGTCTTGACTGGAAGTCGACTCGTCTTGACCTGGAGTCGACTCGCCAACTTCTGGAGCTGACCTAGCAATTTTGGAGTCGGCTCATCCACTGAAGTCCGTGGATCCAATTTTGAATTTTGTCCACTCGAGTCGACTCGACTGTCCTGGGAGTCGACTCGAATCTCAGAGCCCGAACTCCCGATTCTCTGTCTTTTGGCTCATCCAGTCTTGGAGTCGACTCGAACTTCCTTGGAGTCGACTCGGCTCTCAGTTTCCGAAAGTTGGTCTTCTGCCTTTTGACGTGAAGCTTGTCTCGGAGTCGACTCGAGCTGTCTGTGAGTCGACTCGAATCTCAGAGGCAGTAACATGGTCTTCTGTCTGTTGATGGTCGCTCAGTCTCGGAGTCGACTCGCGTACTGTGGGAGTCGACTCGAATCTCAGAGTCCGAAAATCGTTCTCTGACTTTTTCCTTGTGTTTCTCTTGGAGTCGACTCTTACTACCCTGGAGTCGACTCGTTGAACATTGGAGTCGACTCGCGCACTTCGGGAGTCGACTCGTTGACAGTTTCTGAGTTGAAGCTTTCTGTCCTTCTGTCTGTTCTCAGTCGGAGTCGACTCGTACTGATCTGGAGTCGACTCGAGCTCATGCCAGTGAACTTGATACGCTTGGAGTCGACTCGTGATACTCGGGAGTCGACTCGAGTCTCAGACTTTGGTTCAGCAGACTTCTTACCTTATCCAAAATACTATGAACCAAATCTAGAGACACTTGGACAGGATTTTCACTGAAACACTCAATTGAATTCATTAGTAATCACAAGATATACTCAAATGCTTTGAGCTCATCAAAATCAAATGGGGTTTTAATCAATCACTCCACAAATTTTGCTTTATATTCTTTCCATTTGCGATTGAGGGACTTTAGCACCCAATCATGGCTCTCTGGAGGGAGTACAAACTTACCCTACAACAAGATTCAGAATGTTATAATAATATTAAACATCTAAAATAAAATTATGATACTAAGCAAATTAATATACAGGAGGTGTCGAATTAAAAAGAATAAATTCAATTCATTACCTCTATAAGTCTAAGAAGCTCAACCTTATACGAAGGAAGCATGTCATTCCACTTCGTATAGTTGAGCGGACACAGCTGACCCTTGCGTGCAACCGATCCTAAAAAGCTTGATAGAAGACTTCCAGCTCTATTGATGGGCTGCCCCAATTCGTTGCATCGGATGATGATCTTCTCACCCGGAGGAAGCTTCCACACATCCTTTGCTTGAGTGGGTCCCCGTCTCGTCCTCACTGTCCCTTGTCCATCTATTCAAATTAAATAAAATGTCTTAAAAAGTTGAAGACAAATATGAACATAAAATATGAACTTTAAATCGAATTACCCTGGATCCGGAGCTCATCCTCCGGACAATCAGCAGGAGGCTCGCGCTGAGATCCTGACTCGTGCTGCTGGTACTCATATGGCTGCTGGGACTGCAGGGACTGCTCAGAAGTAGATCCCACATGAGAATGCTGGAACTCCACATCTCTAAATCGCCTCCCTCGGGGCATATTGTTACCTGGTATCTGTATTAAATATCTGTATTCAGAAATGACACCACAGTTGGAAAGCATACAGAAATGATATCTGTATTCAAGATGAAGGATATATGTAAATGCAAGTGGGCAGCACATACTATGCTGCATGGCCCGTTGGCCTCCCATCTGTCACTTACGGTCATCTTTTAAACTAGCAAAGACAACAAAGGTAACAACACACCAAATATAAATACAGACCAACCCCTTATATTAATTCTCCTTGTCTCGTATTGCTGGAAAGAGAGATTGGCACAAAGAGAGATTGGCACAATTCATCTTTGGATTTTTCTTTTATCTCGTATTTAGGCAGACAAGATTAGGGTTTTATTTTCCATATTGAGATGATCCTAGGTTTTATTTTTCTTTTATCTTTTGCTTTTATTTTCCATATTGAGATGATCCTTGTCTCGTTTCATCTGGTGCGAAAAGGGGGGAACGAAGGAGACGAGGGAAGGATTTGGGAATTGGGATGGAACCCGGTGGAGTAGAGGAAGGAAGGAGGGGGCGCGCGTGCGTGTTCTTTTTTTTTTGGGTACAAGAGGAGGGAGGGCGTTTGGGATTCCCTTATAGCTACATGGACCCTGTTTCTGTTGTCTCCCCACAAGTTTTTGGTTATGCTGGACAAGCCAGCGTTATGGGTTGGACTCTTGGTTATAGCCGCTTTTACCCAAAAAAAAAAAATTATGTTAGGATTTAGAGGTGTGGTTAAGTTAAATTAGAAGCTTGTGCTTTAAGAATTATGGATAAAGTAAGTTTATAATTCTCATGTGGTTGGGCCCAGGCGTTTGCTATGTTTCGCATGCATTTCTATTTGGATTCTTTTTATACTTAGAGGTGAGGTTTTGCTCTATTGAGTCGTGATTTGTTGAAAATTGTGCATAGCCACCATGTAATTTATCTAAAAAATAAACGATGGTCGTTCAACATGCAATACACCTGTTTAGCACAAAACATGTCGTGCATGGTTCTGAAGACAAACGGCTAACTAAATATCATACGGATCTGAAGATGAACAACAACTGCTTGTCTCCGAGATATATGATATTGTAACTATTTAGGACTATGCAATTCCTTTTGGTGCAGAACATGTATGGGAAGAATCCGAACTTTCTCTTGTTTTCTTTAGTACCTATGTTTCCAGTCAAGCTATATGCCTACATGTGCAATTATTATAGAATGTATGTGATATATTTAAAAAAAATGGAGAATTTGAAATTTGTGCAACATTATAAAATTATGTTTGTAATGAATTACTAAATTTAAAATTGAATATATTGTGTTAACAAGAAAATATGTCACATGCAACTCACCAGCCTTAATATTCCGAGTTTGCAGCGAACCTATTTTGAAAACTAACAATTAGGTAGCTTATAAACAAATGTCAACAATCCTCCAATGCTCCAATGCTCCTTCGTGTTAACAATGCTCCAATGCTCCAATTAGGCACATAGCCGAATTTAATATATACTGGCACCCAACCCTCCAATGCTCCTTCGTGTTAACCACCAATGCAACACCAGCCAAAAATCGAAGTGCATTAGATGAACTATTGATGGATCATATCTCATGTCTGCAAGGAATGGTTCAAAATTGGAATAATTATTTTTAAAAGAGTTTAGACGAATTCCTGAGGGTCATACAAAAAAAAAAAAAAAAAATTCGGCACAAGGGCTTCACCATCATTTTCCATCCCTTTCCGGAAATCGGTCCAAGAAAGCAAACCCGCGGCAGGCCACAGGAATGTTTCAACGGCAGAATCGCGTTGGGAAAGGAATTCCATAAAGTTTAAATTAAAGATTGGGTCTCACCTTGATGATGGCTTCAACAACTTAGCTTTTTCCCCGTCTACTTCTTCTCCAAAGCACCCACCAGCGATGACAAGGCGGCAACTGACGAGGCTCCGTTGAGAGGAGGAGAAGAGGGAGACAGCGGAAGGAGGAGGCGGAAAATGAGAAAATAGAGAAAAAGAGGGGATGGGAGGCGCCGGTGTTGGGTGGTCGGAGAGAGGAGAGGCGGTGGAATGAAGGCCGCGCGAGGGGGGAAAGAGCGCGAGGGACGGAGGGAGAGAGAAAGGCGGTGGCCGTCGGACGTCGCTCGGCGCCGGAGAGGAGAGGAGGGAGGAGGAGAGGAGCTAGGGCTTGATTCGATCGGGATGTAAAATGAGGAGGAAGGGGCCGGCCGCTTGGTTTTGTAGTTAATTTGGCTTTTGACGACGCTTATTAGCGTCGTTTTATCTTGGGACTATGACGACGCTTATAAGCGTCGTCTTTTCTTGAGAATTGCCGACGCTTTACTAAAGCGTCGGCATATTTTGGCGGGGAACCCTTTTTTCCCGACGCTTCTCCCTAGCGTCGGGAAAAAAGGGTCGGGAAAGGGCAATTTTCTTGTAGTGTAGGCTTGTAGCCAATTTGCATGTTAATCCAAGAACGAAATAAAATATAAATAACCCTTGTTCCGATGTTAGTGGTGAATTCCTTACCCTAGGTTCTCTTAAACTGATATCCTTTTAATTGCATTTTCTTTTATTAAATTTCTTAGTTTAATAGTCTTCACAAATTCATCGTTTTAAATATTTTTTTTTAAAGAAAAACAACTGTACCCCAATCCCTGTAGATCGATACCCGTAATCACTATCCTACCAGATACGTGCTATTGCGTGGTCTTTAAAGTTGACTATCAATTTTTGGGTTCAACCAAAAAAATCAAACTTGAATTATTTTTAATACTTTAATAAAATGATGAAAGGGAACATTTAGTTTTTTCATGTTTAAATATAAAATATGTGTATTAAAATGATGATAAGTGCTATGAAAAAGATATTAATTTATGCATTATTTAGCACTTATCACACCCCCCAACCTACATTTTGCTAGTCCTCGAGCAAATTAGAAGAAGAAATTAATTTTCGTAGGTCATTTTTGCATTTTTTTTTTTCTTATTGCATTTTTTTCAATTTCTTAGCAGGAGTCCTCATATTTAATTTCTGTGATTTTAAATATGACGTTTATACAATTGTTCTTTATGATCACTAGGTAAATATAAGATAGTCCATGCTTAAGGAAGATGCAGTGTGCTACCACCTTAGATTAGGGTAGACATTTCATGCCAACTGAAGATGAATTATGCCCAAATTACTTTTGTGACTTTTTATTTAAATGCTTATTAGGCTTGTAGCCAATTTGCATGTTAATCCAAGAACAAAATAAAATATAAATTACCCTTGTTCCGATGTTAGTGGTGAATTCCTTGCCCTAGGTTCTCTTAAACTGATATCCTTTTAATTGCATTTTCTTTTATTAAATTTCTTAGTTTAATAGTCTTCACAAATTCATCATTTTAAATATTTTTATTTTTAAAGAAAAACAACTGTACCCCAATCCCTGTGGATCGATACCCGTAATCACTATCCTACCAGATACGTGCTATTGCGTGGTCTTTAAAGTTGACTATCAATTTTTGGGTTCAACCAAAAAAATCAAACTTGAATTATTTTTAATACTTTAATAAAATGATGAAAGGGAACATTTAGTTTTTTCATGTTTAAATATAAAATATGTGTATTAAAATGATGATAAGTGCTATGAAAAAGATATTAATTTATGCATTATTTAGCACTTATCACTTTGTCTGGATCATAGCATATCAAACATATATAGTGCAAAAATATGTATATCATGTAGGATTGGCGTACAAAGATTCTTACCCTTTATTGAAAACTCAAACAACTAATCACCCGCCCTCACGACGATCTATAAACCGGAATGCGCAGGACTCTGCTCAGCGTCCTCTCGTCCAATAGATTGTTCCCCTACAGAACCAAGTCATCATTAAAATTTATCAAAGATATATGATGATCTAGGACCCTGTTTAATCCTCTAAAGGGTCCTCTAAAATCTAGCATCCCAAAACTATCTAGAGTCCTCAAAGCCATGATCTCCCCGGATCCATGTGTAAGAAGAGAACCCAATAACAAATATTATAATAAGAGGAAAGTATAATGAGAGAAAGGGAGTGGAAGGACCTTCTCTCTTTCCCTCTTCTTCTTTCTTCCTGATGGAAAGGGGAGAAGGGGCTCGGCCGTAGGTGGCCCACGGCCGGCGACGTTCCCTGGTCGTCGGCCTATGTGGTGGTGCCGGCGGTGCCACGCTTGGCGACGGCCGGCCGGAACGAGGGAGGAGAAGGCCGAACAAGGCATCGGCTTCTCCATCAACCCGGCGGCTTTCGGGCTACATTCCGAAAGAAACAAAGGCCAAAAACGAAGAAGAAGGAGAAGAAGGTGCTCATCTTGCCTCCGGCGAGGTCCTCCCGACCGGATCGACGGCGACCGCGTCGATTCCTCCCGCGGCAAGGTAAAACCCAATCTCTTTCTCTTTTTTTTTTTTTTTGTGTGTGGATGGCTCTCGACGGATGCCCTAGGAAGAGGGGAGGTCTTGGCCCGGTTGCTAGGGTTTTTATCACCCTAAGATCCCCCTTTCCGGTGGATTCGGGAGGAGGGGGAGGAGGATTTCCGAAAAATAGGGGAGGGAGGGCGTTTCAATCGGGAGACTCCCTCCCCCTTGCACGCGTTGGGCCGCCCTTGCTCAAGGGCCGGCCCAACTCAAATGTGGGCCTTCACATTCTCCCCCCCTAAAAAAAATATTTCGTCCTCGAAATTGACATACCTGAGGTTTGAAAAAGCTGCAAATTCTTGATTTTCATCTCTTCTTCGAGCTCCCAAGTAGCCTCTCTTTCCGTATGATTATTCCATTGTACCTTCACAAAAGGAATGGTTCGATGTCGTAGTACTTGATCCTTCCTGTCCACAATTTGTACCGGGAACTCCTCATAGGTTAAATCCTCCTGAAGATGTAATGGTTCATATGCTACCACATGACTCGGATCTGGGACATATTTCTTCAACATTGACACATGAAAAATATTGTGCACACTAGACAAAGCCGGTGGTAAAGCCAGTCGATACGCCACCTCCCCAACTTTGTCCAAAATCTCAAACGGCCCAACATACCTAGGGCTCAATTTGCCACGAACCCCAAATCTCATCACACCTTTTGTAGGTGACACTCTTAAGAAAACATGATCTCCAATTTGAAATTCCAGTTCTCTCCTTCTATTATCAGCATAACTCTTTTGGCGACTCTAAGCTGTACGGAGTCGTTCTCTGATCACTTGCACCTTATCAACAGTCTGTTGTACTATCTCTGGGCCTAATAATTTTCTCTCGCCCACGTCATCCCAACAAATAGGAGATCGGCACTTCCGGCCATACAACGCCTCAAAAGGAGCCATTTGTATACTTGCTTGATAGCTATTATTGTAAGCAAACTCTACTAGTGATAAGTGGCTATCCCACGCTCCTCCTAGATCCATAACACAGGCTCTCAACATGTCTTCCAAGATCTGGATGGTTCTTTCTGACTGTCCATCGGTTTGGGGGTGGAAAGCTGTGCTAAAGCTCAATTTGGTTCCAAGAGCCTTATGAAGACTCTTCCAAAACTGTGATACAAATCTACTGTCTCTGTCTGACACAATGGTAACTGGGACCCCATGCAACTTCACAATATGCTCTATATATAAGCCTGCCAATCTCTCTAAGGAGAAACCAACTCTGAAAGGCAAAAAGTGTACTCATTTAGTTAGCCAGTCAACAATTACCCACACGACATCATTACCTTGTAGGGTTTTTGGCAAGCTAGTCACAAAGTCCATGGTGATATGCTCCCACTTCCATTGAGGAATAAGTAGAGACTGTAATGGTCCCGCAGGTCTTTGATGTTCTGCTTTTACCTGCTGACATACTAGACACTGAACTACAAATTGAGCAATATCCTTTTTCATACCACTCCACCAAAAATGTTTCTTTAAATTCTGATACATCTTTGTGCTTCCTGGATGCATTGTATAAGCCGAGCTATGAGCCTCCTCTAAAATTTCATTTCTTAATTCTGGGACTTTAGGGACACACAATCTACTACCGAATCTTAAGGAACCATCCTCATGCATATGGAATTCGCTTTGAACACCAGACTCAACTGTTCCCCTTACCCTCTGTAATTCTAAATCCTCTTTTTGAGATGACTTAATCCTTTCAATCAAGGTAGGCTGCACCATAAGATTAGCAAGTCGTACTTGAGGATCATGCAGTCGTACTTCAATTTCATATCTCTCCAAGTCCAACAAAATGTTTCTTTGTGTAGTGATCAGAGCCGCTAATTTACTTGAAGATTTCCTGCTTAGAGCATCGGCCACAACATTTGCCTTTCCTGGATGGTAATTAATAGTTAGGTCATAATCCTTTAATAGCTCTAACCATCTTCTTTGCCTCAAATTCAGCTCCTTTTGAGTATAGATATACTTCAAACTCTTGTGGTCCGTAAAAATTTAACAATGTTCACCATATAAATAGTGCCTCCATATTTTCAAAGCAAAGATCACAGCTGCTAACTCCAAATCATGAGTAGGGTAATTCAGCTCATATGGTTTCAACTGTCTAGAAGCATAGGCTATCACCTTCTCATTCTGCATAAGAACACAACCGAGGCCCTTGTGTGGAGTGATTGATTAAAATCCTATTTGATTTTGATGAGCTCAAATAATTGAGTATATCTTTTGTTTACTAATGAATTCAATTGAGTGTTTCAGTGAAAATCTTGTCTAAGTGTTTCTAGACTTGGTTCAAGTTATTTTGGATAAGTTAAGAAGTCAGTTTGAACCAATGTCTGAGACTCGAGTCGACTCCGGGATATTACGAGTCGACTCCAAGCGTATCAGAATCACTGGCACGGGCTCGAGTCGACTCCGGATCATTACGAGTCGACTCCGACTGAGAACTGACAGACGAACAGAAAGACTCAACTCAAAATCTGTCAGCGAGTCGACTCCTGAAGTGCGCGAGTCGACTCCGATGAGTACCGAGTCGACTCCGGAGTAGTATGAGTCGACTCCAAGGAGTTACAAACAGAAAAGTCAGAGAGCGATTTTCGACCCTGAGATTCGAGTCGACTCCTGTGGAACGCGAGTCGACTCCGATGGTTGGCAGGTCGACTCCAAAGAAAGCGAGAGTCGACTCTCAGTGGGACACAAGACAAAAGTCAGAGAGCAGTTTTCGGACTCTGAGATCCGAGTCGACTCCCGCAATGCGCGAGTCGACTCCGAGACAGCGCGACCCCAAAAAGACAGAAGACCGAATTATTGTCTCTGAGAGCCGAGTCGACTCCCAGACAGCTCGAGTCGACTCCAAGGCAGCGCTACATCAAAAAGGCAGAAGGCTATGTTTCGGAAACTGAGAGCCGAGTCGACTCCGGAACAGTTCGAGTCGACTCCAAGACTGGACGAGCCAAAAGACAGAAGATCGGGAGTTCGGGCTCTGAGCGCCGAGTCAACTCCCAGGATTGTCGAGTCGACTCGAGTGGGCCAAGTTGAAAAATTAGCTCCATAGACTTCATGGGATGAGCCGACTCCGAAAATGGCAAGTCAGCTCCAGAAGTTGGCGAGTCGACTCCGGGTTAAGTCGAGTCGACTCCCAGTCGCGGAGGTCACTTTAATTCAAATCCGGAACAGTTGCCGAGCCGACACCAGAAAAGCATGAGTCGACTCCCGCTACAGCCGAGTCGACTCCAGATCGCGTGAGTCGACTCCGACCCCAACGGACATATTGTCAGGATATGCAGAGTGTGCAGAACGGGCAGAAAAAGGTGTCTAACGGCTAGTTTCCGTGGGGGATGGCTTAAATAGCCACAGAGAACTGTAGCAAGAAAAACAAGCACCATTCCACTCAAAGAAATCAAGCATCCTATCTCTGCCAACTGGTTTTCAACAGAAAAGAAGGAAGAGCGCCATTAACTCTATCCAGCTACCTCTTCCCAGCATTTAAAAGAAGTCTCCTCCTGGCTTCAAGTCGACCAGACATTCAAGAGGAGACTCACAGTTCAAGAAGCCCTTCTCTACTCCAACTCAAAAGTGTTTGAGGGCTCTTAACTTCTCTCTAGTTTATATTGCTGTATATCTGCTTTTTAGAAGCTCTGTTTTTTCTGTTTGTCCTTGTTCTTTCCATCTTGTCTTTGCTTGATTCAATCAGGGGATTGAATCAAGAGTGTAGAGGTTGGTTGGTGAGCCGAGGGTAAAACCAACGTGTAAGGGTTCGATTGTGATCCCGGAAAAACAATCGGGGTGGTTCTAGTCGGTGAGCCTGGAAAAACCGACCGAGTTCATTGTGAGCTCGTAAAACAACAAGTTGGGTTGTGAGCTTGTAAAACAACCGGCTGTAATCCAAGGGGTTATAGTGAATTCCCAAGTGAGACTTGGGGAGTGGACGTAGGAGCAAGGGATAGCTCCGAACCACTATAAACATTGTGTTTGTGATTGCTTGTGTCTCTCTCTCTCACTCTCATTTCACTCACAGCACATAGCAACTAATTAATCATCTTGCAAAAGTATTAATTAGTCATCCTCAAACGTTTTAATTGCAAAATTATTTTAAAACCCAATTCACCCCCCCTCTTGGGTTGTCTATCTGGGCAACAAGTGGTATCAGAGCCTAAACTCTTCTACCCTAAGAGTAAAAGATCAAAATGACAACCCCATTTGGATCTTCCCACGTTGAGGGTCAGTCCACCCAAAGACCCCCATTCTTTAATGGATCCGACTACTCATATTGGAAGGCTAGGATGAGAATATTTATCCAAGCCCAAGACTATGAGATGTGGACCATTGTAGTAAATGGACCATACATCCCATCCATCTATATAGAGGGTGTCACTGTACCCAAACTCGAAAAGGATTGGGATGACCATGACATGAGAAAGGCACAACTCAATTCCAAAGCAATGAATGTGCTTTACTGTGCATTAGATAGGAATGAATTCAATAGAGTCTCTACTTGCAATTCTGCAAAAGAGATTTGGGATAGACTTGAAGTGACCCATGAGGGCACGAATCAAGTCAAAGAATCCAAAATAAACATATTGGTTCATAAGTATGAACTATTTAAGATGGATTCTAATGAAACAATCACTTGCATGTTCACTAGATTTACTGACATTGTCAATGGCCTAAAAAGCCTTGGCAAAAACTATACTAACAGTGATCTTGTCAGGAAGATTCTTCGCTGTCTACCAAGGTCATGGGAAGCCAAGGTGACGGCAATCCAAGAAGCCAAGGACTTGAACAAGCTACCACTTGAGGAGCTTCTTGGATCCCTAATGACGCACGAGCTAACAATGAAGCAACACAGCGAAGAAGAGTCCTCCCATAAGAAAAAGGTAATAGCTCTCAAATCTACATCATCTAACAAAGACTTGTCTTGCAGTAGCAGCAGTGAAGAAGAAGATCACGAGGGAGAGGATGATGAGGCTCTTCTCGTACGTAAGTTCAGAAGATTCATCAACCAAAAGAAGTCCTTTCATTAAAGGAGAGGCCCCTCAAATTTCTATCGAAAGGATAAAGGTAAGGAAAGGGAAAATGAGGGGATTGGATGTTATGAGTGCAAGAAGCTGGGACACATTAGAGCTGAGTATCCTTTACTGAAGAAGGGGAGCAAGTACAAGAAGAAGAAAGCCCTTGTCACCACCCTATCGGACTCCGACACATCATCATCATCATCGGATGAGGAACAAGGAGAAAAGGCCAATTTCTGCTTCATGGCCAATGAAAATGAGGTAACATCCGCACCACATTTAGATTTTACTTTCGATGAATTATATGATGCTTTCAATGAATTAATGGATGAATACAAAACAATAAACGTCAAAAACAAAGAACTAAAAGTAACTAACCAAACTCATCTCCGTAAGTATGATTCATTAGTTAAGGATAAAGATGTTCTTATCAAAAAAAATGCAGAACTTAAAACAAGCAACCAAATCTTGATACAAAAGAATAATACCTTAACTAAAGAAAATGAAAGGCTGAACAAAGAAACATTAGAACCCAAAAACAATAAACATATAAATGAGAGTCTCACAAAAGAACTAAATGATCTAAAAGCAGAAAAACAAACACTAACTAAAGAACTTGAAAAATACAAACCCTTGGTTGAAAAATTTATATATAGTTCTGAAAAATTGAATATGATACTTAATAGTCAACGAGCGGTATTCAATAGAGCGGGTTTAGGGTATAAACCTAAACATAAGCAAAAACTTCTTAGTAACTTCTTTGTTAAAGCAGGGGAAAGTAAAACTAAGAAAATAACCTGCTTTTGTTGTGGAACTTTAGGACATAAACCAAATGTGTGTAATTATAGGAAAGAGAAAACTAAAAGAAAAATTAAGAGGGTTTGGGTTCCAAAAGGAACCAACATTACTAACCATGAAGGACCCAAGAAAACTTGGGTACCTAAGATTATATGATTTGCTTGTGTAGGAGTGTCTTGCAGCCAAGATCGACAAAAATTGTTGGTACTTGGATAGTGGCTGCTCAAGACACATGACGGGTGACAAGGATCAATTCTTCACCCTTGAAGCTAAGAAGAGAGGTGTTGTGACTTTTGGAGACAATAACCAAGGACATCATTGGTATAGGTAAAGTACAAATTATTCCTTCAACTTTTATTGATAATGTTCGATATGTTGATGGTCTTAAGCATAATTTATTAAGCATTAGTCAATTATGTGATAGAGGTTATAATGTTATGTTTAAACCATCACTATGCATCATAACAAACCCAAATGACCATAGTTTAATTTTTAAAGGAATAAGACGTGAAAATGTGTATGTTGTAGACCTTGAGGATCTTGCCAAACACAACCCATGTTTAGTTGTTAATGAAACTAAGGATAATGATGCTAGTTGGTTATGGCACCGTAAGTTAGGTCATGCAAGCATGGACACCATATCTAAACTAGTTAAAAGAGATTCTGTGATAGGTTTGCCAAAATTAAAGTTTGAAAAGAATAAAATATGTGAAGCATGTCAATTTGGCAAACAATCAAGAAACTCCTTTAAATCTATAAATTGTGTCTCTACCTCTAGACCTCTAGAACTACTACACATGGACCTATTCGGACCAACTAGAACCACAAGTCTAGGTGGAAATAAATATGGTCTAGTTATCGTAGATGATTACTCTAGATATACTTGGGTCATGTTCTTAGGCCATAAGGATCAAGCATTTTCAATTTTCAAGAAATTTCATAAAGAAGTAACAAATGCTAGAGATACTTCAGTAATAGCTATTAGAAGTGACCATGGTACCGAATTTGAAAATCATTTATTTGATGAGTTTTGTAGTAAAAAGGGGATAACACACAATTTTTCTGCACCTAGGACACCACAACAAAATGGAGTTGTGGAGAGGAAAAATAGAACTCTAGAGGAAATGGCTAGAACTATGTTGTGTGAAAGTAACCTCCCTAAGTACTTTTGGGGAGAAGCCGTCAATACTTCTTGTCATATATTAAATAGAGTTTTATTAAGATCCATCATAAAGAAAACACCTTATGAACTTTGGAAAAACAGAAAACCAAAAGTGAACTATTTTCATATTTTTGGATGTAGGTGTTTTGTTCATAATAATGGGAAAGATAATCTAGAAAAATTTGACTCTAAATCTGATGAGGGTATATTCTTGGGGTACTCCATAACTAGTAAAGCCTATAGAATCTTTAATAAAAGAACCCTAGTTATAGAAGAATCCATACATGTTGTTTTTGATGATTTTAGTGATATCTCTTCTAGCAAGAGAGTTAATTTTGATGATGATGGTGAAATTCTTGAAGAGAAGATAGATGAGATGACATTACAAGATGATAATCAAAAATTAATTGGAAATGCATCATCAAGCCAAGAGGCTATTATGGATCATGGGCTGACTAAGGCTTGGAGGTTTGCTCACGGGCATCCTAAGGAATTAATTCTAGATGATCCATCTCAACCTGTTAGGACTAGAGCATCTCTTAGGAACTTAAACAATCATCTAGCTTTCGTTTCACATTTTGAGCCCAAACACATAGAAGAAGCTGAAAAAGATGTAAATTGAATAAATGCAATGCAAGAAGAATTAAACCAATTTACTAGAAACAAAGTATAGAATCTAGTTGAAAGACCTACTGAATATTCAATTATAGGTACCAAATGGATTTATAAAAATAAACTTGATGAAAATGGAATTGTAATAAGGAATAAGGCTAGACTAGTAGCAAAGGATTATAATCAAGAAGAAGGTATAGATTTTGATGAAACCTTTGCTCCTGTAGCTAGACTTGAGGCAATTAGACTTTTACTAGCATTTGCATGCTCTAAGGACTTCAAATTATTTCAAATGGATGTAAAAAGTGCATTCTTAAATGGGTATATTAATGAGGAGGTATATGTAGAACAACCTCCTGGTTTTGAAAATCATCAATACCCTAATCATGTATACAAATTGAACAATGCACTTTATGGTTTGAAACAAGCACCTAGAGCATGGTATGAGAGGCTTAGCAAATTCCTATTAGAACATGAGTTTTCTAGGGGTAATGTAGATACAACATTGTTTCTAAAGAAGGAAAACAAAAATATATTGTTAGTGCAGATTTATGTTGATGATATTATTTTCGGTGCTACTAACAATCGCCTCTGCGAAGAATTTGCTGACTTGATGCAGAGTGAATTTGAAATGAGCATGATGAGAGAGCTGAATTATTTCCTCGGGCTTCAAATCAAACAATCTGAAGAAGGCATCTTCATCAATCAAGCTAAATACATCAAGGAGATGCTTAAGAAGTTTGATATGGAGGGGAACAAGTCAATCAGCACCCCCATGAGCTCATCATGCAAATTAGACCAAGATGAATCAGGTAAATCTGTAGATCAGAAACTATATAGAGATATGATAGGATCTTTATTGTATCTTACTGCAAGTAGACCTGATATCATGTTTAGTGTTTGCATGTGTGCTAGATATCAGTCTAATCCTAAGGAATCTTATCTAACTGCAGTCAAGAGAATCTTTAAATACCTAATAGGAACAAAGAATATAGGGTTATGGTATTCTAAAGAATCTAGCCTAAACTTAATAGGATACACAGATTCAGACTTTGCTGGATGTAAACTTGATAGAAAAAGCACCAGCGGGTCATGTCAATTCCTAGGAGAAAATTTAATCTCATCGTTTAGCAGGAAACAAAACTCGGTGGCATTATCTACTGCTGAAGCTGAATATGTTGCAGCCGGGAGTTGTTGTGCTCAAATCTTGTGGATCAAACAACAATTAGAAGATTATGGCATTAAACAAGATAAAATTTCCATTAATTGTGATAATACAAGTGCCATTAATCTAACTAAAAATCTAATTCAGCATTCAAGAACTAAACATATTGAGATAAGACATCACTTCATAAGAGATCATGTACTAAATGGTGATGTGACACTTCAATTTGTTTGCACTGATGATCAATTAGCTGACATTTTTATAAAACCCTTAAGTGAAGAGAGATTTAGTGTGCTTAGGAGGGGATTGGGAGTGATTGATCCATCCTAGTGGTAATTTCCACTAGTTCATTGATTTTGATGATTAGATTGTGGCTAATTTAGAGTTTCTTTACAATGATCATCAAATCAGATCATAACTTAGTGATTTTTCCTCATTCGGCACGAACATAGCATGATTTTTAGGTGCGTGCCAGAGTTCGAGACGACTCGAGCAAGTTTCAGAGTCGGCTCGTAACGGAGAGTCGACTCGTACATTTACGGGAGTCGACTCGAGATCGATGGCAGCAGAGGGGGAGTCGACTCGCATTCAGTCGAGAGTCGACTCGAGGTCAATAGGCGCATAAGGAGAGTCGACTCGCGCATACTTTGGAGTCGTGATGACCCAAAGATTGATTCATAGATTGATTTTGATGATCACAAAACCTTGAAGTATAGATACTAATGTTTATGTTGCAAGGAGAAAGATATTTATTTTGCAAGGAACATAGCAAGTTGGAAGAACACAAGAAGGCCTCCAAAGCTCTCAAGTTGGAAGAAAGCTACAATTTATTGGCCCAAGTTTAAAGTTCAAAGGATTCAAATTGGAGGAGTAAAATCAAAAGAAAAATTCAAAAGAACAGTCTTCGAGTCGACTCCAGTGGAATTCGAGTCGACTCCGGAGAAGTATGAGTCGACTTCGGAGAAGTATGAGTCGACTCCTAGGAGTCACAGGCAGAAAAGTCAGAGAGCAGTTTTCGGGTCTGAGATTCGAGTCGACTCCCGCATTGCACGAGTCGACTCCGAGACTCTGCGACCATCAACAGACAGAAAACCAAGTTACTGCCTCTGAGATTCGAGTCGACTCCCAGACAGCTCGAGTCGACTCCAAGGCAGCGCTACACCAAGATGGCAGAAGGCTGTGTTTCGCAAACTGAGAGCCGAGTCGACTCCAAGGAAGTTCGAGTCGACTCCAAGACTGGACGAGCCAAAAGACAAAGGATCGGAAGTTCGGGCTCTGAGATTCGAGTCGACTCCCAGGACAATCGAGTCGACTCGAGAGGACAAAATTCAAAATTGGATCCACGGACTTCAGTGGATGAGCCGACTCCGAAATTGCCAAGTCAGCTCCAGAAGTTGGCGAGTCGACTCCAGGTTAAGACGAGTCGACTCCCAGTCGAGGCAAGCACATTAATTCAAATTTGGAACAGTGGCCGAGTCGTCTCCGGTAAAACACGAGCCGACTCCTGCAACAGGCGAGCCGACTCCTGATCGCGCGAGTCGACTCCGATCCCAACGGTAACATTGTCAGGAAATGCAGACTGTGTCCAACGGCTCTTTTTCTTGTCTCTAACGGCTATATTCTTGTTTCCACGCCATCTAAAGCTATAAAAACAAGAAGAGAGCTAGGGGAGAACTCATGGAAGTGGGAGAGATCATCTAGGAAAGAGATCTCAAAGAGATTACAAAGAAAGTCTCCCATAAGCACAAAAGGGCCATCAAAAACGAAATAGAGAGAAGAAGAGCATCCAAGTGAATCCGAAAGCTTCCTCTCCATCCGTGTGCTGCCTCGGGGATCCTCTACTTCATGCCAAATCAGAGGAGGATCAAGTAAAGAAGAAGCCGAGCTCCTCCATCTTCAAAACTCGTTTGAGGGCTTCTCTTTACTCTATTTGTTTATATTGTCATATTTGCTTGTTAAAGAAGCTTTGTTTTGTTTTATACTTTGTTTTAATATCTTGTAACTTGATTCAATCAAGGGATTGAATCAAGGGGTTAAGGTTTGTTGGTGAGCCAAAGAAAAACCAACGGTGTTAAGGTTTGTTGGTGAGCCAAAGAAAAACCAACGGTGTTAAGGTTTGTTGGTGAGCCAAAGAAAAACCAACGGTGTTAAGGTTTGTTGGTGAGCCAAAGGGAAAACCAACGGTGATAGGTTTGTTGGTGAGCCGAGGGTAAAACCAACGTGTAAGGGTTTGATTGTGATCCCGGGAAAACAATCGGGGAGGTTCTAGTCGGTGAGCCTGGGAAAACTGACCGAGTTCGTTGTGCGCTCGTAAAACAACAAGTTGGGTTGTGAGCTTGTAAAACAACCGGCTGTAATCGGTAGGATTATAGTGAAATTTCCAAGAGGTCTTGGGGAGTGGATGTAGGTGCTGGGGTGCACCGAACCACTATATGTCCTTTGTGTTTGTAATGCCTTTAGTTATTGTCTAACTAACACACTTACTTACTTAGATAAATTGCTTGCTTAATTCTTATCCGCACATCCTTTAGTTGCAAGCATATTTAATCAAGTCGAAGTCTATACATCAAACCCTTGCTAAGTTTAACTTTCACTGTGCATCTATACAACTTAGCATAGTAAATCAAAAAGTTTTAGAAGTAGCATAAAAGTTTTAAAAGACCCAATTCACCCCCCCTCTTGGGTTGTATCTACTGGGCAACAAGTGGTATCAGAGCAGGTGCTCAAATATTATTTGTAGTCTTAACCGACTAGAGCCAAAGATCATGACAACTCAAATAGATAGTTTTCTAGGAGAAGGACAATCAATTGATACACCTCCACTGTTTAATGGTATAAACTACCCACATTGGAAAATACGCATGCGCATTTTTATTCAATCACAAAACTATTATTTATGGAAAATCATAACAAATGACCTTCACACACTCTCTCATATTAATGAGAAGGACTTAGCACAATTAAATGCTAATGCTATGAACATATTATATTGTGCTATTCAAGAAACAAAGTTTAATGAAATTTCTGCATGCTTATCTGCTAAGGAGATCTGGGATACTTTAGAAAATATTTATGATAAATCTCAGATTAGCTCTCATATGCTTCAATTATATACTAACAATGAGACTGCAGAAAAGGGTGATGAATCTCCCTCAGTCGAGTCGACTCCAAGTAGCTCAGAGTCGACTCCCAAGTTAGTCGAGTCGACTCCAATAAGGTCCGAGTCGACTCCGAGGCAAATCAGCTTCCTAAAGACAAAGAAAAAGAGGAAGCAAGAAGAAAGGAAGAAAGAGATAAAAAGGAAGAAAGCCTTGACCAAGAAAGAGTCAAGCCAAAAAATAAAGGTTAGGAGCAACAATGATGATATTAGCTCCAAGAAACTACAAGAGGTAACTGACTTGTGCTTTATGGCACAAGAAGACAAGGTAAAATCTGAATCTACTCTTACCTCAAATGATTTTCAAGAAGAATTCTCTTATGATGAATTATTAAATGCTTTTCATGAGTTGTATAGTGATTGTAGAAAATTATCTGTAAAGAATAAAAATCTTAAGAAACTAAATTCTGAAAATGAAAGCTTAAGGTCATTTTCAGAAGAATTGATTCAGAAAAATCATAGCTTAATTAAAGAAAATCAAAACTTAAGTAATGAAATTAACCAATTAAGATGTTTTATTAACAAATTCACTGTGAGTTCAGAAAGATTAAAAATAATGTTTGAAAGCCAACATGCTGATTTTGATAAATCAAAATTTAGCTTGACTCCTTCACTTAGCCATAAATCTCTAGAGAAAAAGGTTATCAATTTACCAAGCAAACCATTAAATAAGATAACTTATTTCAAAAATGAAAAGGATGGGAATAACAACTTTACCTATCGTTCTAGTATAATTAAATCAAATGGTAAAGTTATTACTATTAAACAGATATGGGTTGCAAAAGGAACCATATGTCCTAACTCTCAAGGACTCAAGCAAGCTTGGGTACCCAAAATGAGAAAATGAGGATGTACACATAGGTGTACCAAGGTACCTATGGAACATAAAGAAACTTAAAAAGTTATTAACAAAAAAATAATAATGAAATCAGTAATTCTTGCATCTCATCATTATTTGTGCTTTAGTATTTGATATGATTTGCTAGTAGTGATCAATTTTGTGATATAGAAAATACTTTTGGAAATATAATCAAATCTCTTCATTTTTTAGTATACTTTACTCACTATTGGATAAGTTGCTAAATGATTAATCAATTTATTAAGAATAACTCTATGAATTCTCTATATGCTTGATTGAGAGTTATTATCCATGGCATTATTATTTATTGATCATAGATATGATAATGTGTACTTGGTATGCTTTTGAATATATGCACTATGAATACCAAGAAACCATCCTTGGCATATAAAATCAACTCATGCTAGTATGTACTTAATCTCAAAAGACCTTGCCATAGGCTTACTTAGATTATCTACTTAAAGGTCAAAGTTTTGCTATGCATGCTAACTAAGGAAACAAACAAAAATCATTTCTAAATCTAAAGATGTTGTTTCCATCTCCAAGTTTTTCAAAAGCTTACATTGGATTTATTCTTGAAAAATAAAACTGAAGTATTTTTCTGTATTTACTAAATCTTGTAAAAGTGGTTCAAATGATAAAGGTTTCCAAACTGTGAAGATAAAGAGTATCATGGCACAGTGTTGAAAACCAAAATCCTGATAAAGGTTATACAGAAAATAATATTAAATCCAATGATTTCAGCACCAAGGACACCATAAGCAAAATAGGATTAATAGAATTCTTGAAGAAATGAAAAAGACAATTATGTATGATAGTCATCTACTTAAATAATTTTTAAAAGACTATCATCACTGCTTGTCATACATATGATTTCTATTTTTGATGAAAATTTTGATCTTCTGAAAAATGGAAAATGAACCATTGCATATCTTTCATATTTTTCAGTCGTACATGTTATTATGAAAATAATGCCAAATCTGATAAAGATACTTCTATCCTTGGATATCATTCATCAAGCAATGCATATAGAACATTCATGAAAAATTCTAGTTGTAGAAGTATCAATTCATTTTATTCTTTATGAGACTAATGATTTATTATCAAAATACTAAAATCAAATTATATGGTTAATCTTTTACATATGCACTTAATGAAGAAAAATTGATGACTACTAAAAGACTAAATCAAGAAAAGAGAAAATAGATCTTGATAAAGATTCTTGCATGATTAGAAGTAAAGATCATCATTATCATGTGCTTGCTTCATGAGCTTTATATTCTGTCAAATGAATGTGTAGAAGTCACTCCTATGTGGTTACTTCATTAAAAAGGAGATCTATGAAAAATAACCACCATATTTAAAAATACACATTACATATATGATAAAGCAATATGTGATTTAGAACAAGCATCAAAAGCATGATATATAAAAGCTTAAGCAACCTTTTTGATAGAAAGTAATAGTAATAAATCTATGCATCAAAAAGATGAATTTGTGATATCTTATTTGCTCAAAGTATGCATTGATGACATCATTTTTGGTTCTACTAATGAAGAGTTATATTGCAAAGTGAGTTTGAAATATGATGAATGAATTAACATCTTCTCTCAAACTCCAAATTAAGACAAACAGGAAAGGGGATCTTCATTGACCAACGTTAGTCCACAAGAAAACTCTTATAGAAGATTGGCATGAAGAAGGTATATCTATGACCCCATCTTGTAGAATTTGAAAAGGATGAGCAAAGTAGATCTATTGTGTTAAAGCTGTATTGAAGCATGATAGAATAATTATTTTACAGCTAGTAGACCAGATTGTATGCTCATTATGTGACCTTGTGCAAGACTTCTATCTAACTTTAATTAATCATATTTTATTGATAACAAATAAATCATAATCTGAATTTTGATAGAAACAAATGTTTAAGATAAATTGATTAAAACATAGTTAACATATCTTATTGATAATTATCTTAAGCAAATAGAATCTAAACTAAATTGACTTAAACTATCTTGGTTAATGAATCTATCTCTTTAGTTCAAATGATATGTGCTTGCTTATATTTAGGCAATCTCTTGAGTAAAGTGACTCAACATGCAACTATTGTCATATCTTATATTGAGTCATCTAGTTAAAAAAATATATATGTTGGATGAATGCTTTGTATCTTAAAGAAACTAATGACCTTCCTTCAAGAAAGAAAAATGAGAAATTTCAACTTGAAGGATATCTTCATGTAAGATACACTAAACATTCACATGCAAACAAGAGAGAGGATCTTCTTCAGCCAAAAGTTCACACATAAGAAATCTAGTTTGGCTTGAAGAACATATAATGAATAGGTAATTTAAATACCTTTCTCACAAATTAGTTGAGCAAAGTCAGTAACTTAAATCTTATTATGGCATGATTAAATTCTTTAATTATTAATTTTTGATATCATGTCTATATGTGTATTGACTGACTTATACTTTTAGAAATTATTTCATGGTTTGCCCAAACTAAAATATATCTTTGCCTATGTCATAACCATGAAATACACAAGTATATGCTTAAAATGTTGATGTAAAATAACTTGTGAGAAGTTATGAAACCTTGAGCATAATGAAAATGTTGTTTGCATGATATACATATATATGATACGTAAGATTAATTCTCTATTCTGCTCTCTAATGAAAATTACTTGAGAATAACAAAAAGAGAGAGAGATAAAGAAAAGAAAATGGATATTATTCAAGAGAAATAAAATCCAAGTAGAGGCAAACACTTCAACCTTAAGGAAAAGCAAAACAAACTTAATATATTCGACACATTTGTGAGACTTGTGTGAGCATTCTTTTGGAAGAGATAAAATCCATAATTAATTACACTTAAACAGGGAGGTTTTGAAGTAAACATTTTAACCTTTCTATATTGCTTATCATAGGGATGGTGCCAATGGGGAGGCTAGTGGTAGTACCCGGCACTATTTGACCCAACTATTCGGTGTAGGGCATATTAGGGACGGCACAAGAGGGAGGCTAGTGGTAGTACCTCGTGCCCCTTCCCAACTCCACCGGATAGGGAGCAAATAGAGTATAGAGCATAAGAAAGTTATAAATGAAAAACAAAGTAAATGAAAGTAGAATTAAGTCAAATTTTTAATCACTTGAAAACACACTTTAAGGATGAAATCATTGCAAGATTATATTTAAATAGGGGGAGTTTATTTGAAAAGAATTGATTTTGATCCTTGACATTCTTGTACTTAGTATTTTAATGCATGACTTAACACATGGTATATTTTGCATATGGTATGATGTCTTGATTTATGGATTCTCAATATTTTGTAATGTTTCATACTTGGACAATTTGATTGAATGTTTGAATTGCTACATAACATCTTTTGTTTAGTTTTATTGAAAAGAAATTTCAGATTTGTCATTCACAATCATTGTTAAAATCTGAAAGCTAAATAAAATTGCAGAAAGGAGAAGAGAAGAACATCTCTATTTAGGAAAAATAAACTGATATTGATCTATCTTTCTACTTGCCTAACTTTGATACATAATGTCCTAATACTTGTTAAAATATCCTTTATTTTGTATCGAAACTCAAAATTAAACACAAAGATTCTGAAAGTGCTTTAATGTTATTGAAATATGTATTTTTCAATCGTAACAATTTAAGATGAGCTACATTGTGAAAGATACATATCTCATATTATGACTTAGAAAGCTTCTATTGAAAATCCTATGTAATTCAGAATCCGATTTTGTATAAAAGTTTAAACTCCATATGATTACTAAATAAAATGTTAATGTAAGAAAAACAGAATTTATTTTGATTGCTCCGATACGCATCCGAAACATATCATTTCTTATCTTCAAAGTATACTAATTTTGATTCAAATGATGTGTCTTACGATGATCTTGATTGCAAGTAAATATTTTTAAAATATATGACTTTATTTTAATATTTAAAAAATTTATTGAGCTTCATGTATACATTGCTGAAGAACTGTGATTAAGAAATTGAGTTCTATAAATACACATACCTCAATGATCATCTATATGTTTTTCTCTCCTACATTCTTAGAAACTATCATCAGAATATATATATATAGAGTGAATACTATAAATTTTGAATAATTCTAGATCACTCTACATTCTCGATAACATAGAATTTCAGTTTTATTCACGTTTATTATTAAATTCTGAAATTCAACCAAAGAAAAGAATGATTAAAGAAGAATGCATCTTTTGAGGGGGAGCTTTAGATATTCAGTATCTTATCCTAAAGAAACTTTAATTTGATGCATACCTTGAATTTTATGGATTGATTTTGATGAACCTCCTTATATTGCAAGACATGCTTTAATTACCTTGAGATGAGTTCTATAAAGGCTGTCTTATCTCAAACCTTGAGTCTTATGAAAATGAGCTGAAACTTATAGAAAATATATTTTTGAGATTGACAATTTTATGAACATTATCTTCAAATTCTAAACTCTTAAATGGAATGATCAATAGAGGGGGAGAAAGAAAATTTCAGAAGGAGAGGTCTCACGGAACTTAATTACATAAATCTATAGAAGAGGGAAAGAATACTAAATGAAAAGTGATCCTAATACTCTCCAATATGTATCATCTGAAATTTAAATCTGAAAATCTTTATGATACACCTTGAGGCATGTTATTTGGTTAATATATCTTCTGCACAAATCATGAACCAAATTGCAATTCAAATAGTTGATCTTAAGAGCCTCTAATTTAATGAAAAAAGGGGAGAATAACGTGTTAAATTTTCTTGAGTATCTCGTAGAAAATCTATTTTGGAATTCACTAATGAGTCCTAATTGGCTTGCTCTTTAGAACTTCAATATTGTGCCAATTCATATTTTTATATATGTATCAAATCGTGCTTATTTTCTAAAGGAATAAAAGAAAGTCCTTAAAAGAGCTCTAAGATATATCATAAATTGCATGAATTCATATTTTGGTATTTGTGCCCCAATGCTCTTATTATCATAAAAAGAACTTTGAAGTCATGATCCAACATGATGATATGTTTTTCAAGTATATAAGTTTTGATCTTTTACTCTGAAAATCAATTAAATTGCTCTCATGTTGATAAAATACTTAATAGATTGGGCAAACGTTCTTCAATGAACAAGCTTTCATACTTATTATTAAAGAGAGGTTAGATTTCCACTCATGTTTTTCCTTGAATATCATTTGTGGTACTTCTTGAATTAACCTAAGGAAGATTCCACCTACACTTGATTAGAAAACTATCTGTGGTATCAAATTAGAAAATCTCTTGAATTCACACTCGATGTGTTCTGATCTGATCTTTGTACTTAATGTTTCACTATCTTTTTGATGTTGTCAAAAAGGGGGAGAAATATCTAAGTATATGCTATATACTCAGAATGCTTTATTACTTTGAATTGAATACAAATCAGCTTAAAATTTAAATATGTTGATTGTGTTAAGCTGATTAAATCTAAAGCATTATCATGAAGTATGTTTTTAAATATATATGTTTTTCCACTTCATGCAACTTAGCTATGTATTACTTCTAGAAATACAATATCTTTTATATTGCATATACTCCAAGTTTTGTCATCATCAAAAAGGGGGAGATTGATGACCCAAAGATTGATTCATAGATTGATTTTGATGATCACAAAACCTTGAAGTATAGATACTAATGTTTATGTTGCAAGGAGAAAGATATTTATTTTGCAAGGAACATAGCAAGTTGGAAGAACACAAGAAGGCCTCCAAAGCTCTCAAGTTGGAAGAAAGCTACAATTTATTGGCCCAAGTTTAAAGTTCAAAGGATTCAAATTGGAGGAGTAAAATCAAAAGAAAAATTCAAAAGAACAGTCTTCGAGTCGACTCCAGTGGAATTCGAGTCGACTCCGGAGAAGTATGAGTCGACTCCGGAGAAGTATGAGTCGACTCCTAGGAGTCACAGGCAGAAAAGTCAGAGAGCAGTTTTCGGGTCTGAGATTCGAGTCGACTCCCGCATTGCACGAGTCGACTCCGAGACTCCGCGACCATCAACAGACAGAAAACCAAGTTACTGCCTCTGAGATTCGAGTCGACTCCCAGACAGCTCGAGTCGACTCCAAGGCAGCGCTACACCAAGATGGCAGAAGGCTGTGTTTCGCAAACTGAGAGCCGAGTCGACTCCAAGGAAGTTCGAGTCGACTCCAAGACTGGACAAGCCAAAAGACAAAGGATCGGGAGTTCGGGCTCTGAGATTCGAGTCGACTCCCAGGACAGTCGAGTCGACTCGAGAGGACAAAATTCAAAATTGGATCCACGGACTTCAGTGGATGAGCCGACTCCGAAATTGCCAAGTCAGCTCCAGAAGTTGGCGAGTCGACTCCAGGTTAAGACGAGTCGACTCCCAGTCGAGGCAAGCACATTAATTCAAATTTGGAACAGTGGCCGAGTCGTCTCCGGTAAAACACGAGCCGACTCCTGCAACAGGCGAGCCGACTCCTGATCGCGCGAGTCGACTCCGATCCCAACGGTAACATTGTCAGGAAATGCAGACTGTGTCCAACGGCTCTTTTTCTTGTCTCTAACGGCTATATTCTTGTTTCCACGCCATCTAAAGCTATAAAAACAAGAAGAGAGCTAGGGGAGAACTCATAGAAGTGGGAGAGATCATCTAGGAAAGAGATCTCAAAGAGATTACAAAGGAAATCTCCCATAAGCACAAAAGGGCCATCCAAAACGAAATAGAGAGAAGAAGAGCATCCAAGTGAATCCGAAAGCTTCCTCTCCATCCGTGTGCTGCCTCGGGGATCCTCTACTTCATGCCAAATCAGAGGAGGATCAAGTAAAGAAGAAGCCGAGCTCCTCCATCTTCAAAACTCGTTTGAGGGCTTCTCTTTACTCTATTTGTTTATATTGTCATATTTGCTTGTTAAAGAAGCTTTGTTTTGTTTTATACTTTGTTTTAATATCTTGTAACTTGATTCAATCAAGGGATTGAATCAAGGGGTTAAGGTTTGTTGGTGAGCCAAAGAAAAACCAACGGTGTTAAGGTTTGTTGGTGAGCCAAAGAAAAACCAACGGTGTTAAGGTTTGTTGGTGAGCCGAGGGTAAAACCAACGTGTAAGGGTTTGATTGTGATCCCGAGAAAACAATCGGGGAGGTTCTAGTCGGTGAGCCTGGGAAAATCGACCGAGTTCGTTGTGCGCTCGTAAAACAACAATTTGGGTTGTGAGCTTGTAAAACAACCGGCTGTAATCGGTAGGATTATAGTGAAATTCCCAAGAGGTCTTGGGGAGTGGATGTAGGTGCTGGGGTGCACCGAACCACTATATGTCCTTTGTGTTTGTAATGCCTTTAGTTATTGTCTAACTAACACACTTACTTACTTAGATAAATTGCTTGCTTAATTCTTATCCGCACATCCTTTAGTTGCAAGCATATTTAATCAAGTCGAAGTCTATACATCAAACCCTTGCTAAGTTTAACTTTCACTGTGCATCTATACAACTTAGCATAGTAAATCAAAAAGTTTTAGAAGTAGCATAAAAGTTTTAAAAGACCCAATTCACCCCCCCTCTTGGGTTGTATCTACTGGGCAACAAGTCGACTCGAGGTCGAGTCGACTCGCGACTCAGAGGAGTCGACTCGCAGTCGGGATCCGACTTTTTTAACCCTAACTTCATCGTTTACTCAACACTTCTATTCACCGCCGCCACTGTTCACAAGCCCTAGAGCCGACTCCTAGAGCGTCTCCGGCCGACCTTAAGGTTTTTTCCGTCTGATGACCCAAAGATTGATTCATAGATTGATTTTGATGATCACAAAACCTTGAAGTATAGATACTAATGTTTATGTTGCAAGGAGAAAGATATTTATTTTGCAAGGAACATAGCAAGTTGGAAGAACACAAGAAGGCCTCCAAAGCTCTCAAGTTGGAAGAAAGCTACAATTTATTGGCCCAAGTTTAAAGTTCAAAGGATTCAAATTGGAGGAGTAAAATCAAAAGAAAAATTCAAAAGAACAGTCTTCGAGTCGACTCCAGTGGAATTCGAGTCGACTCCGGAGAAGTATGAGTCGACTCCGGAGAAGTATGAGTCGACTCCTAGGAGTCACAGGCAGAAAAGTCAGAGAGCAGTTTTCGGGTCTGAGATTCGAGTCGACTCCCGCATTGCACGAGTCGACTCCGAGACTCCGCGTCCATCAACAGACAGAAAACCAAGTTACTGCCTCTGAGATTCGAGTCGACTCCCAGACAGCTCGAGTCGACTCCAAGGCAGCGCTACACCAAGATGGCAGAAGGCTGTGTTTCGCAAACTGAGAGCCGAGTCGACTCCAAGGAAGTTCGAGTCGACTCCAAGACTGGACAAGCCAAAAGACAAAGGATCGGGAGTTCGGGCTCTGAGATTCGAGTCGACTCCCAGGACAGTCGAGTCGACTCGAGAGGACAAAATTCAAAATTGGATCCACGGACTTCAGTGGATGAGCCGACTCCGAAATTGCCAAGTCAGCTCCAGAAGTTGGCGAGTCGACTCCAGGTTAAGACGAGTCGACTCCCAGTCGAGGCAAGCACATTAATTCAAATTTGGAATAGTGGCCGAGTCGTCTCCGGTAAAACACGAGCCGACTCCTGCAACAGGCGAGCCGACTCCTGATCGCGCGAGTCGACTCCGATCCCAACGGTAACATTGTCAGGAAATGCAGACTGTGTCCAACGGCTCTTTTTCTTGTCTCTAACGGCTATATTCTTGTTTCCACGCCATCTAAAGCTATAAAAACAAGAAGAGAGCTAGGGGAGAACTCATGGAAGTGGGAGAGATCATCTAGGAAAGAGATCTCAAAGAGATTACAAAGGAAGTCTCCCATAAGCACAAAAGGGCCATCCAAAACGAAATAGAGAGAAGAAGAGCATCCAAGTGAATCCGAAAGCTTCCTCTCCATCCGTGTGCTGCCTCGGGGATCCTCTACTTCATGCCAAATCAGAGGAGGATCAAGTAAAGAAGAAGCCGAGCTCCTCCATCTTCAAAACTCGTTTGAGGGCTTCTCTTTACTCTATTTGTTTATATTGTCATATTTGCTTGTTAAAGAAGCTTTGTTTTGTTTTATACTTTGTTTTAATATCTTGTAACTTGATTCAATCAAGGGATTGAATCAAGGGGTTAAGGTTTGTTGGTGAGCCAAAGAAAAACCAACGGTGTTAAGGTTTGTTGGTGAGCCAAAGAAAAACCAACGGTGTTAAGATTTGTTGGTGAGCCAAAGAAAAACCAACGGTGTTAAGGTTTGTTGGTGAGCCAGAGGGAAAACCAACGGTGATAGGTTTGTTGGTGAGCCGAGGGTAAAACCAACGTGTAAGGGTTTGATTGTGATCCCGGAAAAACAATCGGGGAGGTTCCAGTCGGTGAGCCTGGGAAAACCGACCGAGTTCGTTGTGCGCTCGTAAAATAACAAGTTGGGTTGTGAGCTTGTAAAACAACCGGCTGTAATCGGTAGGATTATAGTGAAATTTCCAAGAGGTCTTGGGGAGTGGATGTAGGTGCTGGGGTGCACCGAACCACTATATGTCCTTTGTGTTTGTAATGCCTTTAGTTATTGTCTAACTAACACACTTACTTACTTAGATAAATTGCTTGCTTAATTCTTATCCGCACATCCTTTAGTTGCAAGCATATTTAATCAAGTCGAAGTCTATACATCAAACCCTTGCTAAGTTTAACTTTCACTGTGCATCTATACAACTTAGCATAGTAAATCAAAAAGTTTTAGAAGTAGCATAAAAGTTTTAAAAGACCCAATTCACCCCCCCTCTTGGGTTGTATCTACTGGGCAATAAGTGGTATCAGAGCAGGTGCTCAAATATTATTTGTAGTCTTAACCGACTAGAGCCAAAGATCATGACAACTCAAATAGATAGTTTTCTAGGAGAAGGACAATCAATTGATACACCTCCACTGTTTAATGGTATAAACTACCCACATTGGAAAATACGCATGCGCATTTTTATTCAATCACAAAACTATTATTTATGGAAAATCATAACAAATGACCTTCACACACTCTCTCATATTAATGAGAAGGACTTAGCACAATTAAATGCTAATGCTATGAACATATTATATTGTGCTATTCAAGAAACAAAGTTTAATGAAATTTCTGCATGCTTATCTGCTAAGGAGATCTGGGATACTTTAGAAAATATCTATGATAAATCTCAGATTAGCTCTCATATGCTTCAATTATATACTAACAATGAGACTGCAGAAAAGGGTGATGAATCTCCCTCAGTCGAGTCGACTCCAAGTAGCTCAGAGTCGACTCCCAAGTTAGTCGAGTCGACTCCAATAAGGTCCGAGTCGACTCCGAGGCAAATCAGCTTCCTAAAGACAAAGAAAAAGAGGAAGCAAGAAGAAAGAAAGAAAGAGATAAAAAGGAAGAAAGCCTTGACCAAGAAAGAGTCAAGCCAAAAAATAAAGGTTAGGAGCAACAATGATGATATTAGCTCCAAGAAACTACAAGAGGTAACTGACTTGTGCTTTATGGCACAAGAAGACAAGGTAAAATCTGAATCTACTCTTACCTCAAATGATTTTCAAGAAGAATTCTCTTATGATGAATTATTAAATGCTTTTCATGAGTTGTATAGTGATTGTAGAAAATTATCTGTAAAGAATAAAAATCTTAAGAAACTAAATTCTGAAAATGAAAGCTTAAGGTCATTTTCAGAAGAATTGATTCAGAAAAATCATAGCTTAATTAAAGAAAATCAAAACTTAAGTAATGAAATTAACCAATTAAGATGTTTTATTAACAAATTCACTGTGAGTTCAGAAAGATTAAAAATGATGTTTGAAAGCCAACATGCTGATTTTGATAAATCAAAATTTAGCTTGACTCCTTCACTTAGCCATAAATCTCTAGAGAAAAAGGTTATCAATTTACCAAGCAAACCATTAAATAAGATAACTTATTTCAAAAATGAAAAGGATGGGAATAACAACTTTACCTATCGTTCTAGTATAATTAAATCAAATGGTAAAGTTATTACTATTAAACAGATATGGGTTGCAAAAGGAACCATATGTCCTAACTCTCAAGGACTCAAGCAAGCTTGGGTACCCAAAATGAGAAAATGAGGATGTACACATAGGTGTACCAAGGTACCTATGGAACATAAAGAAACTTAAAAAGTTATTAACAAAAAAATAATAATGAAATCAGTAATTCTTGCATCTCATCATTATTTGTGCTTTAGTATTTGATATGATTTGCTAGTAGTGATCAATTTTGTGATATAGAAAATACTTTTGGAAATATAATCAAATCTCTTCATTTTTTAGTATACTTTACTCACTATTGGATAAGTTGCTAAATGATTAATCAATTTATTAAGAATAACTCTATGAATTCTCTATATGCTTGATTGAGAGTTATTATCCATGGCATTATTATTTATTGATCATAGATATGATAATGTGTACTTGGTATGCTTTTGAATATATGCACTATGAATACCAAGAAACCATCCTTGGCATATAAAATCAACTCATGCTAGTATGTACTTAATCTCAAAAGACCTTGCCATAGGCTTACTTAGATTATCTACTTAAAGGTCAAAGTTTTGCTATGCATGCTAACTAAGGAAACAAACAAAAATCATTTCTAAATCTAAAGATGTTGTTTCCATCTCCAAGTTTTTCAAAAGCTTACATTGGATTTATTCTTGAAAAATAAAACTGAAGTATTTTTCTGTATTTACTAAATCTTGTAAAAGTGGTTCAAATGATAAAGGTTTCCAAACTGTGAAGATAAAGAGTATCATGGCACAGTGTTGAAAACCAAAATCCTGATAAAGGTTATACAGAAAATAATATTAAATCCAATGATTTCAGCACCAAGGACACCATAAGCAAAATAGGATTAATAGAATTCTTGAAGAAATGAAAAAGACAATTATGTATGATAGTCATCTACTTAAATAATTTTTAAAAGACTATCATCACTGCTTGTCATACATATGATTTCTATTTTTGATGAAAATTTTGATCTTCTGAAAAATGGAAAATGAACCATTGCATATCTTTCATATTTTTCAGTCGTACATGTTATTATGAAAATAATGCCAAATCTGATAAAGATACTTCTATCCTTGGATATCATTCATCAAGCAATGCATATAGAACATTCATGAAAAATTCTAGTTGTAGAAGTATCAATTCATTTTATTCTTTATGAGACTAATGATTTATTATCAAAATACTAAAATCAAATTATATGGTTAATCTTTTACATATGCACTTAATGAAGAAAAATTGATGACTACTAAAAGACTAAATCAAGAAAAGAGGAAATAGATCTTGATAAAGATTCTTGCATGATTAGAAGTAAAGATCATCATTATCATGTGCTTGCTTCATGAGCTTTATATTCTGTCAAATGAATGTGTAGAAGTCACTCCTATGTGGTTACTTCATTAAAAAGGAGATCTATGAAAAATAACCACCATATTTAAAAATACACATTACATATATGATAAAGCAATATGTGATTTAGAACAAGCATCAAAAGCATGATATATAAAAGCTTAAGCAACCTTTTTGATAGAAAGTAATAGTGATAAATCTATGCATCAAAAAGATGAATTTGTGATATCTTATTTGCTCAAAGTATGCATTGATGACATCATTTTTGGTTCTACTAATGAAGAGTTATATTGCAAAGTGAGTTTGAAATATGATGAATGAATTAACATCTTCTCTCAAACTCCAAATTAAGACAAACAGGAAAGGGGATCTTCATTGACCAACGTTAGTCCACAAGAAAACTCTTATAGAAGATTGGCATGAAGAAGGTATATCTATGACCCCATCTTGTAGAATTTGAAAAGGATGAGCAAAGTAGATCTATTGTGTTAAAGCTGTATTGAAGCATGATAGAATAATTATTTTACTGCTAGTAGACCAGATTGTATGCTCATTATGTGACCTTGTGCAAGACTTCAATCTAACTTTAATTAATCATATTTTATTGATAACAAATAAATCATAATCTGAATTTTGATAGAAACAAATGTTTAAGATAAATTGATTAAAACATAGTTAACATATCTTATTGATAATTATCTTAAGCAAATAGAATCTAAACTAAATTGACTTAAACTATCTTGGTTAATGAATCTATCTCTTTAGTTCAAATGATATGTGCTTGCTTATATTTAGACAATCTCTTGAGTAAAGTGACTCAACATGCAACTATTGTCATATCTTATATTGAGTCATCTAGTTAAAAAAAATATATATGTTGGATGAATGCTTTGTATCTTAAAGAAACTAATGACCTTCCTTCAAGAAAGAAAAATGAGAAATTTCAACTTGAAGGATATCTTCATGTAAGATACACTAAACATTCACATGCAAACAAGAGAGAGGATCTTCTTCAGCCAAAAGTTCACACATAAGAAATCTAGTTTGGCTTGAAGAACATATAATGAATAGGTAATTTAGATACCTTTCTCACAAATTAGTTGAGCAAAGTCAGTAACTTAAATCTTATTATGGCATGATTAAATTCTTTAATTATTAATTTTTGATATCATGTCTATATGTGTATTGACTGACTTATACTTTTAGAAATTATTTCATGGTTTGCCCAAACTAAAATATATCTTTGCCTATGTCATAACCATGAAATACACAAGTATATGCTTAAAATGTTGATGTAAAATAACTTGTGAGAAGTTATGAAACCTTGAGCATAATGAAAATGTTGTTTGCATGATATACATATATATGATACGTAAGATTAATTCTCTATTCTGCTCTCTCATGAAAATTACTTGAGAATAACAAAAAGAGAGAGAGATAAAGAAAAGAAAATGGATATTATTCAAGAGAAATAAAATCCAAGTAGAGGCAAACACTTCAACCTTAAGGAAAAGCAAAACAAACTTAATATATTCGACACATTTGTGAGACTTGTGTGAGCATTCTTTTGGAAGAGATAAAATCCATAATTAATTACACTTAAATAGGGAGGTTTTGAAGTAAACATTTTAACCTTTCTATATTGCTTATCATAGGGATGGTGCCAATGGGGAGGCTAGTGGTAGTACCCGGCACTATTTGACCCAACTATTCGGTGTAGGGCATATTAGGGACGGCACAAGAGGGAGGCTAGTGGTAGTACCTCGTGCCCCTTCCCAACTCCACCGGATAGAGAGCAAATAGAGTATAGAGCATAAGAAAGTTATAAATGAAAAACAAAGTAAATGAAAGTAGAATTAAGTCAAATTTTTAATCACTTGAAAACACACTTTAAGGATGAAATCATTGCAAGATTATATTTAAATAGGGGGAGTTTATTTGAAAAGAATTGATTTTGATCCTTGACATTCTTGTACTTAGTATTTTAATGCATGACTTAACACATGGTATATTTTGCATATGGTATGATGTCTTGATTTATGGATTCTCAATATTTTGTAATGTTTCATACTTGGACAATTTGATTGAATGTTTGAATTGCTACATAACATCTTTTGTTTAGTTTTATTGAAAAGAAATTTCAGATTTGTCATTCACAATCATTGTTAAAATCTGAAAGCTAAATAAAATTGTAGAAAGGAGAAGAGAAGAACATCTCTATTTAGGAAAAATAAACTGATATTGATCTATCTTTCTACTTGCCTAACTTTGATACATAATGTCCTAATACTTGTTAAAATATCCTTTATTTTGTATCGAAACTCAAAATTAAACACAAAGATTCTGAAAGTGCTTTAATGTTATTGAAATATGTATTTTTCAATCGTAACAATTTAAGATGAGCTACATTGTGAAAGATACATATCTCATATTATGACTTAAAAAGCTTCTATTGAAAATCCTATGTAATTCAGAATTCGATTTTGTATAAAAGTTTAAACTCCATATGATTACTAAATAAAATGTTAATGTAAGAAAAACAGAATTTATTTTGATTGCTCCGATACGCATCCGAAACATATCATTTCTTACCTTCAAAGTATACTAATTTTGATTTAAATGATGTGTCTTACGATGATCTTGATTGCAAGTAAATATTTTTAAAATATATGACTTTATTTTAATATTTAAAAAATTTATTGAGCTTCATGTATACATTGCTGAAGAACTGTGATTAAGAAATTGAATTCTATAAATACACATACCTCAATGATCATCTATATGTTTTTCTCTCCTACATTCTTAGAAACTATCATCAGAATATATATATAGAGTGAATACTATAAATTTTGAATAATTCTAGATCACTCTACATTCTCGATAACATAGAATTTCAGTTTTATTCACGTTTATTATTAAATTCTGAAATTCAACCAAAGAAAAGAATGATTAAAGAAGAATGCATCTTTTGAGGGGGAGCTTTAGATATTCAGTATCTTATCCTAAAGAAACTTTAATTTGATGCATACCTTGAATTTTATGGATTGATTTTGATGAACCTCCTTATATTGCAAGACATGCTTTAATTACCTTGAGATGAGTTCTATAAAGGCTGTCTTATCTCAAACCTTGAGTCTTATGAAAATGAGCTGAAACTTATAGAAAATATATTTTTGAGATTGACAATTTTATTGAACATTATCTTCAAATTCTAAACTCTTAAATGGAATGATCAATAGAGGGGGAGAAAGAAAATTTCAGAAGGAGAGGTCTCACGGAACTTAATTACATAAATCTATAGGAGAGGGAAAGAATACTAAATGAAAAGTGATCCTAATACTCTCCAATATGTATCATCTGAAATTTAAATCTGAAAATCTTTATGATACACCTTGAGGCATGTTATTTGGTTAATATATCTTCTGCACAAATCATGAACCAAATTGCAATTCAAATAGTTGATCTTAAGAGCCTCTAATTTAATGAAAAAAGGGGAGAATAACGTGTTAAATTTTCTTGAGTATCTCGTAGAAAATCTATTTTGGAATTCACTAATGAGTCCTAATTGGCTTGCTCTTTAGAACTTCAATATTGTGCCAATTCATATTTTTATATATGTATCAAATCGTGCTTATTTTCTAAAGGAATAAAAGAAAGTCCTTAAAAGAGCTCTAAGATATATCATAAATTGCATGAATTCATATTTTGGTATTTGTGCCCCAATGCTCTTATTATCATAAAAAGAACTTTGAAGTCATGATCCAACATGATGATATGTTTTTCAAGTATATAAGTTTTGATCTTTTACTCTGAAAATCAATTAAATTGCTCTCATGTTGATAAAATACTTAATAGATTGGGCAAACGTTCTTCAATGAACAAGCTTTCATACTTATTATTAAAGAGAGGTTAGATTTCCACTCATGTTTTTCCTTGAATATCATTTGTGGTACTTCTTGAATTAACCTAAGGAAGATTCCACCTACACTTGATTAGAAAACTATCTGTGGTATCAAATTAGAAAATCTCTTGAATTCACACTCGATGTGTTCTGATCTGATCTTTGTACTTAATGTTTCACTATCTTTTTGATGTTGTCAAAAAGGGGGAGAAATATCTAAGTATATGCTATATACTCAGAATGCTTTATTACTTTGAATTGAATACAAATCAGCTTAAAATTTAAATATGTTGATTGTGTTAAGCTGATTAAATCTAAAGCATTATCATGAAGTATGTTTTTAAATATATATGTTTTTCCACTTCATGCAACTTAGCTATGTATTACTTCTAGAAATACAATATCTTTTATATTGCATATACTCCAAGTTTTGTCATCATCAAAAAGGGGGAGATTGATGACCCAAAGATTGATTCATAGATTGATTTTGATGATCACAAAACCTTGAAGTATAGATACTAATGTTTATGTTGCAAGGAGAAAGATATTTATTTTGCAAGGAACATAGCAAGTTGGAAGAACACAAGAAGGCCTCCAAAGCTCTCAAGTTGGAAGAAAGCTACAATTTATTGGCCCAAGTTTAAAGTTCAAAGGATTCAAATTGGAGGAGTAAAATCAAAAGAAAAATTCAAAAGAACAGTCTTCGAGTCGACTCCAGTGGAATTCGAGTCGACTCCGGAGAAGTATGAGTCGACTCCGGAGAAGTATGAGTCGACTCCTAGGAGTCACAGGCAGAAAAGTCAGAGAGCAGTTTTCGGGTCTGAGATTCGAGTCGACTCCCGCATTGCACGAGTCGACTCCGAGACTCCGCGACCATCAACAGACAGAAAACCAAGTTACTGCCTCTGAGATTCGAGTCGACTCCCAGACAGCTCGAGTCGACTCCAAGGCAGCGCTACACCAAGATGGCAGAAGGCTGTGTTTAGCAAACTGAGAGCCGAGTCGACTCCAAGGAAGTTCGAGTCGACTCCAAGACTGGACGAGCCAAAAGACAAAGGATCGGGAGTTCGGGCTCTGAGATTCGAGTCGACTCCCAGGACAGTCGAGTCGACTCGAGAGGACAAAATTCAAAATTGGATCCACGGACTTCAGTGGATGAGCCGACTCCGAAATTGCCAAGTCAGCTCCAGAAGTTGGCGAGTCGACTCCAGGTTAAGACGAGTCGACTCCCAGTCGAGGCAAGCACATTAATTCAAATTTGGAACAGTGGCCGAGTCGTCTCCGGTAAAACACGAGCCGACTCCTGCAACAGGCGAGCCGACTCCTGATCGCGCGAGTCGACTCCGATCCCAACGGTAACATTGTCAGAAAATGCAGACTGTGTCCAACGGCTCTTTTTCTTGTCTCTAACGGCTATATTCTTGTTTCCACGCCATCTAAAGCTATAAAAACAAGAAGAGAGCTAGGGGAGAACTCATGGAAGTGGGAGAGATCATCTAGGAAAGAGATCTCAAAGAGATTACAAAGGAAATCTCCCATAAGCACAAAAGGGCCATCCAAAACGAAATAGAGAGAAGAAGAGCATCCAAGTGAATCCGAAAGCTTCCTCTCCATCCGTGTGCTGCCTCGGGGATCCTCTACTTCATGCCAAATCAGAGGAGGATCAAGTAAAGAAGAAGCCGAGCTCCTCCATCTTCAAAACTCGTTTGAGGGCTTCTCTTTACTCTATTTGTTTATATTGTCATATTTGCTTGTTAAAGAAGCTTTGTTTTGTTTTATACTTTGTTTTAATATCTTGTAACTTGATTCAATCAAGGGATTGAATCAAGGGGTTAAGGTTTGTTGGTGAGCCAAAGAAAAACCAACGGTGTTAAGGTTTGTTGGTGAGCCAAAGAAAAACCAACGGTGTTAAGGTTTGTTGGTGAGCCAAAGAAAAACCAACGGTGTTAAGGTTTGTTGGTGAGCCAAAGGGAAAACCAACGGTGATAGGTTTGTTGGTGAGCCGAGGGTAAAACCAACGTGTAAGGGTTTGATTGTGATCCCGGGAAAACAATCGGGGAGGTTCTAGTCGGTGAGCCTGGAAAAACCGACCGAGTTCGTTGTGCGCTCGTAAAACAACAAGTTGGGTTGTGAGCTTGTAAAACAACCGGCTGTAATCGGTAGGATTATAGTGAAATTCCCAAGAGGTCTTGGGGAGTGGATGTAGGTGCTGGGGTGCACCGAACCACTATATGTCCTTTGTGTTTGTAATGCCTTTAGTTATTGTCTAACTAACACACTTACTTACTTAGATAAATTGCTTGCTTAATTCTTATCCGCGCATCCTTTAGTTGCAAGCATATTTAATCAAGTCGAAGTCTATACATCAAACCCTTGCTAAGTTTAACTTTCACTGTGCATCTATACAACTTAGCATAGTAAATCAAAAAGTTTTAGAAGTAGCATAAAAGTTTTAAAAGACCCAATTCACCCCCCCTCTTGGGTTGTATCTACTGGGCAACACCGTCCATCTTCCTCGCTTCTTTAGGTTCCTTCCTCTTCCCTAGGTCAAAATGCCTCGTAAAGCCGTTGTCCGGAAGAGACCCCAACCCGCGACCGGTGCCGAGCGGCGTTCCAAGGCTCGGAACGATCCCGCGAGGCCACAACCTCCGGCTCGTTCCCCGCCGAGGGAGGTTCCCTCGAGGCCGTGCGCCGGGAAGGCGGTCTCCACCGGGAGATACGTCGATTTCGACTATCTCTCCCAGGAGGGCTTTACTATAGGAGAGAGACTGCGGGCCCAGGGCTTAGAGTATTTTTGTTCCCTAGATCTCCCCACATACCCTGGCCTAGTTAGGGAGTTCTACGGTACCGTCCATAGGGGCGATGGGGGTATCGAGGGCACGGTAGCCGGTGTCCCATTGTTCATTTCGGAGGATATCATTGCTCAGGTCCTCCATCTTCCACAAGTAGGGGTGGCTCCCACACATCCCGAGGATAGGACTGAGGCCCTTACAGCCATTCTAGGACATCCACCTCAGTCCCCTTAGATGAGGTGTCCGCTAGCTCACTTTCAGTTGAGATGCGGCTCCTCTTGAGTATCATCTCTAGGTCCCTCTTTCCGAAGACTGGCCGCTTCGATTTTATATCTGAGAGAGACCTAGCTCTTATGTTCTACATCCTCCAGGACACCCCAATCAACTTTCCCAAGATGATGTATAGATACCTATGTGAGCCACTAGATAGACCTAGGCTCACCCTCCCCTATGGCATGATGTTCCCTTTTCTATTTAGGGAGGCCGAGATTCCCATTCCTGAGGGGGAACCCTCTCGCGCATTGCGATGGACAGATCGCATGCGTCCGGGAACCCTACACAGGATGGGGTTTCGGAAGGTTGAGGGAACCTGGGTTAGGAAATCATCCACCTCCACACATACCACCAGACATTCCCCCAGTCCTGACCCAGACTCAGACTATCCTACCTTTCCCTCCACTTCTGCTCCCACTACCTCAGCCGGACCCTCCTCCTCAGCTCCACCTACTCAGCCCATGGAGGTCCGGATCGCTCTTGAGCAGCTCCGGGAGTTGCGGCAGGAGATAGTTAGAGATCTCCGGGACGACCTACTTAGGGAGCTCCAGGGCTCAGTGCCTGCTCCTTCTCCTGCACCTTCTTCAGCGTTGGTCCCTTCCCTGTCAGCCGTGGCTGAGATGACGGCCCATGTGCGGGAAGAGATCTACAATGTAAGGTTCCTGATCCAAGCCCAGTTCCACAGCATGAGCGAAGTCACGAGCACCATTCGGAAGATGCGCGATGACATGCGACACGACATGGGCACCACTACCCAGGGGGCCGAGCGCTTGGCGAATGTGCTCATCGCCAAGCTTGACACACTTCAGCAGTCGGTGACCGAGCTCGATACGACACATAGCAGGGCCACCTCGGCCATTATCCGACAGCTCGAGCACGTCACCAATGCAGTCACACTACTTGCAGAGCGCACGCCCCGGGGAGCCGCATCCTCCTTGAGGAAGCCTTAGATATCTTTTTGTATTTTGACATGTATTCCTTTTGCTTTACTTATTGTATTCACAAATGTATTTACATACACATCAATACAATGAGTAGACATATTCTCTTCAATTTTGTACAATTTGCTCTCCAATTGATTGCGTGTTATACTCACTTCCTTTTTGATACGATGACAAAAAGGGGGAGAAATATTTAATAGATATGTAAATGGAATCAACATAAAAGAAATCAAAAATTAAAACATAATTTGTTCTTAGTGGATTTGGTACCTCGAGGATCATTATCTCTCTGTTGGGGCTCCTAATGGAGTAATCTCCAGAATCTATTCGAAGGATATTCGGAGATTAGTTGAATCCTACTCAAGAACAAATTGACAGATTTTCCCTCTAAAAACCAAAAATTTCAGTTCAAAAACTTCAATGCATTAAAAGAAAATTCAGAGAATCAAAACAAAGTAGAATGCATATGTTGAGGGGGAGAATCTGAATTTTTAAGAAAGTCAAATCATTAAATATATATAAGCCAAACAATTGAGTGCATGACATGAAGGCTTATATAATTCCAAATGAAAGGGGGAGCTTTAACTCCAAAATTTATTGTTTCACACCTTTCAAGTTTGGATAAATTAAAAAACCAAACACTTGAATTCATTTATAGATTTCATTTCCTTGTTTATTGAGCAATTCACTTTACATATACTCAATGTTTTGTCATCATCAAAAAGGGGGAGATTGTGGAGTGATTGATTAAAACCCTATTTGATTTTGATGAGCTCAAACAATTGAGTATATCTTTTGTTTACTAATGAATTCAATTGAGTGTTTCAGTGAAAATCTTGTCTAAGTGTTTCTAGACTTGGTTCAAGATATTTTGGATAAGTTAAGAAGTCAGTTTGAACCAAAGTCTGAGACTCGAGTCGACTCCGGGATATTACGAGTCGACTCCAAGCGTATCAGAATCACTGGCACGGGCTCGAGTCGACTCCGGATCATTACGAGTCGACTCCGACTGAGAACTGACAGACGAACAGAAAGACTCAACTCAAAACCTGTCAGCGAGTCGACTCCTGAAGTGCGCGAGTCGACTCCAATGAGTACCGAGTCGACTCCGGAGTAGTATGAGTCGACTCCAAGGAGTTACAAACAGAAAAGTCAGAGAGCGATTTTCGACCCTGAGATTCGAGTCGACTCCTGTGGAACACGAGTCGACTCCGATGGTTGGCAGGTCGACTCAAAGAAAGCGAGAGTCGACTCTCAGTGGTACACAAGGCAAAAGTCAGAGAGCAGTTTTCGGACTCTGAGATCCGAGTCGACTCCCGCAATGCGCGAGTCGACTCCGAGACAGCGCGACCCCAAAAAGACAGAAGACCGAATTATTGTCTCTGAGAGCCGAGTCGACTCCCAGATAGCTCGAGTCGACTCCAAGGCAGCGCTACATCAAAAAGGCAGAAGGCTGTGTTTCGGAAACTGAGAGCCGAGTCGACTCCGGAATAGTTCGAGTCGACTCCAAGACTGGACGAGCCAAAAGACAGAAGATCGGGAGTTCGGGCTCTGAGCGCCGAGTCAACTCCCAGGATTGTCGAGTCGACTCGAGTGGGCCAAGTTGAAAAATTAGCTCCATGGACTTCATGGGATGAGCCGACTCCGAAAATGGCAAGTCAGCTCCAAAAGTTGGCGAGTCGACTCCGGGTTAAGTCGAGTCGACTCCCAGTCGTGGAGGTCACTTTAATTCAAATCCGGAACAGTTGCCGAGCCGACACCAGAAAAGCATGAGTCGACTCCCGCTACAGCCGAGTCGACTCTAGATCGCGCGAGTCGACTCCGACCCCAACGGACATATTGTCAGGATATGCAGAGTGTGCAGAACGGGCAGAAAAAGGTGTCTAACGGCTAGTTTCCGTGGGGGATGGCTTAAATAGCCACAGAGGACTGTAGCAAGAAAAACAAGCACCATTCCACTCAAAGAAATCAAGCATCCTATCTCTGCCAACTGGTTTTCAACAGAAAAGAAGGAAGAGCGCCATTAACTCCATCCAGCTACCTCTTCCCAGCATTTAAAAGAAGTCTCCTCCTGCCTTCAAGTCGACCAGACATTCAAGAGGAGACTCACAGTTCAAGAAGCCCTTCTCTACTCCAACTCAAAAGTGTTTGAGGGCTCTTAACTTCTCTCTAGTTTATATTGCTGTATATCTGCTTTTTAGAAGCTCTGTTTTTTCTGTTTGTCCTTGTTCTTTCCATCTTGTCTTTGCTTGATTCAATCAGGGGATTGAATCAAGAGTGTAGAGGTTGGTTGGTGAGCCGAGGGTAAAACCAACGTGTAAGGGTTCGATTGTGATCCCGGAAAAACAATCGGGGTGGTTCTAGTCGGTGAGCCTGGAAAAACCGACCGAGTTCGTTGTGAGCTCGTAAAACAACAAGTTGGGTTGTGAGCTTGTAAAACAACCGGCTGTAATCCAAGGGGTTATAGTGAATTCCCAAGTGAGACTTGGGGAGTGGACGTAGGAGCAAGGGATAGCTCCGAACCACTATAAACATTGTGTTTGTGATTGCTTGTGTCTCTCTCTCTCACTCTCATTTCACTCACAGCACATAGCAACTAATTAATCATCTTGCAAAAGTATTAATTAGTCATCCTCAAATGTTTTAATTGCAAAATTATTTTAAAACCCAATTCACCCCCCCCCCCCCTCTTGGGTTGTCTATCTGGGCAACACCTTGCGTGATGCATCACTATAGATGCTGAAGCCTCCTGATCCAGATGGAAGGGCCAATATCGGAGCTGTCACCAATCGTCTTTTCAACTCCTGAAAACTCTGCTCACAATCCTCCTTCCATTCAAATTTTACTTGCTTTTGGGTTAGGCGAGATAGAGGCGTGGCAATACGAGAGAATCCCTCAACGAATCTCCGATAGTATCCCGCCATTCCCAAAAAGCTGCGCACCTCGGACACATTAGTAGGTCTACTCCAATCAACTACTGCCTCTACTTTCTTTGGGTCGACAGAGATGCCATCCTTAGAGATCACGTGCCCGAGAAAGGTGATACTGTTTAACCAGAACTCACATTTCTGCAACTTGCCATAAAGCTTGTTTTCTCTAAGAGTTTGTAACACTATCCTCAAATGCTCCTCATGCTCTTGTGGACTTTTTGAATAGACTAGAATGTCATCAATAAATACTACCACAAATTGATCCAGGTAGGGTTTGAACACCCGATTCATAAGATCCATAAAGGCCGCTGGTGCATTTGTTAACCCGAAGGGCATAACCAAAAACTCATAGTGTCCATATCTAGTTCTGAATGCTGTCTTCGGTATGTCTTCAGCCCTTATTCTCAACTGGTGATATCCGGAGCGTAGATCAAGTTTTGAGAAGATTTGTGCCCCTTGCAGCTGATCGAACAAATCATCAATTCTCGGTAAAAGGTATTTGTTCCGCACTGTTACTCCATTTATTTCTCGATAATCAATGCAAAGCCGAAAACTGCCATCTTTCTTTTTCACAAATAATACAGGGGCACCCCAAGGAGAAACACTAGGCCTGATGAAACCCTGATCCAACAGCTCCTGTAGTTGTTCCTTTAGCACTTTTAATTCAGCTGGAGCCATCCGGTATGGGGCCTTAGAAATCGGTCCAGTGCCAGGAATCAAATCAATGGAGAATTCAACCTCTCTATCAGGGGGTAATCCTGGCAAATCCTCTGGAAAGACATCAGAAAATTCTCTCACAATAGGAATGTCTTCTAGTTTGAGTTCTTCCAGCTGGGTGCCCTTTACCATGGCTAAGAATCCTTCATCACCTTTCCGAAGGAGTCGCTTGGCCTGTATGGCTGAAATTACTTTTGGCGGAGGTAACATTCTGTTGCCATTAAAAGTAAACTCTGGCTGACCCGAAATTTAAAATTTTACTGTTTTCTCGAAGCAGTCAACAGTGGCATGATATGCTGCCAACCAGTCCATCCCAAGGATCATGTCGAAATCCTTCATCCCTAGGACTAGTAAATCTACTTTCATTTCCCTGCCTTCAATATTCAAGATACAATCTTTGCAAACAGAGTTAACTAAGATTATATCTTCATTAGGTATGGAGACACACAGTTCAGTCTCTAGTGGCAAAGAAATCAATGTACTATTTCTTCCAACAAAATCAGCAGATACAAAAGAATGAGTAGCTCCAGGATCAATCAAAATATAGGCATTCGTGGATGAGATTTCAATTGTACCTGTCACCACGGTGTTAGAGGCATCGGCATCATGTTGTGTAAGAGCGTAGACTCGCCCCTGGGTTCTAGGCCTCTGCTGTCCTCCTCGTTGTTGTTCATTCTGAGTTGCTTGGTTGGTTGGAGCTCCCTGAATAGGCTGAGATGCCTGTCGAGTTTGTTGCTCTCTGCGATTAGGACAAGTGTCTGCCCTATGGCCCTGTTGGCCACATGAAAAACAATTCCCATTAAACCAGTGACAGTCTCTTCGATAGTGGGGGCCACCACATCTATAGCATTTTACAGTATCCTTGTGCTGAGTTTTATCATTCACAGTAGTTTGTTTCTTGGGCTTGGATTCAGTATTTCTGCCCTGTTTATTTTGTAGCTCAGCTTGTCTATTCCTCTTTTTCAAAATTCTTTCCCTCTCTTCTTGAGTATCATTTAAGCCCCTTTCAACTACCAAAGCTTTGTTAACCACATCCTTGTAGGAAGATAGCTCGAAGGTAGACACCTGTTGTCTGATTCGGGCTCTAAGTCCACTTTCAAACTTCTCAGCTCGTTCTCTTTCATTCTCCACCTGTCCTGGGGCATACCTGGCCAGTTCCTCAAACTTTGCAGCATACTCTGCGACCGTCATATTCCCCTGCTCTAATCGGATAAACTCTCGAAATTTTTACCGTCTCACGCTTTGAGGAATATATTTGTCACGGAAAAGCTCCTTAAATCCTTCCCAAGTCAAAGATGTAGCGTTCTGTCCCATCTTTCCTCTTTCCACATTCCACCAAATATCCGCTTCTCCCAGCAGCATAAATGTAGCAAAAGTAACCCTATCCTCGTCAGGGCATCTCAGAGCATTGAAAACCTTTTCCATTTCATTCAGCCAAGTCTCAGCCTCTAAAGGGTCAGAAGTGCCTTTAAAAGCTGAAGGTGCAAACTTTTTGAATTCTGCCAAACTAACATGATGCTCCTGCCGACTCGTAGCCCCCTGTAGGTACTGAGGAGTCACCTGTTGCTGCTGATGTTGTAACTGTTGCTGCATAAATTGTTGCTGCTGTTCCATGAAGCGTTGTTGCATCTCCATCATTCTCATCATGTCCGAACGGGAAGTAGCTTGTTGTTGCATCATCTGAGAAGCACTCAGTGGTTCATTAGGCTGAATTCTAGGCTCACCCGAGGTTCCTGTCCTTGGAGTTTCCGGGGTTCCCATCTCCAAAGCACTACCAATAGGGTTGACGTGCTGTTCCTGCGGGTGCATACTCCTGGCCGGCGAGGGTGGAGCACCTTCTTGTTGTTCGGAGGGCGTCCAAGCAGCGGAGCCATCGGCAAAGTGAGTCGGCCTCCTATTACGCCCACGTCCACTCCCTCGTGCCATATCAACCTACACAAGTTACTTTTAACATTTTAAGATTGCAAAGAAAATGTATCTAGAGGGTACTTTAATAAGTCATTAGATATTTTTCCCCCCACTCACACTCGTCTGAACCTAAACCTTAGGATACCTAAACCTTAAGCTCTGATACCACTCTGTCACGCCCCGAACCTAGCACCCGGGTCCGGTACGCGATCGGCCGCATGAGCCCTAGAGCAGTGCCCTAAAGATCATGCAAGGCCTATGATTAACAAAAATTCCAATAAATCCACAACTAATTTAATAATTCAAATAGACAAATCCGACATGTCCAAATAAACAAATTGGTTCAATTACAAAGTCTTCAAATGTTCATCGACATCAAAGAAGGATAAACAAACTAACTAATAACTCTGGTACTCGCACTCTGCGCCCATCCCATCCAAATCTATGCATCCTGCAACTCTGGTAAAAAAAAAGAAGAAGAGGGGGGGGTGAGCTTTACAGCCCAGTAAGAATCCCTACACATCCATACCAACACAATAATACTAAGAATTTGAAAACCACGACAAATCGATGCACATTTCATGAAATCATAAGCAGTTTCCAAAAGACTCAAATAATCAATATAATTATGTACATCAAGCATCAATGAAAGCCCATAATTATACGTCAAACATCAATGAAAGTCCAGCCACATAAGAATGATATAGTATATATAGCTTATAAATCACTATGACTGTTTTCAATGCTTTTTCTTTTCATTTCATGTTAACTTGATCCGGATCAATTATCTTTCCGACTTTGGGCTACATCCCGATCACGTTTCCGGCCCGTGACGGGGCAATCGATAGTATCACATTTCCGGCCTGTGACGGGGCAATCGATAGTGTCACATTTCGAGCCTGTGACGGGGCAATCGATAGTATCACATTTTCAGCCTGTGACAGGGTAATCGATAATATCACATTTCCAGCCTGTGATGGGGCAATCAATAATAACGAGATAAGCCCAAAGTCCCTGTTCATTTAATCAATTCACAAACACACATCCATTCCCTTTTCCACTTTATCCGACCTAGACTAACCATGGTCACGTTTCCAGCCCGTGACAGGGCAATCACTATAACATGGTTAGTCCATACCACCACATCCATAAATTTAATTATGCAGGTATAAGTTATGCACATACATGCATCCATCACACTACCAACCACAAGCCAACACGATCAAAATATAATTAAATAAAAAACTATTTTGCTTTGTCTGGATCATAGCATATCAAACATATATAGTGCAAAAATATGTATATCATGTAGGATTGGCGTACAAGGATTCTTACCCTTTATTGAAAACTCAAACAACTAATCACCCGCCCTCACGGCGATCTATGAACCGGAATAAGCAGGACTCTGCTCAGCGTCCTCTCGTCCAATAGATTGTTCCCCTACAGAACCAAGTCATCATTAAAATTTATCAAAGATATATGATGATCTAGGATCATGTTTAATCCTCTAAAGGGTCCTCTAAAATCTAGCATCCCAAAACTATCTAGAGTCCTCAAAGCCATGATCTCTCCGGATCCATGTGTAAGAAGAGAACCCAATAACAAATATTATAATAAGAGGAAAGTATAATGAGAGAAAGGGAGTGGAAGGACCCTCTCTCTTTCCCTCTTCTTCTTTCTTCCCGACGGAAAGGGGAGAAGGGGCTCGGCCGTAGGTGGCCCACGGCCGGCGACGTTCCCTGGTCGTCGGCCTGTGTGGTGGTGCCGGCAGTGCCACGCCCGGCGACGGCCGGCCGGAACGAGGGAGGAGAAGGCCGAACAAGGCATCGGCTTCTCCATCAACCCAGCGGCTTTCGGGCTACATTCCCAAAGAAACAAAGGCCAAAAACGAAGAAGGAGGAGAAGAAGGTGCTCACCTTGCCTCCGGCGAGGTCCTCCCGACCGGATCGACGGCGACCGCGTCGATTCCTCCCGCGGCAAGGTAAAACCCAATCTCTTTCTTTTTTTTTTTTTTTTTTTTGTGTGTGTGGATGGCTCTTGACGGATGCCCTAGGAAGAGGGGAGGTCTTGGCCCGGTTGCTAGGGTTTTTATCACCCTAAGATCCCCCTTTCCGGTGGATTCGGGAGGAGGGGGAGGAGGATTTCCGAAAAACAGGGGAGGGAGGGCGTTTCAATCGGGAGACTCCCTCCCCCTTGCACGCGTTGGGCCGCCCTTGCTCAAGGGCCGGCCCAACTCAAATGTGGGCCTTCACAGTAAAGATTCTAATAAGAAATTTGTATTTGACATTAATTTGTTTTAGGAACTTTTAAAACAAAATTGGATCAAATCCTCCCACTATTTTTCGGATCTCTCACACTCCCCTGGTAAAGATACGGAAACCTGCGACTTAGGGTTTCGAGTGGGGTGCTGCGGTCCCACCAATCTACATGTCACCTCATCTAACAGTTATTGGAGACACATAGACGATGAGTGTACAACTCTTGTATAATGTTTCGTAAGCATATTGAGCTAACATGGTCTCCAAGTCATAAGGACCTTACCTAACAGTTATTGGACCCATTCTTTGGTTAAGTCAGACCCACCGTATATTCCGCAAAAATAAAGCTGTGATTGGGTCCTCACCAAACAGTTATTGGAGCCCAACCCCATCTTTACCCCACAACATCTCATGTTAATAGAGAGGTCCAATCCTCCGATGCAACTAGCCCACTATATCCAGCCGAGACTAATCAACGCTGGAAAGATCTTAGCAACTCTACTACAGTGGAAGACCAATCGACTTAATATTGGGTAATCAGATCTTAGTGATTCCAACTTTAAGCTTTCCATAGGAGGTAATCGATCAATTGACCAGGTAAGCAGGTGGGAGGCTCCCTTTACTCAGAGAGTAAGGTCCTAATTAAGTAACTACCTTTGAGCTTGCCTAGACACTAATTAGATCAATTAATCAAATATGGCTAGCTCAATGTATCGTTTACTCTCGATTGATTTAGGGAGGTTTTAGGTCTCTTGGGATTTACATCTAATGTAACCATCTACCCCATACCATATGTCATTCGATTTACATCTTATGTAAATGTCACATTGGTTCAGGTTTACCTCCTATGTAATTATGAAATCCTTTCATATATTATGTGATTACATCTTATGTAAATGGCATAATTGTTTCAGTTTACATCTTATGTAAATGTCCTATTGTTTAAGGATTTTATTTGCATCTCATGCTAATAAATTTTTGTTTAACTAATATATACATCTCCTGCATACATTATTTTAAACATAACCTTAAACAAGTATGAACATTATGATTACCATATGCATCTCATATATATTTTCATATTTGAAATTTTAAACCTATTATGCTATTCTCTGGATTTCAGATCATGCATTACTTGATTTCAAATATTGTAATCTAATTACAATTCTAAAATAATTTGCAAGATCATAGCAAATAAAAATCTGCATGCTGAAAATTTCAGCAACCTGAAATTTCAGCACGCAGAAAATCCAGCAAGCATAATTCCTTTAAAAATCAGATTAAAAATATGGTAATCAATCCTTTGGTCTTAATCATGCTCCCTAGAACAATGGCTTTGATACCACTGCTGAGTTACACCCCGTTCGATGCGACGTTCGCAGCGGAATTCGAACGGGACGTCGTTCATCGCATGAACGCGCCTCGGATCATAGAATTCAAAAATTTTTCTGGATCCAAATTCAGAAGATCTTTGAATTCATTAGGGAGGGGAGATTAGGATCTGAGGAAGGTTGATTAAGATTGATAAAACTGAAACTAAAATCAGAAGATATTAATTTGAAGATTTCATCTTCAAAAATTCTGCAGGTGAAGAACACCGCAGCCTGATGATCTATCTAGGTTTCTGTTTGAGCCACACAATTGTCCGACTTCTATAGGTATCCACATGAGGATCTAATCATCTGAGATAGGGTCTTACCGGAGTACTAGCTCCTTGCAAAGACCTCTCATGACTATCATATAGATTAGAAGATAAAAATGTGCAACATACCTCCTTAAAGAAGAGCCCTTTCTTCTTCAACCTTACTCGCGATGGAGGAAGAGGAAGGAGGAACCTTGCATGTGGATCTTCCTTGCCTTACTACCATAGAAGAAGAGAAGGATGAAGACCCCTTGCTGCCGTGGAGAAGGAGGAAGAAAGAAGAGGAGGCGTGGAGAGGAAGAGGAGAAAATTAAATTCATAACTTTTCCCTTGCTATCCTTTTATAGATTGGGTTTAGGGCTCCTCCTAATCTTATTAGGAGTATGGGACTATAACCCACCCTTGGATTAATGCCAAGTGTCCAATCCTTGTGCTCATAGATGCATGACATGTGTCTATTTAATCAATTGATTAATTTTCTAATCACATTAGGATTCCTAATCTCATTAGGAGAATTAATTGATTTGGGAGCATGCATCCTACGACGCCATGTGAACTTTAAAGTCCGCATAGTGTGAACATGACTTAAGTCATATTCATCCTACGACGATATATAGTTTTTAAAATCCGCACAAATCTTGGTTTAATCAAATTGACCCAATCATGAACCCAAATCAATTTGGGTCAAACCCAATTTGATTTGGCTCATTAAATCAGCCCAATTGCAATCCAATTGCAATCAATTTCACTTAATTCTTCTTCCATTAACTCACTAACACTTAGTGGGTTAATTCAATCACCAATCATATTGATGATTGATTTCTATTATGATTCCAAATCATAATTATGATAGTCTGACTAATTAAATTCTCGATGTGTGTGACACTGTAGGTTCTATTCTGACTGGTAGTGAGAAATATTGAGATCTTCATCTCAATATCACTGAAACTCCTTTCAGTGGACTGAAACGATTTCAGTTCTACTCTTAGGGTTCACTGATCACCAAGTAAATGCCTTCGAGTCTCACAATCCACTAGTGACACCTAGCAGTATGTGGTGGCAACCCAGCAAAATGGAATATCTGAACCTCTTGGTGCAGTTAGCGTATGATACAGTGCCTCTATCATGGATCCCGACGTGACGGAGGTTATGGATATCTCGTCAAACCCCATCGTCCGTCATATGTCAAATTTATACGACTTTCAGTTCGAGATATGGAAAACTCTTTTTTCAAAATATCTAGCCAGAAATTTATCGAACTCAGTCTCATAAATCACATAGGATCACTCCTAATCTATCAAGGTCGATAGATCCCATCTAGATGCAACCCTATTCCAAAATGAACCTACTTCAGCCAATTCGCACTACAAGGACCCGAATGGCTAGGGCCCAAGTTCACATGCTCGTCAAACTACAGCAACCTCATAGTGAATAGCTGAAGCATCGCAGGTCAAAGGACCAGTCATACAACTGCAGCATAAGTAGTCACTGACGAATGGATAGACATCCATGTGACTACTATCTTTGGTCACGCTCAGTACCTTGTTCTCTAACAAGTACTTGCATAATCACTCCAGTGTCTCTACACCATGGACTCGAGACTCGTCCAGCTGACTAAGTGATCTGTGCACTAATCTCAACGGATCGATCACCGTCCCTCGTGATGGATCCATCGATCAGGAGCATTTAGAAATTAATCCCTAATGACACATACCTCAAATTCTCAACTCTTTGAAATTATGTGTCATCATTTATTAATTTCTTGGACGATTCATGGACACATATAAATATGAATAAAAAATAAATTGCCCAATCTTATTTATTAATAAGTGCCAAATTACAAATTTATGCCCCAGATTACAAATATGCGTCAGCCACGTTGGCTTTTAGGGCATACTTCTAACAGCTGGAGCCTCCTTCCTAAATCTTCGTAAATTAAATTGAATAGCATATTTAGATTTGCCACTTATGTTCTTGCCGAGCAAGCTTCTGATTTTATAAACTATTGGATGTAAGAATAAATAAAATAAACTTCAAAAAAGTTTGTATAATTTAATCTAAAAATTTTCTTGGCTTGAATAGTTTAGATCCACTAAGTAGTAGGCTGGGAAGAATGGACTTCAATTAAGACACCATAAGGAATCTTTAATGCGAATCACAGAGCCATATCTAGAAGCTAGTGCAATCCCTTCCGCATGTGGCTAGTGGAGCTACTCCAAGTCCATTTGCAAACCAAGTATGAGATCATTCATCCAAGTTTTATAGATTAAAATTTTTTAATATGCTTACTTGAAGAACTTGTCTTGCTTATTGCCTCCCATTGCTTTTGAAATAAGTTGGTGTTCAGAGACATACGATAATGGCACGCTCGCCATTAGTATTTCAATACTAATATTTTACAAAATATTAATTATTACAAAATTAATATTTTATTTATATATTAATATTTTAATACTAATATATATTTGGATCAGAAAAAAGATAAATAGAAGTAATATGCTAAATAATTTTATAATGTAAAAATAAAGTATAATAATATATTTCTATTATATAATTAGAAATTACAATCGAATAATAATATAACAACAATATAATTAATGATATATTATAATATAATATATATCATTAATACAATATACTGTCATATATATATATATATATATATATATATATATATATATATATATAATATTGATATTATATATTAATGATGCATCGATATACCAATTTTTTTCATTGAATTAAGTGGCATTCTTATCCCTAAATTTTAGCCCCTGATCATCCCCTAGAGTGACTTTGGATGTCCGACCTCAATGATTGATTTTTCACATCGGGCTTGATAGTAATTTAAAAAAATGGAGATGATTTAGAATCATTATAGTGCAACTAAATATGATCATTTTGCCGCCTCCATACGTATGATCCTTGATTTTGGGACGCTGGCCCTATACGAAACGCCTTCTAAAGATGTCTCCTGAAAATGATGTGGATGGCGAATCAAGGAAACCGCGTG